>NC_133835.1:12442500-13695000 GCF_047830755.1 Zonotrichia albicollis
GCCAGCAAAGCCCCTTTAGTTTTGTGTCTCTGGGAAGTTCAAACCTTGCCCTAAAAACGAGGCTGGTTCCGCAGGCAGCTTCCCAGAGCGCCTGATGAAAGCAGCACAACCCCGGCAGGCATGAATGAATTTCAGACAAACCCAGCAGAAGGCAAAGCACCCTTCAAACTCTGCCAGCACTCCAAAAGGGAAATGGGGAAAAGGTAGGAGAAAGAGAAAAATCTATTTAAAGAGGTTGTAGTTGTCTCTTTTTTCCTTTTCCCCCCCTCTCTCCGCCTGTCTAAAGTTAGTCTGGCTTAGAGGATGCACTAACTTTCCCAATCAGTTTTACATTACAGCACAAGTCCAGAAATAGCTCCCAGCCGCCTTGGCCTCTAGCACGGTTGCCATGACAATGGAACCACAGGGCTATAAATAGCTCATCAGCACCAAATCTTGTGAGACACATCTGGAATGGGGCCAGCCCAGCCCCGGCCTGACAAATAAAAATAGGCACAGGCAGTTTCAAAGGCTGGAAAGGTACAATGTGGCTCGGGCTGTGCAGAGCAGGGCAGGGAAACGGGTTTGATTGCTTGTTAGCACGAGATTTATTTGATAGGAGATTGGGAGAGGTATAAAAGTCACTTTATTGCATACTAAACAGCCAGCCTTTCTCTAAGGTCTATTTTTCTTTCTTTTCCCCACCCGTCTGCAGCACAACCACCCCGCTTTTGAAACTGTAACAATGCAGCCTTTTGCCCAGGAGACCATTAAAATGAGGAAAAACAGAAGGGAAGAAAAGAGATCCTCCAATCTTCCCCCTCATAAGTATTTCTGTACATTTTTGGCTGAAGCTCATGGAGCACTGCTGCGGGTGTGACAGGGATCCTGGCTGGGATCCTGCCGGCCTGGAGCCTTTGCTCCAGCTAAAATCAGCCCCAGGCAGCCTGGAGAGGGCCAGGGCTCCCAAATGCTGTGCAGGGCTGCTCTCAGCATCGTCCCCTTGCACCACAGCACATCCCTGTGCTGCCCCACTGCCTCTGCAGCAAGCGCTTTCTCCCACTTACTGGGTGACAAAATGTCGTATTTTTAGCACAGGCTCTTGATCAACCCATTCAATTACATCCAAATTATCTGTGTGGGAACAGAATGTTATGTCAAAAATGTTATTCAGTGTATTTGTCAATATTACTCAACAGAAGCCATTTGTATAACGAGGAGATTCAATATTTTCTGCAGCACGGGAAAGCAGCAGCTCAGGAACCAGACTGAAGTTGTGAGATTTTGTTATTTCACAGCCACTGGAAGTAGTAAGTCAGCGTGATACAACACAGAGAACACCACTCCCAAAATATAAAATCCTAGTTGCTCTATCAAAAACCAATAGAGACTACAGATGGTGATCAAGAAACTGCAACTATAATAAGCATTAAGCCACAGTAAAATCTCTTCTGTCTGCCAAAAAGGCACCGTGTGTGCACTCCCTGCAAGCTGCACCATCAGCCCACAGGATTCCTTTAGGTCCCTACATGGATATTTTCATTGCTAAAAATTGTAGAGTTACTTCCAGGCAGGCTCTGAGCTGTGTGTAAACTCCCCTGCCTTTCCCCACATCCAGTTTGCTCCCTGCACCTCAACAAGGCACACCAGGAACAGCAGCTTGCACAGAAGGATTTTGGATAACGCACTTTAATTTATTTTATTGGTTTTTATAAAGATACTCCAGGTTAGTCTAAGAACCTATGACCAGCTGCAAATTTTGATTTAAATAATAGAAAAGATATTTTTTTCTTAAGAAAGCAACTCATACATGACTACAAGCTAGCCTTTCTGGCCCATATCAGAGACAAACTTTCTCATTTTGTCTGGGGGAAAGATGAGGGGGAGATGGGCCCAAACAATGGGGAGACAAAGCTCTGCTGGGCCCTGAGCAGGGGGCTGAGGGAGGACTTCAAGATACACTTGTACAAAGATCTTCACAAAAATAGTTTGTGTATATTTAGATGCAAGATAGAAATCCAGTGCTGGAATCTTGTCTGCTTAAGCACCATCCCAGCTGAGATTTTTGTTCAGAACTTTGGGAAGTTGGGTTCTCTGGCAAAAAGGCAGTGATGGTGACTCTGATGCTGCTGACAGGACACTGAAATGTTCATTTCTGTCCTGTGATGGGGCTGGAAGGGCCTGGGACAGGACTGAGGACCTGCTGGCTGACAGTCCCACACCTCACAGCGCTCACATTTCAGATTTTGCTCTCCTCAGAGCAATGTGGCTTCCCCCCGTCCTTCTTCTTTAAATGTTCTGCTTTCAACCAAGCAAAACCAACTACAGGCCTCTGAAAAAGCAGAGGCACAAACTGGCACCTGGAGTTGAAAGCATCTGTAAAGAGCACACCTCTCATTTGGAACTGAGTTATAATAATACAGTTATTATTTTTTTCTTTTTCTTGAAAACATTTGCTTGATCACAAAATTTAATACCAGGCAGATTTAAAAAATATAATTTTAAACCAGGCAAATGACACAGAGCTACAACAGCGTTTTATACTGTGAATTTTGAGCAGTGCAGGGACACTCATCTTTGGCTACAGTGAAAAGCAAATATCTGGTTCTGTGCTCTGCCATACAACAAAATGAAGAAGTCAAGTTTAAGTGCTTGTCTGTCCCTGGCACACATTACTCTCAGGCAGATAAAAGGAGCAAGAAATCAAGCTTGAAGCCAAAATCAAAGGTAAACAATAAAGGTGACCACACTGCTTCTGTGGAAAAGCCATTCAGAGGAGTCACCACGGTTCTGGAATAGTGCAGTCCTCTTTCATTCCCCATGAAAAACCTTTCAGTCATCCAGTCCCATGGTTCTGCTTTTTGTGGAGTGTTTTGCTACTCTTAAAAGGAAAATCTAATACAGACCCTCCATCTTTGCTTACTCGTGTGTCTGTGACAGCATCAACGCACACCACTGGCTATGCCGTGTTTCCACAAACTGCATTTGGGTATTTAGTGCTTTTAAGCCTGCAATTAAAATGGACACCACGTAGAATAATGTGGCTTTACAAAGACTCACAAACAGCCCTGATTTAACAAGGGACATGACAAGTCATTTTAGAATCTTTTAAATACAATATTTTGGCCTTCCCCCCTCTTCACCACCGACCTAACTTGACTCAACTCACTCTGAAGCAGAATTTAAATCATTACAAAAATATGAACTTTAAATCTCACCTCTGAAAAGACACAGCTGGCTATAAAAGACCTTAAAATAGTACAAAAAGCTCTAGTCATTCAAATGACTGTAAAACACAGTAGGACAGACTTTGTATTTACAAAACATATTCTAACATTTGCAAAATGTGTTTTTTCATGCGGACTTTTCTAAGCTGTGTGCTTTTAGTGTTGGAGTCACAGAGAATTTAGAATGAAGTGTGCACAGGAAAAGTAAAATCCCTGACAAGGCACAACCTCCTCCTGTTTCCTCTCTCAGCCAGAGTCCCAGGGAGGTTTTCCATGGCAGTCCCTGGCTCACAGAGGGGAGTGAGGGGTGCAAAATGTGGAATCCAGACAGGACTGGAGTGAGGGGTGTGGGTGAGGGAAGGGGAATTTTGAGACAACTCTTAAATCCCTTATTCTCTTACTGGCTTGTTTTGCAATGTTAAAATGAGGAAGTTGTTCAGCTGCTTTGGGTGGAATTAGTTCTTTTGAACGAGCTTCATTGACTCTATTTATTACTATATAAAAGTGTTGTAATCACTTAAACAATTCCTAAATGTATTATTCACAGAACATAACTATTTCAGCATTACAACCCCAAAAGCCCCTCAGCAGCAGAAGGCACAGTTCTATCCTGAGTTGGAACTTTAGAAGAATTAAAACTTAATTAAGATCCAGGAGGTAGCAGGGGTGACACAAACACACCAGCCTTCAGCATCCTCACTGGCCTCCCTGCTGGCAGCCCTTACAGAGGCCAGGCACTGGCACAGCCTGGGCAGGGCATCTCCTCCCCAGCCCCATCCCTCCCTCACACAGCTCTCTGTGCTCCCAGGCTGTGCCACAGCCCTGACCACAAACCACCCTTCAAGCTGGAGAGAGCCTCTGAGCTCAGCTACCCTGGACAGAACTGCTCAATTTCAATTCCTGCCACGTTCTCTGGAAACCTTAACTCCAGCCCCACCTTTCCTCTGGGATGGGGGCAAGAACAACAAAAGAAAGATTCTACCCACTGTGGTCGTGAAGCAAGTACCAAATGTGCAGTGAGCTCTACCTGTGCAGGGAGCATGGAACAAACACCAGGAGGTGGGGAAGAACTTCATCTCAGTGGGCATTAATTCTGAAATTCCACTGATACTGGTTTATGTTTTTTTTTTTGTTTGTTTGTTTATTACACTGAAAAGAAAGTATCACACAGCTCTGAATAACAACTCATTTTTGCACCCCAACTCGTTTTTGGACTCCCCATCCCCTGCACTCAATGACAGCCAGGCAGCAGGGAATCCAAGGGAAGAAGAAGCCTACCTAAAGAGCCCAAGGTATCCACTGAAGTTCCAAAAAATGTCCAAAATCCACTGGATGACTAAAAGCCATGATTCCAGTGGAAAAAAAGCACATCTTCCCCATCTCTCTGTCTGCAGAGGGCAGTGTCTCATGTTTGCATCACAAATGGATGAAAACCTAAACCTAAATTACTCATTAACAGACTACAAATTTCCTCTTCTACATGAAAGAAGCATTTAAAGAGTCTCAGGAGAAGAACTGAACTAAAAAAGACACTAAAAGCCATGGGTATAATTGCTGCTGTGGGAAAGACAAGAAGGGGTCTAAAATGGCATTTCTCTTCCCCAAATATTCCCACATCAACATTTGTTAAGTCCCAGCTGGGGCTTCTGGCTGCCCAATATCCAAGCCTGTTATTTTGCAAAAGGACATAAACCCAGCAAGCCTCTTAGAATGTCTAAAGAAGCACTAAATTATGTACAGCACCCTTCAGATTGCAGTCTAGGTTCAAAAACTTAGTGGCCATCAGTCACAGCCCACAGATCTGGAAATAAATGTGTAATCCAAAGCTGTGCTGGGAAGTGGAGGCAGGAGGCAGCTCCAGGGGAACAATCCTGGGCTGGCTCACCTATTGCTCTGATACCTGCAACTGGCAATCTGTGTGATTCCAGAGTGCTGGAGACAATTCCAGGATTTCCATTTGTTCTGCATGACTATAATTAGAGCTTCCGGATCGTGGCTCACACTGACAACAGCAGCAAAGGCCTCAAGGTGGAGGGGACCCAGATCAGATGGACCAGGAGAAAGTCTGCAGAGAACACTCACAGGTTCTGTGAAAGGGAGGTGTGTTCCTACATTACCTACCCCGTATCCGGTGCTTATTTATCCACACACAGTCTATAAACACCATAACCATATGTGAAACACAGCTTTTATCACACAACAGCACTTTAACTCCACTTCCTGTCCTCAGCAGCAAATTATTAATTCACCACAAAAAAGGGGTGTCTGAGCACAGCAACTGGTACATTACACACAAGTTAATAAGATGTGACTACTAAATATAGCCACTCCTGCTTTTCTTTTACATTTTGCTGCCTAAGAGATTTTTGCAGCATCTTGCACACACTGTGCCCTGCCTGGATGGGGATGCTCAGAAGCAGTGGCAGGTGCAGAGCTTTCCAAGCAGCGCTTTTCCCTCACGCCATCCCACCCACGTCCAGCCCCAGCCTGTGGAACTGCACTTTGCTGCTCGGGAGGAACGCACACGCACAGGAAGCCCAGGGAACACACTGCCAACAAGCAGATGAGAACATTAAAAAAGATCTGAGATGCTAATAAACCGTGCCAGAATTACACACTGCATCTAAATACAGGCTTTGAGGGAACACCACTGGAGTACTTTTGCAGATAAGCATATCCCTCATTTTAATTAAGGAAGAAAAGTTCCCTCCTTTGAATGAGCTCACTTCCATTGGAGAGACCTGTTTTACTAACATGTCTTATGATTTTTGGTTTCTTTGCTTAAAGATAACAGAGTAGGGAAGAAAAAAAAACCTTAAGGCCTGTATAATTTACATTTGGGTCACTGACTTTCTTGCTTGTGGCTCCAAACATCAAGCCTTTAAAAAAACCCCACAAGCGCCACACTGCTCTGCAGCAGAACTTCCTCCTGTTACCTACATTCATTTTTATCAGCACAAACTGCATATATTCAGTGGAGTTGCAGTCAAAAGGTATCCCAAGGGGGAAAAAAAAATCTTTGACTAACATCACAGTCAAAAAATGCAACTTTTTAAAAGCTGTCTGGGCACAAGCCTGAGGAAGGTGCTTGAGGGGACCCTGCTTGAGCAGAGGTGGGAACTCAGTGGTCCCTTCCAACCAGACCCCTTCTGTCTGACCCAGTGATTACTGGTGTCTAAGAAAGCATGCAGGGAAACTGCCGTACATTTACAGAGACAGAGCTAACTCTGCAGAGAAAAATCTGTTTCACCTTTCTGCATTATGGTGCCTTGTGGTGTGCACGTCAGGAATAAATGTGAAACAGTTCAGAACTTAAAAAAACCCCGTTGTTTAAACATGGATATTACAACCTGATTCACCCTGTAAACCATGTATGTATAAAAGCAGCATGTGCTTGCACAGATTCTGGTAATTACAGAGGTTTGTTTCAAAAAAACACCGTGTTTCACACAATACAAACACGGTAATTGTCACATTATCTCACAATCTACATTGTGATTTCAATTATGCACAACAAAGGGACTGCTCGTGAGAACTGAACTGAGAAAGTAAATCACACCCCTCATAATAATAGTAACAAACCTGTGTTCATTAGTGTTTGTTTGTTTTTAAAAGGTATTTGTTCAACTACTACAAACATCTCTTGCAGACTGGTGAAAAAGAAATGCACTGGGTGCGGCATCAACCTTCCATTTGTAAGACTTGTCTTGAGGGAAATCAGTTTCATATTCTTCAGTGCCACGTGACTTTATCAGAAAACCACAGTGCACAATTTTGGCATAATTAGCAGGACCTTCTGAAATACAGCCCAGAAGAAAGCTCTGAGGGAAACAAACACATTTCACATCATTAGGGAAAGTTACAGCTGAAATGGAGGTACCAGCCTCTGCACACAACAGCAGAAATCCCACCTATTTTTAGTTCACAATTCCAATAAGAAAACAGTTGGGAGTCTAACGGAATTATCTTGGTGACAAATTTAATGGACTGAACACTAAAGTTACTATTTTTAAGTAAAGTTCCTAATTATCCTTCAAAACAAGAAGCAATTAAGCAGCAGTGGAGCTCCAGCTTCCCAAGCGTCTGCAAGGCTCGGCTCCAATCAGATTGAAACTGGGAAGTGGCTCAACACCTTTCTGATCCGAAAAGTTGGTTGAGGGCCAGGCTTGGGGTTTGGTTGGGGTTTTTTTTAGTCTAATGAAAGCAGCTCTGCTTTGACCTGTCCAGTCCTGCCTCGTGCTGTTTTTGCTACCTGAGCTCGATTCACAGCGTGCCTGGGGAGGGAAATGGAGCAGGGATGGAGCTGGGGATGACACCACTCACCCCTGGATGGTCACACACCGCTGCTCCACAGAGCAGCTCAGCTCTGGGGTCAGAGCTGCACCGGACAGAGCTCCGGCAGCAATGGAGAAGGGCCAAGGATCCCACCTAGCAAACAGCTCTGGGAGAGCACACAGGAATTCTGGTATGTTCAACTTTACTGAAACAGCCACATTAATCACAATAAAGCAAGTTATAGTCTGACATGTTCTTCTCCAAAAAGCTTTTTAAAACTGGCCATTTTAATTAGTGTTTCCCTTGGTAACTGTTCCACTGTGCCACTAATGAGTCTGCTGTAATTGTAACCTCACACAAGGCTATTCCACACCTCATACACACCACACACCTAATTTATGAAACAAATTTTGAACAGCAGAGGTAGAGAATTAGAGTTAGCATTGAAAATACACCGATAATGTGCTAATATCTGCAGTTTAATGAGACATGGTAAGATCCCACAGTCTGGAATGCCCATTTGGGGACTTTATCATGGTAAAACAGGAGATCTCTAAACCTGTCCTCTCACCCCTTCCACCAAACCACTCCATGGTGAGATTCAAGATCAAGAATCTTGATGACAAGACCTTGATCAAGACCCTTGATGACATCACAACACTTCTTGGCACTGGGACCATGAAAGATTGATCATCCTTCATTCACATGACTTTACTTGAAGCTTCACACTATCCAAAATCACCCAAGGGTTTTTGCAGATGTGAGCTGTAAAAATCCTCTTGAAGAAGAGCTGTATCAAAGCATCAGTTTACAAACTGTTTCAGCCAAGCCCTGTCTGGGGTAACAAACTGTGTGTACCCTAAAGCAGTGTCCCACCCTGGGACAGAGGGGAACAAGGAATTCTCCACAATAAACAAGAAGCCATTCCAAGCCAGGGAAGAAAAGGAGTCTGCACACCTTAACTGCAAACTCTGCTCTTCTTCATGGCACACACAGGGATGTTAGGGACAGCTAAGGAAAACACCAAAATAATCAGGAGGCTCACTCTTGAGACTCAGCTTGATGAAAGAATATCCAGAGAACAGCCACACTTTATGAAGCTGTGCAAGAAAATTGTCTTGCCAGTCACAAAGCTTCACAGTCCCTTCACACACCTCCTGATCTTGTAATATCATAAATGTGTAATTAAAGTCCCTCTTAGATACCTTAACAGCACAAGTGGTAAGCAGTGGGGTCCTCAGAAAATCTGCAAGTATTACCAACACTGGCAATAAACAAACAGACAAACAAGGCAGTTTAACAGTTGTGGGGATTTTGTATGTATATTCCTATTTTCATTTATAAAAATCACTTAGGGTTCAGAAGGACCTTTATTTCCAAAAACACAAATCTCCAGCCAAGACCCCACAGCAGACCTGGCCACCTGACCTGGGCTGGCTCCTTCCCTCCCCCAGCTGCAGGAGGCTTCCTAAAAATAATCCTTTGCCAGCTTTTCCTGGGGCTGCAGTTCACATGAGCCCTCTGGGGGAAGGGGAACCTTGCAGAGCACCCAAGGCACTCACTGAACATTTACTGGGCAGCCAACACATTTCAAGTGTAAATTATCATCCAAACCCCTCACTTCCATAATGAACACATTACAATTTAGCTTTATTGGTGCATACCCTTCTCAGAGACTTAATTAGTGCACCACAATACAAATATAGTTAACAGAGATGTATACTTAACTACAACAACTTATTTTAACACATTTCAGCTACAAAATCAATGTATAATATACTACAGACTAATCAGTTCAAAATCACAAAACCTATCAATGACGTCCTGCTATGAAATTACTCTTAATCACATGTAAACTTAGCTTATGTTGAACTTAGTCACATACTAAAAATACTGTACTTAAAGTTACTTAAGCTCAGCTTCAATTTGAGAACTTCTTCACCTACTATGAGCTTAATCTACTTTTTAATTTCCAGCCTGCCCCTCCTGAAGTCAGGATTTTATGACCATGTTCTCTGCATGCAAGCACATGGTCTCAATAAACTTTTGAGCCTGCTGGTAAATTTATACCAAATGTCCTCCAGACATCTTTGTCAGGGGTCTCTAAAAACAGTAACTTCAGCAATACCTGTGATTGCAGGCAAGCACCCAGACAAAAGAAATTTAAATTCAAGTCCCCAGTGAAGGAGAGGCTTTGGCATATCACCCAACAGTGGAGTTCACAGAAGAGGAAAAAGAAGGAGAGAATGTGCAATGAGCAGCATCCAGTGCTGCCTCTCCCCAGGACTGGCAGTGATGGATCTGCAGAGTTTCAGCCCAGGGAATAATTGGGAATCGAACTTTCACTGCTTTCACACTGTACCAGCAAATGTTCTGGCCTCATTCCATCCTTGGATCAGGAATTTTCTCTTGCCTTCCATCTTTTGGAACATGGTTGCTGTTACTTTCTTTTTAAAAGCAATTTTAATGAGGTTTTACCATAGCTTTTTAGGTCTTCTGTTTGATAAAAGTATTCTCCTAATTGTCATCCTGTAATCTTGAGATGTTCCCTTTCTGCAGCAATGCAGCTGAGCCACGAGAGCTCTCATAAACCCAAAAGCTGTGCTCCAAAAGCTGTGTCTGCTCATGGGGAGCACCACAAACAGCAGCTCCCAAGTCAGGCAAAAAGCTCCAGCACCCACTCACCCAACCCACCCAGGTGGATGAACTGCAAAATCCTAAAACTCCCGGTCCCACTTGCTTCAGGAGCGTGGCTGTCAGGATGCACATCGTTCCTGCAGCCCTGTCCTGCTGCAGCTGCATTTTCTGTGCCTTGCCCAGCAGCAGCAGCCGGAGCTGGGGTGCCCTGCCAGCCCCAGCCCTGCACATCCCACAGCAGCTCCCCAAGCCCAGAACCCACCAGGAGCGATGCTCCAGCCTCACACGGGCCAGGCTGAAGCGATGCAACCGATGCCACGCTCTCCCTTGTTTCCTCAAGGGTTTATTTATAGCTTGCCCTGTATTTTGTGCCTGCAGATCTTCCTGCTGGCAGGAGGGATTCCCAGGAAAGGCTGCTCAGCCCCTGTGCAAGGCTTTTATCCCGCTTGTTTCTGTCTCACACTGAATTGTTTGTTTGAATCACAGCTCAAAACTAACCTCGTTTGGGGCTTTCTGTGTTTGCACAAAGGGACCTTGCAAGAGCCGGGATGGGGAGTGAAAATTCATTCTCAGAACTACTGTGAGTTGTAAGAGCTGCTTGGATTGATTCTCACCATTTGACAGCCACAGCAATCCAACACTGCTATTTCATTAAGTCCAATACTCACAAGTCAAGATGTCATTTGCTCTGCTTTATAATAAGCTTATGGGAATTTTATGGTAAAACTGAGCATATTTTTTGAATTAATGGTTAAAACTTAAGAATATAGAAGTCTAGTACACCCAGGGTGCATGACAAACTTACAGAACTTACAGTCACAATTCCTCCTCTCATTTAACTTCTCACCCTAATTCATTGTGACCAATTCATTTTTGACATTCATTGATTCCCAATTTATTTTTGACATTGATTCATTCCCAGTTCAGACTGACCACTGCCTGTCTGCACAAAAACCAGAGGACTGAAGCATTACTGTGTAATTTAGTATTTCACTCATTCTAATTCTCTCAAAACATTTGAGCAATGCAGTTACAGAAGTTTCACCTGCAGTTAACTGTTACTTTTAGGGTGCATTTGCTGCACTTTCCTTACCAGAAAAAAGGTATATTCTCTGCCTGGTGAAAATATGATTAAAAATACAAAAAACCCCAAAGAATATCATTGCAAGATCCATGTACAGCAAAGCCAAACCCAAGGATCTGGAGCTTTCAGCATATTCACAGCATCTCCTCCAAAAGCTTCAGTGGACAAAGTATGTTTTTTCATACATTTCTACTACATTCATTCACATGCCACAACAAAAACTTTCGAGGATGGAAAAAACTACAGTAGGAAGGAATGAGGAACCTGTTGCTATTAAAATGCAGAAATTAGTGAGAGTTTAATTAACCAAAGGCTTTGGCTTATATTCCATCTCCTGCTATGCTGCATTGCAACCCTTTTCCATCACCCACAAAAAAAAAATATTCCACTGCATTTGCATTTGTAGGTTTGCAGAGAACAGAACCACAAAAAACAAAGCAGAAGCCTGAACAGGTATCAGAAATATGTTGACTTAGAAGTCCAGACACTACTGAGCCAAACAGACTTGAAAGCAATTACAAAAATATGCACCTGACATTTATTTTAAAAAAAGTTCAACATTACATTCTCTTTTGGAAATAGAAATCCCTGGGATTAGGCATATCTTGTCACATTTATCTGTATGCTTAAAATCACTTGGTGATGCAAGTATAATATTCTTACCAAACAACAGAGTTTGCCATTTTCATTAGTAACAAGGAGTCCATTCTTCTCTTTACTGAATTATTTTAAACTCTGTTAATTAACATTATGGGTATAGGCCACCCATCAAGACATTTGGCTAAAGAAGTTTGTCTGCAGAATTCTGGACTGTAGCCAAATACTTTTAGTACAGAATTATCTTCTGAAGATGCATCACTTAGGTTTATGCAGCAGTACCTAGATATTTACATTCTTTGGTAATAACAACTATGGTTTCAAAGCTGGCTAATAAAGTAAAATATTAATGAAGATACATCCTGAGCAAACTACACCCTGGACTCCACTCCAGCATTCTCCTCCAGAGAACTAAAATGTCAGGAAGTTTGGTATCTAACCCTGCCTTCATTACACTCTCCTGATGTTCCTCCAACATTCAAAATTAAACTCCTCAGTTACAGGAACACAGCAATCCACTGACCAAATCATGTGGGTATCTGCTTCTGATCTCAGAAAAAATTCCTATTTTAAAGACAAATTTTATTTAAATAAAATGCTAACATTCATGCCAAACTTTGCAAAATACTCTTGATCCAGTGCAAGCCTAACCTGAACAAATGTTGTGCATGTGAATTTTGTGTGAAACAAAGAAATAGCTGTTGTGAGAGCAAATCCATTCACACGTGAAAGCAAATATAAAACATCCATTTCCACTGAATCGGGCATCCATGAACAGCAGAGCTTATCCTTAACCCTTGCAGGCATTACCAAGTGATGCATTTAAAATAAAATGCAAAGTCTGAGTATTTGGACATGGAACTCTGTCAGGAAATTGGGGAAGAAGTTCCAACCCAGCTTTTTCGTGCTCTACAAGCAGGTCTGCCCTGCCTCCAGCTGAAGGCAAACCCTCAGTATTTCCAGCCAGGCAGGGAAAGGAAGCTGCATCTGCAGCCGAAGGCCAGAAAGGAACTGGCACATTCACAGATGTGTGGAACAGAGGAGAAAGAAAAGCAGCAGATGAATGGAGGCAATGAATCCAGGGGGCTGGAAGTAAAAGTGGAGGCAGAAATCAGATTTAACTGTTTGAGTTAAACCCCTTGGCAATAACTCAGGATGATGCAATGAGCATCACACAGACCTCAAAAGGCTGTGGTATGACTTCTGCAATTATTCTCATTTTGGACTTGTAAAGGTCTTTCTGCCATTATGGCCCATCAACTCTGTATCTTCCTTACTGCAGCACTTAATTCCTAAAACTCAAGCAACCTATTCCAGGACACCTTTTGGTTTATCTTGCTTTATACCGGGTTGTAATTTATTTTAAAGACAGAGGAGTTTATCTGGGGTTGAACATAGTTTGAAATGATGAATTTATGATTAGCTGTGACAAGAGTGGGAAAATGAGCTGAATTCATAATCCATTTATTGGCTAAATTTAGGTAATCTGGTTTTCAGAGCACTTGCCAGCAGGCACATCCCTGCTACTGACAGTCAGCAAGAGAGGGCACACACGTGGAGGAGTTGGGATATTTCAGCTATTACATATTTGACTTGTGTTGTTGGTAGTGACTTCACTGAAGTCATGCAAAGACAGGAGTTACTGTGCTCCCTATCACACACCTAATACCCCACTGGACTGCAGAAAATGCATAGCCTGGGCTGTGTTTCTTTAATTGAAATTTAACCTTGTTTAAAACATGATCTTCTATTCCCTCAAGCTGAGGGAATGAGCAGAGAAAAGAGAGAGCAGAGAAAATACCCTAATTCAGTTATCTCTAAGCACTCTGGAATAGAATAATGTGGATTTTGTAATCAAGACCAAAAATTAGGAGTTAGATGACCTGGGTCTACTCTTTGCCTTGCCAAGGAATTCACACAGCAGTAGGTTGTGTCAGTTTTATTCCAGTGAAAAGGGGACATGAATATTATTCTTCCTCATGGGAATGTTTAACAATGTCATTGTCACTGTCAGTAAGAAGCTTGGGTATGCCAGGAATAGGGGCCAGGGAAATTCCTGTCCTGCTGAATGTGAGCACTCAGAGAAGATAGAGACAAGAGAAAGCACTCTGTCAAAATCACATTGAATGGAAATAAAATAAAATAAAAAAGTAATAAATAATATGGATAAGAAATTAGAGTAACAGTAGTACCCCTGATAAATCAGGCACTGTTTAAAAAGGTGAGACTTTGAGCAAACACACTTTACTACATGTTCCATGAAAGGAACTTTGTCACGAAGAGAAATCAACATGGAAGAAAATCATTAAGTGCACAGATTGGGGCTCTTAACTGCTCTCTGCAAGTCTGCAAATCCAGAAATAAAACACACCATAAATCTTAATAAAAATATAAAGAATTCCCAACATCAGAAATTAAAAAGCCTGTGTGTCCACACGTGTTGATCCTTCAGCAGCCCTGCACAGCAGTTGGCTAATAGCTGCACTCCCTGCCTTTCTTTGATAAGTATTTTAAAAACAAACATCTTAAAAAATACTCCTCATAAAACTCTTCTGGAGGAGCCTGGCACAGTTTCAAGGTATCAGAGAGGCTGTGCTGGTGCTGGAGCTCCAGAAACGTGAGCGTGCACCTCCAGAGCTGCTCCTGGCCCGAAATGGCAGCGCAGAGAGGAGCGGAGGCAGGAGGGAGGCAGGAAATCGCGTGAGAAGGCTCCTGGTGCTGCTCCCAGCCCTTCCTGCCATGGCAGCTCCGCCAGGGCTGCACTCTCTGCCTGCTCTGGGCTTCCTCTGCCACCCCAGGCACGGCCAGGAAGCGCCACTGAGGGGATTCGCAGGGAGAGCGCGGCCTAACATGAGGCACGAAATGAAATGAGCGGCCAAGGCTAAAGCAAAAATCCAGGGAGCTGTGGCACAGGCTGATATGAGCTACTCTAGAAAAGCACCAGGAGGCTCTTGTAGTACCCAGACTTTGCTCCTAAGCTACTGAATAGTTGGCCCAAAGGCTCCTGGCACCGATGCAGGAGCTCCTCTCCTGCCCTGCCCTTTCTGCAGGCTCTGGGTAAGGCCAGGACAGCGTGGGCACCCTCCATGTCCTCATGCCACAAACAGAACATTCCAAGGGACAGATCCTGCTGGCTCTGCCTGCTCTGCTGGGTATTTGTGAGGCTTTAAAGCAGAGCTGCTCAAATGAAACCTGAGGTAGAAGCATTGGCAACAGCAGTGCTTCAAAGAGATCCTGTTTGTAATTGACAGAAGGCAGATTTAACAAACGGGCTTTGGCACATCACAGTGGAAATGGCTCCTAGATTTTTAATAATAATATATTCTAAATAAAATGTGACCCTGTGCCTCCAGGGAAGACACATGAAGGATGGTAAATAATGTAACACCATTTGGGATTTTCTGTATTCCAGACACTGCTGTGTTATTCTGTTCATTATTAGCCAAGAGCAGGATCACATGGCAGCTTCACACAAACACTCTGTGTACATCCCTGCAAGAGCAATGAAATTTGCTCTTCTCACACATAAAGCTCCCTCCTCACTGCTGAAATACAAACTGGTGACAATGTCACAGCCCATGTTCTAAATGCAGAATAGAAACTGATTTCTTAGTGAAGCCAGTTAAGAAAAGGGAAACAAGCTTTCTTTCCTTTCTCTGCCTCTCAAGACTGTAAAATATGCCTGGGCAGGAAGTACAGTAAAGCTCATGATGAGCAGAGGCAGCTACTCTTTCAGAATGAGCAGGGCTCCTCCAAAGTGACATTTTCATTCAGCCAGTGAGCTTGAGGGTGCAGGACAGCAGAAGGGCTCTCCAGCAGATGAGGTTACTGGCCTGCCCTCCCAGCTCCACACCTCCAAAAATCACACCTGCAGGAAATGGGAAGCCAGGATGGTACAGCCTTTGCTAAAGCTGGTTTTTCTCAGCCAACACAACCAGAGACTCAACATTTTGCCATTAAAAAACTCCTACTATGCATATTCTGTTATTAAAAACACCACCACTGCATGGTCAAAAATGCAAGAAAGGACAAGAACTGTCAAAATTAACAATTAAAAATCTCCTTCTGTAAGACTATAGTATCATATATGCAACTATCATATTGAATAAATATTAGAATTATTAAATATTTTTAGAAGGAGACAGCAATTTTTATTTTATTTTCTTTAGGAGAAAAACAAATCTAATTTGTCAGCAATGTTCAAAGTTTATTACTGGCTCAACAGCCCATGATGTAGAATGAAGTGTTCCACTAGATGGAGCAGGATGGTAAAGCCATCATGAGGGCCACCTCCCCTGCTGATCCATGGAAAAGTCAATGTCCAGGGATGATAAGAATTTCAGCTTTCTTCTGTGCATTCAGGGCAGAAAAAGGGCAACACAAAACCCTCCTAGTGCTCAACAATTTCCTCCTTCCCAGCACAGAAGCTGTTAACAAACAGTGACCAGAAATAACCCAGCTCTCCCTCACTTCTATCAGCTTTACACTAGAAACACAAAAGTTACTGGGTGCTTGTCTGAAAATGAAAATCTTTGTACTTTTTTATTTTGTAGCAAGTGAACTTGCAAAAAGCTCCATGCCAAATGATCAAACATTAGTCACCTAATGCAAAAGACATCGTTACACATCAAACAAATTCACTCTGGAAACAATGGCAAAACTTCAAAGAGGCTCCTGCAAACCTGGAGCTGTGCAAGGCACAGTAAAATTATCTCTCTTGTCTCTTTCAAACAGAGCTAATTGTTGATTTACCTTTAAGTCTTCCTAAACAAACAAACAAAAGAAGAACCTTACAGATTTTATTTCATCAGATGTTCTTTAAGAGATTCAGTATTAGACAAACTGCAGTTGCCATCACCGTGTGAAACAAGAAACCTTCATTTTCTTGACCATTAAACCTTATTTCAGCTTTTCCCCAAGAAGCAGAGAGAATATGAACAAAAAAAGAACAGTTTTAACTGTTAATATTTCAAATTTAAGTCGTGCAATTCTTGAATATGCACAACAAAAGTACCAGGAATGGTCACAATTAACTTGAGCACCTTGCCATAAACAATCCTGAGCCACAGGATATTGCTGGATGTGATAAATAACTGCAAACATGCAGCAGACTCTCAAGACAACACTAATTATCCCAGCAGTATAAATACCAGAAGAGAATGACTCTTTCTCAGATATGTGCATGAAGGCACACAAGCACAACTCTGGTGACTGATCACAGGCTGCTCCCCAGGACTGTCACTCCCATCTCTTTGTTTCCAGTTCAATACACTGCACTAGAAACCAAAGTGACAAACAGGATTATTTCCCACCAACATCCTCTCCAACTTACTGCAACCTGTGCAGCACCTGAAGCTGACTTCTGGAGAGGATGGGCCAGGTGGAGAGGCAGGAAATTTGGCCTTGCAGACAATAAAAGCGATTCCTCACTAAGGGGCCTTATTAAAACCTTTTGAAAGCACGTGTAGATGCAGATATTGATGTAGACATTTCAATGTAGATATTGTCTAACTGAACAGCAGTTTGTGCACCTCTCTGAACAGCTGATTACCAGGAATTCATTATGCACCTCACACCCCTTTTCCAGGGGTCAGGGCCAGCAGCAGGGCACCAAACCCTCCCCAGCCCCAGCAATACTCACTACTGGGCACAGTCAATCAGCTGGTACTCGTTGGATCTCTCGTAGCAGGCTTTCACACCTTCATCCTGCCACAGGGTTTTTGTGTGTTCATAAAACTCCTGAAATGGGAAAACAGGGTTATGGGAATGGGTTAGAGATGAAGAGAGTCAGCAAACAGTAATGAATCTTTTCATTTTGCAATGAGCAGAGAATGGAGCAGATTTAACAAAAATCTCTAACCATGCTTTAGAACCTCACTACAAGTTCAGTTGGCTTTCTAAGTTTGACTTCCACACTCTGTAACACTTAAAGAACTGCTTCTCAATCACTGATTGAATCCAACCATCTACTGTAAGAAGGGTTAATGTCTCATTAATGTCAATTTCATTGGCAATTTAATAATCAATGCTATTTGGTAACATTTGTTCTTTAACTCATGGTGTCACTGTATCTTACATTTATGTGGCTGTTGTGATTTTTTTTTTTCTTCAATGAAACACTACTTCTCTATAATTCCTACATGAATGATAATGATAATTAAGTTTTACATGACTTTGCAAGCAAGTGAGGATCTTCAGGGACTGTACAGACATCTGTATCTTACTTAACTCTGCACCACTTTCGTAAATTTATTCTTTTACAGTGTAAAAAGACATTGAACTACAGAAGAAAGACAGTGATACAAGGCTAGATCATGTTTTGTCTCAGCCTTAAAAACTGTAAGCCAAGATATGAAAGCAGACAGCCAAAAATGCAATGCTTCAGTTTTGCTGAACCTGTAACACAAGCTAACAACACAAGCAAAAGCTCTTTTCATTCTGCAGATGAAAGATGCACTTTGGCTGCGTGTGCAACACGGGATTGAACCCCTGGCCATCAGTCCAAGAGCTCTGAACAGACTCAGAAAGAACAGCAGCAGCCTGGTGACTAAAATACACACAGACACCACTGTGGGCATTCCTCCCACCATCAGCCATGGCTGCTCCCTGGCTATCTCACAGAGCTTTGAAGTGTTTTGGGTTAAATACTTTCATTCTGGTTTTAAGCGGCAAATAATTAATTTTTTTTCATCCAGACCAGTGAAAGACCTTTAAAATAGTTGTTGTATTTATTCTGTGTCTCCACACCCTTTTTCTTTCCAGAAGAATTATTTTAAAGAAGAAAAATGTGTTATTTTTGCTGCTTCAAGGTTCCTCCATCTCTTGGGATATCAGTCTCTCACATTCCTTTACTATCAATGTAGTACAAAGAAAGGGGACACATTCCAAATTTTCCCTTTGAAAAGAGTTTTTTGAAAAATTCCCATTCCTACCAGAATCTTAACTAACACCTGAACTTTAGCAGAATAGTAAATCCTTTAAATTGTATCTTAAAGATATGTAGAGGCATCTCACAGTAAATTTAGTGCTGCTGATTTTCAGAGCACCCTCTTCTTGGCAGGTATAAGATGCATGTGTGTTTTTGTGATCACACAATTACAAATACCAATGGTGGAAGCAGCACATCAGATGCAATTTGATTGTCCTTTTATTGCTGTTAAGGATTCCCTAGCTGCATATACATAAAAATGAGAACAAACACAAAATACACATTTAAATTCTGTTCTGATTTCTTTTAAAGAGATTATGATGTTTATATATGGTACCAATGTCAGCTTGTTCCCTGCTTTTATGAACTGTTCATGAACAAAAAGACCATTAAATTTCTTTCAGAAGCAGGTAAGAAGATTTTACTTAATTTTTAGTATTTGCAGATTGCACTGTTGACTGTTTGCTTTTGCTATTAAAGGAAATAGAAAATGAATCAAAATCTTCATTCTAGTCCTGTTTTCCCAGGACTAGAATTATGCTCATTGGATACTTTAATTTTGAAGATTTATAATTTCTTGGCAGTTGGGGGACTGTCAGTCACTTTCAACTGTATCAGAGCACGGTGAGGAAAATGTATTTCTAAAGGAAAAGGGAGAAGCAAGAGAAAGTGAAGGAGAAAGGAGGAATTATCTGCAATCTCACTGTATCTGAACCAAACCCATTTTGGGGAATGTTTCTATATTTGTTTTTAAAAGTAACAGTTGTTCAATACAGAACATCATATGGCTCACTCAACTTACGACTACAAAGCTGGGAAATTGAAAAATGGAATCAGCAATTGTACAAGATCTTTTTGATAAAACAGCAGTTGATTCAGTGAACAAATAACTAGGCAATGATAAGTTTACAGAAAAAGCAGTAAAACATTCTTCATCACCAAAAAGATATAGATATAAAGTGAAAAATGTCTTTGTTTTAATAAGAAAAGTCACAGCACAGTAAAACTGCCACAAAAACTTCCTCGTTACTGTTTCTCACTACATCTATGACACTGTGGTGGAAAGATGATGTAAAGCAATTATTTCAAAGACATTTCAAACTCCATAATGTCTTACATTTGGAATAGTTTCTGCAATCAGATCATAAAATGGGGTGAAGAATAAAACCAGTTCCTGGCCCCGGCATGAACACATTGATAATAGGGTTTAGTTTACCAGAACAGTTACATTTTGTTTACAAGAGTCCTCCTTGTGTTCTAAGGGCAGTTCTCACTTCTGAGAAAATACATGAACTACAATAATGGGATAAAGATCAGTGTTTGTGCCTTGTGAGACCAAATTAGCAATAAAATATTGAACGCTGCCTTCATGCCTGTCCTGCTGATCTGAACTATAACCAGCAATACTCAAGCAATCTTCTCAGTATGGTTATTAATTGTCCATCTGGGATGGAGAAAGAATTTAATTCCACATTCTTTGAACTTCTTATTGGGATTTCAAAATCAGGATCAACAACAAGCAAAGAGCAATAGATCATTACACTAAGACACAGTGGGGTTTTTTGGGATAGGTTTTTGCTGTTACTTTTGGTCTTTTTTTTTTTTTCTTGTGTGTTTGTATTAATTGAGTTTTAAAAAGTGAACTACATGACTTGGGATGGTCAAATATGAAGGTCTTTCATTAATACACAACCTTTTGTCTTTAGGCCACATCAAATACATCTTCACACGTGCTGGGACTATGCAGAACCAGCTCCCACAGCTGTGAAGAAGGAAGGTTTCACCCAAGCAGAGTCAGACCCAGCCCTGCAGAGCTCATCCCCTGCTGTATTAGAAACCTCCTTACTGTAGTGACTGATTTTGGAATTAAGACACAGTAGCTGGCTGCAAAAACCCCAGATTCTCCCTCCTCCCCAGTACACCTACACTAACCACAGCTCTGAAATAATATTTAAGAAAAGGAATAACACAAGAAATCCTCAGCATCCCATTTGAGTCATGGAATGTAGCCTGGGGCTGCTCTCAGGGAAGGCAAGTAAAACCACAAGATTTGTCATGTATTTAGGTAAAACAGGGGCTTCAGAGGCCACTAGAAAAAATCAAGTTAGCAAAAGGGTTGGGTTGGTTTCTTTTTTTTTTTTAGTTAAATAGGTATAATTTGTATGAGAGCTCTAAAAATAATGAGTTAGGAAACAAATTAACCAAAAGTAGCAGGAAAATTTCCTGAAAAGAAATAGCCAGAAAACAAGTCCTTACATGTCTGGTTCTTGCTTCCACTACACTGATTGATTTGCTGGCACATTCTAATATCTACAGCAGCACCAACAAAGGTTTTACTTGCACCAGAAAATGGAACTCCTAACAGCTAAAATGAACAAATACTAAATAACAATTTGGTTTGAGATGACATTCCACAACCAATAGGATTTAAATGTTAGGATCCAAATGATCCAGAGTATTTGCATTCTATGATCATCTTATCCCTTCCTGCCCTATGCATACTTAAAGCTGAAAAAAAATTCCAAATTATGTAATTTTCCATTAAAAAAAATAAAATGCTGCAGTGTCACAATACACACCCAAGATCCTGTTTAAAGTACAGCTGAAGCTGTGTAAAGCAACAAAAGTCAACAGAAGTGGTGACAGGATGGCAGGGAAGGTGAGGAGTGAATTCCTCCTGAGCTTCATGTCAGGACTGGAGCCTTTATTCACCACCTGCACAGACCTCACACATCCCAAAACGGTCACAAACCCCAAAGAGGGAGAAATCCTTGAGGACAACACTCAAGGAAAGGAATGTCAATGCAACAGAGATGTGAGGAGAACAAACAGGGCCTGACTGAATCCGCTCTGGACATAGCTGGAATTCCGGGCACAATCCCCAGGAACAGGCTCCACTTCTGGGAAACCATAAAACCCCCTGGGAAAATCCTCTGGCTGGGGAAACCTGCTCTGGTCCTGCTCAGATAACTGAAGGATCAAGGACCACGACATGGTGCTGCTGAGGAAACCTCATGTCTCATGATACCATAACACCACAATGGTTAAAAAGCCACATTTACGTGAAATGTGTTTCATTATTAATGTTTTATTTATGAGGTGACACTTTCCCCACCTACTGAAAGCTTCCCAATACAATGAGTCAATAGGCAACATTTGTAAATCACTTGCATTCACTTACAGGAATCTCTGCAGACCTCTAGAGGAAAAAAAAACCCATCAGTGGAAATGTGGAAGGGATGCTTGGAAATTTGTTCTTTGTTCCAGAAAGATCTTGCTGACACAATTCTGGATTAGAAAAGGGGCAATGCAGAATCTAATCAAGTTTAAAACCTACTTATATTGGAAAATTTCAGCAAGCTGAATAAGTGGCAACAGGTAAATAGTGGTTTTGGTCAAAGTTAAACTACAGAAAGTGTTAAAGAACATGGGGGCTGAGCACTTTGATTGTTAAAATAATAATCCCCAAGAGGCAAACTCCAGGCCTGGGAAAAAATAAAGGAACCAAGATCTGCTTTTGAGAAGCATTCTAAAAGGATAAAATACCAGTAGAAAATGAAATAATGTAACTGGACATACTGTCTACAAGGCTTTGTTCCCTGAAGATATATAAATACTCAAGAGACTTTAAAAAAATGTTTATGAAGCAATGTTTTATAGGCATTAGGATGTTGGCAGGGAAGAACACTGGCACAGTCCATGCCACTGTGACACCAAATGCACAGGAAACTTAGCATGGACATGCAACATTACCTTTTCTTTGTAAAATATAATATAGGGTGGATCCTTCAACAGAACAGTTTATTTACTAATTCCACCAAAAGTCAATGCCATTGAAAAAAAACCACCTTACCTCCTAAAAGGTGTGTACAATCATTATACAATGTTGTGGTTAAAACTGGGATTCAATTCCTGGGCAAAGTTCACTGTCCCATGGAGCTGCACATTTCATAATAAGAGTTTTAAATAGGTCACCAACTTACAAATCTAATGATTAAAGGTCAAACCAAACCAGCTTCTAACTGTACAACTGTCTCCTGGAGGACTTTGCTTCCCAATGTGTGCAGCTTTTGAAAGCAGCACTGAGCACTGGGGGAGAGCAGAGCTTTGCTCCCCTCCTGCTGCATCCACAGGGCCATGGCAGGGCAGAGCACTCCCACAAAATGCACCAGCTGGGTCTCTCCTGCCAGGACAGGTAAGTACCCACCAAACTGATTTATTTCATTTCTCACTGCCAGGATAGGTGAGTACCCACCAAACTGATTTATTTCATTTCTCACTGCCAGGATAGGTAAGTACCCACCAAACTGATTTATTTGTCACTGCCAGGATAGGTAAGTACCCACCAAACTGATTTATTTGTCACTGCCAGGATAGGTAAGTACCCACCAAACTGATTTATTTCATTTCTCACTGCCAGGATAGGTAAGTACCCACCAAACTGATTTATTTCTCACTGCCATGATAGGTGAGTACCCACCAAACTGATTTATTTCTCATTGCCAGGATAGGTAAGTACCCACCAAACTGATTTATTTCATTTCTCACTGCCAGGATAGGTAAGTACCCACCAAACTGATTTATTTCATTTCTCACTGCCAGGATAGGTAAATACCCACCAAACTGATTTATTTCATTTCTCACTGCCAGGATGGGTAAGTACCCACCAAACTGATTTATTTCTCACTGCCAGGACAGGTAAGTACCCACCAAACTGATTTATTTCATTTCTCATTGCCAGGATAGGTAAGTACCCACCAAACTGATTTATTTCATTTCTCACTGCCAGGATGGGTAAGTACCCACCAAACTGATTTATTTCTCACTGCCAGGATAGGTAAGTACCCACCAAACTGATTTATTTCATTTCTCACTACCAGGATAGGTGAGTACCCACCAAACTGATTTATTTCTCACTGGCAGGATAGGTAAGTACCCACCAAACTGATTTATTTCATTTCTCACTGCCAGGATAGGTAAATACCCACCAAACTGATTTACTTCATTTCGCACTGCCAGGATAGGTAAGTACCCACCAAACTGATTTATTTCATTTCTCACTGCCAGGATAGGTAAGTACCCACCAAACTGATTTATTTCTCACTGCCAGGATAGGTAAGTACCCACCAAACTGATTTATTTCTCACTGCCAGGATAGGTAAGTGCCCACCAAACTGGTTTATTTCATTTCTCACTGCCAGGATAGGTAAATACCCACCAAACTGATTTATTTCTCACTGCCAGGATAGGTAAGTACCCACCAAACTGATTTATTTCATTTCTCACTGCCAGGATAGGTAAATACCCACCAAACTGATTTATTTCTCACTGCCAGGATAGGTAAGTTCCCACCAA
The DNA here is from genome assembly GCF_047830755.1 of Zonotrichia albicollis. NCBI lineage: Eukaryota > Metazoa > Chordata > Aves > Passeriformes > Passerellidae > Zonotrichia > Zonotrichia albicollis. The sequence continues at coordinate 12,466,583 of NC_133835.1, forward strand.
ACTGATTTATTTCTCACTGCCATCACTGCTGACTGAACGGGTGCTCATGGAACAGAACTCATGGCATCTTTTCATCCTCCCCAAGTACCAGAACGTGTTAAATTTGTCAAATCAGACAGTTTAATAAGCCACTTACTTGAATAGGGAAACATCTGCATTCCTGCTGGTGTGAACAAGTGTTAATTATTGCTTGCTATTTTAGGGCAAATACGCTGATGATATCACAAAGGAAACGCATACCTACAAATAGTTGAAGATATTCTCCAGTTCCTGGCACATGTCCAGAGCTGAACACAAAACTCTTTGGGAGAGGCCCAGTGCACTCAGCACTTCCCATAACTGAGTCAGAAATATTTTCAGCAAGGATTTAGTCTCATTATCAATAGTTTTTCATGCTTGGAAAAGAAGAATTATGCTGAAATATTCTGTGTTTCTGCTTGGTAACTTCTAGGAGTACAAACTGAACTGGATGTCGCTGCAAGCACTGGCCAGTGGAAAGTGAATTCTATTTAAGAAACTTCTGTCAAGTTTGAACTCACATTATTCCCCTTTGTTAAGAGTTTCAAAACACCACAGCATTTGAGGAATGTGCCAACACACAAATCCATACCCATAAGCTACAACGTGCCTTTGGTTAGGAGTCCTCCCTAACACAATATCAAACCATTTCTCTCTTATTTCTACTTTCACAAGAAGTTTAATTGCCACAGAAACTTTACCTGTTGATACCACAACACAGCTCCTCGTGTTAATTAGGGAGGAAAATTCACTGTGGGTGAGAGCAGCAAGCCCGCTCCCCATATTGTCCCAATTCCTCTGCAATTTAAGCCAATAATCAGTGCTCCTCTGTTCTTCAGTGTCATACATAGAAAGAGGTAATTCATCAATGGATCAAACTTCCTGATAGCATAAAAGGCACAGAGAATTCTTCCACCCCATTGCAGGGTAGTTTAGAGTGGTGATAGAGGCAGTTCAACCATCAGCTATTTTTGGAGCCTTCAGTCTAAGAAAGAAGGTTTAATAAAACTCGGAGAAATTTCCTTTGAGCCTTAAATCAGGGTTTGGAAAATGTCTTTCATACTACATCATTAGCTGCTTTTTGTTTAATGAATATATAGTAATCTTGAACAGTCAAATCAAATGACTTCACTCTCTTACCTGGTGCCAAGAACAAACACCTGGGACCACACTAAACTCTGCTGCTTCCTTTCACATTGGAAACAAAAAGCCTCTTTTGGCCAGAAACTTCCACCAACAGAAAAGGGTGTAAGATAAAATAGTTCTTATTCTAAATTTACACAAATCCCAAGGAGAGCTCACTAATCCTCTTCCAATCTTTCTGAAGCAGCAGCATCTGTACTCACAGAAGTGTTCACAGCCTCACAATAAAGTCTACACAAAAAATTGAAGCTCAAATATACTTAAAATAAATTAACTGAAAATTCTGCTTCATTTCTGGCATTTCTTTTTAAGAGTAAATAGACACCCTGTTTCCTGGGAGTTTAAAAAAATCTTAAATTTTGCTGGAACACTGAAGAAATGTCATGTATTCTCCTAACAGGCAGCTGAGCACAACAGGGCTGTGGCTGGATCCACTGTAACACCAGGGAGACTCACAGGTATAATTTTATTTCATCTATGCATACACCAGTATTTTGTGATAGTCTCTTACTGTGATTAAAACCAGAAAATGTTTAAGAATTTCCATATTAAATTATGCCTATTTCCTGTTTAATTCAGCTGACAGCTCTTGTATTTCAACATAAATTGAATTATCTGTCCTTGTTCTTTAAGACTGCTCTGAGAGGAAAACAAAGAAGATGTATCAAGAGAAATTAAGTCACGTGAACTTCTGAACCTGTAAATATGGTCTGGTATGGTGGGAATTTACTGGATAAAAATACAAGTTCATAACAAAGCATCAGCATTTACTTCAAATACTAATCAAATAAATTAGTAATCAAGTAAAATATAGGGGGGGGTTGTATTATAAAAACAACTGGACTACAGAAAAAGATATGTATTCCTATTGTCTCAAGTCCTGGGCTGCAGATTCTCCAATTTAAGGAAATTCTTTGTGGGATTTCAACAGAATTATGTCAACACCTCAGTGAAGGCACTGCAGAATTCGAAGGGCTGAAAAAAACCCAAACAAAACACTTCCAATAAAAAGTAACAAAATTTGCTAGATATTCCTAGTCACAGAAGAGTACAACATTCCTATCAGGCATTTATCCATGCAGACAAAAATCAGAGATTTCAGGAGATTAATTTGCAAATCATTAATAGTTATACATGTTTCAATTATGAGAAACAGAAATGAAATCAGGTGGCTGCCTGCCTCACAGACCCTATACTAGAAGAAGGCTTCAGAAGAACTCTTTAATTAATCTGTAATCAAGAACTTATTCTGCTATTAAAGGATAGAAAAACCAGCTTTCCATAAGTTCCTGTTAAACTCTGACCAGGTAAACTCAATTGGATTATCTGGAAGCCCACTGAGAGGGAGTTGCTCTGTGTAGATAAGATAATAGAGATTTAAAAGGAGTAAGTAAGGATTATTTAGAGGATCTAGCACCACATCTTTGATACTGTCTGTAAGACTTCCCACTCCTTTCTCTGAACAACATTGACATTTTTGAGGCAAAAATACTTCACATATCCACATTTTCTACTAGTCTTGCACCTCAAGATGCATCTCGAAGATACGTATTTATTACTCTTTTATACATAATAGGACAGAGAATACTAAAAAAAGGTAAATAGGAGATTGAGGTGGCTTGCTCAAAATCATAAAAAACCCGGAGAAGAAAAAGCTGGAGGCCCTAATTTTCTGTCTGTGGTAAGTATCCAAACTGCACACAATATTGTGCAGACACCCAAGCAATCAGGCTCAGTCTCCCACCTTTCCCAGCTTCCCAGGGGTATCCTCACCAAAGAAAATGTTTTGCCTCCTTTCACACCCCAAAATCTGTGACATTTGAGATATCCCCATGGGAAGCATCCCCCACTGCAGTGAATATGTTTGTCACTACTTTATAAAGCTGGTGATGCTGTCAAACCAGAACAGCTCTCTTCTTCTGCCATGAAGTATTTAGACAGGAATAATAATATATCTATCATTATACCCATCAGGGTGGTTATCTACAGGGACAGATAATTTTGTTCTGTTGCCTACATAATTAAGGAACACTTCTGGCAGCAAAGAGATCCCAGCTCACATCTTTTCTTACTGAGACTCTATAATCTCATTACCATCTTGAGGATTTTGGTGTCAGAACCATTTCAGGGACTCCAAAGCTCCATTCTGACCCTGCTGCAGGTTAAGGGATCCCACTGAGCACCACCTCCACTGCCAGGTTGTAAATCAGACCTCAAAACTGATCCCTGTTAAAAATAATCTCCCCAAAATAGAAGAGAGAAGGAGTAAGGGTTACCAGGGTTATTTTTGAGCTGGGCAGGCTCAATGCTCTGATTGACCCTGGGGAGCCAGAGGAGGTTTGTCTGGCTGGGCTGGGTGGCACAGGGAAGGGGTGCCTGTGGGCACAGGGGATGCTGAGCTGCCTTTGAGGCTCAAGCCAGAGTGTGGCAAAGCTCAAGGACACCACTCAAAAACCATAATAAAACCATTCAGCAGCTGTGGTAGTGGGAGATTCAAAATAACTACAATGGAGCAGTGTAATAAAACTTCAAGTGAAACCAAGAGACCTGCAGACAACATCAGCATCACTTCTGCCACAGGCTGCAGTCATTCCTCTGGTATTTTGCCTTTCAATACCTAATACTCTGATTCTACTACTTTCTAAATACCATTTTTCTGAATTTAGTATGGTATTTTCAAGAGACATCTTCCTCAGCTGAAAACAGATAAATTAAAAATAGGTAGCTGTAAATCCTGTTCAGCTATTTTGAATATTTCATTAAAACCAGAGAATTATAAATGGACTGTGACCCAAAGTAAATAGGTTTTATTTGGTGGCTTGGTTCAATTGGGTTGATCATGGAGTGTGAAATGTTGATAAAATGGGAACATTTCCTTCCCTCTTCTAAAAGTAAAGCAAAAAGAAAGGGATGAGAAGAAGACCACTATTACTGGGGATGAGGAAAATATCCTAACCACTGTCTGGTATGCAGAACAGGAATAAAAATATCACTTTTATAACCCAGCTAACCCAACATCACCTGACATTTGAGACAGATATACAGTGAGTTTGAATTATTCAGACTACTTCTGATGTTGATTTCTGACACTGAAAACACACACATACAGTTGTGTTACGCTAAATGCATCAAAGGACAATAATGATGGAAATACCATTTGGAAGCCTCAACTATAGATCTGATCTACTAGAAATTGCAATATTTTAAAATACCAGCATGATTATGTGGACAGGATTCCTTCCAGTCAGTGCTATGTTTTGCCTTTCTCCATATGCTACTACTTGTATTCAAAAATTTAATTTCTTAATACCAACTGTGCCGAATTAATAATCTCCAACATAGTAAATTTTCAGCTTTAAAGGGATGTTTAACCTAGCATTACACTGTACCAGCATTATTTTTAACTCAAGCTGTTGTTTTTTAGGTTTTTTTAATTCAAAACAATATGGTCTACACAAATGACACACACTTCCTGAAAGTCAAAAACTGCAAAGCAAACAGATGGAGACCTAGACTAAGAAAAGAATTAGAATATCAGAATACAAAAGTTGCTCTTTGAATCCTAATTTACATGTAGAGCCAGATCCCAATGTTTATCACACTTCAGAGCTCCTACATTCTTCCTGACTTTATTCTGCCTTCCACATCACACTGAACCTTGCTGTTATAGACTTTCATTCCAGCTCCACCTGTTCCACAGAGAATTATAAACACAGATTTTGGCCTCTGCTTTAAAATTCATTTCAACTGCTCCCTCATGAAGATGATCTTGTGTAACTGGAGAAGAAATCTCAAATCCTTGTGCTGGCCTTTGTCAGTGCTTTCTCTTCAGGAGAGCAACCCAAATTAATGTTTAGGGAAAGGAGAATGGGCATTTGAAGGGAAGCAGAGCAGCCCTGTATTTAAGAGTATAGTGCTAAGAACTTGCAGCCCTCAAAGAACATCCCCTTGGGACATGAGAGCTCCTCCTCCCCACCCTCGTGCTCTCCCCTAGGGCAGAAAAGAGCATCAAATACTACACTGAGGAGAGGATGTGCTCAAGAGAGCTGAAATGTGATTTTCCATGGAGAAAATGCAAGAGGCAGAAAGCAATTTCTGCAGCTCAAACCAGACACCTTTACACAGGGCTAGCACTGCTAAAACCTCCCCTCCCTCCTTCCCAGTCAATACTCTGTATAGGAAAAGGTTTATGAAATTCTTCCCCCAGTGCACTGGAGGAGGAAGCAGATGGAGATTTCCTTAGATTTATAGCATAACTAGCATAAGGCTGTCCTTTCTGCTTCCACAAAATTATTTTTTTCTTCAAATTTTCTTCAACTTTTACTACTTTTAATTAATCTGCAACAAAATCAAAATTATTTTTACAGGAGTACTCAAGGATTTTGTTCCTATGATTTTTGTTCCTATGTACTGAGAGCTGGCATCTAGGGACACTCTAGATCTTAACTTGATTTAAATCATGCAATTAAAATGCAGGTTCAGTTTTCCAGGTACCAAAGGACTACAGTCTACATTCAGACAAACTCAGAAATCAGAGATATAGTAACTTATATAATCACTGAGGGCAGAGAGAGCCAACAAGAGTCCTTCAGCATCTGTGGCTAATGCATCTCCAGTTCAAAACCTCAACTCTACAAACATTTACATATGAAATAGTTAATCATGCCAATGAAGTAAGCCACCAGTCAAAGTTATGCACACACCTAAACCTCTGTAGACTCAGGGCTTAAAAATTTAAGACAATACCTTTGCTCAGAGAGGAAAAACTAGTTTTATTGGAGCACTGTTATTCCTGAAGTTGTGTGTCACTCAACACCTCAAAGACTCTTCACTGAACTTGGAATTATTTATGGACCTTGTAAGTCACACAATTACACCTTGCTTTCAGTGGAAAAAAAGGAAAAATTAAAAGAAATCACTGCACTCCAATTGAATGGAAGAATAAAAAGACCTCTGAGATAGAAGATACAAGGAAAATCCAGTATTTCAGTACGAGGTAGGTCACAGGAACTTGTTGCAGCATTGTTACAGATCACAACCTGAACTAGCACAAACAATGGCAGCAGGAGAGCTGAGGGCACACAGCCAGTGCAGAAACACGGAGGGTGGAGCAAGGAACCACTGTCTTCTCTCTCAAATATTCTCCTAAAATCACCTCCAAAGCATGAATTTTTCTGTGCCCCCAGCAGGAGAGATCATCCATGAAGGGATCGAGTATTTCTGTGAATAACTCTGACAAATGTCTAAATGACAGAGGTGTGAAGTTAAAAATCTCTAAATCTCAAATTTAGTATGCTTTAAGACAAAATGCCAATGACTACATTTAATGTGCTAGAGAGAATCATACATCCCCCTCCACCAACCTGTCTGTGCCTGTTACACTGAAAATGATTTGAGGATTACAGTGCAGTATTTCCAATTAACTGCTACAGTCACCTGACTTCTGCCTTGTACACAAAGCATGTGGGTTTGTTTGGTTCGTTATTTTTCTTTTGATAAAGACTGACCAAAGCAGAGAAATTCCTAGAAACAGCAACATTTGGAAAAGGTAACTGTTGTTGGTCTCACAGACCAGCTTGTTCAATAATGTTTACATATCAAGAATTACAAACCGAGTTAAGAATTGCTGTGGTGCAAACTATCCCACATCTTACTATTATTCACACTTGCACTTTTATGTCAAGCATTTGGGACTGCTGGACATAAAATTCTGGTGTAAATAGATCATGATTTTTGATACATCATCATAATTCCTCCTCTCAGCCTCCTGGAACAGTGCATGGAGAGAGAAATACAAGTTTTGAAACACTCCTGCATTACTGCAAGTAGAAGGTACTTCATGGCAATTAACAAAAATATCTTCTCAGTGTTTAAGGGTTCAGTGTTTGCAAACTGTATTTTCATGGGCTTCTGCTACAAGTCTGGTTCAGATACAGGAGAAATTAATCACCATGAGTGGGCACAAAGTTGTATCATCAACTAAATAATTATCCCATAATAGATGCATTTACTCTGGGACTGCTGGCACCTCGAATGATTAACCAGGGCTGGGACAGGGACATGTGTGTGGAGCCTCTGCAGAGAGCCTGGCTGGCACAGAGTCTGAATCAGCAAGAAAACTGCACTGCTCTTCCCTAAGAGAGAAATCAGCACCATTAAACAGCAGCTAATAATCACCAGAGAGTGCTGTGTGTATCTCCACTCCTTTTGGGCAGGGCTGTTCCCAACAATATCCCAGCTTTACACCCAGCACTGTCCATCTTGACTCTGTGGCTAATTATTTCACCAGAGCACAAAACGCAGGCAAGAGCCTCCATGTTCCTGAAGGATCAGCTGGAATATTCTGGCTGTGTTGCTGTAAATTCGATTAGCACTCATCAAAGGCACCTACTGCAATAATTCCCAGAGAGCAGCTCACTGTTCTGGGGAAATGTTTACTACAGGGCAGTGAAACACAATCGTTTGCAGCAAGGCATGGCTGCCTGTGAGTTACTCACCGGAGGGAAATCGAAGTCTATCTGGTTTGCTAAATTTAAGATGTAGTCGATTCGAAACTGGTTCTCTGGATTGGCTAGTTCCACTGGAGGTGCCAAATTGCCCATTGCTGTCACTATTGTCTGCAAAGAAACACAAGTAAAATATTGCAGAGAGTGTCTAAATAGCCACCCAGAATGGTTAAAAAAAAAAATAGCTCCTAAGTTTACCTCTATAGCTTCTTTAATATTGTTTTTAATATCCTGAATTTTCATTTTCTTCTCCCTGTAATAAAAAAGGCACATCATTAAATTTATAAGCCACAAAAGCAGAATACCTTTCTAAAACAGAACATGAACTTGAAAAATATTCTATTAAAGCTGTATTGCCTAAAGTGCTTTCAGTCACTGAAGACTTTTGTAGATAGACTTATTTAAATATCTCAAAACTTTTCTACTTAAGCAGTAACATCTATTTGCATCTATTTTAAGCAGTAACATCTATTTGCATCCAAAAATCAATGTCTAATTATGCTTTAATAAAAACTTACTACAGCCTTAGACTGGGACTAAGACATTCTGCAGAATCAAACATATTTTGATTCATTTGAATGCAAAATACTAAACATACGTGAAAGTTCTTTAGGAAAGTATACACTGGAAACAAACAGAAAGGAAAAAAGGGTGAGTTACTAAAAGCAGAAATAAATGAAAGGAGATCAAAGAACCTCAAAACATAAAAAAATTAAATCACAAAAATTATGCCTTAGCAGAACAAACCATAGCAGAGCACTCAACCTGACACAAGACATTGAAACAGTCTGGATGTGAAACAACAGTGAAGGATTAATCAAAGTATAGAGAATTATCCTTGGCTAGAAAAACCCACTTGGAATGAGCACAATCATTTGGGATTAAGTGCAGTGGCATGAACCAGCCCAGCAGGCTGGAGCAGGACAGGGCAAACCTTTGCCTCTGCTCCTCTGGGCTGCATTTGGTGTCAGATCTGACAGCAGGGAAATTTCAATGCTCAACAGTGCAATCAAACCAAATCATGATCAAACATTTGGTATAACCAGGAATTAGCACCCTAAAAGTACTACTAGCACTGAGCCTGTAAACTGCAGCTTAATTGCAAAGACTGTGATAAAAATTTTCACATTATTAATTTCTTGCTGTAAACAGCATAAAATCACTACTTTGAGGGAAACCAAGTTAGCCATGAAATTACTAAAAAAAGCCACCTAAACTGTCGAAGTGACCTTTTAGTCTTCACTGAACTGCTTTACAGGACTCTCATTATGGAATATTTATACCAACATTTAATTTTTTTTTTTCATTTTGAAAACTAACATTTTCCAGCACAGTGTCCCAAGGACTATGAAGTATCAACATAATTTCCTTTTTTTACCCTTTTAAAGATAGTAACTCACAGTTTCAGCTTACAGACCCCAGCTTGAAAACCTCATTTTATGGAGTTAATTCACTAAGCATATTGCAAAAGCTTTTTATCACTTTATCCTTTCTATAATTACTCACAGTTAAAAACCAAAATGAAACTGAAAGTGCATTCACCAATCAAGAATGAAGAAGAATGGTAGGAAAAAAAAAAAAAAGACTAATAAGAAGGCAGACACTCCAGGAGTGGTGGGAATTTTGGCTATCAAATGAAAAATGAATGCAACTTTTGTAAAAGACAGTGTCAAGGAAAACACCACCATGCCAAGGATGTGCCTGCACATTGCCCAGCTGTGACTGCAATGCCAGGGCTGCTCTGGCAGAGGGGCAGCAGCACCAAATCCTGGTGTTCAGGGTGACTCTGCTGCGTGGGGAACGGCTCTGAATCAGCAGCACAGCCCAGACATAAATGTGATTATCCCAAAACATCATCCTCACTGACCCCAGGTCCTCAGAAGTTTGGGGCAGGGACAGGAAGGTCAGAGAAGCTTGATGCAGAGAGCAAATGGAATAATCAATACTCAGATGAAAATTCAATGTTTTCCTAGACTTCTTTACCTACCCACAGACCACCTGATTCCTGAAAATTACCCATTTGTGCTACAGAGATGTGGCATTGCTGATGAGAACAAGGCAGTGAGCCAAGAAAGGCCAAAGGCACCAAATTAAGGAAAATAGATTAGACAGGGTAAGAGAGAAAAAACTTTTCACCCTCCTCCTAACTTGTACAGCCCCAGGTCTTTACAAACTCTCCATTCCACAACCAGGATGCAGGGTGCACAAATATTCTGTTTTTCAGCAGTGTACATGTGGTTGCAAAGCCACCATCCACTTTCAGCTTTTAAAAATCATGTTTAATAATTAAAAAATGTAAATAATGGTATGAAAGCAGGAAGTGTTTATCAATGTCAGTGTAAGCAATTTGTCTGGCTTTTATTCTGCCTCCAAATTTCAGCTGGATCTTGAACTTAATGAACATGTATCCAGATGTTGCCCTGTTTAGATCAAAAGGACAACTGATATGATGAAAGTCAAGCAAGACATCAGTACTTTTAAGGAATTAGCACTCATTTTGCTTTGGTTTGGAATATCACTAGAGAAAGAGAAGTTTAGGGAGTTTGCATTGCTTAGAAGCAAACTCTATTCTCTCTTCCCTGGAACACTTGCTATTAATTGTCCCAAAGCATCAATGAGGTGCACATTGACCTGAGTCTTCCTTGCCATACTGATAAACCTTATTTTAATTAAAGATTTCAGTCAAACTTCCACATTTACACCTCCTGGCTGATCCTCTCACTACTAAGTGATAATGAACACAGAGCAATGTTAACCTGCAGCAATTAACAAAGTGCCTGATAACCATCATCATCTTTACAACGAGGATACTCATAGTTCCTATTTCTGGTGTTGTTGCCATGGCCCTATAGCCTGCCCAGTAAACAAGGAATCCCATTACACAGCAGTGGATGGATCACTGTGTTTTGTAATGTTTACTGGACATAAACTTTCCATGACAATCAGACACTTTATTCTTCTGGAACTCAGAATGTTCATCAATCACCCATCCAACAGCAACTTACAAACAACTCTAACTTCTCACAAAAAGCCCCAAAAAGGTGACACTCATTTTATTCAGGGACTAATGAGGTGAAGCACTCAAAACCAACATCCCATTGCTCTGCCAAATTGTCTTTTTTTTTTTTAGAAACCTGGCCAGGTTGCACCTCAAATTTCCACAAGTATTCAAACTTTTCTTTTCCACAACCACAAAGACTGAATATTCAACTTAGAATCTTTCCTTTTTAATTTCTTATTCCCAGGTGCTGGCACAAAACCACAAAAGAAAAAAAAGAAAAAAAAAATAAAATCTGGGCTGCCAAAATGTTTTCCTCTGGAACATCCTGAGTAGTTTGGGAATGGCACCAATGCTCTCCTGGCCAAGGAATGACTGATGTCTCTGCAGGCCTGTTCTGTATCTTTAGATGTCATGGGTTAATAAGGTCATATTTTTAATCTTGTTTAAAACTTTTGCTTAGGCTGTGCAAGGTAGGCCAAACAAAGCATTAAACTCTATTAGTTGAGGATTAGAAGAAAAATCTCAAATCCTGCTGTTTTCAATATTTAAATGGGCCAAAGAAAAGCGGCACATAGCTTTCAGGAAAACTAATAAAGTCTATTTTAGGTACTATAAAAAAAGATGACATTTTAATTCAAGTAACATTAAATCAGAATGACATCAAAGGTCAGAAAAATCAAATATTCCTTGAAAACCAACCTAATCAGTATTTAGTAAAGAACTTCTCCACCTGTGATTGAACTTTACTATTAAAAAGGCAACATTTTTACTCAGACTATATCAAATCTTATGCAAAGAACACATAAACAAACACATTATCAGAAAGCAAACTAATTTAATTTTAATGTTCATTTCTTGTTTAGTTTACAGGATAATATGAATGAGCGTTACTTGGAAAAAAATATTAAAGTTTAAGAAGAACATTCCAGAGGATAAAGATTCAGTTCACCCTGAAACCTTTGGCATCTCCTAGGTAGAAAAATAATTTTAAATAAGGGTGCTGAAAATAATTAACAATAAAACTTGTTAAACAATTAGGGGCATACAGAGATGGATGGACAGGGATGATAGGCACCTTTATGCCATTAATCCAATTCCTAAAAGCAAAGTTTGAATTTTTTGGTCAGTGCAGAGATGTTAGGAAACTTTGGAGATTTCTGCAGCTCAAAGAATGTATAGGCTATTTAATAGGGCATATTAAAATGCAGTCAGAGAGTGTTAATGCAGAGCCTTTGTCTCCTTTACAAGGCTGGGACTGGAGTAATGCATAAATTCCCTTTATTTCTGAAGCAGCCAAACTCTGCTGACTCTTGAAGCTGCAGCAGGGCAAGGCTTCCCTTCCCCAGGCAGGGCACTGCACTAAGGAGCCAATGTGCAAGTGCAAGAGCCAGAATGAAAAACCTCACAAAGCAATTCATTTGCCTCTGACTTTTTATGGTAGAAAATGACATTGTTGTGCTTCACACAGGTGCATCTCCCTGTTTTTTCCGGTATTGCCAACAAATGTGGATGCCCAGGGAAGCAGCCACAGGCTGTCCCCTTCAGAAGCCCATCAAATACACACTGACAGCCAATGAAAACTTAATAGATCCATTTTGTTTTAAAACACAACTCAGTTCTTTGACAGGCAGTCATACACTTCACAAGCACGTGGGATTTAAACATGCCTATTCATCTAAATAAAGTGTCTTTGATGCAGTGAAACATGCTGATGGATTTAATAAATATTCCATAAAATCTGCATTAAAATTTATTTACTGAACCTTATGGAAACTAAGAGCAGTACCTGCCAATCCAGCTCAGAGAAACAGAGCTGTGCAGTCCAGATCTTCAGACACAAGACCACGAGCAAGGAAATTCAATTAAGGTTTTGCTACCAATCCATGTTACAAAAATCGTGCAGTACTTTACAATTCAACTAAAAGATAAATTTGTTTCAGCCTGGGTTATTTCTAACAGAACATGGCAATTACATCAAAATGTAACAGCTAGAACAGCAAAGAGGGCAGAGGCCAAGTTAGAGGCACTTGAAAATGGGGAAAAACAGTTGCCCAGAGTATTCGGAGTGAAGCTGAAATAATTCATCTTAGATCTGTGACAAAGGACCAATTTTACAGACAAAACTACTAAAATGCAAGAGCAAAACCCACTATGTATCTTCTGCAAACTCAACAGCATTGATATCACACTGCTCAGTGTTCTGCCAACTTCAAAGGGATTTTTCAGGTCTGTTCTGACAAACCCTTGCAGTGCCATGGGGCAGTGACTGCACAGGAATAGGATTCACTCGGGTCCTCTCTTGCAGTGCAGCTGAAAGAGATTTTCTAACCACATTAATACTTTGTTCTGGGTCAGCACCTGGTAAAATGAAATGGTACCCAAGGCACAGGAAGCTGACACAATGCACCCTAAAAGCACTTTACAGCCAGTGTGTGCTGGTAATTTTGACCACAGAGATCGAGCATCTCCCTAGAAGCATGAGACCCTTCCTGCAGAGCAGTCTCCCCTCTCCAGCACTATGCTCTTCCTCCTACACCATCTTTCCTCCACCCCAACATCTACTTAACTTTGAAAACTCTTTGTTTGACTTCTCCAAAATTCCAGGTATCAACACACTGTACCATTCGGCTACCAAAGATCTTTCAATATTAAAAAAAGAACAGCTATGAGAATAAACTATTTGCTTTCTCTGTAAATAAGTAACATCTTTTGGAAAAAGAAAAACCCAACAGGCTGAAAAATTTTGTCATGATATACTTTGAATTAAAGACACAGTTAAAAACTGATTATGTTGGACAGATCTAACTGTGACCAAAATTATTTGGGAGAATTTAGTTCAATTATCCCCTGAAGCATAATCACTTCCTCCCACAATATATGATGCAATGTATGGAGTAGACAATACAAAAAGGGCTTCCACAAGTTCCCTTTTAAAGATTGTGACAAGCACTGCAAATTGCTTTACCACTGCTGGTTTTAATACCCTGCCATATTTTTCTCCATGAGTAACATGCACACCTTACTATGCATCCATAAACACGTGAATACATGATAAGAAATACAATCACAAAGTGAAACCTTCTGTTAATGGAATGACAACCATTCTCCAAGTTAAAAGTCAAGAAACACAAATTACTGAAGTGTTGATTAAAAAAACCACATCACAACTCTGTGAAAGCAGAAATTGTGTTATTTTTGATCATTATTTACGTTGTTGCAGTGTTAGAGGCTGAGATGTGTCTTGTTTCTTACCTTTGGGAATGGTACCACAATGAAATTATACCAAACTCTAAAAAAGGCATCCCTGAATATAAACGTAATAAACTCCATTTTTAGGTTTCTTTTATCTCTGCTCCCTGTGATACCCAAAGTGCAAAGGTTAAAGGGTAACTTTATTCTGCCTCCATGGATACTCTGATGCAAAGACTGGCTGTGGGCAGACTTTGCTCCTGATGAAGCTCCAGGGCTCTGGCACAGGCACGTGGCACCCTGGTCCTGCCACCTGCCCAGGTGGATGTGGCACAGAGATGCCATTCTGGCTCTCAGCCACCCTCAGGCTCCCCCTCAGCTTTGCAAATTCCTACATAAAACCAGTTTAACTGGTTTACAGTCCCTTTATACCTGTTAGTGGCACAAAGAGACCATCACAGACACAATATTGAGAAGCATAATTCTGCTTATCCTGCTCCATTTACCTCAACTAATTAACTAGCAATAGTTTAGGTAAGGGATGAAAATAGAATTGTTCACAAAGAGCTCTATGATGTACGAGCCTGACAAAGGCCCTTCAGTTCCTGCTGTGCAATTAAACACCTCTGTAAATTGCAAACCCTGCCTGGAGCTCCCCAGGCATTCAGAGGGGAACACACCAGTGTCATTTTCCTGCTCTTAGTACAGGTAATTAAAGCATATTGCAATAAAAGGTGTCCTCAGAAGTTTAGCATTCTCTCTGGACACTTGATACAATAATTAACAAGGCTGGAGAGCCTTCAGAGGACACTGTGGTTCCTTTCTGCTCCGGAAGGACACCTCAGAACCGGCAGGAACGGGAGGACTCAGGCAAATTGCTGAATCATCTTGCCTTGTACAATTCACTACTTCCAGACAATCAAACTGCTGTCAGGAAGCAGAGACCTTTTTAATTATTTATTTAACTATTGTGAATGTAGCCATTATTAACACAGAATAAAGGAAATGTCCATTGCACATCATTTTTTTTTTTAAACACTTCTGCCCAGCTGTGCAGCAGCACTGGAACACAGCACATGGCACCTCTCAGGCTGTGTTCGTACAGCCTCCCCTCAGAACAGAACCAGCCTCCTGGGTTCTCCTCCATCTCTGCAAGCCCAGACAAAATACTACTGTGGGAATACACAGTGCCCAGGCACTGCACACACGTGGATGAACAGCACCTGTGTTCAACCTGGGCCCTTTGCTGTGCTAAATGTTAAATCTGTTCCATTTCCATCACCTCATCCTTTGCTTTCAAACACAGGCAGGGAACAGCAGCCTTGTGGGGGGTTCCTGTTCTCACCTGAGTTCTCACTTTCAAAGCACTTCTGTCCAGCCTTTGGAACATCAATTTGATGAGCGTCCTACGTGTGTCATTTGCTCTAAAGCTGTTTGGGAAATGCCTGCATTCCAGTAACTTCTTCAGCCAGGACTGGGCAGGAAGCTTTGGAAAAGAAGGCAATCACATCCCAGAGCTCTTCAGGGGTTTGTGCACAAGAATGAGAGGAATAGCTCCTATAATGGCTGATGACCTCAGTGCTGCTTAAAGCTGAAAAAGTACACAGCTGGCTAAGGGCCAGTATTAAATGGAAAGAAGCCCTAAAATAAAAATGGCTGGAACAGTGGATGCCAAGTAAGGGTAAACACAGAGCAGCCAAAGCAGGATGCAATGCAAGAGGGAAGACACTGATGAGACAGGTGGAAAATGGTTGGTCCTGAAAATCCCTTGATATATTTGTTTTTAGTGGTTATGATCTCTGTTATCATCTGGAACACTTCTGGCATGTGATATTGTAGGCAGCTGATCTGGAAGGTGGCTGCCTCAGCAGTGACAAAAGGCAAGGGGTTTTGCCTCACTCAAATAAAAAGCAATTATCTAACCTATTTCACCATTTTCCCCCTGGTACTTCTAAAAAATCCCAATAAACTCTCAATGACCCAAACACTTAACATTTTCTAAATGCTGTAGGATTTAGTATTGGTAGCTCATAAGTTCAGAATGACAACCTGAACAGGAAAGCAGTTCAGGCAGGGGATGTAGACCCAAAAAACCAGGGGGAACTATCTGGACAAGAAAAAACTAACTGTTTTTTAAACTATGCAGCTGTCACTGAAAGTTAATATTTCAAAGAGATATTAACATTAAATGCTTTGTTCACCACAATTTCTTACAGCAGTGTTGGACTGCAGTCACTGAATCAAGTGTTTCCTTCACAGCTGTTAAATCCAGAATTTTTACCATGGACAAAGTCTGAATGAAGGAAGATTTCCACAGTTATCTTCAAAGATAAAGAGCTGTCAGGTACATGCAACTTTGCTCATAAGCCTTAGAGAATTACAGACTCAGCATTCTCAGCAGAAACTAGACTAGCCCCTACTGATCTCTGGTTTTGGGAAGTTCAAGGTCACAGTCATTCTTAAGAATATGCTGTCACACCTAAATGGTGATTTCCATTGTACTCTTTATTAAAATATTAATTTCAGTAGAAAAACAGTTTTCTGAGAAACATTATAGATGTTATGTTTCCATGTAAAGACTTAGCATAAAGTTTCCTCTGAAACATCCAGAAAAAGATCTTGTGAAATTTGTCACGGCCTGACAGATTTCAAGAGTTGTAGTTGTGTATTTATACTCCCAGACTGTGTAGGAATTTACTATGGCTGTGTACATAGACTGCAATTTGAGGACACAGAGCAGCTAAATATTGGAATAATGAGCAAATCTGCAAATGTGTCCCTTGAAGACCCAGGCCAGGGCATGGAGAGGAGGCAGGTGTAACACAGCACACAACAAAGCAAGGTGCTGACAACTTTGGCTCTAATCCATCAAAGCACTTAAGCACATGTTTAATTTTAAGCACATGAGTAATTCTATCAACTTTAATAGGGCTACTCATGGTTTAAGTACTGTGATGGATGGGGGCCAGAACGCCCAGAACCTTCAAGAATGCTGCATGGCCTATGTTACATGGAGAAAATACAGCATTCTCCCACTGAACAATTAAGTTATAAATGCTTTGAGAGCAAAATTTACCCTAAATTGAACTCAGCTATGCTTATGTAAACTCAGAGATGGAACTTCTTCCACAGCCTTTGAAGACAAAATATGATGAGGATTCTCATGTACAAGAAGTCCACAAATTTTTATTTTGCCTTTCTATTTCTCTGACAGCTATGAGTCACCTCTGTCCATCACGCTTTGTTTTTAAATAGGGAGATTAATTAAGTACACCAAAAATTTAGCCACTAGTAACATTCTTAAATAAGATGCTTCTGGTTGCAGTTTGCCAACATCAGTACTGCAGCCTTCCTTACCTCATACATGTCCAATTTCAACAGGCTTAACAGTGCAGTAACTCCTGTCTAACATTTATTTTCAATTTTCAAAGCTGTGCACATACCTCTTCTGTACAGATACAAGGTGCTGCAAATTTGTGTCTTTAAGTAAAATTGGGATTTCTTTTAAGTATTTTATACAGCCAATATTAAGGATGTGAAAAAGAAACAAAACCCCACACCTGCTCTGCAGATTTCTAGCTAGGACAATCTCTCTAAACCAGTGGTGACTTACTCCATCGCTAAACCACTCACCAGAAAATTCTTGATCTTGTTTTATCTTAATATGGCTCCACAACATGCAACCAAGTCTCATAAAATAATTTGCTGAGAAAGGGAAGAATAGAACAATTTGAGAAATCACTTACAGATTATGTTCTTCTTGGTTTGCTGTTTGTTTGTTTTGAGGTTTTTTTACTTGTTGGTAAACAAGCAGCAGAAAGAACACAAAACCAAATATCTTCTGGATTCTGAAATATCTGCAGCCAGGGAATTATATACCACTACTTATGTGATGGATTTAATAGCAAATGGAGTACACTACAAAGGAACTTAAAAATTCCATTAAACACAATTCAAAAGAAAGGAAAAGCTTTGAAACCATGTTACTGTGGAGTTTCCACTTTTTACCAGAACTGTCACTTTATTAAAAGAGAGACAAAAGCAAACCAAAACAAAAAAACTACCACAGACCCTGCTTGCAAAAAAAATACATGGCTGTGCTTGTCTCTGAGTGAAACCCTCAGCATCACACACAACACTCAACTAAAGCTGTCTTTATTTCACATTAATATGTCCAATGCTTTTGCCACAATGTGCCATTTTTAAAACAAGGAATGTGCTTTATCTTGAGCATCTCAGTGTCCTCACAGCTTCCAGCAATCCACTGGTTAATCAGGGCTGTTACTCCACATTCAAACACAGACACATTTCAATTCTGTTCCAAACTGGAATTCAAAGCAGTTTCGCTCCTTCAGGGTGGTTTAAAAATATTTTTGCAGAGTCCTACTCACTGTTAATTGATCTTCCCCTACCTCTGGCACAAGTGTCAGGGAGCAGGTAATCCTCAACAGAGCAAAGCTACCAACCAGAAATAAACCAGAAATAAACCAGAAATAAACCATTCAGCTCTGTTACCCCTGATTACAGCTCACATGGAGCTTCACAGATCAATACTCAGCCTCGTGTTTGTTAATGCCACAGTCACACAACTGCTTATTAATACCTGTGTGGTAAGGAGCAAGTATATTATGACACGAGAGAATGAAAATTAAAACAAGCAAAATTTGGTGTGAATTAGTGCCACTGAAAGAGCACTTGGAAAATCACAACTCCTGCATACAGAGACTCAAGTAACCTGACTGCACTCCTAATTTATTTTACATCAGCCATACCACTGATGCTGCCACTGAATTTTTGCTGAGACAAGGCTGTGCCAATCTCAAGGTGGCACAAGCCGGGGGCTCAATGCCCCCCATAGCTGTGTGCTCAGAGCAGCCACGACAAAGCAACGCTGCTGCAGGCACCAAACAAACTCACCACAGGGAATCCAGCAGGGAACATCTTGCACAAGTCTTAGCATCATTCTAAAAAAAGATTTCAGCAGTAAAAAGCTTGTTGGTCTAAGGCAACACCTGCTTTTTCTTACGAAAGGTCTCCTCCTGTCCCTGTGAGACACCAAAGCTGCTCCAGCCCCTCCTGAACGCGGCTGGAAGGGAACACAAAACTCGCCCCTGTGGATTAGCACGTTCCAACCCTAAAGCTCTGAGGTACAGTAACATTGGCTTGGTTACAGCAAAGGTCATTCAGATCAAGTTAAGGCTGCCCTCAATGTGAAAGAAAAAGGAATGGTTTATATCTGTTAAGTGAACAATCAAAGTAGTCACATTTCCCACACAGCTCACGGGAAACTTCTGGGATTATTGTCACAGAAGCACAGACTCCCCTGTAGGTTTTAAAATTTGTTTTCTAATATTTTCAAATCCTTTATTGTTACAAACAACACTTAAGTCTCCTGAAACTGTAAAATGACAGGAGGAGGAGTTTTCCATTGCACCTTACTTGTGCAACTGCCAGTGTTTTTGGTCAGTTTTATGTTCTGAAAAAATTTTCTCTGTTTTAGTCCTTCAAAGTAACAGGAATGAAAAATCACTTCAATAAATGATAATCTTAAGAAAGGCAGTCTCTAAGTACAGCCAAATTAAACTTTAAACTCAGCAAAGCTAAATGAAAATTGTAGCTGTTAACATGCATTCCTCATCTGCTCAGTGAAGTTCCAGTGTATTTAAACACAGATACCCTGACACACTTAGACAAGCAAAGTTACTCTCTTAACAGCCCAGAAGTAACACAGAAATTGTTTATAACCAACTTGCCATGCAAAAGAGATTAACCAGGCTGAATTTTAAAGTCAACACTGGAAAAAGGAAGCGTAAGGCAAAAGCACAAAGAATCAAATTTGTGAGTAAAGAAATTCTCCAAAAGCAACTTGACACCAAAACCATCAATCTCAAAGGCTACACCACACTGGTAACAAATCCAGACTCAGGTATTTTTGTACTAATTATCTCAAATATCAACAAGTATCAACAATGATTTCTATAATTGTATTTCATATGATACAAGGTATTTTAATTTCTTTTCCAGTTATTAAAAGTTTTGTACTATCAGAAGTGAAGATGATACAAGTATTTGTAAGTAAACACCAAATATTACCAGGCAACAACAACAAAAATACCCTCACTTCCTTCCAAGCGCAGACACCGTCAGCACCACATTAAACCCATTAGCAAAATTCTTCAAGCAGTGTCAGGGAATTTTGTTTCAGGCAACAGCATCTACCTGATGTTCTTGCTGGCCTGACTTTAGAAGACACTGTCAAATAAAAGACATCAAAAATATCAGTTTTCTTCTAGACATCTAGGGCTCTGTGTACAGAAAAGCTGAAGTCAATTTATTCAGAGAAACACAAGTTTCTGTTCTGTTACTTCTGAAACAATTTTGCTTTGGATTAAGTAAGGGAAAAAAATCTTCCTTTGATACAGAGGAGCTGTAGAAATGAATCTGAAAACACAATACACAGTTCCTGTACCTAGGTACCACACTTGTCATTATACTCACTCACTGAAAATGCATACTAAGAGAAAACTGTGCAGCCCACAATTCCAGGGAACCCCACTTTTAGCACCAAAGGGGTTTATTTAAGGAAGGTACCATTTAGAACCAGAATGGTTCATGGATGTTTTGGACAGACAAATTCTGGACCCAAACTAGAGCCTTCCCCAGTGCAGCATAAATTTAGTTGAAAAATTCCAAACTGCTCTTATTAAACAGTATGGAAGCCACAATGTGAAGAAATTTTCAGTTTATTTAACATCTACATATATTTGAACTCAATCTGTAAGAAGAATGACCTTTTACTGAGCTTAAAATTGCAAATTAATTATACCTGAATAAGCACATTTATTTTCATTTCCCCTGATAAAAGGGAAGTTATATTGTTGTAATTTAAGTCAAACTGTGACAATGGCACAATTATCATGGCCTGGCCCTGACCTGACATTTCTAAATGATAACAAAAAAGTAAAAGACACAGTTCATGCTGACAGTATGTAATGAATGAGAATGTTAGGCCAAAATTTATGTGAGAAATTAATTGCTGATACTTAGCTCATCAGTTAGAATATACAGCACCTTGCAATAATTGTCCAATTACTTTCACAACATATGGTCCTTTAAATACAAATAATATTGTTTGAATGAGAAATTTTACACCCAGCTGAAGAAAACAATCTCAAGAGAGTGCGTACAACATTGCAAATTACTTAAACAGTATTTCTTGGGCACAATTATTGATCCAACCAGCTGCTATCTTGGGTTCAACAAAACCACAGAAAAGCTCTGGGAAGCTGGAGACACCTTGGTTCTACTTGAATCTGACTGACCCTCATGGCACCCAGCTATTGCAAAACCAGGCAAAACAACTCTTCCACTGGATTTGCACTCTATTTGCAACCAAGGAAAACTTGAAACTTCAAAAGGAAAATGAGGATTTTTTAGATTATTCAAGTACTAGGCTTTTTTAAAGAAACAGCCAAACATACTCAACGTGACTTCACTTCAAAACTTGTTATGAATTTTGCTTCTTGGAGTTTCTGAAGTGGCAGTGGCAGGACTTGAAGAGGAATCACAGAGAATCTCTTCTGCTTTTTCCCTAATCCTCCCCAAGTGTCATTTCTGACACATAATACTGGACTACACAAACCACTGGTCTAAACTAGTGTTGCATTGATTCTTAGAAATTCTCTTCCTAGAAATTTCAGCAGACCAGATGCCACTATGTTACAGAAAATGTGTGCTTAGTCCCACAGATTTGATTAAAAGAATTTGGTGACTCATCAGTATCTACAACATTCTAAAATATATTATTTATGAGATACATAAAACAGACTACACAGAACATTTTTTCATTTAAGTAAGACAAGCTGCTTCTTAGCCAGGGGGTAATAAGATATTTCCCAGCTACTGGGAGGAGAAAGGGGAGAATGGACCCTGCTGCAGCAATCACTGTCATACCAGAAGGACAAGGCTGTCCTTCCAAATGTTTAACAAACAGGATGGAAAAACCTTTCTCTGTGGGAGGTTACACAGAAAGATAAACCAGGTTTATTCCCATCAGGTACAAGAGTGTATTTTCAACACATGCAAACAATATGCAGAAATGCCCTCCAAATTTACTACCTGGAAATCAGATAACCACACCAATGTACCTACAGCATAATGATATTTACTGGCACCTCCTCCTACACTTCTGTGCAGGAATTAAGAGAGACCTTTCAGGAGTTTAGACTTCTAGAACAAAACACAACCAACAGCACATGCTGTGTGTTCCAAACACATTTATGAAATGTTTAACTTATGTATTTTAGTAGGTTATTAACAGTTGGTGTTGGCAGCAAGAGGCTACATTTCTCTAAAAATATTGATGCAAACCTAGTCATAAACATTTTTATGAGTAAGTTTTTTATAAAGCACTGCACTGACATGAGCCAGTCAATCCTTTCCTAAGGGGCAGATTAAGTATTAAAGTACATCCAAGGTGTGGCATGGTATCAGTTTACCTTTAGTGGCAGTTAAACTTACACAATTAGAGAAAATTCTACATCAGCTTCATCATTTGAAACCAGAGGCTTGTGACAATGCTGAATTCTACCAAGTGATTCTGAGGGGAGAAATCCCAGTGGACAACTTACAGCCTGAGCTGTGTAACTACAGATTCAGGCACTAGAGGGGAAAAAAAATAAAATAACCATTTTCACACTACATGGTAATAATGAAATCCACAAGCTACAAAGGTAGTGCAAGTGTTCTGTCTTGAGCATTCTGCCTCAGGAATATTTCAAGTATTTGTCTGACCTAGCTCTGCATTTATCTTTTCTGAATTAGCAATCAATTAGAAAAGAGAGGGGAGAGAAGAAGAATCTGGGTGATTATTTCACCGTAGGCAATCAACATTCATATCCAGCATTAATATTCAGGAAATGCCCCAAGTCTCAATCATTAATGATTAAGTATCACCACACCCTGGAATATTTTACTACATATCTGTATTGACATCATGAGATCCAAACTTCAAACGAAATTGCTTGCCATTTTAAGGATCTTCTTGGAATTCAGGAACAGTCGCTAAATCTATAGGAACTCCTGTGCCAAGGCAACAAACAACTGAATTAAAAAAGCTGTAGTCTCACTTCCAACACACTTCAGCAGTCTGAGGAAACTTTAGCATGTTTTAAATAGACAAAAATCATCTTCTGGAAGACAGAATTTAGAAACCTCAGACTGACTTCTTCTATTTAATAAGAAATGATTCTTTATGTTTTATAATTTCACCTCACAGGATAATCCATCTGCAACACAACCTGCCAGCAGCACTCCTGAGCTTTCACAGCCCAGCTCCTGGGAACATCCAGCCCATGGAAATGGCTCTGGGAATCAGGAACACCCAACAGGGCACAGGAGCTGTGTGTTCCAGTGAAGCAGACATGGCCATGTTTAAATGTTTATCACCTTTTGCAGTACTATTACTTCTAAAGACACTGATGAAAAATCTGAAGTCATGTGTTTACTTTCATTTTGCAAAAAGGACATTTATTTTTGTGACAAAGATGTTCTCCTCAAAGTAACTGGGTGTCCTATTTTGTTGATAGATGGATAAAAAGAGAAAAGCAACAAGCAAACTGTATTATCAAATCAGATGACACATTTGCTTGAAAACTTAAAGTTTAAGGCACCGAGGCCATACTCAGCAACACTGCATATACAGCTCCTCACAAAGGGTTAATGTACAACATGCAGCAGTTAATTGTCATAGATAACTATAGTTAGAGTTCAATAAATTGGCAGAAGGATTATAGTGCACTTTTATTACTACCTCCAACACTTTTACTGATGTGCTTATTACATTTTTTATAGCGTGCTGCTCTTGAGCAACCAGTTTATAATATTTACCCTTTTAAAACTAGATATACAGAGAATACACATATATATAAAAGGGCAACTAAGTTTACATGGCAATACTGGTGCAGCAACTAACACATCACACACACACACACATATATATATATGTATACACATACAGTAATTACCCACATCTTGCATGGACAAACCTACTTACAAGCCTAGAGGCAAGAGGCAGCTGCCAAAATCCATGTATTTTATGCATTACAAAAAAAGCATGAACTAGGACTGGTCTTCTCTTAGAAGATGAGGATAAAAATACCATCACTACAAACAGTTTCTGTATATGCATCACACACACAGACAAACACCCAGACTATTTTTCTGTGTTACCTCTATTAGCTGCAGAATGTCAAAAGAAATTTTAGTCCAACTAATAATCCTTAGAAGCTGAACATGGTAAAAATACTATGTAACAGTGGGGTGTTTTTTCATTTGTGTTTTAACCATTTCACTTGTGTGTTAACCACTTGCCAGTACAGTTCTTTTGTACACCTTTCTTAATTCAATTTATCCTTAAACCCAGAAGGATCCAGGATTGTTTCTAGTTCTCATTAAAAGCAATAACTTAAATTCACTGCAGCTGCAATTGGAGAATAATTCACCACCCCTCACACAGAGCAAAATGCAGCTCCTCTCAGGCAGGCACCCCTTTGGGTCTGTGGTTCAGGTGAACACACAGACTGATTCCAAATCTCTACATTATGTTAGCAGCAGCTCCAAGCACCACTGTACCCATAAAACACCTTCCCCTCTGTGGCAGCAGGAGGGCAGGAAGCCACCTTGCAAGGATTTGCAAATTGAGTCTCATTTTTTTGTGTTTATCTGCATCACACAGCAAACACCTCCTGAATAACCCTGCCTCATTTTGTTAATTTTATCCTGAACAGTGGAGATGCAGGGTGTAAGCACAGGCTGAGCACAGAGCCTGTAAAAACGTGAGCAGAAAGCCCCCCTGGAGCACGTCCAACATGGGATGTGTGTGCACAGCCAGGGGGGTGGAACTCACAGCACATCCCACTGTGCAAACTGACACATCCCCGTTCCTGACACACTGGCAGCACGTCCCTGCTCTGCTACCTGCTCTGAAATGCAATAAGCATCTTCCCAAGCATCTTCAGGGAAAAACGAGGGGAAGGAAAGGATGAACTGTGAGTGGGGCTCACAGTCCCCTAGACCAGAACTGGTAGGACAGCCCCGTTCTCTGGTGTCTCTTCACAACACACAACTTGGTACTTCCAGGCAGACTCTGACAGGGAAAGTGAGTGTTCACAGTGTCAGAACCTGCTGGAAAAACCCTACATTCAAATTAAAATTGCTTTTTAGGAGTTAGTTAAAGGATTTTAAATTACCTTTTTATATAGACAGTCATTGGCAATGGTGTCCAAAATTAAAAAGAATACAAATTATGGCAATCTTAACTCTAATACTTTCTAACTTAAGTGTATCCTCAACAATGTTGCTTTGGTCAGTCTACATGAATCACAAAGTTTTCCTTTTGAATAACCCAAAACCAGAATCATTTTCCCAAATCAGCTTTCACTTCTGTTATTTTCTCCTTTGAGATGACTGTTTGCTTCTCAGATCACATTCTGCACAGGAGACAGAATATAAAAATAAGTTCTATTTATTGCTTTATAAGCATTACAGCATTACCAAGTAATAAAGGAGCTACACACAATCTTTCATACTTCTAATTTGGAAGACCTTGAAGGTGATAAATATTTTAATGAAACTCAAAACATTGCAGGTGCATCTGCATGAAATAAATAGAGTGCTGGCTATATATCAGCAAACATACAAAGAAAAACCTTCCCAAACCCACCAGAAAATCTGCAGTCCAACTAGAAACATGGGAAGTCAATACAGGTCAGAGAAAGAAATACATATACTAAACTCCTTCACTCTTGGGATTAAATCCTGCCCTCTGCTCTAGGAAGCATAAACATAATTGTGCATCACTCACTGAAAGGAAAGAAATAGTCTTTATTTAATAATCTTAGCATTGCTTGATTAGTGCTTGGGAAATAAAAAGCACTACTTAAGTGCTAAATATTATTAGCTTTTTCAGAACATCAGCTCCAAACTTGCCACTCCCCACTTCCTTCCCTCGTAACTCTCTTCATTCATGTCATCAGAAGGCATCTCATTTTCAGCAACAACTACTCACTATTTTTTTAATGCTGCTGGATGTGCAGAACTACTGTTGAGGTTGCTTGGCAACTAGTGAGACATATCAGAGGGAGAGATAAGGTCCAGAATGAATGGAATTGAAGAGAACTATATTTGGTTCTATATTTGGTTTCCTTAGGAGATACTAACATGCTCAAACTATCCTGATTTGAATTACCCACACTAAGGTGAAATTCTGCTGTTCCTGTCAAAGCACAGAGATCCATAATCACAGAGTGGCACTAATCCCAGCCACATACAGAACAGGTGTATGTTGGAAGAGCACAGAATAGTCAGGAAACACAGATATTTGGTAATTTGTATTTTGAAGAATTTTAGGCCAAAGAGAATACTTCATTTTGCCTTTCAGTGGATCACAAATCACTGTGCTTCTCCATATGCTTTAGTGCTGAGATGAAATTTCAAATCAAACAATTCTTTCTGAAGGTCACAATTTGAAATGAGGTAAGACTGAGCACCCAGGACTCCTGCAAGGACACAGAACTGCTTAAAAACAGTCTGCTCTGATGATCCAGGAGGTCAGGAAAGCCTCGTGAAGGAGAAGGAACAAACCCAGCAGTTCCTAATGAAAGAGTTTCTTCTCTCAAGCTCTCCAACTGACTTTATCTGCATCACTTGAGTAAGAATGAACCAATCTGGCCCAAAAGAGGATCTTCTGCCATCACCTCAGACCCTGCCCAGTCTTTGATGCTTCAGGAGGAAGCGAAAACAGTGACAACAGAACAAGCAGCAAAATTATCTTCAGGGAAAAAACCAAAACCAAAAGTCAGCCCCCACGCTTCCCCACCTCTCTGATGCCCGTGGGCTGAAAGGTTTCAAGGCTTCAAACACCACCACAGAATTGCAAATACACAATAATGCTCAGGGTAGGAAAAGGAAGGATTTGCAGCACGTGCATCAGACTCTGTGCTCCCCAAGCCACAGCAAGCACCCTGAGCACACACACCTGCACCAGCAAAGATGAATCTTCAGGTGGATTCAAACAGGGCTTAAAAATAAACCCCCACCTCCCTAAGATTGCTTGAATGAAGCCTCCCCTTTGCCAACATGTTATTCCAAATAACGTATCTCAGATGCAAAGGAAGTCAGTCTCATGCCTGCCCTCATTTTCAGGCATTTTGCTCACACAGCACCACCTCTACATGGCCATGAAATCACGTCTGGACATCTTCCTTCTGGACCTGGGACAACTCCTGTGCCTTCCTTTCAGTTTTAAGTCCTTCTCAATAATTCCACATCCTTCAAGAAGTGAAGGCACCAGCATGGGATATACTATTTTAATAACACTCTTATCAGATTTGGAAGTCCCCTTTATCATTTATGTTTCACTTTCCCTTTTTTTTTTAGTAATCCAAGCCTCCATTTGTCTTTTTGCCACAAAAACATCCCAAACCATACGAAGGTAATTTAACTAATTGACTTTTGAGTCCTTTTCCAGTTTTACAGATACAATCTAAACTCTGACTCCTGCGGGACTCTCTCACGTTCGGCTGCATTAAAGTAAATTCCTGAAGTACAACTTATCAGATCACCCTCCCAGTAATAATTATAAATAAGTTATATAAATTGGTGTTTCCCATAGTTTCTCACAGGATATCCTCTGGGATTTTTCTTCATTGTTTATTGAAAATACCCATATTCTATTTCCATAACAATATCAGAGAATCACACAGAGATCCCAATATTTGCTCTTCTAACAGACACCAAACTTCCTTTTCAGTTTGCAGCATTATCCAGGATGGAAACACATTGTCTTTGGGTATGGAATAACATATATTGAGTATTTCTACTTTCTCTACCTAACTATGCATAACTTCACCTTCTGCATTCAGTTAAAAAAACCCCCAAATCTGTGTCCAAACAGTATTATTAAAAATTAAGTGGGAAAAAAAAAATCCTGTTTTCTTATTGTCTGAAATCATTATCACAATGGAACCTAGGAAGTTCAGTTAAGAAAACAGAGGCTTAGGTTGAGAAAAAAATACATTTAAAAATTTATTCAGCATGAATAAAGCTGTGAAGAAAAAGTCAGACATTATGCTGCCTACACGATTTCAAAGTGTTTTTTCCAACTCCCCGTGATTACACAGAATACAGAAATGTTTTACTAAACTCAATCTTTTCACTCATTTCATGCCCCTTATTTTACAGTGTCAAAGAGATACTTAGGTAACAGAACGTTCCCAAGTTCTTTGGTGATAAACATAAGGAAAGTAAACATTTGATTGCATAAGATACAATTACATAAAGTGAAGACTGTCCAATTATGTGAAAGCAAAACACAGAGGCAGCACGGAGCATCCCAAGTTCCCAAGAGTTAGGGGAAATTAAGAGTGACACAGTTCCAGTTGAAAAAACTTACAGGCAAAATAGTTACATTTCAGATTTTCAAGTGCCCTATGTGTAAGTTACAGAGCACATTTTTATCTACAATGCTCAGCATAAGCAGAATGTGTTCCTATGAGTAACTACTTCGAAACAACATTAATCATTTTGACACAGCAAAATTAAAAGGTTGCATCCAATTTCCAGGCATCTATTTTAGTGCGCATCAAAACCCAAAACTGAAAATCCAGTAGCTTCCCACAACACAAATTTAATAAGAAAAAACCCCACACAACCATTAAAGCAAATCTTCCAGAAAGTTGTGTAACAAGCTTGCTGCAAAGACATTGAGACAAAGTACTAGGAAACTTAATTTTTTTACTGACACTGAGCTCTGCAACTGTTTTGTCAAATATTTGGAAGTGTAGAAAGTGCTGCTCTGCTGCCCTGCACATGGGCTTGGGGTTTGTGCGGCAGGTTGGGACTGAGTGCTCGCAGCTTTCCTGAAAACCCCAAGTACTTAAAACTGAGCCCTTCCCCTTTATTTTTCCTTTAAATGAGAGAGAAAACAGAATTTTCCTAGGCTTTGCATTGTGCTTATAGTTTTTTTCCCATGAATAATGCAGTGCTGTGACTGCAACTAAATTTCAGAAGATATTCAATAAAATCATTTCAGTACATGGCTATGTCCTTAGGATGACTAGATTTTAAAAATTATTTAAAAAGTTGTTACAACTCTTAGTTTTCATATTTATCTTGAATAGTCTTAACCTGCTTAAACCAGCAAAAAAACACACAAAGCTATGCCAGTCACTATAGTGTAATTAAATTAAAATTCAAGAAACCAACTAGTTGAATTTTTCCATAGTTAATGCCACATTAAACCAAATTTACCTAGCCTATTTTAATTTAAATTATCAGGGTTAAAACAGGCATTACAGAGAGTTCTCTGAGCTTAATGTGCTAAGTGTAGCTTAATGTGTAGTGCCCCACTACACATTTTATCTATATTTTAAAAAAATTAAAAACAAAACAAGACTGAAGCAAGGCATTCTTTGTTACTACAAACTTCAGGAAGAAATTTACTTCACAAACACCCATTTCCTTGCAACGTTTTCTAATTAATATGAACAGCTACATTACATAGATAATTGTACTGTCAGAACAGAATAAAAATGTGTTAACTGGAAGGAACGCAGAGCGTTTGTATGCACGCAGAGCTGCAGAGGAGAAGGGAATTTTAAATCCCAGCGCTGAGGGCGCAGCACAAATCCCCCAGCAGGCTCTGAAGGTGCCACTCACGGTAATGCAGCATCTCCTGGGAGCAGCCCCAGCCCAGAGGGAAGCCCTGCACACCCCTGCCTGCTCCATTAGCTCACCCACCGCTCCTGGGAGCCTGCAAGGGTGCACTTGGGAGAGATAATTATTTTCTAGTGCCTTAACTAAAAAGAGAACTGAGCACAATGACTTATTGAATAGCCCTGTGGAGAATACAGCCAGCAACAGGTAGCTCAGAGAGAAGGTCAAGCTTTCCTGCATTTCTCTAACAGCAACACCTTGAAATAAAACATCTCATGAGATATTCCACTACTACGTTTTTCAGAAAGTGGATGCTTCTGTCTCTCAGCTGTCAAAGACACCCCTCAATGCATTGCTGTTTCTTAGCAGGCTCAGCTGTAAACAAGTAATCCTAATTAAATGCATGTTTACATTAAAATACAGTTGTAGAAATAACTATTAAAAGCTGATGCAGCTACCCTTGCACTGTATCCTAAATGCCTGGATTTACTATTAACTCAAGGTTCAACTGTTAAAGTAAAATGTAAGGCATGCTATTTTTAACATCAAGATTCAAGTTAGACTAAAAAAAAGCCCTCATCAGTGGAAATTCCTTCCTTTCAACTTGAGAGCTCTGAATGACCAAGATTAAGATGAGCAATTTCTGTATCTCAGCTCTTCATCAGAGATGGGACCTGGGCAACCCTAATACACAAACTCATGATATATCTAAAAATAAAGATAGACATAACTTTTCCTGCTGGATTATACTTCAAAGCCTTAGCTCTGCTTGCCTTGATCTGAGACACTGGGGAAGGATGTTCACAAAACTGGAACAAGAGCAGTGTTTGCACTTTTCAGAAAATGCCTCGAAACGCCCCAAACCTGCTCCCCAGCCCAAGAGAACAACACAGGAGCTCACAACCTAAAAACAGGAACAAGAAATCCCACTCATATCTAGATTGCTAGAAGGAGCAGGGAAAGGCACAGCTTTTATTAATAATACATTTTATCTTATGGGACAAAACTACACGGTTTTAACATAATGAAATTGAAAAAAAAAATTTCCCAGCTGGAATGACTGGCAAGAGATAAAATGTAGCTGCAGCATGAAGTAAGGGGAATCTTCAGGGTTTGCAATAATGTGAACAAATAGTTTTAATATCAAAAAGGTAACTGCAATAAGTTTAAGATGATAAGGAGCACTCTGTTCATATATAAACTAATTCAAGTGTCCATCTGGAAAAATTAGTAAAAACTTTTTTTTTTTTGAAAAATCAGAATACTGCCCAATCTGTCCATTCAAAATATACAGAAAGTAAGAAATTCCATGAGATACTACAGAAGAAAATTCTTCATGTAGTGCTGATTCTGTAGCACTGGTTAGAGAAAACGTAATCACTCTGCACCATCTAATTAAGAAAAGCTGGTGAGAACCTGAAAAACCCAGGGGAATTTTTCAGAAAGGACATGGAAGTGTGGAATAGAGACATACATTTAATATTCTCCACAGAGAGCTGTATTTTTGAAGTTATCTGAAGTTTTTTTGCAGTATTTAATACAGTTTGTGATTTATGAAATAACAAGTTAAACAGAACACGATACATTGGTTTATACTACTAGATGTTTGCTTAAGATAAGAAAATGGAGAAAAATACACCACTTCCACTTTAACTCATGAACATGGAAACCCAAAATATTTCAAAAATCAATCTGGAGTGAACTGAGGAAGACTTTCTTTAGCTGTTTTTTCTAAGCCTCATTTTATCTCAGATTCTGCTGTGCAACCAAAGTTGAAGAAGCGTTGCTGCTGCAAAATGAATTTCCAGAAATTAAAATCAGAGGCCTGAGCAGGAGACCAAAATAAGCACCCCAGGGAGGAAATGCAGGAAGAGTTCTTGTACATCTACACCAGCTACAACACATTCTGACTTTGTCCAGGTGGCAGAAAAAACAGAAAAATGAAGATAAAGGGTGGGCTGATGCAGGAATATTTAGGGATCAGTGTTGCATCAGGGAGAAAAATGAGGAGTGGAGGAAACAGGAGACACTGAGAAAGCCACAGGTCCCAAAGAGGAGCTGCAGATGCTGCAGGGGAGAAAGGATCTGGGAGACAGAACAAGTTCCAGAACCCAGACTTGACTCACTCAGCTACCCACTGAACGGTTTATTTTCTGTTTGGGAAAATAAAAGGAAACTTGCACATTTGTTTGATTTTACCAAAACTAATGAGTAAAATCCCACATCCACCATCAAAAGTCAAAACCCTCGCAGACCCATTCACAATGTTTTCCACATAGTTAAGCCCTAAGCTCTCTTCTGCCTCTCTCTTTTGCTTCTCAGATTACATCACTCGTGCTTATTCCGCTATTCATAGTTATTACTCTCCAAGCTCTCTACAACTATAAAGCTTTCTCCTGGGTTGATAGCTGCATACTTAAAAAGCTTTTGTGAAATTTAAACCTCAAAACAAATAGAACTACTGCCATATTTTTGGCCAGTCCCTTTACATGCCAAATCATGTCTGCGACATATGCAAACTTAGCTTGAGGGATGAGTTTACTACTGGGTTTTTTTGTTGTTGGGTTTCTTTTTCAGAAAACTGAAATATTTAGCTGAAAGCAGAAATGTCAAGTTGCAAGCCAGGAAAAGTAATTCAGAGGATAGAGAGCTCTCAACATGTAACAACATAAAATTGGTAGTTTAAATACTGCTTTACTAGGAGAATTCAGCATTTCCCAACCAGTAAATGCAGATAAGATACACATGCTGCTCTGAGTAATACTATGTTTTCCATGAAAATAAAGAAATTATATTCAATACACTCCTTCCTTCTTTTACCTACCTGAAAACAAAGCACAATGTAAAAATGAAAGTCAATGCTTTCTTTGAACACTGTGCTGTCACCTCTCCACTGATGGTTAACCTGAGCCTACCATGAGCATCTAAAAGCAGATAAAACTAGCCAGCTTTTTAAACTCTTAGATTCCTTCATGTACTACTTTTCTGTAACATTTCAGGAACCTAAATAACATGATTTTTCACTCTGAAAAAAATTTCATTTCACTTGCACGTGGAAATATTTTAATGGCTTGATCTCAGAAAGCCTCTGAGCAAGGTGAAGGAGTTATTCCAGTGACTATTTGAATTTTCAGTATGTTAACAATCCTTGCCAAATGAGGCCCAGTGTAGGTATTACAAACAAGCAAAATTTTCTGAAAACTCATTTTAGAGCATTTAAAAAAATCACACTTGAGTAGCAGATCTAAATTGCAAAGCATTTGCACAAGTTCTTAATGGACAATGTCTTTTATCTTCAGGCAAGATCCCATAAGAAACTTGAATAAAAACCTAAGCCGGACTCGGAAGGTTTTCTTTTTTGTTATATGTAAAAAATATTAATGCTGCTTCACTGAGTTCACTTTTACTCTGTCATAGAAAAGAATTTTTGTCCTTGTAAAAAATAAAAGTATTTTCAAAGGAAAGATAATTTCAAGCACATAAAAACTCTCTTAAACATGCTAACAATTAAGAAATTACTTGGTTGCATAGGTGGTTTAACATCACCAGGTATTACCTCCCGTTTCTTTCGAGCTGAAGAAAGTTAAATCTAACTTGTATAAACATTTTGCATAAACTTTTACAAGCTATAAGCAGCAGTCAGTTATTTTTCATAGTATTTATTAGCTGTTGGGATATCTGTCTCTTGACAAAATTCACCTGCACAGCTGTGTCAGCTCTCAGGACAAGAGCTAAAACTGAGTGAAACACAAATCCTGCTCCCCTCTTTGACCACACCTGCATTTCATGTTCTGCAGCCCAAATTTTGATCTGACACCATAAGCAGTTGTTCAGATAGAATTGAACAGACACGTACACACAAATTTTCCATCACCCCACTGGTGTCCTCGAGCAGGAGCTGAGAAAAAAAACCCCACAAGTTTGTGCCTGAAAGCTGCAGAAACCTCTTGACAGACACTGAGATGCAAAGAAAGGAAGAAAGGGGGCGAGGGGAATCACACACCCCAAGCCTCCCCCACTCCAATTTTCAATTTTACTCAAAAACACCAGGAAAAAGTTACTTTTGATGCCAGTCAAGTAAAACACAATAAAGTCTGTTTGTTTCTTGGCAAGGAACTGGAGTGACCATTCTGAAAACATGGGATTGGTACACAAATGTAAAGGAACTATAAAAACACAGCAATCATAATTGTGTACACAAGCTAAGATTAGCCATTAGGAGGGAATTCATTATTTTGGAAGAACTTAGTTATAAATATTATACTTTTCCCTTGCTCATAGCATTAGCTTCTCTTCCCTAAGATCACAGGTCTAAAAAGACAAAAGTTAGAAAAACCCCACAGTATCAGACAACTGAAAAGTAAAGTTACTGAACCAGAAGTTGTTTCACTTACAAGAGAGACTGACACTGACTAAAGTGATTAAATAGTATTATTTACTGCTTTATGTGACATAATGCTGGCAATGGATGTATTGAGAGAAGATTAGAAACCATCAATGACTACTTTTCTTTACTCACAAACTCCTAAATCTTGGTGAGAAAAAAGAAAATGTCTGAAATCTTTAGGAGGGCGACTTGGTTTTCTTAGCTTTCTCACTGAGAGAAAATAATTTTTAGAAGTACAAGAGAAATGCAAATATATTTGTCATTTAAGTCTTGAATACAAAGCTATTCAGCTCTGCTTATGCCATCAACACCACCATATTTAATAAATACACAAACTCCTATTCAGCACTTCAACACACTAGTTCAAGAAAGTGTCAACATTTTACATCATTTGGGAAAGTGAGGCTGAAATGTATTACCTGAAATTTCCTGTAACCTCAAGACTTCCTGAATCCTAAACACTATCCAAACTTAATAATCACAAAGGCATATTCCCCTTATTTGTTAATCCTTGTAGTGGATTTCGTAAGTCACATTTCAACCATTTATTTCTATTTAAATATTTCTGCTTGTCCCAGTTTTTCCCATGACACTTCAAAATTGTCTCTTGCCCGTGCCAATTATTCCCCGCTTTCTAAAATTGTGCATGACAATGACCCTCTCCTTAGAGTCTGTCAGCCAAAGCCACAGTGATCACAGAGGGGAAAGATGACTTAAAGAAATCAGAAGTAAGTGAAAGGCCATGTGTTTTTAGAAGCAAAGAACCCCAGTCTCTAGACAGCACAAAAAGCAGCTGTTTTTCTTTTCCTCTTCAACCTGAGCTACACATTTAATTCTTCCAACTATATTCCTTAACTCCTCCTATCCTCCCTTTTCCATTTTTCATCCTCTGAAAGATTGCCATCTAAACTTCTGTACAGTCAAAAGGAGAAGGTTTTGGCTCCACCTTATCAGTGGATGCTCACAAAATACTGTTTGCAGATACCTACTCCTCTGGAACTGCCTCATGAAAAGACAGCTGAAGTGTTGAGGAGGGAGGGAAGGAAAGGAAGGGAAGTCGCAGGCTTCCTGCTATTAAAAGCCAAATTTAAACCCTTCCAACATCAAAAGGGCCTCTGTTGTTGGCAGTAATGCAAAGAGTAGAAAATTTGGTTGATACGGCTTCTGCATTACGCTTGCAAGGCAGCTCTTCCATGGAACCAGGGACACTGGAAAAATCTGTGGGGAGGCCACACTCCCATTTTTCATGGAACTGCTGCAGGAAGATGTGAGATGATAGCACAGCCACCTGAAGCCATTCTGCAAGAGCTGAAAGTGGGCTAAGCCCTTCCAGAAAAACGGCATGCAGAAAAGCCTGTGCTGCAGAACATACCTTGCTTCTCCAATACTCTACTCCCCAATGCCACAGCACTCTTACATCCCACACACCACCTTCACTACAGCAACAGAAAAAATATATTTCTGTCTCTAATTCATCTAAGGATTATAAAAGGAACATTGAAAAAAAAATAGTCTTTACTGTAGTTAACTTGCCTACAACTTTAACTACCATCACATTAATCTTAGCTTTAGCTACTCAACACATTAATTACTTGAAGCACTTGATTCCACATAGTTCCTCAAATAATTAATTAGCTAAAGGGATTGAGAATTGGAGTCCCAGAGGAAATTCTAGTTTCATAGAACTACACAGATTTCACCTTGCAAAGTGCTACAACAATCACCTAAAGGCATGGGACAGCTTCAGCTATTCAGGGGCAGAATCCTAAAACCAAACCAAATAAAATCCCCTCACATTCACTGAAGTAGGCCAGCACTTTTAGCACTGGATATCCTGCTTAGTCACCAGAAAGAAAAGTAAAACTAAATAAAAACTTTTGATTCCTTCATTCACAGCATTAGACATTTTTCCTAACAGGTAACTTCTCTCTGCTTCAAATATCCATTGCCAAAGGGCAACCAAACCAAGGCAAACAACTCTAAGACACGATTTTAAACTGGATTTCTTTCAAAACACAAGAATAAGCTGTACCAACAGAAATAATTCAAATCTAGTTATGTACAAGTACACTACAATTAATGAAAATTAATCATCTGCAGCATATTACTATTTTCACCACCTCTCTCCTGCTATTCATCACATCAGCTGGGGTTTATGTGTGTTTTATGCAAACATGTTTATGTTCCAGAGCAACTGATCAGGACATGATGAGAAGTAATGCTCTGCTCTTCCTACCCTTCCAAAAAAACCTCCATGCTATTTCTCTCATTAGCTGAATCCCACATCATCTTTCCACAAGGTAAGCAGGGCAGAAGGGGAATGAATCAGGCAAAAAGGGTAATGGAAAGCGAGACAACACAGAGAGCAGTTAGTTATTTGGAAGAAAATTCAAGTTATTTAAGGACAGATGTGCAACTTGCAAGAATTTCAAAACACTGAAAAACAGCCTTTTCCCTGCTGTAAAGTGCATGTTATGATCTACTGATTATTTTTGGCAGCAGAACCCTAAAAACGATGCGTTTTAACTTACTCCCTGCACACTTTAAATATACCACCCTTCTGCACTGGGTTTTATGCAGCCCAGTGTTCCAACAGGTATTACCCACCCAAGGACAAGCACAGGGGACAGAATGCCATGGGGGACAGCCCCGGTGCCACCCCTGGCCGGGCTGTGCCCCGTGACTGGCAGCAGCTGTGCTGGCACAGCCCTGCCCCGTAACCCAAACCCCTGCTCTGAGCAGCCAGAAGCCAGCAGAGCCTCCTGAGGCCAAATCTGCCATGTTGTCCTGGATTCCAGCTGCAGGCTCAGCCCTGCCCAAAGCCCCAGTGCAAAGGGAGGCACTGGAGGAAGCGCTGCTGCTGCAATCCCAGTGTGTCCCAGTCCCCACCAGCTCTGCCCGGGTCTCTGGGCTCCCGGTCCCACACAGGGCTGGGGTTACCCACCCACACCATACACCACCCACTACACAGAACTGCTACCCTTTAAGAGAATCCACGTGCTGATAAACTTAGAAAAGCCTTGTTGCTTAAATGGACTGACACTTTCAAAGATACCAGGGATCCACTTCCACTTTCATTTATGAACTTTTTACTCAGCACCCAATAGTGATACCTACTCAAACAAGTCAACTCATGCAAGTCTTTCAAGTCACACAAGTCTTTTAAGAGCTCTCTGCAGCAGCCCAAAGGACAGAGACAGCTCAGCAGTAACAGGATGCAGCGCTAGGCACTCATGAAAAAGTTATTTTGGAAATAGAAAATATTCCTTATTAAGAGGAGCTAAAAACATGTAGCACATAATGTATTTCTTATGAATCAGTCTGAACTTTCATCCAAAAGACTGTGTACCTTATCTGAGCTATCATTTGCTGATTAGGAAGAAGTACTGTCCAGACTCCTTGGCTAAACTTTCAGCTCAGATATTCTTATTAAAGAATTAACTACTGGAAGGCTAATAAAAGCTTAGCCTTCCCAAAAATGGAGGATTCACAAAATAGATGATACCACTAAAAGCTAAAGGGTAGCAGTACAAAACTGTTATGTTTGAAAACAAGCATGACAAAATCAATAATACAATCTAAAAAAAAAAAAAAGCCCAGAAAATAAGCTTTGAAATTTCAACACTTTGATTCAATTAGTATTAATTTAGCAGCTTTTGGTATACACACACACACAACTGCAAGCATAAATTAACATGCAGAAGAATCTCTTCCTACTCTCTAGCAAAGTTAGTAAAAAAGTTAGCAAAAAAAAATCTTTTTCAGACAAACAAGAAGATATTAATTTTCCCTATCTTAATGCCATTCTCCTCTTCACAACTGCTAAATAATGGATATTAGATACAAAAAATAAAAGCTTTTAGAAAGATAATTTAATACAAACATCTGGGCAAGCAAACACAACAAAATCTAAAAAATTCAGAGTACAATTTCATTCTGTCTGGTCACAGAAAATAAAGACTTACTTGCTCCAAATAAAGAAAATTGTGCTCACTTTGTACAATGACACAAGGCATGTTTACAGCAATATGAACCATTGTGCTATAGCTGAGGTAAATCAGTGTCAGCCATGTTGTGAAAGAAACTGCAATTAACAGACCCACAAAATTTAAAACTTAAATCAGCTCTGCCTTGATATAATAATTTTATACTGCTGATCTTACTTATGATTGGTGCCTGACTTCTTCAGGTTAATGTCTATTAATCTCATCTAAAAATACCCATGCAAATTCTAGAGAGAGTGAAACAGCAGCAGGAGGAAAATACACGAGATATAAACCAAGAGCAGTGACTGCAGCACAAAGGAGGAAGGTACAATGTAAAGTGAAAAAGCAAATGCACTTACTCAGCATTAAATCCATTCACGTGCAGGATCCTCATCTGCTTGACTATTGTGCTTTTACCGGATTCACCAGCACCTAGAAAATGAAAGTAAGTCAATTTCAGAAGGAAGCATAAGTGATTAAGGCACACACTAGAATTTTTTTCTTCGGGCTAAAATCGAGAAAGTTGGGTTTCTCAGCGTAAGAGTGAAAAGTGAAAGAAATAATTGCCACTGGAAACTTCAGTTGTAGCTAAAAATAAATGCCCAGAGCAAGTCATGTGTCAGATCTGAATCTTGGATCATTTCACTGTCCATTTTTCCAGTGTCAATGTTAAAAGCAGACTGCAGTATTTGGAAAGAAAATGGACAACTTCAACATTTTACAGAGAAGACGACAGGGAACATCACAGCCTGGCTGCCTTGTCACTACTATCTGACAGAGGGAAAGGCTGACTGAAGTCCCTATTAAACCAAAGAAATTCTGTTGTATCCTTAAAGAACTCTGAGTTTGACTGGGTGATGATGAACTGCAGCCAAACTCCGTAACTTAAATCACAAGGAATAAAATATGTAGATACTCACATTTCTAAAAGGAAGGCATCCCTTTAAGCCTCCACCCACAAAGCTACAAAAAACCTCCTCTTATTTGTGTCTTGTAAGCAGCCTCCCACCCTCCCTACATGTTCCAAAAGCAACCCCACGCACGAGGAGAGGCAGAGACCACCTTTTGTGGCTGCTGCTCTCCCCTCCTGTACCTGCAGCACAAAAGCCCCACTCCACTTTACTCCAGTTTCCATAAGTAGATGGATGCTATTTCTGCTGTGCTGCTCGGATGCCAGAGCACAGGGCAGCCCATCTGCCTATAGTACCCGTTTTTCCATGCACGCTGAACAACTCCAACAGCAGCATTTAATT
This sequence comes from Zonotrichia albicollis, assembly GCF_047830755.1. Lineage (NCBI taxonomy): Eukaryota > Metazoa > Chordata > Aves > Passeriformes > Passerellidae > Zonotrichia > Zonotrichia albicollis. The sequence goes on from NC_133835.1 coordinate 12,505,780, forward strand.
GAGCTGCTCCACGCTGCCAGATCGGCAGCTTTCTATATAAAGCAAACATATTTTTGCAGGAGTAGTATCGTAACGTGGCAAAATTTAGAAAGATTCCCCTTAGCATCTCCTGGCTACTGGTTCATTCCCCTCCCCAGCCTGTGTCTCAGCCACAGGAACTGTATGTCTGTGGCAGAACGGGCAGGGAGGTACAGTTTGTATTTATAGGATGTCAGGCCTCTCTGCTAGCACACACTGACAGCACAAGCCTCCATTTTGAGCCTCATGTTCAAAACTGTATTTTAGCAGTTACATTTCAAGGTTCATTTTCTCACAAATGCTTTCCCCCTCTGCTTTCTACCTTCCTTTCCTTCTCCCTCACGAATTCCCAAAAGTCCTCTTCTGCTCTCCATAAAACCTGGTTGCATGTTTTGCCACTTTAATCCCAGAGCCTTACTCTTTTTCCCTCTCCTTGCTCACTGCTGTTCTGTAAGCATTTAGAGAGCAGTTTTTATCTACAACTCCTTATGCACACGCCACTTCTTCACTAAGCTGCTATTTTATACCATACACCCTCTGTCTGATCAGGCAGACTGCACCATGCAATAAACACAGGTGGATAAATCAACCAATAATTAGTATCTTGGGATAAAATAGACTGGGTTATCTTCACAACTAAGCATTATTCACAAAGGCAGTATCTGCTATAGTCATATGTCCATTTAAATATTAATAACAACTAAATTTAAGCTGTAACACTAAATCACATTTTATATTTATACGCATTGGGAGCCAAAATCTTTACTCCACTTGGTCCAAGAAGGAGGCTGGACAGTTGTTGCATTTGCTATAAACACATTTGGTTTGATATTGACACACCTGGGTTCTCTGGATCTGATACAACACCAGTGAACCAAAATGATGTATTACATGTACATTGCTCCGTAAGTCTAGCTCTACATTTGGCTGCTTGTTAAGGCCATATTCTCAACAACAATTACACACACACATTTAACTTCACCACCAAGGAGAGTTCCATTAATTTCAGGGAGACTGCTCGTGGCAGCGGGGCAAGCACGTGTACAGCAATGGGGCCTATGAGCAGCAGCATAAACCCACTAGAATATTCAGCAGCTCCTCTTTGTTGTCATTTGAATATGATTTGAAAAGATTAAGAACACTTTCCAAGTGCCTGGCTTCTTATTTTATGTGTCTTATAGAGGAAACATAACATAATAATAGGGAGGTGAGCTTCTATATTTTTGACCAGTGAGTTACAGATTATCCACAATTCATGGCAGAAACTGTAACAGCTGAGCTATCATTTCAAACACACTCACAGATGACTTTACTGCCATCGCAAAACACACGCACATTTTTATTTGCAAGTATCTAAACTATTTTTCAGCCACCAAAACTAAAGAAAACAGAAAGAAAACCCAGGCAAGCCCATCATGTTTCTGTTTGCTGAAATTTTGCCTCTTACGAAAGCAACTCCTCTGATGACAAATAGTTTCTATGTATCTACGTAATGTGCAGCCTGAAATCTGGAAGTCCAAGACATTTCCCAAGAGCTGAAGTCCAAATTATCCTGTTAAAAGATTTCTATTGAAGCCCTGGCAGGCTCCTCAGTGCTGCAGGTGCTGCTGTAGTCCCAGTCACTCTCCATTTATATTAAGTCTCTCTCTTCAAACGAGTATTTGAAAGATTTTACTGGTGATAGTGCGCTTCCCAATTCACCGCCTTCAAAAAATTCTTTTTTTCTTTTTTTTCCCCTCCTTCCATTAGGGTTTTTCCCCCCAAAACGGAGTCAGCTCGGCGAGGCCTAGCCTGTGCTCCACGCTTCAGCCCTGCAGAACGTGCACAGGCAGTCCCTCGGCGTGACCAAAACAACCCACGGCTCGTAACTGCATCCGATCCTACAACACTACTCCAGAATACTCTGAAATATCGAGCCTGACAAACATTTGCTTGCCCTCTCCGATATCGATATTTGGACCCTTCCGTTCCCTGAAAGCCACAGCCCACATTTGTAAACGTCTCTCCTGAAAAACAGGAGCAGGTAACCCAGCGGAGCCGCTGGAGCAGCACCAGGAGCCCGGCTCTGCCAGCGCTCCAAGGCGCGGTACCTCAATTCCTGGTGCGACAGCGGCGGGTGCCGAGCCCGCCGGGGCCGGGGCCGTGCCCGCCGGCCCTGCGCTGCTCCGCGGCCCCAGCGCGGCCGCGCTTCCCTCCGGGACCGACATCCTCCCTCCGTTTCCCCCAAACGATTCCCCGACTTCCTCCCTTCCTCTTCCTCCTCTCCCCGGCCTGGCCGCACGTCCCTGGGCACCCCGGCCCCGGCGCGGGGAGCGGTGTCCGGCCCGGCCGCGCCGCTCGCCCGCGGCCGCTGTCAGTGCCCTGCCCTGTTTATCTGCCCGGCTCCCCGCGGGCCCCTCGCCGCGGCATCCCCGGCCCCCTCCCCACGCCCGCCCGAGGCCCGCGGCCGCCCCGGCGGCGGGCGCTGCCCCGCGGGCGGAGAGCGGCCCCGCGCCGCCGCTCCGTACCTGCCCCGGCCCCTCCCGCGGCGCCCCGGGCGCTGCCCGAGCCCTCCCCGCCGCTCCCCCGCACCGCGCCGGTCCCCGCGGCGGCCCCGGCCCCGCCGCCCCGGGCGCTGCTATAGCGGATCCCCGCGGCCCCGGGTGGGCCCTGCGGCTCCGTGCCCCCCCCCCCGGGCCCCACCTCTCTCCCCCGGCCTCGCCGTGCCCGGGCTGGGGCCGCTGCCCCGGCGGGGAGGGGACGGCCCGCGACCCCTTACCCAGCAGGAGGAGCCGGTGCGTGGCCCTATAGACCTGCTTGTCCTTCTGCAGCTGCTTCTCGATCTTCTTGTTGGCCTCCCGCTGCGCCTTCTCCTCGTTGCGCTGATCCTCCGTCTTGCTGTTCCCTAAACAGCCCATCTTGGGGAGGGGAAGGCAGGGACGCGGGGCGAGGGGACGGGAGGCGGCCGGGGCTGCCGGGGGGAGGGAGGGAGGGAGGGAGGGAGGCACTCCCGGGCTCCCTTCTTCTTCCTCCTCCTCCTCCTCCTCCTCCCCCCCTACTCGCTGCTGTGGCGGCCGCTGCCCAGAGCCAGAGACATGGAGAGCGCCGAGCCCGAAGCCAGCCGAGGGGGGGCCGATAGCGATGACTTTGCTGCCGCTCCGCCGGGCCTCCTCCCCGGCAGCTGCAGCTGCCTCTCCTCCCCCGCCCCCCGCCGATCCCCTCGGCGCACCTTTCCCGGGGGGTGCGGAGCGATCCGCGGGGATCTCCGCGCCCCGGCCGGGCCGCCGGCTCCTCTAGAGGCAGCAGAAATGCTCCCCCCCGCGCCGCACGCACAGGAACAAATCCAGCTTCAGTGCCACCCCCAAAAAATAATAATCCTCTTTAGATCCAAAGGCACGGGCTCCAGGCGCGGAAACCTCCCCAAATGCTCGGCGGGGAGGATCGGGAAACGTCTCTTCCTCGCCTCTCCCCCCGCGCCGCGGGGGTCACGCAGCCCCGGTCCCTTCCCTCGCCGGCCGCCGCAGCTCCTCGCCCTCCGGCCGCACTGGGGCGGGGGGGTCCAAGCCAAACCCCCCTTTTTTTTTTTTCCTCCCCTCTCCTTGCTGCTGCTCTTTTCACATGCGCTTTCCAGGCGGCTGAATCCTCTCGGCGAAAAGAAAATACAAAATATAATGTGTGTAAAAAGAAAAAAAAAAAAAAAAAAGGCAAGGAAAAAAAAAAAAAAAGCAAGCCCGTTTGCTCTGTGCCACGAGCAGAACCTGTCCCCTCACGGTCGGATTTTTCCCCGTCTTATTTTTCCTGCTCTCTCCCGCATTTTTTTTTTTCCTCCTTTTTTTTTTTTTTTTTTTTTCTCCCCTTTTTTTTTTTTTTTTTTTTTCCCTTCCCCTATTGAGCGGCTCCGCGGCGGCGGAGCGCGGGGTGGGGCGAGCGGGCCCACACTGCACGCTGGGAGCGAGCGGGGCCGCTCACATGATGCCCGCGTCACCCCGCGCCGCCGCCGGCGCCCTCTTCGAACCGGGCCCGCCGCCGCTCGGGGCCGCCCCGGAGCCTCGGGCCCGGGGCACGCCCGACCCCCGCCCCGCGGGACGGAGGCGCCCGGAGCTGCGCTGGCACTGTTCGCAGGAGCCTGAGTAAATTGTAAGGGAGTCGTGCCCCGCGACTCCTTGTGTTACGCTTGGAAATAATTAATGATGTGGGAGTTGTGGTGCTGAAGGGTTTGTGTCTGGTTTTTTGGGTGGATGCTCGCTCGCACCCCGCCATTCGCTGGGGTCCATGCCTGCCCATCCCTGCGGCTTCTGTACCAGCAGAGAACCGCTGGATGCACACATCGGTTTTTTTTTTTCCTTGCTTCTACCCTGTCTAGCTCCATTTTCTTCTCTAAAATACATTTTGAAAACCTCATTGCAAAAATTACACAACTTATCTATTACAGCTGGAAAACAAAGGTTGGTGCTTTGCTCTTTGTATAACCCGGGTCCCTAAAATACACAGGCAGTTTTTCTCCATGCACACACCGCCACACGTGAGTTAGTGAAATGTCCTTTACAAATATTATTTACCCTCATTTGCAAAATTCGATTATCTACCACGTTGTTCCCACGAACACACCTTCTTACATAATCCAGTTGCTATATTTAGAAACACCCACAGTAAAATAATTATGTGAATAGAGCAAACAACTAGGAGGTCACAGCTAATGTCATCAAATACATCTGTTGAGCTGCCCTTGCTGAATGAGCGGGGGACCTCAGGAGAAACAGGGAACATCACAGTCACTATTTTTAAATGCACTGGAGAGATTTTTACTGGGGTCTCTAGGTGTAAGTTTTGGCTAAGAGCAGTTTTAAAAGATCTTAGAGAAACTTGGCTCAGCAATGCCCAGATTCATCTGAAGCAAATATGGAATAATTCCTTCTATCTTTTATAGGTTATTTACTTGTATAGTTTTCATGTAATACACAATATTAAAATATATTTTAACTGTGGAGTTTACAAGGCATAAAAGGACTCAGAAAAGCAGAATTTGGACTGAAAATTAAAGAACCTCATACTTTTTTTATGGTTATGAAGAGACTGCAGAAGTGTCAGTACCTGCCACCTCACACAGGGCAAAATCTGCCCCAGCCTCCAGGCTTTGCTTCCCTCTGCGGGGAAGGGAACCCATCTCAAGCTCCAAACATGATGAAATACACAAGCAAGATACAAGTTATTGTTGGAAATATACAAAAGGCTAAAATCTCAGTGAATGGTAGAAGATACAAGTTATTGCTGGAAATATACAAAAGGCTAAAATCTCAGTGAATGGTAGAAGATACAAGTTATTGTTGGAAATATACAAAAGGCTAAAATCTCGGTGAATGGTGTCTGTCCAGGGAAATGGGATGGGTAAATATGCCAAAGCAACCATGGACAAGGAATCACGGCTGTGTGGATGCTGTTGTCCAGCAGTGCACACCCATCCCTTCCCAAAGAGAAACCAGGAGGTCAAACTCCCCCAGGAATCCCTGCCCTCCTGCTGTAGGTACCTTGTGCCTCTGTCTTTAGGCTGAGCAGAGCATGAGGCAGCTGAAAAAGAAAAACACACTCAGCTAATTCACAAAGCTCCCAGTTACTTACAACAGAATTAAGAATTAGCTCCTTGTACTACAAGTGTTACTAAAGTGTGAAAGTGTCAAAAGCTACATGAAACAAAAAGAAAACTCCCACATTGTATAACCTATCAGCAAGAAGAGATTGTTTTTGTCTTCCTGAAATCTGACAGGACTCAGGACATCAGGCACTTCACAAACCCAGTGAAAAGCCAGGAGTTTTTTCAGAGCTGTCCTGATTAGGAGCCCATCGTCTGAAGAGTGAGCATACCAACACATTAGCTGTTCTCACTCTTTTTTATTTGTTTAAATAACATAAGGCTGCTAATGTGTCTTTAGAATAAATTGTGTTTCTTATTGGATCTAGTTCCATTAGCTTCCATCTTGTAAAAATCCGTGAACTTGAGTTTCACGAGACTCCTGCCATCAGAAGGGTAAGTGCAGGCACAATCTGACCCCTGACTCACCACAAAATTAAATCTCACTTCTGAAGAACCTGCAGCCTTGGGAACAAATAATGCAAAGATAAAATAACTATATGTATGGGCATAGTGCCTCTGTGATAAAAGTCTATTTGAAGCTTGAAAATAGGGTGTTAAAGGATACTGCTGCACGTTAAATGAAAATGTTTTCCAAAAAGGTAAAGTAACAAGAATGTGGAAATGGCTGTAAAAGGACATCAGGAGACTTACGGCTATTGACTCAATCCTGCAATATTTAAATTAAAGGGAAATACAAGGTTACACACAGAAGACTGTGAGCATTGCACACTTACAGATTAAATTCAGATTCACCGATATTCCTTCTGTGCTTGAATATAACACTTTGAGTAGAATAGAGGCTGTTGTTTTTATTTTTCAGTCTAAATGAAATGCAAAGTTTCTGATGCACCAGCACACATCTCAGGGCAAGGATTTCACAACAAGAACAGGGGGTTGGCAGCATGAAACAATATTCTGCTCTTTTCACTTCTCAAACCAGAAAAGATCTCACAAGGAGAGGCAGCAGGATAATTAAAAGCAGTAATATTTCAGTGGAATATTTGGGAGAAAGGGAGGGTGTATAAAAGTTCCTTGTATCTATAATCTATTTCAGTCCACTTGATCACTTTAGTTAACAGATTTTTAGTCCTATTGACCTAATTTCTATTACATCCGAATGAAAATCATCAGGTCTCCTAATTTTGTTAATTTATTTTCTGAAAGAGGAATTTTATTGCAATTATTTTCTCCACTTTCCCTCCACAGCTTTTGTCCCAAAATATACTTTCTGGTGCCTAAATCTAAAGAAGGATTTGTAACAATATCCTAATCCTGTAAATAAACCTGAACTTTACTCAGTTGAGCAGTCCTATCGAAGTGCATAACTTACTTTACTCTTCCCAGCTAGGACAACTATATTACCTTGATTTAAAAATGGATAAAAATATTTAGATATAAAGTAGAAGCAGAGTATCAATAGCAGTAGGAGAGAGAACTTGCTGAAAAGTTCCTATCTTTTATGTTTCCCCTACCCTATACACATGAACTTCTGTTCTTTGAAGGTTTACATGTAATACCTGCTGATATAATCACTCAAGAGGACCTCAAGAAAAATACTATCTTTTTCCTATTTTAATATATTTATATCTGACAGACTGTTACAAGTATTTCAATGCATTTTTCTTGTGGTAGTCTCCTTTCTTCACAATTGTACAAGTAAAAGACAAATAAATACTGCTGTAAAATTCACAAACATTTGCTGGAAATGTAGATGCAAGACTTGGTTTTGAAGAAACTATTGCCTTAACAGAGTAGATGCTGAGCCTGTTGAAAAACGGCTTTTCAGAGACATATTTAATGTTATTCTTTTATCTTTTTAACTAAATGGATAAAACTTTCTGCTTACAGTTCTGATGTTGCGTCAGTTTTATTCAAAATTGACCAGAGTCAGTTTCTGAATTCATTCAAGTTTTTCATTGTATTTAAAGCTGGTTATGAGACCCAAGATCAGATGCCCTCTTACCCCACAGCTTCCTCCCAAACCCTCCAGGTGACAAACACCCTTATTTCCTATTGCAAATAATTGACATTTGTTAGTGAGCTGAAGGCACTGAGCACTTGGGTGCCTCCAGGAAAGAAGAAATGGTTAACTGATTTTCAGAGGGGACATTTGTGCAGCTCCTTATGGGCTCTCTCTGTCCACAGTGGATGTGACCTCGTCAACTTTTGGCTGTGGACTGTGGGGTGGAGCTGTGACCAAGCCAAAGTGCTGGTTTGGAAGGGAAGACACAGAGACATCTCGCTCCAGCATCCCTTAGCAGTGGGCTGAAATGGCACTGCAGCCCCTGAGGAGGCTGGCAGCCTTCCTGGCCTCTGGAATATTCTGTGCTCCAGTGCCTGGCACGGCTCAGGAGACACAGCACAGGGGACAATGTTCGGAGCTCAACAAGTAAAAGTGACACTGCTGATCTAACTGTAGTTTCCTTTGTTTCTGTTTGTAGGAAATAGCATATTTTCAGCAAGTCTTTTCCATGGAAGGACACAGAGCTCAATGAACCTGGGGGACACATGAAACAAATCGTTCTTACAGCAACACCTGGATTTTTGTTAAGGACCCCACATTGCCCCATGCTTCATTTTGCTGTCCTACAAATCCACAGTGCTGAGCAGTTGGAACTGACCTTCCTCCTTTAAAAGCAGGGATTAACTCTGGAACAGATTGACTCTTTCAGTTAAAGGACACTTTTTAATAGCACACACTGTATATTTTTGTGTATGGGTACCTCTCTGACTTGAAATTAGTTAAATGTAGGGTCTCCATCCTGGGCTGGTAGTTGAGTATCAAACCTATCAACCTCAATGCATTTAATCCCCAATAAACTTAATCTTTTAGTTACAGATAAGCATTAATTAAGGTTCTGATTTAGACTTAGATCAGTGGGGATTTTTCATCTAAGAAAAACTGCCATGGCTTCTTGCAGTGAGTCAGGTCTGCTCTCATGTTTTCCTTAGATGGAGCCATCCTCCACAAGCTATCGAGCTATCGTCCTGAAAATCCTTTGGACTCTGGGAAGAACGAAACGTGGTGATAAAAAGGGAGACGGTTTCAAAGTCTCCAAATTACCCTTTGACCTGCTGAACAAGGAACCCTTGAGTAATCTCAAGCCCGTTTAAAGGAGAAACAAACAAATTAAAGCCAAACAATAATCTAAAAAGGAAAACCAAAGCAAACGGATTGGAATTGGAGCAAGAATTCAATGTGGCTTTTTTTTTTTTTCATCTCTTTCCTTTGTGGGGGCCAGAACAAAAATCACTTTTAAAAGCATTCAGAGGTAAACAAGGTAGGAAATTACCAATCAAACCCTGGGAGGGCAAAGCAGGATCATCATGTGAAGGAACAAGTTTGTCTGTCAGATGGGAAGGAGTGAAACGAGCATTGTCAGGGAGGAATTAATGCACCACTAATGTATTCAATAAAGAACAAACACAAAACACTTAACTACAGATACTCCAAAACAAACAGAATGAAAAGGAGATACTTCCCTCTCTGGCAAAGAAGAAGAATTTTTCCATACAGAAATTCTAAACTTGAGAGGGATTTTTGTTTTGTTTTTAAATAAAAACAAGCCCAAAGTCTACTAATAGAATTAACCAAGATCTTCCTTTAAATCAAAGGAAAAAAAAAACCTTGCCTGCCTCCTTTCACTTCGAGGCTTTCCCTCAGAAACATTAAAAAGAGACTTTAAGGAACTCAGGGAATTATGGAAATAACACACTGAGTAAGAGCTTTTCACATAGTAGCTTTTCTTATTTTCATGTAGTTCTTTTTCTTGATATTCCTTCTCACTTCTCATGCATTCTGCACTGCACTTTATTAAAAAAGAAAAAAACCCTCTTATGTAACAGAAGTAGCAGCACATCCTAGCTCTCCACATAACACATATGGAATGCCGATAAAAAAAAAAATTGGAACAAGTCTTTTCTCATATTTAGTTTCAGTATTTGTCAACATTCACTGCAGACCTACCCCTGACTGCAAACTTTTTTTTATGTAAAGAAATATTCTGCTTTAATCCTTGTTCAGTTTGGGTCACAAAGCCCAGGGAGGCAGTTGTGGCAGAGGCTGTTTTCTCAATACTGGTTGTAGTTAATTCCTGCAAAGAAGCACGAAAGTCCCAAGCTTTTCTCCTGCCCGGGGGTCAGCCGAGGAGAGGAGGCTCTGCCTTCACCTCCCAGCACAGCTCCCACCAGAGCAGGGGCTGAGCTGACCCAGCCTGACTCCAGGAGCACGGTGAGCCATCCCTCCATGCCAACGTTATTTATTACTGACACTGCATTCTCATTTTATGGTGCACAACAGGAAAGGGAATAAGAGGATTGTTAAAATAGTTCTTGCTAAGTTGTCACACAGGTTTTAATGTGCTGTAAACATTCCTCTCCTTCTTTAAGGTTTTTTTAAAATAGGATGACGTCCAGGCTTTCATGCTCAAAATAACTTTACATTTTAGTGCTAGCAAACCACAATACTCTCAATACCAGGAGCTATTAGAGACGATCTGCAAGGAAAACAGGGCTGTGATTTTGCTACTCTGTCTCTGCATTGCTAAAGGCCTAAAAGTATTCCTTTTGAAAAATGATATTTTCTCCCATCTTCTTCTTTAGATGAAAAAACGTTAAGTCTAGGTCCTAAGATTACATACTGACACAGTTATAGAATAGGGGTCTTTTGTACCCTGTTTTTCCTGGAAGAATCTGTCTGTCTGGCAAACTCACAGCACCATTACGTCTTAAGTGCCTTGATGTTAAATTAGAGTGCCCCACACGCCCCAGGGCAGTTGCAGAATTTAGACCCTTTTTGCAGTGAAAAAGTCTTTTTGGTGGTTTGGGGGTTTTTTATGTCTGTTGGATTTTAGAAATGTATATGAACCAACTGATTGTCTCCAAGGCTTTAGGTGCACAATGAAAGGTTTCCCTTGTTGCTCTATCTCAGGCAAAGCCAGGACAGACATCCATGGCCAGGGCTGTGGGAAGCAGGCAGGAGCTGGGTCAGAACCTGAGGTCCAACACTGGATTTTGCCTCTGCCACAATAAAACCAGCAGAAGGGAAGGACTATCCCCTCCTGTGGGTGCAGCTGGGGGATGATCAGACCTGTGTGAGCACTCACAAACTGTGAACGGAGACAAGATGAGCGTGGGGATCAAACAGGGGAACAGGACCCAGGAGATCTGATCTACTGCAGATGGTTCAGCCCTGCACAGGCACCGATCCGTGGGTGACCTTGGACGAGCCACTTCCCTTTTTTGTGCCTCTTTGTCCAGCTATCTTTTATCTGCCTCTCTCTTACAGGTTGTGAGCTGTTTGCTTCCGACATGTCTGCACAGCTCTGAGCACCAAGGGGCCCTGGTCTCACTGCCGACCTTTAAGCCCTTCTGCTACACGTTTCATCATAAAATAATTATTCAAAAAGGAAGCAAGTTTTTTTAATAGTCTGTCTTCTTTTACTTAACACCTCTTAAACTCAGATATTTTCAGCAACATTTCATGACAAAAAAATATAGGCTCTATTCAAAATCTTAATGCTGTTTTTCTTAAATGAAAATGGTGAGAAAGCTGCTAGTACTTGGTCAAGTCCTTCTCCCATAGGCCCTCCAGCAAAACCAGGAAAAGCTAGAACCAGCATGCTTGCTACATTCAAAGTACCAGACAAAGATACTTTTTATTTTGAAAACAGGGGGAAAAAAAAAAAAGCAAAAAAAAAAAGCCTGCACGCTTCTCAGTCTCTCTCTTTGCCCACCATGAAGCACCCACCAGGACAGAAACCCGGTGCCGTGTTCTTCCACAGGTCACTCCCAGTTTGCTTTATGCTCTCTGGTGTTACAATAACGAATTTGTTTTTCCATTGCTGCCTTGTCTAACTGTGACCTATTCCCTTCTGAAGCAATCGGCTTTTTACAGCTCCATCTCTGCTGTGCAAACAGAGAACGAGCAGGCCTGAGCCCCCGGAGCTCGGGGCCAGGAGCTCCCTCTGGACCCCAGAGAACGAGCTCCCCAAAATCTCCCACTGCCCTCGGTGAGCCCCTTGCCCTCTGCCCAGTGGGATCACAGCCACGTCAGCCCTCCCGTGTTGGATGGAAAGCCCTTGGAACATCCAGATGCTGAAAGGGGCAGGGATCTGATGGCTTTGAGCTGCCACCACCTCTGCAGCCCCACAGAGCACAACAGGGGCTGGTGACCGCCCTGCCCTCAGCCCCAGCCCTGGGGTGACAGCCAGGGACTCCTGTCCCCTCCAGCCCTGTGCCATGGGGCACCTGGAAGATGCTGGATCCCCCCAGCCCTGGCTGTCCCAAAAGGCAAATCCCTCCCCTCCTGTGGGGCTGCGCTTCACAGCCTATGTATAAAACACACAGCTGTACAGAGAGCCTGGAACATCCTCTCTATGAACTGGTGTTCCTGGAGGATATATATACTAACTCCATGCATGTGAGAGTTAAGGAAGATTTGTCCAAGGAAATACTTCCAGAGGAAGTGCTGGGCAGCCACATTATTTGTTTTATTTAAAATGATTTCAGGCTCGATAATGTCTCTTTATCAAAACTACACATGTGCTGAGCATGCACAGTGCTGTGTTGTGAGCCATACAGGAAGGGGTGGATTTAATTTATTTCTTTATTATGAATATTGTGGTGCTGTAAGGAGAATCCTGGCCGACAGTGTGAAATAAAGCAAAACTTTCAGAGGTTATTTTGGGAGCTGAAGTTCCTGTGCTGCCTTTTCAAATTTAGCATTAAATTCTGTATTCCTAATCCTCTGTTCTGTCTGGACCATCTCATAAATGGACATGTATATTATTACAGAGCAGAGCAAGAACCTCCTAACATTTGCCATGAATATTCATTTGAAAGAAAAATGGAGTTTCAGTTTCCTGGTTTTCCTTCCCTCCAGTGAGGAGACCAGTGAAGGAGTTTATAAATTCACAATTCTGGCAGGCAAAAGGGACCAAGGCAATCGTGACACACCAAAAACAGCTCTCCACCAAAATGATATCAAAATGATACCCACGTTTTATTTTGCAAACATAATTTAGGCCAAAAGGTCTGTTTACTTTTATTTGGTGCCATACCCTCCCTGGTGGATCAAAGTACTCTGTACCCAGCTGAGTGACAATGCCCAAAGCAGCAAGAACCACCAGGACCAGCACAGACCATCTTTCAGCATAGAAATAAAAAGAATTAATTCTTCTCCACCCTAAAAGCTGGTTTGGAGGGAAGAAGATGGGATAGAAAGAATCGATTTCTGATTCTCTATGGGTCAGTGTGGAGGGAAGGCAGGAAGAGCTGCTGGATGTAGGGACAGTGACACAACTCAAACTGTGCAGCAGCAACTTGCAAGAATGCTCTTTTTCAGTGATGTGTATGTGCTCACAACTGCTCAAGAGTAAAGTTAAAAAGGCTAAGAAATTCCCTGCCCAAGGATGAATAAAAGATTTCCTGTTACCAGAGAGTTGGAACTGAGATTAATTACACCATGGAATTAAGAATGTGAAGTGCTGAAGCAGTGCTTCCACCAGCTAAGAAATGGACTAAGAAATAAAACTGGATCTCACTGCCCCAAAGATTGCCCTCAAGCAGGTCTCTTTATGGAAGCATCAATATGAAGTCTGCAAAGACCAGGCAAGAGGTGGCAGAAGGACAGAGGTTCACTGGCAAACACCCCAAACTGATCTGCATAAAGAAGAGGTGGGACAAGACACGACAGAAATAACCTACCTTGGCTTGAGACCTCCTGCCCCAACAACGATTATGTAATTGTTACAGTCTCTTAATACTCAAGTAAGAAACTTTTTTATTGCATCAAGTTCTTATGTCTAGACAGATACACATCACAGAATGAATCACTACCTTTGAAGACCCGAGCTAAGAGCACTCCATGATGGAAAGCCACTATCTGGGCACATCAACACTTGGGGAACAATTTTCTGGAGACAGGTTTTGCAGTACGTGTCAGTAAGGTTTACTATCTGTGAGAAACTCTGGCTTTCCAACAGTGTCCTTAAAGGGCTGATAAGAAAGCAGTACAGGCTTAGTAAAGGAGCCTCTTAAACACAGAGTCCAAAGTCTTCAAAAATACCCCAACTTTGCCCTCCCAAAACAATTAAAAAGCTAACAAAAATGCATAAGCAAGGCAAAAAATACCTTGGAAATGGAATGGAAATAAATTAAACAGGCTCAAATTCACCTCTTAGCCTGATTATGCCTCTCCTAGCAACAATGATTCTGCCTCCTCTCTGTCTAGAACAGAAAGTTTCACTTTGTGAGACAGCACCTATTGCCTAAATAATTGGAATAACTGGAACCCCTCTTCTGCCTTTTTGCTTTGCCTTCCAAGGTTATTTTTTTTGTTGTTTTTTTGCTCCTATCCAGAATTGCCAATGAGCTTCTCTTCAAAATGGTCACATCTTATAAAATTCTTTTCCTCAGCTGTTCTGGATGATTCCCAGCTTTCTCATTTGTCCTCTTGGAGGTGCTCCTCTCCCTGGCAAGGACACAGGGCATCTCCAACATTAAACCTGTATTTTAATTCAGCACAGATGTTACAGCACAGGGCAAAGGATCCGCTGAAGGTGTTCTCAAAAATTGTGTTCTCAAAACCACAGTTTGACTCACATATGCCCCCAAACAATCATACATTAGCAATTATAATGATCTTTAATTAAAAAAAGAAATATGTTGCTGCTCTTACAGATAAGGATCTATAGAAATACTTGTATAGGTGCCATGAATGTCTATTTTTCAAACTACATTTCAGTGAAGGAATTTTTAACTACCTTACCTGCATTACTCAAATTCTACTCTAAAACAAACTTCTTTGAAGTTTTCTTATTAAAAAAGCTTTAAAAATAAGCAGTTTGAATTATTTTTCAATGAACTACCTAATCTTCTTAAATAGTAAAAAGTTAACTTCAGCTCAAGTCATTCCACTTGGAAAAAAGCAATAAAAAAGCAGCAGATTCACCCGCCTCACCCTACATTTTCTCTGAATTTCAACTAACCTCTGATTGTTATAATTTTTCATGGTAAAGCCTTCTGAGTGTTTTTAGCCAGTAGACTTTGGCTTTTATACTGGAAAATCTGTACAGAAATGTCACTTTCATTTATATCTTCAGATGTAACAAAGTCATTAATGCAGCTGATTCCTAAGAAAACTTATATTTTAGAAACTTCTAGCTCTGGTACTGCATAAACATGTCTAATGCAGAGCATGAGAAAATGATACCTTGGAGATGCTACAAATGTTAAATCAGGAGTAGAAGCTAAATTCTCACTCTTCTTGATATGAATATCAGTTGTCAATGATACATTTTGTTCCCAGAGAGCCACGATCTCCTAACCTCGTTTTGTAGCTGCACTCACATTATTCTGTAGAGAGCTGTGGCTTGGATCCTAAGGTCTCACAAGATGAGAATCTGGGGTTGGATGCCATGGCACTAAAATTGCCCTTCAGGAGATTCCATCACTGTCAAAACCAGAAGCCAAAAACCCTCCCCTCCTGGTTTTTAATCCTGCCAAACACCAAATATTGGAAGCAGGTTAAGATCTACAAATAACAGATCTGGCCTCTTGCCACATGGCATATTAAGATGCCATATTTAGCTCCTCATTCCCTAATAATCAGACATTTACCCTGCTCCCTCCAGCCCTTTCATCTACTTCCAGTACGCTGCTAACCAAGATGTCTTTCACTCTGCTCTGTCTTTCTCCCATTTCTCGTTGCTCTTTTACACACAATCAGCGCTGCTGTCCCATGGCACTGGAAAAGGGACTGTTGTGCTCCCTCTGCTGCCTGCTGGGCTCTGCAGCAGCACGGCAAGAGGTGCTGAGGAATCCAGAGTTCTCCTCAGCATAAGGAATCCCCATAATGTGAAAACTCACGCTGTTACATGGATGGAACCCAAAATCACCAAGCAGGGAAAGCTCCTCCCTGTATCCTCCATGGACCTCTTGTGTGGCATGTGGGGAGCCAAGAGCCCCTCAGGAGAGCAGGGACACCAAGAGCAGGGAGTAAAGGCCACAAATGGATGGGATAGCCCTGCCTAGCTCTGGTTTTGGGCATTCCTGGTGGGAAGAGCCCAGGCAGTTTCTCAGGGCTGGCTGCAGGGCCCGTGTCCCGCGGCCCCAGAGCTGCTGGGGCAAGGCTGGCTCCCAGCTGATCACGGCCATGGCAGCACAAACTCCTCTCCATTCCCTTGAGGAGGCTCCTGCCAGGGCTAAGACTGTGCAGAAGGACTTTGGACAGCCAGTTATCTAAAGAATTCTCCTGAAGCCTTCACAACACGGAGCACTCTGTCCCTCTGTTCAGTGCCCGCAGCCCTGGTGCTGGGCCTGTCCTTCCCACAGCTGATTCAGCAGCGAAGAATATTCACTGGTATTTAACAATGCAGTGGTCTACAGACACAACTTATGACTCAACAGAAAACACACTGGGTGCAGACCTCCTACAGAAATGATCAACAGATTGTGTCTTGCTTTAAAAAAAAAAAAGGAAATATTTTATGTATTTGAGGATCATACGAGAATAAAATGGATGGAGTGGAAGATACCTTTGTGCTGTTTTTAGAAATTACAGTCTTGGTTGAATATTTTTAGAAATAATTAATATTTAGGGTACTACGAATTAAGTGAAAGGTTCACTGGATTCTGTCTGAAACTTCTAAAAAATAAGCCTTCAAGTCTTGTTTATGTTGGCAAGTAACCGGGCTGGGTATAAAAGCCAAAGGTATGATTGACTACCTCACATATTTTACAACTGTTACACTAAATAGGTATTTCAGAATCAGAAGGATCCTTAAATAGACTTTCTTACAGCACTTAAAACAAATATACTTTAGGACATACTTCCTGTTTCATTACAGTATTTTATATATTTAAAAAAAAAAAAAGTTTACTTTTCCTTCAACAAAGATCCAAAAATTCAACTTTAAGGCTACAAAGATCACAGAAACCTATCTTACTGTTTTTAATGTACTGAAATTGTTTAATGAATAATCATAAATCCTTAAAAGAAAAAGCATCAGAAGTAGTGAAGCCTTTCAAACACGTTAGTTGTGTGCATTTAGCACTTAAACACAAAAGTCACGTCTGCATATTGCTCAGAATGGAAAACTCCTACAACTGAAACTCAAATAATAATTAAGCCTCAGATCATTGATTAGATGTGCCTGTTACAGACACTGAAAAAGATGATACTGACAGTTCCCTCCACTTCCTTTAGCTTTGAGTGGGAAAAATTCACAGCACTAATTCAAGAAAAGGGATGCAAACTGATTTTTTGGTAGTGTCTAATACTCACCACCAGCTTTCAGCCTTGATAAATGGCTTTTATATGGCCTGCAGTTAGAGTTGTGTATCAGTCTGGCACTGGGAACATCAGTGACAGTGAGTGAGGCAGCTTTTAATGACACGAGTTACTTTATAGAGATTTTCCAAGTTTCCAAGTGAGCAAACCAATGTCCCACCACTGCTCACCATTCCCATTTATTTTCAGCATTGCTGCCAGTCACTCACCTCCTTAATCCTCCACAGGGGCTTTGCAACAGCTCTAAAACTCTCTTAATGTTTCTTAGCAAGAACATGGATGTTCCTCCTCCTCCCTACTAACAGCACTTTTCATTTACAGAGGGAAAACAGAGCAGGTTTCTGCAGAAAAGGAAAAACAAGGATACAGCCTTGCAAACCCTCAGCAGTGAAAGCAATCTCCCCCAGCACTTAATTTGGGAGGAAAGGCTCGGAATTGCAGAACTGGTCAGAGCTAGAGAGGCTGGTGGCATCCTGCAGGAGCCCAGCTCTGCACAACTGAAGAATTAATTGTATTTTAATCAGAAGCCAGTCACAGCTTCTGCTTTAACTTGATACACTCAAAGGCTCTTACAGTTCTGGGAACTAAGTTCAGCTTATTAAACAAACCATTTTTCTGCACATTTTTTTTTCCCCTCCTGTGATGTGTGATATAACTTCTTCAGACACAGTTTTGGGAAGGAACCAGATAAAAGTTGATACTCAGGATGTCTGGGGAATAGTTTCCAAAAGCACATGGAGACCAGATTTCAGAAGGTATAGATGCAGGTTCATCTCAACAAGGAAATCCAGCTGAACCCCTGAGGTGAGACTATTTGCCACACGTACAACAGTAGGCTCCCACCGGGAACTTTGCTGTATTTTTAGATAATTCTAATAAAATACACAACACTTTACTTTAAAACAGGGCACATGTGACTCTGGAACACAAGGCTATGGATGCACCATGTGAATTCAGTCCCTGCTCTCTGTGCTGCAGCAGCCACCAGAGTTTTGGAGTTGTACTTCAGCCTTTCAAGCTCCTTCCCTGGATTCAGAGAGGGATTCAGAGAGGGGAGGCTGAGTGTTTAGGATTGTTCCTCCCTTTGTTTGTGCATTTCAGACAAGCACCCACAAACGAACCCCTAGAAAGGGAAGCTCACGTGCTATGCATGTATAATATTAGTGCACAGAAATTAAAATCAGCGAAAAAGCTGTATATTTAAATGTTGGGTATTACATTAAAACAAAAAGGCACTTGCCAGCAGGCACAGAAATCTCATTATTTCAAAGCACTGCTGAACATTCACTAATTGCAGTTGGTGTTCTGAGTTTTTCAGCTTTTCATTCCCTTTTTTTAACCTCACACTAACATTTTAACCCAAAGCCCTGTGAGCAGTCAGCTGTGTCTTGCTTCTCTCTAACAATCTCTACAAATTTTCTAACTCAAGTAGTAGAGAATACATCTCGTGTTGCAGGGGGTATTTTTACATTTGTCAGGAGAAGATTCTGATAAAAATTCCATGTATATGAATTTATCTAAGCTTGGAATAATGATTTCTCTGCAACTGCAAGCACACAGAGTCCATCCAGAGGGGACTCAGTGCTCCCCCAGCCATCCAGGGAATACACACCAAGGTTCACGCCCAGGCCAGACCTGTGTAAGAAATTCTACAGAAATCTGCTTTATTCACAAGTATTCTTCTGTTTTAGTTGTTACCTCACGTGAAAACATTCTTTCTGTGGCCCTCATAATTTTCAGAATAAAGAACCCAAAATTAATTGCAAAACCTGCGAGCATTCACTGTAAATCAACAAACTATGTACAACTTAGCCTATACAGTGTCCAGCCCAAAAGCCACAAACTGCTCTGAAATCTTTTATTCTTTCTTTTTTTTGCCATCTATCTTTTGCAAAGCTGTCTTCTGCTTTCTTGCAAATTCATGCTTTTCAGGGGGTTCTTGTTTCTGCTGCCTTCTCAGATTACAATTTCTTTTGTGTTAATTAAGCTGAAAAATTGAAAGAATGTCGCTGACTCTACAAAGAACACAAAACAGGCTTGCTTGAGAAGCTAAAAATAGATCGCTCTGTTCGGAAGACAGACGACTCAGTCTTCAAACTATTTGTACAATGTGAATTAATTGCAGATGGCCAATTCATTTATTTAGACCTCTGTGACAGAAATGAAAGTGCTACTGCCGCGGCTCTCCATCTGCAGAAAGCTCCTTTCAGGTGCCGGGCACTGATGGCAAAGCGGGAGCGGCGCTTTGTTGTTTTGTGCGAGTCAGTTTGTCAGAAAGTTCCCTCAGATGAGGTTCCCCCCCTGCAGCCCGCCGGCCCCTCTCCCAGCAGCTCAGATTTAGGACGTGACACTGATGTACACAAACCAAAGTTACAATGGCCTGCTCACATGTACTCCCAGCACTCGCAGGGCATGCTGTAAATCAGTCACATTCCTTCGATTAAAATCACGTTTTATGATGTAAATGTTGTAACAAAACCCACCCTGATTATTTAACTTATCTGAAATTAATAGCGTTTTTCTTTTTTTAGATGTCTCAGTATTTGTTTTAAATAGATTTTTCTTTTTTTTTTTTTTCCTTCTTAGCCTTTCTCCTTAAAAGCAAAAGAAAGCTTAATCTAAAAAAATAATGTTATTGATTTAATGGGAGAGAATTCAGGAAAATCTAAGTGGAAACTGATATTCCATCCTGGCTCTTATTGTTAGATAAACGGGAGGTTTCCAAAAATACCAGCTATTAGACTAGGGCCTATAAACTGTAGCTGTGAAATAAAAATATCATTTAACTAGATAAATTGTTTGGGATACAGAATGATCTGTACTAGAACTTTACAGCAGATCCTGAACAGCATGAAGCCTCCTTTGTGCTAGAAAACTAGAAACGTTGTCATTTGGGAGTCTAAATAATGCCAAGAAAAAGAAACTAAATATCAGAGTCCCTTTTCCCTAACGCCACCGTCTCTCCTTTGCAATTTTACTACTTTACAGTCTTCTAAATCCTTGTTTGCAGCCTTGCTGACTTGAAAAATGTGCAAAAGTTGATCCACGCAGGGTCTAAGCTACCAGGGCTGTAAGAAAACCTCCCAAGAAGTTTCAGGTGATATGATATCTGCCATGCTGATAGTATCACAAAGATTACATTTTTCTGTTACTTTTTTAAAATAAATGAATGTTGCTGCTTGCATTTCAAAGTATTTATATTACCTCTTACAGCTTTTAAATCAAGACTGGAGTTTTTAAAAGGCATTAGGTTTTATAAGCCAAAAATAAAGCTTGATGAAGGAATGAATTAAATTTTCTGCCTAGACAAATGATTGTAATCTATTAAAATTAAAATACCAGTCCTTGCCACTGTTCAGGCCCCTTACAAAATACCTTTTAAGAAGTTTCTTAAGCTTAGTGGTTACCATGGATTGAGAAGGGGGCAGGCATAACCCTCTCCCCTATATTTTAAGCTATATTCCTTTGCTGTGACTTCATCCTATCTCCCAGCAAGGTCAAGGGAAACAATTTGTTTCCAAGCAATACAAAGCAGGCTGTGCAGTCAGACTACAGCATCTTCCTCCTGCCTTTATGGACTACAAAAAGAAACGCTTCAATAGAACTACAAGCTTCTTCACAAGAAAAAAATCCTTTCCTCAGGAAAGAAACTTCCTGGGATGCCTCTGAAAGATGACCTCCGTCCTGCAGGCTTCAAAATGTTTTCATCCACTTCCTGGAAATGCAGGTGATCCCCGAGGTGGAGCAGAGCACAATAAAGCTGCTGAGTAACAAAGGTCACCTGCCTTCAACTGCATCAATAAAAACGGCTGAGAGATGCCCTTGGCTCAGAGCAGGGCAGGGGGACACTCAGCACTCTGCCACACATACACACACACACAACCTGTCACAGGCACACCTGCCCACACCTCATTCTGGGGGGAAACTGAAATTCTTTGGCCACACATGCAGAGGAGGAATGTGCTGCTGTCCCTCAGGAAGGTGCAGGGAGGAAATTGCTGCTGGGAAGCAGCACCCAGCACACACCAACTGTCCCGATGATGGGACACTCCACAAGCAAGAGCAACAAACCTCCTGATATTTTTATTTTTATTTATTTTCCACTGTAGATTTTTTTTCCTTTTATTTATACTCTGTGGTAGGGCAGACTCCATAGGGACCATGTCCTTACACAGACACATCTACCTCCTCGCAGAAGAGAAACATCTTTGTTTACTTAAACTATTTTAGTTAGACCTAGTTTTTGCTGGTTCTAAAGAGTTTTGTCTTGCTTGCAAAGTAAACACCAACATCTCTGACAAAAGTACCACCTTTGAGTGCCCACTCTTTGTAGACCTCATAAAGATGACATAAAAATACATATTTATATATTTATATTTTTTCACTGCTTGCCGAGATGAATCATGTCAGCCAAGGTCTCTATAATAAATAAAATTCTCTCAAAGCATTATCTATTAAAGATAGAGGACAGCAGAAGTGGAAAATCTTTGCACAGAACCAGAGCAGGGTCTGGTGATATAAAGCAATACACTTATCAAACATCAGGGCTGCAAAAGAGGACGGCTGGACCCAAATAACGCAGTCAAGGGCTGGGTGTCCTCTCAGTGCTTCCCAGCCCTGCTGGATTTGCAAAACCTCCAGCATAAAACACACAGAACCCCATGCAGAGCTGGAAAAGCATTTTTTACAGACACTGATAAAGCCTGACACAACACAAATAACCAGAGCCCATGGGGTGATTTCACTTCGGGCGCATCTGCTCCACTGAAATTCAGGGGCTGAAAATTTAAGACAAAGCATAAAATGCTGTAAAATGCATGTGGAATACCCCCCACCTCCACTAAATACCCCAGAGGTGAACCACACTGTCCCTACTGTGATAAGAGCAAAACAGTGAGGAAAGTAAATGGACTGTTGGAATAATAATCTGTCATTTATTAATTTCTTGCCAGGATCCCACAAGAAGGCACAGCTCACCTGCAAACTGACAGCTCAAAAGAAAGCACCCAACTCACTTTTCAGCAGTGACATCTTTGTTATAAAGCCCAAAGGTGATTTTTTTGTTGTTGAAGTAGCCTTTAATGGGTAAAGATGGAAATTGAGTGTCTGTGTGCTCCATGGGGTGGGGAGCACTGGACAGAGAGAGTATGTAAGCAATGCTTTAGCATTTGATTCCCAAATTCAGAAGGAATTGTAGTCCATCCCCTCTCTAGCACTTTGACTACATATTCCTAAATTTTTGAACCTGGAGGAGTTAAAAACTAGAATAGAACTTAACATCTTCCCAGCTGAGAGCACAAATGGGGAAGTGTAAACCCAGCACAGCCTGATTGGGTTTGTCCCCTTTTCCGGTGCCCCACTTTGGTTTCTTGGAAGCATCCCTGAGGCTCCTGCTGAAGGAGGATGAAGTCAGAGAGTTTACATTAGTTCTTGCATCTCTGCAGCCCCTGTCCCAGCAGAAACTTCTCTCTCTGGATGTAATTAGAGCTCAAGGAATAGTCTGTCTTCAAGATGACACAAATCAGATTCCACTATAAAAAACAAAGAGCAAAACCTTCATTGTACAGACTGCAAGATTTCCTAAGTATTGAAAAACCAAGATATCCCACTGTTTTTCAGGATGACTGAGAAGCTGCAACATTCCTGTTTTCAAAGGTCGCTGTCATGTTTTTATTTCCTCATCAGGTTGCATGAAAGAAGCACTTTCTTTCACTTTGTTGAAAATCCAAACCATCACATAAATATCAACATGGTTAAACTAAAATAAATCCATCATCCTGTAAATTTTGAAATAAATCAATATACTCTTAGGGTTTGAAATGGTATAAGACAAATTTTCCCCCCTCTATAATTCAAAACCAGCCTTAACCAATTACTCCAAACTTTTCCCCAGACACATCTCCTTTGGCTACACATTTCACATGAGAATTTCCAAGCCAAAAAGAGTTTTCTTCCACAGACAAAATTGGAAATGAGAGATTGAAATCACCCTAATTATAGGTACTGGGTTATGCCTTTCAACTATGGATGCACGCCCGTATCTCTACAATTGTGACAATATTTTTCCAAGCAGAGTATCATGCTGTATGTAACACTGAAACTTCCTGGTCTCTCTCCCTCTCTGCTGCATGGTTACCATCTTATTTTTATAAGCATTCCATTCTGGGGCTGGCCCTTCAGCTTTGGCAGAGCAAGGCAGCTTCTGCTTTAAAGCGGCTATTTTGCAACTAGCTGCTGCTTGCTGCATCCCTCTCTCCCAGCCAGGAAGAACCTGCAATGTTTTCCTCTGCAGCTCCTGAGAAAATGGCACATTCCCACAGGTGCTGCCCCTAAAACACCAGGGCACGGGCTGGCAGTAAGTGGAGCCCACCAAGAATGGCCAGGGTGGGTTCATTGATGGGGTTTTGGAACAGCTGCAAAATGGCTGGTTTTGAACAAGTTCAGGGGAAAAGTTTCTAGATTCACATCCTGCTCATGGCTGGCACTTCTGCTACTGGAGTAGGCAGGCTGGCATCAAAGGAGTTTTCACTGCCACCCCAAATCAAGGGATAAACACCAGGAGCCACAAACAGCACCACCAGACACTTCTGAACATTGCTGGCTCAAAAACAGCGGTCAGCAGGGCAAGGGTAGCAAACTTCACTCTGTATTCTGAGTGAAGTAACTACTGTATGAATTAAGTTTACTTGAGCTGTTCAGTAGTGAGAATCCAGCCCTTTACAAATAACAATTAATGTTCTATTTTTACCTTAAAAGCAAACAAACATAAAACCCCAAATGAGTGGATTTAGAGCACCCAAAATGCTAAGTAGTGCCTAGAGGGGAGCTCTGCCCATCTTGTTCATAAACAGCTACCTTGTCCTAGAGGTGACATGGTTGTGTCCTCCCCATTTTCCTCAGCCTTTTAATTGCTGTAGTTAAGAGTCTCACACACAGGTGAACTACAAGCAAGAGAAAAATTCAACCCTGGTCATAGTCCCAGAGGCATCTCAGCCTCCTGATATATCCAGGAGCTCTCAGGACATTTTTGGCTGATCTTTACTCCAGATCAGACATGTGCATCAAGGCAGTAAGTACATAATGGATTTTTAGCAGAAGTTCCTCGCTGCTCTGGCAGGCAGTAATTAGATTACGAGAATTACAGAAACGACAGGCTGCTTGTCTACTCTCTGTATGGGCAGCCAGCAACAGCTTGGAGAAGAGTAAAGCACTCAGATTAGTAAAGGGATGAGCTCAGTGTAAATCCAAATAATACCAAAATAATATGTATTAACAAACAAGGCCCCTGAACCAGCATATTTACTGCTGCCGTGCTCATCCTTATCCTCTCCTGCCTCTCTCACCAAACTACTGATGTAAAATGTCCCATGTATGAGGCCCTCTGGTCAGTTGCCTTTCTAGAGCATCTCAGCATCGTGCCTTCCCCTGTGCCATATCCAGTGTTCACACAGCTGTTAGAAAATCCTAAAGAGGTGGGAAAACACTGGGAACCTGCTTTCACAAAGACTGCAAGCACACGTTGGCAACCGCAGTGACAGCGTGCCAGATGCTGGCATCCAGATGAACATAACAAGCATTCAGCTTTGCTTATAAAATTCCCATATTCAGCACTGCCACAACACACAGCTTTAAAAATTAGAGCAGGGTTTTCCCATATATGGGAAGGCTGACCTGCTGCTGCTGCACCAGCTCCCCAGGCGCAGCGGGAGCTGAGCCGTGCAGACCCTGCCTCCTGCTCTGCCTGGGCTGCTCTGGGGGATGCTGCTCTGCAAGAAGCCTGCAGCCACATTATTCCTCTACTGGGCTCACTTGCCAGCTTGACTAAACCTGTTTCAATAAAACTACTACATTTATCCAACCCTTCCATCCAGTTGGGTTTGTACGTCCAATACTTCCGTGCCCAAAGGTGAGGTCAAGCAGCAGCATCAACCTCTGGGCTTGGGCTGAATGGGAATACAGCCCATGGAGGCTCCCCGGGCTAAGGAGCTCCTGGGACAGGTCAAGGGATCCCTTTGGGCCAAACTTCAACATCCCTGTGCGATCCATGAGCTCCCAGGAGCGGCTGCTTTTAGGATGAGCACTACCAGACATCCCCCTTGGCTGTGGGAGAGCATCTGAGCAAACCCACTGCTGCAGAGCCCTGATGGAGGGTGAAGGAGCACACCCCTGAGCCCCTGGTGGCAGCTGCCCTTGCTTTGCTGGGAATTCTCTGCAGTTCTGAATGTATAGGAAGCAGGGGAAGCCGTGCCAGGAGCGCAGCGCAGCCCCCGCCGGCAGCTGGATGGAGACTCCTGGCCGGGAGCGGCTCCGGTGCGGGTTTGGGAACGCACGGAGCCCTCTGGACTCCAGCAGCCCACAGAACCCTGACCCCGGCTAACTGCACGAGCAGCAGTGTGTATTTATAAACTCCTTACACAAACCAGCAGGATGAGCAGGGCTGGGACTATCCAGCTGCAGCTCTGGCTATGCCAGACAGCTGCTCTGTCAAAGCGCTGGGAGAAGCCGCGTTCCCTTGCAGGGGACGCCCTTTGATACTCGGCAGGAGCCTGCTCTGGCAGCTCGGGGCTGCCCAGGGGAGAGATCTGCCACAGGAGATGTTGGAGCAAACCAGCGGTGAGCCCTGAATACCTGCCCGTGCTTCTGACTGCAAGGGATTTGCAGAGGGGAAATAAAAAGAAGAAATCCAGAGCGAGCGCTATTAATCACTACACCATCACGACTACGTTTTCTTTTCCCCCCACAGTTGTTAAAAATCAAGCAAATCAATCACACATGACTTTGGAGCTTCTTGGCACACTAAGTTTCATGCTCTGCAGGTTTCCAGGGGGGCTGTCCATGGGAAGGAGACCCAGCAGCAGCAGCTCTCGCTCACCCTCACTGCCTGAGCAGCAGGAATGGAGCTGCAGAGCTCAGGAGCAAGAGGAAAGCCTCCAAGAATGAGAACTCTGCTCAAAACAGTAACAGAACCAGAACAATCCAACAATTAAAAAATTTCTTTTAATTAAATCTGCATCTCTCTTGGTTTTGTTATTAGCACGGAAACGTCTATTTAGGTAACTGAAAGCGTTGCATCACTTTAAGAAATGTTAATTACATCAGTGGTTTTACTGTAAAAAGTTTATTTTTCCTTTCCAGTTTTCTAAAGCCTTAGAGGTATTTCAAAGGGAATCCTTCCCAAATATGCAAACAGCAAGTCAATACTCTGAGTTTTTCTGCCAAGGTTCCTTTTCTCCACATCTCTCACTCACAAAAATACAATTAAAAATATATGCAAATAAATAGAGATTAGAGCTGAGCAGGTCCAGTATTGCCAAAAAATTAAAGATAATCACAATCATCACTAAACAAGTCCCTTTTAATATTTAAATTGTGCCAGGAGTAAGTTGGGTTCTTCTTCCCCCAACAAAAACCCTCAGCATTTTCATTGTTTTAATTAACTAACTTTCCCTAAGGGGTAAAAAACCCACTAAGGATTAATAACAAATGTCATAATTAGTACCTCACTAATTGCATTCATTTATTTAGAAATGCTATGCCACACCTTCCCAGAACATAAGTTTTCCTTGTGTTCATTTTTAAAGTATTTAGAAAAATGCTACAAAATTTATTTTCACCAGATTTAGGAATTTTACAAGTGGCAAAACAAATTATTTGGTACTACTTTCATCATTTAAGATACCCAAATTTCTAGTCATGGTTGCTGCCATCAATTTCCCTACTTTTCCTTAAAATTTAGATGTTGCAATTGCATGTCTAACACTATGGTTACAGTTCACATTTAGGACAAAGGTGATTTAGCACTGAGCCAGTATAAAAGTACAGAATAATCTCCAATGTAAAGCAGTTTCATATGTCTCCATGCCTTTTAGCATGGAGTTTGTAGAAATGCTAATAAAATTAAGTATATTTATCTGATAATAATGTAATACTATTTATATGAAAAAGTGGACCAACCTCAAACTGAAAAACAATATATCAAAATTCTGAAAACTATCAACTCTATCCATCTTATTAATCTATGTACAAATGAAGAAGAAAATATTATACAACATTTAAAATTTAAAAAATTTATTTATGCCCCTCAAACTAAATGCATTTAGGTTAAGGGAAGGGGAGGTAGGTTCCAAGGAAAAATACAAATATCAAAAAAGTTGATTAAACCCCTCTCCCTTCTGCCCTTACTGTGATACCATGCAACAGGAAAAGTTCACCAGGAAAAATGGTAACACTCTTCTTTTTAGAGATTTTTGGCTTTGCATTTACTGTCTGTTTTTTTCTAACAAAATATAATTCTTCTGTTAAGTTTCTAGAGAACAGTATTGAATTCCCTACCATGCATTCAAAAATTCTAGTTCTGTAAAAATCATTCTGAACAAATAAGGGCTGCAAGATCTCAGCTGTGACTTTGCAGAGATGTCCCCTTTATGTTGTCAAAAAATTGCTAATTTTTCACTTGTTCTCAAAATTCTCCAATATATTCTCTTTAAAATAAATAGCTTATCTAATATTTTAATATGTTATCACTTTCAAATAAAATGCTACATTATCAATGCACTCTAGATTCTGATACATATACACAAATATTAAAAAAAAATTTTTTTCTAGAGGGTAGTAAAATACCCATGGAGAATTTTAAGTGCTCACTATATATGTTTGGGGAGGATATTGAACAAACAATATCCTCCCCATCAAACCATTAGCATGAGGGGGGTTAAAATTTATTACTTACAAGGACTGATTTCTTTAAAGCTCAGGCAAATGAAAAAATACAAATGTAGAATTCTGTTATTTAAAACAACCTAATGCCTAAATCTCAGCTGGCTGTTATCAATTACCAAGGTGCCACCTGTGCTCTCCAAGTGGGGAAAACATAACAAAGAGTTAAAGTACTTACAAACAGGAGCAAAAAAACTCAACAGGCAACGCTAACAATTGAATAACTAACAAGTCAGCAGAGCCATATGTAGAAATACAGGAATTTCATATGCTACAGGTTGGCACATTTATACTGCAGTAGTAAGAAAACAATCACTTTTTTTTTTACTTTCACTCCCGTGCCACCAATGCAACTTGGAATTAGATGTGTAGAATTCAAACATTCATTGACACAAAACCAATAAATGATACATCAACACATCACCATTTCTGAGAATCCAACTCTTTTCTACCTATGCAAGGCAGTAAAATATTACACTTGCAAAATAACTCTATCTTATGCTCACTCCTCTTAAATTCCTTCACATGGTTTACCATCTCAGTTTAATTTCTTTGCATACTTCCAGGGGATTAATTTCAACTACATTTGAGCTTTTTTCCCCCTAGATCTGACTTCATAAGTTATGAAAGGCAGCAAGTATTAAGTATGTAAAAAGGTAACAATTTTAAAATTACAATCCCTGGAAAAAGAAAAACATTCTTTAAGCTTTAAATTCCCTAAAGAATAGAAACGGACAAGATGTATTTCAGGCATATGACTATTAGTCAACTATTGTTGAAGTGATCCAATTATTAAATAGTCAAGAATTATTTATTTTACTTATATAAACTATCCCTCTTTTCTGGGTCTGGAATAAATTAATACATCCACATGTTTCTTTGTTTACTATGCCAAGAAGAATGACTAATATTTTTCGATAATAATATTTTGATAAGAAAATGAATGTTCAGTTTAGATTCATAACAGGAGTTTCTGCATCATTTTTGTGTGCTGAATCAAATTTGAAATGATCAAATTAGAAGGATTGGAACAACCTAATTTAAAAACAAAACAGCTTTGCTCAAATACAAAAAGGGTTTTTCTAGGTACTCTATCAAATGAAAGCATACTTGTGCTTTCAAAAATATACTGGTTAAAAGATTTAGACAGGCTTCATATGAAATATATTTAAACATCAAAAC
Source organism: Zonotrichia albicollis (assembly GCF_047830755.1). NCBI lineage: Eukaryota > Metazoa > Chordata > Aves > Passeriformes > Passerellidae > Zonotrichia > Zonotrichia albicollis. The sequence continues at coordinate 12,534,597 of NC_133835.1, forward strand.
TAATTTAAAATGATCTCGAGAAACAAGCTGCAGAATGTCCAATCCTTAAAAAAAAAAAGGTAATTAAATGTTCAGGGCTTAGCCTGCTAAATACAATTAAGGACATTTTCCTCCTTTCTCCTTTGACCAGATAAACGCCCTCCCTTTCACCTCCAGCACTGGCACACCCTGGAGGGCTGCACTAAAAACAGGGGGACATCAACTCTCATCGATTTGAGAACCACTTGCAGATGCACCGGCAAAGCCTGGATACAAAACCCCTGCCATCACTCTGGTCACCTCTGGGCTCCCAGTTTGTCACCAGGAGTCCCACAGGCAGAGCTGGTCCAGCCCTGCCAGGGCATCTTCTCCATCCACAGCCAGAGCAGTGAGGAGCTGTTAAAAATGCACCCCTGAAACACACACCCCTTCAACCTGGGCAACAAAAGCCAGGCGGAGACTTTCAGCTGCTTGGCTGGGAGGAAAAAAAATAAAAATCTGATTAAACACGTAATTGCCTCTGAACTGCAGGGCCTCCAGTTTGTCCCTGTCCTGTGGCGGGGCAGCTTCAGGACCAGGTCTGCCCTGTCTGTCACAACAATTGTTTCTGCCTCAGTTACCCGGTCCAGCCAAAACAGGCACATTTACAGCCAGAGCTATGAAAGGTCTCGAAGGAGATTTCTACCAGCCCTCCCCAGCATGTCCCCTGCTCCTCTCTGACCCCCTCCCACCCTCAACGCCTCCAGAGAAGGGACCAGCCAAGCCTTTGCTCCACAGAGCAAGCTCCTCAAGGTCTCTCCATCCTTTCCTGTCGCCCTTTTGCTGTCCCCTCTTTGTGCCACCCCGCCGTGCCTGGAGAACAGCCTGCACCTTCCTCATGTGAGGGGAGGGCCAGGGCAGGGCCACAGCACCGAGCTCTGCACCCCTAGAAGCGACAACACGGACTGAAACACTACAGCAAAACACCACCAGGAAAAGGGGAAAAAGAAAAAAAAAGGAAAAAAAAGGAAGAAAACCCCCCCCAAAACAACACAAAAAAGGTGAAAGGAAGAGGGGGGAAAAAAAAGTGAGAAACAACCCCAAGGACCTTCTAACTGCTCTGTCCCAGGACCGCGTGAGAGTGTCAGGGAAAGAGGGATTTGTCTCCCCTTTCAGCGCGAAGTTTCAGCAAGCAAAGTAACAACACAAAACAAAACAAATCCATAAAAATCCCTCAAAAAAAGTGCCCAAAGCCCGTCCTCTGCGGAGTGCAGGGTCTGCTTTGATGGTTTCAGCCTGCTGAGGGGGTTTGCTTCGGGGTTCCTGACTGGAGCGCAGCGGGGCGCAGGGCAGGGGCGGATCGGCAGGGAGCAGTTCCCAGGAGGGTTTCAGGAGTTACTGCACGTTTATTTCACCAAATGCTATTTTTAACCCCGCTGTTACTATTTTTACCCATGTCAGTGTTTTCCATTTGCTGAACTCTGTCCCCAAGCCGGCCCCGCTCCCCCCAGCCCGCCCCGGGTCCCCCCGCTCTCCCTCCCAGCGCTTCCATCTCGTTTCAGGCTGCACTTTTGGAGCTCTTCAAACAGCCCCAGAGAAAGAAGCCCGTTCCCTTCCCCGCCCGGCGATACAGATCTATATATCTCTGTCTATAGAAGCAGAGCAAAGTCCACGGGCAAAGCTCCTGCTCTAACTTCATTCCTCTCCAAACACATTCCTGCCAACGGGGAGGGGAAGAAAAAAAAAGAAAAAAAAGAAAAAAGCAAACAAACGCCACTGTTGCTAAGTTTTGCACTTTATACCCTTTTATATTTACAATCCTCTCTCGGCTAAAAATAGCAACACATGATCCATTTATAACTGGCCGGACATGCCCCGCAGCCGCCGGCGGGGCCCTGGCTGATGAAAGGAGCTCTCTGCGTTCCTTCTACCTGAGCTCATCTCCCGCTTAAAGGGCTCAGACAGCTCAGCTTCCACAAAGCGCTCATTGAAATCACTGCTGCTTCCCGGCGAGAGCGGCACAAGTGACGGGAAAAAAAAAACAAGAACAAAAAAAAAAGCCGCAGCAGTGAGCCGTGCTGGCTGCCCCGTGCCCTCCTGGCCCCCGTGCCCGGTGTGCGGGGAGAGGCAGGGGCACGGCGGAGGCGCTGGGGCTGGCACAGACAGCACAGGGGGCTCCGCAGGCAGCTCCAGCTCGGCTCCATGTGTGAGCAACACAGTAACGGAGCAGCGCTGGGAGCCACTGCAGCCCCTGACCCAGGGGCAAGTTCAAAGGTTCTTCTATAAATCACCTGAGAGTTGGAAATTACTCTAGACATGGCCTTAGAGGTGGCTCTAGAAATTATGCTGGGAACAGCTGCTTGATTGATTCCAGACAAGTCCAGATGTTGTTTTGGGTTTGGGTGTGGAGAGGGGCTGGAGGGCAGTGTTGGAGTCAGCTCTAGAAATTGCTTGAGAAGCAGCACCACCACTGGCAAAGGCATAAACACTTGGTGCTATCTGCAGTAATTACACATCCAGGGGATTTTAACAATGTGGGATTTATTCTTTCCCTAATACCTTCTGAATTTGTTGTAGGAATTCCCATGAGCATGTGCAGGACTCAGAGGCTGCACGTGCAGCTGGAGGAGCTGCGTGACTGAACAGAGTCCCAAGGGCACGGCACAGCACCCAGGTCAGGGGAAGCCACTCCTTGCCACGAGAAGGCCCAGGTGCCACACTAATGCCACCTCCCATCTCACATGGACATGGTTTTTGTGTGTGTTTTAAAATGTCCTCTCTTTGGAAACACAGGTTCCCTCATTTTCTTCTCATTGCTAAAACAAAGAATCCCAGCTCAGGAGAAGGAGAGTACCTCTCACATCACTGATTAATGGCAACACACACCACAGCACACACAACAGTATTTTATAAAATTTATCACAAATGTGCAAATCCCAGCCACTTAAAATAAGGGGTCAAACCCTCCCAAAGTTTTGAGACTTTAAAGGAAAAATACACCTTCCAGTTATGAGCCTTTTGGGAACACTTGAAATGTTTCTCAGAACTCTTAGCTAGAAAACGTGGCTTGTTTGGACTGACAGCAGAAGTTCAGTGCCAGTGCTCCATGGATTGTAGCTGAGGGGGAAAAAAGCAATAACCATGGTGAGACCCAGAGAAAAAAATGATTGTAACAGTTGGCAACATCATTACCTACATTTATTCCTCCTAATAGCCCCATTTCAGTTGCTTTTCTGATACTCTTCTTGATTGGCTTTTCAGTGGGAAGTCACATTACCTCCTGTCCTGCCTGCACAAGAGTTTTCAGGCTGTATTTTCCCTCATAGCTCAACCACGTATGCACTCACATGCTTTGTTTATACAGGAACAAAAACTGTCCATGAGTACCACTGCCTGTCCAAAATTTTACATATCACCAAACCAGACATGCAGCAGGCTGGTCAGAATTCTTGGAGCTGTGCTCCTTGTACGCATTATAATTTTTTATTATAATATACAGATTTTTACCAATTTCCATTTGCTTTTAGGTGCCTGCTACAGGCAGGGGTTCAGACTAACCACCTCCCATGATGTGACATTAGCAATCAAGTGCCATTTGCAGGCTGCTTTCAGAAAGGCTAGAAGCAAAAATCACTGAAAACCATGATCCTGAAAGTCATTAATAGGAGAGTGCAGCAGTGGTTCTGCAAATGCTTTTCTGTGAGCAGATGCTTTAAGCAGGGAAACAGAAACTTTGCTGCCACATTGCTATCAGTGTTGGAACTCTGTGTTTGCAAGAAATCCTGATTATCTCCCTTTTAGCCATCACCGAGCTGCTGCAGAGTGACAGCCAAACATGCATGCAGGGGCACAGGAAGATGGAAGCATCCCTGGACAAACCTGCTTTGCCACGGCTGCTCTGCAAAATATTTTTCTGAGCAAGAGAGAGTTCAGCCCAGGGGCTGGGGGTACTTTCCAACCAGGCAGAGAGTGCAAATCTCTGCCAAAGACCTGAATTAGCCATGGAAGTGCTGTGCCCTGGGTTTGAAAAGCAGAAGCAAGACAGAGACAAAAAAGTACAACTTCACCCAAGCTATGAATAAATGCCTGCACAGTAACATTATAGAAATTGATGTTATTATTAAAGGAAAATATAGTTCAACACACCTTTTTCCCCTCAAATAATAACCCATGGCAGATGTCAAAACTGTAACCAGGGCAGTGGCAGCTGTAGCCCAAGCTGGGCAGGCACAGCCATGGGCAGGCTGACCCCAGCCTCACACCCACAGCCCTGCTTGGGAGAGGCTTCTCCCACCCACCCGGAGTGCTCAGCCCTTCACTCTGCTCCTTCACTTCCCTGGCTCCTTCCCTTTGTCACCCTGTTCCTTTTTAACCTGAAACCCACCCTCAGTCCTTGCAGCTTTGGCCCCCTCTTCTGTCAGCAAAACCAAACTCCCTGGTCAAGTTCCCCTTGAAGCTTTGCCAAATAACGCCACTTCCTTTTTCTTCTCACGTTCTGGTTTTGCATTTTGGGTTGGGTTTTTTTTTTCCCTTACTTTTCCCCCTCCTTTTTGGAGGGCAATGGTAGAGGTGTAAAGAGAACAAAGGGACAATGCAAGTTGTCCCTGCAATACTGTAATACAGGGTGTGATGTATCTAAAATACAGTATTTCACACACTGCCCCTGTGTTCTGGTCCAAAATACCTGAGGAGCCTGCTGGATGTCTGACCTGGAGAGGGGTGTACCTTTAGTAAATCTCCTCCAGCCTGCAGCAGGGAGACTGAGGGAGCTGTAAGTGGGACTGAATCCAGTAACCAGCTCTTCAGAGCACTGCTGTGGAGTGATAAAACTCCCAGCAAAAGAAAAGCCATCCTTTTCCCTTTGTGCCAATCAAAACCAGCCCAAGGTCACCTAAGGAAGGAGCTGTGTGAAACTCCCCACGTGCAACAGAGAGAAGCACTTGGGCCAAAGGCTTTAGCACTTCCTTGTTTAAATGGCCAAAAAAAGCCCTGGGCTACTGAATTTCTGGCCACTGACCTTTATATTTGTTTATTTTAAAGATGTGTCACTATTTTTCTCATAAGTCAAACAACTGAATGATTTCTAAATTCTCTTCCCTCTGACCTCTTCCTTTCTTCCTGTTTTATTCTAGAAAGACTCATTCAAGACTAAAATATAAGGAGTGGGTATGGCCCAAATGTTGCAATTCCTCATTCCACAGATTGCTATCACTATTGCAATTGCTATTCCCTCTGGATCCAGAGAAACCCACACAAAAGGACACTACAGAACACACATTTGAATAGTATATGCTAGAAATATGAAATAAAGACTTTGAAGTATCTTTACAAAAATACTCTTTAATAATTAGGAGGAAAGGGCATTACTTTTACACAGGGAGAGTTGCAAGTGATGCCTTCTGCTCTGAGCAATGCCTCAGATGTTCATTTTGTGGATACAGGTAATTATCAGGTTCTGTGATTGCATTACCCCCATGGAATCATTCCCGCAGGCTGAATTTGTTACTCCAGACACAGCAGCATCACTTGGCAATTCTGCTTTTGAACAAAGCTGACTTGACCTACTTTGATCAGAGTGCTGGGAGACAAGAGGTGGAGAGCTCAAGAGAAGGGAATTCTGGAGAAGGGAGGAAATCACACAGACAGCTTTGTCAGACAGCTGAGAGAGAGATGCTGCAATTCCAGGAGCCACTGGGGCTTCATTGCTCACAAGCTGAGGAGTGAGTGCAACCAGGGCTCCCTCCAGCAGCTGCCTCAAGGAGAGCTGCAGTTCTGCTGGCAAAGACACAGCCCACTGAGTCCAGGGCCTACAGGCTCCTTGCACAACCATAATAATTTATGTTTAGGATGTGTAACACCTCTAGCAGACAACAGTTGTTTTACACTGCTGTTGTTCTGTCCATGCAGTTTATACCATACACCTGTAGTGTGCTGGTTAAATCCACAGCCTACCAGACACAGTTCCCTCAGTAGCAAAGGAGAGTGGATACTATGCCTAAATCCTAAATTTTCTGTTTAGGTAATGAGTCACACCAGAGAAAATTCTGCTGCTTTGTCTCTGCAGCCTAGACTAAGAAAAGGCCATGGAAGCTGCCGAGAAGTTGATAAAGCTGTGCACTGGGCTCTGCTGGCACCGAGCATCCCAGACTCCAGATCAGCATCCTGCAGGACCTGGCCCATGGCTGACCTGTCCAAAGAAATCTCCTCTGCTCAGGTCTCCTTCCACCATCACTTCCAACCAAGCTGGTCCTGAAAGCACCTTTCTCCTTTCTTACCACAGAGCAATTAAAAGGGAACCTCCCAAACCAGCATCCTTCCCTTCACTCTGGTATTAATCTAAATAGTCTCACAGGTTTGTGTGAGCACTCAAAATTCCACCAAAATAATTTACGTGCTCCTACTGGGCTAAATGTGCTGAAGAATCAAGCCCCAGCACATGACAGTGCCCCATGGGACAGGCACCATCAGGCCTAGGAAGTGTCACAGCACTTGAGGGCGCTGCTGCAGTAAATTTAACTCACCCTAAAAACCTTGACTTGGTTTTATTATGAACTCAAGTTTTCTGTTCAAATGTCAGTGCCTGGTGTTGACACTGACTTACATTATTGCTGGTACACAGTGACCCTGTTTTGGTAAACAGTGAGCAGAAATTAGTCCTAACATTAAACATTCAAGGTTAGCACCTAGTTATGCCTTCAAATATTTGCACGAAATGATAAAGTGGAAGGATGACACAAAAACAGTTTCATTTGGATTTTTTTAAATTATAATTTCCTTGCTTTAGGTTAAATGAGAAAGTGTGAGAAAGCATATGTGTTCATGGAACTAAACAAAAAGAAAGGTGGAGATGAATGTAAATTTCTCTTGGAAGGGATACATGAGCTGCTGTAGTTCTTCAGGGGCATGTTGATTACCCTGTTTTGCTCTATTTTCCCTGGTCTTTAATGGCATTCTCCCTGCAAGGGCTTCTTGGTCCTCACAAATAAACCCATCCCACATCACTCCTGCACCTTCCACCTGCTGCATTCTCCACTGCATCCTTCCTTCCCACAGCCTTTGATATTTTTCCCAAGGAAACTTTGGTGTGATTTTCCCCTCACATCTATCTGGTGGGGGATTTCTCCTTTGTGCTAAGAGAGAGTAATAGAACCTGGAGCTAAAGCCAGGGTTAACAAAGCCAGGATCCAGGGCTAAACAGGTGCCAAAACAATTGCAGCAAGGCTCCAACATTGCTGCTCTCACACCTTTCCACTGGGACCAGTTACCCACCAGGACATCTCCATTTGGCAGGGCTGGAAATCTTTCAATCTCATCTCTTTTCCTGCCGACCCAGCATTAGCTGGAATCTTCTGTTAACAGCCAGCAGAGCAAACTGCTGAGCTTCAGATTTAGCATTTTACCACGATATATGAAAACCTCACACATCTGCAAAGTTCAAACCTTCTAGGAACAATTCCAATAAGATGCTTCATGTTTCCTGCTCCATGCAAAAATAGAAAAAAAGAAATCTCATCTATAATTGACCTTGACAGATATTGAGAGCATTTGGTACCTATTAAAACTCCTTTAAGATGAAACCCTCTAAACTACAATAGGAAATGTAAATCTGAACTTTACACCACATTCTGTTCACTGGAAACATTACCATGGTAGGTTTAGTCACTTATCTTCCATTGAAAAGCTTTCTTGAAATATGTACAGAACTAACTTTTTAAACATTTATTGAGCAAATAGGACCCTTCTATTAGGGTCTCCTTTTTCACATAGACTAAAATTAGCTGGGAGATCTGCATAACTTTGTCACCGTTTTTCTGTCTGGTCCACATATATGCACAGGGAACAGTTGGAGAAATGCAAAAATCCACTGAATTGAATTTTCTACTGAGCATTATCCCTACTTACAGCTTGGGAGACCATTAGAACCTCTATCTGACCACATCTAGGAAGCAGAGACAAAGCCAGGAACTATTAACTGTGAGCAGCTCTGCCTTGGTTGACACAAGGGCTGCTGTCATCAGAACCACAACCCACTGAAGTGTCAACAAACAAGTCCTTAATCAAAGGACAGGAGGACAAAAAATTTTGGCAGTTTTAGAGTGTCCAGGGACACTACTCCTACTTGAGAAATAAAAAGGTCCAGCTTGGAAATAGGGCCAAGCCAGTCAAACTAAAGTGTTTGACTGTCCCCTGAGTTAATCCAAGGAAAAGCTCTCTTCCCCCAGCACTGTCCTCACTGCTGTCTGTGATCAGCTCCTGAGTGTGAGGGTCCCTCCAGAACTCATTGTGCTGAGACACACTGTTTGCCATAAGCATCTGGGTCAGATGTGACACAACCCCTTTCTGGAGGAAACTCTGGGAAGCACTGGAAAATTGCTGCTTCCCAAGTCACAGAAGCAAGACTTTCTCTATGCGTAGTAGGATGCAGGTGGAGGATTAAAAAAATTAAAATTAAAAAAATAAAATAGGAATCTCTTCTAATAATGCAGCATGGATAAATTCCTAATGGCCAAGGCATTCACTCTCCTTGTGACATCTGCACAGGAGAGCTCCACTGAACCAAACTGCCCCCACAGACCTAACAAATTCATGCCCTCCCAGCCCTGTTCCCATGGGGAGCTGGCAGGGGTCTCTCCCACCCTCCAGCACAGCTTCAGCTCTTTGGCTGTACAAAAATCCCCCTTTCTCTGCCCAAACACAAAAGCTCCAGCAGCATCTCCCAGGCGTCGGGTGGGAAGGGATGAGCCAGTTCCGTGCTCCAGCACAAACCGTGCTCGTCCCAAATGCACAAACACAAAGGGCTGCTCCTGCTCACACCCAGCCTTGCCCAGTGCCCTTTGCTGTCCCTTCTGCACCTTTTCCAGTGCCAGGCTGTTCATGGAACGTGGCCCACCCTCAAAGGCACAGAGGCTGCAACGCGCCGGGGCAAGGCCTGAAGGTGGTTCAGGGCCTTTCACGTGATGGAACTGTAAGAAAATTGCAACAGTCCTTGTGGTTTTGGCATTTTAAAAAAATCCTGCCTAGCACAAGGAATGATTGAGTGTGCTGGTGGCTCAAGAGAACCGGGAGGGGCAATGAGCTACAAGAAGAATATGGGACTGAATTGCAAACTCTCCATCTCAAAAGCAATTACTGATCCCATAATCTTAAAAGACTTAAAAGCAGCACAGTTGAAATTTAATCATTTACTATTAGCTATGCTAATGATATTAGCTGAATAACCAACAGAAATATTAGAATTTCTCTGGAATAAATTCAACTATTCAGAAACTGATATTCTGAAAAGTATGTGTGATCCTAAGGCTTGTACGATGTCCTGGTGGATTTTTCATGATTTCCTGCATTTTCCATGTTTTTCTGCAACAAAGAAGAACTCAAGGAAATGCTCCCGAGTTCACTCATGTCCTGCCAAAGCAGCCACCACCAAGGATTTCACAAGTCCACATCACATTTGATTTGTGTAGAAATCCTCTACGGAAGTTTCAAGTGATCAGAAGCAAGTTATTCACATTAAAATTGTAATCTCAAATTATTATTTTAAAATGACAGAAAATTAACCAGTCTGAGGTGAAGCTTTACAAGTATCTCTGGAGGCAGAGAACTGGGCTTTTTGCTCTTGATGCAAAGAAATATTCCAGTTGTTTCAAAATACATTTGCCATATTTTAACCCTTACATTAATAAGGTATCCTGCATGAAAATGTTGTTCTTTGAGAATAATACACCAGGTAATATTCAGATTTTCCATCTAATTCTGAAGGCACAACTGCAACATGCAAGCACAACACGCTAGCAAACTCGTTACAACTGTACAAATACTTTTAAAAAAATTATTTCTGGAAGCCCAGCAAAAGCTGGGTTTGAAATCTCTCAGTGGAATTACATTTTCGTTCAAGCAACACCACACAGTTTGGAAGCCACGGAAAATATCTATTAAGGCAGTTGCTAATTTAGAGAAAAAATGACCCCATCTGGAACAGCGTCTGCAGCGCTGCTCATTGCACCACAAGAAAAATATTATTGTACTGCAGTGTGTAAAGCCTTGTAACAAAGATGACGCCAGGTCAAAAGAATCTAACTTAGAAAGAGAAGTTGAGGTTAAGGTCTTGCTTTTACTGTAAAAGATAAAGTCCAAAAGGAAGTTTAACATGAAGGGAAGGGGTGGAAAAGAGATGAGCTGAACTAACAGTTAACAATTTTTTTTCCCACCTTAATAAAGGTTTCCAGCTCCAAAAAGATGTCCTCCAAGAATGTAAATTAAGAAAAGTAACTTAGGAAATATTTTTATATGTAAAGAAATTTAAGCATAGCAAGAGTGTTATAGAGCAGATTGCTCAAGTAACACTTCAATAGATTGAGAGATCCCAAAGAGAAATGATGGGAATTACATCCCTGAGTTGGAAACTCTGGTGCCTTAAACAACAGTGAGGGTAAGTCAGGTATTTATTGACAACAGCTCAAAGTCAGGGTGAGTAAGGGGGTACCAAAACTACCAAAATGTGTAACCCAGGGCTTTTTATTTTTATTACATCAGGCGCTTGCCCGTGCAGCAGCACTGAATCTGAGCAATCCCCTCCTCAACTGCAGCATCATTTGCCATAGACATCTATCAGAAACTCATCTTCTCAAGAAACCCCAAATGAACCCTGCCCATGCAGGAGCAGCAGGGTGGTGCCCAGTGCCATCCTGGGCTGCCCAGGGAGATCCCTGCAGCTTCCCCAGCACTCCCTGGCCCTTGGCTAACTCCAGCTGCTGGCACTGCCGTGAGCCATTTCCCTCATTCTGCAGCCCAACTGCACATCCGATTACTGCAGCAGCATTGCTAAGGAAGAGGTGACCTGTACTGGGTGAGATCAGTGGGAAATGAAGATAGTAACCATTCTAATACCATGCCAGGCCTGTTGTTGAGTAATCCAGACTTTGGACAAACAAAATAGCAAGCAGTTATACAGGACTACAAGCATCTGTTTCCAAGAGGTGTCCAGATCATTAGCAGCTAATTCTATCTATCTCTGTTACATTCCCTGCCATATGCTGGGGGATAATCTCAGCAAGCAACAGGGATTTTCATCTCAAATCCCAACAAATCTGCTCTACAAGGCTTCATAGTTTTTCTTATGTCACTTATGAGATAATACCTCTAAGCTGCTCCTCTCTGCTCTTTCTATGCCTTGTGTACACTCCATCACAGCAACCTGCCCAGTAAAAACTGACAATTTCTCTGTGCCATCCTGGAAAAAAATCCCCTCCCTTGTCAAGAGTGAATATAAAATTTATCTCTTGGATAAACTCACACTTGGGCTGTCCCCCTCACCCTATGAGCGCCATCCTCCAGATGAATGATGGCAGTGGATTTGAAACAATCTCAAATAAACCGTGGCATGCCAAGCTCAGGGTGGTGAGGATTTGGTGGTCCTGCCTCCTGCCAGCCCCCAAAGTGATGAGAAGTTCCTGCAATCCCAGAGTTTCCCCCTGCAATCCCAGAGTTTCCCCCAAAGCCACAGCGGTGCCGCTGCTGGCGCGGACGGACGTGCGGACGGGATATTTTTATCTCCCCTTCATTCCCATCCCCGCCAATCCAAAACAAACTTGAACCAGTGGGAAAGATGGTTCATGATGAGAAAAGGATTCCCTGGCTCGCCCTGCCTGTCACCACTGGATACATGGATCCCTGCCACTGCAGTGGCACAGCTGCACCAGCCCTGGCTTCCCAGCTCTCAGCAACCTTCCCAGACAAAACCAGCAAACCTACTGCTGGAATTGTAGCAGCACCAAACCACATAAGTATTATGTAAAATGATCTTTTTCTAAGTATATGTTTATTGTGCACAGAAGAAGTGGATTTAATTACAAACAACTGGAAGTTTTTAACAGGCTGGATTGCCCCCTACTCCCTTTCTAAAAACTAAGGTTTGGCAGCAGCTTTTGGGTTTCATTGCAAGTCTTCTAAGTATTTCCTTGGAAAGACTTTACACTTGGTCCCAGGCAAGAAGTCAAAATCAACATTTAAAAAGCATGCCCCGCATAATTTCCAGGATTCAGCAGCATTAAGGTATACTTATGGAGGCCAGGAGGAGAACTGCTTTTTGTGCTTTTTGACTCCATGCATAAAGCTGGTCTTCAGACAAGGAAGTTTATATTCCAAATAATATTTTTAACTACATGTGGTCAAGTACATAACTTATCAGGCCTTTCCTCAGCCCCCTCCCAAAATAATCCTGAACACTAAATACCTTTGCAGTATTTAGATTTTGCTTAGACCTCTACTAGAAGCAACAGATCCTCAAACCCCCTAATGCAGAATAATTCAACAGCAAACAAAGTATCAAATAACATTTTCTTAAATTCCTTTGTACCATAAAACTCCCATTTGGGCTTGACAGTGATACTCAGGCTGCATTGGCTGGTTCTGCACTCAAGTGGTTACACCCAGTTCCAAGGTGTGTCCCTGTGCTTTGCCCAGGGGATGGAGTGTCCAGGTGGGATGGGAGCACACAGTGACTCTGAGGGGACACTGCCCTGGCTCACATGAATAATCCCACTGGAATCACAAGGATATATACATGTTTGAGAGCTAGCCACTCAAATTTCATGTTTATTTTTGTTTGGGGAAAACAGACCAGAAGAAGCATTTTCCTTGTAAATATCTGAAGTTAAAAACAAATACATATTCTTCTGAAATATGAGCAAGTGAAGTCCTGCATCACTCACCACCTAAACAAAATGCTACAGTTGAGGCTGAACTTCACAGAAGCTGGGAGAAATGAGAGCCCAGGTAGTGTTAAGGGATCAGGGGAGAAAATATCTTTCAGCTTGTACAGTCTAAAAGGAATTTGTTCCATACTTTTCATCAGCAGAGAAAAATCAGTTGTATCAAATTGTGAATTTCCTGTGTGGAGGTAAGGCAGGGAAAGCATCAAGACAGAATTTCACAGAGTATTTCTCTTCCAAGCAGACAGTTTTAACTGGTATTTATAAAAACCCAAAACATGTGAATGCAGATTTCCAGCTCACAGCCGTGCCCTTCTCCTCAGTATCCCCATTTCCTCCCTATGTTAAGTCCCAGTCGCACAAATCCCCCCATGCTCCAGAAAACCTCCCAGCTAACCAGCGATCCTGAGATTTCAGCATGAAAAGCAACCAGGAAAAATGCAAACCCAAACAAATACAGCCCACAAACTAAAAATTGTGTTCAGTTGGGGGTGGAGTAGGAAAGAGGAAGAGGTTGTGTACGTGCAGTGAGGATGACACAGAGAAAGAGGAGGTCAAACTCTAAAAAGTGCCTTTTCCCCCTCCTTTCTGCAGCAGCGTCTCTCCATCAGAGAAGCACCCAGACTGGTTTCCACCCCAGGCTCTCTGCTCTCCAGGGCACCTGGATGTGTTTGGCACCTCCACAAAAAGCCAGCACAGCTCATCACCTGCAGCAAGGAGCCTGACAGCACTGCCCAGCTGCTGGCGCCCCACTCCAACTGCTGCAACCAAAACTGGAGAGCCAGAAAGCACCAAAGCCTGGAGAGCCCCTTCCTGCAGCCTTTGGTCCCTGCAGGGCTGGCACACAACAACATTCACCAGCAGCAGGCCTGTGATCCAAACTGTTCCAGGGCATCAGTGAGATGTAAAATCTCTGCAATGTGACGGGAACAGTTTACAGCTGAGGCTCGGGTTTCTGTGCAGCACACACCTCACAAGTTGCTCTGCAAGGCAGCCTCAGCAGGCAGAGTGTGACTGACTCCAAAGTCAAAGGAATGCTCTCAAATGCAAGCATTACATCCTAAAAGCAACTTATTTGGGTTCAAGCCTCCTGTAACATAATGCAGAGGAAGCACAGCTGTGACAGCGCTTGTTCCCTCTTCCCAAACCCTGAGGCAGAAGTGGCTAAACAGAGCAAGACTGGAGATTGTAAAACTGCATCTTACTCCATGCCAGGAACCATCCCATCCTCCCCAGCATCCCCTTCCTTCACTTGGCAAAATAAAAACATCAACTTTCTGACATCTGTGTGACACCTGCTGCCATCTCTCTACATCCCTCAATGCAGAGAATACCCACCAACTTTTCTGCCCTCTTAGTGATATACGGATCTTTTAAAATGCTGCCCAGACACAGACACTGTGGGTTTTCTTTGCAGAGGGAACACATTAGAGGAAGTAAAGAAAACTTTGGCTGAGCTATTTATAAAGCTTGCATGGCTTGGTTCTCAAATGCTTCACTGAGCAGGGGAACAATAAGAATAAGTCATGGAGTTCAACTTCTCTTCTCAAGACACATTCTTCAGGTCTGAATATTGAAACCATCATGGATTTCTATGCCTGGTAACTGAGCTTTCTCAGGAAAAGCATCTGAGTTGTCCTCACACCAGGGAATTGCCAAGCTTTTTTCCTGACATTTTTAAATTGTGGCAATTAGAAGGAAATTCAATGAAATCATGCATATTTGCGAATAAGGACACTCCCAAATTTAAGGGAGCCAGGGAAGAACTGCATGTAATTAACTGCACTCCTCGAGGCTTTTCCTCCAGGGAGGCCCTTGCACAGGAGACAGTTCAATTTAAGATGTCCCAGTGGAGAACACTGCCAACAGTTGCACAGAAGCAAGGAAGACATTTTGCCTGCTCTGGAAGCAGATGGTGCTGACCAAGCAACAGGATCACAAGCTCAGAAAAGTAAAGTCAAAAAGAGAGCACCGTTGGGGTGGAGTTTGAGCTTTAAAAATAAAAATTCTCAGATAACACTGAAATTGGATCCATGGTTACAGATGAATGCAGCCTCTCTAGAGTGATGGATGATGATCTTTATGCCACCAGGCATTTAATGAGTGAAAAAAACAGATTACCACCACACAGACATGGCATCTCTGCTGGGGAAAGGGAGAACTCTGTACATTTATGCTGCTGTGTGACTGCACAGGCACGGCTGGTCCTGGGGATCCTTCAGACTCCTCACCCCCTTCCCACAAAAATTCATGCTTACACATGCACAGAGCATCCCTTCAGCATTAGCTACAACTGTGAAAGTCATCAGTTTGCAGTTCAGATCCCTGTAGGGAACATTCACCTTGCCTCACACAGCATTGCCATCCATTAGCAGCCCTCCATCCTCACTCACTCAGGGCAGAGCAGCTCCAGCTTTTCAGACACCTTCCACTGCCAGACCCTGTTTGAAGCAGCTCAAACTTTGCCAGACTTCAGATATGCTGGCTGGAGCTCCCCACACCATGTGTCTGCCCGAGGCCAATGATCTTTTTGTTTATGTGGAGGAAAGTCACTATCAGGAGCTCTCAAGGAAAAAAAAACAAATGAAAACAAAACCAATCAAAACAAAACAGAACAAAACAAAACAGGACATGAGAAGTAGCTTGCCTCTCCCGTTCCTATGAAATTTAAAATGAGAGCAGGAGAGAAATTACTTTACCAAGTGATCTAAAGCATAGAGGTGCCACTGCTGAGGACACTGAGTTGTTCTGAGATTCAGCAAACAATCCCAAATCACATCACAGCTACAGCCAGCATTGCTTGCACACTGGGTAAACCTTTCTTAAAGTTTGCAAAGCTTCCCAGTTATTTTTGTTTGTGGTGAACATATTCCAAACCAGAAGATCTCCATTTACTGACTGAAAAGGCATCACATTTTGGATGCAGCAGTGGGAACTGAGCAGGACTCGTCGTGCAGAGGCTCCTCATTGCAAAGGAAGATCCATAATTAGCATTCCACCTCCTTGCTGTCCCCAGCAGGATTGTCATGTCTGCACTGGGAAGTACTGGGCAGATGGAAACCACAGAGATATTCCCATGTCCAAGTGTTCTTGTAGTATCTGGTAATTATTGGGAGCCCTATTGGAAAATATTGTAATTCCTTCACCACTGCAGACAGCCCATTTGGGGAAGTGCACGCTGCTGCCTCCCCAGCTGGTATCACAGTGTGCTGCAACATACACACATCACAGGCATCCCCTAGGATTTATTTTGTCCTATTCCTGCTTTTCTTAAAGGGGAAATTTAGTATAAGATGTTTAGCATGAAAAATCTTGTTCTTGAGAATTAGGAAGCACCAGGATAGAGATTCCCTGTACATTTTTAGTCTGTTTTGTCCTGTACATCTTCTACATGACCTTCTGATAAGGATAACAGTTTTCAGCAGGGTGTGTGCCCTCCCTTGCAGCTCATAACACATGGGGCACAAGAAACAAACTGGTTGCAAGTGAATGAAAATCTTGTCAACAAGATGGAATTTTGTCAAGTGCTTGAGCACATACCTGTCTTTGTAACTGGGTGTCTTCCCCTCCCACACCATCCCAAGAGAAATGCCAAGATAACCACCTCCCTGTGAGCTAGCAAGAGAGGGAATCACCACCAGAGAAGGGATATTTTGTGGGATTTGCCATTACCTGCTGCCCTGGAGAACCAGGCCAGCTTCAGTCTGCTACAGAGCTTCCACCAGGGATAACCAGCTGTGCTTCTCACTCCTGGGTGCACTTAGAGCTCCTAAAACTCCCTCTGCAAAAGTGCTGAGTGTTCACAACAATGAGGTCCATGATCTAAATACAGAAAGTATTTACTAAAAAAACCAAAAAACCCCACAAAAAAAGTTGTGTACTATGGATTAAAATTAGAGACAGGGCTGATATAAAATCAGTGGTGCCTTTGGACAATTTCAGCTTTAGTCTTTGGTGGCATTTCCCCCTCCAGCATCCACAAAAGGAGGAGGGTACCACCTCATGTCTCAGCAGTGCCATGCACTGACATTTGTGGAGCATTCAGTCCCTGCAGTGATCAGTGCTGGAGCATGAAGAGTTCAACAGTTCTTTATTCAGCACAGGGTATGATGGAGATAGGGCACAGGGTGACACATTGTATGAGGAGGATAAGAATATTGAATAGCTGCTCATTCACTACACAACATCCATCTTGTGCCGTGAATGGAGTACCAGCCCTGGGGAAGAAAATACAATGTAAACCATACAAAACAGCCCTTAATTATATGGCAGGCAGGGCTCACCATGCAGCACACACAGAGAGGGTGACTGTGGCCTTCAGTCTTCACACTGATATTTCCCAACTTTTTAAAGTGTGTTTTTCTTCTCTATATTTCCCCATAAAAACTTCCCATTTGCATACCCTATATTCATATTTGCACCAGCATAAATATGAATAAAATGAGCATTTCTGTTAAACCATTTTTACTTAAGCACTGCTGTAGGGAACATTCAGAATGGTTGTTATTTTATAAGTTGTAGTTTAATATAAATATGTAGGATGACAAGTGCACATATCTCTATTCATATATTGGTATCTGCAGTTCCTTTTCAAGATGGGAATAAGCTACAGCTACTTTTTACATAGGCAAGAGTTCAGCCTGAGAGAGTGAAAAATCCAAGTACACAGAGATTTGCAAAGCACTGAGAGGGGACCAGCCCAACTTCACTCTCTTAGAGCAAACCAGATTCATACCTTCCAGTCTTTAAAAGAAAAAAAATATATAGAGAGGAAAACCCACATTAGTGTCACAAGTAAGAAAGCACATGGGTAATAGAATTGTTTTGACAAAGTATAAAATCTTTTCCCCCCATAACCACAGACTTTCACTTTTAGAGTCAGGATTGTTCTCCAACAAAAAAACAACCCCACGCAATGAAAAATCACCTCCTGTTCCCAGTAGTCTCCCTGAACTCACACTTTGCTGCCAACAAAACAGTGATTGTAATCTTGAAGTTGTGACTTGTAGAGTTCACTAAACAAAATCCAGAAAGATTACACCTGGTGGAGCATTTCACAAAAACAAAGCAAAAAACCTCCCACTGCTCTGCTGCAAGTAGAGTCAGATTATTGCCTCCAAAACAGTGCAGATGCAACATCTTTGCTCTGCTGAAATCAAGAGAAGTTCCAGGGCTTGGGATTTTATCTTATACAGAAGTGGTGATGGAAAAGGACTGAAAAATTATTAAAGATACCTGCATCAATTAATGGCATAAAAGTGCCCACTGAGTAACTACACCACACACCCCTGAGCACCTGGATAAAATGATGAACTTGTCCTTCCAAAAAATGGAACTACTGTGTGGGAACATAAGCATAAGGTGCGCTGAAGAGCACAACGTGAGTGATACTCTGAGTAACAGCTGTGTAAGTTACACACACACCACACCACCAAACCACAGAGCACTCACAGTGACTTTGTGCACTCCCTGTCCTGCCAGCCCGGCCATAGGAAGGAACGCTCCACATCCCCAGCACAGCCCTTGGAAGTGCCCAGCTACTGCAGCCACATGATACAAATAATTCAGCCCTGGGGACGGCACAGACCTGGAGCATCAGAGCAGTTTTCATCTAAAATCTGTTACAGAGAGAGCTGGCACCCCAGTGTCCCTTGCTGTCCATGTCAGCAATGCACTCCTACAGGAGCACGTCAGCCTAAAAATTGGGAACACAAGTGAGAAACTCCAAGTATCTACTGCAGCTTTTGCCATTGAGCTTCAGCCCAAGTGAGGAGACACTCCTGGCTCTAAGGAGCCAGCTTAAGCTCCTGGCTCTGCACTTGTTCCCCACCCTAACTCCATTCCTTAGAGGAAGATTCAGCTGCAGCTTTAAATCCCAGCTGGATGCTCCTGATCCTGTTTTCATCATCACCCTCCTGCTCAATTTGTGTGTGCAATCCCAGCACAGACACACTCAGCTGTGGCAGCAATACCTGCTGATGTACATGAAGGATCACCAAATGTACCCCAAACTTCATATTCCAGTTTAGAAACAGAAAATCCTCAAAGCAACAGTGAGAGTGGGATGCAGGGGAGAAGCAGCAAGGGAAGGAAACTGGAAAACTGACAGTCCTCGTGCAAGGAGCAGGGAAATGGGTCTCTTAGGCATCCCAAGATTTACAAGAGGGCCAAAAAGTGACTTCCTGCTATTCAAGTCCAGGCTGAAATATAATAAACGACTGCCAGCATAACACTGACTCATATCCATCAGATTTATAAATCAGTATTTTGACAAAGAAAGCTCTGTTGGCTTCACCATAGACAACTCTAAACCACTCAGATATGTAGTTTAACCCACTCAGTGTTCAATGTCATTGCAGCAAAACCCAGCTCTTTATTAAAAACCAGGCAACTGAAGTACTGCCTACAGAAGCCTGTATCAGATAGCCTTTATGACTTAAAGGCTTGCAGATTAACATCAAAACTAGCCCTGCTGTTGGATTTTTTTCTCATTTAATCTACAAAGAGAGAAAAGTTCTCACGGCTCCTCCTTCACACACTTGTTCACTACAGAACAAACTGGAAATACATTAAAACACCAAACGGCAACACACCTACAGGTACGGGGTGCTTGAAAGGAATGCACGGTGGGTAGAGGTGTGATTCCTTACCAACAGTCACAGCACATGATGCTTTACTCTTCCCACAAGTGTTGCTCAACCCCCTTCCCATGAGAAGGAGGGACACCTTTATGAGCAGACTTGCATCAGTATAGCTGCAACCACATCAAAAGAAGCTCTGCTTCTGGAATAGAAACTTTTACCACCAAGATGCAGAAAACTAGATCCAATATTGCTCCTTAAAATTCTGCTCCTCTATTACAGGCTGCAAACACACACCAGTAAGATGAAGGCCAAATGTTGCTGTTTATGCCCTGCAGAACCACGCACCTCCAAGGGCAAGAAGCGCTTAAGTTATTTGTGAATATTTGAAAATATTCCCTATTATTCCAAGATGCTCAGGGTAACCTGTACTCCACCTGCATTGCACTGAGGGGCAGAAGAGTGGACACATTTCCAGCCTCCTTGGACTTACCTGAAGGCCAATACATGACTTTCTAAGCCTATTTGGGTTGGGGTCGTGTACTACACAAGCTCAGACATCACACAATTGCATAATTAAAGCGCCTTTCCATAGGGCACGCTCGGGAAGGCGATGCCGGTGCTGTCACCGTGCAGGAGCATCCCTGCGCAGTCCGGGGCAGGGACGAGCTGCGATGCAGGGAACGAGGGCTGGTGCACGGGACTGGATGGAGCCGCACAGCCCGAGAGGCTGCATCTGCCCGCTGTGCATTCGGGGAGGCGGAGCGGACCACGGCAAATCGCACACGGAAACCCGGGCTTCCTCCTTACGGGAGAGCCGCCCCCGCTGCTGCTGCTGCTGCCGCGGTCCCGCTGCATGGCTCGGTGTGAGCCGCCAGCGTGGGGACAGCGTGGGGACGGCGGCCGCGGCCCCGTTCTGGCCGAGCATCACCTGGGCTGCGGCTGCTCCTTCCCTCGGAGCATCGGCTCCTACCGCACACGGCAGCGGGCGCGGCCGGGCACGGAGCCCCCCAGCGCCGGTACCCCGGGCCGGGCACGGCAAACCCCGGCCGCGCTGCCCCCGCGCTGCCGCAGCCCCGCCGAGCCTCCGGAGCCCCCGCCCGGCGCCGCCGCCACGTGCGCGCCCGCCCCGCCCCGGTGCCCCCGCGGCCGCCGCCCCCTCCGCCCGCCCGGGCACCGGCAGCGGCCTCGGGCCCCGCACCTGCCGGGCCGGGCCGGCCCGAGCCGAACCGCGCCGCCCCGCTCACCCAGCAGCAGCAGCCGGTGCGTCTGCTTGTACTCGCGCTTCTCCGCCTTCAGCGTCTTGTCGATGCTCTTGCTCCGCTTCTTGTCCGCCCGCTCCTTGGCCACCAGGTCCTGCCGCAGCCGGTGCCGCACCTGCGGGTCCCCGTGCTCGGCCGCCGCGGGGGTGTCCGGCTCGCCGCGGCTGCCGTAGGGCGCGGAGGGGTGCGCGGCGGCCAGGCGGGAGCGCAGGCTGTAGCACAGCCCCATGGTGCCGGAGCCTCCCGCCCTACGGCGCCGCGGGCATCGCTCTCCGCCGGGGCGGGCAGGGCGAGGCGGCGGCGCCCGGCGGCCTCTTAAAGCGGCCCCGCTCGGCCGGCGGAGCGCGGGTCCCGTCCCGTCCCGCCCTCCCGGCCGGTCCCGCGCCGCGGCCGGCGGGAGCGGCCGCACGTGATGCGGACATGTTTACCGTATTCTCTGGAAAGCGGCCCCCGCCGCAGCCCGGCCCCGCGGGGGAGCGGCCCCCGCGCCCCCCTCCTGACCCCCCCGGCGGCGGGGGGCGCGTCCCGGGACCCGCGGGATCAATGCGGGGACAGCCGGGGCACAGCGCTGCCCCAACGCCGCGGAGCCAGCGCCGCTTTGACGTTTCACCCTGGCTTTTGCCGGGTCGGGACCTGAGCCGACATCCCATGGTGAGGATGCTGCGGTGCCAGGGAGAGCCCGTGTCTGGTTTGGACACTGCGCCTGAGCTCCTCCACACAACACATGAGCCCACTGGAGAGCAGGACTCTGTAAGATCTGTGCCATTTTCGTGCCCCATTTTTAATTCACTTCCTGCCACATACATGTTTGTCAGTGACTTCTTGTTATTTTCTACCGATGCCGTCATCCAGTGGAGAAGTAACTGATGAACTTCCTCTGGAGGCACCACATCTGCCTCCTGACAGCAAACTTCACTTTCAGCTTCTCAGTTCTCTCAGTTTACCTGGCCTGGGGTGGTGATGCTGATTGTGGCTGTGCCCCCTTCCCTGGCAGCACGGGCTGTGCACAGCACTGCCAGCTTTGTCATGCTGTATTTTGTACTCATCTCCGGCCAGCTCTGAGCATTTACTTATGAGATGACTAATGCTCTCTGGGGCCTGGCCACACATCCTGCACTCTGGAATTGAAGCTTTCCAATCAGCTCTCTGTGCTGTAGCCTGTCCTCTGCAAATAGCCCGTGTGGTTCTCACTGAAATCTCCATTTCCCCTCTCGGTGCTTGCTCACAAGTTAGGTGTCTTCTTGATGCGAATTTCTCTTTCAAAATCAACTGCAAGTGGTACAGTAATTAGTATGTGTAAGAATGAAATCACTGCACAGCAGGGAAGTTCACTTTGCCCATCACTGCTAGCCCAGGGTTTGACAGCAGTTGCTGCCTGTTGCAGAATAAATCCATCTCACTGCCTGTTGCAGAATAAATCCATCTCACATCAGGCTCAAGATGCCCACATGACTCATTCTGCCTCCACTGTTGTAATGCCTTTTCCTCTGGGACCCAGAGCTCGTTCTTCTGATGAACACACCCCTGAGAATGTAATATAACAAGAAAATGTAAAGGTCAGCCTAGAAGATTATTAATAGTTTTCTTTCTCTTCCTGTGCTTTTTGGAGAGACACTGAGACGAGACAAATCTTTTACTTACAGACAGGACAGTTCTTTGAAACAGGCTGGTTTGTGGGGATCTGTCTATGTGGCACCTGCCAAAAGGAAAGGGAACTCTCTTGAGGACTGTGAAGAAAACAAACAAACCCAAAAACTAAAATGACAAACTAGTAGGAACATTCAGCCTATAAATTTGTTCTCTTGGCTGTGGGGGTAGGCAAGCAGAGTTTTCCTGCTGGTGCAATTCACAGCAAGACAAGTTTAAGGTCAGCCTGTCTTGGTTTGGTTACAATGAAAACTTTGCCAGTGCAGGTGACAAGTTCAGCAAAGCACACCAAGCCCACCTTGGCTGTAATGTCCATCCTCTGAAGAAATCTGAAAATAAAGTAAGATTCCAAATTGGAAAACAGGCTTTACCTCATCCTATTATTCCAAACCCCAAGAATAACTCATAAAACTTACAAATTGCTTGTTTCAGGAAATCAGAAATTTCACATCCTGCTGTAGCCCTGGCTGTGGCCCTGCCCATGGTTACAGCATGGATGTAGTTACTTGGATTCCAGCTGTTAACTATGCCAATGTATCACTTCCCTGCTTACACCAGTATTAATTAGAGGCAAAAAGTGACAGCAAGGGTGAAGTCTCATGTTTCACCTGTGTGAAGGCTGCATGACACAGACTGACAGCTTTTTAAAATCACACATAGTTTCAAAGACAGAAGAGGAAATTATCTTCAAGATCTGCCTTTCTCTGACTCTCAGGAGGGAGGAAGGGGATAGAAAATTGTCTTTTCCTGAGCACTGGGCTGTAGATCTCTGAATGTTTATTCTGTTGTTTTTACCAGCTGCAATGGTGGAAAAAAGATGGAGAGGTTAAAAAGCAGAATGGGCCATCTGATAATACAAAAAATATTAAGGAAGAAAAGAGGCAACAACTGTGAGACTGCAGTGTTAAAAGAAGAGACAGGGACACACACGCAAAAAAACTTGGATCACCACTAGGAAACATGACAGCAAGAGAAATGTAGATGAGTAAAATTTGCATTTATTTGTACCTTGGGAGGGAAAATAACTGATTGAACTGAGACTCCCAGTGCTGTTAGAGAGAGTGGTCTATATGTACAAGCCCCGTTTCTTTCTTGGTGCAAAGCAGCACATGTCAGCCCTGCTGCTGGCACTGCCCTGCCCTGGCAGGGCTCTCTGGGGCCCAGGCTGCACTCAGCTTTTCCAGTGTAGGTGGCTGTAGCCTGGCACGGTGGTTAAAGACATCTGAGTAAAGGTTTAGCTCTTGGAATGGGCCCCGAGATTGCTGTGCAGTCTGGCTGGAGCAACAAAGGGGGCTGAACACCCCTGAAAACAAATCCTGCCACCCAGTTATATAACAAAGCTTTTAGGGCATAAGGAGAGGACTCTACATTTGTGGGATTTGCTCAGTTTACAAGGTTGAACACCCACTACAGACTGTGAGAGTTTTCCATTAATTTTAGCTGAAGAATTAATTTTCCATTCATTTTATCTTGTCTTTGCTTTTAGTTCTTTCCTTCACTTAACTCTTATTTTGCTGTCATTTCTCTGTTTCCTGCATTGTAGTTTAGGTCAAAAATGGTGACTAAGTACCTAATTTAAATCATGGATTCCTAAATTCTTGTTGAAGTATCAATCTAAGCTGTTAATTTTTTGCCTTCTTTCTGAAAAAGTCTGAAAATCAAGAGCTCCTGATACCTATAACCACAGAGCCACCATCACTGCCCTCATCACATCTCTTAACCTAAAAGGTGGCTCATCTGTAAAGTAAACACCATGATGCACAGATAAGGCACGACAGCAGAATCAGCTCCATCTGAAATGTATTTCAGATATAAAATGACAAGAGTTATTGGTGCTTCTAGCCATGGCAGAGTGACTGAAGACATGGTCAGCAAACTGTGCTTCTGTTACTGCTCAGCAGCTTTCAGCTTCCACCTGTGCTCGTGGGGCATGGGCTGAGCAAAGCCACCTCCATCTGGGACATTGGAGACCATTCCAAGTACAAAAAAGGCAAAGTCTTTGTTTGGAGAGACTTGAGCATGTAGATACAGCTGGGGAGGGGACAATGGTCTAAATGACAGCTCTGACTGACACCCTTCAGTTCATCCTGGTTCCCATCAGCAGTCCAGGGCTGCAGGAGCAAAGCTCTGCACTTTACTCTGTGTGGTGTGTAGCTGAGTAGATAAGCATCCAACTTACTAATATCCTAATTTTCTTTGTGTAGATGTGAGATTTCCATGAGATCTTTCATCCCCTGATCCAGCATTTGTCTTCTCTCTGGTTCTGACACTGCAGTGAGGGATAGAAGAGCAGGCGCAGAACAGCCACTGCCACCATCCAAACTCCAAAGTACAAACGTTTCACTCTCAAATACAATAAAACTCGCTACCTTTCCCCTTGGCTATCTTAATGGTTGGTTTTCCCCTATCTTGGTTTGTGGCTTCATGTCCCAGTTGCCTTCAGGAATATCAAAATACTTTCACTTTTTTTCCCCCCTGTAACAGACCATGTGTAAGTTTCCCAGAGAGGCCTTCTCTGTCCTAGAGCTGTCACCTGGAAACATATTTATGGCAAAAAGACAAAACCACATTATTAAATTTCCTCAATTCAGACATCGTAAATTTCCTCAATTCAGACATCACTTAACCAGATGATGGAGCCAATCCCACTGATTTTACTGGGGTTTATACAAATCTGGCATCGACTTTCCACAGAAGAGGTGCCCTGAGCTGGGCTAGAAAGCCACTGGGATTGCACTTGTGAAAACAGCAAAGCAATATTTTGATAAAGCAGCTTATTTCCATTCCATAACTGCTTTTCCTACAGCCTGCAGATACTTCCTTCTGCCCCCTGTCCCTCTCCATGAGATAAAGGGACACATTTGTTGTCGAGATCATTGTGGCACCCTCAGCAAGCCGAGGTTGTCATGGGACTCCCTGCACAAACAGAGCAGGTTTTCAAGGATAATACACAGCATAAATGAGCAGTCTTGTTCTGTCAACAAACCCCCGTGTGTTTATAAGGACCCTCGAACGTGTTTTTAAAAATACTTTGCGGTATTTTTAGCCGTGCAGCCTCCCCTGGCACATCGGGCCTGCTCCGGGCGCCGCTCTCCCCCTCGCTGTCCCGGGACAGAAGTCCCATCCCACCGGGGATGTACTGCAGGGGCTGAGCCCCGGGCAGGGCACGGCCCGTGTTGTTCGGGCTGCACTGACATCTGTTGGCTCTTATCAAGCCGGGTAGGAAAAAACAAGCCCGTGTGGTTTCACGCAGGGAGATAGCGGCAGGAGCGAGGGACGGGCGGCGATAAGGACGGACAGACAGCGCCGGCCGGAGCAAGGGCGAGCAGCCGCAAAGCTCGGCTGGCAATGGCCGTGTTCCCTGCGAAACAGGCAAGGGATTCCCATCCCGTCCTTCCAGCTCCTGGAGGAGCAAGAGTTGCCTGCTGAAGGATAAACCGAAGCCAGCCCGTGTTGCTCCAGTTCCTCGCTCCGTGTGAGTAATTAAAGCGGAGGGACACGAACACTCATTTCTGAATCAGTGTCTGCAAACATCACACACACAGCGTTTTGGAAAAAGCAAGTAAGCCCCGAGCACAGCGTTTCGGTTGAAGTAGCAAACTCTTACTCAGATGTACAATTTGGATAACAGAGCTGCAATGTTTGGTGTAATAGGCAGAGAACAACTGCATGTGCTGGAGTTCAGCCAGCATCCTGCTTTGGTTATGTGCTGCAAACCCTGTGTCTTGTGTCAGGCTCTTATTCACGGAATTAACACCAGGCTGAGCTGCAGTGGGTGACAGGGCTACACACTGCTCTGCCAGCCTTGGGCATGGAGAGTTACACAGCTCTGCTTGGGCTGACTAAAACCTGAAGTGTGGCAAGTCCCAGGCCTGACTCTGCAGCCCAAGGGGCTTTCTGAGAAACACTCTGCAAATGTGGGGCCCAGCTGGTTTGGGCACTCACAGCTCTTTGCGAGCAAGAGAAAGGGCAAACCAGTAGCAGGGAGGTATTGTGGGCATGGGAGGATGTCATGTGGAAGAGGAGTTCTAGAAGACTTGAGAGAAAAGGAGACTACCATCAATTTTCTCTTTGAGTGGAAACAGTCCCAGAAATCCTTGTCCCTGCTATTCCTCACAAATACTTGTTATATGATTGGGTCAACAGCATTTAATTTTGGCCACAATGTATAATCTCATTTTTTAATGTCAAATTTGCCCTTTGATTTTAAAGACAGCTTGTGCTGTTCAGGTTCTGAAATAATTTAAAACAGAATTAGCTGATTTTACAGCTTTATAAATCTCTCCTGGTTGGCTGCAGTGTAAGTAGGTTGTTAAATTCTACCAGTAGAGATTTCATCATTTCTCTGAGTGCTGCAGTTTAATATTTGCCATTGAAGCACTGGGTCAAGCTGACTTTGCCTGCTAGTCTTCACTGTTTTCATGCAGCTTTAAAGGAGAAAATGTCAGAGAAACAAGGGATCTACTTTCTGGTAAAAAAAGCACAGGACATGAAAGCACCTCTGGCTGCACAGGACAGGGGATATGGGCAGGGCTGGTGTCCCCTCTGCCAGCAAGCCCTGGAGCAGCCCTGCCACTGATGCTCTGTGCCAGCACACTCCTGAGCCAAGGGACAGCGGGAGCTGCCAGCACCTCGGAGGCTGAGCAAGCCCAGGCTCTCAGGAAGGCACTGCAGTGACATTCCCACAGGAGCTGGGAAGCAGCAGCCCTGCAGGGCACTTGGAGCTCCCAGTTGCACCTTCTCTGTTGAGTGACACCTGCCTCTCATTGGCACTGCAGGAAACAGAGGCATCCATGCACTGCAGCTGCAGCCATAATTCTGATTATTTGTGCGCTGCTCCCAGGGCAGGATACCATCAGTGACTGGGAGGGAAACAGGAGAGATGCTCCCAGGGCTCAGCAGCTGCTCTGTGTCACACTCTGTCACCCTCTGGCCTGGGGACAGTGTCAGAGCTTCCCCAGGCTCCTGGTAAGTCAGTCACAGCAGGGAAGGAGCAGTTTTGCTCTACTCCTTGCTTGCAGCAGTGCAGTTCACACCCTCGGTTGGTCACTCTGCAGCTGCAGCAGAGCGTTTCCTCTGGCAGGCACACACGGAGCGGATTTTGGCGCTCTCCTGTGCCCCAGCACGGTGGGATGGGCTCAGCTGGCAGCAGGAGATCCTTCCTCCCTTCCCTTCCCTTCCCTTCCCTTCCCTTCCCTTCCCTTCCCTTCCCTTCCCTTCCCTTCCCTTCCCTTCCCTTCCCTTCCCTTCCCTTCCCTTCCCTTCCCTTCCCTTCCCTTCCCTTCCCTTCCCTTCCCTTCCCTTCCCTTCCCTTCCCTTCCCTTCCCTTCCCTTCCCTTCCCTTCCCTTCCCGCAGCTGTGGCGGTGCCGGAGCCGCAGTGCCATCCTCTAGATGTCACCAGTGCCACGGGCTGTGCCTCTCTGCGGTCCCAGTCCCTCGGTGTCCCCCAGGAACAGAAGCACAGCCTGGGGTGGCAGCTCCAGGCCCTCTGGGAGCTGCTGATGAGGCCCAGGGTGCTCACAGCAGCCTCGTTAAAAGGTCAAAAAAGAACGACGCTGCTTCGTTTCTTGCTCAGCGTTTCGGCTGTTATTTCGTTCCATGCTTTCTCACATCTGGTGTCTCATCCATTCAGATCTCTGCCTTTTCTTCATCCTTGCTGATGCTGCGGTGCTCAGGTGCAGGCACAAAAGGGAGTGATCAGGAATTTATCACCTTTCCTCTTCTGGTGCGACAACAGAAAAACCCCTTGGCAAGTACAATGTTCCTTCTCATCCTCCTCCCCTGCTGAATTTTGCTGTTACTTCACTGTTATGTTTTTCAGCTTCCCAATGGTTCCTGTAGAGTAAGGATTAACTCTTTGCCTGGACAGAGCCAAATCACATCAGGTTGGAGTGTCCAAGCAAAAGACTTGTGTTTTTTAGGGCAGACTGACAGTGCCCTTCACCCAGGAGGGTCCTTCTGGGCTGACCTGGAGCCCTGCAGCCATCTCTGAACCAATGGAAAGGCTCAAGTGAAAGAACAGTGCTGCCAAGGAAAAAACACCTCGAAGTCTCTCATTTATAAAGCCCTCCTGGAAGTGGAAAGCATTCATGATTCCCCTTGCTGTTATTACTACTGAGAAAATTACAAGAGAATTGACCAATGAAGGCAATGAAGTCTTTCCATAGTAGGAAACAGTTCCATGTCCACCAAAGGTGCCAAAAAGACACCTTTGCTTACATGATACAAGATACTTTGGTTTCTCTTCCATTTAAAAATGTGTTTTTCTGTATCTCAAGGAGTGTTTTTCTCTAGGCAGCTAAGGAGGATTTGATGAGCTTTATTAATTTTTGCTGAGGACATCTGTGCTCCCATTAGGAAATAGTTCTTCCTTACCGCCAGCACCAGCCAGTCTGCAGTCTTTCGAACAAGATTTTAGGTGCAGAATGCAAAATTGACCCTCACCCAGCCTCCACATGGACTGAATTAAATTCCACTGAGAGCAGCAGTACCCTGGAGCTGGAGCAGAGGAGCAGATGAGTGTGTGGAGCCTGCAGTGGTAATCATAATTCTGAATATTTGTGCCCTGCTTCCAGTGTCACTCAGTTTCCAGCTGGGGGCTGGAGAGGGGCTCATTCCTCTGCAGCACTGACACTGCACAGACACAAACTCCCCCTGCCAGGCTGCAATTAAGGCACAGTCCCTGGGATAATTCCCTTTCCTGTGTGGGAGCAGCAGCAGCTGCCGGGGCAGGGGCAGCCCTGGGTGTGATGCAGGGCACAGCCTGACCACCTGCATTGCTTCAAGTGAACATTTCCACCCTTGTGCTGAGGGGTGCAAACACATTCCAGCATCCTGACTGAGCTCTGGATGGCAGCTCTGCTTCACCCTCTGATTAATTCCCTTTAAAGCTAACAATAACATAGAAGGAGACTGCACACAAGTACCAGCCTCCAAGCAGCTGTAATTGCTTTTTTGGCAAATAATCCTAAAGGGCTCTGTGTTTTCAGAGCTGCAAGGTTCATTCACAGATACATTTGGCAAAAGAAACCACAGACCCACCATACACTCTCTGCTGGATTATCTGCTACAAAATCCTTAGCCAAAGATTAAAAGGAGAAATCACAGATGCATTTCAGCTTTCACAGTTTAAGTAGCAAATGGCTTCAGCAAATAATTAAGATGACAGAAAGAGGATTTGCTGAGTAAGGCAACATTACCAATATTACTAGATCAACTTAACTGTGTTCTGCCTTGCTAGTTAACCCTGCCATGAGCATTACTAAGGACATAAACCAGAAGTCTTGTGCTGTTGTGCCTCTGCTGTCCCAGCCTCCAGCCTGGTTTGCTCTGAGCTGGGTTGGTACAGGATGAATAGGTGGAAATATTTAACACTGTAGCCACTCCTCAAAAGCATTTGAGTTATTTTAGGTGGATCATGGCCTCTGTGGTGCTTGGGTGCTACTTACAATGTTCTTTCAAGTCTCCTCACTTGGCCTGTTAAGCATTTAAGGATACATTGCATGGAGACTGTGCATTCATCTTAAACTCAAGGATTAGACTTTGAGTATTAATAAAAAAACACGTTGGTTTGTTTGTTTGTTTTCAATGTGGAGAGCACTTCTGCTCTGACTAGTTGTTTGTATCAGGAAAGAAACCAAGCAGAGAAACTCTAATTTAGAAAGGATGATCCTACAGCCACATTTCAAAGTACTTGTTCAGCAATAAAGAGTCTGGATTAAAGTGAAACATAAGGGATCAATAGTTCCCATTTCAGAGAAAATGAGGATTATTGGACAGAAAGCAAATCCCAGCGTTTGGTTTGATGATTGGAAATGTATACAGTAATGTACCTGCAGAGCAATCAATGGACACAGTTTGTGCTTTCCCTCCGAGCTGAATGGCAAGGAACAGGAGCAGCTCCCTGTGAGCTTGTGCCCCCTTCCTGAAGCAGGGAGAACAATTCTGCTGGCACAGGGACACTCCTTGCACCTCATCCTCATCAGCAGCTGGATTTCTGGTTTCATAAATGGTTTCTCCTTACTCATAAAACATGCATGGTTTAAGTTGTAGTCTATCATATATAACTTCATTTGTCCTGCTGAAACTGTAGCATTCTTACAGTTCTCATACATGAGTGCAATTTAGCATGGAAAGCTCTCCTGGAAAAGGAGGATAATTTTTTCCCCTCTTCTATTAAAAAAAAAATTACTTTAAATTCTATTAGCTGAGTTTTTAATAACTGATATGAACTTTCTTTCCTGTGTTTATTATTTTTGGAAACTTGTTTTGAAGAATAGTCTGTACAATATACCTTTGGTTATTCTTTACCCTTAAAGAAAATACTCAGTAAACTTGGTACATGAAACAACTGGACAGCATGAATATATGACCTAATTTATGAGTGTTGCTTTTTTTGGCACAATTTACCCCTCATTGAAAGCAGCACCCTGTGACTGCATTATTAGCTTGGCAATACCCACTGCAATGAAGAGGTAGCTGCAATCTGTGCTTCTCCATCCCATTAACAATCCAGATTTTACAGCCCCACACTTTGAGGGAATAAATTGGCAATAAAAATTGTTGACTTACAACACATGCCAGTTGTTCTTTTATTTTGTTTTAAACTGGCTTTTGGTCAATTTTCTGTCTGAAGAAACAAAATCAACAATTTTGTTGATTTTCAACAAACTTGAAAATCAATTTTTCAAACAAATTGAAAACAATTTCAGAGGTTTTCCATGTGCTATTGATTAATTTAAAATAGAGATTTTGTTCATCAAAGGTTATTAATTCTACCTTCATTGGTTATGCAATAACTACTCTAATTTCAATAAAAGATGTTTTACATTTGGGTAGAAGAGAAATCAGGAAAATGTGCTTCTCTGTACTTAAAAAAAAAACAAACCAATCCCTTTCTCATTATCTAAAAGTCAAAGTTTACCCAAAATTTCTTGCTAATAGATTTTATTTGCATTCATATCAACCTCTCTCTACCTCCAAACCTTTCACCTCTTATCAGAGCATTTCCCCTTCAAAATGCACCAACAATCCACATTCCCTTCAAGCTGCAGGGAGAGGGTCTAGGACGCTCTGATTACAGCAATTTTCATAAAGAGATAAAATGCTGTGATCACAACCAAAGCTGAGCAGGGCAGGAGCCGAGCTGGTGCTCAGGGGAGCCCTGGGCTGGTGGGGAGGTGGCTTTGCTGAAATGGGGAGGTGGCTTTGCTGAAACACCCCATCCCCAGCACCAGCAGCATTGCCAAACGAGTGTGGGGGTTCCTGAAATGCCATCGAGGTTCCCAGCTGGACTCAGCTGCTGTTTCGGAGCTGCCCACCCCACACAATGCCCTTTGTTTCCCTCTCAGGCTCCCATTTGGTGGCTCGTGACCAGAGGCGCTCTGGCCTTGCGTAGTTCCCCATTCCTTCCTGCTCAGGGAACATCCTGCTTGTCCCAGGTTTCTCTGCAGGGCTAAATGCCTCAATACCTCCCCAGAGGGATTCTTCCCTCCAGTCACACAATCAGCTCTCATCAGCTTTGGCTCCAAACCACAGTGACTGCCCAGCATCGGCACACACAGAGGAATTCCACGTTTGCTCACTCTCTGCCCAGGTGAGCCAGCCTCTCAGAGCAAAGTAAAACTGTGTTTTCATTCTGGTGCTGTATTGCACTCTCCCTCAACCTGGAACACGTGAGGAATGATGTGAGGACAAACCAGAATTACTTGGCAAAGGCCCCGATGGGATCCCTGCAGTTTGGGGTGTTCACTGTCAGCTCTCAGAGCAGCCACACACAAAATCCAGCTCTCATTATTAAATCCTGGGAACTTGTCCCAGCCCTGCCAGTTTATCATAGCCCAAGAATTTGGCTTTTTGGGAGAGCGTGGAGCAGGGAGTGGCCAGTGCTGGAGGCTGCACAGGAGTGCTCTGGTGTTGGGAACATTTGTCATTTGGTTTGTCCACAGCACTTCAGCACTGGACCTGGAATCCAGAGGGGAGGGTTCTTTATAGCCAAGTGAAACTTTCTTCTTCCTATGCTGACTTAATTAACTGCTGGGGAAAAGAGCCATTTGCTGATACTGAAGAAAAGTACAGCAATTAGACTTCACCTCCATTTTCTGATAGTGCTCAGACCTCACAGTGTGCTGTGCAATGCCCACACAAAGCCTTTGCAACCTGGACTCCCTGATTTACACCTGTAAAAGCTGTGGCCACTGGGACGGACATCCTCTCCAAACCATGCTGCCTTTTTGACTTGTGTAGTTTGTAATGTTCTAAATCTCTCTCAACACCACACCAGGAAAGGTGCTGCTTGTGTACCTCTACAATTTCTGTGGGGAAAATAATGTGCAAGTGTGGTTTAATTGCAGCTCCTCTATGCACTCACAGCCTGACTGTTGCTAAGGCAACTTGTGATTGAGAGACACAAGATAAACAAGAATCCCTCCAAAAAGTGACAGGGAATGGGCACAGTAAGGGAACAACACAAATTCCTGCTGGTGTGGTGCTCTGAGCTTCTCTTCAGCAGCACGGTTACACATTGTGCTAAGCAAAGGCTGTAACCTGTGACCAAAATGTCCTCAGGACAGTTTTACTACATGTCACTTGTGCCAATGAGCATCTGTGCCCACAGGAACCCAGCTTGGCTGGGAGCTCCAGGTGTGCTCCTGCAAACACTCAGCTGTGCTTTGCTTTGGGCTGGGATGGGAACAGGCTTTGGGTACCCCAAAACAGCACATGGAACAGGGATGGAGAGGGCTCCTGCTCACAGACCTTCCAGCCTAGCTGGGAGCAGCACAGAGGATTGCCAGGACCACGCCTGGCTCCTGAAGCAGAAATTTCTGCTGCCCAGAACGTTCCTTTGGTTTCACCAGTTCAGCTTTCACTGGTTGCTGCTGCAAGTATTTGAGAAAGGCAAGTGATGCCATGGAAGGTAGAAGAGAACACATTACATGAGTTCAGGAGAAGCAACTGCTGTTCAGGACACCAATCCCTGCATTTCTGACCTCAGTTGCTAAGTGACAATGTTTAAGGCAAGATAAGTCACCTGCTCCAGGGGCGTTTGCAGCCACAGACGGGGATAATTATAGAAAAGGTGTCAAATCAGAGTGGTGAGAGCATCACACCCAGCAGATTTGTTTTCTTCTTATTACAGGAGGGGACAAACACATAATCTTCTTTTGGAAATCCTTGGCCTGCTGCTTAAGGGAGCAGTAGTTAAATACTGGAGATATTTCTGTGCTGCCCCACAGTCAGTTCCAATGGCAGCATGGTGGTATTTGGGATAAATACACTCTGCTCCTTTGGTCCTGCCTGAATCAGCACCAGGGAAGCAGGAAACCAAACCAAGAGTGCCCATTAGCACAGATTTTCAGAGGGAGGAAAAGCTGTCACTTCTCTGTTGAATTTAGTTGGGGAAAAGGAAAAAGAAAGGTTTTGTGAGCTGCAGCTTCCCCTACACCACTGAGCTCCTGCTGATCCCCAGGCTGGTGCTGAGGCCCCAGGAGCAGCAGGGCTGACCCTGCCCTGAGGTTGGAGCCTTATTTAATCACTGAGAGGTTGCTGGGACAGTGTCACAGGAGGGCCAAGCACTACCAAGCTCTGCTGTGGTGTTCACCAGGAGCAGAAAAACCTCTCAGTGTGAGCAGGGTCTGCACTGAGTGGTTTTGGGGTTTTTCTTCTGCACTAACTTCCATCCTTCTATTTTTGTTTGGCTTTCTCTGTTAAAGAGAGCTGGGATGTATTTGCCAGTCAGCCAGAAATCATTTCAGTCAGTAAGCTAAATAATCCATTAACCTGCATGGCATAAACAGGGTGTAAAGGTTCTTTAAAACAAAAATCCTGTTTAGATACTTGTGACAACCAGTGGAGAGGAGATGGATGAAGGAAATGGTGAGGGGACCTCCAGCAAGGTGATGCAAACAGCTCAGGTCACCCAGGCTATCCCCACATGGGCACTCTCTGACTCTGCAGTGGAGCCTTTCCCAGTGCCTCTCTAGGTAGGATTGATCAAACACTCTGTGTTATCTGCAGCAGAATCTCACAGATGTTTCCTGGCAGAACCCTTAAGCTGAACACCAAATGTTTCAACATCACATACAAAGCTGGTCCAGGGCCAGCCCTTTATGTGGTGCTTTGTGTTTGCCCACAGTGCTGCATGTGCCTGTCAAATCCTCTTCCTGTTTTGGAGATCAGATCTGGGGATGGAGAGCTTCCAAAGGCTGGCCAGCTCCAAAGTAAGCTGTGCTCCACAAAAATAAAAACAATCATATCAGAAGCAGTATTAATACTCGGATGAATAATTGTCTCTCTATTATTTCCTGCCTTGCAAGCTCACATGTGTTCTAGGAGGGGGCAGTTTTAAAAGGCAAAGGCTCAATTCCTGCTGGCCAAAGGGATTAAAGCCTCCTGCTCTCACAGCCTTTACATCTCACATGCCAAAGTGAAATCCAACAAAATACACCTTAAGAACGATCCTGATCCCTTCTGACATTCATACAAAGGGCTCTGGGTCAGGTTTGGGGGCTTGCCCATTGCAAAGCCTGCTAAAGACAAAGGAAATATTTTGCTCTCAGGGAAGGGTTTCAGGCAGATGGCCGGAGTGGTGAAGTGCTGTGGAATTCCTTGTGAAGGATGATTCAGGAAGAAGAACGTTGGTGGGATACCCAGTCTTAGGAGAAAAATGTGACAGCCAGATGGAAAATAAAGTTGTGTGTGAGTGTGGATGCCCCTAACAAACAAATGGCTGGTGGTTTAAGCACCAGGCCCACAGCCAGTATCTACTTGGCTTTGGTTTAACCTTACGTCTTCAGGAAGAATATTTCCCAATTTACAATCTGGATTTATTCATTAGGGCTGGTCTGACAGGAAATTAAAAAAAATACAATAGAATAAAATAAAAGTATGTGACTAGTTGAAAAAAGGTCAGACCTAAAAAAATTAACAGTTTTCATTTCTTAAGTACTTTCTGAATCAAATCTGAGTTTTCTGGTGACTTCTACATCACTGAAGTTACAGGTTTATGTCATGAGGACAGTGTAAGGCATTGAGTTCAGATAAAGTGCACACCTAATTTACAGCAGCCATTGCCTTAACTTTGTTTTCTACCAGTTGGATGAAACTAATCCAAGTAAGACAGAAGAAATGTGAGGATTTGAAGCAAACCAAGAGCCCAGTGGGGGAAGAGCAGCAGCTCCATGATGCAGGTGAAGCAGCAGCATCTCTGTGTGTGTGCAGAAAATGACAAAATGCAAAAGGAGAGGGTGGCAGCCCCAGCTCGGGGCAGGGAAGAGCCAAGGAGCCATTTCCAGCAGGAAGGATGATGTGGGGAGGTGAAATGGCCCAGCAGGATGGGGATGTGCCATTCCTGTGGGACCTGCAGCGATGAAACTCTGCCCCAGGAGCTGCACCCAGAGCTGCCCTCACCAAAGGGACACAGTACATTTCAGCCAGACATTTCCCACTCTGCTCCTGCCCAGCACACTTCAGTGCACATGGAAAATTATTTTCTTACAGATGTTCCTACTTAGAGCTCAATAACTGCCTTCAACTATATGAGCATCACATTAAAAACACTAATAAAGGACTGAAAACAT
The DNA here is from genome assembly GCF_047830755.1 of Zonotrichia albicollis. Taxonomy (NCBI): domain Eukaryota; kingdom Metazoa; phylum Chordata; class Aves; order Passeriformes; family Passerellidae; genus Zonotrichia; species Zonotrichia albicollis. Next base: position 12,570,330 of record NC_133835.1, read on the forward strand.
GGACTTGTGTTCCATTATGCTATGGTTAACTGGTGCTAAAAATCTAACCATGCACTGAGAGCAGAACACACAGCATTTACAGCACAGTTCTCTCAGATTTTGTCTTTCTAAATCATCCACAAAGCTCTGGACTCCTCTGATTTTTAGATTGTTTTAGTGATTAAACTGGTGGTTACCCCTCTTTGGGGCTGAGCATGAAGAGCAAGACCTGGGCACAGGAGAACTCAGGAAAGCACAGGTGAAATGTTTGTGACTGGGCAAGAACCTTCTGTTACCTGTGCCCAAAATGATCATTGTCAATGCATTTTCCTTTTCTGAGAGGCTCAGAGATCTTCAAACCCCCAGATTTGCACCACAGGCTGCAGAATTCAGTGGAGCTGGAGCAGCAGAAAAGGTGAAAGGTGGGAGCCAAGGGCAGCACAAGGGTGAGATCCAGGGATGGATCCTCACCTGCTCTGTTCCCAGCCTGAGGAATCTCTCATCAGGGACAGATCACACCAATCTCATCAGGGACAGATCACATCCCTTCCCCATCAGTCCAGCAGGGAAGAAGCAGGAAGGATACTCAGTGAAGTTCTCATTATGGTCACCGCCCTGGGATCTATTTCTGAGCAAGCAATAAAAACCCCAAAGCCAAACTGCCTGTCACAGCATGCACGTGATCAGAGTGGAAAAAAAAATCTGAAAAAATTAAATATAGTAACACTTAATAGTTTCTATGTTTTAAAGGATGTGAATCCTGTGTGGACTGCAAAGGGGATGTCAGTTGTCCTCAGTGGTCAGTGCTGCCCTGGCAGGGGCTGCTCCATGGGCTGTGTGTGTGTCTGCCCCTGTGCCACGCTCATTTTCACACTGTGCATCCTCTCCGTGGCCTTTTGGAGAAAATTCAGCTTTTGACAAAGTAACCTGGCAACAGTGTGGTGCCCTGAGTGATGGGCAGGTGCAAACACACCTCTGGAATTCAGAGGGGTTGGGGAAGGGGTGAAATTTGGGTGATTTAACTCAAATCATCCCTTTAGTGCCCATAAATCAGCCCGAGTATCCCAGACTGGGATTATCAGTGACTGAATCAGCAAAAGCCTTCAGGAAAGACTTGGTCAATTTTCTGTCACCACCTCACACCTGCAGTGGTTAAAAGTTCCATTATCCCCTGCCCTGATTTATTTATTTATTCATCTGAGCTGAAAATGCTCTTTAGCAACCTCACCCTCTTGTTCCTAGAAAACAGAAATGATTCATTTGAACTCTTTTTTTCCCTCCCTCCCCAATGTCTCAGGATACTTCATGGCAATGAAATGGAGGAGTCAGAGGTGTTTTATCTGTCTGCCTTGTGCTTTGCTTTGTGTGTCCCAGCCAGAAGGAATTTCTATTTCGTGATCATTCTGAATCACAGGAATTTCTACCTCAATTCTCGCTTGGCTCTGCCCTTTATTCTTTTTTTGTGTCATTTTATCGGTTCCAAGGCCAACAAAATCCTTCTGGATGACAGATTATTTCTCAGGGAGGTTTTTCTTACTACTGATGAAGTTTTTCTTAGTATTGAACTAAGGAACTTGAGGAACTTCACAAATGAGACATTTTAAAAGTACAATGAATGTCCTTCAGTGCAATGTTAGAGTGGATTAGCAAGGAGAGAAGACTTGAAACGTTTTGTTCATGAACTGTAGACAACTCATGGACTTGAAAATGAGAACTAAATTGAGTAAAAAGAAAAAAAAATATTTATTCATCCTAAAGTTTCACTGGCTTTCAAAGCAAGATTTGCTTCCAGAGTTCCAAGCCATTAAGAATGTCTGTTGGAACCATCCCCTATACTTAAAAATCTGTAGATTCCTCTGAGAATAATTATGGACCAAAATTCCAGCTAATTTGGTTTCTAGAGAACAGTAGCTGTCAAATATTTTCACAGTTTGGATTTTTTCCCCGGGCCACTAAATTACATTGTGCCTTCAGTGCAGGAGAATCAATTGTTCTGCCAAATATTGTTGGGATTGAGGGAGGTTGGCTCTGTGCACTTTGATCTCATCCAGTTGCTGCTTCATTACTGCACAGGTCACATTTACCTGAAGGTAAATTTCCATTTATGCAGAGAGGAATGTTTTCCCCTCCAACTGTGATGCATGTTTGCAGTTGAGTGATGCTAAACTGATTTTTGTCTTTTGTTATTAAAAAAAAATTTTAAAAAATATTGGATTTATTAAGGGATATGACCTCAGCATCCAAACTGTGATTTGAGGGTTTCTCTCAGCTTTGCAAAGGCTCAGTCACACAGCTCAGGAGCATTCAGCACACAGAGACCAGAGACTCTTCATTCACTGCCTTCAGCTGAGGGCTTTGCCCCACCTCTGCAGGCCTGAAGGGAATTCCCTCTGATCCCCAGGCATGGATGAGCTGCAGCAGGTCCAGAGGAGGCCCTAGAGATGCTCAGAGGGCTGGAGCTCCTCTCCTGTGAGCGCAGGCTGAGAGAGCTGGGGTTGCTCAGCCAGGAGGAGAAACGGCCCCAGGGAGAGCCCAGAGCCCCTTCCAGGGCCTGAAGGGTTCCAGGAGAGCTGGAGAGAGGGACTGGGGACAAGGGGAAATGGCTTCAAGCTGGAAAAGGGCAGATTTGTTTGGGTATTGGAAGAAATTCCTCCCTGAGGGGGAAGCACCCCACACCTAGGTTGGTTTCCCAATGGAGCTGTGGCTGCTCCATCCCTCAGTCCCAGGCCAGGCTGGGCAGGGCTGGGAGCAGCCTGGGACGGTGGAAATGTCCCTGCCATGGCAGCAGGTTTGGAGCTAGGCAGTCTTTAAAGCCCCTTCCAATCCAAACCATTCCATGATTCCTTCGTGGAGGACTGGGCCAATCCTAAATAATTCCTCCACGAGAGTTTCAGACTCATGGTCTCATTGCTGGCAGCCTCCCCTACACTAAATTCTCTCTGGTGCCTGGAACAGCTGCTTATTCCTCCAACTTGGGCCTTTGAGATGTAAATAGTGTAATCCGACTTCAAGAGGCAAGGAAATATTAGCAGAATTTAATGTAAATATTGTATAAATCATCCCAAAATAGCACGGCCACGGGATCAGCCAAAGACACTAACTGAAAGTTAAACAGACTAAGTAAATATAGACTAAATATATTCCCCTCCTGGAATTGCCACTGGAATGGATCCAGACAGGAAATAGGTTAAAATACAGTCTTGTGGCAGTGATATTAAAAAGCCATTGGCCCGTTTGGTGACATTTATAATGAATTTTATATACTCCATACATTTTTAATACATGCCGAGTTAAATATTATCAAATCTATAAAAAGATTGTGGAAAAAAATGTCTGGTTTCATATGGGTGGACGCTGCCTGGAACTCTCTCTGTGGGTTTTGTGTAAGAGAAGTGTTTGAAAGAAAACATGAAAGGGAAAAATAAAAATCCCTGCACAGCAGTTTTGGAAAACTATTGCTTTCCCATCCAGAGCCCAGGAGACATCACATACCAAAGCAACAGAATTTCCAAGACACAAACCACGATGGGGACGGAGGAGGGAGATGTACTAATTCCAGTCCTTACACGTGAAAATGGAGAAAAATCAATTTAATTGCCTGGTGAGCCCTTGTGCAGCTCCAGGGTGAGTGCAGGGCAATGCAGGAGGGCCCTGTGCCTGCATGGATGCTGTTCCAGCTGCAGCAAATGGGGTCCATGGCAGCTTTGTGCACAGGGAACTAGAAAATAAAACATGCCCTGACATTCATGTGCACAGGGAACTAGAAAATAAAACATGCCCTGACCCACCTGGAACAACCTTGGAACACAGGTGCCCATCTTGATGTCCCAAAGACAATTTTCCAAAAAAAGTGCTTTGTCCAGGAGTTTGTCCACATTCCAACCAGGATGGGATTTCTGTGCTCCTCTCTCACAGCCCCAGGGACAGCAGGGGTGCTGCTCTCTCCACACCCAGCTCCAACCCAGAGGCCACAGGTAAGGTCCAACACACCCAGAGGGAGCCCAGATCCCTACTGCAGCTCCCAGGGTCAGAACTGCCCAGCACAAGTTCATTCCTAAATATTGTTGTGCCCAAATCCATCTTTCTGGAGCAGCAGGTAACACTCTGTGACGTGTCTGTTGCCAGTTCTCAGTGCCAAAATGGGATAAAACACACTCTTGGCTGAATTTCCTCAGGCAAGACACAAGAAAGGCAGCACAGGCCCTCCCTGCAGTAAGGTTTGCAGGCTAACACATCACTGACAGGTTTTTCCCTGACTGAGCACCAACTTCACTTCAACAAGCAAACCAGATCAGCCTTGTGCTCCCAAGTCTGTCACACATTTCAGCAAACTGCTGCCCACAGGGATGCTCTGCACCATGGCAGAGACAATTCCTCACTCACCTGCTGCCACTGGGCCAGCCTGGGACAGCAGCACAGCCCCAAGGAGGAAATGAGGAGATCTCCCGAAGAGCTGCAGGAGCTCGTGGTTACCATCCTCCTTCTAAACGTGCTGGGCTCTCAGCTGCAGAGATTTGAGCTCTGAGACCCACAGAACACCCCCAGGAGGCACTTCCATGGCTCTGTGATCCTGGGCTGCTCAGGAGGCAGCTGAGGAGGGGAGGACACCCAGGACCCGGGTTTGGAGTGCCCAGTTTGGCACTGAGGTGCCTCTGAAGGGCTGCAGAGCTCTGCAGGTGCTCCCTGCCCAGCGTGGGAGTGCTGCTGGTTAAAGTTGCTCAAGTGGTGCCAGAACACACTTCAAGTGCAGATCTAAACCCAGAGGTCGAAGCCCCGGAGCCTGGAAGTTTCCTGTAAATAATTGCTGCTCTTCCCCCCCAGGGGATTTTCTGTGTCAGAGGTGCTGGGACACAGGGCCAGGGGGGCTTCTGGAACCTGCTCACCCCAGGGGCTGGCACTGGTGGCAGCTGCAGGGACAAATTCCAGCCCTGCTCATTCCTGTTTTGGGAATGACCCCACACATCAATTTCTATGTATTTGCTATTTGTAAGGCAGTTTTGGGATCTCCCCTATTGAAGATTCCTTCCTGGTCTAACACCAGGATACCTCAGGGCAAAACCTGGAGTTAAAAGTGCCCAGCACCCAGAAACAGGTGAGGAAATGAAAGGAACTGAAATTCCACTCATTAGGGGTTAAGAAACATTGTGAGCTTAATGGGAGTGATCCCAGGGCAAGCTCTGTCAAACACAGAGCAAAGAATAATTTATTTGGCAAATACAGCTCACAAATCCCTGTCTGGTGTAGGCCCAAAGCTTGTGCTCTGGAGAATAAACCTTTTATCAAAACAGAAGGCAATAATAATATACATGAGGAACAGCAAGAGATTTTATTACAGATTTGAAAGAGCCTTGATTTTTATTTTGTATCTCTGATACAGAGGAAGCATCAGACTTTTTTATTATTAGGTGTTGAATTCATTTATTTTACCATCCTTTAGCAAACTTCAGCTGGTTTTCAGGTTTTGATTTCCCAAACATTTAATTTGCTTTTCAGGTTTTTCTTAATAGATTTCTTTAATATGAGGCACTTAGTTTGAAAAACAGCTTCTATTAAGTGCCTTCCAAATTAAATCCAGCAGAATTATATGCCTTGAGACACAGCAAAATTGAAGAATACGATAATCAGCCACAAAAACCAAACTTCTCTTATCATTCAGTGAATAACATCAGGATTGAGCCTTTTGCCAAAAAGCCACAGGGCACTTTTTATGTAAAAACCTGGCAAAACACCACATTTCAAAATGAGAATTGATTAATTTGAAGAATACTTCTACAAGATGGAGATTGAAGATGATCTGAGCACTGAAATTAGAACATGTTGCTATTTGCTTCAATGCTGAGTCTGTAATAAAAATAATTTCATCAACACCTTTCCCATGGCAGTTTCTGGTACCAGGTAGTGCTTTACACAATGTGCTAAGAATTACCAAGGGCAGAACTCATTCAGATACAAATTTCTTAAAACCCAGGTGGACCAGGGAGCCAGACCAGCAAGGGAGAAACAAATACAGCAAGTAAGGAAGTTCTGGGCTTGCAGGTCTTTTTTTAAGTCCCATTTTGTCTATCAAAGAGGGCCACACAATCAGGATGAAACACATTCCTTCTCCCTTCTGCACTAAGCTTTCCAAGAAGTCTTTAATCAAAAAGGCTCCTGGTGTCCCTCAGAGTTGGAATCAGCAACAACCAAGGCCAGAGATCCCAGCAGGGAAGGGACAATCCCTCCCTGCAGAGCAGCCAGGGGGTGCAGGGGGGATTTCTCTGAGCTGCCAGAGCAGGAAATGCTTCCAGAGGCTGCTCTGGAGCCCAGGACAGGACTGGGGCCCTGTTCCCAGCCCTGTCACTGCCATGCCATCAGCTGGGCCCAGTCCCTTCCCGTGGGTGTCCCTGTGGCTGCACAGAAACTCACACTGAGCACCCTGAGCACCCTGACTGAGCCAAATGAGGGGAATCACAAAGTTCTGCAGGGCTGCCCCAAAGCACCTGCTGCAGGCTGCTCCCCTCTCAGCTCTGAGTGCTGGGAAAAGGAACGGGAGTAGGGTGATGATGTTGTACACAAAGTTTTGGAGCACTCAGTGTTCTCAGAAATGTAAATAACACCACAAAACACCACATGGGATATGCAAGCTTCTTTAATAATAATAAATTTATTAAGTGGCAAGAAGCCACTCTGCTTTGTAAACTGATTTTACTCAATCACAGTCCCTCTATTGTTTTCCTCATTTAACATGAATACATTCTGTAATTTGTATGTGAAACAATTACATAGGCATATGTTCTGAACCCTTCTTGCTGATTTTACTGGTCAGAACATTAAAACATGCAGAAACAGCACCTATAGGCCTTTTCTCATTACATCTCCTTTGCTGCTAAGCTAAACTGTCTCTGAATAAGCCAAGTCTACAGAGTTTTTTCCTTGTCCTGTGTTCTGAGATGTAGTGGGGCCTGCCTGCAGAAATGTCTGATAAAACCTCACATATAATAATTAATTCAGAAGGCTTTGTAAGCAATAGCTGCAGTTGCTTCTTCAGACTAGAGAGAGCTTCTCATGCATTAATGCACTTAGTTAGGTTTGTGAGGAGCTCAGGAGGACGTGGCCTCTTCCTGATACAGTTAGTTGAGCCTGGACTCTGCACCACTGATATCGTTCAGCGACTGTGTGCACCAATAATTTAAAAAAACCAAACTAAACAATACATCAGGCTGTTTTTATCAGAAACAAGTAATAAATCTTATAATGATAATAAAAAAAAAAAAGGGAATTTCTGACGTGTGACATTTCATTGCTTGAGAGCAGATCAGTGCAAAGTGAGGTAAGCCCAGGGCTGGGGCTGTGTCAAACCAGGCGCCGTCTCTTGGAGTCCCTCTCCATGTCCTCAGGGGGACAGTCCCCATTGCAGCCCAGGGGGGACACCAGCTTCAGCAGAGGGTCCTCAGAGGCCCCTCCAAACAGGGACAGCAACAAAGCCACGCCATAGCCAGTAGCTCGCTCACCCTGGAACAAAACCAGAACCAACGGTTCACACTCGCAGGAGCTGGGTTAGCTGTAATTTGGCTGATGCAAGGAGAGCTGTGGTGGTCAGCAGCCACTGCCAGCCCCTGTCTGTGCTGCTGGATCCTCACCACCCCTGGAATCTGTCCCAGCTGGATTAAACCAACACATGGGAACAGAGCTCCCACTCACTTGTGGGTGGAGAGAGGCCAGCATTGTTCAGGGCAGGGCATCTCCCACCCAGCCTGAGCCTGGATTTGGAATATGAGCTGAAAAAACTGGGCTTAAAAAAAAAAAAAAAGAAGCAAGTGGAGTGAATTGGCTTGGTTTTTAGGGAAAAAAAAATAATATACACAAGTTCCACCAAAGGGAACATATTTTTGGAAGGATGATCAATTCTGGTCAATCATCTTAAAACTACATGGTTGAAAATGGAAGGCTGGGATTACTGCCATGAACAGAGACCAGGCAAGTTGTCAATGCTCACAATGATAAAGATGTCACTGATTAAAGTGGCTGTAAAAATATCTTACAACCAAAATGAAAAATACAAACAGATGAAACCACCAAACCAAGAAACTCAGGAGAGAGAAGAGGCAGTGCTTTTCTAAAGGACCCTTCTCCACCTATTTCTGTCCCTCTGAGCTGGATGGACCCAACACAGGCAGCAGCTGTGTTTCCTCAGGTGTGTTCCCCCAGGTGTGTTTGATTCCCAGCTGTGTTCCCCAGGTGTTCCCAGCCGTGTTCCCCAGGTGTGTTTGATTCCCAGGTGTGTTTGATTCCCAGCTGTTCCCAGCTGTGCTCCCCAGGTGTGTTTGATTCCCAGCTGTGTTTCCCCAGGTATGTTTCATTCCCAGCTGTGTTTCCCCAGGTGTGTTTGATTCCCAGGTGTGTTCCCAGCTGTGTTCCCCAGCTCTGTTCCCCAGCTGTTCCCCCAGCTGTGTTCCCCAGCTCTGTTCCCAGCTGTGTTTCCCCAGGTGTGTTTGATTCCCAGCTGTGTCCCCCAGGTGTGTTTGATTCCCAGCTGTGTTTGATTCCCAGCTGTTCCCAGCTGTGTTCCCCAGGTGTGTTTGATTCCCAGCTGTGTTTGATTTCCAGCTGTTCCCAGCTGTGTTCCCCAGGTGTGTTTGATTCCCAGCTGTGTTCCCCAGGTCTGTTCCCAGCTGTTCCCCCAGGTGTGTTTGATTCCCAGCTGTGTTCCCCAGCTGTGTTTCCCCAGGTGTGTTTGATTCCCAGCTGTGTTTCCCCAGGTGTGTTTGATTCCCAGCTGTGTTCCCCAGGTCTGTCCCCAGCTGTTCCCCCAGGTGTGTTTGATTCCCAGCTGTGTTTCCCCAGGTGTGTCTGACTCCCAGCTGTGTTCCCCCAGGTGTGTTTGATTCCCAGCTGTGTTCCCCAGCTGTTCCCAGCTGTGTTCCCCAGGTGTGTCTGATTCCCAGCTGTTCCCCAGCTGTTCCCCCAGGTGTGTCTGATTCCCAGCTGTGTTCCCCAGGTGTGTTTCATTCCCAGCTGTGTTCCCCAGCTGTTCCCAGCTGTGTTCCCCAGGTGTGTTTCATTCCCAGCTGTGTTCCCCAGCTGTTCCCAGCTGTTCCCCAGGTGTGTTTGATTCCCAGCTGTTCCCAGCTGTCCCCAGCAGGGCAGGGCACTCACGGCGTGCACGGGCGCAGCGATGTCGATGTGCACCCACACCCCCGGCCAGTCGAAGCCGATGTGGGAGGCAATGAAGAGCCCAGCACAGGAGCTGGGGGTGTTGTCTCTGTCCTGTGGGGGCAATAAAAACAGAGTTGGTCTCACCAGCAGAGAAAGTGTAGATGGTTCATTCTGCCTAGAGGAAAGACAGATACACAAATTTCATATAAAGCTTAATGAATGGCCCCAGAACAGTCTTACAAACCAACTTTACTGTAAATCCTTGACTTAGCCCCCAGCAGCAGGGTGGCCCTGCTCAATTCCTCTCCTGTCTACAAAACACATATGTTTATGTAATAGAGAAAGAAATCTTACTGCTACAGAGTTCTTCATATCAGCTACAGCAGAGGTAAATTCACTGAAGTGCAGCTCAGGGCAGTACACCAGAGGATGGACCAAGTCTCCACAGTTCCTGCCAGCTTTAACACAAGCCTTTTCCCACTCTTCATTATTGGTAAGGACAGCAGCATGGTATTTTCCTGTAGCAATTCCCTAGTGAGGTAAAGGACACAATCAGGAAGAAGTCACCTTCCACCACCGCTCATCAATATAACCTTGTAGGAAACAGAACAGGTGCTAGAAAATAATGGTGTTAAATTTGTAGCTGTGTACAAATGTGTATGACTTGAAATGGAAGCTATTTCATAGACAAGAAAATCCTGATCACTATTAACAACCCAGTTCTGGTAATTATAAATTGAACTGCAAACATTAAGCACTGGCCTGCTTGTATGAGTTGCTGATGTCATCAGAACACCACTTTAAATTTAAGTATGCAAAAGCAGAAAAGCTGCATGAAGAACCGAAGAGAAGCTGAGTGATGCCTGTGGAGAGCTGTACCTGAGCTCCAGTGAGAGTGGCCATATCCAGAATTATGTCAGCCCCAAGGTCCTTGCAGGCGTAAGCGACTCCATCCGCCAGGATCAGGCGCCCCTCTGCATCAGTGTTATTGATTTCCACAGTTCTGGGAGGAAGAGAGCCCACGTCAGGACTCAATAACACACTACAACACACCTGGCTGGTGCTGCTCCCCAGCTCCAAGCATGCAGAGCACACAAGGAAAAGGGAAATGACAGTGCTGCCCTCGTGGCAGGCTCTACTTGTTGGGCCTGTGTGAGGCTGGGATTCTACAAATCACTGCCAAAGCAGTAACATCTGTTCTTAAAACAGATTCTGATCCATTGGTGGGCTGTCTTTGCTGCCACAGTGCAGCTGCAGATGGACAAAGAAAACTGTCCTAAATTCTGAGTGCTTCAAGGGAAGTGCAGCTCATGATATCCATGTATTTTGATGTATCTCTACATTCCCCACAGGAAAATCTAAGCACACTTAAAACTCGCTGCTATGGATGTCTGAAATGCAATTATCAATATTTAGGGAAGCTGATTTATAGACAGCTTCACAATCTGCATGGCTCTCAGATTAACAGAAAAATGATTGATTTTTGTTCTGTTTATGGGAAAGGGATAGACACAATCTTACTTTCCAGAGTAAAGAACATGAATGTCATCAGGTCTTGTTGCACGTGGTCCCACTGCGTTCTCAGCCAGACAAAAAACAGCATGAAGATTGTCCTTAAACCCCTGTAACAACCAGAGGGGAGAAAAGGCTTTGATTCACATCAAGCTGATTTATTGGGACTGAAATCAGTGAGGGGTTAAAACTCCTTGACAGCAATGCTACAATTTTCAAAGGAATTCTGGTGGGGTTTTTGGTGGGTGGGTGTTAGTTGGGTTTTTTAAAATGTGCCATTCTTGCTGGGAGGCACAGAGCATTTTTAACCTGTTTTGTTTTTGTTTTTGTTTTTTTTTTTTTCCCTCAGCCTCCTCTCCTCTAGTTTATCTCATAATGTTTTAATTTTGGTTTAAAGTCAAGAGCTTATGTGGTTATGGGTGGTATTTTAAAATGGATGGTGATTCTGTTATTTATACAGCAGTTGTATTGTATGGAGGGATTCTAGGAACAGAAAGGGAGTCAGCAGCAGTTAACAAATGAAAACATTGTTCCTCCTTAACAACATCAAATTCTGGGGGAAAACCTGGCTCTTAATCTCTTGATAAAAGTCTGTGGCTGAAGAAATCTGGGCTTGCTGAATCAGCTCAGGTTCTGGAGTCTAAAGGGCAAAGGCATCAATCAAAACCTTTCAAAATAACAGGCAGCATTTACAAGCCAGAAAGTAATCCCAGTTTCTAGCCCAGCTGGTGGGCAAACAGCACTGCTGGAGATGGACCTTCCCTCCATGACCCAGCTATTCCCAGCCTCACTGCTCTGCATTTTCCTCCTCCTAGAGAGACATGTTGTTAATCTACTGTCAAAAAGTGAAAATCTATTTCCAGTATCAGCTGCCTTTTCCTGAAGCTCATTCTGCCTGCAGCTCCTCAAAAGCAGGATTCACTATGCTAACATGCAGGATCATGATAACAATAAAGAAATCAAAAATTTAAGTCAATCTTTTTCTCTTCTCCCTTGTGTTGGAAAGCTCACAATGGAGGAAATGCATCTTTCTAGGAAAAATCACTTGTTTAATTTTGCCATCCAAAGCCTTTTAAAATCAGGTTGTGTAACTGCTGAACAGCATGCAGGCACATATTTTATGAAGATGGAAAATAACCTCTGCCCCTCTTCCCACTGAGCTTTCTATCCAACACACATTTCCCACTTCAGTCTCTGGGACAAAGCACAGCTCAGTGAAACCTCTTCCCCCTTTGATTCTTAAAAGCATTTAAAAAAAAAAGACTTGAAACAGTAACAACAAATTCTTCCCAGCGCCTCTCCGAACATATTTTCTGCAGGGATGCCATTTACAGGTCTTCTCACACGAGACTGTAAAATGAGGCAGTGAGTTCATTCCTTTGTTTCTCCATATAAAGATTTCTCCAGGCTCAGACTGTCCAAACACATCTCTGGCAGTTTATTCCCTGCTGCAGTAATTGTGTATGAACTGACAGATCACTGGTGCTCACATCTCCTGTGACTGTGAATGGAGCTTCTCTCAGTGCAGGCAATCACACACAAAACTGCTCTGGAAATAAGGACTGAAAGGATGTCCCCCATCCATGGCTATCCCAAAGCTCCACATTCCAGCTCTTGTCCCTTGCAGACCTCTGACAGAACTTTCTGAAGGATTTGGTTGTGCAAGGTTGTTATTCTGCCTGAGATGCAGCTCACAAATCTGTTTTCAATTTTAATTCTCAGCAGATAACTGTGAAGTTTACAATCTTTCCACATCAAACATGCTGTTAGGGCCAAGACACAGAGCTAGACTATTGAGAAATGGGAATTTGGCACTGATCAGCCCCTGGACAAAGCATCCATCAGATCTATGCATTAATCTGCAGCAGTAAATATTTTTTGAACTTTGCATACTCCTTGGAGGCAATAGCTGCTCTGTCAGCAAGACTCAATCACTGGATTTGTGGAGAGGGCAGAGTTTTATTGGCAGCAGCCACTTTTCCCCAGCTTGCATTGTTAAAGTGCAAAAGGAATATTTGTAATTCTTCATATTTCAATACCTGGCTTCTTCTCAGCTCCCCCACTACTTTCTGACCACAGAAGCAAACCAACAAGCAGCTCCTGATGACACCAGAGCTGCTATTTACCCACTAGGTTAATATTAGACCTGGCACAGGACCTGGAATATAGAAAGATTTCACATCCCAGAGTCACTCATCCCCTTCTTTGCTAAGGTGACAACAGCTGCCCCAAATCCCACAGCTTAAACAAAATCAGCACTGGATAACTCAAGTATAGACCTGATTCAAGGAACCAGAAACCACTCAGTCCACAGAACAAACTCTGAAATTCAAGGAAGACCCTTAAAAAAAAAAAAAATCAGCACTCAAGGAATTTCTCACAATTCTCAAGATCCCAGTAAAGATGTGAAATATTTTCCTGAAATAGCAGAAAGAGCAGAGTGGCTCAAGCTCACTAAGAGCAGTGGCAGGTCAGAACTTCAGGATTAGACAGGCCTCTGTCTCTGGGAATCCATCCAAGCTCCTTGGCAGGGCTGGGATACATGATATCAATTAACACATTTTACTTACTTGCTTTACAGTGGCTTTGAAGGCACCCAAAATAGCAGCTGCTCCACCACAGTCTCTCTTCATTCCAGGCATAGTAGTCTGTTTAAACAGAACCACAGAATTTTTTTTGTCTTTAAAAGAGAATTTCACAGTAATGCCTGCTAGAACCAGTGTTTCTGATGCTTCTGAGACTCTGCTTTTGACAGTGCTCAGCTGTCATCAACACAAATAAGGAACATGTGCCTCTGCTTATTGGTGGTCTTGGAAGTGAAAAAAACTAAACCTGGGCTGCTAAACTGTTAAAAAAAACATTGTTTACAAGTTTCACACTTGTAAGGCCAGCTCCAATGGGCTTTCCTTCTATCTTTGAAACCAGAAATGAAACATCTTTGTTCCTACTTTCTGCCTTTCAGCAGGCAATATTTAAAGGGCAAAATATCATGTTGCTATTGAATTGCACTGCAGTGGTCTCTGTATCCCATTTGGTCTTCTCCCCTGATAGTTTGTGTCCATATGGATGACAACAGAGCAAGCATTTAACTCGATAAAAAGGTACTTTTGTTTCCTACAGACATTATCTGAACTGCTACCATCAGCAAACAGCAGTGTAAGCAAAGGCAGCAGCAGAACAGGGTTTCTGTACCTTCCCCTTGATGCTGAGTCCTCCAGTGTCATAGACAATGCCTTTGCCCACCCAGGCAATGGTCTGTGTGGCACCATCTGGGGTGTGGCTGAGAACTGCCAGGGCTGGAGGATGCAGAGCTGCCTTTCCAACTCCATAGATACCTGAAAACAGAGAATTTAACCTGTGGGGAACAAAGACTGCAGGGAGCCCCTGTGGGTATTTTCTTGGAATACTACAGGCAACAAAACAGTTAAAAAATGTGCAAATGGAACATCACAATGGCAAAACATTCCAGTCATCTGCTAAGAAAAAAGTGTAAAACTCAACAAGTTGTACCTCCAAAGCCTCTCTCCTTCAGCTCCTCATCTCGGATAATGGTAGGGGTAATCCCAAGATCCTTGCCAACTTTTTTGATTTCCTTAATAATTCAGAAAAAAGGACATGGTCAGTCAATCATCAGGACACATTTGTGCCTTTCCACACAAATGGGTACCCAGTTAAGGGTTTTTTGTGATTTTGCATGCATACACATACAAACATTCACAATTTTGGGAGTGGTGCTGCTTTTCCAATGGCCCAACTCCACTGACACATCCTTGACTTACTATGGCATGAAATATAAATTTGACCTTTAGACTCTGCCAGTAAAAGAAATCTTCTGAGGTAAAGGACAACTGTTCACTCTACTGGATCATGATGTAATAGGACAGGAATAATTTCATTCTCAACAGCTTTCCAGATCTTTATGATAAAACTCATTTGGAAATCTGTCAGCTGTCCCATGATTTCAGTAACTCTGGTCACCAGCAGATTTAAGACAAGAATCCAGAGCTGTGACCAAATGAGGAACTCATTTTTTCAGCTTCCCAGTGCCCTACTCCAAGCTGTAAACTCTGCTTCCTTCCAACTCTGCACAGTTCTAGAAAATGTGAAAGGCCAAAAGAAAATCCCCTGGCTGGATTTTCTTCCCCCTGCTGACACACAGCTTGCACTGAGAGACAGCAGGGCTTGATTACAGCAGTGTGGAGCTCCAATTAGCAACTATCCCTCATCAGGGGCACGACCAACCTCCAGGAAGGCGTCGGTGTTCATCTCGCTGCACGGCGTGTCCACGATGCGCGCGGCCAGCCGGACGCCCTCGGTGGCACTGGCCAGGCACTGAAACAGCACAGGAGGTCACTGGGAGGGGCTGGGCCTTGGCACAGCTTTGCATTCATCCCCCTGCAGCCAGCACCACATCTGTGCCTCCTCTGGAGCATTAATGCTTAACTGTCACCACCACAGCCAAGCTGACCAGTATTTTTGTATGTGTCCAGCTTATTTTACTATGTGCTTTAATTTCTAAGCAACTGTATTCTTCTGCTGAGCAAACTGGTGTTGCAAAATTAGTATCTTTCTCCATTACCAAAGGGACATCAAGAAGGCAAAGTGAAATGGAGGAAAGAGAGATAAGAGGCAGCTAATTCAGGAAGTCACAATGAGCTTATGGGCTGCTGGGGTTGGAAACCTACAGAGATTGTGTAATCTGCAATATGGGAAAGAAACTGCAGAGTTTGTACAGGGCAGCAGAGTGGCTGAAGGAAATAAAGATTACTGTGTGAGACATTCTATATGGCAGGCCCATAGGGAAAGTGGAATATTCCATATTTGTGTAAAACATGCACTGTTCCCTGATTTCTGTGGCAAAATGGACTGACCCTCACTGGACTGAGCAAAAACTCATCTCAGCAAGAGTGGACAGAATCAAATTGGTCAAGGCTGTTTCCTTACAGAAGGATCCTCCTGGCAAAAGAAGGACCCTGAACACACCAGACACCAAGCTTCAACTTTTAACTCCCATGAACAAACAACTTGAAGCCCTAAGACCTGAGGGAAGGAAACTTTGTGCAAGCTTTCCAGTAGCCACACTACACTGAGGACCACACACAGCACAAGGGTGAGTCAAGATGGGTTTCACAGGAGTCTGAGGTGTTGGACACTCACTCACTCATGCTGAGCTATCTGAAGTTTGGCTTGGCCAGACCAGCCTGAGGTCTCCATACATTTGGATCCCAGCACACTCCACAACCTTGGCTTGCTTTGGAAAGGTGCCCAACTCCCTGCAATTACTTCTGATTGCTTTACTGTCCCTGAAGGGGCAAGGACCTCGTCAGGAGCCAAGCTCTGTCTGGAGTGATTCCCTGTTAGGGCCAGGCAGGTAAAAGGAGGTGCTCCAACCCCAAGGCCAAGCCCCAGGGGAGCAGCACGACTTCCAGAAATAAGCCGTGCCTGTGTTTGTGTTTCCAGAGTGCTCCAGAGAACATGGATAATGGCAGCCTTTAATCTTGCAAAGCTCTGACAATCCCTGCTAGTCCTCACCATAAAATGCCCTGCACAATGCACTAGGTGTAAAATACAACATGCCAAGGGAGAGGTTTAGATAAAAATGTCTTACCACATGCCTCTTCCATGCTCTGCATTAGCTGTCTGGTGCTGGCTGAATTTAAGGGGTGCAAACTCAGCTAAGAGGAAGCCAGTAATATATTTGGCATTGACATCAAGGGGAAAAACGGGAGGTAGAAATAATTGCAGCTTTGTTTTTAAGTTAAAAATAACCCAAGTGGTTTGGAATCTACCTATCTGAAGGAACTATTTTTGACACCAGCTATGCTTTTTCTGATTTGGGGCATGGAAAAAATGGAGTGATCAAGAGTTGTGCTCTCAGCACGCCTGTCTTTGCCACCTTGCTGAAAACTGGGCTGGCACCATTTTCTGGGGCCAGATCAGTTCACAGAGTAAAGACCAAGCACAGAGGAAAAGACACTGAAAAAAACCAAACCCCTAAAGCTGTAATTCTGTGAGTTTCAAATGTAGCAACACCATACCCTTTGTCAAATCCACTGCCAAAACTTTTAAGGGATTTCTGTAACCTCACTGCCTGATCAGCTAAGGAAGTATCCATCTGTACCAAAGCACAGAACCTGGAGCACTGAACAGGGAGTTCCCTAACAGATTAACTGCAAACCTTGGAAGAGCTTTTAAGTTTATGGATCTCGAAGAGGAATGACCTGGCATGGCAACAGTTACCTGATGTGGAATTTCCTCTCTGTAACAGTCAAACAAGGGGAACAGTCTTTGATTTGCTGCCATTGAAAGATGATTTGGGCATATTTCACCGTCATGTACAGCTCATCTCCAAGCTGTTTTGTTTCTTAGGGTCCTGTTTCTGGCCACAGAAAAACTCAGCCAAAGAGGTACATCAGACAGAAATAGCAGAGGCCATGTGTGATCCCTGTTAAGTGACTTTGAGTGACTTCACTGTGATATTCACCTGCACAGCCACACACAGCTTTTGCCTGGGTAGAAAAAAGTGAGAGCCCACATACCAAAAGCAGTGTAATATTAAAGGCTAAAACCAGAGTCTGCATCTGTGATACGCGTGAGAGAGGAGACATTTTCTCTGTGCTGTTTGTTTGGTGATTTCCACCCTGAAATGTAAATTCTGAGTAACATCCTCAGCATCTGCTGCAATAATCTGTTCAGTATTTCCACTCATAGATGCTGTGAACTGATCAGCACCAAGGAACCCTGAGCTAAGATAATTACACAACACCTATTCCAGAGGCAGCTGAAGACAGATGTGTTTGCACATGCAACAAACTGAAGGAAAAGGTGACAGAAAACCCCCAAAATCTTACTTTGAGTGTTGCCACCTCCATTGGTCCGTTGTTTTGGCCAACCAGGAAGAATTCCACGGTCACAGTTTTCTTCTCAGTGCGTCTGGAGGCGCTGGAGCGATGTGTGAACAGGGGGAAGGCCCTGGCCAGGGCACAGGCGGAGGCGAAGACCTCGGAGCGCTCACACACCATCTGCAACAGCAGCAAACACATCACCAAGGCTGCACTGACAGGATCTGGGCTCTCACTGGGGAAAAAGGAGCTGGGTGGGAAATAACATTGCCCAAGAGAAGCTCATTCTCTGTTCTGCATGGACAGAGGCAGTGTGAAAGCCACCCAGTGAACTGGTCCAGATCATTTCCCATTTGGAATGAGTTACACTGCTGCAATTAGTTCATCCTTCTACAGGAGCTGGACTGCTGTAATTATACCAGTGCAATTAACACAAGTTAGCCCACAGATCAGGACCAAAACCGGCACAGGAATCACCAAAATGTGCTCAAAGCAAAAGTGAAAGTGACAGAAATCATATGAGAATGTGAAGGCAGAAATTGTATGAGAATGTGGCCAGCATTAACCCAAAAGTTCAATAACAGGTAGATTATTTTTCAGAAATTCATTATAGAAATTACCAATTGAAAGCAGCTTCAGTTAAACATTTTCAAAGTGTAAAAGTTACCTAGAGTTATTACTCTTGCAAATAAGTTTTCCAAGTGAAGAGTACTACTAAATTTTGTCATTGACACTGACTGCATGAGTCTCCAACAACTCACAAATCTGATATTAATTGTAGAACCCACAGAAACAAATAAATTCATCAGGCTTGTATAGAAGGTGACCAAAGAAGCCCAAGAGCTAGAGGGGGCAAAGGCCTCACACTGGAGCATTATTTGCATCAAGACTTTTGAAACTCATTGAACAGCACAGGCAAGGCACCGCTCATGGGTTCTGTGATACAGACATAACACCCTCCACTCCTGAAGCATGTGCTGACATCCCAAATCCTAGTTTGAAAAAAGCCACTAATAGTTCATTTTGCATGGGCATTCCTGGCTGAAGATGTTCCATACGAATCCAGCCTTAATTTCCTCCTCCTAATGTGCTTGAGCATGCACAAACCATCACAGCCAGGTCTTGCCTACATGCCAGTGCAAAACCACTCATGTCAGTGCAATTATATCAGTCAAACTTGTCCACCTCCAGTCTCCTTGGAGACAGCTACCACCCGGAAAAGTCGAGAAACCACTCGCCAGACGCTTCAGCAGCAGCATTTCAAGAGGCACTTACAACAATGCATCTGTGGACGCCCCCGGGCAGGCAGTTCCTGACCAGGCGGGTGACGAACTGCGCGGCGGACGGGCTGTTGTGCCGGCTGACCCGGGACGGCAGCGCGGCCACCGTGGCATAGTTCAGGTACAGCGGGCAGCTGTCCGTGGGGTTGGGGTTCAGCGTGCTCAGAGCAGACTGCCAGATCTGGGGAGAAAAGAAGCGTTTAGGGACAAAGAACTGAGCCAGACTTTCCTTCCCACCTCACTCCTGCTGGATTTAGGCACTTCTTAATGACAGGGGTTTAGGTGTTGGGAACAAAGAAATTGTGCACAACAAGCTCTGGAGTGAAGAGAAACAGGAAATTTGACAAACCTGTTCATTAACCAGGAAATATAAACGTACTTTCCATTACAAGCATCTGCTTTAAGCCGTATGAATTACAATCTAAAACCACACTGTTTAGTGCACAGGCTGGTTCAGAGCTTTCTTAACTTGAGACAGTTTTCCTAGTGATAAATACGAGAATGATTTACTAGCTCCGAATTATTATTTCACATAGCAATTTAATTAAAAACAAATAAAACCAAGAAGGGTAAATATTGTCTTAAGACACTGGGGAGCCCTGTATAAAAACCTCTGCCAAACATCTAGCGACCTAAAAGCCGCAATGCAAAACGTTTATCATTCTACCACAAGCCATCACCGCCACTAAACAAACAGGTCCGCACTCCCACCGCAGTGGTGGCGGGCGGGGAGGGGGCTCCCAGCGCTCACTGCAGCCGCCCCCTGATCCCTCAGAGCGGGCACAGCGCCTTTCCCCGCCGGGGTGGGCACAAGGGCTGCGGGAGCGGCTGCCCGGGCGGCCCCGCCGCAGCAACAGGCTCGGCCCGGCCCGGCCCGGCCCGGGGGGTGCGCGGGCACGGCAGCGCTCGGGGCCGGGGCCGCGCAGCCCCCGCGAGGCCGCTGGGCCGGGCGGACACGCGGCGCGGGAGCCCCGCGGGCGCTGCCGGGCTCTGAGGGGGCGCGGACCCGCGGCGCGGCCTCACCTCCTCGGTGACCCGCGGCTGCAGCTTCCCCCGCAGCTGCGCCCAGGGCAGGCGGTGCAGGTTGTGCAGCTGCCCCAGCACGAGCAGCGGGCGGCTCTGCGGGTCCGCCTCGCCCGCGCTGGCCTGGAACTCCAGCTGCACGTTCGCCATCTTCCTGCCCGGCCCGGCCGCGCCGCCCCGCCCCGGGCCCGGCCCCGGCTCCGCGGGGCGGGGACGCGCCGGTGTCGCGGCAGCGCCGGGCACGGCCCGGGCAGGCTCCGGGCACAGCGCTGAGCCAGCCGGGCTTTCCGAGTGCCTTTCCACAGTGCACGTACATGGTGGGTTGGAGTAGAATAAAATGTTTATTCTGATTTTTAGTAGTTGCCAAGCGCCTCCTATTAATGTTTGCTTAGCGGACAATTATCTTATCAGAATATGCTGATTGAGAAGGACAGAGATCATCGAGTCCAGCTCCTGCCCTGCACGGACACCCCGACAGTCCCAGCCTGTCCCTGGGAGCGAGGTCCGAACGCTCCTGCGGCTCAGACAGGTTTGGTGCTCTGACTGTTCCATGGGGAAGCTGATGCTCATTGATCTGCAGCCAGGAAAGCCGGGAAGGTCTGTGCAATCTTCCACCTACGCGGGAAAAGCGAATTCTGATGCATATAATGGAAATATACGTAAAAGAAAAACAACAACAACAAAAAACCCCAAACCCAGGCTGAATTCCAGAAGAAAAAAATCCCTAGAGTAAGGTCTTTGAAGGGACATTGCAGAAACTTTATTGAAAATAAAAGTTGTAAGAACATCTGTTGCAGAGGTCGGTGGTGCATCCTCACAGATGGGAGAGAACTCAATACACAGACTCCAGCTTTAAGGAGTCTCTTCCCCGAGCCACAGAAAATACATTGCTCAGGGTCCACTGCTGTGCCAACACATAGGATCAGCGTGGGAGTGAGAGGACACACAGCCATTACTTCAGATTGAGACATTCCAAAGATTCCTCCAGGCAGTAAGCTCCCAAGCACTGAGCTCAAACTCTGCTGTTCTGCTGCTCTGAAAGTCCAAAACCGGCACATTCCCTGAATACACAGCATCTGAAAAGCAACTAAAACATGGGAAACACTCACCTAACCCACGATCCTTTGTGGCAGTTAAGGGCAGCAGAGGAGGGTCCTCGTGAAGGGAATGGACTTCCATAAAATAGAAATCAATTTTATCTACAGAAATTCCCTGTGAATGTCCCACCAGCAGCAGCTGCAAACATTTCTATTTGTCTGAGCTTCAGTAGAAGCTGCAGCAAGGACCTGTCTTCCACATATTGATCCTCTACAAGTATTCATGGAATTAAGCCAGTAAAATATAACTTACATGACCCGTCGTAATTAATATGCAAAATTATAATGAATTCCCTGTTTTAATGAGTTCTGTTTAAGGTGGCTGTTTGGTTTGGGTTTTTTAAATAGTAAGCATATTTTTTTCCAACAAAATCAGTTTCATTGTAACCTATCTAAGAACTTTAGTTTTGCAAGGCTGTACCAAAAGCAGTTTCCAAACACCTAAGCAAGAGTTAAGACTCCTTTGTGTTGTGGTTCATAAAAGCAAACCTTAAATCAATGCAATCCAGGCAGTGAACACAGCATTAAGGATAGATATCCAATTTTTAGCACATTCAAAAAATCAGCAAGAGAAAAACCAATTCTTCCACATTACTTTTCAGTTTCTAGAGAAAACTTGCAGTAAAAAGAAATTCCCTATTACAGTGCTTTTAATACTGTCCTTTTGGCATGTAATTAATTTCTGTTCACAGGTTGCAGCTCATTTTTTGCACACTCACATGCATTTTAATGGAGAAACTGTGTACTAGCAACAGCTTACAGGCCATTCCCACCAGGTGAGGACACAAATCCTTGGGAGTTGCTTTAGCAATGCTGTTCTGTTCTTTTGTAGGGAATCTGAGCTTCCATCCGGGCTGAGAAGAATCCAGCAGCCATGAAGCAGCCCCAGGCTCAGAGAGGGTCCCAGCTCTGGCTGCAGCAGCACCCAGAGATTGCCAGGGCTGGGCAGAAGCGAGGGCAGGAGCTCAGGCAGCTCCTGAACACCTGAGGGGCAGCAGCTGCTGTGGCTTTTCTGGGCTTTCACTGCCCCAAGGCACGGACAGATCCCTTTTGTGGGGAGACACCCACAGGGCACAGCATCAGGCTGGGCTGACCTGCTGACAGTTATTCACACTGACTCAGGACAAGGCACACACCAGCAATTATTTAGAATCCAGCCTGTCCTGAGTTTTCCTCCTCAACAGAATCAAGCTTCAATAAATTCCAGTTCAAGTTACATAGAACAATTGACATCTAAATTTAACCTCATCAAAAATGCATTTCCTCATACAGAATTTGGGTAGAAAATAGGTAGACAGTGGGCATAACTCATGGGAAATAACTCTTGACAATGCAAATGACATTGTGCTACAGAAAATTACTTTTTAAAAAAAAAAAGATATTTCACATCACTGCCACTTTCATTTATTATGAAGAACAGAAACATGTTAACATCACAAAAGTATGCTTCAGTTTATAATTTAAATAAAAAAAAGAATAATTGCCCAATTAGGTTGGAAGTGTTTTATTACTTCTTTGAAACCATCTGCCATGATAAAATGTCAAAAGCACCGGTCAAGACAGAAATAAATAACACGATCTCATGTTAGAGAGAAAGTTGCAAATACAGTATATTAAATTATAGCCATTTGCTGCCTCACACCAAGTGATGCAGCCAGCACGAGGGACAGTAGTTTTACTCACGATCATTGAAAGATCTATCACCAGAACAGGGGAGCTGCACACCCAACACAAGCCTCATTCTTCCTTTCACCCATTTGCTTCATGAAATCCATGAAGAGTTTGAACTGGCAGTTTTGGTGGTTCAACATCCCCTTTCTCTAGAGGTAACAAGAGTGGTACAAAGCTTTTCATCAGCCCCACAAAAAGCCAAGGCTTTCATGTTTTTGCAGTCTTTGCTTTCAGGTCCATCCCTGAAAATGGTCAGTTTAAAGCCATGTCTCAAGTCCTCTTTAGCACAGAGTAAAGAAACTCAGGGCAGGCAAGAGTTGCAACTTCAGTATCACACAGTGTTGTGAAGCTGCACTGCTGGGGCTTGAGCAGAGCAGCTCTGCAGGTCTGTGGGGAGCACTTGTATCAGCCAGAAAATGAAGGAAGTTACAGTCCCTTTGGGGAAATAAAAAAACAACCAAACATATAAAAAAAATAAAAAAAAAATATTAAGACAAGGCCTCTACAATTGCACATCACTTCAGGCCTGAATTAAATTAAGAGTATTCTATTACTTATATGGTGCCTTAATTTCTGTTGTATGGCCTGCAGCAAAGTTCTCCACTGAAAAAAGCAGAGAAAACCCCAAATTCTCCACTGAAGGCCTTGTAACATGTCACTTGCATGACACCTCTCATGGCCAGTAAAAGACCACAAACATGTCCTCTCCCAGGAAGACATTTGAAAGAGAATTTTCTGTCAGGGAAAATGGATGTAATATCTACTGTAGTGAAGTCACTCCTTATACAAAAAACATAACCCATATGGACAAATGCATTGTAAAATAAACAATTTATACAGCAGCTACAGTTTGAAACATCCAAGACCCACTGCAGCAGGCCAGAGAGATTCTCTTTTTGGGTTTCTACTCCATTTTTTCAGCTTAACTACCCTGCTTTAATGTAATGTTTGTACTTTAAGTAAAAAAAAAAAATGCATGAAAAAAAAAAAAAGATCATCCCAATGAAGGAAAATCATTCCCATGATTACTCAAGCTCAGAAAATTTTTTAATTAACTAAACATGTTAAATTATGCCAGTGATTACATCTTGTTATTTACAAGATCAAGTACCACTGATTCTTAGTAATGGTGCAGTATCTAAATTAAGATCACAGGGGTTGGATTATGTTCTGATTGCTAAAAGCTTTCCTTTTTAGCTGCCTATCCAGTTCTTTGGAGTTTTTGAGTCTGGAAGAATGGGCATTCAATCAAACAATTTTGTGTCTCAACAAATTTTACATTAAGATCAAGTTTTGACATCCAGTCCCATTGAATCAGTAACATGGTTTAAATTTGAAGTCTGTAACAATTATGACATAAGAATATAGAAGACAACACATTTTTGTTCACAGTAACACACTAATTACTGTAATCACTGGTAAACTTCAATTTTTAATTATTCTTAAGTACTGTGTTTCAAAATACCTCTGCATAGAGCACCGAATTTTTTTGTGTGGGAGCATCAAATTTCCTGACATTTTCCATGTAACCCTTACAAACACCTCACAGACCACCAAACTTGTATTTGAAGAATTCTACAGAAACATTGCACAGACGTTGCACCACAAGGGCTCGTACATTCAAAGGCAGCTTTCTGGAGTGCAGGTCCATCCATTCACATTGGGAAAAAAGTTCACAGAAACTCCAAAAATGAGAAAATGAAGCAAAACCTAGTGTGACTTTACACCAATAAGAACAACAATAAGGACAATTACTATAACAAACAAAATTAAAATAACGAGCATCTTCCGATTCTTCTTTTGATATTGCTCTGCCTGTAAAACAGAGAGGAAAGAGTTAATAATTACATTTCTGCAAGGCTGAGGTACAGACTCCTGTTTAGTGTAAGTGTAATGTATATGGCAGGCAATTCCCACACAGTAACTCTGATCTGCACCAGAAGCTCCAGGGAAGGTAAATGCACACTGAAGTCACACCCACCCATGTTAAAGACTCAGTTTGCTGAGATAAGATTCCTTCCTTCATGTTTGAAGGACATTAAAATTCACAGCAAAATTTGTTTTTTAACAGGCACATTTGTTGTACCTGGCCAGCTGTGCATTTTCATTTAATTTCAGTTAGAACTGAAAGCTTGATTTTTGAGTTGGTTCTTAAGTTTTCTGCTTCATTCCTTCTTTCTTCTCACCATATTTTCTCATCCCTCTTCTCCTTTTTGCAGGGGAATCAATAGGATACAATATAGAGGAAATTCTCCAAAAGCCAAATTAAAGTCTATTAATAGAAGCTAAATAAAACAGAGCTTGTATTTTGTTTTTAATTAATAAGCCTTCAAAATAAAACCAAAACAAAATGACCACAGAACTCTGATCTGCTGAGATCAATGTTTTAAAAACCTTTCAGGTGTTCATAGCAAAACTTCATATTAA
Source organism: Zonotrichia albicollis (assembly GCF_047830755.1). Lineage (NCBI taxonomy): Eukaryota > Metazoa > Chordata > Aves > Passeriformes > Passerellidae > Zonotrichia > Zonotrichia albicollis. The sequence continues at coordinate 12,595,296 of NC_133835.1, forward strand.
AGCAAGAGGTTGGATCTAACAAGTGTCAGATGATAAGACAAAACATTAACAATTATTCTTTCTGCTCACATGATTGAGATAATGTTTTCAAACTAAAACCTGCAGTGAGGAACCCAATAACCAGCCCTATTCCCAAGTGCCTGGCTTTTCAAAGAGAGAAGGAATTGCAGATAGGTCCCACCAGGTCAGCAATATAAATATCAAAGCACATTGGTTGGATGCCCAGAAAGTCTTTGAAGAAATCAACTCGAGGCACCAAGCATGACATTAACAGAAGTTACATGGGGAGCTCCTCTTACAGTACAGCTGTAATTAGAAAAGCTTGTTAGACATGCAAAGTGGCTGAAGTATTCCATCAGCTTACCTTATGCAGTTGTTTTAGACCCTCTTCAGTTTTCATACATGACTGTTCAATATTATAGTCAATTCTATCTAGAACTGTTCCCTAAATAAAATGGAGAAAACAAGCACCAAATTGAACCTAAATGAGCTTCATAAAGCAAATGTTATCATAAGCAGCAGAGTAATTAGCAACACTCACAGCAAACAGCTCATGAGCTATGTAAACAATGAATTTTTACAGAACTAGCTGGGACTTCATTAAGCAAATTCCTTGCTCAGTTCCTAATAGCAGCTCTGTCATCATTTCACATCACATCCCTTACAATCATCTTCATACCACATCAGCTGCTTTTGGCTGACAAATCCAACATAAACTCATCTCTGGCAGAAATAACCAAGTGAACTGTGGCTTTCTATTTGGTTTTTAGTCTAACCCAGAATACGAGTTGAATTTTTATTCATTTATTTTCATTAACTCCACTTGTGGCAGATTTCAAGCAGAGGAAACCTGAGCATGAAGAAGCAAATTGGGAAAAGTGAGTCTGGAAGCCTCCACACTACATGGAAAGTCCCATTTCTCACTAACACTGTCCATGTACCTGTTCTACTATCATTGCTCCCAGGTCCCTAAATATCTCGTTGAGATCAGAGATTGACTGCACAATCTGACGGATTTCTCGCTCCCTCTCTTCCACCATCAGCGTGTTTTGCTCCACCAATGCCAGCTGGTCATCTGTAAAACCCTGTTGAAACAGAAAATTTACATGCTGAACTAATATTAATGACATGGAAATAATTAAAAGCATAAAAAGATTTCATAACGCAGATATTTACAATCTGAGAAGAGGAAATGCAATTAATATTGAATTTGTGTAATAACATCTTAACTTACTCTATCATAAAGTGTATCATCCTCCCCATCATCCATCAGTGGGACTGAGGTGTCAAAGAAGTGTTTGGACCTTTCTTCTCTATTCTTCATACCTGTAAAAGACAAACTATGTTTGAGCAAGGTATTTGTACACACTATAACCAGGGTAAGGTCTGAAGCACCAGACAGAAAAGCACAAAAAGTAAAATCTCTGTAGTAAATTACATAAATCACAGTATTTACATTTTAACTGTCAGGCTTACTATTTAACAAAAGCACAACAAATTCAACCAGACTTGCAAGACTGATTAAATCAGTGATTTTTAAGCTGTTATGTTCCATGGAGTTAAAAAATTTAGGAAGGTTAAGAGCCTTAAAGTGGGATCACTCCAGGCTATTTTGTAACAAATGCTCTTGGGAACAATCCTTGTCTGAACTGTGATCTTCAGTTCCACCTGTGCCATTTATACCACAGGAGGAAGAAATATCAATGTTAAATTTAAAAATAGAGTTTTTGTGCATTTCTTTCAAGATTTAAAAAAAATCTGTCTCAGTTTAAAACAGAACAAAATTTCACTTTTTAACAAAAAATATTCCACTTCCAGTCTGTTTATGGATGCAGAATTTTAATTTATCTCAGACAATCTCTTAAGCTTTATCTGTCAGAGCCTGCCATCTGCAGCAGGTGTGATGGCTGAACACCAGTGTAACACATGCAGCTCTGCAATCCACAATCTGAGAAGCAAAATGCATTAAAATTGTGGAAGGATGAAATATGGTTTTGTTGATACGCTCAACTATGACATTTCTTCTTTAGCAACTAGAAAAAGAAGTAGAACAAAGCAGTTTGAACGTGGGCTGTGAACCACAAACTCTGCAATTCCAACTCCTGTGTGCATCACTGAACCCTTCTGTGCTTCAGTTTCCCCAGGCAAGACAAGGAGCACAGCTCAGTGAGTGCTGCCCACCAAGGGGCCCATGCATTGCTGCTCCCCTCTAATGCTTACGTTTGAGATAGTCAGACTGTGCATGCCTAAAGTTGGTGGAGAGGTCCTGCAGGGCCTGTGCCAAGGAAGACACCACATTCCTGAGAACTCGCGCTTCCTGCTCCGTGCAGGTGCGTGACCTGCTCTGCAGCACCTGCACTGCCCTCTGACACCTGTGGAATAACTGAGACAACAATTCCAGCAGTGAAAATCACACAGCAGCACACAATGTGAACTGCACTTTGAACCCTAATAGTTTATTTTCTACATTTTTAAAAGTAATTTTTTAATTTGCCCCGTGCAATGTTAAAAAGACATGGAAACAGAACATGAACAAATAACTTTAAGCTAACAAGGCAGCAGAGTAACACAACTCCCTCTGACCAAAGACATTTGCTTAATTATAATTAGCTGGACTGCAAGCCTCAGAATAGACATCTGCAGATACAGATTTCTCTGAGATAACTGTAAATTTGATTTGATAATCTCCCAATCCTGTTCCAAGTAGAAAATCAAACAGGCAAGGGAAAGAACAGGGAGGTTGAAGTGACTTGTTGGGAAGTTCAGAGCAGAGCCCAGGACTTCTGGCTCACTCCAACACTGATCACAAAATAAATCCTCTGCTCAGAGCAAACCACTGCCTCATCCTAAAGCATTGAAGATGTGCCAGACTGCAGGTGTAGGACCCAAAGCCCTCTGTACCTGTGTGATCTCCTGGGTTGTGATTTCTATTGCCCGTTCCTCTTCACTGCTGTCATCCAGGGTGGGTCTGTTTAGATGTTTATCATGAAGACTGGCTAATTCTTTCATTTTCTGTTTAACCCTGGCAATATCATACTGAATCTAAAACAGAAAGCCCAACAGGAAGAAAGGGAATTAATTCATGCTTCAGGGGAAAAGGTTCTGACAAATGTTAGACAAAAATCATTGAGAGAAATCTGTAACATAAAAGGCAAACCAAATATTATTAAAAGCCACATAAAAAGCTGACTAAGAAACTGATACTCTTAATAGACTTTGAGTTTGCTACTTTTTAAAACCGACTCATTAATCTTAGACAAGACTGCTGCTTTCAAATGTGCTTCATTAAGTTAGAATAATATTTTTATAATTATACAGCATCACAGCTAGAAGATTTAGCCAACTTCCAAAAAATAAATGGAAATTCAGGTCACACCTCTAACTCTGTCAGAAATTGAATAGCCTCAACTCAACAGCAGAAGTTAAATGCCATGCTTTCAACCAAGTAATTAAAAATAATTCTGTAAGGATGATTATGCTGTAAAAGGAGACTAAGCATCTTTCTGCACAATGGGCTCTGTCCACACAAACTGATGAGCCAACATGTGTTCTGAGTGTGCATTTAAAAAAAAAAGGATTTTCTGAAAGTCAAGAATAGCTTCACACTCCAAATACTGGAAAAAGTTTTTAATTAGATGCTTCCAGAATCGCTCCCTTGCATTTGTCCAAATATTTCCAAAACTTGCAAGCCATATAGATTGAAGAGGCAGAAAAATTCTCCTGCTAGGAAACACCAACATTTCCTGTTTTCAAACACTGAACTGCTCACCTCTGCCATTTTAGGATCTATTCAACTGGACCAGCTTCAAACAAAAATTTAAACAAAATTTTTTATTTGAATCTTTCTTTCAAAGCTATTTGTGCTAGGAAAGGGACAGAATGTGAATGCAGGTGTGTTGCAATGTCCTGTTTTAAACTTCCGGGTCCCTTCCCAGGTGTGTCTATACCTTCTCCCTTCCCCCTCGCCCCTTGCTGAGTGTGCCCTGTCAATCAGGCTAACATACCAGCAAGGCGTTGTGTGGTTGGTCCCTCAGGCCTGGGGGACATTGGATAGGTGTCCCCAGTCCCTTGAGACCCTGCTCCTTTCACCTGGTTGGTGGCTCACCTGTCCCCTCCCCTTCCCCTGCCCTGAGCTTAAAAGGTTAATCAGACCATGCAGCCTCCATTCTGTTGGAGGAGTTGCCCCGGTTCAGACCTCTGTAACCATGGAATAAACATCTGGATATAACCCTCCAGCAGAATCCTCTCCTTCTTCTCTTCACCATCGCCAGAAGCTCTCTCTCCTGAGGTAAAGGGAGTCCTGACAAGCCTGGACTTGCACCAGTGCCCTGCTGCACTCTCCAGCAGCCAAGGTATCTCTGGGGTAAAGCACCACAGAAGCCGCCTTTGGCTCAGCAGCGAGGGTCACACTGACCCAGGCACCATCTAACTGGTTATATTGGGATTACTATTCCAATATATTGGCATCCCTGGTACAGGTGCAGCTGGGTGTGCCAGGGCTCACACCCACCTCGTCTGCCCCATCCACCCACTTGGGCGGGAGGCGCTTGGTGACGCCGATGGCGGCCTCGGGGTCCAGGCTGATCCCTGACACCAGGGCCATGCGGTCATCAGCCAGCTGCAAGGGAAACACACAGCAATTAGCTGGGTTCATTAGCTGGGTTCATTACCCCCCAACCCCGAGCACCACAAAGGGCATCTGTGCCTTCCCACAGGAATGAACCTCAGAGATGTGCTCAAACATCTGGCTCCTGCTTTGGCTCTCTGTGCTAATGACCCACAGCCTCCCTCGTGTGCAGCATCTGAAAGCTCAGAGTTACTCCTAGAATCAATTCTTAGCAAATTTCCCAGGAGGAAAGGTGGTATTGCAATGAGAATTCAAGTAACTCTCATGTTGGTGCATTTCTATCAGACAGCAATTCACAGCCAATGTTGCAGCACAGTTCATATTGGGCCTGGCAAGTTTGAAAATTGCATTTAGGAAAATCTCATAAAAAACATTTATTGCAACTGCTTGTTCTCAAACAAAGTTATTCTGAAGAACAAACACTCTTGCAAACTGACATGCATCTCAAATGGTTAAATTACTTAGTGATAATTAAATTGTGCTAAACACAAATAGCCAAGGCAGTACTGCAGATGATCATCAATGATACCACTTAAAACATTAACTGATTACTTGGCAAAGCTTTTCATACCAACATTTCCCTATTTTCTCCCAGATTTGTAATTTTCCTTTATCAGGCCTGGAAAGTTTTGTGGTTCCCTACCCCATCCCTTTTTAAAAAACAATCCCCCTTCCTTCCTGAGTAACTCTTTCTTGAAAGCCATTTCTTTATCCCTGACTTTATTCCTGATCAATGAAGTTTGCATAATTTATGCACAGCATGAAGAATAGTTAATGGCTTCACTGTGCAAAGTCACTCTACCCCACAGACCCACAATAAGTCAGATTGGTTCACACATTTATCTATTTATAATATAACATCACAAAATGTTTGATTTCTCTATGCAGAGACACTTCATCCTATACAATGAAATTCTATAAACCATCAGAATAAAGAAAGACTATTTTAGCTCAGTGATGTTGGCTTGATGCACCATGGCAGAATAAAATGTGAAAACAATACCTCATCCAGCTCCTGAAGTGATTTGTGGATGCCATCAGCCCCATCCAGTTAGAGACAGCAAAAGATAAAAGGGAAAAAAGAGACATAGGACAGATATAGGGCATGGTCAGTTGAGAAAATACTGATTTATTTTTAAAGCATGATGGTTTACCAAGAACAAACAAACTGGCTTTTAAGACATGGTTAATCAATAAATACATCATGATATTGCATTTTATGTCAGCATTTTGCTTAATACACCAACTTTAAAAAAAACATTTCAGTTCCTTGGTAAACAACAAGAACGCAAGAGATCAAGTGCAGAGCTTGGTTTGTTCTACAAAGTAATTGCACAGTGAAGTTTCTAAATGCTGAAATGTCAGGCAGAAAAGCTGCAATAGAACCCAGTGAAGAATGACAGCAAGGGCAGTCTGAGTGCAGAGCTCAGCACCCACTGCCTTTGGTTGTGATTGAGGGGGCACAGAGGAGCTCTTGTACATTTATTGACATTTATTGACAAGCACCCCAGTGCTCACAGGATCAAAGACAGCAAAGGACAAAAGGCAGAAGCAAATGTTCAGTCACTTCTGTAGACACCTGAGCTGTGCTCTGCTTCCAGGGAACTTTAACCCTGCAGGGACCTGGAAAAATACACCAGGACATGAATCTGCACCTTCTGTTCGTCAATCTCTGTGACCAAAAGGATATTTCACTCCAAGATTAACAAAGTCAGACCTAAAACTGGACAGAATCCTCATGGTTTAACAAAGCAGCAGCAGCTGATGATCTCTTAGGAGATTGCCCAAGCTTTTGGAACAGGACTCCACTGGTAAAGAGGCTGCTTTGATTGAGTTTAGGAATGAAATTGCTGACAGAATTCTCACAGCAAAGGGTTTCTCAAGGGAAAGCTGGAGATGAGCTCAGGGAAGCTGAGGGGCTGTGGGCTGGAATTTGCCCCGTGGCCTGGTGGCACAGAGCAGCTCTGCCTGGGGACAGCACCCAGGGAAACTGAGCAGCAGCACCAAAGCAGGAGAGACAAAGAGCTCACAGCACCTCACACCTCTGCTGAGACATCACCTGGGGGCTCTGAGATGCCACAGGGCCAGGAATGCACACAGGGACAGCTCCCAGTCACTGACAGCCCCACTGCACTGAGCAGCCCAGCCAAAACCTTCCATTGATGTTAACAAACACTGCAAATAAATATTTGATGCAGGTGCTCAATGTTATTGCACCGCCTGCTGAGTAAAGTGCAGTTTCATTGCACGGGAGAAGTGAGTTCAAAATATTTTGGAATATTTTTCTAGGTGATATTTTTAAAATATAATTCACTTTTTCTAGGTGATATTTAAAAAAAACCCCCAAGGATCTACAGAAGTGACATTAAAAATGAACAAGGACTAAATGCAGAGCCAAAGTACACATGAAAAATACAAATTACTGTTGACATTTCCTGTTCTGCAAATGCAATTTAATCCACAGCTTCTTAGACATAGGTGTAATACAGTTAGCAATGAACAAAGACCATTGGCAGCAACAGGAAGCACTGCTTTTCCCAACAAAAATCATCAATGGAAAGCTATTTAGAGTGATGAGACTGCCAGCAGATATTTACTGGTGGCTGTGACAAATGAATGATGAGTTTAAACAGAAAGTGTGAAAACCTGAGCAGAGCTGAGCTGCCAAGCAGCCCATCACAGCCTGACTAGCTCCAAACCCAGAAAAAGTTACAGAAACTCCTCTGAAGCAGTCACTTTCGGTATTTCTGTAAAGAGGAGTTACACTAGACTCTAGAACCCCCTTTCTCCCAGATGTGATTGAGTATTATTTGTATTTGGCATAAATAAAAAGGGCAATGAACATCAGAGCAACTTATGGAGAAATTTAAGCAATGGGACTAAACTACACCAGTGTATTTAACAGTGCCCACAGTGAGGTGAATAGAAGAGTTCTGCTGTATGAATTTATTTCGTTTTGGAGGTGAGGAGGCCTCAAACCCCTCCTGCCAATGCCAGCACTGAGCTGCCAGAACAGAAACTGATTCATTACACACGGAGCGAGCAGCACACACAGATCTCTTCTATTCCTTTAACGTGAAGGAGCGGGAAAACAGGAACCACCAGGGTGGGGAGGGCCGGGCAGAGGGAGGAAGGTCGGGGAGGGAGGGAGGGGTGGGTTTGAGGAGAGGGTTCAGGGGGACAGGGCAGGGCCCGGCCCGGCAGCGCGGGGCGCGGCGAGTACAGAAGGATGAAGGGAGGAGACTCACCGCAGCAGCCATGCTACGTGAATTCAGAGGGCTGGAGGAGCCGAAACTACTCACTTGCTCGGCCAGCAGCTGCCGGCTCTGCACCGCGTTGTTCCGCAACAACAAGAACGCGTCCGTGAGACGCCGGGTGGCCATGGCCCCCCGCCCCGCCGGGCCCGAGCCCGGCCCGGGGCCCGCGGCAGACGCGGCGGCCGCCCCTCACAGGGTCGGGGCGCAGACCCGTCAGAGGGCCGTGAGCGGCAGCGCTCAGAGGGCCGGGGCCGGGACGGCCCTGGGCGGGACCGGGACCCCCCAGCCCGGGCCCCCGCGGCCGCCGGGCGCCGCCATCGCCCCGGCCCGCACCGGCACTTCCGCGTTGTGCAGCGCCCGCCGCCTTCCGGCCGCCCGCCCGCGCCGCTCCGCCCGGCACCGCGGCCGCCACAACACAGTTCCGGTGCTCCGGGGGCCGGGGTAGCGGCGCCCGTGTCCGTGTCCATCCCTCTGTCCGTGTCCATCCCCGTGTCCGTCCCTCTGTCCGTGTTCATGGCCATGTCCGTGTCCATCCCTCTGTCCGTGTCCATCCCCGTGTCCATGTCCATCCCCGTGTCTGTGTCCGTGTTCATGGCCGTGTCCATCCCCGTGTCCGTGTCCATCCCTGTGTCCGTGTCCATCCCTGTGTGCATGTCCGTGTTCATGTCCATGTGCATCCCCACATTCTTCTCCAGTCCGTCTCCACATCCATCTCCATGTCCAGCTCCATATCAACCCCACATTCATTCCCATGTCCATTGTCTGTATTCACAGCCATCCCCATGTTCATTCCCCATCCATGCCACATCCATCTCCATATCTATCCCCAGTGCATCCCTAGGTCCAATCCTTCATCCATCCCCATATCCATGCCCACATCCCATTTAGTTTTTTTCCTTCTGAATCCCTCCTACTCCTTCCTTGCCATTTGGTTTGCTTCCAGTCAGTTTTCTGTTTTCCAGACAATGACCAGTGCCTTTTCCCCCCCTGATTCCCAACAATCCAGGGTGTTCCCTGAAAGTGAACAAGCCATTTAAAATGACAATATGGTGTTTGACTTTTCAGAAGAGACTTTTCACCCTGCTGACTACAATGACTTTTCCCAGCTGCTCTGTCAGTCCCATGTGGGGCAGATGTGACAGAGGCTTGGGCTCCCTCCCGTGCATCCCATGCCTTCATTCCAGGGACAGCTGGCAAATCCCCATGGGAGCAGCAGTGCCCAGTGCCCAGCACTGCCAGGGGAGTGCTGCCCACGGATCAGCAGGAGACTCCTTGGCTCAAACCCTCCCAGACCAGGCGGTGTTTACACCGTGCTGGAACAGGGACTGTAATCACAACCATGTTTTCTGAAACGTTATCTCATTTATTAAACTGCCTGGGCAAACCTGGACCGTGAAAAGTGAGGGGGAAAATTCCCTCTGCTAATTTAAGATATTTGGGGAGTTTTCTTGAGCAGCCCTTCTGCCTCAGTGGGAGAGACCTGAAAGTTGGAATTTAGCAAGGAAATAAGCTCCAGCCACGCAAGGCCTAACGCACGCAGCTCATTCTTCGTGGTCTGCTGAAATCTGCTTTCACTTTGGCTGCCTGACAGAGCCTTTAAAATATATGTGTGTGCTTCATTTCTTCATGCTAATTTTTAATCTACTGTAACAATTTTTATACTATGAGAACAGCTAATGACCTTCCTGCCTTCTCTTGGCACTGCTGTTGTGGCTGCAGGTCAGGAGAAATTTCTCCTGCCTTCAGTGGTCTCTCCATGATCTTTTAGAAAAAACCTTTTGGAATATCTCATTTGGATGGAGAACATGAACCCAGTAGGAACCCCAATGTGCTGGAAGTTGGTACACAGCAGCAATTAACATATTTTGCTTTCTGATTTTTGCCAACTTAAAAAAAGTTTTGGATGTTGGGCAGGCTTGGAATTTATGCAGGGGCTGTAAAAGTATTTGGGACTTGTACACAGAGGGATAAAACTCTGCAAGGAATGGGTCCAGACTTGGTGAAAAACCACTTCAAAGGGGATATTAGGAATAAGCAAAGGGAGTGGAAGGAATGGAAAAAAGGATTAATCAAAGAAAACTACATCTTAGAAGTTAGGAAGTGTAGGCATAAAGGGAAAGGTGCCAGAAGGAAAGCTAAGGTAGATCTAGCAAAGGAAATTAAAACAAATAGCAAAATGTTCTTCAGGCATACATCGCAGGGGAGGAAGGAGGGGAGGGGGAGAGGTGGTGAAAGGGGGGGAGGCAGGACACAAATGAATGTATAATATGTAGTGGAAATGTACACAGAGGAAATGAATGCATGGAGACAGAAATTACCTCATGCAAGTGGAACAAATCATCAGGATCATAATGCAACCATGATTTGGGCTAAATGATCGTTACAGGCACCTTTCAGCTGGAATATTTTGATTTCTGCCTCAGACATCCAAGAGCACTTTCTATCTGGCTGTGGAACAGCATCCCTGCATGAGCAGCACAACACAATCTGAGAACAGGAAAAATTCTTCCAGCTTTTAAAAAGAGGGAAAACGATTGAAGTCTGATCCAAATAAAATACAAGATTTTGGGATAAATTTAGCAAAAAAGAATAATAGCAGACATGATGGCAGAGAGAACTGGGCTAAAGGGGAACATAGATTTATTTACTGGAGGTGGACAGTGCTGGACTAACCTGGTGACTTTGGAAGGTTTTCATAACAGATAAGAGCTGGTAGTTCTGTTCTGCCTGGTCATGAATAAATATAGGCTGGAAATGAGAGAATATTCCATCAGAGGAATTGGGTCCTGGTTTGTCCTCCCTACAGGCATGGCAAGGGCAAACACCCACATCAGAACGCTGGGTTTGATCTGATAATAAAAACCCCAAATCATATTTTCCCCTTTAAGACAGCACACATCCCTGGATCCATCTCCTCAGTGCGTCCTGGCAATGCTCAGGGCTGTTGCATGCCTGTCCTAAGCCCACTGGCCCAGGTTTGGAGGCTGTGTCTTCCTCTGCCCTTTAATCTGTTTTTTACTGCCTGTTCCCTGCTGCTGCTCGCAGCGAGGCAGGAGACAGCAGTGCTGCCTGCACTGGCACATTCCTGCACCCACCTCCTCCCACAGCAGGGCCTGGTGGGGAACTTTCCAGTTGCTACTGTGGCATTTGGATCTGGCTTCTGGTGGAAAAAACCACTCCATATTCTGAAGAACATTCTATTTCGAGGTGAATAGATAAGCATCCTTTTTTTTTTTTTTTTTTTTTTAATGGCAATTTAATCAGAGACATATTTCAAACTCCAGCTTTTAAACTGCAAACTCCTTTGCTTGTGCTTAAAAACTCCTTCAGTGTGCTCCTGTCCCTGTATCACTGTTTGGGTGCCCAGGCCATGTGAAGGGCAAGCAGACCTCATGCTCCAGTGATCAGATGAAGGTCAATCCCCACACCATGTTTTATCTTGTGTAATTGAGTAGATACACAGAGGAGGTGAAATATTGCACTCTTTTGAAGCCTGAGCAATCAGCTTGTGCCAAATTCAGAATTAATGGGCCGTGAAGTGCATTTTGCCCTGAAAAATCCCACCATCCTTTTGTAGATGGAACATTTCTCTGCCAGAGAAGTTCTGCAGGAAAGTTTCTGGAGGAAAAAACAGCAAAGTGTCTGGGTTACCCCCGTCATTGCTGGAGGTGCATTCTCTGCACAGGGATTGATCCTGGGAAAATTGATCATGTTCTTGCCTTTATCTTGCAGCAGAAGGATTTCAGGTTTTAGGGCTGTCAAACTCTCGGTTTCCTGAGCAGGTCAGTCATTGAGCCAGGTTTGTCTGTGCAGGAACTGGAGCTTGCCGAGGTTTGCAGTGCGTGTGATTCTGACAGCATCTCTGTAGATGGTGCTGCAGGGCAGGGAGATGGGAACAAGAACGGCCTGTGCTGCTTTTAAAATTCAGTCCCTTGGTTTCTCAACCAGCCCTTGGTATTTCAGCTTCCTTACAAGAAAATGAGACATAGTTGCCCATAATATCTTCATTTTAATGAGGTATAATCTGCACCCATTGGAAGCATAAACAGAGGAGAGCTGTTATTTTCTCTGGGTTCAAACAGCTGACATTCTGTAACTCTGCCTGGAAAACTGCTGTTGAACAAACTGGCTTTTCATATTGATCTAAATGTGCCAGCATTCTAACAGCAGATTGTGGAATCTAGGGAATTCCAGAAAAACATCTGGAAAAGAATAATAATGTGGTCATGCAGAGACACTAAATAATGGATGTTTAATAAAGAGAAAGAAATTCACATCTCTAAAGGGGCTCCGTCCTTTTTTGCTCAACATCAAGTGTTGCCTTGAGTTCAGCTGCTCTTCTGCACACTGAAAAATGGAAGAATGGATCCTGCAAATGTGTCTGTACTCCTCCCCTGCTACTGAAATGCAATCAATCCAGGTGGAATCAGGTCTTACTTAGAGCTGGGTAGGCAGTGAAGACTGATGTGTCTGCTTGGAGGGCTGGGAGGAATTTTTTAATCAAAATTCAGCTGCATGAATTTGGTGTTTACAGGCAGACATACTTCACATACATAATTACACAGGCAACCTTGTTCAAAGGCAGATGTGAGAGGCACAGCCTGTGAGTTTGTACCCCAGTCTTGTGACAGACTAATAATGCCTGTGGTACTTAAACAATGGAACAACTCTGTCATCTAATATTGTGCAAAATTCCTTCCCTCAGCTGGGCACTATATTAAATCTTCTGTGTCACCACAGTGTAGGTCACCTCTGCAGCAAAGATAAAAGGTTGCTCATTGTAGACATTTATATCTCTCCTTACCCTAATTCTCTCTCCAGTAGTCATGTGAGGATATTCTGGTTTAAACTGAGCTGTCAAATATAAAAATGTGTTAGTGGTCTCTTTCTTGTAAGGTGTATATAATTTCAGATCCAGGTGGGACTCCTAGCATCATGGATATGGTTTTTTAGCTGAGCAAAAGTTGTGGGGCTGGAGGTATATGGCAGTAATTAGATGTTGATATGCAGACATAGTGTGAATTCAAGATGTTCTGTCCCCTAAATGTCTCCTGCTGACCATAGTTAGGATGTTACCCTGCAATTTATCCACCCCAGTGCACTCTGTGAGTGCCTCCCTCGTGCTGCAGTGCAAGTCAGTCAGTTCAGTCACTGACAGAGCAGCTTTCCCTGACAGGTCAAAGCACCACAGACAACACAGCAGACACTCAAGGGTCAAACAGTTCCCTGCCTGCAGTAAGAGAAGAGAAATGTGCTAAATGTGCTGTTTGCATCCTGGGGCAGACTCCCACAGTACTTCCAGTACATCCAAACATGAACAAAATGTAGTCAAAATAAGTAGACAAGAGAAATATTATTATTCCCCTTTTAGGGATGAGGTGCCAAGGCATGAGGAGATTCAGTGAGCAGCTCTCTGCAGATATGTGTAATGCAGGAGCTGGCAATAAAACACAGCATTCATCGTTACTGCCATTTTACAGATGGAAAAACTAAGTCACAGGACAGCAGTGGCTTGCTCAAGGTCGTGCAGGGTATTTGTAGCAAATCCAGAACCTGAATCTGGAGCTGCTGAATCCTGGTCAGCATTTTTCCTAAGGGAATCATGGATAAAGAGATTAATGTCAATAATTTCCCTCAAAGCAGCAGAATTTCAGAGGGAGAAGAAAGACTGTTCCAGGAAAATATGCCTCTTCTTGTGTTAGAAAAAGAAGCTTAGACTCCAGTATCCCCAGCAACTCATACCTATGTTCTTGTTATCCTAATTAGTGGCAATGTTCCACTTCCAGAAGGTTTTATCTCTTTAAATGAGGTGGGTTTTTTTTTCAACTAATAAAATTAGAGAAGGCAATTCACAAAGATGTATTACAGCAGATCATGGTCTGACATTCATTCCAGCAATAACAACTCTTATCAAAGAAAGATCTTTTCCATAAACGTAGGAAACAAGTCAGGCTAATAAAGACATGAATAGGTTTTTTGCACATTACAATGTAAAAATAATCAATGAAACAGCAAAAAAAATCGAGTCAGAAAGTCTGCCTAATGAGTGTTATCTTGCACAGAAGTAGTCTGGTTCTGCTTTATAATGAGAGCATTTAGCCATAAATCATCTGAAAAGAGGGAACTTCAATGCCAGTTGGGAGCAGCAGAGGGCACGTAAGAGTGGGGTCCTGCTTAACAAATCTTCACTTTTTTGGCCTAGATCTTCCTGTAGGGTGAGGAACTGTACACACTGATTTTCTTAATGAACTGGTGCCCAGTTATTACCAAGTGGGTGTCCTGTGGTGAAGAAATGTCAGATTTCCAGGCTGGTTCTCTGTCACTTAGAAGCGCTGCCTGCAGCTGCTGTGTCATGCCAAGACTCTGCTGTTCATGGTGTTTATTGCTGTTCTCAGGAGTGCTTGGAAATAGGAAATGATAGAACCTGAGATAAGCACAGAGGTGATGTAAGAGATGATGTGCAAGGAAGGAAACTGGACCAAGCAACAAAAGTTTATTAGAGCAAGGGGAGCAGGGCAGGGAGGGGGGCAAGAGCAGCTGCTGAGAATGGCCATGGGGAGATGATGAAATCCCCTTTCTGCCATAAATAGCATCACAGTGGGGAAAAAGACCAAAAACCCAGAGCAGACCATGCATCTGAAATCAAAACAGAGGGATTGCAAGGAACATCAGAACAGCAGCTCCAAGAAATGAACTGGTTTTATTTCTTTCTCTTTTCTTCCTGTTGCCCAGATAAAAGAATTACAGTGTCTCCACTATCTGAGAACTTCCACTCCCCAGAGCCTCATGGGAACATCCTATTGTCTCCAGTTTGAAGAAACTGAGGCAAGGGATTGTGATGCTGATTTGACAACATCCTGGTTTCACCTGGAGGAAGGTAATTTTTTTCTGCCTAGTAGCTGTTACAGATTTGGGATGAGAATAATGTTAATGTTTTAGTTGTTGCTGAGCAGTGGCCAAGGACTTTTCATCCTCTCATGCTGCCCGGCCAGCAAGGAGGCTGGAGGGGGCAGAAGAAAGTGGGAGGGGACACAGCCAGGACAGCTGATCCACAGACCAAAGGGATATTCCAGAGCATGTGGCAGCATGCTGGACAAAAAAAAAAATGGTGGGAGTTAGCCAGAGGGTGATCAGTGCTGCTTGGGGGCTTACTGGACATTGCCCAGTGAGTGGCAATTGCTCTGTGCATCACTTGTTTTGTGTATTCTTTTATCTTTATTATTTTCCTTCCTTTTCTGTCCTAGTAAACTGTCTTTGTCTCAACCCATGAGTTTTGCCTTTTTCCAATCATCTTCCCCATCCCACCACGGGGGATTGAGTGAGGGCTGGGTGGTGTTTTGCTGCCTGCTGGATTGAAACACAACAACTGTTTTTTCTCCAAGCTACCTTTGTCTTATCCCTCTGGAGTCATGGATGCCTGATCTTGGATGGCCCACATGGCCCAGACTCCTCTCTGGGAGTCTCACCTCCCACTGATGTCCCCGTGCCTGGCTTTGGGCCTGGACCCCTCAGCTGCTGTCTGTGGCCCCAGCTGCTCTGCAGTGACAGCGAATGCCCCCTTCAATGACCCTGCCCTGAGCTCCCCCAGCCATCCCCACTGCTCAGAGAGGACCAGGATGTGAGTGATGTTAGGATGTGGGTGGTGTCAGCAGTGGGCAGAGGGTTATTTTGGGTTATTTTGACCCCACACCTCCTTGCTGCTGTGTGGAGGCTGATCTGGGAGGCTCTGTGCTCTGCAGGGTGTGTGCCCCCATCTCTGTGCTGTGCTGCCCTTGTTGTATCCCTGCTGGGAAAGGAAGTCCAGGGCATGTTGGCCTTGCTTTTCAGGGGTGGCTGTGTCTTCCCGTGCTTGGAGTACATCCACCATTGCCCACAGAGGGCTCAGGGCTCTCGAAACCCTGAGCTGAGTTGTAGGAAAAAACCAGAGACCCGTGGCTGAATTGTTGCTCCCAAGGGAGGGCTGGATCCAGTCTGTGCCAGTTCCTCTGACACAGCCACCTCATTTTCCTTGCATGGGAATGTTCACCCTGGCTTCTCTCCACTGTGTCCCTCTTAAAACCCATAGAAGAGGCTGTCAGAATCACTCAGCAGCAGGAAACACTGGGCACAAGGACCGTGGAATCTGGGATCTGCCTGAATCTGCTGTTCTTGGTGCCTCCGTGTCCCAGCTCCCAGCAGTGACTTTCCCCACCACTGAGAGCATGTGAGAGCCCAGGAGCTGTTCCATAGCAGGGGCCAAGGAAAAGGTCCCAGTGCTGCCTTCACTTTCCTGCAGCAGAACTGTGGAAGGTGTTGGGCTGGGAGAAGTTAGCAAGACATAATTTGGCTCTGCATATTTTCTTGAGGTATTCTGTCTAAGTAGGCTCAGCAGCTTTGCCTATCCCCATCTCAGTTTCCTGACCAAAGATGAGGTGCGAGGAACTGAACCACATTCCCTGGGAAGAGCTGATAGAGCCTCCCCCGCTTCTCCCCCTCCTCTGGTGCTTCAAACCAAAACAGCTGGAAACTTCTTGTGGCTGGAGATGTGCTGAGTGGCCTGGCTGGAGTTCAGGGAGAGGTAAAGCAATCCCACCCACCAGTAGCAAGGGCTCTGTGCCACCACCAGCCCTTGCGTGCCCTAAACCCTGGCTTCCTGCTAATGGCTATCTCCAGAAATACCAGCAGCCCTGCAAGAGAAGGGACTCACATCGCTGGGCTGTGTTTTATCCTGTGAAATATGAGGTGTGACACAACACACTGGCATGAGGCGAAGCAGTTGTGTGCTGATGTGGTGACACACTCGAGGCAAAACTGGAAAATTTGATCCCTTCCTGCCCACGGTCTCCCAGGCTCTGTGGTGAGGCCTGACTGGGTTTGCTGGGGATGTCGAGGGAAAACGGGACCCGGGGCCAGCCCCAGCTGCAGTTCATGAACTCAGGCCTGTCAGGCTGGCAAGTGCCCACCAGGCTGAGGGGTTTGCTGGGCTTGGGCTCTGCCACAGCTGGGTGAGCCAGGCTGAGCACAGCCCAGCCCAGCCAGGTTTGTCCCTGCTCTTCAGGGGAGCTGAAGAACGCTGAGCTGGGCTTGGCACTGTTCTATCAGAGACAACTTTGGCCAGTTGTTATTCTGGCTCCAGATCCAGCTCAGAAGGTCCCCCTGCTGCACCAGTCACCCTGTTCTCCTCCCCGTGGGACCAGGATTCATTCCTATTCAATTGAAGACAACAGAGCTGCTGAAGAACAGCAGAGCAACAGTTGAGTTTGATTCTCCTGAGCAGTCTGAGAGCGACAGGGACCCTTGAACACATTTCTGTGCTCCCTGCATTTGCTTCTTCACCTTTCTCTTCCTCATTTCTGTTTCTGGATAACTTTTCTCCCATTTTAAGCATGATGGCAGCTGTGTAACAGAGATCAAACCCCTGGACAAGGAGAATTTGCCCTCTCCTGCAGCACAGTTGTTAGTCTCTTGCTGTTTCCATGGCCCAGGGATCAAATGATGCTGTCCATTAATGATCATGAAACCATATCACAAAACAGTATCAAAACTGTGGTCAGTGCAGTTGTAGAACCAGAACTGAATGTCTAATCTTCATGAGGTCTGACAGCAGAGCAAACACAGGGGGGTGACAGCAGGCACAAATGCTGGGGGATGACAGTGAGGTGCCTCCTGTAGCTCCAAGCAGTCCTGCAGACCCATCTCCCTATAAGTGCCACTCCTGAGAGTGTTCCAGGCAATTATCTTGGGGTTCCCATGTGGATTTTGTAAAACCAATGTCAAAACCAGCCCAACAAAGCCACACAACAGATGCTAATTTCTGTCAGCTCTAGCACAGCACTTGCGCAGGGAAATGAGGACCAGCAGTGCTCCTTTGGGTGAATGTGTGCATACACACTCATCCAGAAGGGTTTCTGGCTTTTTATGTAATACAAGTGTCTTGAAACAGATCTGTTTGCTCAGAAGAGCAAAGGATTAATGAATAATGTGCAATTAAATCCTGTACAGGAGGTAGCAAGTAAGAACAGCTCCAGCTTTGCTCCCTTCCCAGGATTTTTTCATGTGCACATTGAGGAGCTCTTGTTTAAACTAATGCTTCTCTTTCTGTTCTTTGGGACAGATTTCTGGTGTTGACTGCAGAGAGGAGCTAACCCCAGGATGTTTGGAGCCTGTTTTTCCAGGTTGGGTTATTGCCCAAATGGTGAGCACATGGATGTGGACTTGGTTTCTGTTTTGCTGTTGGCAAACCTGGGCACAGGGTTTTCCATGCACAGAGCAATGGAGAAGCAAAGCTTTGGCTGAGAGTGACACAAATAACACTTGAGTCTGAGCCCTCACCAGCAGATCAAGACCTCCATATCACTAGAAAAATGTGCCGAAGTATTCACTGCACATACTGTTCTCCCTCAAAGGAACAGAAGTGTCCACATCATTAAAAGGAAATATTTTATGCTGATCATTCCCACATGCCTGCTCTGTATCTATCTGGGTTCTTAAGCAGCACCCATTCTGCACATAATGTCATGCATTTACGTCTCACAAAGAAGATCAGACCACCTCAGGCTAAGGAATTGTGTTCTGGGTCCTGATAAAACCATTTTATGGAGATGAATAACTTGTGTGGTTTCATGCTTCCTTTCCCTGAAATGCCATTAGATGAACATCAAGTGCTTTTGTATTTATTTGAGGGAATTTCCTTTTAGACTCTGCAACCAGAGAAAAAAAATGGGCACTGGAAGGAGCTGGGGCTGAGTTATGCCTCTGAGTGGCAGTGGCTCAGCGAGAGCCCAGGAGCTCGGCTTGCTGCCTCATTTATATCCATCAGAGTGCCCTGAGCTGCAGACTGGGATAAGTTACCTCGTCTGAAGGACTGAAATACCACATCAAAGCACCATGTGGATCAAAGGTGAAAGCAACAGGCATTCCCATCTGGCTCATCTTTCAGACCTTCCTCTCTCTTTGGTTTCCACTTTGGATCTGATAATGCGGCTGAGCGCAGCCTTTCATGCGCCTCCGTTCCTCGGGGCACGGCTGGGATGGAGCGTGGATTTCCTTGTCAGCAGCCTCTGTGGGGCTTGGGGTTTGCAGGGCTTAGCTCTCAGGCATCACTGATGGGAAAGATCCATCATTTTCAACGAGGCAGAGAAGACTGATGGAGTCAGAGCGGCAGAGCAGAGCTCTCCTGCCCCGGGTGCACAGTGGGGCGCAGATCCACAGAGAGCAGCTCAACAGTGAAGCACCAAAATTCATCTGCAGCACGTGCCCTCCCAGGCAATCAACCCTGTCATTCAAGACTTTATATGAAGAGTCACTAAAGCATCCTTGAGCCTTGGAGAGGACACACACAGGGTAAAACTGAGAAGGCCATGTCCACTGATACTCAGTGGCACTTGGAAGCACCCTGAAAATTTTTATGCTAAATGAAGTAAATGTAGAAGTAAATGGCTTCAGAAACTCAGAAAGCAGCCTTTCACCCCACTGCAGTGTGATTTCTGCCACAGGAGGCAGATGAAGCTGTGCTGCTCAGTCCCTATGAAAATCTGGATGTTAATTCTTCCGTACTGTAGGCTTATCCTGCAGTATTTCTTGTCAGTGGGAGTCAGAGTCAGCACAGCATGAAGGAAAGGCCTCATGACCTGAAAAAAATCTTGATTCTGACATTTTCCGTCATTCAGACCCTTTCACTCATGTCACCAAAGTCTTACTGAGTCCCTAGTGGCTGTCTCTGGGTGGAAGTCTCTCTTTGATAGATGTTCTCAGCTGTGGATTCCTGCTGCACTTTGGTGTCAGAATCAATAGATGTGCTTAAGTGGGATTTGTGGAGATGCCTCCTGGATTCAGAGCTCAGTGCTACTGTGTAGGGCCTCAGCAAGTAGCTTTTGAATTCTAGACCCTCCAATATCTGTGGGTTCATGTAAAATGAAATATCACATTATGTTAAAGCTGAGATGGATTCCTACATGTCAGGGTTGATCCCCAAGGTTTATAAAGCTGTTCAGACTGGCAGCAAGATGAACAAGGCAATTGTATGGTTCTTTCCCCTGCTCCAATCTGCAAAAGGAAAACATTATGACTCACCAGCCAGAGAAGTTGTACTTTCTTCAGCAGGAAGCTTTGCAGATTCTCTGCTCCCAGATCTCGTTACACTCTTCCATCCCACCACTCTGGAAAAACTCCCACGGAAAGACAGGCAGATATTTTAATCAAGAAATGGCCCTTATTTCCATTAGCAACAGCTGTTTTCCTTTTAATTCAATTCTCCATTCTGCAGTCTGTTTATGAAAGCTGCCATTAATTACGTTTTTCATCAGTCAATGTTCAGAGATGGCTAATGGCCCAGCACACCTAATTAGTCCTTCATGTATGATAATGTTTCATCAAGTCTATGGTTGGTGTGCAGGGCAGATATCCGCTGTGCAGTGGGGCTGCCCGGGCTGGGGCGGATCCAGTTACAGCCGCTCCTGCTGCTGCCAGCGCGGGGAGCTGGGGCTGTGACAGCAGCGACTGCCAGCAGGGGCTTCCAATGTCACTGCGAGCATGCCAGCATCAGGGTGAAGAATTCAAGCTGCCTTTGGAAGCTCTTTGAAGGCAGGGAGTGCAGAGATTGAAATTACAGCTACCTTGGGTTTTTTTTCCTAGTGATGCACTCGATAAGTGATGGCTAAATTCACTGTGTTAGAGTGCCTTCCTTTAGCTTTTTCTGTGCAGGAGCCTTCTGGTCATCCTTGCCTAGGATTCCCAGTTGATCCATCCCTCTCAAGCCACAAAGCTGGCTCCTTGTGATGCCTTCTTTCATGTCACTGTGGCATGACTTAAACAAACTTACCCAGTGATGCATCTGGATTTGGGCAGGTCTTTGGTTAGGTATAGCCAAAGGTTTGACACAACTGTCCAGAAACTATAGGCATGAAAACAACTCATCTTTGTTCAACAAGATGCAGGAGTAGGTTGAATGAATTCTTCACATACCTTAATGCTGGAGCTGGAGTCTGAACATCACGCTCAGCTGGAAGTTTGCCTTTATTTTGAAGGTGTTTGCAGCTGCAAAGAATAGCAGTAGTTATTGGCAGGTAGCCTCAGGTAAGAAACATTTCAAATCCTGTGGTACAGAGGTAGTTTTTGAAAACGATCCCCACCTGTCACAATCGTGTATTGCATTCCCATCAGTGTGTGTGCAGAGCTGTCTCTGTTCCCTCGCCCAGGCTGTCACCTGCAGAGTTCAGGGCATTGTAGAAAATTGCACAAACTGAGTAGGGACATGTTTTGTTTATCTTGGTAGGAAAGTGGCAAACGACCAGAGCAGGATTTGCAGTCCTGTGTTGCATAAGGCAGTCACTCACCGTCAGCCCTTCCTGTGCCTGAGGCAGTCCAGACCCACGATCCCTCTTTGCTGTCTTCATTTGCCTTTGCTGTGAGCCCCACAGGAGGCTGCAGGAAAGTCAAACTGATGCAGCAGCATTTGCTGTTTGCAATAATAACAGCGCTCAGCAGTGAGACCACCTCATTGTGTCTGAGTAATGAGAGATGCTCTAGCATTCTACCTGATGCTGCAGGTACTTCTCTGTCCTGTAGAATCACATCAGGCTGAAGCAGAGGTTCTCTGGTGAGTGCTCAATTGGCCAATTTCTGACTGTGTGACCTCACTAAATTAAAGCCTTTTGACTGCTGGAGGAATGAATCTGCCATGCTGCTAAACAGACAGAAGCTTTTTCACGAGACATCTGCTCCCAAAGCAAATGAAATCTGCTTTGATTTCCATGGCCTGTCGAGGGATGAGAGCAGCACTGCAAGGAAGCATACAGGATTGGCTCAGAAACAGTTTAAAGGAGCATACAAGAGCAGCCCAGGTGCTGGCATTTGAGAGGAGAAAGAGAAAATGCAAGTGACCTGTTAAAGAATATGTCCTACTCACAAAGCCTCCAGGACTCATGCTGCAAAGGGGTATAATTGAAGGGTTTAGACACAGAATAACTCTGCATTTAGCATTACTCTGACCAAACAGGGTTTTTTGGCAGGGGAAGGAAGGCAAGTGTCCTACTGCTGTTCATTGTTCGGTCACCTCTTTGCTTGCTGTTTGATCACCTCAACTTTGAGCTCTCCTCTGAAATGTCTCAGCTGGAAAGTGCTGGATTTATGGAGCTTTTGCAATGGTGATATAAGGAATGTTCTTGCAGGGTGTTATGGTCCTGCTGTCAAGTCCTTCACTGGAATCCCAGAGTAACTCCAGTGCAGCTGATGGGTTACTGTCGTGTAAGTGAAGGCAGCATTCATCTCCTGGACATCACCTTTTGGCCTCTTCTGTTGGCAAATGAACCTGATGTAATATTGCAAAAACACATCCTTTGAGTGAAAGTGATAAGAAAGACAAATGTTTGACTTTAGCCAGGGAATTTAAAACTCAGAGTCCTTTGAAGATTGCTGAGTTCTGTGCTGTGTTAGTCGTCCATATCTATCTAAGAAAACACTCATTTCATCACAACTGGTGACATAAATTCAGACTTGTGAGCAAATGGCTAGGTTGAGTTAAATCACCTCTCTATCTGCTAATGGCATTTTTGCTTTTGCTTCATGATGAAGGTTATCTCCCTGTTTGGAAATTATAACCTACAACTGTTAGACAGCATTATCTGCAGACTTGGGTGAGATAATTTGTATGAAAAATCCAGGGAATCTGGAGCTTATTGGCTTCCATTCACATGAAACTGAAACTCTTTGGGTCTCTGGTCGCCCTCACATATTCCTGCTGCTATACAGTGGGGAAGGAATAGCAGCTGGCAGATGATGGATAGCAAGGCTGCAGCCCAAACTAAGGTTAGCAGTGACATCACTGATAGAAAGGGAAGCAGCTTGAGCTGTTTATAAAACTCCAGTTGGGAAGTTTGCCCCAGACTGCATTAGCCTCTGTTCGCTGCCTACCCTGCTTTTCCCCACTCAAATTCCAAGCTCCTTCAAGGGAAACAAACATCTGCAGAGACACAATGTTAATTGTTCTGCTTAGGGCTGCTGTTTACATTTTTGGTGCAAGCAAGTCAAAGCATGTCAAGGCTATCCTGATGGCTAAAACAAGCCAGAAATTTTGTTCCGGCTGAAATAACACGGGGCTGGATTCTGATCTTTCCTACCAAACCTTTTGGGATTGGCCATAAAGGGTGGAAATCAGAACCTGTACAAATCAGAGGATGCAAAAAAAGTAGCAGAGAGGTAAGAGGGGGAATGTGCTGGAGCCACCAGGGAAACATCACAAGGTTAATGCAGTTTTCCATTATCTGAAAACAGGGGGATTACTCTGCATTTGTAAGCTTAAAATTGCCAGCTTCCCCGGGTTCTGCTCCCGTCACAGTCCAGCCTAATGGCTCCTTATCAGGGATGATGAATCGCTCTTGAGCCTACACTTTGGTCCCTAATTTCCACTTTCCTTGCATCTGCTTTAAGTCCTTTTTAATTTTAACACGTACAGCAGCTGTTGAGCCAAGCGTGGCCCTGGTGCTCACAGTCATCCTGGTAATTACCGTGCTCACCAGGTCCCTTTAGGATGCAATTTCAATGGGGTGTGACTTTCACAATATTTTTTTTCTTGTTGTTGCTCGAGCCACTCCAGGAAGGAACTGTTAAACACGAGTCTCAGCAGGATCCATCATGACTGAGGACAGAACAGAATGTAATGAAACAGGGTGAATACGTGTCTCACTGGGCAGGATATGTTCTCTTATTTATATGGTTGATAAAGCTTTGGCTGAGGTTCAAAAAGGTGTTCAGCTTTCATCTCTCTGTCTTCCTTCCTCCACTCCCCTAAATATTAATGCTGCGCTCATACCACCCGTATTAGTGGCTACTTTAATTGTTTACAGTTTTTTTTTAATAAAGGCTCTCACCTTTAGCCTGTGCAGTTGCACAAGCCCCTCTCTGTGCTCCTGCGTGCTCCCTCCATCGCTGCTGTCCTTGCCTTCCCCGCGGCCCGGCGGGCTCGCTCCGAGGCGCTGCAGGGAGCAGAGACCCCAGATCACCGGAGCTCCGGGAGCCGTGTCCTTGCTGGGGACAGGGAGAGACCCTGGTGGCACTGCAGGAGCTCCGGGAGCAGTGTCCTTGCTGGGCACAGAAGGGACCCCGGTGGCACTGCAGGAGCTCCGGGAGCTGCGTCCTTGCTGGGGACAGGGAGTGACCCTGGTGGCACTGCAGGAGCTCTGGGAGCCGTGTCCTTGCTGGGGACAGGGAGAGACCCTGGTGGCACTGCAGGAGCTCCGGGAGCCGTGTCCTTGCTGGGGACAGGGAGAGACCCCGGTGGCACTGCAGGAGCTCTGGGAGCAGTGTCCTTGCTGGGGACAGGGAGGGACCCCGGTGGCACTGCAGGGAGCAGTCCCCAGGTCACTGGAGCTCCGGGAGCCGTGTCCTTGCTGGGGACAGAAGGGACCCCGGTGGCACTGCAGGGAGCAGTCCCCAGGTCACTGGAGCTCCGGGAGCCGTGTCCTTGCTGGGGACAGGGAGGGACCGCGGTGTCTCCGCTCAGGCTGTGACCCCGCTGGCGCTGGGCAGTGCCGTGTTGATGTCCCCTGTGCCAGGGCACTTGGCACCGTGGGTTGTTTGAAAGCATGCTGTGATCCTCTGCTTTAGGCCTGGGGAATGTGACGAGGCTGTGTGGGAAGCTGAGGTTGTGCAGGAAGTGTGTGCCAGCGCTGGGAACTGAAGTCACATCTCCTGAGTCCCACCTGGTCCATTAACCATAAACCATTTCCCTCAGTAAGTGAGTACAAGAACAGCCTCTTTTACATTATTTACATGCTGGGAGAGCAGGGGCAGCTCTGTGAGGGTGTAATGTGGCAAACAAAGGGCAGCAGGATTGTGAAATGCCAGCTGACAGTGGGAGGAAGGTTCTGTGGGGTCGGGGTGTGTCTGTTGAACCCCGAGCTCCTCAGTAAGCACCGTTTAACAGCCGGTTCCCAGGTCAGCAGGGAACAGGGCATCCAGTGATTGTCTATCCACAGGGACATCTATGCCAGGAGCACTGGAAGGACATAGCTCCTGCAATGCTGACTGTTTCTTCCTGGCACCAGTTGCTCCCTTCATGGGATCCCATGTCTTGAGACACATTTCACAAAAATTGCAGCAGCTGAGAGTAAATCAATCACACTGCTCTGCTTTGATCCTGTGCTCTGCTGTTTCTGTAGCAGCCAACATACAGATCGTGAAATTCTCCTTTATCACCTTTTTGGCTATGTTTGCAGTGTAAAATTATGGTGCTTGAATTAAGGCCTGTGTTTATGAAAAGAGACAAGAATGATTGATATTTATGTGAGCATGAATTAAACCAGTATTTTTAATTCTATGGCAATTAATTCAATCAGGGCAGTGACAAATAAGAGCATAGACATCCAATTAGGGCCTGTTGCACAGGCATATGGAGAAAATAAAGAAATTTTTCTGATGTAATCTGATTTGGATCAGGCCCTCAAGAAGGAATAGACTTTCTGCTCCAAATAATTCATTTGATTGCTATCAGAACAGGAATTTACTACAGCGTCTCTGGCCAGTCTGTCCTCTCCATCTCAAAAGGCTTGGGTTCCCGTCCTCCCAGAAAAGACTGGCTATATACAAAAAGCTGTGAATGGAAAACTGTTACAACATCACTAATAGTAGCTGGGAAGGAGTTTGTAAGTGATGCAATTTAATGTTTATTTTCCCTCAGAGTTAAGCACTTTTAGGGACATCCCCAACGAGCAGGGAGATGAGCTGGCTGGTGATCTGACCCTGCTCTGCAGGGACCAGGCAGCACAGAGAGTCTGTGAGCAGCCTCTGCTCCTGGTCCCGCCGCTCAGCTCAGGAGGCACTGGGATTATTGTGCTTTCCCTTCACTCACCTCACAGCGCGCTGAGGGTGATCGCTTCCAGCAGGCGCTGCAGGGCAGGAAGGCAGCGATGCTGTTGGGGCTGGGGCAGAGGTGGCTGAGCAGAGCCCAGGCAGGAGAAGGACGGGGCTGGGCAGAGGGGGCTGAGTGGGGCCGGGCAGAGGTGGCTCAGTGGGGCTGGGGCAGGAGGGCAGCGATGCTGTTGGGGCAGGGCAGAGGTGGCTCAGCGGGCCCGGCAGCAGCGGGCCGGGGCTGGGCAGAGGTGGCTGAGCAGAGCCCAGGCAGGAGCAGGACGGGGCTGGGCAGAGGGGGCTGAGCGGGGCAGGGCAGGGGCAGAAGTGGCTGAGCAGAGCCCAGGCAGGAGCAGGACAGGGCAGGGCAGAGGTGGCTCAGCGGGCCCGGCAGCCGCGGGCCGGGGCTGGGCAATTGTGGCTGAGCAGGGCCCGGGCAGGAGCAGGACGGGGCTGGGCAGATGTGGCTGAGCGGGGCCGGGCAGAGGTGGCTCAGTGGGGCTGGGGCAGGAGGGCAGCGATGCTGCTGGGGCTGGGCAGAAGGGGTTGAGCGGGGCCGGGCGGGAGAGCAGCGATGCTGTTGGGGCAGGGCAGAGGTGGCTCAGCGGGCCAGGCAGCAGCGGGACGGGGCTGGGGCAGAAGTGGCTGAGCAGAGCCCAGGCAGGAGCAGGACAGGGCTGGGCAGATGTGGCTCAGCGGGCCCGGGCAGCAGCGGGCCGGGGCTGGGCAGATATGGCTGAGCAGGGCCCGGGCAGGAGCAGGACGGGGCAGGGCAGAGGTGGCTGAGCGGGACGGAGCTGGGGCCGAGGTGGCTGAGCAGGACCCGGCAGCCGCGGGCCGAGGCTGGAGCTCGGAGCGAGCGCAGCGCAGGGGCCCCGCGGGGGGACGGAGCGCGGCTGCCAGCGAGCCCTGGCACAGCCCCGGCTGCGGGCAGAGCTCCGCATCCCCGCCTGCCCCGGGCAGCCCATCAGCGCTGACTGTACCCGCAAAGTATTCAGGAAAATAAAAGGAAACCATGCTTACGTTTGGGTTTTCATGGCTGGCTTTTTATGGATGGCTTTTTACATCTCTCTTTCTTTTTCTTGGTCATGAAAGCAGTCGGGCTGCCCAGCAATCCAGATCTGAATTCCTTAACCTGGGAGGCATTTTGTGCAGTCTAACAGCCTAAGACCAAGTGAAGCATCATGCACCAGTGATCTTCATTTTCCAGGCTTGTAATTCTGGCTTTACTGGAATGAAGGACAAAGGCACTGAATAAGTAAAAGAAATAGGGGGGGACAAATCCATATGGAATGGACACATTAGTTGAAACATCCCATTTCCTGAAAAATTGATTTTGAGGTGTCTGTCGAAGCAATCCCTGTATTTCTTATTATTATTATATCACATGGCCTTGGCGTGGATTTTGGGTATTTTGGGAGGACCACCCAGAAGTGGGCCAGGTTTGGTTATTGGATTTACTAAACAGAACAAGAAGCACAGAGCTCCTGCCTGCTGTTCAAAAATAATATCGCAAGGGAAGCAAACCACAGGGAGACCACAGGGAGGTGAAGCCCATTTTCCACTTGCTGAGGGAACTGCCTTTGCTTGCTGCAGAATGCAGTCTCCATATGCTGGGAATGATTCCCAAAAGTACTCCATCCCTGCCGACTCTGCTTCCTTTCAGAAGCTGCATCCACTGGGATGTAGGGCGAGGAAGTGGCTCTGAACAGGATACTCTGGGGTGTTTTCTCTGTGCAGTGAGGTGGAGAGAACAGCCTGTAAGAGAAAACACCAAATGGTGTTGGAGTAGAACAGAGAAAGCCTGTTTCTCCCTGTCAGTGGTTCTCAAGTTATGGATCCTGGACCACCCGATGGCCGGAGAGAGCTTTCTGGGCACAGCACACAGCAAAAGGGCTGCTGCTGTGCCAGACATGCCTCAGGGCTCACTTGGCTCCTGCTCCTTCTTGCCTCAGCCAGTGGGATGGGGAAGAGGAAGACAATGTGCTGATGGAGAGAAGGGAGAGAATTTTCTTTTCCCTAAGAAGCCGCTGAAATAGAACAGTAGTGGCTAAGCTGTGGCACACAGGTGGATGAGCTGTGTTGGTGGAACAAACCCCAAGGGATCTGGAGGATCTGCTGATTGTGTCGTGTGTGGGCAAGGTTTCACCATTACTTAAGGCACCAGCTGAATTAAATCATGCATGCACTGATAGGGGTGCACAGTATGGCTCAGGGGCAGGAGCCAAAGCTGTGACCAACAGGCCAGAATATGCCAGAATCTGTGGGCACAAGTGCAGTGATTCCTGCCTACACCAAGTCACAACAGGTTGAGCAGGATCAGCATTGTTAGGGGCTGGTATGGATGGGAAGGAAAGAGGCAATGCAGATCTTTAGTTCTCTGTGCATTGACTAAGTGTCTACTCTTTTTCAGGTTCTCAGAAGTTTAAGGGTTAATTAGAAAAGCTCTCTCCCCTGACCTCTCTCCCCCAATGCTCTTGTTGATTTCTCCTCCTCCTAGGCATGATTTTTGTTTGGGAATGAAATGTGCTTACTCATTCATATGCATTTATTACATGGACACCGTGTTTGGGTACATCATCCATCAGTGCAAATGCCACACTGTGCAAAAGCCCTGGGTGCAGAGCGACAGCTGAGTTAGTGCCTGAGCTCTGGGGCTCAGATTCTGCAGCTGGATGGTTTTAAACAGAACACAGCTATGAAAAGATCCACCAGAAAAAGAATCTGTGGTCACAAGTTGCTCTTGGGGAAGCTGCCACTGAGGTGGCCACAGAAGGGGTTGTGATCACAAGTGTTCTCAGCTGATCGGTTTTTAACTTCTCCTGCAAAATGACTCACCACTGTCCTTCTGCTGGATTGATTTGAAGGGTGCTGGTGCTAACTCTGCTGCCAGGCTCAGGGCTGAGGATAAATGGCACAGAAACCTCATCACTGTCACTTCTGCTGTTGGCTGGAGCCCAGTTTGGAGGAGCAGCCTTTGGTGCACAGCATTGATGGCACACTTGCTTAGGCAGATTCATTTCTCAGTGTGCTACTTCTGCCTTTATTCTGCTGCACAGGCATCTGTGGTTTTCTTTTTTTTTTACAATGATTTGGGGTTTTCATGGCAACAGCTGTGTAAGCCAATGGCACTCATACAAGTCAAACTTCAAGCAACACTCTGCAGAATACACAGAATACTCTATTTTAGTGCACCACATCATTAATTAGGAGAGACAGACGGGGCAGGTTTGGAAAATATGATCTCTAGTGTTCAATTTTTAAATAGGATTTTGAAGTGGCCATTGAGATTCTCTGCAGTTCTGCACATAGAGGAAAATACAGCTAGAAAAATTAGGTCATATATTGATTAATCTCAGAACTGAAATAAATTATTTGTATTAGTTACCAGCTGACTCTGTTTGTGATAGTTCTCCTGGCTATAACCTTATTAACTTAATGTGGTAATAACAGGAGGAAAGAGAGGGATTGATGGCGTAGGAACCCTGAAAATCTGAAGAGCTGCTAAATTTATCCCAGTAATTTTGTGCTTAGAGCAATCAGGATTTTCAATTTTCATCCATGTAATTTATAAAATGCAGGTATTGTGCATGACAGGAATAATTTCCTTAACTGGTGTGGTGAGACATTCACACTTGAGAACTCCAGTGTGTCACCAGACAGTGTCACCAGTGATGGAGCTGCAGTGGTACAGGTGACAACATGATGGGCTCCCACATTAAAAGGCTGATGCCTATTTAAAACCTGTGCTTTTATAAATAAAATGTCATCCTATAATTATTGATTTAGAAGCTTATTTTTCTCCAATCATGCTCCTTTTTTCAATTTTTTTTAGGCTGTGTTCTTTTCCTTCTAAAATTTTTAACTGAACCTTTTCTGCTTACGTTTTTTTTTCACTTGAAATGTTGGGTGGGTGATTTCTAAAGGTAACCAAATGTCAACATTGTATCTGCTTCAAGTGAAAATGCAATTAATACAAAAATCTGCAGATTTCTAATATATCTTTTTAAATATTAGAAACCCAGTATTTTCCCAAAATTGTATTGGATCCAACTCCCATTTTGGTTTTGGAAGTGCTTTCAGTGAAAAGATTCTAACCAGCCTGATTTATTTTTAAAACAGCAATGATGTTTGCAGTAGGCTGTAATTATCTTTAGTTCCAAGATCTTTGATCACAGTGTGTTCACATCTAAATCTGAGTTGGGATCTAGATCTCTCTTTTTTATGCCTCAGGCTATAATTTGTGGGGCTTCTTTGGCAAAAGAATTTCTTTTATGAGATACACACACACACCACAGCAGCACCACGTTTGCCCTGGCTGTGTGGGAGTATACAAACTTATAAAAAATGGATTGTGATGCCCTTTAGTGGGAAGGGAGAAGGGAGAGGGGAGAATTCCAGCCCTGGGATTTTGATAATGTTGGAAGCAGCATCAGGTGAGCAGCAGATATTTGAGGTTAATGACTGCCTTGTGGAAATCAGTGTGCTATGGAATTTGATTCTTACATAAAAGAATAATATAGACATAAAACTGGGAATTTTGAGGTAGGAGTGGTCTGAGAGCAGTGTTCAGGGCTGACCAGGGGGAATGGATACCTCATGTATTTGTTTAACCCCACTGCAAAACCACTGAGGCTCTACAAGATCTGGCTGAAAAATACACAGAAATAATTGCAGAAATGGTCCAGTTGTTCAGCCACTCTTTTGCAAGAGATTTCTGTGTCTGTAGGAGTGTTCTCTCCTGTTTAGCTTTAATTTGAGTCCCTAAAATAGACAGCTCCCCTTGCCAGACTCCCACGGAGGGAGCTGGGGCTGCGGCACAGGCTGAGTCAGGAGGACAGAGCAGAGCCTGCCTGTGGGATCCACAGCACCCACAGCGTGCTCTGAGCAGCCCCCATCCCTTCTGCACAGCCCTCAGGAATGGAAATAAACCTCATCTCCTTTCCACTGGCAAAGCCATGAGATTCCCAGTGGAAACTGTTTATTTGAGGGCAGCTGGGACTGGGATTGCAGGTCTCAATAAGAATCCCAGATTTCTCTGAAATGTTGGGTACATCTGTATTGCCCCACATCAATACCCCCACATCACCCCTACAGAGTGTAATGTGAAAACCTTTATGTCTTCCCAAATTTGATTATAGGACTTCCATATGAAAACATACTTTTCCAAATAAATAATTTAAGCGTGGCTAATATGTCTTTTCCTGATCACCATTATTGTGATAATGAATGATGAGAACAACTGTGTTCCTGAATTGCTAAATCTTGGGAAAATAAAGAAGCAAATTTTAGCTGCATGTGTATTTTCATGTTAAATCTGTATAATCAAGATTGCACAGCCTCAGAGCTTACCATCCTCTACCAGGCAAAATGATTTAATTTCTGCTGAAATCTTAAATCATTGTCTGTTTATAGAAAAATGCCAGATGACAGGAGCAGCGAGAGGTAAATGGGAGGATGCTGGATGCTATCAGTTTTGACTGAGAAGGCACAATAAATCTATTTCTAGCAAAAAGAGAACTGTGCTGCTGGTGAAATGCCATTATCCTGCCTCTTCCAATATGTTTTCACCTGATGGATCAGAGGAGAAAATATCGGTATTAGCACACAACAGATTTCCCCTCTGAGTGAAAGTGACTTTATATCAGAAACACGTGCTAAAGATGTCTTTTGCATTCCTGCTAATTTCTCAGATCCAGCCTTGGGCATATGCTGCTTATCTAATCTTGACTGCTGCATTAAACCAATGTCTGCTATTCTACTTTATCCTTTGTGTCATTGCAGACATGGTTTCTATTTTCTTAGCACTTCACCAAGGTAACATGTAACTGCTTGGAAAATGTTAACATCTGCGAAGGAAAAAAAGAATCAAAGGAAAGGAATTAATCAAAGCCTCGAGATTTATGGGCTAAATCCTTGGACTTTGGGCCAGGTAGTAGGTTTGTTTCTCTGCTGAGGCAGCTTATATGCAGATGCCTGAGCTACTTTTGGTGAGGTAAAAGGAGACTGATAAACCTGATTTGAAACCCAGAAGGCAGGGATTTCTACCAAGGGTACAATGGATGGGTCACTTGATGGGAAGGCAGCAAATGGTGGCACAGAAAGAAGTGGGAAAACCTCCGGGACATTCAAGAGCTAAAATCAAAACTGTCTTTTGATGTTATCCATGGTTTAGTCATCAAATCTTTGGTAATTTTAGACAGGAGGAGTTGCTGTGCCATGTAGAGAAATGTAGTTGGGCACTGCTGCATTACTGCAAGACACTTCACAGTTACTCTGCCACTCACCATTACTGTTATTATAATTATGATTGTTATTATTGTGTACTTTGAAGGAATAACAAGAAATTAAGATTTGGAATGGAAAAGTCAAAGTTCCTGGAAATGTTTCACTATTCAGAGATTACCTGCATAGCTGTGGTTTCACAAGTACCACTGGTGCTTTGACAGTCGTGCTGTTAAATCTGCTGGAGACATACATTCAGACTGGATTGCCATTACTGGGAATGATAGTGGGTGTCTGGAATGGAAATTGTATGTTCTTCTGAAAGTTTCAGTTGTCACTATACATTACTTGCAGCATTAATATTGCAAATTGCAATCCAATGTAGAAACATAAAGGGATTTACTACTACAGGGCTGGATGTGTTATGTGATGTAGTGCTGTGATATCAGACAATGTGACATCTCATGAATAAAACAAACGATCTTACAGCACTCCTTATTAAGGGGAAAAAGTGCTTGAAGACGGTCACATTTACAGGGCAACTCTCTGAGGACTATTTCAAATGCTAGAATTTTATGATGGCTCTTAAAAACCTAATTATATACTGATAGAAATTAATAAAATCCACAGGAGCAAAGATAAGAATTAATGAAATAAAATCAGTGAAGCTGTAATGCTAATCAACAGGATTTATATTAACATCTAAAAATCATAATAAAACACCATCTAAAGGCACACAAAACCTGGTGAATAAAAGTTGAAAGAAAAATGTTGCCACAAACCAATAAAGATATTTCTCTTTCTAAGGCTAAGCATATTCTATCAGCCCAAACACTTGCTCAGCACAGTGCAGAGAGGGAAGGGAGCAGTAAACAGCTACCACCACACTGACATGGGGAATGCATGGAGAAAAAGCAAGATGTGCTGGTAAAAATGCATCAGATGCAGGTGCACAGGGGGGATGAATTAAAATTACAAAAAAAATATATTTTGGAATCTTCCCATTTCAATTCTTCATGCTGCAATAAAATGTTTCTTAGAAAATGCTTGTGCTTGCTTTCAGAAGCAGGTGAGCAGCAGAGCTGGCCTGGAGCCCAGCCTGGAGTTTGTTTTTCTGTAGATGCAACCACTGTCCTCGTTTGCCACTCCCCGTGCAGCCCTGGGCATCATTCTGCCCATTATTTCATTACCAGAGAACTGTGGCTCTCCATGGAGGGAATATTCTCATGACTGAGCTCAGACTCATTTTGGCTTTTTAAATTTGCAGTAGTGTTGACATAGGATAATTTCCCCCTTATTAAAACTCTGGACTTTGGGATTCTGCATGTGGAAGACATTAAACAAGGCAGCCCACCTGTGATTTCTTTTATTTATTTTTTGTTTAGGAAAGTATTTACCAACATTCCTCTGAAGGCACCTGTTCAGCTGTGGACACAGAAATTGCACATTAAAATTTGTGTGGGCTGTCCTGAGGCACACAAGACTTGACACACATGGCTAGGCACAACTAGTAGCTCATGGCTGATATGTGATTGATATTATAGTTATTATTATTATTATGTACTAGGAAATTAATTATTAATAAGTTACATCATAAATATGACCAGCTTTCAGCATTATCAGCATTGAAGCCTAATATCATGAAAATGCTATTCATCTTAAATACTTTCACTCAGTTCAGCCTTTCTTTACTAATTACCTGAGGACTTTCTACACTCAGAGAATTTGGCATTACCACAGAGGTCATGTCCAATGCAGGCTCTAGCCCCAAATCACGAGCTGTGCTGAGGAGGATGCATTCAAGGACACACGTGCCAGACCAACTCCTATGCACACCAATTGCTTGTGCCCAATTAAAAGTTGACATAATTTCATTTTCAAAGAGAAAACAAGTTCTGTTTTCATTTCCCTGCTTTTATTATCAGCTCATAATCCAAGATACTTCAGTTCACTGCACTGTGGTGCTTCAAGAGCATTTGTTGGGACCTGCAAATTCTCCTCATGCTTGCACTGCACACCTAAACCTCCATGGTAATGAATGTTTTCCTTCCCAGCGTAAGTGCTGCGAGCACTGGCACTGAGAATATGATTAATGTGGCACATGTTTGCAAAACTGGGATTCCTCCAGCCCCCTCTGCTCTCAGTGAGCTGTGGAGATGGAATGTGTGGAGAGTGAGTAAAGCAGCAAGAGCAGAGCTGGAGGAGCCCTCAGGCTTTGGCATCAGAAAAGTTCCGCATGGCCCCGGGTTCCACTTTGGAAGCTTGCTGCACATTGAAATATAATTAATGGGACATCTACTCAGTCTTGATCTTGAGGTTCATTTTAACCATGCTCAGCATTTAAGAGTTGAGACAATGAACACTTGATGTTGCAGAACGGTGCCAAAAATGTAAGTCTGGAGCATTCCTACTCTTGATTTGTTTTGACAGACATTTCATTTTGTGAAGCTGCAGTTAGAGCAATAAAAACAAAATTCACCACAGAAAAACAAACACCAGCTCCCCTTCCAGCAAAACTGATACATTTTTCAAATCCTGGAAAATTGTGCAGCTAGAGCCCATTGAGTTTCCACAGGAGGTAAAGCTCATTAGCAAACACATGAAAGACAACAAGCAGATGATTGTGAAAAAGATATTTGTACAGTTATTTCAGCAAGAAATTTAAAGTTTCTGGTTGCTGGCACTTAGACTGTGTGTGACCTTGGCTAGGGAATGCTTATTGCTGAAAAACAGACACTCCAAGCACCCTTAGAGACAGCAGGAGAGCTGGAGCAATGGAATTCACTGAAAAGGAGGTAAAGCTGACATTTCTCTTTTTATTCCACCAACAGATCATCTGTTCAAGGAAGTGTACGGAAGAGGAAAAGCATCCCTGGAGTGGGCAAAGGGGGGATGGAATGGGGCATGGCCAGGATTGTGTGCTGCTGAGGGAGGATCTCTGCTTTGCCCCCAATCAAAGGGGATTTGTGCTGAGCCGAAGGACGCCGGGCGCCCTGAGCCTCTGGAGCACAGAGGAGCTTTCTGTTCGAGCTTCCTGTGCTTTGTTCCACCAAATACATTCACAGGAGGAAGAGAGCTCTCACTACAACCCTGATTACTATTTCCTTTAATTCCATCAAAATGACTTCTTCCCAGCACAGCCTCCCCAGCCAGATGCTCTCCTGGACTGCAGAGGGTTCGGGACCTTCATCTGCACTGCTGGAAATGTTTTGCAGATTTCAGCAGGACTCCTGGGCTGGGTGTATGAAAGCACAGCTTAAGCAGTGACAAATAGAAAGCACATGCTTAGTAAAGCTGCATTACACAACTCCAGCCCACTTCAATGTCATCCATCCCTGAAACAACAAACCTGTGGGGACTTGTGCCTCCGTGTGTGTCTTGGAAAGGGGAGCTAGGGCTGAGGTTATGGTGACTTGTGAGGACAAGCTGGTGGGGAGATTTGGGTCCACACAGGACCACCATTAGCTCGAGGACCCTGGGGGCTTGATCACCACCTGATTAACACACACATGAGTAGTTCTTTCATGTGACAGGACAGCCCCTGGCTTGTCTAAACACACAACAACGCCCTCAGCATGAAAACTGAGGCAGAAGCACAGTCAGAGAATCAATAGCTTGGAAAATACCTCGAAGAGCACTGAGTCCAACTGCTGAGCCAGCAGCATCGTGTTCACCACTAAACCATAGTCCCAAGTGCCACATCCAACACCCAGGGATGGTGAGTGCCCCACTTGCCTGGGCAGCTGGTCCCAGTGCCTGACCACCCTTCCAGTGAGTCTATTTTTGCTAATAACTGATCTAAACCTGCCCTTGCTCAGCCTGGGCCCCTGCTCTGGTCCAGCCCCCCAGGTCTGGCAGGGGGTGCCCGAGTGGTTCCTCACGCTGGAGCTCAGGGTGAAGCTGGGTCAGATCTGCCCCCCAGGCTCTGCAGTCAGGTTCTCCCTTGATCAGTATCTGCCTTCACAGTGAGCTGTGTCCTGCTGGCTGGGGGTCCTTCCAGGATCCACTTCCAGGGCAGAGCAGAATTAACCCCAGGGTAGAAGATCCTCCTTTGCTTTCATCCCTGACACCATCCTCCTCCCTCTGCTTCTTCCCCGAGGTTTCTCAGTGGGTGCTGAGCAGTTCTTGAATCTTTTCATCCATCTAATTTTGTTTTACTCAGTCTGAGCAGCCTTCACAGGACAAAATTGTAATCGTTCCAATTTCAGCCCCTGTGTGCTCAGCAGCCCCAGCAGAGCACTGGTAGCATTTGACTAAGACCAATGTTCTCTGCGTGAACTCAGAGTCTGTGTCTTATTTAATTTTGTCCTTTTCAATTAAGTTTTTCCTGTCCTTCCATTGCTGTTTTGAGCACTGCTTAGCATTAATGTTGAATAAACATGCATTTCTAAGTGTTTTATTTATTTCAGCTGCATATCTCACACATTCTTTCAAAAACAAAAATAACATTTGGTTTCATGGTTTTGAATTTTTCTGTAACTTTTGTTGCTACAGAAATGTTGATGGTTTGGTTCAATTATCACTATATCAATACTTTCATATATTTGGAATGGGAAGGGAGGAGGACAGAAAAACAGGCAGTGAAGGCACTGAACGCTGCTACAAGTAAAGCTAACAGAAGGAAAGTGAAATAACATGGGATATTATCACAATTTTTTTCAAAAATGCTTTCTGAAGTTATCTGTATATTTTAAGTTTCCCACAGTGATACACTTCAAGTTTTTAAAACAACATAAACATTTGCCTTGGCTAACAGCCTAGTGTAAAGAATAAAAATTATCAACACAACTAAATGGCTTAAAAAGACAAGGTATTGTCCCTGAGGAGAAGCAGAGAATGTAAAAGTAATCTGTACAGGCACAATGCAATTCTCGTGTGGCCAGCAAAAACAAATGGGCTGAGTCAGTTGTCTCCCTTAAATGAAGATATTTTGTTCTTTACTTGTCCATCATCTCTCTAGGATGCACTTGTACCATCTGACTGGACTACTTTGAGTACAATTAATATTTGTTCTGTGTCTCATACGTGCTTTTTTGGTAATGACAGGACATTTATTTATTGCTCTTCATCAAAAATTAATAAAGAAGCCAGAGGGACTATAGATCTCATGATTCCCTGGCAGAGAGTTGTGAGCAGGTTGTCTGAACTCTACAACCCTGAAAAGGTCATTTTTTTCATGGTTTGAGCCGTACTGCATTCACAAAGGTCATTGAAGTCCATTTTTTCCATCTTTATTGTTTGTTCTTCAGCCTTTTTATTTTTTGGTGGAAAACAGAAATTAAGTTCAAACCTCTGCTGCACTGAATTCTTTGGCAGCTTTTTAAAGCTGCCAGAAACCATTGTGAAAACTTCTCTAATCAGATAGTGACTGATATACAGTGAGTGCCGATAGAAGTGTTTGAAAATAAAATGCAGGGTGCTATAAAACAGCTTCGCTAGATAGTAAATAACATTTCAAATATGCAAGGAAATCACATTCCAGCCCTGCTTTTTCCCTCCAGGATCTGTTCTTGCTGTGGGAAGTCCTCTCCATATGAGATGGGATTTAGGCTTTCAGAGGAGATGGGGAGAGAGGGGCTGACTTGGGTTTGCCATCAGCTCCATCAGTCAGTGAGCACTGCAAAGCTCCCAAAGAGCAGCAGTGTCCTGGGCAGGGCAGGGAGCATCCAGGCCCTCGTGCTGCTGCTGTCCTCTGTGCCCTCACAGAAAATGGCACAGAGAGCCTGGCCTTGGCAGCAGTGTGCTGGGAGAGCCTGGAGCTTGGTGCCCAGCCCATGGGATCCTGCTCTGCCTCCTCAGCTCCTGGCCTGACAAATACCGAGTGATCTGAGAGAGCTTGGTCCTAATGAAAGATGAGTGTGTGAACTCACTGTCAAAGGTCTTGAGAGAGGCTGCCAAAAGGGAAAAACCCAAACCAATATACACAGTAAAAAATCAATGTCTGACCAAAATGAAGCTGTGAGAGTGACCCTGCAAATGAAAAGAAATTGTTTGCGTGGAGTTACAGATGAGTGAATGACCAGTCAGGGGAAAATATTATTTTCCTGGGAAAGCTTAACATTTGAATAAGGAAAAAAGACTGCTGCTTATCTGTGGTAGATTACTGTGCCCTATTGAAAACACTGCCCTGAATTTTTCTCTCCCTCTTTCTGAAGCTGTTCTTTTTCAGATCAGGCAAAAGGGAAACAAATGTGTAATTGTCTCATACATAATCTCTAATCTCAGTTTCGGCACAAATGTGTAGCAGCCCTTAACAGAGGAAGAGAAAAATGTGCTTGTTTGGAATGAATGTTTGGTTGTCTCTGAGCACAGACACTGTGACATACTGTTCACATCTTGGGCAATGGATCCTTGTGACTTTTAACTTGTTCACAACACTGGCTTTAAATGGGTTTTAGCCAGAAATGAAAATGTATGGGGTCATCTTAGAGACTGGAGCATTAGACAAAGAGAACAAATGCTGTGGGATTTTTTCAAGGAGAGGCAGAGAGTGACTGTAAAGTGCTGGTGTAGGTATGAGTTCATCAAGGTGCTCATTTCTGTCTATACCACATGAAAAAATCAATTTAATTTAATGAGAATACTCTAAGCTTCAAAATGGAAACATGCTGAAGTACCTTCCTGGGGCATTAAACAGCCACCCCAATGCCGTCTGTGTCACCAGTGTCAAAGTCAGCCTGTTTGATGAGTTTTGCCCTCTTAGCGTGAAATCACATGTGGTTTGCAGCAGAATTTTGTGAGTGCCTTTGAATGCAAAATCCGGGCTGGAGATGTGTGGATGAAAGGCTCTGTATAAATGTCAGCCTTTATTATTGTTACAAATTTCCGGCTTCTGTTATTAAGACATTTTATATGGATCTTTGCGTGTCTCTCCGTCTGTGAGTTTGGATTAAATGCCTGCCACAAATCTCCCTGGCATCCCGTGGAGGGGATTGCTTTAACTTGGTGCTCTTCTAACCTTTCCTTCTGTTCAGGGAATAAACCTGCTTTAAAAAAAATGACCTCATAAAAATGGAGTAAACTCTGAGCTCTTTGTTTTCCTCAGGTCTAACCTCCAGGAAGACTATAAATTCATTTATTCCATAAAACACAAAGAAGTAAATCTTCAGCATAATGTGTGGGGAATTAGCCACTTAACTCCCATTAACATTAATGGGAACTGAATATTTATTTGCCCCACAGCACATAAATCGTTGCCTTGTAACTTCTACAGTTTCTAACTAAAATGTTTCCATTGTTCTAAGGATCATGGTTATCCTGCTGGAGTGTTTACTGGGTTGTCAGGCTGTGGGAGATATATTGGATGTTTCAGTCCTTTTCCTTCAAGTAAGCTGTAAAATGCATTGGGGCTCTGTAACGTGAACTTTGTGAAACCTCTGTGTGATAAGCTCAGATGGTTCAAACCTCCTCTGCTTGGTGCTGGTCCCGTGGTTCCTGCTGGGAGCAGGAATCATTTGACAGGAATAAACTGCTGTGACTGATGGGCTTTTGGTCTGTGCCTGGGGTGAGGGATGGATGGGGCTGAGGCTTCTGGTGCTCTGCCATGAGTCTTCACCTCTTCTACAATCTCTATTTCTTCATTTCTTCCTCCAAGCCTGTGTTCTCATTGTAAGAGTTACACTCTCAGCTCTTTCTTCTCTATTTAAAGTGAAGATCAGGCAAATCAATCAAGCCCCAAATAAACCTGCTTTGAGATCTCTTGTCTCTGCTCTGGAGGGAGGTGAAGGGGCCACAGCTCAGTGAGACCTACTGGAGGCTCCACGGTTTTTATGTGTATTTACCTGGAAGACACTGAGTCTCTCTCAGGATGGATGAGCCAGTGGAGCCTCACAAATACACCAATATGAAATCTGCCACTCACTGGCTGAAATCCAGGCTCTGTTTTACTCCATGGCAAAACTTCCCATGACTTCAACACACCAGGGTTAAGTAGTGCATGAAACTACTTTTCCCTGAAGCATTCCATAGAAACCTATTGCTCTTCTGTATGGTTTATTTGAATCACTCTGAGGAAGTTAATAAATCCTCCAAATTTCTGGTTAAAAGTAAATAAGTAACAATGGAAGCAGAAAAACTCTGTCTTACCTCCTATCGATTTATGAAGTATTTTACAAATAAAGCCTTCCTCTGCACCCAAGTGCATTGGAAAAAGCAAGAGGCTTAAACTAAAGCTGAAGAGTTTTAGGCAAAACATCAGAAAAGGCTTCCCAGGGGTGAGGGTTGGGAAGCACAGCTGCAGACTGTGCAGGCTGCTGTCTCCAGGAGCAGGCTAGACAAATTGTGGAGAGGGACCTAGGTGGTCTTGCTGAAGAGGAAAAGAAAGGTTATTGCTTTATACACTCCCTTTCAGCTCTGCCACTCTGCTGGAGCAAGAGGGGATGCATGGATTTGTTGGCTCTAGTCTGTTTAGTTCTGTCAGACTTTTCAATGAACCAATAATATAATCTTCTGATCTCGCTTGTCCCTGTGATCTTGGGGAGTCCCAGGTGGTGGAGAACCTGCCTTCCATCCCTGTTCTCCAGCTTTTGCAGGGAGCTGAGCACACGTGAGCCTGCACACTGCAGCAGGGCAGGACTCTCCTCTCATGGCAGTGAGACACAGCCAGCCCTCAGCTGAGCTCGGTGTGCAGGAAGCCTTTTTAGCAGTGCCTGAACCTCTGGGTTTGTTATCCAGACCAGCTCTGTCTCTGCACCTGTCAGGTTCCTCCCGAGACTGAAACGAGAGCAGTCTCCATGTCTGTTTTCACAGCTCCAAAGCAGAGGCAGGCATTTGTGAGGAAATCATTAAGCAATGCTACACCATTTGTTGTGGATCCATTTTCTTTCCTGAAGCCAAAGGATTTGTTTTCAAGGTTTAGGGAACAGGATTCTGGTGTGACTTAGGCCAATATAAATGCGCAGGAGCCCTCCAGGCAATGAGTTGAAACACTTTTGATTCTCACACTTTGCTGCACTCGAGGCACAGGGATGAGAACCACAGGGATGAGAACCACATCTGCCTCTAGAGCTCTCAAGCCTCAGAGATTGACTCAGGGATGGGGCATCTATGAAATATTAAAACATCAAGTTGTTGCTATTATAAGGTTTTCAGAGCACCATAATCATAAACAATGGGCAAACAGGGAGCCTCACCTGCAACATTCTACTGGCACGTTGAGCACATCTCTGGAGCCAGCTTTGATTTCAGGTTTAGTTCCTGTGAAAAATGTTTAATCAGGAAATCTTTACTCGAGTTTTATTTAGTTTTGTTTTCTCAAATATGGCACCATTCCTCAAAATCTTTGAAAATATCAAATCAATTTTAGCTGTGAACACATAAGATTAATATAAGCCTCACTGTACCTCACACTTAGCATATTCCTTCCTGAATGAGCCATTAGCAGACTCTACACTGGGCATCAGTTACTGAATGTAAATATCTGAAACAAAAGCTGCTTAACAGCGTTCAGGATCTCCTCTCAAGAAAGGAGGATAGGAAATGATCAAAGAGAGCAGAAAACTAGAGAGGAAATTGCAATTACACAATCTGAAGTTAAGTGTTTCCTACGGAAAAGAACGTGGTGCCTTTAATCATGAGAGATGAAATTCCCATTAACTGCTTTCTGTCACCCACATTGCAGTGCCACAAAGGTCCCATCACAGGAGACACTTCCAGCTGCATTGATCAGGATCCATTGGCACCATCCATGCCCTTGAGGAAAGGATTCTGCAGCTGGACTGAGCCACCAGAGCATCTCCCTGGAGCAGGCAGGCTCACATGGACACCTGATTGACCCGAGCTGGTTCTGTCCTGGCTGAGGGTGGCACTGCACAGCAGCTCTGTGGCACTGTAGGGCACAGATACAGTGTTGGGCAATGCCATGGACCAGGCAGGATGATTTATGCTCTGCCATGTTTGGAGAAGCAAATGCATGTATCAGATAAAACCATATTTATCTCTTTCCCCCCCCTTCTTTTTGTTCTAAAGTGCTGGAGGGGTTTCCAGCAATAGATAAAATCATTTTCACAAAACTGAAATGCAAAGTTTGTTCCAGAGCTTGTTAGGTCCTGAAATCTGTAGGTGGGGTTGGGCAAATGGCATTCCCAGCTCTTCCCCAACAACAAAGCTATTAGAGCCTTGATAAATGTTATCCAGTGCTGCTGCTTGTGCCATATTCCCAACAGCAAATGCAAGCGTCTTCAGGATCCAACAGGCTCCCAAGGATAAGCCTAGCAATTCAACTAAAAATAAATATAATTAACCCATAAAAAGAAAAATGTCTGTAAGATTATCATCCTTGCAGCTGGTTGGAATGTGCTTGGGAAATATTTTTGTAGCTAGTTGCAAATCAAATATGTTTTACATGGAGACAGTGTTGCCAAAATAACACAAAACAGATTTATTAAATAAAAGATGTAAATGGAAAAAAGATAAAATAAAAAGATGGAAAGAATATTTTCACATGTTTGGACAAGTTGCTCACAAATATTCTCTCCTTCTCTTAGAATCAAGGAGTTGGTTTCTGGCCTAAGGTTGTGTTTTGTAACCTGTCAGACTGCAACCTGCAAGAGTGAATAGCAAACATCAGATGAGTGATCCAAGGGATTTACTCCTTTTTAATGGCTAATCCTTCATTCTTATGATGTTTTAATAATTCATGACCTTTATAATAATCTTTCTCCTCTTAAAATTTCCATTGCTGGGAATTTGTTCAGATTAACTACCAGATACATTGAATAAAGTGCCTAAATCACATTGTCTTGTCTCTGTTACGTGTCTGGCTAAGTGAGGCTTTCCAATCAGGGCAGTAATGAGCATCACACAGAGAATATTGTATCACCTCCCCCAGGTTCTTAAACAACTGATCTTGGAGAATCAGTACTAATGGGTTTACAGCATTTCTGAAAAGTGAAAAAGTTTTCATGAATAGATCATCTAACATTGTCTGAAGAGTGATAAATTAATAATTTCATGTAACACTCACAAATAACTTCAAAAGAAAATGAGTCAGTGCTCAAATTCTGAAGGATAGAGCCTTGTGGCAGAGCCTCTAATCTTCTTAAAGATTCCTTTCTCAGACTGCCACGAAATGCTGTCTGGACACACTCTCACAGATCAGTTCCTGTCTCTTCAGAACTAATTAATTCTCCTGACTTCCAGCGAAGGGAATGGTGGCACTGAACACCTCTTAGGAGCTATCAAACCCCTCACAGGTCTGGGCTCATTAGCAGGGCCTGTAATTAGTGCTCCCATTGATGCATTTGTTACACTACCACCTCAAAACCTTCCAGTGTTTACCTGCCAGATAAATTGCCCAGTATCCAATATATTCCCAGTATATTGAACTATTTGCTTGCTGAGAGTGCAGGGTTGTGGGGAAGTGAACACATCAGGCAAGGTTTGATTGCACAAAACTGCCAAAGAAAAAACAAACTATTGTCAAGTTTGCTGGGCAGCTGAATTGGGAATCTGAGAGGGAAATCATTAAAAATCCTGTCACATACACCTAATGCAGAGCCACGACTGGCAATTGGCTTTGCTGGAACTAAAAGGCTGAGCCCAAACTTTTCTGGAAAACTCCCTAAGGCCATTTCATTTACAAAAAGACCAAGCTTTTGAGAGCATATAATTATCCTTCATCCCTGCCATCTTATCCTGCATTAAATTTAATTGCTCACAAAACTTGGCAACATTCTCAAATCCATTTAAAGAAATTAAGTGGTTCTGTCATTTTTTAGTACTCTTGATATGAAAGTGTTTCAACTTTCACTCTTGTGAAAGTGACAGGAACCTCTGCCTCCCCCCTTCCCCCAAAATATACATTCTTCCTGAGAGCACTGAGCTCAGAGGGAACAGATGGGCTAAAAATAGTTGATTTTGGCCAAGACTATCAAAAGTCATCAGTGATTTTCAGTGCCTCTATTTTTAGAGGTGAGTGCTGACCACTTACTGGAAATCACATTCCTTCGAGCTTGCAGAGCTGGGCACCCAAGACTTGCTCTGTTATTTCCAAAGTAACATCAGCATCAGGGCTGTGATGGAGTCACCCCCTGTGCCTCCTTCTGTTATCCCAGCACAGGAGAAGCTCCCCAGGGCTGCTGTGCCCAGGGCTGACCCACTGAGCCCCTGACCACTGAGCCCCTGACCCACTATCAATGCACCCAGTGCCATTTGAATTTCCTCTCCACCCTTTACTGTCAGTTGGCAGAGTCAAACCTGTCACCTGCAAATGAGACTCCTAAAATAGGAACCAAAGGGTGTCCCCAAGGCACTTCCTATCCTTGCCCAGTCTTTGCTGCTGGCACCTGTACTAGTTCTTTCAATCTTACATGAAAAACTGTTTTGATATTTACCTGCCTAGGATATAAAGGTGCTTTTTTTTTTACAGGTCATGAAGAGGACAAGGCATTTAAATACATTTCAAAGATAAAAGACGAACGGTCCTCACTCCTTGCCATAAATGCAGTGTGCAAAAACGATGTCAGCACAATTAGAGATGGGGTGGAAATTTTGAGCTCACGGAGTGAATATCTGTTAACATTGGCCTTTTGTCTACAGGTCTCTTTTCAACTATGAAATGCTGTTAATCCATCATGAAGTCTTGTCATGTGCCTGCTAATTATATGTTTTGTTGTTCTTCAAATGAAAACAAATGAATTTGGGTTCGAGGTGGTAGGGGAAATTCCTGATGATCAAGTAAAAATATACTAGCAGCACATGTGACAATTAAAACCCCTAATTAGGTTTGCTAGAGGAATATTTTCAAACATTCCGAGCACCTACAGCTTCTATTTGCAGTGTTATGTGCTGAACTCCACTGGACCCAGCACAGCACTACATTAAATAAATGTCACATTTTATGTACAGTGTGAAAGACAATTATCTGTGAAGCAAAGGTCAATGAAGTCAGATTTTCTGCTGTGTTTATTGGTGATAAACATCTCGAGAGAGAATGTGAGCATCTCCAAACACGGGGTTCCAATGCTAATACAGTCCCTTATCTCTTTATAAACGATCTGTGTCCTGACACGGGAAGTGAGCTCCAGT
The DNA here is from genome assembly GCF_047830755.1 of Zonotrichia albicollis. Lineage (NCBI taxonomy): Eukaryota > Metazoa > Chordata > Aves > Passeriformes > Passerellidae > Zonotrichia > Zonotrichia albicollis. Next base: position 12,640,254 of record NC_133835.1, read on the forward strand.
CTCCGATGAATTACGAATGAGTGACTCCCTAATATAAATAAAGCAGGAGGATGGGCCCTGTGAGCAGTCTGAGCACAAGAGCAGGAAATAGGAGCCAGGGATTTATCTCAGCTTTGGAGAGGGAGCTGCTTTGGAGTCTGGTCCAAAGCTCTGGTAATTAAGTGGGAGTCATTCCAGCCCTATCAGAGGACTTTATCACTCTTTATTAGGTCTACCATATGTCCACTTTTTTCCCTTACATTTGTCTTCTTTTTCTTTTCCACTGGGTTTCTGAAAGGAGCAGCTCTCACCCAGGTGTCTCCAAACCCTGAAGTGTGTCTGTGTGTGTGTGTGTGTGTGTAGGTGTGGATTTGGTTTGTCCCAGTGGGCAGATGTTGGATGTCAGTGAATGGATGCAGAGATGATGGAGGGTCAGGGTATCCCAGGCTGGCAGAAGGACCTGTGCTGGGGAGGCTGAAGGGGAAAAAGGGAATTTTGGAGCAAGGAAATGAGGAAGGAAAAAGCAGTCAGGGAGGGATAAGCAAGAAAATATTTCCTTGGAACAGGAGGCTCTGTGATGCAAAGAAGGATATAGGGTTGGGGTCCTGGGGTCATTGCCTTGCCATTTAACCCTGAATTGGGATTTTGAGGGTGGATTCCCACAGACTTGTCCAAGCTGTCATGCCAGCTTCTTGGTCCTTGTGTGCTGCCAGTGCCTGCCTGGGTTGGGGCAGAGGGTGGCTCTACCTGTGGCCTTGGAAATGTCACAAACTTCCCTGCTTCAATGCCCCTCCTGCATGACAGGGTGATAGCCAAAGTCACCTTCCAACAACAGAATAAATGTCTGAAGTCTTAAATTTGAGGGGAAAGCTGTGGGAATAAAATAGCTTAATGAAATTATATTTGGAAGTGGTCTTTCTTTTCATAGCAGTGCAGGTGGCTGAGTATGATGGTTCATGTCCAGCCCCTCCTGCTCCTCAGGATGTCTGGCTGGGGTGGAACACATCCACTGCACAGTGAGACACGTCCAGGTGAGCCTTAGGTGGCTTCACCTGGCTCTGGATTCACCCCAGCTGGCTCACAGCCACTTCTCCCACTCTCTGCCACCAGCTGTGTCTCTCTTCTCTTGCACTTTGAGTCTCAGACAAGACATCCTGTGACTTCATCCCTCCTCAAGGATTTCCAGTGTCCTGGTTGCAGCTGAACTCCAAATGCACACATGTCTGGAGCTGGGGCTATTCTTTCCTCTGACAAATTTTTCAGACCTCACACCTCTAGAGCTAAACAAATGTAATCCAAGCATCAGATCATAAAATTTTGGAAAAAAATTACTTGAACTGCTGGCATGGCTTCTAGCAGTGCACTGGGGGCAGCTCTCCTTTCACGTGTCCCCTGAGGCAAGTAAAGCATTTCACTCCTGGTAACTGAGCTATAACTGTAGGTCTCAAGCAGCCCATGTTCCATGTTACAATGTGAGAAACCTGAGGGCTTTTGCTTTTTGTGCAGGAGATTATCAAAGCACCTTTAAAAGGAGCCAGATTTCCTGCCTCACCTTTCCTCTCCCCTTGCTCCCACATTCACTCCTCGAGAAACAAAAAGGTGTCAAACTTTCTTCCACACGTCCAAATGAGCCACACTGCCTGGGCAAGAGGGGAGCAAAGGCTTTGGCCTCCTGAGGGCTCTTTGCTGGCAGCTCACGGGCAGGAGCAGCTCTTGGTGCAGTTACCGTAATGCAGGCACAAAGGCAGCTGATAACCGCAGCTTTATTTCCCCAGCCTGCTTCCACTCTGTCTCTACCAAACCCAACGTGCTGCAGCAAACAAGTCCCTTCGTGTTTGAGGGAAAAGAATGTGATTTTGCAATTCACTCTTTCTGCTCTTTCCTCTGTGGTCCACACTTGGCTTTGAAGGAGTAAAAGCTCAGGGAAGTCAGGATAAGACATATGGGGCTGATCCTCACTCCTCACCCAGGTCTCCCAATTACCTGAACTGGTATTAATTACAAGAAGATGTTTATTAAAAAGAAAATTTTATCTTGTCCTTACAAATGACCTTGGAGTTTCAGATGTGCCAGGACTGGTGGAGTGTTAGTGTCAGGGGGCTGCAGAAGGTGGTGGGTACAAGTATGGGTCACCACACCACTCAAAATGCCAGGGATAAGAGAAACACAGTTATCTTTTGTGAAACAGACAGGTGTCAACATTTGCTTTGTTTTGCAAAGGAACGAAATTGAAAACTTCTGATGTTGTTTTTTTTTTTTTCCCAGAAAAAATAAGGTAATTGTTTTATTCTGGAAGAATGCCTGAGGCACCAGGGTAGAGCATCCATCTCTCACGGTGCAGAAATCAGTGATTTCTCTGCCCCCTCACCCATTGTTTGGAACACCAGGTGAAAGATTTTGCACCATTGTGTAAAAAAGACTTGAAAATAACTTTCCACAGTGCAGGTGAGGGGCCTGGACAAAAGATTCTCTCCTGGATGATGGAGGCAGGAGAGACAGAAAGGGGTACACTCCTGCTCTGCCTCCTCGCTCGGCAGTTTCACACCCTGTCTGGAGTTAAATTTAGCAGAACAAATACATTTGCACAGAAAACCTTGGTTCTAATTAACTGCCATTTTCCAACAACGCAAACCCCAATTCACTGCAAACTTCCTGGTGACTTGGGTAGAACTGCCACTGGTTTGATGGTGCTCCTGACACAAGGCAGGATCAGCCTCAGCACTGGAAGGATAAATAATCAATTTTCACATGCTGGAGGAGCAAAACTGAAAGCTTTTGATGTGAAAAAGCACCTGAACAATCAAATGCTGACATTCATAGCTCTGGAAAATTCGACTCTGAGAGTGGGCACTGAGCTTGAAGGAGCAAAGAGAGGTCACATGTATTTTTTTGTGGGAAGACAGTGGCTGCACCTGCCAGCTCATCCTAAGAGCTCTGCTGAGGGGGGAGGAAGGACCTTAAGAATGTGCCAGTTCTTTTCTGTGAGGTGGCTCTGTGCCACTGCAATTATGGAGGGAGGAAAACAGCAGTTTTGTGAATAAAGCTGGCAGCTGCCCAACACAGCCCCAAGAAATAACCGTACCTTGGAGAACCCTTCCTTTTTCTCTCTGGGCTGGGCCAAGCTCTTTAAAGGAGTTTAGCGCTCATGTAAGCATCTTCAATTCAAGATGCTCATTACTGATAAAACCTATCCTGGTCCCTGAGCAGTCTCCAGCCTGCGCTGGTATGAAATCCCTTCGATGCTGGTGTGGGAGGTTTCCCTGCTTTAGACACTTCTTAATCTGTAACGAGTGAAAGTTGGTTTCAGCTCAGAAGCATTAGCTTTAAAAATACTTCTAGGGTTTAACAGTAACCATTATAGCTCTGGACAAGTTTATTATCCTATATGGTTGCTGAACAAGCTTAATTCTCAACCACAAAGGCTTCCTCTGGTACTTTTAATCAGGTTTCACATGGGAAAAAACCATCCTTGGATCAGTTCTGACCGCACTCCATTTTTGCTGTGGTTGGATGCAGTGGGACATTGTTTTCCCAATATGAGCCATCACACACAGAGCTCCTCAGCTCTGTGGCTCGTGCTGGTTTAAAAGCACTGGTTCTGAGCCTGCCTGTGTCCTTACAATCCTCCTCAGGCCTCCCCTGGACTGCAGAGCTCTGCTCAAGTCTCTTTGCAGCCATCCTTGGGGTTACAAACTAAGCCCAAACACTTTGAGCTCCTCTCCATCATGTGTTTCAGCAAGTTATTCTGCAGAGTGATCAGGCCATTTCCCACATCCCACACATCTCCTTACACTGGGGAAGTGAAGGAAAACACTGTAAAGGAGTAATAATCCCTCTTCATGCTGAGGCTGGAGGGAGAGGAGCAGCCCTGCAGTTATTGCTGAGTATTGGCAGCCTCCTGGTAACAGCAAAGCCTCCTCCAATGGGTGTCCCAATAAATCAAATGCATGAACATTAACACCATGTGGTTCTTTAAAGTGGATCTTTGTTCACATGGTGAGAAGCTGTATTACCAAAGTTTTACAAACAGAAAAGACACAAATTTAGTCTTCTGGACTATGAGCTTTGGCTCATACTGAGCAAAAGCCAACATTACTTTGCTAATCAGTCCTAGTGGCTTTATCTATAGAAAAATTACAGGAAAAAGGATTCAACAAGGGCAGAAGAGTCATCAAGAAATGAAGATGAAATGAGAAATAATGTGGAAAATTAGAAAGAGTCTGTTAGAAATAAAAGTTGCATCAAGGTTAAAGTAGAAATGCACTTAATGAAATGGAAGTTCTTGCAAACCCTTTTCTGCAATTATGGCAGAAAGGCTAACATGGAGAAGAACATTATACAAAGAAAATAAATACCATAGAGAAAAGAAAGGTGAATCCAGGTTAAGGCAATGTAAATAGTTTTCTGATACACACACACCCTCCGTGTCCTTCATCCCTTCTGAAGAAAAGTATTACATTTTAAAGTCAATGGATGTGTTTATCCAAGTCACTCCTAGCTCACTTCACAAGGAAGGCTTTGGGGTTTTTACTTTTTGGTTCCAGACAAAGTAATTTTTCTTTGTCTTATTTTTTTTCCTTTTAGAAAAATGCAATACATTTTTCATATTAACAAAACAAGAGATTGAAAGATTAGTTTTGGCACTTCCATTCCATGACCCATTTGCTGCTTATGTGAGGGAAAAAAGGCAGAAGATGGTCCCTGCCGGGACTGCAGCCCCTGCAAATACCAGGTTTTTTCCTTTGGAATATCTTTCCCCATGCAATTTTTAAACCAAACTGCACCACATTTATTACAGGATTGCTGACTGATGTGTCCAGATGAGGGGAGCAGTTATCTCCTCTGCTTTGGAACCCCAGCTCTCACCATCCCAGCCCTGGCTGACTGCTTTGCAGCTACTGCTGCCAGCAAGACTGTTTCCCCTTTGGTTTCCTCATGAACATTTCCATCCAAAATATATTTTGCATTTTTATTGGTCGTCCCCAGACGTGTGGCCTTTCATCTCTTGGCATTGGATCCATGTGTGGATCTCAGCGGGGCGTGCAGGCTGTGGCTGCTTCCCATGCCACGCCTTCCACGCATCGCTGCCGCGTTCCAGGTCACATCCCATCCCCATCCCCTGTTTCACAACTTCAGCATCCTCTCCAGGTCAGTCCTGCACACCATGCAGCTGGCCCAGACCCTCCCTTCCACACTCCTGCTGCCACAGCCCTGCAAAGAGCCTCTCTGTGCTTTCCTTCCAGAAAATACCTCTTCTTTACCTGGTGATCACTCCTGCCCAGTATCCCAAAATGTGAGTGGCCCCACTGGCACCCACAGTTGGATGAAGCACCCTGGGGATGTTCAGTCACTGGGGTATGGTTCCAACCTCACCAAAATCCACAGAGCTTTTGTTAAACTGTGTGATTGGTGCTCTCCATCAGCTTCTCCACTCAGCAGCTGTGGGAAGGGGATCACAAAGGGGCTAGAGGCAATGCCCAAGAGCCCCAACTTTTTCCACAGTGTGAATGAACTCTCCCAGGCTTTTCATTGGCCCTGAGCCAGCTCTGATGATCTATTCTGGCCAAGATTTTGGTTAAACAGTCAAACAAAGCGAGGAGTGCTGGAGAGAGGGCGGAGGTGTGGGAAGAGCTCAGCCTTGGCGCCGTGCCTTGGATGTACCTGAGGCATGACGGAGTCTGGAAACACACGGGCCTGGTCCTGGGTTAGCATCTGCTCCTCCTGCCTGGCATCAGCTCCAGCTGATGTTGAGAGGGGTCCCATGTGTGTCTGGACACAAGAGCTACAGAGCCTGAAGCAGAGCCACGGCACTCTCACCATCTCACACCTGGTTCCTCCTCATGCACTACAAAGCAGAAAAATCCCTTCTGCTTGTTCTGGTTTGATCTTTTTCACAGATCCTGACACAGCAGGCAGCCTCAGAGCTGCCCCCAGAAAGGGTTTCTGCTCGGTTTGGATCGTGAACGAGTTGTCAAAGAAAATTATGCTGTAATCCTGGGAGATCCAATAAAACTGTCCCACAGGTTAGGGCCTTGCCAGTTGGAGGCAGTTCTTAATGCAGATTTCACTCTGCGTGTGTCACATTTGCTAATTTTCCATGAATGATTCCTGATTTTCAATCGACCTTGGTCTTTAGGTTCATAAAACTTTGTTCTGCATTGAAGTCTTTTGGCAATGTGAAGTTTTGCCTGAAACAAAGCAGGAAAGAGACATCCTGAAATATAAACTCAGACCAGTTTTGCACTGGGAGCAGCATTACTGTCAAATGGTACATTTTGTGCTGCTTCTGCTGAATGAGGAGAAGGTCCTGTAGAGAAGGTGATAGGATTTAAGGAATACAGATTCAGCCTGTACTTCTGAAAGACTTTAGCCTGAGTTTGTAAATGCTTTGGCACTCAACTTTTCCCCTGGAAATACAGTCTCTGTTTTTCCTGTTGTGTTTCCTGTAGTTTCCAAAGGGGCCCAGTGGAATTGCTGTACAAGTCCCATGGAATAATCCATCAGTTCCAGTTTCATTAAATGCCTCAGTGATGCCCTTTCCTGGGAGGGTAGATCATTCCTCCTGAACTCCAGTCTGGCCCTATTTACATGAGCTGACAGACTACCTGATGGAGCCATTATTCTCTTCTCACATATAGTCTAAACTATTTCCTCTTGCTGGGCACAGAGCAGTTTTAAATCAAGACGTCTTAGTTCATGGAGGTTAGGAACAGTCCTATAAAATGCCTTATTTCTTCCTTGCTTCTATGTAAATCTATTTTATTGGACAATTGGAAAACATAACACTTTGCTTGTGTGGATAACCCCCTATGTGCTTCCAAATACAATATACAGTGTTTTTTTTCAGAATAAGCTTTTCATGAAAGCCTGTTTTTCCCTGCATCCAGACTTTTGGAGAGCAACCTGCCCTCCTGCCTGAAATAACACCCAAACCCAGCCCTTGGCTGGCAACTCTGCACAAAAAGACATTTCAGGGCTGACATTCAGGTCATTTCGAGGTGGTTTGTGTGTGATTTAAGCCTGAGAATACAGGTTGGAGCAGTGCTGGAATCAATGGAAAAACCTCCAAGGGGCTTTAACAATTCTCTACCACCTGGTCTGCCTGGTAGTAAAAGGTGCCCGAGCAGAAATTAACCCATGAATCCCCTTTGCCCACTGCTCTGCCAGGCAGCCTCTCATCCCTGCCATCCCTCCCAAATGTGTTCTGGCAGGCAGAGTTTGTTCTGGCCGGGAGCTGGGTTTACAGAGATTAAAGAGATGCTGTGTGGTGGGCAGCGAGCCTCGGCAAGCCGGCAGATAAAGGCGGCATTGGAGGCGGAATGGCACGGGGGTGCTGGGGGAACGGGCCAGCCAGGGACATGGGGGGAGGCTCCACATCCAGAATACACATGGATTAGTGATAAATACTCAGCCTCCACACTTGGAGCAAGGAGTGCTGGCCTGCTGGAAGCCCTGTCCCTCCTATCGCAGGGCCTGGCTCCCTCTCGGCTCTGGGGTGATACAGTGCAGCCGTTATGCTCTGCAGGGCTCCTTGTCAGCTGCCCAGCACTGTACAAACACGGCAGAAAAACACCAGCTGAATATTTAAAATCATCAACAGGCTCCTTCAATGCCTCTGCTAGACATTTAATGCTCTGCATTGAGGAAGAAATAGTTAACTGGAGCACCAACTCACTTTTGCAGTCAGGCAATATCTCGCGCTTATTGTCACCGTCAAAAAATGCTTTCCCTTAAACCATGCTAGTGCAGCACAGGGCACAAAAAAAGGAGAGGATTTACTGCTGAATGTTAAGTCATACTTCATTTTGCTATTTAAGGAGCTAATACAGGAATGGAATAGAGCACAGGCCCAAATAAAAGTTCATATGTTACTGCCAACTCCAAGCAATCTAATTTTGTGACTCAGGCAGCCTAATTGTGAAATTGGCTTAGTGCTCATCACGTTGTTTTATTTTTATCTGTTTGTATGTTTAAATGCATGCTTGAGGTTCATTACGACCCAAAGGTTCATCTCAGTTACAGATTGAAGATTTTCAGTGTAACTGTATGGGTTATGAGGCTGTTTTTTATGTCTGAGAGCAGAGATCCTCTCACAATTGTCTGCAAGATTTGGACTGTGAGTGAAATACTAAATGCACCAAAACACAATAAAACAAAGAGGGCATGGGAAGCCTTAGCACAGACACACTGTGGTTCTGTGCCATCTGGCCACCCACCTACCCTGCTCACCCACAGGGTGCAGGGGTACAGGGAGAAAGGGATGAGCAAAATACCTCAATGCATTTCCTCAAAGGGCACCGAGTATGGATTTGACTCCAAACCCAGAGATTAAAAAAAAAGTGAAATTCTAAAACACTCATTATAAAGAGAGGGTGACAGCTTTGTTTCATGTCAGGGTGCTTTTCATAAGGCAGTCTGAGGCCGTGTGCGGGTGCTGAGTGTTTTCAAATGTAAATCTGATGGCAGGCTGCAGCCTGGGGTAGATAAACAAGCTGTATTTTTAAACGCAGTGTGAAATGTGGGGGCTGATGTGACCATTATCAGAGCCTCACACATGACTTATGAGGCATCATAAAATACTTTCATATTGCAACAATGAAAGCTGAAGCTGCTCTGTGGTAGGCTTGTTTCATCTGATAGTTCACCCGGCTCCCCTCACCGGGTCTAGGAGGAGGCAGAAATGCTTTCCAAGAGCTGAACTTCTGAATGCCAAGCTGTTCTCTCATAGATTTTTACAAAGAAAAAATAAATTCTTGTTGAATGACTGATGAGGAGCTGACTATTAATACAATGCAGGTAACATTTGCAGTGACTTAAGGACTTTCCAGCCTGCCCATGAATCAGCTTAACTAATTACCTGAATCAGGGTTGTTATACAAATGTAAAGAATTAGTTTGCCTCCTTTTATTAAATAGTTCATTAATGTATTTTATCTGAAAATTAGCATTCTTGAGGGTTTTTCAGGCTAGCTGGATGGACATAAATGCAGTAATTTCACCTTTTAACAAATAAACAGTCTGCAGAAAACTTGGAGATCGATCCTCTAAAACCTTAATGCCACAAATTTCCTTTTCCTTTGATAGCTTCTTTCATCTTAATTTATTATATTGCATTGATTATATGAGTGATTATTCTCAGTCTTATTTGCAAAGCTGGGTGATATTTTACAGAATACCTGCCAGCTGTATATTGCTTCTTTATGCTAGTGTTAAAGTTTAGCTGTAGAGGTCTCAGGTGCTGCGTTTTATTCCTCCCAGTGATGTTGGTTTCCTGCGTGATCTTGAATGAATCATCTGATTTCGCTGTTTCACCGCTGCTGCTGCAGTTAATCTGCAAATGCAGGAGACACAGCTGTCTCTGAATTTTGTGAGAATCCCCCTGTGAAAATGCTCGGCCGGGTCACTCCTCCCAGCAGATGCAAATGGGAGGAGTGCAATGCAAATTTCATCAAGCGACAAGCGGGAGACAGCCCAGCGGTGCCACAGCTGCGGGGCTGAGGTGCCCTGGCAGCCGCAGCAGAAGGAGGGATCGTGTCCCTGCAGTGTCCCAGGGCAGGTCCCAGCCCCGGGCAGGCAGTGCCGAGCGGGCTTGGCCGGGATCCGAGCGCTGGGAGCCGCCAGGGCAGCCGTGCCCGCCCCAGCAGCGCGTCCAGCCCTGCGGTCTCTGGCACTGCAGCAATGGCGCGACCCCACGGGAGGAGCTGGACCTTGGAGAGCATTGCAGGGAGCCTAATTTGTCTTCCTGTCATGGGCATGAGGTTCAATTACCTTTTCCCCTCTCGTTCTATTTATTGAAGAATATGATGAAAATGTATGTAAGCGGTCAAATATTCAGAACTGTTTCAGCTTGGCAGAATACCCTTCTCTTCTTGTTTTCACACCATTCTACTTTGGGGACATGCAGGCACGCTGAATTCATGGCTGTGGTGCTTTTGCACTGAGCTGATTCCAGTCAGCCTAATCACAAAGCTGGGCAAAGGAAAAACTGAATTTTCAAACCGATGACACATTTATACCAGAATTGTAACTTTATGATATTAATGTATCATTTAACTTACATGTGTACTTTGGAATGTTTATAACTACTGTAAATCACAGGCGAGAGGGGCCAAGACAGTGCCACACAGCATTCCTAGTGCAACTCATAAAATAAATACAATTGCAGGAGAACAACATGCCCGTTTCAAAAGGGAAAACATAGCTGCTCTGCTGCAGATGGGAGATGTGCTAGAACTTCATCAGGAACAAGCAGAGGCTGTGCTGTGGCCTTTTCTCTGTGACCACACTGGCATTGGGCAGGGATTTCTAAGGATGAAGTGCCATCGAGCCAGCACGGACCAGGAGCTGTGTCCCTGCAAAAGGACAGCAGGCAGCTGCTGCTGGCATCATTGTTCTCTTCGGTACGACAGCCCACATTTTGGGATGTGATTGTTCTCTTCAGTATGACAGCCCACATTTTGGGATGTGATTGTTCTCTTCAGTATGACAGCCCACATTTTGGGATGTGATCTTCCTCCCTTTGCTGCATGGTGACTGCCCAAGAGCCATCCCCACGTTTCAGAGTGTGAAACACTCTGACCTCCATCCACCTTGTCTTGCAGAACACCTTGGAAAGAATAAAACCTGCTGTTCCCTGACCTGTAAAATTCTGAGGCTGATTTCTGACCTGGTAACTTTCAGTTTGTCCTTTAAGATTTAACTGTAATTTTATGACTTGACTGGTGGACTGTAAAATACACATTTAAATGCATTCAACTCAGATAAGGATCTCATCATTAGACCGACCTAACTTCTTTGTTTCAAGTTAATCACTCTCAGATTCTTCTGGATTCATCAGCACAATTACCATTTTTCTCCCCGTAGTTGGAAATGCAACTGGGCACAAAGGCTGTCATTTCTTAGAAGACAGTAAAAAATATGGCAAATCTTATTGAAAATCCCCTCAACTTAAGAGACAAATCTACAGAAAACTCAAATGCCAGTCTGAAACCAGGACAGCTTTAAATATTAAAAATGGATTCGTTTCTGCAACTTAGGTGAAAGGATGACTTTTTTCCTAGCTTTATTATGCTAAAAACACTATTGAGCAGCAAGCACAATGTGGTAACATTGCACAGGCAGCAAAATACCAAAATAACACCAAGGACAGGAGACTGTTTTAATGTACTTTCTGGTAAGTTATTTAACATGCTTTTGTTGGCAGGGCAGATGGTTTGGGGCTTTGGATCAGGCCTGGATTACTTAGAACAGGCAGTAGGCAGTGCCTCTCACGTAATGGTTGTTCCCAAATACAGCTGAAAGCCGCTGTAATGGGACACTCAGTTCTGTTTCTCTTCCCTAACACTGACACCACAAGTATCCCAGCATGTCCCTAGGTTTGAAAGGAAAAAAATTCTCCATTTCACTGCGCCTGCAGATGCTGAGCTGGGTCCTCATCTTACCAAGAAGTCCCAACTGCCCCTTCCTGGCAGGAAGGACAGGACCCAGAGCTCTCCCCTGGCTGCACAAGTCGAGTGAGTTATGTGGAGAGCAAAGCTGATGTCAGAAATGGGTTGGCAGAGCCCAGGGCAGGTTTTTGGCACCGCTGTCTGCCAAGGGCAGGTGGAGAAGAAGAGCTGTGTACAGCAGAGTCAGCCCCTCTGCCTGTTTGATGTTTCTGCACAGTAACTTCATCCTGGAAACATTCTGACAGGTTAACGATCCAAAAAAAGTGTTTCCTTTTCTCCCCTATTGGATCGTTTCTCGTTACAGTCAACAATTAAAAGTTTTATTTTAATACATTACCTAATTTATAATGGGTCCTGTCCATCATACACAGAAATGCCCATTATTTTAGTCAAATATAACTCTGCCTGTGTTCATCCACTTTCTCCATGCAATCCTTGGCCTCCTCATTTCAGAAATGTGACCCTGTGAGGTGTTTATAGAAGGCTAAATATAGGTTTATCTGTTCTAGTCTTTCCATGAAAGATCTTTTTCCTTCAACACATGGAGATTAAACACGTGGAGCAATATTAGTTAACGCTTAAGTAATGCCATGCTGCAAAAAACACCAGGAAATTCCATTTTGAAGTTGACGTTCCAGCCTGAACTTCTGTTGATTTTATATTTCTTTTCTCCCAGAGGCAGGAACTGAGGGTAGGGTGTTGCTGGAAGCTGAGTGACACTGCTGCAGACGGGTGTTTGGAGACACACCTCACACTAAGCTCTCTAGGTGCACTCTGAGGGTTCATTAGGGCCATGGTGGGAAGCAAGAGCAAAAATCCCATTGTTCTCAGCAGCCCAGAACTATTGAAAGCAGTATCTGGAAGTCCAGTGTATTAACTCTGAGTTAAATAAAAGAAAATGACCCAAACTTGAGGGAATTTGTGTCAGGGCAGCTGTTTGTGTGCATCTTCTGCTGGTCTTAACCCTCACACGTTGGGCTTTCCTGTTAGCGTTTACAATAACACCATTGCTTCACAGTCCTAGTGTTTAATATTCCCTCTTTCAAAATATGAAGTTGCAGCTGACTCCTTGTATCCTTTTGGGATAAATGGAGAAAAAGCTTTCCTTAACAGCTGCTATATATTATTATTATTACCTATTACATCATATCTTATTACAGCTCTATTACAAGTTTCCCTTAAAATCTAATCACATTGTGAAATTGTTTACAGCAAAGCTAGAAAAGGGCTCGAGACAGAAAGTTCACATCCCAGCATGGGCCTGAACTTTCTTGCAGTTCATATTTGCTCAGACACAGCATTTAACTCTCTTGTTCCTGAAAATGGGGGCAACTGTTCCTGAAAGATGGAAGAGCAGAACCATGGCCGTGAATGTGTGTTGGGACACCTGAGAGGTCTCTGGAGTGGTGGCAGCTGAGACAGAGTTTTACCTTCTGGTGTGTCAGGCTGAAAAGCAGAGAGATGAGGAGGGAAACTGTGCTGCCATATGTGTGAATAGCAGAACATCCATTGACTTCAGCAGAGCCAGAATTCCACTCCAGCTGAAGAGATGGGTGGCAGACAGAGAGACAGATATTAATTAATTAATAAGCTCATTTAAGCTGAGCTAGGCTTATTTCTCTGCCGGTGAGCTCTGACTGCAGTGTGTCATGGTCCCCATCCTGAGCTCCTTATGGCACATGTCTGGGAGTCCAGCAAGGGGAAGGATGGAGGACTGGGAGTGGCTTGAGGCTCCCAGGATGTAGAGAAAAGCTGTTCTGCACTCAGGTGAAAAGAATCCAGAGCCCACCTGAACCTCCAGGGACCTGGTCCAGCCCCTCAGGAGCTTCACCATGATGCCCAAACCTCTCTTGCCTCCATCTCCCACCCTCCAGCCTCCTGCAGAGCGAGGCAGCAATGGTGCTGCTGCAGGGCAACACCTCCAGCCTCTCCTGCAGGAATAACTCCTGCTACTGTGGGCAAAGCTTCCAGGACGTCCCTGAGCAGAAGTGCAGGCTCATAACCGTGGAATGAAGCCAGGTCACCAGTCTCATCCACACTCTGACATTTCCATAGGTCTTTGCTTTACAGCTCTGATATTAAGTAGTTTGGCTAACTTTGTAGAAATGTTACTATTTTCTCGACAAAATGTCAAGTAAGTTTTCAGGGGGGAATACTTCATAACTGAAGTATGTTTTCCTAAGGGCAATAAACCACTAAGAAATGTACTTTTTTCCCACCCAGCCTTTGAGCCAAAAGTTTCACATGTTTTTCAAAGAAATAAAATTATAGGTGTTTTTCTGTAGTAAGGTGAAGTACCACCTGGGTGGCAGTGGTAGAAAGCTGGGCAAACTTTATAAATCTAGAAGGGGGAGACTGTTTTGGCATGACTTAGGGTTACAGCCTGGGTTTCCTATGCATAATTTTAAAAGGAATTGCTCAAAGCATCAGGAAACTATGCCCAGTGTACAATTCCTACCTCTTCAGACTCATGGAAGATTGCCACGGCCAGAGAGGACTTTTTCAGTGGAATGAACAGTGGAGTCAAGAGGCAGACGTTTATTTCTTATCTGACAAGCCCACACCCCTGTACATGCTGGTTTAAGAATGTAGAGCCAGTTGAAAATAGAGTTGGTCAAGAGGGTTTAATTGGGTTCCTCTTTTGGGATCACATTGGGTTCCCATCATCTGCTGGCCATGAGGACAGCTCTGAACTGGTGTCCGGACACCTCCAGTCTAATCTCAGCTCCACAAGAGTGTGGGGGAGTTTATAGGTAGTGGTAAAGAGCTAAGGGGCCAGAAATGCACTTTGGGTTTGGTCATTTTAATCTCTGACATCACAGAGCTCAGAATGTGATGAATGTACCAACAGTGTAGCTCTTCTGATTTGAGTAACAGAGAAAATGAGCATCAGTTCATCCATGGTCACTTTATATTAATAGGGAAGGTGAGGAGAGATGAAGGACAAAGAAACTTTTGCTAAACTCTCTGACAGTGATGCAAGAGCTTTAAGGGTTAAGAAATGTCTTGCAGGGCTGTCGGGCACCCTGAGTAATTTATTTAAAATCAGGCAATATAAAATCCCTCTCCTGGAAATCAAACAGAAGGAAAAGTAAAGTAAAACTACAAAGGAGTTCTCGTTCTCTGGCCTGCTCTGCATGCTGGCTTCCTACGTGCTGGGCTGAGGAAACTCTGAATCCTGGGGAAGAAATCCATGGAGAGGAAGCTACAGCCATCACACAGTATAAAAGATGTGGCTGGTTTTAATCAGGGCTGAGTCTTCACAAATAACAAATGGGAAGGAGAGGTTAAAATGGGGCATGAGGCTAAGCCAATAAAGCCTTTTCTGAGACAAAATAAGAAGGGTGTATTTCAATATGCCACCGAGGGGAGAGCTGAACAAAGAAATGTGTCCAGGAGGTACAAACCCTGTCTGACTCCAGCTCACAGTGCTGCCCAGCTCATGGCCAGCAGCAGGCTCCTCATTTAGGAATTCTGAGTAACCCCCGTTGGAAGGCGAGTCTTTTTGTCTGTGTAACCAGGCCAGACCTTAATTGAATTAGACATCTAAAATTAGACAGTGTGAACATCCACACTCCCCTATCCCCTCCCCAACCCCTCAACGTGCACATGAATCACTTGCCTGGGAGCGTCCTGGCATTTTTCAAACTTTATTGCGGGAAAAAATTTCATTTTTGGAACACCAAGTTAGTAAGAAATGTGTGAACAAGAGCAGCGTTTGGCTCTGCCTGCATCTGGGATGCAGAGAGCTTTCCTGCCCCGGTGGGAGCCGGGGTGTCCTGCTGGGATGGAGTGGGGAAGGGGTAACTGGTGCTGCTGGGGAACACACACTGAACATTCCCACTGGGATATGCAGCCAGGGCACAGTTTTGAACAGTTCTTCTGCAGCCTACATCTAACAGCAGCCCTTAAATTGTCCTGCTCCTTTTCCTGAAATTCAGTGAGACTGGATAACTCAGCTGGAATCAGGAGAGTGCTGGTGGCAAAAGGCAGCATTTCAAAAGATCTTGGTCTGGTACCCATGGAGGGGTTGGCACCAAATCAATTAGTGCTGGGGCTCTGAGGCTAAATAACAATTCCATCCTTGGGGACCAGCTGATGTGAGGGCCGAGGGAAAAAACAGCTTTCTGGATTTCTGGAACAGATATCGGCAACACCTTGGAGCAGAATCTTCCAAGACCACAACAAAATTTTCAGTGCTTACTGGATTTTTTTCAGCATAAAGCTGTGGTTTGTGTGGGTTGCTCCTTAGTGTCTTTCAAGTAACCAGCCTGCTGCTATGCAAACATTTGGGGTATGCAGTGGCTTGTGTGGATGCTGCCTTGATTTATAGTAAACCTTGGGAAGAACTCCTACAGCACCTGAAAGCAATCTTTCAGCAGCTCAAGGAAGCAGAGTTGACTTTTAATTCCCCAGTGTTCAGTAAGAAAGCAGGAAGCCATTTATAAATATATATATATACATATATAAATATATATATATATTCTATCTCATACATATAAATAAATATAAATATGAGATATAGAAGGGAAAGGAAGTTATGAAACCAGAGGTACATAAAATGCAAGCTATTCAAATGCACCTATTACTGACTGCTAAATTGCAGGTGAGACCTTTCCTGGGTATTGCGGTATAGTATTGGAAATTTATTCCACATTTTGCAACACTGGCTGCTCCATCAACTGATCTCACTAGGAAAAAATCATCTCATAAAATAAATATGACCCCATGGCGTGTGCTTGCCTTTCAATGATTGAAATCAGTTCCTAGAGATCAAATAGTTTTCATGAGCCTGGAATTTTGAGGTCCGTAGAGGGCAAATCTCAATGTTAATAATCTTAAATCAGGGTCAAAATTAGCACAAAATTTAAAAGGAGGATAAAAAAAAAATCTACATTTGCTTGATAAATTATCTGAAAGAAGATGAATTCCCTAGGCATGCAGAAATTTTAATGAAGTGGATCACTGCATTTCCTTGCAATGAATTACATGCCACACTAAGGCATAGGTGGTTAAACAACAGGAAATCCATAAAGCCAAGCAGAACCTTAGTGATCACACAAGTTTACATGATCAGTTTAGTAACTTCCATTTGTGTTGGACCAAATCTACCAAAGAACATATTTCTCCCAGAGGGACTGAGAATAGAGGGATCAGTTTCTCATAATGGAATTGCTCTTTGCTGAGGTGATTTGGAACAGGTCTTCCCAAGTATAAATCTTTTATTGAAAAAAAGAAATCATTAAAAAATGATCAAATACAAACTAAGATCCTTGCAGTAAGGCAGTGTTGGCCTGTGATTCCCAGGGCACCAGAGATCACCCCGGTCTCCTTCTCTCCAGATTGCCTGACTCAGAGACCAACAAATGTGGGATGCACCAAATATTCATGCAGAAAACTCACTGGTGTAAAACTGTTTCCTTCAGAGAAAATAACTTTTCTGGATCTGGGTTTCATGAAGCAAACAATATTCAGCAATAAAGGAAGGGAAAACCCAGCGGGTCTGGAATATAATTTTTATTCCTAGGAGTGAAGGATGGTTTTGGCCAAAAGAAAAAAGACTAAATCTGTCCTGAAGGTGGGAGGAAAGTGTGCAAGTGACACAAGCCAGGGCCTCACCTGCTCTCTGGCAGTGTGTGCATTGCTGTGGAGAGAGAAACTGCAGACACAGAGAGCCCACCCTGCGCATGGTGGCTCCCAGAGCCCTCCAGGACACCTCTGAGCCTGTGCTTCAGTGCAGCAGAACCAAACCATGTCCTCAGTCTGAGAAACTGCACTCCATCCAGCCCTCTCATTAATCTTTCTCTACATCTCATGTCTTAAGTGGTTTCTGAGGAGGTTTGAGTTGTTTTCCTTTTCCCAAAGAATACAGCTTTGCACAGCACGAAGGGAAACATCCATCCAGCAACACCAGTAATTGCAATAGTGCCTCGTACAACTCCAGTCCTTCCAGCCCTGCTGCTACACAGGGGGAAGTGATATTTCCCTGAAGGCAGTGCCTCTCCTCAGTGTTACAGGTGCTCCTCTTCACCTGGCTGAGAAACCTGCAGCACAGTCACTGAGGCATGGGTATTAAATTAAGTCTTTGGTTTTTCGTGAGCTCAGGTGTTCAGCTCATATCTGAGCCCAGGTTCCCTCCATGGAGAGCTGACTGGGGTCTGCAAGAGGGAGAGGAAGGAAATGGAAGTTCAGGGGACTGACCCCACACTTGGTGAATAAATTTGCCCATTTATTCACCAAGCAACTCTCCCTGCAGCTCTGAGGGCTCCCTGCAGGACAGCAGTGGTTCAGATAAAGTGTTGTTGTAGAAGGGACAGTATTTGCTTTTACCTTTCGGGTATTTGCACTTAAAGGATTTTTTAGAAATGCCATGGAAAACATCTAATCCCTACACCCTGAATAAAACATCCTCACACTGCCTCCCTCTGTGAAACACGACATGTGCCCCGGTCATTTCATTTTCCATCCAAAACCCTGACCTCGAGTTCTATTTTCTTAGGCAGGCTTACATTTAATTAAAAGGAAACTATCAGGAATAAAAGTCCCTCTTAGATATGCTGCATCCAGTCCCAGGTTAGGCCTGCTCAGGACTTCTCCATGTACAATTTCCTCCAGGATTCCAAACTATCCCAGGACCCAGTGTGATGCAACAGCAGTTTCAGCACAGCAGATAGGGTAATGCTGGCCTGACAAGTGAAATTCATTATTGCATTCCATTAATTTTGAGTCATGCACCCAGCCCATGGAAGTTGGGAGAACCTTGTGAAAAACAAACTCACTGCATTGTGCTCTGATGTTATTCTTGGCTGGGGTTTGAGGCAGCCTGCTGGGGTCCTCCAGAGCGGCTGAGCATCCGTAGAGCAGCTGCTGTCTTCAGAGAGAGGGATAGAGGCTCATTCTTCATCTGGGACTACAATAGGGACAGCAAGGGCCTCCCTGGGATCTTTAAACGCAGGCATGACTTGGGAGGGTGGTGATGTTGGCCCCTGACACTTTGGAGTGTTGAGCTCCAATTACATATTTACTTGCAATTGCTAAGTGACTGCTTTGAGCGTTTCCTGTGCAAAGCTGAGCCCCTGGAGCATGCTGTAGGAATGGCTGGGGCAGGCAGGGGACTTCGATACTCCTGAGAACAATGTGACCTCCATAAAGGCCCCGTGACAACTGCATGAAATCCTCTGCAGCGCAGCTCTGGGCTGGGACCCTGCAGGAGCATCCTCCCAGCCGCACAGAACGGCTCAGTGTGACTCAGAGCACAAACACTGCCCATCCCAAATGCTGTATGAAAATTCCGAGTGTGAGTCAGCCCAGCCCCCCCGGGGATCACAATTACTGTCAGCGAGTGTCTGCTAAGCAAGGCCCTGCTCAGGGATCACATCCAGGGGTTTCTCCCATGGGAATCTGTGCTGGAGACACCCGGGCATGGGGCTGGGCTGGCACAGCATCAGGCACTCCCTGACTCATGGCAGTGTCTGCCTTGCAGCGCTGACTCCATCAGACCTGGAGTGCTGATGGGCAACTGCAGGAGAATGGGATAAAGCAGCACTTCCCAGGCTCCTCCATGGGCTGACCTGGTCCCACAATGAAAAGACAGTCTGACCCCTTCTTCTTTAGTAGGAACAGTGGCTAAGGCCTGAGGAGACAAAACTAATGGACAAGCCTTTTGCATCATCACAGCAGGGAGCAGACACCATGTCCATAGCCTGCAGGCCGGGACAACAGTCCCATCCCAATCCCAGCTCTTTTCTCTTTTTTCCTGGCAGACTGAACTGGGCTGGGTCTCTGTATTAAATGACTTCTTTCACTTTGGTAAACAAAGCAAACCTTCTGCCCTGGCTGCACGACAGCTTGTGCTCAGCAGTGCTCTGGGTCACCTCTGTACGTGCTGCTGGGCTGAGGAGGCACAAGCCTTGCCCCTCTCAGAGAGCCTGGATCTGCCTCCACGGCTTCCCCAAGGCCACCCAGGAGCCTCCACACTCACTTCTTCCCTACCAATGTCAACAGAGTGCTTCCCACCACACCTCTTTTCCTTATCACCCCTTTTCCATCTCTGTCTGACAGATCATGGAGCGTATAAGTGCTGTCTTGTCTCAGGTATCTGTCTGGAGCATCAAAAGATGTGCCCTGCAGTGAGTGAGGTGCTGTGACCCAGTTCAGGCTGCTTGCACGCACCGCTGCTCCCGAGGAGCTGCTGCTGCTGCCAGGCCGCTCGTTTGGTGTGCCAAGAAAAGTGAGGAGCTAAAATTACCTGTGCAGGCAACCTGAAACACCTTTAGCTGAGCACAAGGACAAAGTGAGGGTGTATCAAATGGAAGGCAGCAAGTCAGGAGAGACAGCAGAGTGACAGAGCATCTCCTTGTGCCCCAGAGCAGCCTCTGAGTTTTTAGGATGAGAAGAGAGCATGAGAGAGCATCTCCCCAGCACGGCCTGGTCTTGCCACCACTGTGCCTTCTTCACTCCGGGGGCTCCTCAAGCCAGGAAAAAGGAGGTACTGACCCAGGATGTGGGTGATTTGGAAGGGATCCTGTTGGCATTGGTTTTCGGTGGAGAAATTTTCAGTTAGTAGAATAATCTTAAGGAGAAAAGCTCTTTTCTCAACAGAGTCCCACCTTTTCGAGGGCTAAAAGATCCTGAGTCGCGCTTCTTTATTTTTGAGTCTAAAACTTGTCTGCAAAAATATTCCTTGGAAATCACTCTTTTTCATGACTTTTTCTGCTTTCATCAGCTTGTCCTTGGAGGAAGAATGAGGAAGGACAACTAGCAGAAAAAGAGCTGCCCTTCAGGAGAGCACAGGAGGTTCTATTTGCTTTCAGTGTCCCAACAGTTCTGTCTGTAGAAGATGCTGTGTTTTCGTGCTGGCTCACACCCTGCTGCTCAGAAACAGCTGGAGAACCATGGTAAAGACAGTTAAGTGCACCCAGATGTCAATGCCACACCAGCAGGATGCACAGCCAAGCAGACTCTATCCTTTGCAGACAAACCTCTTGTTGTACCAGGGCAATTGTACCAAAGTCATCCTAATTTCTTGAATTTTCATCTGAGCATCTCAAAGGAAATTTCCCTTGTGGATAAGTAAAATGGCACACATTGGCTCCCACTTCACAGACAAGATTCTGAAGATGATGAACCCGAACCACGTGGAAGACTAAAGCCTGGCTATTCCCCTTCCTGCGCTAACCATGATAGGAAATTCAAAGTCATAGTAGCTCGCTAACAGTAGGGAGCAACTTATTCCTCCAGGTGTGAAAATATGGGTAATAAATATTAATAGAACAAGGCTCTGAAAATAGCGAGGGAAAACAAGTCAGAAACACTTTGCAGAATCTCACTGATTAAAGTGAAATCTCATTTAAAATTGTCAAAAGCAGCAGTTCTGCCTTTACCATTTATTTTTTGTCACATCCAAGTGTTTCAGTTTGGTAAGAAAAAGCAGCTTTGTTTTAACAGTCTCAGTTGGATTACTTCTGATTTATGTTGCACATTAATCTTAGAATAGGTGGTTTGTTGGTTTTATTTTAGAAAGAATTGCAGTTTTCAATCTGATATGAAAAACGTCATTTTTGACCCAGAACTTTGCAAGCTCCTGCTTTGTCCAGGGAGGAGCCAGGACCACATTGGTAATTACAGCCCCACGCCCGTCCTGGCTGGGGCTGGAGTGGGGTTTTGCAGAATGTGCTGATAGATCTGGGAGACATTTCCCCACATTCTGTGCAAACCCTGCAGAAAACAAACCCGGGGACAACTGTGATGGAGTGACTGCCTGTCCTTTGAGGACTCCATATAAATCTGCAGCCCCAGTAACCACTGACCCAGATGGAGCCCAGATCTAATTTAGGCCTTGGAAACCTTCTTGGGGTGTACAGTGGGATGTCCCTTAATGGTCCCTGCAGCAAAACCCCAGCTCTGTTTTGCCAGCCTCCCACACTCAGCTGCCCACTGGAGTCAGCAGGAATTTAGAATGCAGAGGTCTTTTAAGGTCAAGCCTTGTATGGACTTCAATCCATCCTGGTCCCAGTTCTCAGGATGGAGGAGTCCAGCAATAATTCACTGTCTGGACTGTTGAACACACAGGTATGAGACACCACTTTACCCCAAAAGGTTTATAAATGCACCCACAGTGATTTGCTGCTGATTTTTTATGGAATATAATCATATTACCCTGTAGTGCAGCTGCAACTGATGGCAATAAAATTTGATGTATGGGGAGGACAAACAATTTTGCAATGGGCCATGAAAAATCAGTTTTAGAATGGCACAGATTTTACCAAAAGACTCATTCTTGCTAAATAATGCAGAGCTAAATGAGTGGTTACACAGGCTCTGAAATGAATGGTGCATCCTGTGTAATATTATAAAGGAAGACAATAATAAACTACATTTTTAAACTTATCACTTCACCATCATCCTTGGTGCCAAATGCCATGTTCTATTCATTAGCAGGTAGTTCCTGGGATCACTCACACTGGGACTGGGCATTTGATGCAGTCTCTGGCTGTAACAGACTGTCTCTCAGACTCCTTCCTTATGTATAGCAAGCTTGAAACAGAGCTAATGAAGGCCAGATGGCTGCAGGCTCCTTCTCACACCCATAATATTGATGGGAACATTCTGGAGGGAGTGGATTCTGCCCCAGTCTTTTCCTTGTGCCTGACATGATGATAACCACATTGCAGCCTCTGTACTGTTTGGTCCTAACTTGATTCAAATGTTTCCTGGATTTCCAGCAAATGAATGAAGTGCAGCTCAAAAGGAAATATATGCAGGCCTTATTAGAAAAGGTTGTACTCATCACGAATCAGCTAAATACCTCATTTCTGACAGCGGGGAAATCCTTTTAAAACTGAGTTCGTTTGGAAAGATTTTGAATAGTTCATTATAAAAATGCATTCATCTCTGCCAGAATATAGAGAAGCAGCCAAAGTACAAAATCTGGCCCCACTCAAGTCCATGGGATTTGGCATAAACTGGCAGAACTACTGGGCAGAATACTTTGTTCTGGATTAAAGCAGTACATCTTATGTGCTAATGGAGCCCACTGAGTGTGCTGCCAGCCTGAGAAGGCCTTGCAGTTAGGCTCTGTCTGACTACGCTAATTAAGAAGAATAATTAATGCCCAAATATAATTCTCTGGAATGCTGCAGATATCCCAGATATTTCACGATTGCACAGGATATTGCACAGGATTAGATACTGTCTCTGTTGGTAAATTCCTCGTGGTTAGTAATCTCATCTTTTATATTTCTTTTTTAATAAGGAGCTGCCTTCATGCTGAAGCCAGCTCTGTTTAAAGCTGCAAGAAAAAAGTAATTAAATCTGACAGGACTTGCTTTCATGACATATATTGCAGGCTATCTCATGACACACAGACCTGGTCATATTTTTGTTATAAGGAGTTGATTTATTTTCAACAAGTATCTCTTTTAGAATCAGAGTTTTCCTGAATTCTGTATTTCTTTGGCTAAACAAGCCCTGCTGCCTGTCTGTGGCTCTGTGCTCTGCAGCAGTGCTGGCTGCACACCCTGGCTATGTTGACATGTAATGGTTTGAACATTTGACATTTATATGTGGCTGGCATTCGTTTTGTTGCCTTGCAACCATCTGGTTCCAGAAGAAACTCATAAACTGCTCCTGAATCATGCAACCACCAGACAGCAAACAGATAGAGCTGTAGGACTCTGACAGCACATTTATCACCCTCCTGTGATAGCTGACACAAACTGCACTGCACTGTCTTCTCCTCTCTCTGTCATACAGAGCAGCCAGGGCAGCACTTGAAAACGAGGATTTGATTCCTCCCAGCAGTGGGAGTTTATTGTTCACCCTGCCTGTGGCCCATCCTCTGTGCAGGCTCTCTGTGTGCCCCCCAAATCTCTGCATGCACCAGCACTGGGCCCCTGCATCCAACACATGGCAACAAACCACCCCGAGCTGGAGGGAACCACTCCAAAGCCCAGATTTTGGGCTGAATTTTTCCAAACTACAGAAATGCCAGGGGACACATTTCAAGTCAGAGCCTTTCATGCTTGTGCATGAAAAGAAAATTACAAATGTACAGCCTCTGCTGGTCCTGGTGGTGTTGGCACAGCTGAGGACAGGGGACTGGCAGTGAAGTGCTGTCCTTTTCTGGCTCCATCACCCAGGCCAGCAGCAGCAGGGAATGAGCCAGCCTGTTCTAACAGAGAGAATTTTGTCCCAAATATTTTTGCTACAAAATCTATATTCTTTATTGTCAAGTAGATTAACTGATACAGCAATGAAAAGTTTCTAGGAGCAAAGTGCATTCTTTAAAATAGAGCAAGGGGAGTGCAGTTGCATTTTTCTTGGCTGTGGTTTATTTAGGAGGACAGCAGCTCCCCTGTCATTTCATTTGATTGTCCTCTCCTTTTTACTTTCAGTTTCTAAATTTTTGACACCGGTCCCATGTCCATGAAGCAAAGAGATCACTTTCCTCAATAAATAGGAAAACTGAAAAATGCAGGAAGACCAGGTTATTAAACCTAAAGAACTCTCACTCACACATTATGTAATACCAATTTAACAAGAATTTTGCTCTGTAATCAAATCCACATAACTCATTCTATAACTGGAACCATCTCTTTCCAAATTAAACAGTGCTTTTTTTTAAAAAATAATTGGATAATGTGAGAGTACTACAGCAATTTGGGTTTAGATTTCATTATTGGAATCCATTCTTATTTTCAGCTTCCATGGATGTGTACACAAACACACACTACACTAATCCAAAAGAATGACTTTTGTATTACAAAATTCAGCAAATAATAGTAGCAGACACTGGAGGGCACCTGCCTCAAATTCTCACCTACTTAAATATGCCAGAAAGGAAAAGTGAATACTTATGGTGACTGGAATGGCTTCCTTTTCAATTTCAATTCAAAGGGCCTGCAAAAATGATTTATTAGGTTCACACTGAATCTTTAAGATATATGTGTGTGTATCAGAGATGGAACCAGACAGGAAGTCTGAGTGTGCAGCTGGGAAACCAGGTACAGACCTGACCAAAGCCAGCCAAGTCAGCAGCATTTAGTACTTGCTCTGTTCATAATTCTTACCTTACAAAAACCCCAAATATGGGCCATAGTGATGCCATTCCTGTGCCAGGGATCCTTATATGTCTGTGGACAAGACAGCAAAGGCAGGGAGGGAGGCACAGGCACTTAGGGATGCAAAGCAGGAGCAGAACTTTGTTATCAAGACTGGTCTGAACTTGACAGAGGCAGGGATTCCCAGTGTCCTTTAATGGCATTGGCTCTTCGGGGAAGGCTTAAAATCTTATTCAGCAAAACTGCATCTCCGTAAGTGGCAGATAAAAAGAGAGGCTTTGCAAAGAGCCAGAGAGCTGCATCCAAATCCCTTGCATTATTTTCAACAGCCCACAGGAATTTCTTTGCACTCCTTCAGGGCATCTGCCTCCTGCCCAGGCCAGCAGATTGAACAGATTTTAATGCTTTTATTCTTTTGCATTCTATATGAAAGCAGTGCAGGGCACAGCATCCCTTACTGATGTTCAGATTGCAAAGGTTGGAATACTGCTCTGTGTAAATGTTCAGTGGGTGTTGGACATGGAAACTCTCCCAAGCCCAAATCTTGTCTGATACACCCTGTCTCATTGCACTCAGCATCAATACACTTCAATAAACAGATACAAAAAGTCAAAAGGATTTCACAGAAAGTATTTTTGCAGGGAAAGAAAGACTACTTCAACTGAAAGAAAGATTACTTCAACTCAATTAAAATTGAGTTATTTGAATTTTATTAAAACTATTGATTGATTATTCAAATTCTTCTAGCACAGCAAAAAGTGCACTTTGTTCTGTGCACATACATTGGACAGAAACCTTATTAAAAGTCAGTGGAGGTTTCCAATAAGCAGGGCCATTTGATAGACTAAGCTATCTTTAGAGAAAACCAGGTTTGCTGCAAGATTAAAAGGCCTGCATTAGTGTCTGGGATATTGTACAGAAGGCATTGCTTGTGTTTCCACACAACATAAAGTGCTCTTTAGGCAGAGGAGTTCTGCCTGAACTGAGACTGGACTTTGCATGAGTTTAAGAAAGAAAATAATTGAGAAATAGAATGGGCAAGTAAATTAGGATAATATCTGAGTGTCTGCTCCCACGTGAGCATAGCTGCTGGTGTCTTTATTGCAGCTATGCACACTAAAGCAACAGGAGATTGGAGCCTGGCTTTTCCCAACACCAAACCAAAGCCTGGATTCCTCTTGCACCACAGTTAGTTGCTCCTGTCTTTTTCTTCATCAGGTGATGCTGTACAACATAACTGTACAACTTCAGTTTTTCCACGTAACAGAGCACACAGCTGAACCCCCCTCCACTACCTCAGTTGTTTTTCCACTTAGGCTGCACTGAATATCCTGACACCAGGTGTATTGTAATTTTATTTTCCTGGCCTCTCAATTTACTGAAAAGCACGAAGAAATGCAATGGCATTTCTCACCACAGAGAAATTCTCCCTGTTTATAAAACAAACTGAAAGGAAGAAGCTTTGTCAAATGAAGCCCTGGGAACTATTCACAGGCTACAGCTGTCCTAGGGCTGGTGTGTTGAAATATCTGTGAGTGACATGACAGGTAAGAGCAACCGGGAGAGAGGAGAATTACCTGGCCCATTTTCCTCTGATTGCTGAAACTCAGTTGCTCACTAGGAGGAAACCACAGAAATGGCCACGTTTTAGAGTGCTGTGTATTGGAAACCTGCACAAACGGGCACGTTGTGTAAGCTTTGCTCTGAGAGCCATTATTGTCACTACCAATACTTCTTAGAAGCCGGGACAAGCCTGGAATGATGGCAGATGATGATTTAGGGCATGGCAGCGAGGGGCTCAGGAGGGAGCCAGCTTCTGAGCGCCGATGGCAGAAAAAAGCCTCAAAAACGCACGGCAGGCTGCAGAAACAGCGAGTCCCGAGGGCAGGCGGTGCAGGGAGGGAAAGGGAGGAAGGTGCAGGGAGGGAAAGGGAAGATGGTGCAGGGAGGGAAAGGGAGGATGGTGCACGAAGAGAAGGGGAGGAAGGTGCAGGGAGGGAAAGGGAGGAAGGTGCAGGGAGGGAAAGGGAGGATGGCTGTGAGCCTCCTGCCCGGAGCGAGCCCCGGCACAGCGGCCCTGGCAGCGATGCCCATTGCTCAGGAATTCTTGGTCGCTGATGGATTTCAGTGATTCCCCTGGGAATTGCCCGGGGCTTTTCCAGCGCAGCCTGGCACGGATCTTTCGGCAGCAGTGCAGCGTGGCTGGCATTTAGAAGCACAAATGGTGCGAGAGGATTCCTTGCTGTTCGCCCCCATGACATGGCACAAACCCCGAGGTCCTTTTCCAAACAGGATGGAGCATTTCCAAGCTCTTTCAATCTAGTGGAAAACCTCTCTGGCTGCAGATGCCTCTCTGTGGGTACACAGGCAGCAAACCACAACCGGAGGGCAGCGCTGGGGGCGAGGAGAGGAAAATGAAATGTTTTGCAGGCTGTGGTGCAGGGAGGCTCTGCCAAAACTCCCTGTGCTGGGTGCCTGTCCCCCGGGCAGGACAGGGCACCTCCTGCACCTCCAAGGTGGGCTCTGGGCACAGCCGGACACGCGGGTGGCACCTGGTGACAATTCCCCAGCTCACACTGGGTGTGTGTGGGCTCTGTGCCTGCCCTGGCAGGTGAGTGTGCCAGTGCTGAAGCACAGCGTGCCTGTCACAGCACGCCTGTCACACCAGCCCCGAGTCCCTGTCCCCAGGGAACGCGTCCTGTGACACCGGAGCAGCAGAGCAAGAACAGCCTGCCCCAGTTGCTGCCAGTTCAAAAGAAAAGTGGGATACCAGCTGCCAGTTGGGACAGAAATCTTATGTGTGCATTTTTATATATGCCTCATCCCTTACCCTTCATTCAAGAAGCTTTAAAAATATTTATGGGTAATTTGTGTCGACACTTCCAACACAGCTATGTTACTGCCAAGGCCTTGCTATGGCCACATATCCTTAGTGTCAGAAGCATTTTATTTTATTATTATCTCTGAGCAACTACTTTGTCTTATCAGTTTTCTCTCCTGCATTTTTGTTCATTTTCCTAATTTTTTCCTGGTTTTATACTGAAGGTGAAAAGCTGAATGTCTGTTTAATCTCCAGTACCAGAATAAAAGACCTATCAATGCAAACAAAGGAGAAGTAAGTTCCAGAATTTTTTTCACCATCCTTGCAAAAGGCAAGACTGCAGTAACTTACAGAAAGGGTTTTCTTGCTGGATTTTTGAGATTTTTTTGCATTTGAACCAGACAGCACAAAAGTCATTCTTAAGCAATATTTAGGGAGATATTTCACTCAAGTTCTGAACACTCCTGGAATGTTTTCAAAGGAGAAAATGAAGGAAAGTCCACTATTAACAGGCAGTTAGAGAAATTTTCAGATTACTTTCAGTTTCTTACTTATCTTGGCATTCCATTAAAATAATTGCACTTGCTGTAGTACCAGAGAGATTGATTAGACTGAAAACTTTATTGTTAGCCTGTTTAACATTATATTTACCCCTTTTAGCAGCTCTTGATTCAGAGGGAGACACTAAGAATAAAAAATGGAAAGTAATGTCTCTGAAGAAGCTTCCATTTTAGTAGCTTTAGTTTAATCACTATAAAGAGGAGCTCTGGTTTAATCTAGTTTTCTTGGGATTAGAAGACTTTTAATTATTGCTTGCAATCAAGCCTTCTAGCCTTGCATGAAGCAACACATTAAAGCTGGGATTTTAAAAGAGCCTCAGGAACACACTCATCATTAAAATTCAATGACACTGGCAGCTTAGCTCTCTGCCTCCTTTGAACATCTTGGGGTTTCCTTTTAATAAAGTAACATCTGTGAAATTTAGAAAACAATATTAATTTTGACCCTCTCTGGATTTTTAATGGGTCTGTTAACTCAATGTAGGCGACCCTCCCCTCCTGCAAGCCTTTCCTGGGAGCAGGTTTTAGTCCCAGCACCTTTTTATAAGAATATGATGTTTCTTTAAAGTAGGGAACCTTCAGGATCATAATGAGTGGATTCTCTAAGCTTTTCCTGAGGCAGAGAGCATCAGCTCTGGTCATGGGCTAGAGGAGGGAGTGGCTGCAGAGCATCCCTGAAATGTCTGGCCTAGAATGTGGCCAAGGCGCTGTCTGTGCATGTGTGTGAGAGTGAGTGGGCCTGGAGGGCCTCACCTGGATTTTCACTCAAGTCTTAACTGCTAATGATAATTTTGCACTCAGGAAAATCACCCTGGTGCTCTGGCACAGGCTCCCAAAAGCAAACCAGCACACTCTGCTCTAGACCTGAGACCAGCCCCTAAGTCTGTGCTCTGCCAGCCCGACCAAATATCCTTAGACAAAGATCCTGCCCTGAAAGTGGCATTTATCTTTAATTCTTTCTCCTTCCTGAGTTTCCACTGGATTCCCATTACCGACAGAAAATTGGCAACTATTCAGATTAAACACCAGAGTGAATTTGCTTGGCTCCAAGGAAGACATTTCTGTGTCGAAAGGTAAATTATGTTGCTGTTTTTCCACCTGTTAATGTGCAGATTATATAATAGAGACATTTTTCAATTTATATTTTTCTTCTTATGATTGCAATGACGTAGAAGGTTCGACCTTCACAGCTTCTTCTTTGCTTCATAGAATAATGTCAATGCTTTTGTGAAAAAGATCAAAAAGTAGGATTTGAAACCATAAGGATTTTGTTTGCTGATTACAGAGATGATTTTAGTGGTAAATCTTACAAAAACTTTAGTCCAAAGCCATTTTTTAGGTTTAATTCTTTGGCAATGCAAGAGCTCAATCCTAAAATTGAGATGGTTGTGGGTAACGCTGTTGGAAAGGCAGAGTGTGGGTCCCCATTTGTGTGTGCTGTGGGATGTCTTGATTTCAGGGTAGCCAGGCTGTGACATCTTCTGAAACTCCCAATTTCCTGGGATGGTGGAGTCAGGAGATTTGAGGAGCAGTCCCAAGAGATAATGAAAGGGCAAGTACAAGTGGTGAGAGCCCCAAATGAACGGCCTGGACTTGGAAGCTGAACACAGGCTGAGCTCCAGCCAGGGATGATTTCCCCAAAGGATTCAAGCACACACCCAAGCAGCAGCAGGGATGTCACACACCAGCCCACTAAAGCAGCTGGGCTTTATATTTTCTGGTTGCTGTTGAATATGCAATGGCAATTTCTCTCTACTTTTTAATCTCTCCTTAAACAAAGTCATAGTTCTTCCACAGTCACCTCGGAGACAGGGAGAGAAATATTTTCCTAACAATTACTGCAGTCGGCTTAGCTGGGCATTTGAAAGTAACAGACATTTAAAAATATACAATAACAGTAATCTTTTAAAATACTTTATTTTAGAAATATTATTTGGGGAAAAAAGTCCTTGCTCCCTTTATTCAGCAGGAAATGCCTCACAATTATCTTTATTTTCTTACTGTTTGTGGGATGGATTGAAAATCAGTGTTTTAGATAAATTTACCTAGCAGCAATTAACATTTAATTTCCTTTAAAAATATGGAAACAAGATTAAAATGCCCATGGGGGGTGATTTATCCTTGATTAAAGTTTAGAAGTGACTGAGAAAAGTTGATGCTCAATGCATTAATCAAGAAATAAGAGAATGAAAACTTATGTTTGATATTCCAGAAGCAAACTTGGAAGTGGCTTGGAAACTGGCTAAGTTTATTTTTATTATCAGGGAAATAAGTACCTTGCAGGCTCACAGGGGTGACCACAGCCCAGAGAAGCAGAAGAGCAGGTTTTTCCCTGAAGCCAGTGATTTGGCACACTCAGAAAGATGGGCTAATATTTGCACAGCCGGTATTTTCTATTTCCTTAGATGTTAAAGGACAGAAGGAATTCAAAAGTGATAACCTGTGACAACTTATAATGATCTGTATTAATATATTATTTATTACTATGATTATCTCACTGGAGAGTGAGTGGAGCCATGATTTAGACCTGCCCATCTCTACAGAACCCCAGGGTGTGCAACCACTCTGTCCCTGCTTTGTGGGAACCTTGTCCAGCTCCCTGCATGAAGGGCAGGGACCTCTGTGTCCACACTGATTGTGGAGTGGACACATAAAAATGGAGACAGAATCACGACATTTTTATGGCATTTTGACTCTTTGTAGAATATCTGAATAATCTGGAATCTGGTCCATAAAAAATAATATTTCAGATTGCTCAAAATGCATATGTGGTTGAATAATCAGTTTATATGTCCAATTATTTGACTTGTGAGTAGATTGGGTAAAACTTGGCATATTTTTTTCACCATATGGTTGCACTAACTTGTTAGAAAGAAAAAACGACCCAAAATTCACATAAATAACTGTCCCACAGTTTTTTCTGTCTGCCTAATTTTGTCTATTTTCCCCACTAGCAACCAGAGATCCTATAAACTATTGAAGGCTAAAGGCTGATGTAAGTCCTTTTTTAGAGCAATGATTTCAACAAGAGTGTATGAAGAGCTTTTTTTTTTTTTAAATCCAAGAAGAAGAGCAAACAGCTAGAAAAACAAAAAATGTAAAGTGCTTATGCAAAAATCTGTCATGGACATCTGGACCACCCTTGTCCAGCTCAGGAAATGTAACACCAGTCATGCTTCTAAGTGAAGAGAATCAATTGCACTTTCTGTTTGCAGAGGATCAAAGGTCCCCTGGCAGCTCTGCCTGCAGCCTGGGCACTCACTGGGGGCTGGCTGCAGCTCCTGCCTCCCCTCAGTCCTGCAGCACTCCCAGGGCATCCCGGGGTGCTTCCAGCCCTGGTGGAGCTGGGATCCCTCAGCATCCCTGAGATCAGGCAGCTGGGCTCTGTGATGCTGCACTGGTGATGCAGAAAAGTGCTCTGGAAGTCACAGAAGTCACCTCTTTTTGTGAGCACTTGACTCATGGGCCTAACTCAAGGTCATTGTTGCTATAGCACACACGCAACTCACTGAGATTCTGAGGTTTAAATCTTGCTTCTGTAAATGCAGAGTATCTCTGCTTTATCCCTAAGATTTTGGGACACAGGGGTACAGAGCACAGATTTATAATGATCTTATTTTTAGAATACCTAAACTGCTGCTGACATGATAGACTATACTGGCTCTAAAGGACTGGTATAACCAAACAGACACAGTTTGATTTAAGATTAGATATTTTTGCAAAAACAAAGCTTTACAAAATATAAGATGAGGGGAAATTTGCCATATTTATAATTCAAATACCAAAGAAATCTCTCTTCCCAACACTAATGGGTCTAGACATCTGTTTTTCATGCCTAAAATACAAATTCCCTAACAGCAAACCAGTTCACAGCTTCAGGAATTGAAGCTGTCTAGAAATGAGAATAAAAATGACTGGTCCTCCACAGCAAGCAAAAAACAGGAGGACAAAAACCTCTTGCAATAGGAGTGGAAAATAAAATTAGGTTTTCAAAGTTATTGCAGCCATATGTAAGATGGACTCCCTCACCACTGAAACCACGGGCAAAGCACAGTTTGGGGCTTTCTTTATCCATGATCCCGAAATAGCTGGGAGCGATTGGGACGTTTTGGGTCCAAGCTATCCCATACAACCACATCAGAAAATACCAGAAAATATTGCTCCCCCCACCCCCCCCAATCCTCATTCCCACAGCAAAAGGTTGTACATCCAGTTAAAAAGCAGCCCCAATCCATCATCAGCTATCCAAGGTTACATCCATCTTCTCTCATGTCTTTTCTTTTAATAATGAGCTCTGCTCTCTGCTGACTTAACCCTCATGAGAGCCATTGATTCACAGTTTCAAACAGAACATGGATAACATGAAAAGCATCATCTATAAAAAAATACAGATGGCCAAATTCACTGGCTAACCTGGACAATGTTCCTTTAAGTCTAAAGCCTCTGTTGTACTAAATACCCAGCTGTTAACAATCTCTTCTAGAGGCTATTGAGTGCAGGAAGGACATGCTTTTAGCAATTAGAAAAATAATAGTACACTTACACATGGCAATATTTAGCAGAGTTTGTTTGGTTAATAGGTCAGCAGTTTGGGACAGTTGGTGGTTTTTATGGGGCAGCAAGGAGGGTTTGTGCAATAAGACATCCTGGCAAGAATGCTGAAGCCCCAGGTACCCGTGGGGCACCCTCACAGGAATGTGTGCCATATAAACCAAAGCACTCAAAAGACACCCTCATTCCACAGCTTCCTTGTATATTTAAAAAAAGCTTTGAAAACATTTTTTGATAGGCTTGTACAGGGAAAATGCACATACATAAACCAGAAAAAATGCACACGGTGGAATGATGTTTTGGGCATATAAGGGTATTACACATGCAAGGCTTGAACAGAAGTTCATATCCTTAAATACTTTTTAGATAGAGCAAGAATTTAATAAGTGATTACGTGCTTTCCTCATGCCTTGCAGGAATTTGCCATGCAAGGGGCTGGCCTGAGGTGGGAGCAGGTGCATGTCTGCTGCAGCAATTTATGGTGCAGTCCTCACAGCAGCCTGTTTGGCTGGTGGCCTTTGTGATTTATCTCTGCTGATATCATTATGTGCCTTGAGAACATTTATCTTCCTCAAAGTAAAGAGTAAATGATTGTTTTAACAAGGAGAAAACAAGACTCATTACAACAGCCCTGGAGTAGGGAGCACAAAAAGTCTTGGGTTTTTAACATGTTCCAAAATCTGTTTTAACAACTGCTTATGGTTACTATGGTCACTGAACAAAGATATGGTTATTTTACCTTTCCTCTCTGATGGCCCAAGTTCCCTCTTATTTTCTCTGTCTTTGCCATGCTTGGAGCTGCTGGGGTCAGAGAGGTCTGTGCAGTTTTCTGCCTGTAGTGGTACAACTGGCACGCTGAAATCTCACCCTGAAAATTGCATTAAATCAAAGTATGTGAAAAAAGGGGCCATATCCAATCTAAATAATCCATCCATTGACCTTGGTGGTAGTTTCCAGTCTTTTTGGATTCATGGACCCCCATGGAGTCTCTGACAATAGACCTGCTTTTCTTGGTTATATATTTTGCAGAACCTTAGAATTAGTTCAGAGTCGCCACAAGGTCCATGGAAAACATACATAAAATCACAGGTCTAAGGTATTTATAAGACACTAGCACCTAAATTCCTCCTAATGAGTGAGCATTAAAAAACCTTGAGGAGCTTTTATTCCCTGCCCAACAATCAGAGTAGGTATATGATTATGCTTCCCTGTTGTTTTAAGCCACATGTTGCCCTAAAAAACCAGTTTCAGCACAGATTGTGTCTCTATCTATAGTAGATTCTCCTCTAGCCAAAGACAGAGCTAGAGGTGATTTTGCAATTCATCAGAATAAAAGCAATTTCTTTCCAGATTTGTTATTCTTCTCCCTTCCTGGGTATGGGCAGAAACATTAAAGAACAGGACCTCCCACTAATCTGAAAAAATTAAATGCTAGACAGAAGTAAAATGAGATTTTCATAAGGAATCAGAGGTTTGGAGGTGTCAAGTGTTGGAATATGACTGTCCCAGCCCTCATGCCACTAGAAGGGATAATGAAAATTAATGCTGGACTGCTGGGGTTGTGAAGGAAGCAGCACAACCACAGAATCAGCACCAATTTTTCTGAATACAGGCCCAGTTTTTACTTTGGAACAAGAACTTGGACTCACATGAATTGCGTGAGGGCCTGGCCTTGGATAATCAGTGGGTGCTCAGTATCTGGCAGGATCAAGTCCATGGTGAACAAGAATCTTGGCCCAGATTTGAAACACCACTTCTTCTGCTTTCCAACCCCATGGTGCAACCACCAGACCACAAACGTCTTTCCTACTTTTTGCTGTTAAGAAGGAAGCGTCAGTTTTCAGGCTTGGAGAAATGTGGTGGACTGAGGGCAGGAAGGATCTGTCATTCATAAGAAAACGTGGGCTAGAATTTCAAGATTTATTTAAATTTTAAATTTCCTTAATGCTGATAGAGTCAGGGGGCAGAAGAAGGTTCTCTGCCCGTGGCTCTCACTGCAGCACGCAGTGAGCTCTCTCCTCTAGCTGCCTTTTAACGTGTCTGCAAACATTAATGACACATTTAATTCCTTCACACTTTGGAAAACAGTGGCACCTTGCACCAAATAGAAATCTGGCTCATTTTTGATTCTTCCTTCTTCCCAAGGCCCCAAAAGGGACCTTGAATTAATGTGTTTTCCTGATTAGCATGATGATATAAATCACAGCAAGCTGCTTTCATGTGGAGATGTGAAGCCAGGCTCCAGAGTGCCCTGCAGTGCACACACTCAGCAACGTGTTCTGCAGTGACACCAAACAGAGCTGCTGCTGCTTCATGTGCCACACAAACTGTTGCAATTATCTCCAAGGATGTGGGAACTTCATCTGTTTCAACCTTTTGCTCTCAGACATTATAAAGTTAATTATAAAATGTGCCAAGGGGGAGGCAAGGAGAAACCTTGTTAACCTTTTCTTTCTGCGGTTTTCCCCCCTCATTGCATTTACATTGGCCTTGAAGAGCTGGGACATTTTGCAGATGGTTTAGGGTCTATAAATTCTTATTTAAATCATCGTGAGCCAAGTATAACAGGTAGCAGCCCAGACTTCTCTAGAAAGGACAAACTCCAGCTAAGCATGTAAATAATACTCCAGTGCTTTTTCATATATAAATACATACACTGAGCCAGGTGCTCTGCAAGGTTTATTCACATTTTCCTATTGTTGCTCTGTAAAATGCACTGGGTATGCATTGCATGACTCTGCAATATTTTTTTAAATACTATTTCTTAGTGAATAGTGCAAAGTAACAGGCTAAAGGAAGGTGCTACTTCCTTCACTGCTCATCTCAGGTGGCTGCTAAAGACAACCAAAACTCTGTCTTTATCCACCAAACCTCAAATGGCCAAGTCCAAACAGGCTGCTGCCAATCATGCAGAAGTGAGAGGGAATTACCTGCTCAAGATCAGGCAGGTGTAAGAAATGATGAGTGATCAAGAAGGACAAAGCTCTGATTTTTTTACTAATGGTGAGGAGTGTGGCAGTAATACAGCATGGAAGTATTGCCCTGTGCTGAGCTGAGAGAAGCAGGGTACTCATTTCTACTCATTTCTACTCATTACTGCCCATTCCAGCTGGGAAATGCCCCGAGAGAGGCCCTGATGGCACCTTTCACCTGTCTGAGCAGGACATATCCTCCATGGCTCCAGCGTCCCTTGGGGAAGATGCTGCTGTCTTTCTCTAAATGTTTTGAGTTAATTAATAAAGACTCTGCAGATTGTATTTCTCCTGAAGAATCCTCTGCACATATTAACTGGTTTTACTTAGAATTGAAAGGAATAGCATTGCCACCTTATCTTTTTTCCCCTGAGAAGTTCAAGAATTTTTCCAGGTTTGTTTATTTTTATACCTTTTTTTATAACTTTTTTTTTCAGTCCCATGTTCCAACTGTGCATCATGGTCCATCTGTTGGTGAGCCCAAGAGTGCTAAATGTATATAGCTCCCTCCAGAGTTTCCCAATGAGATTCAATGAAGTTCCATGAGGGACATGTAGCTCTTCTCCACAAGTGCCCCAAAAGAGGAATATATTATTCAATTTCCACCCCCTGAAATATACACCCCTGAAACTGAAATAGAACACAAGTGGTTCTAGAGGTATATATCAGTTGTAAATGCACATACTCAGCATTTCCAGGTCACCCAGAGCATCCCTTGGCATTCCCTCTTAGAGACAGGACTCAGAAGCAGCACTGCTATGATTTGTGGATAGGACTTTTTGGGGACCCAAGTCTACTCAGAGGACTCCTCTTTTCAGACCACAGTATTTTCAGAGCAGTTGGCTGATCAGTCTTTGGTTTCCTGGCCTGCTGCCTTCACGTGTGGTTGCCTATCCTTGCTGTTCTGGCAAGGGGAAGAGAAAATATTTGGCCTTTGGGAACCGGACAACTCAATGCCCTGTACAGCTAACAAGAGTGCATGATCCTGAGTTCAAATATTCTGTACCTGTTTTGCACAGGAATGAATATTACACAAGGTGCCAGGCAAGTGAAGCATAGCTAATGTAAAAACACCTTGGGCTGGTTCCCAGTTACCCTGCAGCTGTGTTAGTATTTACAGCACTGCAAGTGAAGTGCCCCTGAATCAGAATAGGAACAGCTTTTATTCTCTTTGAATGCATAAATCAGGCCACATAGTTCTGCTGGAATTACAGGCTATTTGCACTCATTTGTCTCCCTCCACGTGCTTTGCCCAGCAGGTAGCCTGTAATTATTTGATAATAAAAATTATAGGCATTTTTACATTGCTGGTCCTCTGCAGGAGCTGAAGATTACCCAGCCATTTTCACACGAGCTGAGAATGCAAGCCTGATGTCCTGGCAGACTTCCAGGTTGGAAGACTCCATCGCCTGTCTAAATCCTCGTGGTATTTCTAGCAGGCTGTGGCACTCTTCTCACCCTCCCGGGGCACTGCACGGCCCAACAGCTGCATTGCTGCCTCACAGCACCAGCGTGGCAGGAGGAATTCTTCCCAAAAAAAAGAGAGAGAAGGGCTCAGGGCTCGGTTACTTTGATAAGGTCCCTTGGGAGCCACAGGGATGAAAGAGGCCAGATGAATGAAATCTATCACTATGCCCTGTGGGGCTGATATGTGATAGAAGCTTGCGATGGTTTACGTATGATTATTAAAATTTTCAGACACCTGCATGAAAATTACTCCGCTTTGGTTTTATTCCTTCCCCCCAAAAAATGCTTTTAGAATACTCCAAAAGAAATCAAGGAGATTAGTGTTAGAGGCTGGAAGTGTCATGTGAGAGGTGTGTAGCCAAAATAAAAGTTTGTTAGTGGTAAAAAACTACCTGTTTCATTATTTTCCTCATTTAAGTTGTCTATGCCTGAAAAAAGTGCTGGTTTATAAAGAAAACTTCTTGCAAAACTATTTCTTTCTCTCTAATATCATTATAAAGGACAATTTTTTTGCCTATGCATTTGAGAATTTATGTATTTGTAAATACAATAAAACCGCAGTGGTTTGGACATTTACCGAGAATGACTGGTTTGGGGAATTTGAGAAACAAAAAGAGATAAAAACATCAGCTAGAAAAAGGAGTGCCTGCATTACAAATGGACTTTGTTATTTTTTATCTTGGCAAGTATCATTAAACTTTAATTCTTTATGCACCCAGGACAGATAAGTTTGTCTCACTTCACATTAAAGATGTTATGCATTATTTTTGACAAAGTCATTAAACCCATTGCAGTGAGACCTCACCCCAGCATGCTGAAGGTCCTGCTTAGCAAATGTGGGACTGTGGAATCAGGCCTCAACTTCTCCCCACTACAATCAGCAGGAATACTGCTGTGAACTTGGAGACAAGCTTCCTTATTTTCCCCTAAAGTTTCCTTTTATTTGGTGAAACAGCCAGTTTCACCAGGAAAAGTGAGTGTGCAGGGTCCTGGGGTTCTGCCGGGGGCATACATGTGTTTTGATTTCTTTGCCTCATTTGCAAATACTGAAACTAGTTTTTCAGTCTGGAAAAATGCATTAAACTTCAGCCTTTAGTGCCAGCACCACAAGAGTTGGCCTGGCAGAGCCATGGCAGCTCAGCCTCTTCCCTCACTGCTTCCAAAGGCAGCCCGGCCCTCACACTACGGGACACACGTGTTGTTTAATGTGCTCAAAGGGAGAGAACAAGAGGGTTCATCAATACTCACCGAAACAAAGAAAAGTGTTGTTCTGTCCCAGACACATCTAAGTTCAGATTTGTGCTTTGCTTCGTGCCAAGAGCTGATTCTGAGTCCTTTGTCAGTTGCAGCTCTGTCCCACAGGCCTGGTTTGAGGAATGGTGAGGGAATGGCTGGCATGGGCAAGCTCCACCTGAGGTGGGCATTCTGACTTGCCCTCAGAGTCCCATATTTTTTCTGTGTAGAGTGTTGAGAGGACTTTTAAGGGATTTACCCCATTCTTTTGATGGCTCTGGTCATAATGAAGGGTCTGAGGGTGCCAGGGACACAGAGGGCAGGAGGACCAGGCTGTGGGTATGTCGGGACAAGGCCCTCATGGATGATATCCCCTCGTGGCATGGGGATAATTCCCTTATAGCAAGGGGATAGAGGGACGATCCTCTCATGGCCCGGGGCTGACGAGATGATTCTCTCATGGCTTGAGGATGGAGGAATGATCACTTCATGGCGTGGGGATGACGAGACGATCCCCTCGTGGCGTGGGGACAGAGGGACTATTCCCTCATGGCGTCCCAGAGCGCAGACCCGGCCCGCGCCCCCCAACGGCCTCCAAGAGCTCGGGGGCCAGGGCAGCCCCAGGGCCGCAGGGCGGGTGAGGCGGGGCCGGTCCCTGACGGAGAAGCGCCAGTCCCGAGGCGGGCGCCCACCTCGATCTGTGGTGCCGGGCCGGGACTGCCCTTCTCCTTCTCCTCCTCCTTCTCCTCCTCCTCCCCCGCGTGTGCGGTGCGCGGCCGCATGTGGGGCGCAGGCGGCGGAGTCTCCACCTCTTCTGGCAGCGGGAACCTGTGGCTGCCAAGCTCCATTAAAGCCATCAGCAGCCGGGGGGACGCGCTCCGCGGCGAAGGCGGGGTGGGCTGCTGTGCTTTATTTTAAAATATATACTTTTCTTTTTTCGCCCCCCGCTTTATCCCTTCGCTAGGCTCGGGCTGAGCAGGACGCCTGCGGGCTGAAGCCGGGGTGCCGCCGCCGCGGGCACCGGAGCGCCGGAGACGGCCCATGGCTGCACCGCCGGGCGCCGCGCCCCGCTGAGCTCCGCGGGCACCGGCGGCGATCGCGCCTCTGGCCGGGACACACAGCGGGCACCATGGTCCGGTGCTGGTGGCTCGCAGGGCTGCTCGTAGGTAGGTGCCACCGGCGGCCGGTGCCGTCCCGCGGCGAGAGGACGGGAGGGCGAGCGGGTGGCGGATCCGGGGTCTCTCATGAGGTTCCCTGTCACCTCCTTCACCCATCCGGGCACGGTGAAGGGGCAGGAGCGGGCAGGAGGGTGCAGGGGGTTGGAATGCGAGGGGACTGACTTTATGGGGAGTGCAGAGGGACAGCGAGGAGTGTGCAAGAAGTGTGCGAGGAAAGCGCAGCGGACTGGGCAGGAGGATGCAGAAAAATGCAAGGGGAGTGCGAAGAGGGTGCAAAGAAGCGGCGAGGAGGGGGCGAGGACCAGGGGGAAGTCGCACGGCGGGTCGCTGTGTGGCCGGCGCCGGGACGGGGATCCCGGAGTGCCCCCGCCCGGGCAGAGGCACATGGCGCCCGGAGCTCCCTGCCCAGGTCACCCTCGGTGCCCGCCCGGCCGGGCAGGGTTTCCCTCAGCCTCGGTGCCCGCCCGGCCCGGGCATGGTTTCGCGCAGCCTCGGTGCCCGCTGGCCCGGGCAGGGTTTCGCTCAGCCGCGGTTTCCCCGCCGTGCGCCCGCGGGGTGCCGGGGGCTCCGCAGCCCCAGCGCCGCTCGCTGGGGCAGGGACGGGCGGGAGCGCCCCGGAGCCCCGGGTTGCTGCCCCCGAGCTGTGCGACTGGGAGCCGGGACAGAAGCCTTTTCCGAAGGAGCGAGCGCCGTGCAGGGGTGCCAGAAGGGCTGGCGGTCCGGTGCTGAGCTGCCCAGGGAGGTGCTGGCAGAGGCAGTCGGGCATCCCCTTTGTCACCGCAACTCGTTCCTGTCCCGCGTGTGGTGCACGGAGAGCATCGAGCAGAGTTTGGCGGCAGGAAGGGCTTAGAGGTGATTTTCACTGGAGCAGGAGATTCTCCTAGGGAGGCTGCAGCACCTGCTCTGGCAAGGGACAACCTCACAAGTAGCCTCCTCCTCCAGGGACGTGGTTCTGAGCCCCAGCTGTGCAGACAGACTCGCGGAGCAGCACAAGCTGCATCTTTGCAGCTCTCTTTCAGAAAGGCATCTTTCAACCCCACGGCTCTTGGAGCAGTTTCAGAAGAAAAGGTTCTGGCTTAAGAGACCATATGGGAAAACAAAGGCAACTGTGCTGTGAAAAATACACAAAATTATTTCTGTTTATGACAAAGAGCAGAGTCTGAGGGAGACTCCTCCATCCTCAGACAGTATTTTCCTAGGAAGTGCAGAGAAGAACCTTGGTTGAGACTCCTGAACAGAAGGGACAGGTGAAAGGAAGGATGGGAGGATGTCTCTGAGGGCCCTGTGCAGTCTGGACACTGAAAATCCAGGCACCTGGCTTTTCCTGCTCTTTCTACCACTTAGTTCACTCCTCTGAGGTTCTGGACAGCAAATACCACACTGGCTCGCCTCTCCAGCTCAGGGCTTAGTGATCAAGGCAAAAGAACTGTGTAGTGAGAGCTATTGGACATTACTTGCATTAAGTGTAAAGGACCAGACTATAGAAAGAAATCTCTGAGCAGGGCACTTCTGTAGAGTTACCTTCCTGTTCTCCTTACGTGGGATCTTTGTCATGTGTTTGCAAAATAAAGCTGAGAAATATGAATCCTCTAAGTATCTTACTAGCTCAAGTTGCTCTGCTCAGGGATCTGTTATACTGCATTATGTAAGTTTACTCACTGAAGTCTAATTAGAATAATTCTTTCTTAAATCCTCATGCAGTTTCTCTTAGTCTGCTCTAACCTAAACTCTCTGCTTAGTGCATCTGATGTCAGTGAAAGAATTTCCATTGATTTCAGTAAGAACAGAAACTGAACCTCAAAGTAACTGTTTAAATACCTAAGGCAGATCCAGAACTCATTAAAATCAAAGCAAGCTTTGCTGACTGTGAGCAAGACTGGCATTCTGCATTTTGCATAAGGCTGAACATTAGCATGAGCATGACACCAGTGCATAATTAGTTGAAAAACCACTTCAGTTAGGTAACTGGATCTGACTTTGGAGTCTCCTCCAGAAAAGAATCACTCATTCCTGGAAATGTCCCCAGAGACTTGCTGAGTTTTACCTAAGCTTTCATGAAAGTCTGTACATTCCAATAACATTGCACTGATATTTTTCATGTGTAGCTTCTCCTACACGGTTTTAACATAAAAGATCTATTCTTGCTTTCAATGTTTATTTTTAAGTTTGAAAGTGACAATGTTGAGATAAAATAAGATCACCAGTTGCATTCAGTTAAGAGATTTGCAAGACAATCCCATAAGTGATAGAACAACAACTCAGCACAGAGATGTGTGTCTATTTACACAATAATATATCTGTTCTTACTACTAAACCAACATCATTGTCTTTGGTTCAAATATTTATTTGGTTAATGTTTACTTAGCTAATTTTTTTCCCAAGTTGGTGGTTATTATTCTTCATTTCTCAGGCCAAAAATAATCAACAACTAATGTGCTATGCAGGACTGTGTGATATGACTCTATTTGTTCAATAATTATAGGGTTAGCCACGTTTCAGAGTATATGGATATAGATAAAAACAGGGCTCAGAGGTAAAAAAAGCACAAGTGAAAAAAATATTGTGTGGTTTCTATATTTTCCCCACAAGCACAAATTGTTGAGTAAGGAGATTTTCAAAAGCCAGAAATTGCTGTGAAGAAAACCAAAGCTGGAATCCAATGCTAGGGGAGGCTGCATCTGGCAGAACAAAGTTTGGAAGGAGGTTTTGCTTTCAGTGGGATCCTGTGTTTCCCCACAACAGAGCATATGTCATCTATAAAGACAAAGCTTTCATGGGTGAGATACAATCACTGCTAAAATCAACCTCAAAATTAGGAAGCACCTATACAATGCTCTTACACAAGTGCTTTGGTTTTCTTACTCATTTGCTGAGGAAGATAAAGGTATGAAAGAAGAGAAACTTCCTGATTTTAAGCTGGTATATCTCACATATAATAATCCCAAGAAACTGACAGTGAGAACGTGAGAATTTCAATGTGTAACCCTTCTTCTGTAGGCTAAGAGTGCTGCCAGAAACTGAAAATATGATTCATAGAACAGCTCCTTCTCTTCCCATTTTAATTTGTGTAAGATCTGAGGGGTTAGTAAGCTGCAATCTGTGGGGTTTTTTGCTTTAAGGAGTTAAAAAATTTCATGGTTTAAAATGCAAAATTAGAGAAGTTCTGTTTCTGTGTCTTAGAAAAGAAGCTCTGATATCTATTTGTAATGCCAGAGCTTCAGGGTGTTAAGTGATAAGAGGGTTGAAATCCATCATTATTTTTGAGTTTTAGCAGGGTGATGGTGTGATAATTGTGGCTTTCATAGTGG
The DNA here is from genome assembly GCF_047830755.1 of Zonotrichia albicollis. NCBI lineage: Eukaryota > Metazoa > Chordata > Aves > Passeriformes > Passerellidae > Zonotrichia > Zonotrichia albicollis. The sequence goes on from NC_133835.1 coordinate 12,682,830, forward strand.
TGTTTTCTCATTTTCAGTGAATAGCTTATTGAATCATCACGGTTTGAGTTCGGCTGAAACTGAATGCTGCAAAGAAGCTCAGCTCCCGTGGCACTGTTACATAGATATTTGGATTGGTGCAACTTCTACTTAGAGCTGGTGTGAGGGGACATAAATCAACAGGAGAAGTCTCACCACAGAGTGCTTGAAGAGATTTGCTCGAGTTTAGATTTTAAAATAATGCTTTAAACTTGAGCATATGTCAAGCACTGGAAAAGTCCCCCATGGTTTCTCCTGGGTTAATAAGAAACATTGACAAATGTGTGACATTTTGGCCTTGTCTAACTCCAAGACTGTGGTCTTTGGAAGCAGCTTTCTCCTGGCACTCTGGGATCAATGTATACACCAAGCTCCCCACTGAGACAATTGGATTCACCTTGTTCACACTCTCACTAAATCCACAAGTGCTGGACAAGCAAGTTATGGCTTGGCTCTCCCCTGTTGATACAAAAACACAATGACATGTTATTTTTAAAGCTTTTCAGAGAAAAAAACCCCACATATTTCCCAGTTAGGCTGCCTGGAAAAGACAGATGAGAATATAAATGACAGCAAGGTTTTGCTGCAGAAAAGCTCCCAGAGTTTGTTAGTTATGAGTAGCACAAGTCCTGCTATTAGATTATGCAGCACGTAGGTTGAATGTCAGCTCTGATTTTAGCATCTGTCGGCAGAGTTTAGGAGAACTGGAACACATCAAAACTTGGCTGATGTGGACAGGCAAAACAGTAGACTGAAATTTCAGGCTATCTAGAAACCACACCCAGACCCCAAAACACATGTTAGAAGTAACTTTAATTCTGTGCTCCAGCTGAACAAGTAACCTTTTTCTGTGGTCACTGGTGGCTCTAAGTTAAACGTGTGTGTATTGCTGGTGTGGGCTCTGGATCAGTTTCCCTCCTTTCTGCAGAGCTTTTTTCCTGAGGATGCCTTCTGCTATGACTGCTTTTGAATGCCCTTCTCATCCTTGGCTTTGCAGGAGCCAAGTAGCCTCAGAATATTAGATCCTATTAGATCCTATTTTTATTACTATAAACAGTATCCTTGCAGCAGTGCCAAGAGTCCTGTTGTGTTAGGTGCTAAATAAAGGGAGAACAAAAGGATTGCTCTTGCTTTAGTGGGTTTACAACCTAATTTCCTGGACTTAGATTTTCAGCAGTGAGTACTTGACACGGCAGGGACCTGCTGGGATTCCCAGCTGTGTCCAGCAGTTTAGTACCTATTGCAGTTGCTTAGGTCTGTACATCCCTAAATGCCTTTGTGCATCCAGCCTTCATTTCTAGTCCCATGGAGGCCAGGCAGGGATTCTGTCGAGCGGGACAGTGAACAATGTGCTCACACAGGAGAGCAGCTGTCCCCCGTGGGAGCAGGGAACTGGGACAGCTCCATAGCAGTGGGAGACTGAAAGGCCACTCAGATTATCCTGCCAGCTCCTGCCAAGAGCGAGCTGTTCCCTGCTGAACTAATGCTTTGCTCAATCCCTCAAATCCTGCCAAGCAAGTGGACTTAGGTTGCCTACTGCATTGTGCCTCGAGAAGTTCACTCTGCCACACAAGCCACATGTTTTTCCTCTCTTCATTCACTCCCAACAGAATCCTTTTATTCACTGCAAGGAATTCCTTCCTTTCCTTGGTGTTTGTGCTTTGTGAATATTTATAGGCTGTTATCATATCCATCTTGCTCAGCCAGGCTATATGTACTCTGCTCTTTTAATCTTCCTTTGTAACTCAATCCCTCCCACCCCCTCATCATTTTTTGTTGTTCTACTCTCAACTCCCGCCAGTTCCAGTTGCTCATTTTGCTTTGGGTAAATGCTGTATTTATGTTAATATTATGTGGTGGGTGGTCCTCTCTGCACTCTTGGTCCATGTGAGTGATTTAGACGTTTGAAATGAGGTTGACATTTTATAGCCAAGCCATGGCTGATTACTGGTTCTGCTCTTCAAAGCACTCCAGGAAAAAATATGCTTAGCCATCACTATTACAAATGGCCATGATAGCCACTAATAAAATGTCTGTGCAGGGGTTCAGGGTGCTGCCAAAACCTGCATGGGTGCTCTATACATCCATAACAACAGTGTGGCATTAATTTCACATCCATGGGCTGTTTTTTCTGTTGAGTTTCTGACTCATCTGAATTAAAGAATATAGATGAAATATTTGCCATTTACAGACTTCAGTAAAACTGGGATCAAACTCTTGAATCCCCTTTGTAGTGTTAGGCTTGGTTGTCTTTGGGGTAAACAGCCAGAGAGGCAGTTTGAAGAAGCCATTTTATTTAAATGTAGTTTATACTGAAGAAGATCTTCGGGGTACTTCTCCTTCCTCCCCTTCCCTACCACAAATCCCATCTGTCTTGTCATCTGTTGCTGGACCTGACACTTAACAAGAAAAATACATTATTCCATTATTCCAAGAGCAAAATATTTACTTCTCTAGTGCCTTTAAAACCCCCAGGCAACTCACCACAAGCCCTTCACTATTTTAATTTTGGATATGAGACAGATCAGGCAGTGCTCACAGCCTTAGAACAAAGCCAGGCTAAAACCATAGAAAGGGATGTCTGAGCTCATGAGCCATTGTGCTAAATGTATGTGGTGAAAGTATGTTTTGAAAACTTCTCTAAAATCCCAAACTACTTGGGACTTTTGAGTCGGCTGAGTTTCCTCTTAGGATCTGCAGGATTTCACGTGTGATTATGCTCAGCTGTGCAGAGGAAACTCAGGGTGATGCTCTGCAATGATAGCTCATGGGTAATACAGTTACTGTGCCAGCCCTGAGGGCATAACTGAGAAACATTTAGTGAATTCAAAGCATTTTATGAATATCATGAACTGAGCACCAGAATGGTGAAACGGCTAAATGTGAATATACCCATTTTACAGACAAATAAGAGAATGGATGAATAATAGAAATACTTTTCCAGAAACCAAACAGTGCTCCAGTGAAAGCACTGGCATCTCCCTCAACCACTTGACCACATTCTGGCTTCAGTTCAGGGAGGCATTACTAATCAGGAAAATGCTCATGCACTGGCTTAATTTCAAGCACATGCTTAAGTTTCACTGCAACCAATTAGACTTAAGTTAGTGCTTAAGTCCTGTCCTGAACTGTGTTCAGTTTGCATGTAGGCAAAATGCAAGGTTCTGCTGTGATGCACTTTTCCATCCCCAGTGGATTATATTTAAATTTTATAACTTTATAATATTATAATATAAAATTTATCTCTTCCCACAGAGCTGTTCTCTTGAGAATGCCTTTTTCTGAGTGAACTAGACACCACTAACTTAATCTCCACACAAATGCAAGAAAAATTGATTTGCTAAATACAACCATTTTGTTTGCTCCTAAAAGAATGCTTATTCCTTCAGTGGCTAACCCCAAATCCATTCTGTGTGTTCTCAGGAGAGAAAAATGCTAAAGAAACACTGTTTTGCTGTGTTAATGAAGTCTGTGTGGAAAAGTATAATTCACTTATGCAAAATACATTGATACATTTCTTATCGCCTATTTCTTTCCACTTTGAACATTCCTCAGAAAATATCAAAGGTTTTATGTCATCTCTAGATGAAGAAATGTGTAATGCTCCGTGATTTCAGGCTCTGATCTTATCCCTGTGAATGGGTGACTAACTGAAACATTAGAATTATAAATGGGAATGATAAATTCTGGCCATAGGAGGCAATAACATGTAACAGATTAAACAATCTAGCTCTGGAGAAGAGCTGATCCACAGTAACTAATTTGTTGCAAACTAATATATGCATTTTCTCCTCCATTTATGAAGAAACAGATGTGTGACTCAACTTTGTTTTTTTCCAGAGTCAATCTGCTTGGGGGAGCACAAACAAGATTTGTTTCCAAGGAGGAATATGACAGCATTTCTCTCTTGGTTGATGGTTTTTTCCTTTAGAAGTGAGAAGTGGCTCTGCATCTGGAGCACACAGCTCTTGTGTAGCACAAGGCTCTCATTTCCAGGCTTGGCTGTTGCCTCAAAATCTTCCACCTTAATTTTACCAACAATTTACTGTGAGGAGAATTTGAGAATTTCCAGTTCTGCCCTTTTTATAAATTGATGCCATGGATCTGATTTTCCTGGAAGTGGTTTACACAAGTGAGGTTGGAATGGTTGGTCAGCAGCTGCTGCTGGTGCTGTTTGCTCCTGGCTTGCTTGGGTTTGTGCTGATGGCAGTGATGAGCAGTTCCCAGCTCTCTGCCTGGGTGCCTGTGCTGCTCTGAGGCTTTGGGCTGCTCTTTGGGATGCAGCACCCATGGAGAGCTGGGAAAAGCCCCTGTTTTGTCCAAGGGCTGTGCTGGGAGCTCTCTGGAAACACTTGTGGTTAATTGATACAGACGGACGGCAAAGCGAGCAAGGGGAGAGATCACAGTTAAATATTTTTTTAGATTTTCCCATGAATGAGGATTTTTGTCTTGAAGATGAATTGTGAATAATTCCTTCCTCCTGCCTGAGAACTCTATAGAGCAGTTAATTTGTGTCTCTCTTAAGAAAGAGGAGCTGCTCTGATGCACTTTACCAGGGGCTGAGTAACAGAGTGACATGCGAGTGACAGCCACTTTATGCTGCTCTTGGAATACAGAGGTGCTCTAACTATAGATTTTAGGTCTGGGACTAAATTTTCCAGCTTGAAAGGATGTTTGGGGTTGGAGTATTTGAGAGAGAAAAAAGCAGCCACAAATTTTGGACACAAGCCAATAGCTTTTGGTTTGAGGATGCATCCAGCTTGGAGTCTTGTGCACAATTAAGTAAGACAAAATCCCTAGGAATTCACATCATGTCAAATATTTACATTCTGGAGGCTTTTTTTTTTTCCCCATGAAGTTTGGTCCCGATTATAAAAATTCCCTTTTGTACTGAATGTGTCAAAATGCAGTGCTTGCATTGCCTGAGTGTCTCTGCTCCCAAACAATGCAGACTATTAGTGTTTCTGCCAAGAGTAGCACGAAGGGTTCAGCGAGATATTGAAGCTTCTGCTGCAATAAACACACGCAGAGCTCAGTTTGTGACTTGACTGGGTTATATTGTGTATATTTTATAGCTGCATTCAGTGTATCTATAGACTGTACTGATACCTCTGGAGTTTTCTTTGGTTATGGGCAAGAGCAAATTTGACCCTAATGTCCATTATTACCTCTAATACAAATACAGATATTTCTTAGTTTACTGTATTCTCTAGGATAATAATTTTGCGTTTGTTTGAAGTGTGGTTCAGTTTGGACTGCCCTTGTTCTGATGACTCTCCAGTGTTTAGGCCTCTTAGGGCAGTCAAATGAATCTTGGCATATTGTGAGTGTGAATTTAAAAAAAAGTCCTGGGAGTAGGGAGCACACAGGACCACAGAGTAAAGTCATGGCAGAGCTGGGGTGAGGATACAGATCCCCAGCTCCTCATGGCTCTCCTAAACAGGCCCCCATGGGGCAGCCTCACACACACTGCAGCTGCCAAATTAGAGCTTTAACTAATAGCAGTGGGTTTTGTCATCCCATATTTTCCCATTTTCACACGAATCACAGGAACTGCATTTTAGGAAGCACGAGCGCAAGCAATTGTGAAGGAGTTGGCTGTGCCTGCTCACCTTGTCCAGCCCTTAAGGATGGTGAGAGCAGTGCAGTTGTGAGTCTGCTCCCAAAAGAGCCCTGAACTCTAATAATGTGTCGTCCCAGCTGTTTTATGCACTTCAGAGCAGGGTAAGGCACCAGAAAATGCAAGGCTGGTTTCCCCGGCCTTTGGGTACTGCTCTCCTGCATCACTGGAGGCTTCTCTTTTCAAGTATTTATTCCTTTTGTGGTAGTTCAGGCTTTGTGTGCTCAAGTCTACACAAATACATTTCAAGTGCCCTGTAAAACCTTCACAAATGGCAGCACCATAGTGAAGTGGCTGAATTTGTCCATCAGATAAAAGTCTTAAGTTATTGAGTGGGATTCCCTCTCCTTTTAGAGGGGATTTAGTGGGGCTCCTTTTCCAGGAGCCTCTGACTTGCACAGCAGACATTTAATTACTGAATTCCTACCTGATTTGGTCCAGAGCTTGTATATTGTGACTCTGTGTGTTCATCTTCTTGACTGAGGCACGGGGTGTGCAAACCTTTCACATCCTCATTCTGTGAGATGGCAACACAGAGATGTTGGATCTTTTGTTCCAGCTGATAAGTGGGCTAGAAAGCAACCTGTGTCCTAACACTGGTATGGAGTGAATAAAAGTTGGCTTCAAAATGTCCAGCGCACTCCTGGGTAAAATGCAAAGTACAGCTGGAGCAAACGAACCCCATCTGGGCTCGTAAAGCCCTGGCTGGGCTGAGCTCCACTGGAACCAGGGTCAGTTGTACCACAGAGAATCAGTGGGGGTTCGGGAGGAGCTTCACCAACAGCTCATTCCGTGGTGCCATGAAAAGGGAAATCCCAAATTTCTTAGAGAAGCAGGCCGGCAATGAGTGCCTTGGAGAGCTTAAGCAAAGAGTGAATAATGCATAGGAATATATGTACATATGTGTGCGTGCATGCAAAGGTCTTCAGGATTTAGCTGAGTGTTCACACATTCCCTAAGCCAATAACATCCGTTGTTATGGGAAATGAGGTAAGTGACAGAATTACTGTCCTTATGGCGGGCGACAGGCGAGGCCAGCGTTCCCATGCTGTAATTCCCCGTTCCAGCCACTGCCTCAACAATAGCATCAGAGGGGAGGAACACGAACAAAGAGCGCTCCTTGTTATTTGAAGATTTCATCTAAAAACCAGTTGGATTCTGATGAAACTCAAGTCGGAAAATTAGAGTGAACTAAATCGCCGTGTGTCCTTAGCTCAGGGTTTGCTGCTGAGCGGGGTCCGTGCACTGTCGGGGGCTCGGCGGTCGGGGGGCTCCGCTCGGCGCTGCCCCGGCCGCGCTGACCCCGCGCCCCCCCCCACCGTGTCCCGCAGCCTGCGCGGCCGCGGAGCCGCCCTGCCGCCAGCAGCTGCGCCACCTGCAGGACAGCGCCGGGATCGCCGCGCGGCTGCCGCCCCGCCTGGAGGGGCGCTGGGTCTCCACTGGGTAAGGCACCCCCAGAGCCCGGGTGAGGCACCTCCAGAGCCTGGGTGAGGCACCCTACACCTCGGGTAAGGCACCCCTAGGGGCCGGGTAAGGCACCCGCAGAGCCCGGGTAAGGCATCCCCAGAGCTCGGGAACGCACCCCTAGAGTCCGGGTAAGGCACCCCCAGAGCCCGGGTAAGGCACCCATAGGGGCCGGGTAAGGCACCCCTAGAGCTCGGGAACGCGTCCCAAACCCCAAGAAGGCACTCCCAGACCCTGGGAACCTGCCCCTCTCCCCTGACAATGCGCCCCTAAAACCACGGGGAAGGCACCCCAAACGTGGGAAGGAACATCCATCTCAAGGCGCCCCAGATCCCTGGGAACTCGCCCTTAACAGGCTGGGTAAGCCACGTCCTTCTCCTGGGAAGGTACCGCCATCCACTGGGAGCGCATCCCCAGACCTCGCTGCCTTCCCCACAGGTGTGAGGTGCGGCCGGGGCCGGAGTTCCTGACCCGATCCTACCTCTTCTACACCAACCGGCTCTTCAAGGCCCTGCAGTTCTACTACTGGGACCCGTCCTGCCGCGACCCCTCCTACTCGCTGGTGATCAAGGGCAAGCTCCGGCTGCGCCAGGCCTCCTGGATCACCCGCGGCGCCACCGAGGCCGACTACCACCTGCACAAAGTGGGCATCGTGTTCCACAGCCCGAGGGCCATGCGGGAGGTGGCCTCCCGGATCAACCAGACCTCAGGCGAGGGCTGCCGCGGGTTCCTGCCCCCGGGGCGCTCCTGGGCTCCCGGAGCCTTGTACGAGGTGCTGAGCGCCAAGACCGAGCGCGACTGCACCGCGGCGCTGGGCTTCGCCATGCACGAGCTGGGCCTGGTGCGCGTGGAGAGGCACTTGCAGCCGCTGCTGCAGCCGCAGCACAGCGGGAGCCGCGTGGTGGAGGAGCTCTACCTGGGGGACATCCACACGGACTGGGCCGAGAGGCTGCACTACCGCCCCACCGGCTACCAGCGCCCCTTGCAGAGCGCCCTGGTAAGGATGAGGCCTCGGCACGCTCCCCTCCTCGCTGTGTCACGGCTTTGCCAGCAATTCCCTGCCTGTGCCAGTCGCTCCTTGCAGCACTGGGCCCCCACAGCCCTAATGACACGCGGTGAGGTGGGGTGGGAACCTGGGGCATGTGGGGCTCACCCTCTGCCTTCCTAGGAGGACAGGAGCAGGGTGGGGGAAAGCTCAGCAAGGCCAACACGGGAAACAAAGCTGCACTGACATGGGCCTGGAGCTACCAGCTTTTGTTTGGCCATGCTTTCCTAGGAAATGCATTTTCCTTGTCTCCAGCACCAAAGTCAGTGAAGGCTTTAGGCTGCACATTGTTAGAGCCGTCTGCTTTGCCCTTCATCTGCTCTGCCCTTCATCTGCTCTGCCCTCTCCTTGCTCCTTGGGGTGTGCTCCAGGCTGAGGGGAACAAGGGATCTGCCCTTAACTCTTCAGCCCTTGCTCAATGCCAGTAGCACAGGAACTTGCCCCCAGTATGACAATGTTATTACATAGGAATCAAACTTCCATTTTGATATACATAAAACTGAACAGCAGACTTTGGTTGCCTTCTATTCTATTCTATTCTATTCTATTCTATTCTATTCTATTCTATTCTATTCTATTTTGTTTTATAGCAACTTAATTTATTCCCATGAAAGCAGCTTTCCATCCAAATTGTAGCTGATCAGATCAGAAATATGGTGGTGAAAAAATCTCTCTGAACTTTGTCAGATAGAAGGAAAATAAATGAAAAAAAAATTATTTTTGGACAGTATTTCCCCACACCTTGAACCACACCATCTGAACTTCGAAAAACACAGAGCAACACTCCTCTCCCTCTCAAAAGTAACATTCTCAAATTGGTTAAACTTGTATTATCTTGGGCCAAAACCATATATATGAGCAAAACCAGATGGTAAACATAAACACTTTTAAAAGTTAATTTAAAACCAAACCTAAAGATACTGAAATTCACTCTCTGAATGCAGCCCTGTAATTAATCAGCCAACAGCTCTCCAATGGACCCGCACATGATGTCACCACTTGGCCATAATTAGAAGCTGCCATTCATTAGAAATAACTTCACACGACTGGTTTAAGCAAGTAAGGGTTTTGGCTCCATGTCCATAGTGATAATTTTATTGGGCACAGGATTTTTCTTTTTTTTTTTAATTTTTTTATTTTCTGTGACCTGACATCCATTTGCCTGTGCTAGTGAGTTACACAGCTATGTCAGAAATTATTTTTTAACTCTCTTTTTGAAAATATCACTCTTTTCCCCTTAAATTTATATCTGTTTTAAAGAAACCCATTCTCCCCAAATTACCTTTCATTATCAAAGAATTTCCTGCCTAAGGAGAGCATATATATTTGCCAACTTCTGGGATTATTTAGCCATAATGTACTGTGTACTGTCAGCACTCATTACTGTGACAGTAGCAGTAAAGCAAGCTGAAAATGACTAAATTACAGTAGACTCCAATCAACTTGCATGTAAATTACCCACCCTACAGTTAACTACTGAGTTATTTAACCTTCTTGCCTATGACAGTTCAGTAAAGATTAGCTCGTGTTCTAGAAAATTATATAATGTTCCAACCCTGCTTATTTAAAAATAAATCAGTTGTGATATATGAAGTACAAGAAAAATTTCCAAGCTACACAAAACCCCTGCTGGCAGCGGATCAGGGCAGGGCTGGTTTGACTCAGGGCTCTGCCCCGGCGGGGAAGGGAAGGTCAGGGCCTCCTTCTGCACAGGGTGCCTGAGTTTCCTTCCCCCGTTCTGGCTGCTGGGAAACCCTCCCGGCTTATCCCGGCCCTCCCCCGCATCCCTGGATGTGGGACCAGGGGCAGGGACGGGGCGAGGGGGGCAGAACACCTTGGGCTGTGCTGGAGGTGCTGCAGCCGCAGAGCTCTCCCCGGCCAGGCGTCACCTTGGCTTCAGTGCCAAAAGCTGCGGCGTGGTTCTGTTGTGGCACCGCCCGGCGCCCTCACCCTCAGCCAGCTCTCCATGGAAACCCGATGGGAGCACCCTGGTGTCCCCAGGGAGCGCTCCCCGTCCTGGCAGCGGCTCTGCCCTTGCCCCGGGCTCCTCCCGGGCTGTCCTCAGCAGCCCCGGCCCGGCCGCAGGGCGCAGCGCGGTGTCCTTCGGCTACCAGAATAGCAAAGAGCAGGGCAGCGCTTTATCCCTTAATCTGCTCGGCAGCCCTGCCAAGCTCCCCGCAGCTCGCACCCTGCTGCGGCCGAGGGGAGTCGCAGCTTTTGAAATATTCTGGAAGGGTTTTTTATTTTTATGCTTCCCAGTTGCAGAACTGTTATTTTCTGTCTCCTGCAGCACCACGTGCACCCCTGCCCGGCGTGCGGGATCATCTCCAGGGCCGATGAGCATCACCCCCCGATCCTGCCCGCCCGGGCCGCGCTGCCCATGCAGCTCAGCGGCAGCTGGGTCAGCACCCACTGCGAGGTGCGCCCGGCCGTGCTCTTCCTCACCAGGTACTTCACATTCCACGGCAACAACCACACCTGGGAAGGGCACTACTACCACTACTCCGACCCGCTCTGCAGGCAGCCCACGTTCACCATCTACGCCTCCGGGCACTACAGCCAGGGCATCCCCTCCTCCAAGGTGCGCGGCGGCACCGAGCTGGCTTTTAAGGTCACCCAGGCCCGGGTGACGCCCATGGACCAGGTGACGGTGCTGATGCTCAACTCCTCGGAAGCCGGGAGCTGCGGGCTGCAGGGCTCCTGGAGCGCCGGCGTGGAGCAGGATATCACAGCCACGAACGGCTGCTTGGCTCTGGGCATCAAGCTGCCCCACACCGAGTACGAGCTGTTCAAAACGGAGCAGGACACGCAGGAGCGCAGCCTCCTCTACATCGGGGAGCGGCCCACGGACGGCTCCAGCCCCGACAGCCCCGACAAGCGACCCACCTCCTACCAGGCCCCTCTGATCCAGTGTGCTGCAGCCTCAGAGGAATTCTCCAACTACATCAGTCTGAAATACGTGGGAAGAAAGGATGCTAACGGGATTGAAGCACTAAAACCTTTGCCTGTGGCCTTTTTATTGTTTATAGCACTTCTGTTTTTAAGTTGGGACTAGTTATCTCTTCAGGTACAATGCAGAATTCAGATAAATCTTGGTGCTAGCGTGATTTTTATATCCTTCAGATGAGCACATCTGGAATCAGTTTTACTCAGATTTGGAAACACTTTTTAAAAACACCCAATAGTGAATGAAGCCAAGGAGATATGCCTGACTCCACACTGTTTGTCCTGTGGCTTTATTGCCTAATCTCCCCTCTTTGCGTGCAAATTTAATGTACTGACACGGATGCACTGCACATTGCAACAGATAATATAGCAACATGAGGGGGGAAAATGGTGACATCAATTAAAATTGCTGCTTTGAGCTTTTGACATTGCTAAGATTTAATCAAGAGCTTGATTCAGATGTAATTCAAACATCCCAAGTGTTGGCTGCTGAGTTTCTGTGAGGTTAAGTTCCCTCCCATCACACTCCTTTTTGCTGTTCATGCAAATTTAATCTGCAGAGTCAGTCAGCAATAAACAGTCAGCAAGTGTTCTTGAGAAGGGCATGGTTCACATGCCTCTTGCAGTTTACAGATATTTTCTGCACTTTGCCTGTGTATGTCACACACAGGGACCCACAAACAACCTTTGCACTTGGAGATGGCCAGAACAGCCTCACTGAGGGCTCGACTTTTCCACCTGACCCTGGGCATAGATTACAGTGGATGGAAAACACTTCTGTGCACAGCTCCAAGCCTCAGCATTCCCTGGCTGCAGCACTGCATCCCTGCTGTGTCACCCAGGGCAGAGCTGGCCTGGCTGGGAGCCACCAGCAGTGTCCCCGTGTCCCTGCTGCCATGCCCAGCACAGGCACTGTCACTGGGAGCCCTGGGAAGGGAAGGATCCCTCACCATCCCTCTCAGGCCATGCATTCCCACTGCCTCCTCTGCAGCTCTGGCACAGCAGTTGTTAATCCAGCTCTCCTCTCAAAGTGTCACTTCCAGCCTCGTTCCTGTACAGATGTTTTATAAATCTGCCTCTGGTGAACAATGAGCTGAAGAGATGCTCAGATCAGACAGCACAGTCAGGTCAAACTGATTCCTACTGACAAGCAGGACAAACTATGAAATTATATTCCCTGTCTGCTGCAGCTAAGCATCATATAACTTCCTCGAGAAGCCCTTCTCCAGCAGCTAAATCCTCTCCAAATAAGCCTATATATCTTACCCACAAAAGATATTTTGTTAAAGCAGCTATGCAATAGCCACCTTCTTAATGCTGTATTTACGAACTTGCAGCTTGTACTTAGATAAATTATGGGGTTTATAACACAAAAATACTTTGGGGGGATCTGTACATTAATAATTCAAATGAGAAGCTTATTAAATGCATTACAGTTGTGACATAAATGTTGTCAGCATGTTCACATGTTCCAGGCATGACCCAATATTAGTCATGCACATGAACAGTTCTGCTTGCAGGTGATACACAAAAGGGCCAGGCTTGGCTGCCCTGCCCTGGGTTCCCTCCCTGATCCCTGGAGGCTTCAGCAGGCAAATCTTATTTCCAATCTTGCTGGCTGTGCTCTGTTCCCTGCTGCTGCACGGACACCCACGGGCCACTGAAGTGATCTCAGAGCAGGCGGTGTCTCCTCGGGGATGTTCCCACCAGGATGCTGAGAACTGGGCCAGTCCTGTGAGCCACACACTGGCAGAACTTTTCCACCGGGAGTTTCCCATCACTGTGCTCAGCACAGCCCAGGGAAAGGCTCCCATCAGCACAGGGACCTGTTCTGCAGGACAGATCCCATGGCAGGAACAGGAACAGCCTTTGGAGCGTGGCTGGGAGAGGGACAAGGCAATTCCTGCCCTATATTTACCCCCAACCATCAGAGTTGTGTGCACATACTGTTTTCATTTACATGGCACCAAAATGGATTAAACTTAACAAGAGTCCAGGCCCTGCAGGGTGTAAAAGCTCTTACAAGGCCACAGATCCTCTCCAGGTGGGGATGGGATTAAGGGGGTGTGAAACACCATCCCACACTTATGCAATGCCAGCACAAGCCCTTGGGAAGCTCTGCCCTGCAGCAGCTCAGGCACCACGGGCTCCAGCAGCACCAGTGCCCACTGCTCTGCTGGCTGCACTCCCTGGGAAACCTCATCAGGAGCCTCCTTCCCCCCTCTCAGGACACCTCTGAGAGGAAAAAAACCCACAGAAGAGCTATTTGCATAAATATCATAACTTTTATTGTTCTGTTCACAGTTTTTGAAGACACATTCCTAAATTACACAGTTATTCTCTCTTAAGAATTTGTGCCTTTTTCCAATTTGAATTTGCCTGGCTTTCACTGCCAGTTGGTGATTCTTGTGTTGCTTTTTAAGATCAGAGAGCTGCAGTGTGCAGTATTTTCTGCCTGTGAAGGTACTAGTGCACTGTAATCAAGACAGTCTCAATTCTGGTAGAAAATCTCAGCCAACTGAGTTTTCTCTCACTCTCTCTAAGGCATTTTCACACTCCACCAGTAATTTCTGAATCATATTTTTTGCATCCATTCCAATTACTCAGCTTCTCTTGTAGAATGTAAATATCCAAATTGCATCCAAAATTCCCAACTCTCCCAGCTGAGACATACAGAAGGATAATCACTTACAGCTAACAGTAATTAAAAACAAGAACACATTCGTATTCATTAGGCTTTTACCCTGGGACTGCACTGGGAATGTGCATGGAGCTGTTTTCATTCTGGTCCTGGCCATGGATATTTCTGTAATGTTTTATCAGCAGTGATTTTGTGCTGTGTTCCTCAGTGATCTGGAAGCACAGAATGTGCCAGGTCCCTGCTCTGGGCACCCCCATTATTTCATGGTGGGTGTGTGTGAGCTGCAGCAGTGACTGAGGGAGCACAGAGCTCTGCAGGGCCCTGACACACCCAGCTCACTCTGATCCCAAAGAGAACTGCAACCCAAAAGCCAGAATGAGAGGACTCACACCAGGCTCCATCAGGAACATCCATCCCCTCTGCCATCCCTCTCCAGGCTGTCCCACTGCCCAGCAGCAGCTCACACACTGCCCCAGGCTCCTCCCTGCAAACACTGATCGAGGGTTTTGGGCCTCCTGAATTAAAAACTGTTAATTTTAAATCCTGACCATTGCTAAGGAATGACATCACCTTTCCAGTTCTCTCACATCATCCCTAGGTTTTATCTCCTGCATCTACTTCTTAACAGTTCTTGTCCTATTGAAGATTTCCTCTGAACTTCAGCTCCTCATCACCCTCTCCAAGCACTCCAACCCATAACTTTTCTTTTCCTTTGGGTTGTGCTTTCCTTATTTTCTACATTTCCTAACTCCCATTTTGAATGGATTGCAGTCTGCTTCCCTTTTTGTTATTTGTTTTATATTACTTTCCATCTAATTTTCCCCCTCATTTCATCACTGAAGTAGGATGGGCAGTTAGCCAAAGTTGTCCCCCTTCTCAATTGCAAAATTATTGTTTTTTTGGCCATTTAATACCTTTCACTTAGAAAACTGTCAATTCTACTTCAGTTTTTCATCTAATTTCCTCCCCACCCCCAGATCTGGTATGAAATTTGCTCAGCTATGCCCTTTTGAAGCACCAATTAAATTTATTAGCAGCTCACATGGCTGTTTGCTGAGCTCCACTGCAATCAGGATTCCAACCTCATTTCTGACATTCATTTATCTTTATCTGGCATAAACAAGACCAAATAATTTCATCCTTCATGTCTAGCACTGCTTCAGAAAAACAGGTCTAGGACACAGACCAGGAGCTTTAATCCTGACTACTGGATTTCTTTCCACCACCAAACAAATAAATACATTTTTACTGTCCCTGTGAAAACCCAAGCCAGTGTGTGCTGGAAGTTGATGGTAACAGGCACATGTGTCTTAGTAAACTCTTCCACATTCACTTCTCTTAGAATAATTTTTTAAAATATTAATTATTTTTAACCACCCCAAAAATAAAAAATAAAATAATTTCCCAAGTCTCAAACAATTTTCTGGCTTCCTGCACTGAGACTGAGCCTTCAGTACCTTCTTTAATATCACAATCTCCTCAGACAAGCTGCCTTTCCAATTTTCTGCTTCTTTAGCAGGTGCAGAAGTTTAAAGTGTGAGCCAAGTCTGCCAGACAAACAGTCCTGGGTCTGACACACAGCTCAATTAACAGTAACTTATTTTTCCAATTAACCACCTTCATGCCTCCCTGTTGAAAATACCTCAGAATGCATTTTTGCATTCTAGATTTCCCAGAAAAAATGAAACAAAAAAATCTGAAGCACTTTAGGATATGTTAACAGCATTGTGCTACTGCTTTGTTTGGGAAACAATCCACATGGAATATCAACGTCTGTCCCACACTATAAATAAATCCACTACACTGGAAGAGCAGGGGGAAGCTGGAGACAGAAAGGAGATGGGTGGCAAGGCTTGTTGCTCCAAACTGCCCAGAGAGTGAGGAGGAAGAGAAAACCAAGAGGAAGTAGGAGGTGAGCGAGTGGCTGTGGGATGGGAAGGCAGCAGGAGCAGCCAGGTCAGGGCAGGGATCCCTGGGCAGGCAGGGCAGGGCAGGGATCCCTGGGCAGGCAGGGCAGGGCAAGCCTGGAAGGGCGATGGAAGAGAGACCCAGATGGAAAGCAGGCAGCAGGGAAGAGAAGCCATTGAAGATGCTCGGCTGCACAAGGCTCTTTGCCAAGGAGCAGGGAAGGAACAAGGATGACTTGGCCTGGAGGGAGCGCTGAGGGAGGGGATGCAGCGAGATGTGACAGCTCAGGCAGAGCAGGCAGGAGGCAGATGGGGCAGCAGAGCCTCAGCCCCCACAGAAATGCTCCTCTGGGCTCAGCACTGAGCAGAGATTCCTGGCTGCAATCACACTTGTGTGTGGCCTCCCAGTGAAATGTGGAAACAGAAATTGCTGCTTCAGCTCCGGGTTCCTCCCCAGCAGGAGCTCAGGTCAAGAATGGGGATCCACACACAGAACACAAAGAACTCCCCCAACACCACAGTGCCACACTGGAAGTTCGAATTTTAAAAACCTATTTATAAGTAACTTCAGAGAATTTAGGGTTCTCCAAGTCCAGGCACACAAAGCTGGGCAGTTTAGGACAATTTGTGAGCAGTGTCAGCTCAGTTTTTGATCACTGAAATGATCAGACACTGCAATGTGCTCCCCAAACTCACAGAGCACAAACCTGGTTCTGCCATTTCCTACCTCCTGAGTGCTTGACTTTGTACAGCCTTAATAAGGGTCTTTCAAAAGTAGCTCTCTGTGGGTAATTGTGTGTGGGACATTTGCCAAACTAAACATGAGGGAGTTCAAGAGGCTTTTCTAATCTTGTGAGTTTATCCACTAAAGAAAAAGATTTGATTAAAAAAAAGAAGTACAGCTAAACTGGGAACAATACTTTACTACAGGCTGTTCTTCATAGGCACTTCAGAATCTTGAAAAAAAACCCCACAAAATTAGGAACTTATTAAATCAGAATGAAATGTACCAATGCAGAAACATAAACAGAAATGCCAGATGTATAATGTCAACTTGTAATACACAGCTTCAATTATTTCTTCTTAATTCATTTGTTTTCTTAACTTCTTTTGTTTTGCTCTCTGGAAAAGGCCATTTTCTAATGACAGATCACAGGAGGAAAGATCCAAAGTTCAAGTTTACTCCAAGGAAAAGCAGCCTCAATTTCTGTGCTCACAGACCCCGTGTCCCTTTTGTACTTTTCACTCTGTGGAGGCTTCAGGACAAATCCAGGCCTGGACTGTAGCAAAGAGAGCTATGTGGAAGTTTAGTAAAGGTTTTAAAGTTTTACTCTTCAAATGTGAAATTAGTTCTTGAACAGGAACTGAAGCCGCAGGAAATGGCAGTGAGTGACAGGCACACAGCCACCAGCAAGGGTGCAGGTGTGTGCTCACTGGAGCACCACGTGCAACATTCCTAGCTGGCTCTCACTTGTGTTATTTTAAAAATAATCTTCATTTATCCCATAAAAACCCCCAACCCATTAATCAACCAACTTTTATAGTTAAGCAGATTTGAGCAGTGGAAACACAATTACTTTGTTCTGTGAAGCTGATCTTCTCCAAATCCCAAACACATAAACTGAATTTCACCCACCACCTGTCACTTCTCAACTTGCTCACTCCAGGACTTGGGCCAGGGATGCTTCCCCATTCCCAAAGCTGGCACAGTGGCTCTCCAGGCTCTGCAGCACCAGTGCAGCACCAGTGCAGCTGTGGCCCAGCCACAACAAACAGGAGCCTCACAGTATTGTTTTACAGGGGCTTTAATTTCAAACAGAGGGATTTTTCGTGGTGCTTTTTTCCTCACTTACTTTATACAGAAAACAGAACTCAGGATATGGAATTTCAGGATATCACATAGGGCAAGAGAAATATAATTTCAAATTAGGAGCACTCCAGTGAAGCCACTATTGTGCCTGAAAATGAGGGACATTCCACTGAAGAGGCAGAAGTGCCATTTTCTGAAGAAAAGGGATGACAGTTTTCTTCCACTGGCAATGAAACATCAAGAAGGCCAAGACATAAATGATCCATTCCTTGTGCACACCACGATGTAAAATTGCTGACAAGAATTGCAAGTTCACATGTGCAGCAGATACAAACCCTTCATAGTTTATTGATGAAAAGAAATTCTAGTGAATTGCAAAGTGAAGTTCCAACTTTATCCCACTAACAGCATTTCAGGAGGAAAAAGTAACACCACCATTGAGCTTTACAATCCTGTATTTTTAGAAAATGACATTATGGTACATCAATCCCCTCAGCATAACAACATGACATGATCTTGCTCTTCAGCCCCCAGGCTACTCCCCAGTAACCTGAGCTGCTCCTGGCTTGCAGTGCAGCTGTTCCAGCTGTGCACTCCCAGCTGACAACTGCCATGCACAGCAATAGTTATGATCATCCATGCACGAGTATTTGCTTTAAGATGTGGAGAACTACATAAAAATAGAAGAAATCATTTTCCATTTGTTTCCCACCTCTAGGCTTCAAGATATTTCAGGTTTCTGTTTATCCCAAATTCGCCCAGAGTGCACCAAGCAGCTTTTACTGGGTGTTACAAAAATCAACAATAAATGTGCAAGTGGTCATCTTAAAGTAACAGCAAGGACAATAATTAGATTAGTAATAACTTGATTTCTACTACCATGAATCAATCACAGGTTTCTAACATCTGATGTTGTGTGAGGACCCCAGACAATTATCTTATTTAGAAACTCTACATTTTGTGCACAACTTCCTAAGATACACAATGTCCTTCAGAATAATTCACTTTCTGTGAATACTTCATGAGAACATTTGCTCTTGTGTTGCCATGAGAGGAACAACTTACAAAAAGAGCCAGGTGGCTTAGGAATATCCATCCAATCTATATTTGCACTCTATCTACAAACTGGCCTTTTAGGAACCTTGGAAGAAAAAAAAAATCCTTAAGATTTCTCTCTATTGCCTATGAAGGAAGGGTTTGGTCAAACAGGGGCTGAGAATTCCCCTGATCAGTGACTTTATATCAAGCTCAGCAAAGCAAAGCATTACCCAGACAATTCAGGGCTACTGTGTTCAGGCTCTTGTGAAAAATGGTGAGGGAAAACCTCAGGATTTTGCTAAATTCCAAAACACAAGCAGTTAATTTAAGAGTCTTGTTCAGGACTGACGGTGTGGGTCAGCCCAGCTGCAGGTTACAGATGTCACCAACACTGAAATCCTCTCCTGGTCTCCCTGCTCAGAGAAAAGCATGAGAAGGTTTTTGGGACCTGTTCATGGTCCCAGGGTGCAAACACCAGGCCCAGCTTTGCTCACGAACGGCTCCAGGCTGGCTCAGATCACCAAAGGTCCCTGCTGGGCACTGGGGAGGACAGAGCTGCTCCTGGCTCTGCCCTGGGCCAGCAAAGGCAGCTGACACTGGGTGAGACCTGCCTGGACATCACTCCAGATACCCCACAGGAGACCAGGTTAAACCTAAAATCCTCCCCCTTTATCCTGCAAAAATAGTGATTTATTTTTTTTTAAACCAAGCACTTTTAGGCTCTTTTTAAGCTGAACAAAGGACTCAAAAAAACCTTGTTTTTTTCAAAGTGAATCAGAAATTCTGATAAGAGAACAAGATATTTACAGCCACTTAAAAAAAATCTACTTCATATCTCAGTCTCCCTTCAGCAAAGGTTTTCTCAAATATATTCTTCAAAGCCATGAAAATTAATTTTGCAGTGTCACTCACAACCTTGCCTTTCTGAAAAGAATGCTTCATTAGAAAGTTTTCTTCAGCTTCTACTGCCCAGGCAGTATTTTCTTTATCAATTCTGCCCAATTTGTCCCATAAACTCCCTGCTTTGTCCTTTCCAGCTCCTCTCCCTCCTGCCCTGCCCTTTGCAGCCAGGCTGCAGTGGCTCTGTCCCTTCCCTCTGAGCAGACAAGGCACCAGCACTTTAAAATGCCAAAAACACACCTCTCCTTTCTATTGACTCTCCTAGAAATACTTCCAGACTCATGTTCAGAAACTGAACACAGCAATTACAAGGTTTTTTTTTCCCACCTATTTTTCTTACTAAGCCTTACATTAAATTTCACTTATTTGCACTTGCAGAGGAGGAAGCCCTTGAGACACAAGTGGGACAAACACAAAGGTCAAGGCTGCAGCAGAGGCTGCAGCCCCACAGCTCTCACAGAACCCCACAACAGGCAAGGAATGACAGAAATCATCTGTAAAAGACTCAGCTTCATCTTGGAACATGCTACAACAAATTTTGCCACTGAATGGTTTTGGGTCTACCATTTGAGAATAGATGTGAATTTACCTGCTCAAAAACTGTTTAATCTACTGAATCCAACATGTTAAAACACACTGAGTTTGTTTGTACACCTTGTGGTAAAAGGAAGCTTAGAAACAAAATCTCCTTATTCTAAAGGTGCTGTCAAGTGTCTGAACTCCTGAACCCAACTAACCTGGAACGTGGGATGTTACCTTGAGCCTCAGCATGGAGAATCTGAACAACTTTTGTGTGTCAGGCTCACCATGGGATGGTTTGCTTTGATATTAAAATTAGTCTGGAAAAAAAGAGAAATTCACCCTGAAATCAGACTGCAAGCTTCCTTATGCCATGAACAAAGCTGACAAGAGAACACTGTTTCCTCCCCACCTCTAAAACTGTGAGAACAGGACAAAAGTAACAAAGGAAACATTAATTTGGGGGCTTTATTTAATTTTTCTTTTCTTTCTTTTTTTCTTTTTTTTTTTTAAGATGCTACATAGTCAAACAAGATTGGTCTTTTTTACGGCATAGGACTAATTTACTACTGATATTTTTGTTTCTCCCCTAAATAGACTTATTTACATACAAAAACAGTTTCCTGACCACTGTTTTCCCCAATGCTCAGATGATCAAAACTCCCAACAATGGTGTAGTGCCCAAAACACCAGGAGGCAGAAGAATCTTGCACCACTACAGCAGCAAATGTTTAGTTCTCGTCACTGGCTTTGAACAGGTGCCTTCTCATACCACAAAGAATCAGTCAATTTCGTGATAATAAGGAAACATGAGATGAAATACATTAAATAAGTCAAATATGCATTAAACATCTCTGAATAACATTTTAATTCAACTAAATGAACCAACAGCAATGTAGCTTGGTCCCTTGGTGAGAACAAGGCATTGACCTTTATTCTGAACGAGCCCCTCGGTGCTGCCCAGCTCCCCCAGTGCTGCCACACCCAAGGTTTGCAGCTTCCCACTACTCACTGAAGTGCCAAGAAATTGGTAACTTGCACAGAGTTGAAGACACCGACAGAAACTGTTAAATCCATGAGCAGAATGGTGGATTAACGTATTTTACAGAAGTTATCAACACCTCCTGCCTAACCCAGCTCCAAACATCCCTAGGGCCAGCTCCAGCAGTGGAGGAAGAGGTTTTTCTAGTTTTCCTTTTTTTTAAATTTTTTTTTTTTAAAAAGAGGTAATCCAGCAACATGTACCAGGGCCTAAGAATGTTTAAAATGACATATACAATATTCCATTGTAGTGTTAAATCAGGATTTTCTCCCCCCTTCATCATTGAAGCATATTCTCTTTCATTCATTCCCTCACCGTACATTTTGAACTTTCTAGATTATGTTACATAGTATTTGTGCAGGGGTAATTTAAAGGCAAGACCTGTGAGATGTCATACATTAATTTTTTTTTTTTAAACATTGTTATGAATAAATTTAATCCAATGATATGGCAGAACCATCAAACCAATTTACAATTTCCAGCATGCTGCCTCTACAAGGCTATTTTTCCTATAATTACACCAAAGACAAAGAACAAAACCACCAAAGCAAGTAGTCTGGAGCTGAGCCCTTCATCCTTGACAGCAGCTGCAGAAGGAGAGATTGGGTTGTTTGTCTGGGGTACCTTCCTCATCCGCAGTCCATCTTCTTCCTAAAGGAAGAGAGATTGGTTATCTCTACAAAAAAAAAAAGCTTTAAATATTCATATTTAAATGATATTCTCGTATTTATTTGGGTGGGTGTTACAGAATAGGTGAAAGCAAACTGACAGCTAAGTTAGAGCTCTGTGTCCTGAAGGATCCTGAGAAGGAAGGGCAGTGAGCCAAGGGAGGGGGAAGCACTGAGGAGCCCAAAGCCTAGAGATGGCTCCAGAACTTCAGAAAAATGATGGAGGAACTGCCATGAAGGTGCTTTTCTTGCTCTGTAACAAAGGTGCTGTTGGGGAAAATGTTTCTCACTACAACTAAGATGAAGTTGCACGTTTTTCACAAGCCAAGGCAATTCCACTCCTCATTTTCCATGTCAGATGTCACAAGCACATCTCCCAGCCCTCGAAGGGAAATCAGCTTCCCCATCATATTCATGCTGACATTTTGACATGAATCTAATGGCAATAATTAGGATATTTTCTTGATAGGAATTTGGCAGCTCACCTGATTTAAAGATGAGACAACAGATAAAACAAAACAACAGCAGGAGAATTCTCATTCCAGGTGGGAATGATGCTCCCCTCAGCTCTCCCTGAGCTGCTGTGCAGCACAGCTGTGTGTTAGCACACTCCACTCACACACACTCAGCACTCCAGGAGAGGGGAAATGAGTCTTTTGTGACTTAATTTGTGTCCAGCTGAAGCAACAGTGTTAGACTTTTTAATGTGATACAGTATTATAGTGCAAAAGTATAAGGTATCAAAGCAAAAGTCTCCAGTCTTAAATACTCAAGGAACCCAATTGTAATGAAAGTAACTGCAGTCTTCAAAATTGCCAGGTAAGTGGAGTTCAAATGGCTTGGGGTATGTCAGTGTTTCTCACTTTTGAATTTAAAGGGACACCAACATGATCTGAAGGTGAACTTATTTTTCTATTAATAATTTATTTATTGACTAATTGAAAGCCACAGCCTAGCCAATACCTCACTGCTGCTCTAATTCTGAATGGGGACAAGTGACTTTGGTAAACAATAAAATGCTGTTTAAATACAAAACACTTGGTATAGAAACAACAAATTTTCATTTAAAATATTTTAATTTCCTTCTGACAGTGACTCCAGCCTGACACTGACAGCACTGACAGCAGGCAGTGATTTAGCATTGCTTTCTGGTATTTTACAGGTGTTTTTAACACTCCATAAAGGGACAAAGAGCTCACCTATCTGGGATGTTACTGTAAGAAATCAGCTCAATTCTAGATAGCTCTTGTAGAGTGTTTAGTCAAGAACAATTTGGTAAAAAATTAAATAAGATCATACAGAATTTAAGAGTACTGAGTCACTGGTAAAACAAGAACACAAGGAGAAGTTAGGGCCATGTCTGTTATGTACACATATTATTTCTGTGCAAAACAAAACTGTTTTCAAGAATTCCTTCATGCATCAGCCAGCCAAGCAGCACCAGAGCTGAGAGAACAGAGCTCCTTTCACTGGGCTGCAGGAGTCACAGCATCCACACTTTCCTTGGTGCTGATATCCATGGAAGCAGACACTTACAGCAAGTCAAGCCACTGTAAAAAGAATTTTTCAGCAGAGTGATAAAGGCTTCTCAATTACTGGATTTCCCAGCCATGTGCTGGATATGACAGGAAGCCCATTTCCCATTCATCTGTCTTAATTTGGCCATTTCAGCAGCACATTACAGGTGCAATTACTGAAACACTCAGTATTTGCACAACACTGCCCTCAAGCTCCCATGGTTTGGGAGAAGGGGCCAAGTCCAACACTGAATGCTTAATTCAGACTGAGAAATTAGGTGGGAAAAGAAAAAAGAGGGGGAGTTCACTCCTCTGGGTTGCTACCCAATCTCCTTCTGTGACTGCATGACTTGTGCCTCCTTTCAAAGGAACCATTGATTTCAGCACCTTCTCGGAGTTTACAGAGAAACCTGAATTATCTTTTACTTTACAGACAGCAGTAAAATATTGTGCTAAGGTCAGGTAACCAAACCTTTAAGATGGAAGCTTCTTTTTCAGGAAAGGGGTAAATCTGAAAAGAAAACAACAGCAATCTTTACCTTAAACTGTTTATTCTCCTCCCGTAACCTCTGAACTTCTATTTGAAGCCTCTTATAGTCTTCCATTACTTTCTTAACTTCAGTGTCATCCAAAGAAGAACTTATTGATTTAGACATTACAGAGGAATCTGTCTTTGTTGCAGTTGTGGATACAATTTTATTTATTTCTATGTCATGCTGTTAAAAAAGGATAGAGTGATTTTTGGTTAGTTATTAACACCACACCACACACCTGATACATAGGAGGAGAATCAGGTAAAATTGTCTGTGCACACCTGACACGTGCCTGTATCAAAAGAAATAAACAACATTTTGCTTTCTGTAACTTTAGTGCTATCCCAGAAAACATCAGGTCAGCAGCAGAAAGTGAAGAAGGAAGGACCTTGACTTGTCAGACCCTGCATGTACAGAAATGTCCCCAAACCAGGGACACAACCAAGGGTCCCTCCCCAGGCACAGCACAGGCTGCAGCTCCCTCCCTTCACTCCTGCCTGTCCCCTTTCCCTGTTTCTGTGTTTCTGTGGGATGCAGGAATTTGCAACCCAAGCTGGAAACAAAGCTCAGATCTCCCAACCCAACCCTGCTCCCTCTCCTGCCTTTGGATCTCCTCCATGCTCTGCACTGAGAAAGGGTCTCATAAAATCAAACCTCTCCCCAGCCAATTACATAATCCTAATTAGAGATGTTCAGTGCAAGGTAGAACAACTGTGCCTTTAGTACCTGCACACTAGGAAGCATTTTCCAGTTTATTCAACCCATTATCAGTTTTATACTGGACAATACATATTTGCCTTACAAATTATCATGTCCATTACCCTAACAAAAAAGGATCCTACAATATTATAGATGATAATTTCAATATAGTTCCTAACTGCATTTGTGTCTTCCTCATCAGTTTTCTATCAATTCACCTGACAAAATCAGAATTGTACAAAGGAAGTGTTGGACAGGCAGTGAAATTTATATTGCTGATGATTAAAACTGCTTCATTATAAACTCTGAGCTTCACAACCAGCCATCAGCACCTTTAATTTTTTTTAAGTATTCTTTATCCTGTGACCTTTCACTAAATGACAACAGATCAACTCAAAAATTGCTTTGTGCTACTGTTGCATTTATGAAGTTTAAACTGGCAGTTAGTTACACCAAGGATTACCAAGATTTTAAATAGTTTACATTGTGTTTTTAAAGGGTGATGCCATCCAGGCAGTGAACAGAGGGTTCTGTCTTGTGCTTATACAGCTGTCTGTACAAACATGCCATTTTACAGGATTTACTGTGGTATTAAGTCAAATCACTCAGTATGCATCTGAAAATACTCACAGGCTTATCATTCTCTGCTGGTAGCTCAAACACACACCTAAGTTTCGAATCCATGAGTTCTTCTGGTTTTGCTTCTTTCCACTGGAATAAGTTAATATTAATTTCATATTAAACATATTAGTACAATCAGGCAGATTGGAAATGCAGTGCATTATGTAAACAAATCACATCATTTCACTCAGAAAGAACCCACAGGTGTTTATCACACCACCATTAACCACACACAGGATGAAAAATGAGATCAAAACCAAAACTGAGTGGTATCATAAAGACAGACCAGATACTATGAAGCAAATCATTCTAAATAGTCTGAAACTTCCACAGGTAATTTATGAGAGAACTGGGAGCTGTATCAGAGTAATTAGCAGAGACAGGGGGAGTAATGAGCCTGCTTACAAAAAAAAAAAAAAGAAAAATAAAAATAAAAGGAGGGGTGAATTCAAGGGAAGAGAAAGATAACAAGCCCCTAACTAAATCACAGAGTGAGTTCTCAACTCTGGCCAGTGGAGTTCCTATTCAAACTTTTCAAATTTCACATGAGCTATTCTTTCTGACTGGAATGAGTACAGGACTGCTCTTTTCCCTCCTTGTTTTCCACATCCTTCTTTTCCAGCATCAATGTCTGAACAGCAGCAGATGTGCCAAATACAGAGGGATAACTTCCCCTCACTCC
This sequence comes from Zonotrichia albicollis, assembly GCF_047830755.1. Classification (NCBI taxonomy): domain Eukaryota; kingdom Metazoa; phylum Chordata; class Aves; order Passeriformes; family Passerellidae; genus Zonotrichia; species Zonotrichia albicollis. The sequence goes on from NC_133835.1 coordinate 12,708,500, forward strand.
TCTCCCCTTCAGCTGGGGACTCTGCCATAAACAAGATTCTTTGCAACCTTTTTAACAGGGATCAGCAGTGATAAACCATTGCTCAGTGTCAGCTGTAACCCTGAAGTGAGAAGGTTTATTCTCAGTGATAATAAACAGCAAGGAGTGTCCACACTTCTGTCCTGGAGCTCTCACGTGCTCCTCTTCACTCTGACCATCCTCCTGGTAGCTTGGTATTCCTCAGCATATCTCAAGTAGGTGACAAATTATGGCTAAGCCCCTGCAAGCTGGAGGAGTATTTAACTCATCCCAACCAGCTGAATCCAAGTTCAGCTCTGCTGGGGCTGAAGTCAGATCTATTTTGAGCTCCTTGGCTGCCTGGGAAGTGCTGAAAGCTTTATAGTACTCCCATAACTGGGCTCACCTGTTCATCCAGAATAGGAAGAGATCTGGAGAGCGGTAACAAAACTGAGAACTGATCAAAGTGTTACAGGAAAAGGAATCCTATCGCTCTGCAGAGCTTTGGAAAATTGCAAGGCACATCTAGGTACTAAAAAACATTCTTTGCCAGCAGAATAACATTTGTCATGGTATAAAGTAACTCATAAAAATTAAAGAGCTCGAAAGAAAGGCAGACTGACTTATCTTTCTAGTGATGCAGACATTTTATTACTATTGCTGTTTCTCCCACTGGATCTTATTTTGAGCCCATTAAACAAATATAGTTCCATAAATCAGTTTCAGAAGGGAAATTATTAACCTGCAGAGTGCCCCAGCTTTAAGAAGCTATTCAGAAGAAGACACATATTGTGAAGACTACTGTAGAGTATTTTGGGGTTGGCTTTTTTGTTTTTAAGTAGCACACAAAAGCCACGCACTTTTAGAAAAATGATCTTTTTGCTTTTTACATTGTGTCCTCAATAGCCACTGGATGTTCTCTCAAGCTGACAAAAGCCAGGCCACAGAGAGCTTCCTTGTGCCTTCTTCTGGGGGCAGATCTTGCTGATACAGGAAAGCCAGCAGCTGACATAGTGGTTTACTCCTCTGCAGGTTGTCTTACTGTAGCCTGACATCTTATTTTTATGTCTTTTGTCCTTCTCTGCTCCAGCTCCTACATATTTCTACTGCTCTCATTTGTAATCCACAGGACAGAATCTGTGAGGGGCTTTCATTTACAAAGCCACAGCAGACACAGGTAGGGATAAAGAAAAACACAATACTTGTAAATCATCCTCTTGCATCTTGCAGAAGGAGCTGCTCAAGAAAACACTCAAGACTGAGAGTAGATACATCAAAATGATGCCACAGACTTAGAATATATTCTGTATATCCTTAGAATATATGGTTCAAGCTGCCCTTTCTAAAGAAGGATATATTGCAAAAAACTACAACCACTTGTTTCATGGTGTGGCATCCCATTACTGACAGCAGCTTCCTAAAGCAGCAACCACAGACAACAACTCAGTGCAAGATTCCTGGGGCTCAAAATAACAGAAAACTCCTTGCCATGCAGAGATGGAAATCTGGAAAAGCTTTCAAGGACCATTCCAGTGTGGTTTGACAACACCCCTTAAACAACGCAGTCAAAGGACTTACAACATTCTACAGTTAGAAAGAAATCCATTTAAAACAATTTCAATACTTACTACTGCTTCCATATCTGAAGTATCAGCTGGAGCAAACATAGACTGAACCATAAACTTGTGTTTACTTTTCTCATTAGGGTCATAGTCAAAAGGCTGTAGCATCACTGGAAGAAAAAAACCCAGAACACATTGCATTAACATTGCTCTGCTGCAGAGTCATGCACTGATGACACAGTCACCAGATTCCAGAAAAACAAACATTAAAATGGTTTTCAAGATGTTTGTTGTTAAGACCAAAGCAGCAGCTGAGATCAGGAACCTCATTTTAAACCAGAATTTTGAAAGGAGGCAAGAGAAACAGATTTCCTCAGTCTGTCTAGATTTTGGCCTGAGAATTCTGGAAATGCTGATCACTCCACATAATTCTGTACACAGCTATAGAAGATAACAATAGTCATTTATGGGAAATAGGATCATTTACACATCTTCTGGCACAGAGGGAAACATTTTCCAAGACAGCATCTTTTTGTGTTGCTCCATCCTCGGGGCAGAAGTAAGGAGCATTTTGATGAGCTGTACACACAATATTGTTGATGGTGCCTGAGAAAAGCTACAGAGGCAAAGTCTAACATTGTAAACCTTGAGGTTCAAGTCTCAGGATGGAAATTTCCTCTGAAAAGTTTAAGAGTCTCATGGCATTTGATTTATCAAGTACAAGTATTTTGCTTCCACAAATAAGTTACTGAAAGTTTGTTACCAATTTATAGCTTGAAGTTTATAGTTAAATGTGATGCAAACTTTGCCTATGAAAGGTATGCAAGGAATGTATTTCTCTTCACTCAAAAAATAAAAAGCATTCCAAAATTTACTTATGCAGAAAAAGCCTCTCTTTAGGGGGCAGAGAGGAAGGAACAGAAGGTTTAGGGAGTGTGTGTACTTTAATTTAATTTTTTAAGCAATATTGGGAATTTCCATGTCTTTGCTTTTGGGTTAAAGCAACCTGAAGAGGGACAGATGGGATTTTCATTTACACAGAATAATCTTTAATCAAGTGGTCACTTGGAACTCCCACATATCAACACCTGGATATTCAGCTATTGAGGCATTAAAAACCATGAGCTTGGCTTCACCATGAGACAGAACATGTGGAAATAAGCAGCACAGTTTACACAAACATGTTATTAGACAATGCAAAAAGCCTCCACCCCCTCAAACTGAAAACAAAGCTTGCAAATACTGCCATTACTGCTAACAGAAAAAAATGGTGTAAGGTTTAAAAATTCACATTTTATGACCTCTCTTACTTCAGCCCCTCAATTCAATCACTAAGAAGAGAAGCAGGTCAAGAATTAGGAGCATTTTCAAGTACTGGTGTTATTACCATTATGTGCCCAAATTCATGTGCACTAATTGTAGGGGTTTGTTGTATAAAAGCAATATCCAAAATCCCATTTATTGCAAATGAAGGCAAGTCAAACCAATCTGCCTCCCTTAATGAGCAGGGTATGTTATGGCTGTGCCATCTTTACTGTGCACACAATCTGTGGCCATCAACAATCACAGGCCTGTTAAAGCCCAGGGAGAAGGCAGGCAATAAATTCTCTCAGATGAGGTGCTTTAAAAATTATTATACATTTTAAACTCACCTTGCAGTAGTTTGGTATTATTAAAAAAAAATGTTTGCAAATTAACTGGCTACCTTTAAAACTATTTTGCAAATGGGAGTGACTGCACTGTGGAAGCACAACTATTTCAACACTGCCTGACACATCACTGAGAAGCAGCAGAATTGTTGTTTCTCCTCTGGAGCAGACACTTAAATAATTTCAATTGTAAGATCCAACTGGACAGCCAGAACTACTCAGCATTTATGGAACTTCTACAGTTGTGGCTTTTGCAGCTTGCTTTGCTGAGTGCAGCTATCAGCTCATTTGAAAATCCTCATTTCCCAAGGGACAGTGCTGAATCCATCCTGGAATGCCAAATGATCACTGCTCCCAGCTCCATTCACTGAACCACAAGAGCCAGAGAGGGCTTGACAGCACAGGCGTTGTTAGCACTTGTATTTTTAGATCAATACATGAAAGCCACATTGACACAAATTATTCAGCAAATGTCTTGTAAGCCAGATGGGAAGCTCAAAAAGATGTACTTTTTTCAAGAGGAAACCAAACCATTTTAATATTTATCCACACACTATTGGGGTTTCTGTGAAAGATTAGTTCCACAAAATTGCCCTAATTGCTGGAGAAATTGCGAGTGAGAATGTGGCTCCTTTGCTCTGAATGGAAATCACAAACCTTATGCAAAAATTATGTGAGAAGTATGTTCCTACAGAATGCCTTATATCACATCACAGGCCCCATCTGGTCAGAAGTTTCAATTTTCATCAGCAACCAGAGTTTTAAAAAACAAAATTATTAATGTGATCTTCAGGTTTACAGTCAGCAGCATCCATCAGGCAGAGATCCTCAACCACTTCCCAGGCTGCCCCAGAGCTCCAGCACCAGCACTGCTCTACCACAAGCAAAAACTGCAGAGTCACTGAGAGATCCATGGACATGGGGTTTCTCACACATTCCTGCAATACCCCCACATTTTATGCTCAGTTGAGAGGCACTGACCACCCAACGTGCTTCTTCTTTTCCACAGAAAAATTTACAGGCAAAGTTAGTTACAATTATTTAGTTACAAAGTCAGTTACAATGACGGAAGCGTTAAACTGGTTTTCCTAGAATAAACCAGCTTTTCCAAAGAACACAGGAAATCTGAAGCAGGGAACCCCTTTAACACCTGCTAGGATCTAGCTGTCCTTTCCAAGAGCAGAAGGAACAGAAAAGTCTCCCAGCTCAGATAGTCAGCAACCTTCCTCTAGTTTCCATCTACATTTATTAATGGCCTGTTTACTTGGTCCTGGACCAGCACTGCCCTAATGCTGAAATAGCAGAGAAGGGGAAGAGTCATTTACTTGTGGTGCCCTCCAGGCCATCAATCACAGCAGCTCCTGGCCTACTGGTAAATTTAAGCCAGACTTGGTGGGTTCTCTCCAGGCCAGGCTCCCCATTCATCCTCTGCACCTGTTTTGGTTTGAGCTCCTCTAATTACACATGCAGGAAACTTTACTAGAGCCCTGAAGCACAGCATTGATGCCCTCTCACCTCTTCCCTTATCCAGATGTACGGTGCTACATCTGCCTTCCTCACAGCTACATTATATATTATTATTATTATTATTATTATTATTATTATTATTATTATTATTATTATTATTATTATTATTATTATTATTATTATTATTATTATGTCTATTATCTTGCTCACCCCAATCAGGCCCCTTCATTCAACAAGCCTGCAACTGCAGCCAGAGTATTTTATTCTCCAAATATGTGATTCTGCAGTTTTTCTAATGAAACTCATCCCATTTCTCTTACTGTAGCCTTCAAGGACATCTAATTCTGCTGTTTATCTTCAATCTCTCAACTTCACAACACCATCAGAGTTTTTAGTGTACTCTTTGTTCCAGAATTGCTTGTAAAAACATTAAACAAGATTGGGACCAAGAATCACTCTCAAGAAACATCATTAGTAGCTCCCTGCTTTCACATTTCCATCCACATCACTGGTCATTCTTAAGCAGCTCAATGAAAAGACTGTCAATTTATTTGTTCTTTTCTACCTTTATCAATCATGTTCCCAAATGGCACTGCATGGAATTCTTCATGGTCTGGATGGATCAAATGTACCACACTTATATCACATAAAATACCCCAACCAGACACAGGGGCAAGCCTCAAGATCCTTGTGGCATTCCATTAGCTCTGGCAGAGGTGAGCAGAGGACACTCCCATCTACAGAAAGGAGCAGAATCCATTGCACCATCCCAGCTTTGTTCCATTTTTACATAAACAAACATAAAATTTCTGTAAATATTTCAATATTACTAGGAAGTGTTGAATTTGTGAAGATCAAGATAGAATTTTAAAGCAGGCAGGCAAGAACAACCCAGAACAGGGCACGGGAGTTTGCTGCCAAGGAAAGTTTGGGAATGCAGCAGTGGATGGGACACAGTCTGTGGGATCTCAGGATCTGAGTCCTGAGATGCTGAGCCACCGAGACCACCTTGGGGGGCTCGGGAGTCCTGGAATGTTGCCAGAAGTGTCTGGTGGCTGGACTTTTACCCTACACAGGAGACGACAAGGATGAGGGCTTCACCGGGTGAATGGTGAAGGGATTAGCTAATTAGAGGGTGAGACACAGGGTTTAGGATTTATGTACAGGGGGTTTAGAGGAGTAAGATGGAGGAATTGGGGTGTGTCCTGCCCTCCTTCTTCTTCCTCTTCTCCTCCATCTTCTTTGGCCATGGTGGCACTCTTGGATTGGTTATTACTGAGAGTGCACCCAGCAATGAGAATAAATGGCATTGGGGAAAAATGATAAATATTGTACACGTAACCATGGGTATAAAGATAGGTGGCTGCCCTGGAGGGCAGACAGTGTGCTCATGGCTGACTGCTGAGGAGAGCTCTGTTCGGCTGAAAGAACATCTTTTAGATAAACAATTAATAAACATAAAAACCGAAAGAAGAACTGAAGCCTCTTCTCGTCCTTCGATACGCGGGCTGCCCCAAGGCCACCTTGGGCCTTTCTAGGCCCCTCAAACAGCCGAGATAACCGGACAACAGTCAGTGCCTGAGGGAATGGGGCAGACCCACTGTGACTGCAGAGCACAGGGCTGCAGCTCCATTCCTGCCTTTTCAAAGTCAGGAAAGCTCAGAAAAGAGTAAAAATCCCCCCGGATATTGGACAGCAAACTCAGCTGCTCCTCCCTCCCAGGAGGCGTGTTCAGACTGCTCTCTTCAGCGGGACACCGAGCACAGATGGTGCCATCTGCAATTCCTCTCTGCTCCTGATCCATCCACTGCAGACTCACCAGCATCTGCTGGCATTCCTTCACTTCTCCTTTGTAATCCATTCACGGCTTTTATGTAGGTTTCAAAGGCACAAAACCAGCGATCTGTGCTGAAATCAGAGGTGCTGAGCAGCAATGTGTGCAAGTGGTGCTTTCCCAGCACTGCAGCCCCAGTGCAAGGGAATCAGATGACAGAGCTCACACAGCTCCCCGACAGTTACATAAACTCAGCTGTTAAAATTACATGCCATTATATAACAGGTGAAAACACGGGCTCCAAACCTGACATCCCAGCAGGCAGCACATGCTGACAGGGCCTCAAATGCTGGTATTTAGCAAAAGCTGTGATATGGCATAAGAAGGCAGCATTTGAGACTCCACTAGATTAAAGTGAGCTTTATTTTTCTAGCATTTTGTTAAGTCTTTAAATGAGCCATCATATTAATGTGAAATAAAGTGGAACTGCTGCCTCTTAGAGCAAAATATCTTCTCATACACTTACAGCAAAATAGTGCAGGCACAGTTTCACAGGAATATAACAAAGGCATCTGGTTACTACAGAGCAAGAAGGAAGAGGCTGCCCCAAATTCAGCTCCAGGCAATAATATTCTCTATTCTAGACTAACAAATGCTGAGGCCCTGATTTTTTGGAGACAAGGTGCAGCACCAATGCAGGGCTATCAGTGGCTATGAAGGGAACAGATTGCACATAGTAAACACAACCCAATTAGCTTAAGTGTCCAGAAGTTACTGTATTAACTATATTTTAAATAATTTCTCATCAGTAGCATTTTCACTAGGTTTGAAGGAATTCAAGTCCTATTTATTCAAGTCCTATTTTTATGCCCCTGCGCAAGACTTGGATTAAATAACTGAAAAGAGAACTGATTTAGAGGCAAAGAAACAAATTCTATTTATTTTTCACTTCATTAACTCCTAAATCAGACTTTTGTTCTCCAGCAATATTACTCAAAGTAAAGGTTAAATACATCTTCCCCCCTTTCTGTGAATCTGAAAACAATTGTATTTTGCAAGTTAATAACAGTGCCCTCTTTGATGCCTCCCATCCAAAGGATCCCATCTGCTGATCAAAACCAAAGACACTGCCATCCCCAAGACCAAAATCAGGTCCCATGCACGGCTTGAAGGAGCTTAATATATTACCTGAAGAACAATGGAAGTGTGCTACTTGCATTTTAAAATACAATGTTAATATAAGAACTGGCAATTTAAGATTGTTATTTATTACTACTCTTAACATCAGCATGGAAATATTAGAACACACATGTGAGCTTGTGATTAAATATACCACAGCTATTTTCCACACTAACCAAATCATAAATCACTACAAATAAGGTTATCAGAAAAAAAGGAAATGCTTCAAGCTGTGTAAGCAAGAGCAGAGCACAGCTCAGGGTTAGCACAGCAGTCTCATAAGGGGATACTTTACTCATAAGATCCACACTGTAGCTGGTGGCCACAGGGAAGGCCAGGCTGGAAAGGCAAGCTGTTGTAGGAACAAGGGATGGCTCCTACAACACTTGCCTGCACTGTATTTGCTCAGGGTGGAGCTAAGGGGCACTTGTGAGCAAAACTCAACACTGAGATCAAGACAACATTTCAAAAAGCCTGGTAAGAGCCTGCAAAGGAAGTAGGCTTTTAATTTTCAAAGTTCATCTGCAAGATGAAAAGCATCCACATCTTTATAGCACGGAGATAATTTGTAGCTAGAAACCATGCTAATTTTCATTATCATTTCACTGATTTCAGTGCATTTGATATGCTTGCCTGCAGCTAGTATAGATGACAGACAGCTTTACTTGGGAATTGTTCCGACTTTTAAAAATCTCCATTTCTCTCCAGAGAGCTTTTCCATTTACATATTAGTCATTTCAGAGCTCACTGGGTATGCTGGCCCTCTCCTGAAGCACAAGTGCTCTGCCTGCCCCACCTGCAGCTGCCACCACTCCCTGGTACCCCCTCACTGCCATTCCCCTGGGTTAACTGCAAGGGAGGCACAATCCTGCAGCCCTTTGCATGCTCAATTTGACACCACAGAAATCCCAAAGACAACAGATCAATGAGTGTGCAAATATGGGCATGTATAAGAGGGGTCATAGGATGAGAGTTGCTTAATTTTACAGTGCAAAGTGGTTTTAGGATCAATTTTTATTTTGTTGAAGCAAGCTCTCTCCAGGGGTGAGGTGTTTAAATATTTTAAATTTTATTAAGTAAGAAACTGAACTCAATTTTTACATGTTAATTTATTTCAAGTAAAAAGCATTGGTTTTGGCATCCCAAAATTTTATCCCAGGCTAAAACAGGTTGGTAGGAGCAAACTGTATAACCTATCAATAATATTTCTTATCATGCCAATATTAATTTTTTTTAGGAATAGCAAAGCAAATCTGAATCTGCAGGTTTAGAGGAATAATTTTCTTAACTCAAGTCTGACCTCATTCATCCAATATGCCACAACTACATCCTTTGACAGAATTCTTTATTAAGAACATGCATCAGAGAAGTTATTGGGAGAATATATTATCAGCAAGTTAACACACAGATACTGTTTGTGAGAATACTCAGCTCTTTATGCTTTCAAAGTAAGCCACTCCTTTGCTTTTCCATTACCAAACTTAGGCAAGTCAAGAGCTACTGACTCATTAGAGAAAATCATTAACTTTTCCTATGCAACAGCAAAGATTTAGTCATTTGACATTTTTAACACCAAAGGATACTGAATCTTCAAGGCACACAAAACAAGCATGGTTTGAAAGTAAATGTTTTCACTGTTGGTTAAATCAAAGGCAGTTTGCCATCAGCCCACACCAGCCCAAACCAGTGGCTACAATCCACCCAGTTTTATTCCTCCCTCAATGTGCTCATCCAAGCGCTTGTGTGACCCCGTGGTGAGCTGGTTCAGGAAGTTAAGCTGGCAAAAAACGAACTGCACAAAAATAATCCCAGAGGGAGGGCAGGGCTGCAGCAGGACTGGTTTGGGTAAGCTGGCTGAGGCTGTTAATGAACCATATCAATCATTTGTGTATTTCTGCTTCTTCCTCTCTGAAACAAGATGTAAGACCAAACTTGTTCCTGCTAGACCAGGAGAAAGGGAAGTAAGGATACATGAAATGGCTGCTTCTCCATGAAAACACAACCTGTTGGATTCACCAAAATACTTCCAGGCTGGAAGGCATTCCAAGAAATAATTGATCATAAGAAGCTATTTTCAATCAGCAAAGAACTGCTCGAATGGCTTACCAGAAACATTAATTGATGTTCCTGCATCGATAATTCCACTGTTGGGCCTTACACAGTATCTACGTGGTGCTGTGGTCTTAACTTTGAAGCACACATTTCTGTCCGTGGGGTTGCCGAGCTTCAGGTTTGTAGTGACCACATCTGTGAAAGGACCTGGGGAGGAGAGCAAAAGCAGACTTGAAATCACACAGAAAGCACTTTTCAAGCAGAGGCTAAGCAGGCTAAGAATCTCTGTTCACAAATCTTATAAAGTAATTAGATGTTCAATTTCCATCTGCAGCAGCACGTCCCGATAATCGTGCACGCAAAGCTGAGGCTGCAGCCAGGCCCCAGCCCGAGAGCTCATCATTAACAGCAAAACAAAAGGGGGAAATCATCCACACATGGTGCCAACACCACAACATGGCATTCAAAGGATGCCAAATTCCCTGCTGTGTCACAGTTGCTCCATTCTAGTCCCAGAAGCCCAGGCTAGCAGAGACCCCACATACACCCATGCTGTAGGTGTAAGCAGTGAGTACAGCACAGTTGGTTCACCAAGGACTAGCACAGATCCATCTGCACGTGAAACTGGATCTCCACAGAACCAGGATTCCTCCAGGTTTTCAGGAATGCCACATCAAAACCAGCAAGACAAGCATACAGAGTGCATCTCCTTTTGCCTACCAAATTCTTTTATTTTTTTATAAACTGTCTTGGCAAATAGAAATTATAAAGCAAAAGAAATAAAGTAGCCTACCTCGCCCAGGACAGGAAGTAACCACGTGGAAATAGGAAAATTTTTAGACACTGAGAGCACTGGTGAAAATTTCCATATTAGCAAAGCCAAAATCAAACCATTGTCAAGTTCTGCAAAACCAAGTGCAGGCAAATCCTTTTCTCTCAGGCTCACCACCTAATTGAAACTCCCAAATCCCTCAGGCAGAAGGAAGGCTGATTTCCTACAAGACACTGATAAATCAGACAGGTAGCACACAACCACAGTGCTTCACAGATGCTAAAGAAGTAAAATTAAAAGAAATATAACCACATTTTGATCAACTGTCTTCTCCATAGAAGTGATTAATTTGAGGCCTGAATAAAATACCTTCATTTGTCCTCAGGAGTAAAAACAAATTAGTCCAAAAAAAGCATCAAAGTTTTCCTTGCAGAAATGGCAACCCTAAAATTGAAAAAGGGTGAATGATGATGATAATAAAAATACTGGCAGGCAGCATTCCACCACCCTGCTCTGCCAGCATGGATGCCTTGATGTAATTTAAGTTTGCTTCTTATTCGACACAAATTTGTCTCCTAAAACAATATTTAATGCAGCTGTAACAGTACTACAGTCCTGCAACCTCTATCCTTGATCCAATTTGTTTAAAGTAATTAGAAGGGGAAAAATCTCAAAAGAATCACACACATAATAACCCCAACCAGACAAGGCAGCACCACTTCTGCCTGCACCCTGAGCAGACCAGCTTGGCAATGCAATGGGAGCTAAAAAATCTGAAGTAATAAAATTTTCAGATCCCATGGCAAAGGTTTCACTAGACCTGTGCCTGGTGAAACACTGAGATGTGAAAGAGAATGAAGCACAGCTGTAAAGTTTTCTCTGTGTCTCATGCAGAGACTTTCAGCTAATGGAAAATAACTGGCCAGAAGCAGCCATGAGTTGTTAAAGAAGTTAAAATAAGCCAAACCATCAGAAAAATCCAGCAAACATTTAGGTGTGTAAGGACAGTAGCAGATCTTCCAAACAGCCCTAACAGGGAGAAATCTAACGTTTCAGAAGAAATTATAGGATGCCTATGCAATAAGGATGTGTCTTTACTAAAAAAATTACAGCTTGAGCTGTTCCAGCACAGGGGGAGGGTTGGCTGTACAAAGCCCTTCATCTGCAGCTGCATCCTCAGCAGTGCTTTTCTGGTCTGCATGCTGGGATAGATTTCCTGGGGGAAATACCATGTTTTTACTTGGCTGATCCATGAATGTGTGCGGGATTTGTGTGCCCCAGCACAGAGCTGCTGTTTGAAATTGTAACATGACAACAATTCTGTGTGGAAAATAATTTCCAAATGGAATTACTTATTGCTAACATAGATCACACCAAAATATTTGGCAGCAAAACCTTTCAGCAGACGGAACTCATTTCTTCTTGTCTGCTTGGTGTTTCCTCTTCTGTTCTGTCCACTAAACCCTAAACATTTTCTTTAGCTACATTTCCCCCAAATTACAGGTTTTACAGCCACCACAACTGTACTAGAAGGTTGACATCTGCTTCCAGCAAGCCTGTGGGCAAGCACACTCATTCTTATGGCCCTGCTGCTCAAACTCTGCAGCAAAGCAAAACACAGCAGACAAATGCAGGATTAACGTGCCAATTAAGGTCTCCTGAAGAAAAAAATAAACAGACCACAGGGTATTACTCAGGGGTAACTGGGGCATGGCAGTGAAATATTATCACTTGGCTGGCCTGCCTTTTAAGAGCAAGGCCCATGGACTGCCAGCTCGGGTTGAAATGAAATCTTGGTTGCCTGTTGTTGGATTGCTACAGCCAAGGTTACAGGTTTTTGGGGAGGTTGGTGTATGTGGGAGAACTTATCCCAGGAGAGACACAAGGTAATTCTGCACTGGAAATACACCTTTGCTTTCCAGACTCTGGATTTGAGCACTGCAGATAAAGCTGGTGTGGGTTTTAGCAGTCATGTGAGATGCACATCAACCCTGCAGCTTCATTTTCCAATGCAAGGCATTGGGACTTTGGGAATCCTCCCCAAATACAGGAAGAGAAAACACTACAATCTTTCTGGTAACTTTGTCCTCATTAGAAGTGGATGAACTATTGATACAAATTTATGCAACATCTGGACAATGCTAGTACTCCCAAGGTGGGCTGAGAGCACAGTGAAGCCAGACTGGTGCATCTGGATGGTCCTTGGATGAAAGCAGCAAGTGAAGATTGACTCTTAAAACCCACAATCCTAACTTAATCACATTATTTTGTTTTGAATGTTTTTTGATTGCTCATAATAATATTTCTAGGTAAGTGGAACTGATACTAAGGCAGGGTGCTTTTCAAATGACAATTTGCTCTTTAAAATCATTCCAACTGTTTTTCTTACATGTTTTTTAAAGATCATGAAAAGAATGCCACTGGTGTCATCTCAAGGACAAAATTATGGGAAACAGGGTCTGTACATGCATCATCTGCCATGGGGGTGTCATGGGAGCATGGAAGAATGTAGCAAATTGAATTTGGTGCTGAAAGTCTGAAATACTCCACAAGGGCTTGGTGACTTTCTCCTGCCAAAATAAAGTCAACTCATGTTAATGCAAAGTGGGCATCCAGTGATACACAAACTAGCAGTATTACTGAAAGGAAACATCACCTTCTATACTCATAAAACAACCAATAGGAAGAGGTATCCTGGTTTTTCATAGGACTGCTTTTCTGCAGTTTTTTGTTACTGAACTGTGGCTTTTCACCCACAAATCCAACCCTTCACGTTTGAAGATCACAATGTTACCTCAGAATTTTCCAGTCCATTTCCTATTCAAACACCAGTGCTGTATCAACCTTTCCTTAGAGAGCCATGCTGCAGCGTATGGCATTGTAATATCCCACACCATTTTAGTAATGATAAAAAAGTCTGGGAATTAGGTCAAAAGAACATGATGTCAACTCTATTTAAATTTTAAATAACCCTCACTGCAATAGAAATTGCCCATAATTGTTTCAGCAAATTCAGGCTGATAACTTTTTGATGAGCACAGTACTCACTGTGAGTTCCTTGCCACACGCTCCTCAAAGAAACCATGTTACACAGCCCCATCATTGGTACTACATCTGAACACAACCATCCTCACCTTAACCAAAATTCCATGCTTTGGCATGGCAAATACTCAGCCCTCATGCTGTTTGGCACATGAAGGAATTCAGCACGAGTGCCAGCAGAGGGAAAGCTTTGATGGCACAGGCTTGGGCAGGAACGTTCAAACCCAGCAGGGACAGCCTCTGCAGATCTGTACCTGCAATTATCACATCTTTATCATTAACTACACACAGCAGCTGGCCCACAGCGTTGTTTCATTCCTGCATGAGCCCATCTCACTGCTGAGAGGGGAGCTGCTCTGGCCCCTCATCTCCAGCAGCTGCCTGTGCAAGCTGCACTGTGCTCCTCTGCTTGGCCAAGAGCAGAGCCAGGAGCTGCTGGGGCTGGAAATTAATCCACTTAGCAGAGAGAGGGAGGGGGCACTGGGGAAGAGAAAAAGGAGAATCAGTTTTCAGCCAGAATGAGCCGCACTCAGAGCTGGCATCAGGGAAACTGCATCTTCCTGCACAGCATTCTGCCAAGTTAAGGTCTCACAGTTGCAGGTTAAAGCTTGCAAGCACATCTGGGCATACGTGCTGCAGTCACACTTGTAGTGCTGGCATAGCTGCTGAAAGTAATTAAGGCATATTCATCATTTTGTCTGTACTTAAATTTAATGCAAATTCTCATCTGCTAAAAGCTAGGCAATCCTAAAAAAAAAGTAGTGAACTCCTCAAAGAAAAGCACTGCAGGAATACTTGATACAACTGGCAGCCATTGATCCACAAGACTAAGAATAAATTCTTATCAAGTTGCCCATTCCCAGAGTGTTTTAGATGCACTTTCAGCATCGAGCCCTAAACAACTTTTGCAACTCCAGCTCACCAAGACATGTATCCAACAGCAAGGTAATTGGAAACAGCCAGAAATACAGGCAGAGCTTCTCATGAGATAACCTCTCTTGTACTTCCTTTGTGGAAAGCAGTGGAATGCAATAATAGGAGGGGAAGGATGTATTTCACCATGGTTTAATCCCACTGATGTGTCAGATGAAAGTCATTAATCACCTGACACATTAATCAGCCATAGAAAGGTAACTGAAGAATCTTTAATAAGGGAGATGGTACAAAGCAATAGAGGGGAAACTTAAATTGTTTTGTGACTGTTCTCAAGAGCCCGAATCCTCCATGTGACTGGTAGATGTCCACATGGAGCAGTAATTAATCCAGTGAAAGAGCCACACTGGCCCTGTGTGAGGGGAAAGGATGGGGCTGAACATGGCCTGAACTCATCCCCTGCCCACCCTACACCTACACTGGCCCCTCTCCCATGGCATTGAGTGCCTCCCCCAGCTCTGCCAGCCCCTCAAACTGGGATGCCCCTTGCCTGTGGGATCTCAGCACCTCAGGACTGAGGTGCCAAGCCACCGAGACCACCCTTGGGGGGCTCGGGAGTCCTGGAATGTTGCCAGAAGTGTCTGGTGGCTGGACTTTGATCCTACACAGGAGACGACACCTGTATGAGGATAGGAGGGTTTCACCGGGGTGAATGGTGAAGGGATTAGTTAATTAGAGAGTGAAACACAGGGTTTAGGATTTCTGTACAGGGGGGTTTAGAGAAGTAAGATGGAGGAATTGGGGCGTGTCCTGTCCTTCTTCTTCTTCTCCTCCATCTTCTGTGGTGATGGTGGCACTTTGGGATTGGTCATTACTGAAAGTGCACCGGACAATAAAAATAAAAAGGATTGGGGAGAAATGATAAATATTGTACACGTAACCATGGGTATAAAGATAGGTGGCTGTCCGGAGGGCAGGGAGTGTGCTCATGGCTGGCTGCTGAGCAGAGCTCTGTCGGGCCGAAAGAACATCTTTTAGATAAACAATTAATAAACATAAAGACCGAAAGAAGAACTGAAGCCTCTTCTCGTCCTTTGATACGCGGGCTGCCCCAAGGCCACCCCGGGCCTTTCCAGGCCCTTCAAACAGCCGAAAACCGGACACTTGCCCTGCTCTAGAAGGAGGTGTCAGCACCATCAAACAGCCACCATACCCCTGTCTCCATCTGGTCACTTCAGTCTTTCCACCTGCAACTTTTCTCATCTTCACATCCGAGTGGTTTCTCAATTCCTTTACTGCCCCTGACAATACCGAGTGATTTCATTTTATTTCCATGGGCTCTCCCATTTTATTTCTGTGGATGTCTATCAGAATAAGAGAAACAGGCAAAATAAAACCAGCAGTGATGTGCAAGAGGGCTCCATAACAGGTGAGGACCCTGACTTACTGCACGCTTCTTTTAAAGTCATATATAAAGCTGATGACCTTTGAAGATAAACACTGAAATGAAAAGAGCTGAAATGTCAAGCAAGACATCTTGAGCTATCAGCCAGGTGCCTGAGAATCAACAACACCCAAGATCCAATCAAACTCTCCCACCACCTTACTTGTCTTTAGACAAATCACTTAAGGGCTTGATCTTCTGCTATTAAGAGCCTTAAGAGTTGACAGCAGCTCCAAAACAGAAGCAGGTTTGGACCCTTATAGTTTCCCTCGCAGTCAAGTAAGGAGAATACTTACCTAATTACACAGAATCTTGTGAAGATTAGTGTTTTAAAAAGTACTGTGTGCCAAGGTTTAATCATCATCATCATCTGGCTCTGGAGACTCTCATAATTAAGTGAGCATCCGCAACTTTTGAAATCAAAGAAGCCAAAAAATCAGAAGCAAGAAAAGCCTGTGTTGCATAAATATCTGATTTCACAAGTAACTCACTGAGACAGCCCAAATCCCCCAAATTTGGTAATTATTTTTTTAAAAAATCCTTGTGTAAACCACATGCCAACCTTTTGACCTCAGCTCAGATTTTAAAAGGAACTAGCTACAACCCCCCAGCCCTGTGGAATCAATATCTTCACTCCCAGCACCCACATCCTCATCCAAAAGAGCCCTTGAAACAAAGTGACAGGAGGGGAGTGGTCCCTTCCCCTTCTGCTGTATCAAACAGTGGATGCCTGCATGAAAAAATATTACAAAAATAGAAGCAATATCTACATCACTGCCTATGCAATAGCTGATGCAGTGGAGCAATTTTTTTAAGAAGTATGCAATCAATAAAGTGACCTAAGAAAAAAAATTGGTGCAGAAACCCAACAAAATTACATGATTCAGATGCCAAAGTTGGAGCAAGGTTGGCAGTAAGTTACTCCATTTAGATGGATTAATCAGTGTCCTTCCCTGGCCTATTCTAGCATAAACTATTTTTCTCAGAGCACGCCTCATGCTTAATTGGGAAAAAAGCCCAAACCCCAAACAAACATCAGACTGAAGACTGTTTTCAGGGTATTTGTTAGTATGTAATTTTTGTCACCTTTTATCCCTCAGAGGATCATTAACAGTCTGCCTTCACAGCTGTAAGAACTGAGAGGCCACACATAAGCCTGCCAAGAGAAATAGAAGAATATGTCCTTCATATAATTTTGGTACCAGTGTCATTTGTTTTTTCCCCAATTGATCTATTCAGGGTTTTTTTATGCCCAAACATTACCTACAGCAAACTTAGCAACAAAATCACACAACATGAAATATCTTCTGTGCATCATGGAGTCAAACCAGATTTCTGCACACACTGGCACGAACAAGGGACTGAGAGCAGCCCTGGTGAGCTCCCAGAGGTGCCTCTATCTCTGCTTCAGCTGCGCTTTCAGATCCTCTCAGGAGCGAGTGCCAGACAGATTGTATTACCCTGCTCATTCTGCACACAAATATCACAGAGCCAACGCTGCCCAGGTATGAAAACAGCTCAGGAAACACTGGGACAGCAGCTGCAGCTCTTTCAATAACCATGATGAAGCCAAATTCACTCAGGTAAGACATCTCCTTTTTGCACATAGCCTGGAGCTCCATCCACGGGCTATGGGAAGGACACAAACAAAGCTCTGGCTCCCAGGAGAAGTGGGGATGCAGCAACAGAGCAATGAAGCCTTGATGTGCAAACCTCCCCGACAAAAACACTGCTGAAGACTGAAATCAATGTAAAATGTTTCCCTGGAAGAACCATCCTGATTTCAATCATCAATCCAAGCTACACTTTTTCTTCTAAAGTGATTTTTTCCTGGTCTAATTTCATCACTAATCTCCATTTCAAATGCACATCAAAATGTTAGGGAAGGAGCAACTTAACTGCTCTAATTTTACTCTCACATATACTCCTCAAATAGAGAAATTTGGTGTGCAACTGAAATAGCAAATGAGCAAATATTTTAAAGTGCAAAACTGTGCATAAGTCGAAAATACCAGAAGAAACAAACACAATTAGATATTCTGGGGATGCACAAAGAATAGCTGCTTTGCTAATAAGTTAAAAAACCCAAGCCACATAAAATAGGCAGTGGGATACTATTTATGGCTACAAAACAGGAAGGAATCCTGAGCTTAGCAAGATATATTCCAGGGAGCTACTCAGGAAAGGAAAAAAAAGAAAAAAAAAATAAAAAGGAAAAAAAAAACCAAAACAAAAGCAGAAATTTAGCCAGCAGCAGAGAGAAAACGTAATCAGAAAAAAAACAATCTGACAGTTTATATGGGTGGCATAGAACAAGAAACAAATGTCAAGTTGTGTTCTTCAAGCCTAAACTTCTGCCTTTTCCAACCTAAACAATTCTATAATTCTGTGATCATCTGTACCACTGTACGACATCACTAAGCACAGTGTAAAACCAGCTATACAAAAATAAAGAGGAAAAAATGTTACTGCTCTTAGATCTCTGCTCCTAGTTTGGTAAAAATATAGAAAGCCCAGAAGAAGAGAAATCACAATCGAGAGGAAATGCAAATGTTTTGAGAAAACACAAAATATATAGTTAGTTCACATATCACAAGAAGCACTAAATGCAAATATCAACAGACAACAAACATGAAACTGCACAAGGGGGAGGGTGAACAGCTGGGAGAAACATCAGAAGCACCAGCAAGGATGAAGGTAACTAGCGGTGATGAAAAAAGTACCAGTCTTGGGAAAAACAAGAAAGTGCAATTTTTTTTCTTAAAAGAATTACATAGTCATTTGACATGCCTTCTACAAGCACAACTAATTTGTCTTTTCAATTGCTTGCAAAAACATAAGATTTGGCTCCATAGTGATCCTCACACCTACATGATTTTATAATCTGCATCCTAAATAACTGGATCACCAGGCAAACCTCCTCCTTCTCTATTTTTCCACCCCTCGTGGAAACCAACCAAGAAAACAGGATTAAATTTAGAATGATAAAATCTTTAATCCATGCACCATGGTATGAGGGACTCAGAGAACTAGACACTAAAGTAGTTTAGCAAAGAGATTATTTTCATAAAGTATTTATAAAAACGTGGGGTAAGTACTGCAGGCAGCAGCAGTACCCAATCTGTACAAATGTGTTTGAGGCCAGGAGAATTCCAGCTGAACTGAACAATTTTCAGAACAGCTCTAACAGAGAAAGAGCAGAGCATCCTGAGGCTGGTGGGTGCTGCTGGTGTGAACACAGAGCTGTAGCAGACAGGGCCTGGCGTTCGGAAGATCTCGTGATGTTACGGGAAGACAGGGCCCCTGCCCCCTTAGATAAGAAAATTAACATAGGAATGTAGCCCCCTAAACCGGATTCCGGTAACTTTCCACTTGCCCAGGTAACTTTCCATCCCCTACTAACCATAGATGGTAAAGACAGACCCCCACCTGACGTAGAAGCCCCTTAGACTATAAAACCCCACGGGAAGAGAGAATAAAGGCCTTTGATCCTCCACCACATTGGTGTCCGCGTGTTTCTTAGGCCCGAGCGACCCTAGGGAAGGGGGTCGCCGTGCTGTTTCCTGAAACCAGGCCGCCTGCCTTGTATCAGAAGGCAACACAGAGCCACACTCGGGGCAGGAGGGCAGCCCTGAGTGCCACAGGGCACTGGGGATTTGCTCTGCACACACTGCCAGCGACACCAAGGACTGGCACAGCTGCTCCAGACCCACGGCACAAATCCCTCCTTACAAAAGGCTGCCTAGCAGGCCAAATTTTAAACTCAACAACATCCCAGGCATCTCACAGAAAATATCTTACATGGCTCTACAGACATCTTGGTCTGCAGAGCACTGAAAGAGTTTATATATTGAAAAAATACTGGGTCAAATGCCAGAGGAAGAGACTTAGCATGAATCTAACCCCTAGCTTGGACAAACTGGTAGTTAAATATTCATATATGAATGTAAAATAAGCTTCCTTTCTGCCTCTGGTCATCACACAGGAGGACAAAGGACCTCACAGTCACAGCAGTGCCAGTCCCTCACCTAGAGGGGAGAGGGCTCTGACTGGGAAGAGTTCCTGACCTCATCAGTGAGGATTTACTTGCAGAAAAAACCCAACAAAACAACAATTGCAGCAGCAAGATGATGATGTTAAAGATCACGTTTCTTACAAACACAAAGATGAAATTTAAGTCTGAAACAACAGCTGTCACCACAAACAGAACTGTTGCAAACACCATCAATACGGCTTTCAAAGCCAAGCAGTCACACTGACAGGCAAAGTAAAGAGGCTGTTATTGTACCAACTATGAAATGCATTCAGTAGTTATTAGCTGTACCCAGCAGGCAGCAAACATAAGGCCAATATGGTAACAAGATAGTAGAAAATGAGTGTGACTGCAAGATGTGGGCAGAATTAGCAAGGGTCATTTGATTCCTGCACGGCCTCAGCTGGGCACAAAGCTGCGCTGAGGGGCACTCAGCAACAGCACAAACCCTCCCTCGCCCCGTTTCCCACAAAAACTGCACCATAACATATGTACAAGTTGCTCATTTGATCCAAAACTCATTTGATGCAATCAATACCTTCCAGAGCTGGCTGCATAGAACAAATTAAGCTGCTTTTAAAATTGGGAATTTGTTCATAGATGTAAGCTGACCTGAGCTCAGGAAGTTGGATCATTTGCTATGGTGATGATGCCTTTTTTCCAGCTGAGTTTCAGAACAGATCTGACAATCTATTTAAAGGTTTGTACTTGAATTTTTACAATCCTAATTCTGAATTAGAGAGCAATTAAACAGAATTCACTCTTGTATTTAATGGCAGCTAACCTATTTTAAAAGAAATAAGGCATTACACGATTACTGGTAAGTTTTTAATTTATGAATCTTGCACTGTGAGGAAAAATAGGTAATAATTTATTTTCCAATGAGGAGGCACTATCAGGAGCTGCTGTATAAATTTCTACTCTATATTCCTTTCACGGGTGACAGGACACTGCACATGGCATGCAGGGCAGCAGCTGGTAAATACAATTTACTGCTAAGTACCAGTGTGAACCTGCATCCACTCTGACACATTAAGTGTGTCTTCATTTTGCCATGATAGCCATGCTCCCAGGACTTGAGAGAGCCACCCCTTCCATCTGTATTTTCAATATAATCTGTTATCAGATCTATCTTCTGAAGTGATGAATAGAGGTCACAGTGCAGCAACCAAATCAGACTGGCAGGCTGCCATCCTGATGAGCTTTAAATAACAAAGTTGAAAAACTTTTTCATGTATCATTACAATAGCTCCATAGCTCAAAGTGAGCTGAAAATCCATGGACAAACACAGGATTCCCGAGGAACAGGAAGCTGTGAATGTATGTGGCCCATTCTGTACAGTAAAGGCAAGGAGTTGACCACATTTAAAACACAAAACTAAGAGAAGCAATGGCCAAGTAACAAATTTTGTCACTGCATTAGGTCTTTCCCTGAAATAGTAATACTTTGATCCTATTAATGCTCCTAACTTCAACTGGAATTCTTAAAATCTGTGCAGTACAAAATTATTCAAAAGTCCTTAACCCGTAAATCACATTGACCAAAGCCTTCAAGGAGATTGTGGTATTTTTGGAAATAGTCTTGGGAGACCTAAATACATTAATTAAATTTAACAGAAAATGCAGTTAAACCTCCTTGACTGCTTCACACATCTCAATTGTTCTTTGGTGCTCCAACCATCCTATTCAAAGTTCCAAATTTCTGTTAGTCCCACATGTACAATTCCTTTCTCATTTCCCACTGGAGCTGTTCAGTGCTGTGTCTCCAGTGTACAGGACATCAGCAGATTAAGAAAGCACAAGAGAAGCACAATCTTCAACTTATTCCACCTTTCAAAAAAGAGATGTGTTGTAAAAAATGCACAATGCATCACTACCCTCTCTTACCTCCAGTTTTTTCCCTCTTAACACCTCTCTTCTAAAGTGAAGAGACTATGCAAAGTGATGAATTAATTATAAAACCAATGGAGCGCGTGAAATCAGAGTAATTCAGTGAGATGCAGCAGGTCTGTGCAACTAAACAAATGTTTAATAGAATAAATTATTGATTTTAGCTAAACTGCAAGAAAAGTGAGTGCATCATTAACTGCACCAGAAAAAGACTGATTTTCTTTGATAACTGGGATATATTTTAGGATAAATTTGTGTAGATTTAGGAAGCCTGCCTGTTATTTAAATACTATGTCCCCTTTTCAAGACTATGATTTGATAATTAAATTCAAATATGTAGAGATGCAAAGGTTTACTCGTATTTAATGCGGTAACAATGACTTGACTTGGAATCAGGCCAGACAAAGGGAAGCAAGGGCTGGTACATTTTTCAGCAGGAAAGCAGACAGCCATTGGCACAGCAGCCTTCAAAGAGTAAAGAAATCCTAGAACTGGCTGCCATTCTGCTGTGAATACCAGGAGGCCTTTAAGAGTTTAAAGAAAACAGCATATAAACATTCAGCTTCAAAGATGCATATTAATTATCCTAAACAGCCAACTACTCACAATAATGCCACTGTTTTACATTCTTAAACATGGCCTCTGACTAGAAATTCCTATTTATCCAATACAGGAGACAATGAGCACCAAGTCAAATTTCCTCCCAATACCTTCAGTGCAGGAGTGATTCGATCATTCCCAGTGGATCAGGACAGGGACAGAGATGTAAGTGAACAGTGCACATGCCCTGAACCTCTCTTCTTGAGACTTGGCAGCAGCAGCTTCAGCAAGCACTAATCTCACATCCCAAATGTTACTGGCCTGTTGCACTGAAGCGCCTCAGCCTGCTATCTGGTAGAAGGGGACATTGCTGTCACACACGGGAGGCTCTGCACACCCTCACTGCAATGAGCAGATCTGGCTGGAGTTCCCTCAGGCTGACCTGGAGGAGCTCTGAGTGTCTCAGCAGGGAGTGGCAGCCACCCCACCGTGGACACACAAACTGCACAGGACTGGGGTAAACACTAAATTCTGAACATTTCAGTGCTGCAGATGCACTGCTGGACTCAGTACACCGATACAGGCCGAAGCCACACCAGGGCTGCAGCTCTGAGGTAGCCAGGGCTGGTCCCCGAGCCAGTGACAGGTGACAGCCCCAGGTCAGGGGCTCTGTTAGCAGCACAGAGGATCGGTTCATTGCTCTGGTTCATCGTTGTGCCCTTAGCAGAAAGCAAAGCTACACAGTGACATATTGCATAGGTCCAGGATCACATACTGGGGACGGGAACCTGCATTTCCAACTGGCACGACCTGCAGAGTTTAGCAAGGCACTAATCCCTGCTTGGCAGTACTGCCGGGAGCCACTTGGGGAGCACGGACACAGTGCTGAGTCATAAGTCCAGCCTAACCTGGAGCAAACCTCCAGAAACGCCACCAAAATGTCCCTCAGCCTCCGCCACCGCCCATCTGTGCCACCCCTCCTGAGCAACACTGCCCCAGCAGCACCTCAAACGCTACAAACCCAGGGCAGTCCTAAAATACACTATATTTTAACAAAATTTTACTTGCTGGCATTAAACAGCCGATCTCTAGTCCTGGTGCGCACCTATGGTGAAAAGACAGATCAGCCTCGGTGGGCAGCCATCCTGTGAGGGGCAGGAGGCTCCTGCAGCACAATTCCACATCCTTGTTCAGCTTTAAATCTAGCAATTCTTAAAGTCAGAGCCCCGAATGTTGCAACAAGTTCTTGGCAGATTAATGTCATCTCTTAGATTGAAAAAAAAGAAGAAAGGGAAACATAAACGTAAATGTCACATATACCAACAACGCTCTTTTTCACCATTTGTTACCAGTGAATGCTGAGCTGCAAACCTTTAGCTGGATAATTTTTTTGCAACCCTACAATGACCAAGAAGTGGAGGAAGTCACTGGCAAGCCAGTGAAGCTCCTATTTCACACGGCATCAGAGAGCAGGGCAAGAAGTGGGCACCTTCAGCCACCTAATGGTGTTCTGCCTCCCACGACTCACAGCTGCATTTCAGCACAGCACACGCTGATGCTATTTTGGAGCATGTGTGCTCTGCTGTAGGAGATGCGAGGCGGGAGGAAAGACAACCCCTGCTCATGTTCACATGCTGTGAAAAAAAATTCCAGCATGAAAAACTCCTTTGATATTTTTTTCAAACGAGACACAAGCACGGTATTTTGAAACAGAGCACCAAATGAATTTATGAGATTCACTGCAAAACCAAGGGGCTACAAAAGCTTCTATAAAATAGTTTTCAACCCTTTAGAAGTGAAAGTGCAGGCCATGGTTGCAACCCCAAAGTGACTGGGACACATTATAGAAGACATCCTCATTCACCATATTATTCCTGACATCCTACCTCCCTCTAAATGTTATACTGAAGAGCTACACTGAGCCTTTCAACAGCATCAGAGCGAACAATTTTCTGCTTTTTCTATCTTTCTGCATTTGGATTCAGCCCTTCACCATTTCCAGTATTAGGTTTAGAGCTCAATCTCAGTTTCCTACATTGAGTACCATGTCTTTCAGCACACACCACAAGGATGCCTGTACCAGTCAGCAGCTCCATGACCTCTGTCAGCCTGGATCTACTTGTACGGGGCCAAGGAACACTCTGGAAATAAATGCAACTATTTACAAAGGTAACAATATCATTTCAGCCCTATCACCAGGCAGCATGTCATCACAAGATTAGGAGGGCAAGAAACACTTAGAGCACAATTTACTTCATGAATACTTCAACCTGGTGTTTCCTGAATGAAGGGCAGCGGTCAGCACTGCTTGCTAGAAAGGACTGTAAGGCACAGGTATTGCCAAAGCACATGAACGCTGCCCACAGCATTAAGTCTGTTTGAACATTAATATTTAAGTGTACTTTGAAACTAAGCCATTTAATAGCTGCAGTTAGTCAAGCAGCATTTTATGCCATAAGGAGTACGCGCTGCTGGCTAAAGATCTGGCAGCCAGAAGCGCTATGGTTAGTTGATTTAACTTCAATGGCTACTGGTTCTTTAGCCCAGAACCTCATCTGAAAGAAGGACAGCCTGACAAATTATCATTACTTCAAGAAAAAGCAGAGTCTGGCAAGGTTTATATCTACCTGTGATGAATAAAAGAATGAAAAACAAACCCTGAACCACAATTATGCCTCATTAGCAAGTCAGCGCCAATTAAGGGCCCACTTTTTGCCCACCTGAGCTTGGATTTGCTTGTTTGCTGAAAGCAATTTTATCCAGAACAAAAGGTGATTTTAATCTAATCATACTTAACAGAAAGAACGTCAAAACAACAATAGTTTCCTTCTTAAGCATGTTTGATACTGCTGCCATAACAACTTCAGCTTACAACAAAGATATATTCATTCCCCCCAGTGTTTATTAACAGGCTGCTTGAGAAAACCCACTTTGTATTAATAGTTCAAATATATTTACTAATAAAAACTGGTAAAGACCTCCTCCATATTTAAAAATGTACATGAAAGCTTTTTTTAAAGGAGTATTATTTTTGCCAGAGGCCAATAAACAGATTCCCATTTTTTAAAAAAGAAGCTTATTTGCCAGATAATCAAGTGAAGCTATAAAACACCTCTGACTCTGGTGGCATAAATAAACTTGCTGATTGCTTATTTGTAATCCCAGAATATTGTATTACAGCTGTGCTGTTAGGCTGCAAGGCAGGAATTTCAGTGCCAGTGGGAGCTCAAACCCATTCAAGACTTTTATTTAAACGATGGATTTTTGCACAGGCAGCCTATTCGTGACTTATTTAGCCAAACAGCTTGCTAAATTATAATAATAAGCACGAAAAGCCAGGAAGGGCTGCCCAGCACCTGGCCAGAGGCCTCGCGTTTTTGGCCAGAGACATGATTGCAACCCCACACTGCCTGGGACACATTACAGAAGAAACCTTTATTCGTTATCTTATTCCCAACATCCTTCCTCGGTCTGGATTCTATACAGAAGACCCACGCAGAACACTTAAACGGCTCCATCGCTATCAATTTCCCGATTTTGTGTTTTGATTAAGCCCTTTATCCGTTCCTAGGGTTTGTGGCACCTGAGTTCCCAGTCCCACCTCACGGACATCGCTGTCCTACATTACAGCACCAGATCTTTCGGCCGGGGCCGCGCACACACCCCCGGCGGGGCCTGGGGGACGCAGCCCAGCTCCGCCGCTGCCCCGCGGGGTCCCCCCCGTCCGCGGCCGCCGCCCCCGGGAAGGTCAGGCGGGCACAGCCCGGTGTTCCCGCTGCCGCCCGGGCAAGGCGCGGCCGGGACCCCCCCGCGCCGGCCCCGCGGGCCGCCCCCACCCGCACCGCGGCTGCGGCAGCGCTGAGGGCGGCGCGGGGGGACCCCCGCGGGCCGGGGGCGGCTCCGCGGCGGGCGGGGGGCCCCGGCGGGGCGGCGGGCGCGGCGCTGAAGGACATTTTAGCTGCCGGCGGTGCCCGGCCCCCGGAAAATGGCTGCCGGGAGCGGGCCCCGAGCGCGGCCGCGCCGCCCGCCCGGCGCGGGGAGCGGCGGCGAGAGATGGCGGCGGCCGCCTCGTACCTTTGAATTTGAGCTCGTGCTGCGGTTCGAGGCTCAGGACCTGCTCCGCTTTCGCCATGTTCCTCCTCCTCCTCCTCCTCGGCGGTGGCGGCACCAGGCGGAGAGAGGAAGGGACGGGGAGGGAGGGGAAGGAAGAGGGGAGGGAGGGAGGAAGGGAGGGAGGAGGGAAGGCGGGCGGGGGGCGCGCCCGGTGCTGGGTTCACTCCTCGCCCGGGTGCCGGTTCACCCTCTCCCGGCTGCTCGTTCGCTCTTCGCTCGGGCGCTGTTTCACCCTCCCTGGGTGGTTGTTCACACTGTCCCGGCGGCCCCGGAGCGGGGACAGGCGCGGGCGGCGGTCGGGCGGCGGCTGGCGGCGCACACGCTGCCGGGCAGGGCGGGCGGGAGGCGGGATGATGCAGCACGGAGGGGCCCGCGGAGAGGCTGCGGCGGCGGCTGACGTGAGCCCGGCTCCGCCGTGAGGGGCCGCGGGGGGAGGCTCCGCGCCGCCGCTCCTCGGGCGCTCCCGTGGCCGGAGGTGCCTCCCCGGAGCGTTTCGGGAACAAAGAGGGCTAATAAACAACGTTTTATCGTCACTGGAAAGCGTGGTTTGTAATAAACGCCTTTTATCCAGAAGCAGCGTGGTTTCTTAGGCCTGTGCTCCGTGTGGCCTCAGGGCTGCAGGGGAAGCCCTCGGGCCCCTCGCCGCCCTGCCCGGCTCCCAGCGGAGCTCCGGCCGGGCTCGGGGGAGGGCAGGGGAGCGCTCCCGGGAACAGGAGGAGCTCCCGGGGCCGCACAGCGCCAGGGCAGCCCTGGGAACCGGCACCGAGCTGCAGGCAATACACGCTTTTTAATGAATTAAACCAGAACTTCAGGTCACCTCAGATTTGAAGACATCCCTCCTCCCCTTTTTTAAAGTTTTGGGTTACTCTTTGGGGTTTTTATGTTTGTTTTGAGGTGGTTTGTGGTGGTTGTGTTTTGGGAATTTTTGTTTGTGTTTAGCTTTGGTTGGTTAGTTTTTACTCCAGTGTTTAAAAACATTTCTTTGAAATTTACAGCATGGTTTAATATAGAGTGCAGCTTTATTGATAGCCCTAGGCCAGTGTAATTACAGCAACATTACACTTTTTGCTCCCCTCTCTCCTCGGTTGTTTTAAACATTTGAAAAGTTCCTAAGAATTTATAAAGCATTGCTATAACCTGTCAGAGGCATGAGTTTGGGATGCCCCTCTTAACCGCAGAAATATGCTGGTCTTAAAAACTGGTAATTTATGTACACTAAAAAGTATTAAGTGGACTTTATACGTTCTGGACTTTATACATACATGACCTCAGGAAGAGATGAAATAAAAAGATTCCAAAGAAAATTGATTTCTCACACCAGTATAATCTACATGCAGGGCACCTTTCCCTCACACAAATTCTTTGTATCATGTTATTTGACTTAATAAATGCCAAAAATGCGTAAGGTACCTAAAAAGATCTAGAATTACAACAAGAGTGTTGTTCTCTTCCTGGCACTAAGAGCAATGTCAAATGAGTGATGTGTATGTTAAAATTAACACCCCAGAGCAGGACAGTGGCATTCCCTGCTCTGAGCACATCTGCAGTGTTTATACCTCACCTTCAGCTGCTCCTGTCCACCACAATCCCTGTTCTGCTCATGTGCTTTACCACCTCCCATCCTATTTCATCTTTTTTGTTCTCTGTCATCTTTCATTCCATGCCAAAACAAACCAAACCCATACCTGTGTTTAGTACAAAACTTCTAGTTTTGCATGATACAAGTGAAACCTGCCAGCTCCTTCCAGGCAGGATGATGGGACTGATTTTTTAAAGCTTCAGCACTGCAGGGCGATACACTCAAATTCTGCTCTTGTTCTTTAAATTCCTTCTCTTTTGGGGAAAGGATGGTCACATAACATCATAAAGGGGTGCATTTTCTTTTCCAGAAAACTAGATTTGGATGGTATTATTTTTACTCCTTCAGGGGATGGGGCATAATTTTTAGCCTAAGCTACAGGTTATGTCATAACATTTTAGATCTCAAGTCAGGAGAGAATTCAGTTCATACTTTGCAGCTTTCTTGGCTGGTACTGTGGGAAGATTACCTTCTTTTACCTAATCCCTTAAATTTTATTTTATAAACAGATTCTCTCTGTAAACCAGGCAGGCTTGGAGCAGTAATTAGTAGAAAAGACAAGCTTCATACATATCAGTAAGTTATTTGCAAACTAACGGCGAGGAGTAAGAGAGAAAGCTTTACACAGCATATAGTCATGCATAATAAAAGCCCTAAAGTAAACAACCATTAAGTGTTGCTGCCCAGACCTTTGCGAGTTCTACTTTTCCTGAAAGAAGTACAAAGAAGCCCCTGAAGCGTTATGATCCACCTCTCAAAGGAGTTGCCAAGATGTATCACCTTGCCCTAACTGGCAGCTCTGAACTTACCTGTTTGTATTTGAAGGACTCGCCCACGTTTTCATCCAGGCTGAAGGTTTTATAAAGCACAGCATTGTTTAAGTTGAAAATGTATGAAGTCAAATGAATGCAGGTTGTCAGGTTTTTGTTGCATGTAAATAACATGTGTACATTTAATTTTGTGCCGGGTGTGCATGGAGGGCACCTGCAGTACCCCATCCCTGTCCCACAGACAGCTCCCACTGGGGACAATTCAGCCACAAGGCTAAAAGGCAACTTTGTGCCCACAAGAGTTTTCGATTTACAGGAGAAAATTGGGATGAACTGCAGGGAAATGCTGGACAGCACCTGGAAGCTTTGTATTGGAACAATTTTAAAGAACAAGTTCATTGATTGCAAAACTTCTACCTAGGAAGCAGTGAAAGTGAAACATTCTCATTGTGTGTGTGCAAACCAGGTGGCTTGCATTCAGTTCTCAGATTCCCTATGCAAACACATGCAAATGGTTTTTTCTCTCTATTCCAGCATATTCCTTGTGTCTACATTTCTTATGCTCTCCCTGATGCACATTCATGCCATCTTAGACAAACCCATCTGACACTACTCAAAAGCAGTTTGTTCACATCTAAGAGCATAACTGCAAAATTGCAGGTAACAAGAAATGTAAATTATTCCAGGTCTGTTAAACAAAAGATGACATGGTATGTGTTTCCTGCATCAGAACTGCAGCCACTTAAGTAAAAATTTGTACCCAACCTTTTCATGTGAAAGAGCAGTTCAGAAACAGGACTTTATGTTTATTTAGCTTTTGAAGGCTGCCATTAACAGGTTGGATATGCATCTCAGATTAAAGCAACCAAACCACATCTTTTAAGCATCATGTAAGACAAGTGAGTTAACTGCAGCCAAATCTGTATTTTTGAGAACTACAAAAGCACCAGAGCAGTGGTTTAAAGAAAGCAAGCTACCAAGCAGCTGGGTATTAACAAACAGGAGAAAATCCCTTCCCAGCACAACAGGCCCATGACACTCACAAGATATTAAAAGCACTTTACAGTTTTGATTGACAGAAACCTGGCCTAAGCAGTTGAGAACTGTGCATTTCATGCAGTCCAAGGTAAAAACAATGTATTAAATAACTTGGCCCTGATAGAATTTGTCAGCCTTGCCCTGCTAGACAAGCCTGTGTGTGGCCTGCAGTTTCTCAGGCATGGTGCTGCAAAGAAAGGAAGAATTACACAAAAGCTGCATTCTCTCTGCTGTTTGCCCCCATCCCTTCTTTGCACAGATCTTCTGCCTTTGTCTGTGTGTACACAGACCAGAGAAAAGCTCCAGTTTCTGCACACCAGTAGTCAGGACTTTTGGAAAACAGATATTCCAGTCATTTGTACATATAAGCTATTGCTTACATTCCTCTTCTGTAATTATATTGCTATAGAGACTGTTTTTTAAGATGTGGAGAATTTTGGAAGCATTTATAAACAAGCCAGCATATTTATAAACAAAGCATTTTATTAATAAAATGTTTACACCTTTTTGTTTTGCACAATACATCAGACTGGTAGTGATTTAGCATGTTATTACACTATAAAAGTTTATTATGAATGCTTAGGCTGAAAAGGCTGTTTACATTATGTCAAATCAACATTTCTTTATTTGCATTCTATGCACTATATGGGAGTGTAAGGACTCAAACAAAAAGGAGAGAACAAAAGCCTGGTTTTCCTCATTAGCATCTACAAACCAACAATACAGACAAACCTGTACACGCTCTCAGGACCAGCCCAAGAGAAGACTAAAAAAAAGTCTCAAAACATTCATAAGCTTGGGAATTCATCACTACAATATTTCATCACTAGTAATCTGACTACACTTCATGCAGTGAAGCAATGGGTGGGAATTTGTGCAGTTTACAGTGCTGCAAACGCTCTGTAACTTGGAGCGGCTTGAGTTTGTTTTAGTAAGAGATAACAGAGTAAGAAGGCACAGACCTTTCAACCCTTGGAACAGGTTAGCCCATCCTAGAATGAAAAGGCAGAATGTTGTTATGAGTGACAAGAATTGCTGACACAAAGGTTAACCTTTACACGTTTTACAGGCAAACATTTACTACACTGCAAGAGCTCTATGCATATCAGGTTATTTTTGTGTCCTGAACACACAAATGCAATTTCTCATTCAGAAAAAAAACCTTTTTTTCTTCATTGCCCTCAGTGTGGGGGGTCCAAGTGGGAAGATTGCCAGGAGGTCTTAAGCATCTTAGCTACAGAAATGCAATCCATTTCTGTGCCTTAAATCAATTAACTCACTCTCACAGTGTCAGTGTTGGATACACAATTTCAGAAAGAGGAAATACAAGAAAGGAAGTAAAAATGCAGAAGAGTGGACTAGAGGCTTTCAATAACTTGTTCCTCCAGGTGAATTTAGCCTTCACTATGTGGTAAAATACAGTCATGGCACAGGTCTCAGCTGCTGTGACAGTTTCATAAGGCTGTGCTAATGAATTACCCTTTTGCTTACAAATATTTGCTGCTGTGACAGATACTTCTAGAACTTTGTGGCAAAAGAGACACTCACCACCTATCCTTGTCTAAATCCCATAAGGAAACAAAGAACAAATTGCCAAGAAAACATAATGGATTTAATAAGAAATACATACTGTAACAGGAGTAAAAGTGAGGCAAGATAGTAGCAGTGAATCTATCAAGGTGTCAGAGTTACAGAATATTCAAGTGCAACAACTGGATGGAGTATCACACCCACAGTGATGAAGAGCATGACAGAAGGGTGGTCTGTGTCCTTCAACATTTGAAAAATTGGTTTGTTCAACAATACTTATGTGAAAACATCAACAGAAGCCAAGCAAAGCAAACCCCAACCTTCTTAAAAGAAAATCTTTACAAAGGTAATTAGCTCCTTAAATAAAATTTATACTTAGTGTTTAAGCAAAAACTTAGGAACATCAATTTGCAGGTTGATGTAAGAGGAACAGCAAAATTATTTCTTCTTAGAAATCTTAATTCTACAGTAAGAAAACTCATCCTACTGCCTCGATTCCTGATGTAAAATAGGGAGCACCAAGTAACTCTCAGCCATTAGAACTTCTCTAAGTATTTCTGAATAGATCTTTATAGCATGTACACTCTGACAACACTATGTTAAAAATTCAGGGTTGGGTGTGGTGGGAGGAAATGGAGGGGGGAAGGAGGAAAAAGATGACCCTAAGAACATTTTGACATTAAGCTCAGTATTCTTGGATTTCAGAATAGTCTTATACCCTTGAAAGATTTGTATCCGTGACACTTTAGGGATAAAGACTAGTCATGCTTGTTCAAACTTTTCCAAGTTGTGCATTTCTGATGGTAGCTGAGCAAGAAATGGTTTACATTCAGATTTTTGAGACCTCCAGAATATCAGAAGGGATTTTTCAGAAACAAACATTAGTGTCAGAAGGCCTAAAATAATTTTAGGGAATTCCATTTTGGCACCTGAATTTTTGTTATGATACACAAATATGTATTTTCAAGCATATTCCTTTTGACAAGCTGGAGCCATATGACTCAAAGGAAAGCTAACATGACTATTTTAATACTAAACCTGTATTTCCATCTTACATTGGTAATTCACACCATCATCATAGTTCTGTAAATCCTCTGTCACCTACCATCACTAGGCTGTGATCTATTAGCAGAGATGGGATCTGAACAAGAAACACCAACAGTTTTCTTTAGGGAATGTTTTGCAGAGTTTTAGAGACTTAACTCCAAGTATACAATTCTGCTTTGAGTGACTGACTTGTGATGTACAAACCATCTCAGGTGGCTGTACAATGACTCCCTGCTAGAAAAGTTAAGAAAGTTTGTCCTTTTCTCTCAACTATGAGCCAAAAGCCGTTTCTAGAGGCTGTAAGTATTCAGGAGAGATGCATGAAGCCTTTTTACAAAATGAGCAGGCAGTGCAGAAGTTGAAGCCAGTGAATGATGCAGCTTCTCCTTGTTTTGGAGATGATTTTGCCCTGTTTGTCTGTGCCTATTGCTGCTGAGTGAGGTTCACCCCAGGGTGAGCAGCTCCACTGTTCTGACAGCTTCTGTGCTGTAAATCATCCATTCCTGGGCAGATTGCTGACACAGCTCACCACAAATAGCCTACACCATCCTTAACACACACTAAAGACTGTTTCACAAGCAAGGAATTCAAACATCACTGCTAAAGCTTCCTTTTCCAACTAGTAATGTGTTCTACTGCAACTAAACACTAATGTGAAGGAATAATTTAACCTTAATAGTGTAAGAAAAAAAATCTTGCTGAGGCCAACTTTGAAACCATTCAAGATTTCCACCGTGAATTACTTTTTGATAATTAAAATGAAGCTTTAACCAAGATTGTAGCTCTCCCTCAACCAGGCTGAAGGATTAGACTTCCAAATCAATAAGTAGGTCCTGTCTCCTCTCCTCTTACCCTCTTCCCAAGCAAGTAAATAATCCTTCTTGAGCAGGCTGGTGGCATTAAATGTAAAGCAACACATCAAAGACTCCAGTCTGCATAAAACAACCCCTAAACCATTAACTGTCTGATCCTGCTGCACTTAAAGGAAGGGTCTCACTGGTGTCAGCAGGGATCTGGAGTGCAGTGATTTGTTGGACCTAAAATAAAGCCTTTACCTTCACAGTAACAGCAAAAGTTGTTCGAATTGTCTCAGAACTTTTCAAAGCACCTATACCAATTTTCAGTAGTATGATTATTAAATGATACTAAATGTCAGCTTCCAAATTTCACCTAGTTGGGTATTTGATATACCAGTTTTCAGGATGTATATAAAATATCCTACAAAACTACCTGCAGCACAGATTGAGAACCTGGCAAGTCAGCTAAGTGACTGTTTCAAGAGAGGGTCAGATGAAGACACCCTCCAAAACTGGAGAGCACATTCAGGTTGCTCCAAAGCTTAAAAATGAAATATTTATCAAATTTAATTCAATTCTATAACTTTCATGAGAAAGAACTGGTGGAGTTCAGAAGTTGCATTAGTCATATTTTTTCAGCTACAAATGCTCTGGATCAATGATATAACATACACCTCATTACATTTTTACATACATGACACTTTGCCCTTTCAAACATGGTCTGCAGAAATTAATCTGTGCAATGTGCTCTGGAATGACCCTGCTGGAGCAGGGAGGCTGAAGCAGATTACTCACTGTGGTCCCTTTCAACCTGAACCATTCTGAGATTGTGTAATCCCCTTTGACAGCATCTGAAAGTTGAGTCTCTCTGATGAGCTCCACTCATTAGACAGAAAGACATGGTGGAATAAAACTTCAATCCTGAGCTTTTTTTAACAACTTCTTACCAGGAAAAAAGTTATAAAAAATTTAGCTGGAATGGTTGATAATCTGCACTCCAAACACTCCAAACAGAAGCTATGTTAGGACAAAATATAATCAATTCCAGCAAGCCTAGTGCAAGATCAAAGCAGCTGACCGAACAAATTATTAATACAAAAGAAACCACTTTTCTCTACCAGAAATGAAACAATGAGCATGTGCATCTCATGCAGGGAAGATTGCATTCCAGCATTCAGCAGTGATCAATAAACACTTCTCTGGGCTCAGAAGAACTTACATCAACTGTCTGATTTTTAAACAGGCAAATATTAAGAAGCAGCCTCACTCCAGGGCTGGCAGTTTGGGCAGTCTGGAACACTGGCTGTTACACTTTACCTGCAGCAATCCAAGACCAGAGGCTGCATACCCTCAAAGTTGGATTTCTTGGGCCCCCTAGAAGCATGGAGCCTGTGGGACTATGGCAAAGAAGGCAGAATTGGCAATGCAGCAGGGGAAGGAAAAGGCATGACCAAAATGCAGTCACCAAATATCATTAAACTCACTGACCTGTCCAAAAACCTCCATGTACCAGTTTGCCTGCTCTGCTCCAGCTCTCCAACAATTTTCAGTAACACAAATGAATCTGAAGTACAAGTCCTTTCATTTCTTACATTTTTTTCTACATTTCCTTCAGAGAAAATACTTGAGATGATAGAAAACCAGATTAAAAAAAAAAGAATAAGCATCATCATGAGCTCAGTTGGATACTAAAGCTAACCAGCATATTTTATTATATACTCAAGTCTATTAAGCTCTTTTTCTTCAAAAGTAAAAAAGTTTCTCACTAGTGCTGGTAAGAAACAAAAAGTAAAAATAAATAAAATAGCATAAACAGGTATGGTCAACCTATAGTTTAATTGAAAGCCTACTAAATCCATACAGAATAAGCTAAACACTGATTTGCTACAAACCCTCACAGATGAAAAACCCCAGGAACCAAGAGGTAATGATCTACATTACCACATGTCTTAAGGTTACTTCCTATGTGTATTTGTGTGCCTAAAATAGGAAAGACTGGTGCACCCTAGGTGAAAGCTTGTTCAACAGACAGGCCTTGTGCTGCCCCAACAGGATGTTCTATTGGCCCTTTCAAATGTCATTGAAAGAGAAAGAATTTCATCTGCCTCTGGATGAACTCACAGTGACAATATCTAAAATGCAGGAAAAAACCCCCATGGAGATTCCCCAAGAGTTTATCCCTAGGTGTGGAATGGAAGGAGTGTAGAAGACTCTATTATTTTTTACTGTTTTTACATAATTTATAACACTTTAAACACTGGTCTCATAAATATAATATGAACACTTTACACATGCCAAGCAATTAAAAGCTTCCCCAAAACCTTCTAGGTCTTATCAGAACCACTGGCAGCACGTTTACAGCATCTCATTTTAGTCAGTAACCACTTCATTTAGTCAGATCTATGAGTAATTTTCTTTAACCAATATCTTAATATTAAAAAAACTCGTAACAACAAAAAGATGCCTATCAGCATACCAGTTTGCCTTAAAGTGATTACAGTCAGCATGAAAAAGAAGATTGTCTGTGGTTTAAGATCTGTTGCTTGTGTCCCCACCCCCAGTGCAGATCATTCTTAAATAAAAAGTGCAAATGGGACTTGGGGACTGGATGGACTGATTTGCCTACTATTTGTCTTCAGCTGCTTATTCTGTAGCCATCTCACATCAACTGTCCCATCACACTTTGGAGCAGCTACACCAAAATATAAAATAGGCTCACTGAAGAAAAGGAAGAAATACCATCTAACCTCCAGACTCCTCCTAACCCAATCTCCCACAAAAGTGCTCATTTCCCTTTTTACAAAAAAACCCTCCCAAAAACCTTGTTTACAAAACTACGAAAACATTTCAGTTCTACCATCCATGTAGTCACCTTCCAATGGAGCAAGGCCAAAGAAGTGATGGTGGATTCCCTGTGGGTGCAGGGTCACTGCAGGCCTTGGGGGCCAGCAGGCTGCCCTGCCCTCTGCAGTCCTTGCTGCGCTCAGGTGTCCGACGGGCCGGGCCCTGCTTGGGGACCTGGCGGCTTTGAACGCCGGCAGATAAAGATCTAAGACTGATAGATAAACCCAACGTGAACTATCAACTTCCAACACCACCTACTGGATATAAAGTTTGACTTTCTAAGGGGGTCAGTCAACAGCAGCTGCGCTTGGTCACCGATGGCTGTCGTCGAAGCTTGAAGCCCTTCCCACTGGAGGCGGGGTTGGTGTCAGTGGATGGAATTCTGCGACCTACAAGGAGGCAGGAAAAAGAAATATATAGGAAATGTTAGACTTGAAACTGGTTCTAAGCATCTGGTGTATGCTGTGTATACAAAAATGTGCCTTCAATTAGCTGTAGGTCACTAGGGATGACATTCCTGCCCAGCAGGATGGCAGCAACAGTCTGTGTTATGTCTGTAAGAGGGACGGCTGCACAAAAGGACAGCACAGGCAGTTTGAAGTCAATTTAGCAGCAGTTACCCTTCAGATTCATCTAGACCTGGACAGCTAAGCTGTAAAAGCACTTGGAGAATACTTTGCAGGATGCAATACCATCTGGAATAGCTCAGAACAACCATCTTGACCTGGATTTCCACAGATTACCTGCACCGGGCTTAACAAAGGAGTGCTTGTCGAGAGAGCTGCTTCACTCATCTCATCAGTCTTTACAATGGACTGCTCCTGCTTGAGCATTCTCTTCTGAGGAGGATTTATGATTTTTTCCCCCCATAATTTATTCAAGATCAATTTCAGAGAGCAACTATTAAGTCAATAAATCAGGCAGCTAATCTACAGCACGTAGTTTTTACATCAGCTTCAATATATTCAGCTGCTTCTACAGACCCTCTTTTTTTTCTTAAGTCTGATGTTTCTGTAGTTAGTCCTCTTTTCACAAACAGGCTGACACACCTGCACACTGGTGCTGCTACTTGATACATATCCTCCAAATAGTATTGCATAGAATTCACTTTGGAATACTGTCTTTTTATTCATACATATAAAAAGTATCATTGTTGTCCTCACCACAAATGGGACAGAAAAGATTTGCAATTTAATATAAAAAACCCCCAAGGTACTACAAACATACTTGAGGAAAATTTACGTGCAGTAGTTGCTATTCCCCATGTAGTAATTTGGCATTTATGAATTTTTATATTTTTAAAAATATATTTTTTTTTTGCCTAAGTACAAGCACTAAGAGTGAGAACTTAATTCATTTTCTCAGATGTATAAAGTCTGGATTGTCCTCATGCCATTTCCCTCCTCCTCCATAACCTTGGAAGCACTAATTGGAACATTCAATAACAGGCATGGTAAGATGACACTGACTTCTGACAGGAGAACCAGGCCTGCTGTTTATCCAGCAGCATCACAGTATGCTGAAAACCTCTAGAAGGAATATTTAGAGGTCATTAGGTGACCAGAAATTCATGCAGCTTATTTTGCAGTTTGTAGTCATGTCAGATTGTAATGACTTTAGTATAAAGTCCATAAATTTTCACCCAAACAGCAAAAAAAAGTAATATAGAAATCAAATTTTTACTCAAGCTTTTTGCAGAAGAAAGTAGTTTAAATACTTACTAATTAAACTGTTTCAATACTTACTAATTTCTATAAAGAGTTCATTAATGTTTATTGCATTTTTCGCACTTGTCTCTACAAATATTGCATGAATGGAATCTGCATAGTCTTTAGCATCTTTTTCCATGACTTCTCTGGGAAAAAAAAAAAAAAAAAAAGAAAAAATCATGAATGCACAAGAAACCATTACTCAGAACCTTAAGGGACAGATGAAGTTTTTAAGTGTCTCCTATAATGAATATTTTAGCTGTTTAGCATCACCTCCTGCTGAAGCTGGTGCTCATTCTTTACCCTGTGCTGTCTCCCTGCCCTGAGGTCTGAGCACAGTCATGAACACCCAAGGCCTTCATCCATCTGCCAACCCTGCAGTGAATTTGTCTGGAGTGCTCTAAGCCCAGGCCTGCAATCAATCCTTCTGGTGTGATATTCACCCCACCACCTTTAGAACACCTAAGAAGATCCTAAAGCATTATTTGCAATCATGCTGTGCATTTCTTATGACTGTTTACAAAACCAAAGTTATCTCCCAACACTGCACAAATCATCAGCACAGCATTTACTTTGCATAAATATTTAGCTATAAAAAAGGAATATTTTTATACTGAGCACACAGGTGTACAAGTTATCCTGCACCCCAAAGCAGGCAAGTTGATGATTTTGTCTATTTCCTGAAACAAAATGAAAAATACAAACCCCAGCAGCTGTAAGGAACTCTGGACTTTACATTGTATCACTTCACGTACAATTTCTACCACACACAGGCTACTTTCAGCAATGAGGGACTTTAGGATATCAAGGGAATGGACTTTGAGCAGTGACTCAAATATTGCCTCTGACTAAAGTACAAGGAATCTTGCTCATTAGCTTGAAGAGCAATGCTTACACTGCTGATGCCAGCTGAGCATGTGAGATGTGAATTCTGCTCTAAATAATTTTACACTCTATTTCCTTCAAAAGACATGCTACTTCTGATGAAAGTTATTAGAGCTCACTAGATAACTTCTAGGTATTAACAATTTGTAAAACCATACTCAGAGCAACCTTTGCAGTGGTTCTTTAAACATATAACCAGCTGTCTCCTTTGAGACACCAGCTGTGCTGCCTTTTCCAGCAAAACCTAAACCCAAGAAGTTTACA
The DNA here is from genome assembly GCF_047830755.1 of Zonotrichia albicollis. Lineage (NCBI taxonomy): Eukaryota > Metazoa > Chordata > Aves > Passeriformes > Passerellidae > Zonotrichia > Zonotrichia albicollis. The sequence continues at coordinate 12,747,350 of NC_133835.1, forward strand.
CACACCTTCTTTCTGAATTTTGGCTTATTTAACCAGGACATCAATAAAAAAGGCCTTCTTTTGTTTTTAGTACATGCCTTCCTGAAAGTTTGGCTGTTCATAAAGTTTCTCAAGAGCTTTTCCCGCTCCCTGCAACTATTTTGGCCCCAGCCAATTCCACCCCAATATTTAAGCAGGGAAGGAAGGCACCTGAACAAGCAAGTTAGAAAAACCTACACAATGCTTTCCAACAGGCTTGGTGTTTTTCCTGACAAAATGAGGTGCTACAGACTGACAGGGGCACTTCTTGTAAAGTGAGGTAAACAGCTTCTATTACACTATAGTTTCACAGGCAGTTTGGGTTTGTGTAACTTGGCACTGCCACCAGAAAAGGTAATCCTGTCTCCCTGTAAATGCTCATTCCTAACTCTGCTATCCCCACACTGTTATGCCAGCAAGTATTCATGGTGTGAGAAAGATAAATATACTTGGATCAGTTTTGGGGTTTTTTTAAATAAGGGTTAGTTTTAATCTGGATGTATTTTACAGCCCAATTTACTGCCCAGTCACACGTGTGCTCACACCAGCACAGGGGAGGAAGTGGGTGAGACCATCCAAGGGCAGACTAACCACATCTTCTGACAGCAGAAACAGCTCAAATCCCTTGTGAAACTACAACACTACAGCAGAACAGCTTAAATTGTTCTATACCTTTCAGCTGCTCTAAAACATTAAAATATTTAATGCTAGGGCTTAAGGAAAACCCTCAAAATATATAATATATAAAAAAATAAAAATACCCAAAATATAAAATATATAATAACAGCAGTTATTTACCTGACATCATTAAGATCACACTTATTTCCTGCAATAGCTACAACAATGTTGGGAGGTCCGTGCTGGCGAAGCTCTTTAACCCAGTTCTTTAATGTTGAGAAAGTTTCCTAATGTGGGAAAACAAAAAAAGAAGAGGACGGAAAGAATTAAGAAATTAAGAGTCAGAACTGGCCCATGACAGAAATAAAAAACCCCAGAAGTTGTAATGCTGGGTCAAGATCAGGTTTCTTACCTCTTTTGTGATGTCATACACTATAATGGCCGCTGCTGACCCTCGGTAATACATCGGGGCTAAAGCGCGGAACTGGAAAAGACAGCAAACACAAACCTGACCTTGCACTGCCTCCAGAACCCCACCAGCATCAGTGTTACTATTGCAAACAGGGAAAACCAAGATCACAGCAGTGAGAAACTTTCCCTCCCAGTCACAATTAGCCTGTGCAGCAGAGCACACAATCTCCCAGGAAGGCACTGTTCTCCTAAGGACAGGCCATAAATCCCGTGGGCTCAGCAGCTCCTACTGCAAACAGCAGCAAAGCAAACTGGATCTTATTTTGCCCAGATTAGAACCTCTCCCTTAACAGACTGTCTGCACAAACATGCATGTGCTCAGCTTTAAACACCAAACAAGGGCAAAAATGCAGGGAGAAGCAAGGTCAATTTTGAGTAAGACAAAAATGTTAAGAAAACCAGTGTTTATTAATTTTGATCTGAAATGTTCAGAAGCTGCTGTCAACTCCTACCCCCATGGATCAATCACCACTCTTAAATGCTAGAAATGTTGATTTCTTCAGAATCTAACTTATGGCTTTAAGGATTTTGCTTCAGTTTTTCCCTCAAATTTAGAAGCATGTTTAAACCAAAAAATTGCAAAAGCCCACACCTATCTGCCCTGTTGCAAATAGAGCTTTAAGGAACATGCTAGATAAAAGGCTGCTTTCTTGTGATTTTCAGAATTAAATCTACAGCAGGTCTGTACTTTTGAGTGGACAGAACCATATGAATCCAGTGCTAAAAAAAAGTAATAAAGTAGACAATCAAGTTGCATCAAAAATCTCAATGAAGAATTCTTAAGAACAGTGGGATATTCTGCCAACTTTAAGAAAGCCAAGACAACTAAACCAGCAACCAGAACTCTCCTTCAAAGTGCAGAATAAACTGCATGTGTTGGTTTCATGTAAGCATTATGATTTAGAGCTTTTGTGCATCTTATTACTCAGGGTAAAAATAATGAATTGGATACAGTTTTTCATAAAGGCTTATTCATTTCTAATAAAATACCAATTTCCTTTTGCTTAGTACAGTTCAACTGAGAGCAATATAATAAATCATAAAAATCTTGCTATAAAGCAGAATTCCAGACCATTTACATTTGGCTCTCAAATTCTGTTTTGAAAATAGGATTTTGAATGCAAAGTTCAGAATATAAAAATATTTAATAGTGGGAAAGGGAAACATGGGCAGGCATTCAGTTCACATTGGGACAGAATCCCTCTCTTCCATCTAAGTACTAAAATATAAAGGGAAACCTATTTGGTAAACCACCACTTGGACTGGTTGCAACCTGGCTTTTTGATTATTCACTATTTACATTGGGAATAAACCAACTTTCACTTGCTGATTTTGTATTACTCTCATTTCCTGCCTCCTAACACTTAGATACTTTTTTCCACCTAAGAGCAGTCAGCAGATAAAATATATTAACAAAACAGATGTTACCAGGAACACTGGATTTTCCTTTTGCAATTTTTCCAAAGACTTCAGCTTGCCCCCCAGCCTCCAATTTGTGTTTTGAGAGAATTACTAATGTAATTTAAAAAATTAAAGAGACTTATTTGTCTCTTTAGCATTCAGCATCACCTCTGTGCTCCCAGGGAAGCAGTAAGAATGGAGACTCAAAAAGATGTTAGAGAAAAGCAGTGAGTGGGGAAAAGGCATGAAATCACATTATTCTTTAAAAACGGGCAATTGCAGTGAAATAAACACAAACAGCACATTCTTCAAATCTCTAGAGGGGGCAGAGCTTGGCTGAGAGTTCTTTTTTTACCTTGCATTGTTTCAATGTATTTAAATATTTTCTCTTAATTCCCACTTACCTTTTAATTTGACAGATTTTTTTGCCCTACCCTCCCCCAAAATGTATTGCTGAGTGTGGCATACCCAAAAGGGCATGTGACTGGTGCAGGGAAACTCAAAACTGTTAGGTAAGAAGGCAAAAATCCTAATTACCATAGGTGACCTCCTATCAATTGAACTCAGTGTAGAAGAAATGAGAGAAGAAATAAGGTATGTGTGTAAATGAGGTGTGTGAATGACTTGGTGCACATTTCCAGCTCTTTGGGGTCCAGGCACCCCAAAGCCACTGAGAGCAAGGGGGTGCCCAGTGCAGTGCAGCACTGTGTGCAGCTGGGCTTTCCAATGGGAAACAGCAAACACTCCTCAAGAAGCCAGGACTGTGAATTCCAGGCATTCCACACCACGGCTCAGCAGAGACATTTCAGTTCCAAGAATGGTGTGGACATTTTTAGTATTCCAGATCTATTCCACAGAGGGAATCCCTTCCATAATTCATTGGCAGATATGTTGCATGACCAGAAAACTGCTACAGATTTCATGCCAGGCAGGTGTACAGCCCATTTGTGACAGCAGTGACAATGCAAAGGAAAAAGGAACCTTTGTGAAGACACTGAATCATTTCAGAGCAAACATCCCTGCCCACATTTCACTGATTTCCTTGTTATACTGGAGTCTCAAGTGATTTCTCCCAGATATGGAATATAAACTTCACAGGTATCACAGCTCCTGGCTCAGAGTCCTGTTAAGACACCTTTCCCTTTTTGATTCAATATTTGATTCAATAAAGATATCAAGCAACTTGTATGGAAGAAAAGTAAAGAGGCATCACTGAGAGTCCAAAAATAGACCAGGAACATGCTGGTCATGTACAGAGATGCTTCCTCAGATTAGATGTGCTCAAGCCAAATTCCAGGGTCCTCCCATTGCTTGCACAGTTAAAGTGAACAGGATGGAATGCTAAAACATAATGGATGCTTCCTGCCAAACAGAGGCAGGCATGTTTAGAAAGCTTTTCATTTAAGAGTACCAACCTCTAAAAATTCTTACTCTACCTCTCAGAATATCCCTTTGCAGCAATAACATTCCAGAATGGGCTATGATGTTCACTCAAGACAAAATATTTACAGCAAATGCTGACTGACTGCTGAGAATGGAAGGGCTCAGGATATTTTTGATAACACAGATAGTGTTGGACATATTCCTGAGAAACATCCCTCAGTTTGCTTTATATGGTGCTGCTGGAAGGAAATACATTGTCATTCAAAACTGACAGCACTAAATCACCATACAAATGCACTTGAGTTACTTCCTAGGCTGTTATCAAGCCAAAAAGCTGGCAGCTCAACTCCACCAGGAACCCTAAAGGTCAAGTCCCTATGGACAGGGGTGACTGAGGATTTATAAAGTGTTTGTTTTGTTTGTTATTACTGGGAGGATTGTTTTGTTGGTTTGGTTTTTTGGGTTGTTTCTCAAGCCAATCCTGAAAAGCAGTACAGCTGTATTTGCCAATTGTTATCCTAAAGTTCTAAGCCAACCTTTATCAGAGTTACCTCACATCCTAAATAAACTCATCTGAGTAATTGGCAGCTGCCAGTAGTTCACTTGCAGTCAGAGCAAGAACAAGCACTGTTAATGCAGCTGCTGTAATTTCTACCACTCTTACTAGGAACCCATAAGCAAGCAAGCCACCCTAGCAAAGACTTCCTTTTAATTCCAAGTGAAAATCATGCTAATTAATTAGCTGGGATTTCATCTGATTAGTCATTTTCCTCAAAGCTTTTGTTGCTTCCCTCAGAACTATGCATGCTGCAGAGATCAAAACCCCAAACTAGCAAATTAAAATTTAAATTTTAAAAGAGATTGGACACAGCTTCTAACACCATCAGATTTAATTAGTAAAACTTTACAAAAGAATAAAAGAGTAGTTATCACCTGTAACACTGCTTGAAACTGCTCTGGAAAACCTAACTCTACATCCTACTCACATTTACAACCCCAACAGTGAAGCTAACAGAATGTGTCAGCTGTTGTGTATTTTTCCAGAATCAAGGCCTTCCTTGTACCATGAAACATGGTAATTCATCTCACTTTGATTCTTGTGTTGCTGCACTGACAGCAAATATTGCAGTTGGAGGTTGAAAACTCAGCTCAGAAATGGTACAGGAGGGAGCTGCTGGCTTCCCCCCACAGCAGCCTTGCTTTCTGTGGAAAACCATTCCCTTTCAGTGCATCTAAACCCAGACCATTGTTTCATAAACTCCTCTTAGGCAATCTTCCTTACCTTTTACTTAAATCATGAGAATGAAAAATAAAAACATATCTACAGCACTCACATCTTGATAGGAATCTGCACAGAAACAAGTGTTCTAATACATGTTTGTAAAACCAGATCACTTTGTGACTTCCAGGGGCAGAGCTGAAAACAACCCAAGCTCTGGCCCAAACTTTCTCCACAAATATTGATTTTACTTACCCTCTCCTGTCCAGCTGTATCCCAAATCAGGAATTTATGCAGCTCATTTTGATACTGTACAGTCTTGGTCATAAATGAGGCTCTGAAAAAAAAGACATAGTTCATGCATTTTGAGAATGTAAATACATCCTCAGAACATTCATTACCACCATGAGCTTTCAAGAAGGTTCACATTCCAATAAAAGTGAGCCTAGTTGTATTTCAACACCATTAATTACCTGATGTATTTCTGCAATGAGTGAAGAAGACCAGAGTGAGAGGATATCTCTTGCAAAGCACAGCAGAGATTTTCACTTCCTTCAAGACTGCTGCAAATTATGCATCAAATCTGAATTCTCTGGTCAATAGGGAAACAGTTTCCTGAATCATAGATCCTCACTGAATTTATCTTACTTGGTTCTATAAACCAAAACATCCCTGAAAAGTTGCTTCTGTAATTCACATCCCAACTAAACCATCCCCAGGGGTACCTGACAAGAGGCTTCTCAAAATCCTTTGACAATTGAGTGGACAAAACCCTCCAAATTTTATCCTTGATGACTTTTAGTAGGAATAATGTCTGGTTTGTTATTCAATTTCCCAGCTGCTTCTCCCAGCCAAGTAGGCACTGTAACTTGTTTGATATTCCTTTTTGATGCTATAATGGATATTCTGCAGTGCCTAAAGCATTTGCTGGTTAACTCTGCCCTCAGCATCCTGAGGGGAGAAAAGCTGCAGAGTTCTGACAGGGCTCCTGCAGCTGCCCATGTCAGAAATTGAGCAATGAACACTGACAACAACAAAGTGTGATTGCTCAGCTGATTCTAAGAGGAATGAAAACAGGACAGGAAACAAGATTGTATCTCATGAACTCAAAGACCCAGAGAATAAAGTTGAAACAGTCTCAGCTTTAGTTTTGCAAGACTCTCAAAGCTCTTCTAATCCTTACTTTGTCTTTTCCACCTACTATTCCCAATAATAATAATAATAATATAATTTTATTTTACATAAATATAAATAATAATATATAATATATATATTATAATAAATATTTTATATATATATTTTATTTTATTATAATAATATAATTTTATTGGGAATTAAAAGCAAGGCATAAAAAAAAAGAAAAAATTAATTTACTTCAAGTTTTTGGACAGTGTATCTTGTTGGAGCCTTACATAATCCCTACATTTGGGCAAGTTTTGATTCTTTTATGTAGCAAATTACCAAAATAAGGAGTCCTCAGAGCAGTGAATGATTTTGTTAAGGCTGGTAAAAGATAGATTTTCAGTCTGTCACTTCAAGCAGCTACAATGATCTCAGTACTGCCAATAAACCTCTGTTAACAGAGAAATTCAAACAAAAGCACACTTCTACAGAACATTTTGCAGTTTAACATCAGTATTTATACTCAAAAAGAGAGGAGGGTGTAAGGGAAAAGAGAGAGACCACAGAGACCCCAATTTTTCAGAAGGACAGGATGAGACACAGCTGATCTTTATCAGCAGGATATTTTGGGTAGAAGCTGCAGCAGAGCCTGTGGGACACCACACCTGAGACAGGAAGTTGTGCTGACACTCCCACACACCTCTTGGCATCAAGCAAAGTTCCATAAGCCAAAAATTGATTCTGATCAAAGCAGCCCAAAAAAAAAAAAAGACACCAAAAGAAAAAAAAAGATCCAACCACTCCAAGAATTCCTGATGCTTGCTCTTCCTTCTATCCATTCAAAGATTTGAGATCAATAATGTTGCTACTCTGAGGCTCAAATTTCAAATATTCCCCTTACCTAGGAGACTTACTGCAAAAACAGTGTCATCAGCTAGATTTGTGTGTGCATTGCCTACAGATGTGTAACATTTTAACTAATTAATGGTGAGACCTACCTGAATTAGTATGTTAACTACCCTCAAAAACCTAGGAGACTTACAGTACTTGAGTCTTAAAAAAATGAATTAGAAACCGTGGAGATGCATAGTAATTAGAATTTGAAATTTAAGGATTGTGCACGAGAAAAGCATGCTGTCCCTTTAGAAGAAGCATCTGTAGTGTAATTTATTCATTGTTAGGTTAGATTAACAATACAAAAATGGGTCCAGACCTCACACCTGAAAATGGAAGCTGCAGGAGTGCTGAGAACACTCCTGTGTGTCCTGAGGTACCACACAGCTTAATTAAGGCTGCAGTTATGTTTATTACCACACTCAGCTGCCACACACAACTCCCAAGTGATCTATTCAGGTAATTTCATTTTAGTCTTGCATAAATCACATTTACTTCATTGACTTTCTTACCCTATTGTTGGGTTGATGTTGGGATCAAAGCTATCTTCAACAAATCTCCACACAATACTTGATTTGCCCACACCAGTGTCCTAAGAAAAAAACAGAAACAGTTGAAAGCATTATTAATTACTACAGACATGATTCTTTTGTCCTCAAATCCTGCAGTAAACTGCAGTGAATAACACATTCCTGCAGAGAATCTCAGAGAAGTTGTGAAATCCTTCAGGTATTACATTAATTTACTAGAAAATGAAAGGTCTGTTACAAATTATAGTCTCCAAACAAAATTTTTAAGATTTTTTTGAAGAACCACAAAAATCTGCATTCACATATTATTACTCAAACTTTTTAAAGCTTTTTTACAAAGCTATGCACACCTTCCAATGGAACAGCAGTGGGAAAAGACCACTTTTGGTAAAACATACAGCAACTGGGTAAGGCTTAGCAGGATAGAGGACCAGAGGAGTACATGAAATTATACAAGTGTGACACATGCATTCAACCTCTGACTAATGCTGTCCCACCCTGCTTAATGAAAGACTTGAAATTTCTTCTATGACACACCTGAAACACGTTACTAATGCAACTCTACGTGCTAAAAATGGTGAAAGAGGAAACAAACCATGAAGATTCTGGATTGTGTAGATCTTTGCACCATTGACTCCATGGTTAAAAAGCAAAAGACACAAAAAAGTCACACGTAGAAGTGAAATTAAACTCTTAGTGGTAAAACGCTTCTCAGTAGAAGCTGGATGTTTGAAATTGTATTTTACTTAAGATGTGTGAAGACAAACTTTTTGCTTTACATTTCCTGAGTCATTAAAACTTTAAGAAATAAACCCCCGAGGAACTGCTTCACTGAAAATGAAGTTTTACATCATTCATGCTTTTTTTCAAACCTCCTGAATATTGCAGTAATTTGGGTACACTATGTACAATTGTGTTCATCTTGCCAAGCTATTTTCCTCTTGAAAAAAAGCACATTATCACAGCTCTGTATTTTCCACTGTTTGCAGTCTCATTAATCAGAGCAAATCTTAAAGAGAAACACAGATGTGGCTTCTGGCTCAGGGAATTCAAGGACAAGTTTTCCTGGGTGCTTATTGTCCTTTTCTTCTGTGGCAAAAGGTTTCTCAGGCCAGGCAAACACAAACAGTAGTTATCCCAAATACCTTCTCAACACGAAGGGCACACAAACACATAATCTTCCCCTCTGAAAGGCAAGGTGGCCATTTAAAGCAAAAAACAACTTTGAACAGAGGGTTTCAGTGATAGTAGTGACACCTCCACCTGTTCACCGTGGGGCTCTCCAACCAAACCAAGCCAACAAACAGCTTCATACCCTTAGAAATTTTTAAATTTCTGCTTCACTTTGCTCCACGTCTCCTCTTTCCACCACCTGCAAGACTTTCCCGCAAATGTTCCTACAATATAAGTTCAGGCCCCTCCCTCTCTCCCACCAGTTAGATTTCAGGTGCTTCTATTTATTTTGTGCACTCCAAGCCCGAAAAGGCCTGGGAGGAAGAGCGAAGGGCGCATTGGATACTCATACTTCCTTTCTTATTTTTCAGAAAGGAGAACAGGGCAGAAAAGAAGCGCTATTGACCCCTGGCAGACGCCTCCCTCGCGGAGAGGAAGGCGCGTCCGCCCGGTCCCCTCAGAGGGACGGGGCGAGGGCCCGGCAGCGCCCGCGGAGCGCTCAGCACACTCGGCGCCTCTCCGGGCTCTGGCAGAGGCTCTCCAGGCTCTGGGAGAAGCTTTCCGCCATCGCCACAGAGCCTCTCCAGCCCCTGACAGAGGCTCTCCGCCATCACCAGAGGCTTCCCGAGCTCTGACAAGAGGCTCCCCGCCACCACAGAGCTTCTCCAGCCAGCCCCTCATTCCGCTCCCACCCTCTCTCCCGCCGCCCAGCACTTACCCCCAGAAGGCAAACTTTCAGCTCCCTCAGAGCCATGGCCGGGCAGGCAGCGCCTTCAGCGAGCGCCTGAGACGCGGCCCAGCACGATCATCGCCGTCCCCGCGGCGGCCGCCCCCCGCCCGCCCCGGTTACCCGCACACCGCGCTCCTCCTCAGGCTGCGCGGACGCGCCGCCATCTTGGGCGGCCGCCGGAGTCCCCGCCCGTGCTCCCCGCTCGCTGTTGTCCCCCTTTGGGCGCTGAGGGACCACTCGACCCCCGGCAGCCGCTGCTCCTTCACCCGGTGGCGTTTCGGGGCTGACCCGGCGACAGGAAGCACCCGCGGCTCCTCCCTGTGCCCTCCCGCTCCTCCTCCTCGCCCATGTCCATTCCAAGATGGCCGGTAAGTGGGGCCGGCGGGCGGGCGGCTCAGCCGGGGCTGCCGCCGTCCCTCCGAAACCAACCCCCTGGTATCTCTCTTCTGTTTTTTGTTTGTAGGGATCCCTTTGTATTTTGTGGATTTGCAGGATGACTTAGATGATTGTGAGTAACTGTTTTTTATTTTTCTGCTCCCTGTTCAGGCCCGCATTCCCACCCTTGGGTCCTCCTGTCGCCCTCTTTCCCCCTCCGCACTTGCACCCCGGTGAGGGCGAGGGGAGGATTTTGTGGCAGCTCTGGCAGGTGAAGGCTCCCGGGGTGTTGGGACCATCCCCGCTGGGCTCGGTGTAAACAGCAGCTCCGGCAGCCTGGGAAAGGCGCACGGAGGGACGAGGGGATCAGCCCCGCTCCTGTTGTCAATGGGAATTAGGATACTTAGCCCAGGGATTGCTCAGCTCAGCAAGGAGACTTTCCAAAGCTGTAGGGGCCGGGAGGACGCGTTTTCCGCTGCTCCTGCATCCCGGGGTTGTGCTGCGAGCGCACCTCGGGGTGAAGGGAAGATCTCCGTGCGTGCTCCGGTTGGATCGCACAAATTCGGGTCTGCGTTGGGTACCGAGCCCCGGTCCCAGAGCAGGGAACGGCTCCATCACACGGCCCGGTAGTCCCGGGCTGTGTCAGACCTGTCAGACCTGAGCCAGCCTGGTCAGCGCTGTGACTTCAGGAGATAAAGCTTTGACTGACAGCGATACGAACTCCTGTTGCCTTAGAAAGCAGCTCTCAATGTGGGGTGGCTTCCTTGACGCTTTGGATTGGCTTTTCTATTTAAAAAGAAAGATGTTGCGTTCATTTCTTGTGTGAAACTTTGTTTCTCACAAGACTTTTATTGTTTGAGACCGCTTAGAAATGTGAAACAGGTGGATCCATCCCACCCACCTTCCCAGCTGAGCATGAGAAAGCTGATTTAGGAGAAAGGAGAATTTTCCATGGGGAAATATTGGTATACAACTGGGATCTGAAGTCTTCCCTTTGGAAGATGTGCAGGGACGTTGCCTCTGTGGGAGGAGCTGCTTCTGTGGAATTCTGGTGGTTGTTGCTCTCAGCCTTTGAGGTTTCTGCTTTTCCCTAGTAGGTAGCGCTGTGTAAAGTGTGAGAAGCAAAAATAAAGGCAAACTTCAAGGTTGTTTCCTTATGGGTTTTGGCCTTGGACCATCCCTGGGAGTGTTTGTTGTCCATCAGCGTTCACTCCTTGGCTGTTCTGTTTAGACTGTAACAGATTTGTCTGCTAAGTTGATTAAGAGGCTTGATGCTTGTAAGGCAAAACTTGAGTGAATAAAAATGTCCAGATAAAGACAGTTTTGCCATAAGTGGTAATTCATTAAAGAAGTTATCTATTCCAGGATGAACAGGGAAATAAATGTACCTTTTAGAGCTTTATGAAAATTATGTGATTTAAAAATATTCTTGGATTATGTTAATTAATTTGACATTACCTTTAGAATTATAGAATTAAAAGCTCTCTGTTGTAGCAGAGTCCAGGTGTCCCATGACTAAGGTAATGTTGTCCAGAGACCAGGCTAGCAGAGAGTTCAGGGTGTGTTTCAGGAAAGCCTCAGTGAAATAAATCACTGGAACTGGATTCTTACTTGCTTAAGTAAATAGGTGCAATAGTGTCATGCACACTGAAGATCAATTGTGTTGAAACAGGAAGTCTCGGGACTTATTCTGAATGTGAGAAAAAGCTGTAGTAAAATCTAGCTAAATTCAAGTGCAGCTTAAAACATGTTTTTCATAAGGTAATGGGTCACCTGGAAGAAAGAATTAGCTTATTTATGCCCTTTGTGTAATTAATAAGAAAGTATTTAAATAATTTGTTTTTCCTAATGCAAACACCAGGAGGGAAAATTACCTTCTTGAGCTGATTAAAGCATTGTGCTGGGTGCTGGTATTTACTGGTTTGTGCTGTGAAATCTGGATGGTGACATTGAATTGCTCCACTAGGTCCTGTGACCCTGAGTTTCTCACAGCCCTGAGCAGCATTTCAGCACAGTGAACTCAAGTTCAGCTGTGAAAACTGTCACATTTATTGCTGTTTATGGGTGAACAGATTTCAAGCTCACTTTTTTGATCTAGTTAGAGGGGAAAATACTGAATAATAGATGTACCTGTGAAGGAACATTAGAATAAGAAATACTAGTTCAGTATTTGGGATTTACTTTATAGGGCTTGATGTATTCTGAAATCTGTGAATATCTATGGTGTCCTATTTTATGGAAAAAGAAAATTAAAATTCTTGAGAGAGGACAAAATGGATTCTGCCATGATTATTCCTTACTTATGTGTAGTGAGGGTGTATGGAAAAAATGTCAGGTATTTCACTCTCAATCCTGAGCATAAGTAGTGGTGCTCTGTTTTCTCTCTGCTCCTGGAAGCACTGGTGTGTGCTGAAGAACTTTAAATGAATAATGGAGCTGCCCCATGCAGTAAAATTAAACATGTACATCATGTTTACAAGATTAGTCCCAGGTGTGGTATTGCAGTCAAAGTTAGAACTGGGATTTATTTCATTGTTGTTTGAATTGGTAGGAATTCTGCACTATTTGAAGTGAACTAATAGCTTTAATTGTTAGTGTTTCTAATTAGGGACAGGTGGGAACTAGGCAAAGCTAATGACAAGTATATTGATTCTGATCAGTCTTTCTTTGTGTAACAGGTGACCAAGCTCAAAAATCAGCTACTGAGTGTCTGGTCTGTGTGAATTTCAGATATATACCCAATAATTGCACAGACATAAGGATAGTCAGAGTTTGTTGCAACCTCAGAAAGGAAATGTTCAATGCTGCAGACACCGTAACTCCCCTGTGCTGTCAGGGACACAGCAAATCTGCAGCTTCCCTCCCCAGCTGCTCTGACTGGGGGGAAATCCTGGAGCAGATTTATCCCAGACAGACCTGGGCTCTGTAAATTGTTTACACTTGTGCAGAAAAAGGTTTTGAACCAGCCAGACACTGCTGTAAGGAGCAGGCATGAGAAATAACAATGACCAGTGGAGGGGAAATAAGGGTGTCAGTGCAATATGTCAGCATTTAAAAAAGCTGGGAATCATTAGCATCTGTTTCCTGTTGTGTGGCTGTGGGTTCACTTGTATCTGTGTGCACATTTGAAATGTAAATATTTAATCTAACCCCATAGTTCTGTGTGTTTGAAATCTATTGGATTTGTTGAGCACGTTGTCTGTGAGAAAAGCAGAATTTGGAACTTCTGTAGTATTTTAACTCACCTGGGTTCCTTGGAGACCTAAACCAATCTGCTTTTTCCCCCCTGAAGAGCCAGATAGAGCATTTTTCACCAAGTATGTTCAGATGACTTCCTCTTTTCCTGAGTTGTATTTCTGGCAGTGTTTTGACTTTTGCTGAATAATTGGAGAGCAGAGTTTTACATAGGAAATTTGGGAAAAAACTGAGGCTTGGAACAGAAGGATTTTTACCATATAAAGTGAGAGAAGAGTGGGTTTCACAGAAAAAAAGCCCATAGTTGATAGGTGCAGCAGGGAGCTCCCAGCACCTTCACTGAAGTTTTTTTCCCAAAGTTTGTGATGTGCAATTGTCAGCTGAGCCCTCTTAACTCAGTGCATGTGGATCCTCCACTGAAAGGGCAAAGTAAAGTGTGTTTAAAGCCAGGGATTTTGGCAGTTAAATTTTGAAGCTTGGATTTACAAGTCTGTGTGTAAGTGTTATACTCAACTTCATTAGATACAGTTTCAGACGATTTTGTAAGCTGTTTGCAGTGCTGTGCAATTACTTTTAAAGAAATAGTTACTGGTTTCTTGTATTTTACATTGTAACATCTCTTGCTGACTCTTGGATTTATTTTTGTTTTTTGGGTTACTTTTCATGTCATTCAAGTTGGCTTTGAAGATTATGGCCCAGACTGTGATAGCATGAGGATAACAGCATTCTTGGATATTCCTGGCCAGGATAACTTAACTCCACTGGCTCGTCTGGAGAAATATGCCTTCAGTGATAATGTATTTAACAGGTAAGGGCACAGCTGGCACACTTGGTGGTGCCTGAGTCTGAGTGCACTGTGCATGTTAAGATGTTGCTGTGTCTTTCATTATTCTCCCAAATACATGCCTCATGTTATTTCTATTTGAGTAACTTGTAAAACACTCCATGAAAAGAGATTTTCAGCCTTGATTATCTGTGGGGGCCTGAATATATGTTGTATTGTAAGACCTATGTGGTTCTAAGTTACTCTAAATGAGCTGCAGCTGCAGGGTCCTTAGTTGGGCAGCAGCTGTGGCTCGTGAAGGTAACTGAGATAAATAGGGGTGGGTCAAGAGCCCAAGAGGAGCCCCTGAGAAGAGAGACAGGACTGTGCTGCAGAGAAAGGAGAAGAGCCCCAGCAGAGAGGGAAGAACAACGCTGCAGCAAAGATTACAACAATTATCAAATAAGATCTCTTGATTCCATCTTTATTTTGTTGGTATTGCAATGTTCAGAGAACAGCTTGATCTATTTTATGGTGCCATTTACATGTGATAAATTCCCCTTGCATCCCATCTAAGTGGCACTGGCTGGATTTGAAGGCAATTGTTGTGTTCACTCCACAGGCAAATTATTGCCAGGGGACTTCTGGATGTCTTTCGAGATTTCAGTACCAATGAAGAGGACTTTCTGACTGTGATGGAAATAGTGGTCAGGCTCTCTGAAGATGCAGGTTTGAAAGTTTGCTTTTGTTTGTTTTTTAATTTGTGTAAGTTATTTCATGTAAATTGCAACATAGGAAATGCTGACTTCCGATTTTGAGAAGACAATGAATGAACTGAGGAAGTTGAATCATCCAGCAGGAAGATCTGTCAGTGGAAACAGATTCATTTTTATCTCTTGGTTTTTAAATATTTTGTATGGTAAATGTTAAATGAAAGGCCTATTCTTACTATAGGGCCTGAAGCAACATTTTTCAAGAAATTTGTTTGATTTGATTTGTTGTATCTGGTTTAAGTGGCACAGAGCAGTTTTGTGTTTTAATAGTTCCTGTGCATACATTCATGGTGACTGATTTTCCACCTTGTGATCTCATTTTATTGGATTGATTTGGGAACTGATCCCAAGTCTCAGAACTGTGATGATGTAAGGCTACTCTGTCAGGCAATCTCTGTGATGCTATTTCTATGTTTTAGTTATTTTAATTTTCCTCTGTTGGGCAAACATAAAGAAAAATGCTACCTTTTTTTTAAGGTACCTGATCTTCATTTCATATTTACCAGTGTAACCTGACTTGTATTTCCAGAGCCAACTGTTCGCACAGAGCTGATGGAGCAGATTCCTCCTATTGCCATCTTTCTGCAAGAAAGTCGACCAAAATTCCCAACAGCATTTTTTGAATACCTTATGCCCATAGTAGTGAGGTACCTCACAGATGTTAACAATCAGGTAGGAAAAACAGACAACAGGAGTTGAATCCTTGGACAATTCTGTGTGGTTCAGTGAATTTAAAGCATGAGAGAGGATAAGAGAAAATTCCCTGTTAGTTGATATCTGGCTGTTATGTAGTGCTCTGTGTTTATTGGTTTCAGTACATTCTGCTAGGGAGGATTGATTTTTTTGTTTTTTTGTATTTTTGGTTTTAAAAAAATAAAAACCAAAAATACAAAAAAAATTCATACTTCCCTTAGCAGATAGATAATGGGAGATTTCAGGATTTGTCTGACAGCACATGGAAAGAATCTGTTACAGGAGTCATGGCTTGAAAACTCTGTCTTCTGCTTCATCTTTTATCTTATTTTCAGAATGTGATGAAATACCATCTAATGATTGTATTAAACTTTAGTATTTGTTACTAATTCCTTATGATAATAAAAGTAAGACTTTTTCTGGGTTTGTTTTTTTTTGTGTCCATTCAAAGCATAGAGGCTTTTGTGGTTGTTGTATCTGTAAATGTTGTTTTTCTAGTGCCAGACTGGTTTTGTGTGTTTGTTTACAGGTCAGGAAGGCAGGCCAGGAAGCACTGCTGATTCTGCTGGAACAAGATCTTGTGGCTCAGAGTGACATTGAAAATAAGGTGTGTCCAATTCTGCTGGACCTCTCTGCTCCTGACAGTGATGATGAGTACAAGGTGGAAGCTGTCAATGTAAGTTGATAACATTAATTTATAGTGGTGATGAAGATGAGGTCCAGGAATAGTGCTGACATTAAAAAAGTAAGCCATCAAACTTTGTGTTTATTCAGTAAGATGTTTGGATTTTTATTTAACAAAGCAAGTCTTTAATTTTTATTCTGCATTTTTGAAAATATCAGATTTAAAGAGACCATCTTTATGCTTCAGGATGCCAACTGATGTCAAAATAGTAGCTGAAGAGCTTTAAAATACAATTGGTCCTTGGCAGCCTTTTTTAAAATTCTTGTTAGGATTGTTACATTCCCCAGAGTGTTTTTTACATTTGCTTTACCAGGTTTCACAGTAATGTTGTGGAAATGTGACCTGATCTCTGTTCTGAAGTGTTCTGAAAAAAACATTGCCTGTGACTTTCAAGAAATCAGTTGACTCCACAGAAAAGTGCTGGTGTGTAATTACATTTCAGCATGGATATCTGACACTTGACCTGTAAAATATTTTACCAGCTAGATTTTCCTCTTCCTTGTTTGGGAGTTGGGAATTGCTTAGGCAATTTTCCAGGATGACATCTGAGCACCAGATGCCTTTTAGGAGTTTGAAAATTTGTAGGAAAGTCCTTGAATGGTCTCTTCCTTAGTTGTTGAGCATTCTATTACAAGGACAAGCATTCCTAGAAAGGAATAAAGCTTATTTTTTGTGAAGGTAGAAAGCTTCAATATTTTTTGAAAAATAAAACCAGAAAGATGAGGACTGTAATCTGATGATGTTTGTGTAAGCATTAAACCCCTGGTGCATCAGAGCCCCTCGCTTTCTCCTTTTGCAAACACAAGAATTACAGCTGAAAGGAAACACCCAACCCAAAGCACATGATTTTCACAGCAGAAACATGGTTTGTGTTGGTAGAGGAAACTGATGGTTCCTCAGAGAAAGCTGAATTGAGGAGCATGTTGCTAACTTCCTTTCCACTGTTAACTCCTGAAATTCCTGTTCATCATTCCTGCAGAGTGTGCAGTGGCTCACATAAATCACTCCTTTTTCTTGCACTCCCTTTTTTGTCTCCTGCTGTGCCAAACTTCTATTTTATTGTATCTGAGCCTACAGAGCTGGGACTGTGCATGTTTTTAAGTATCTGAGCTGTTAAAGACCAATCTCTTATTGCATGCTGGAGCTTGGGATGTTTCTAATATTCTTTTTTTTATAAGATCCTTTATGCAATGGAACTTTTGTCTTCATACAAAATGCCAGTGTTTGCCACATTGCAAACACCTTGAAAACAAACCTTTAATAAAAAGTCTATTTAACCAGATAAAAAAAGACAAGGAGTTAAATGCAGAAATGTTATGTTCTGCCATATAATGATTTTAAAGCAAAGCTGTTTGTGCTTTACATAAAACAGGTGCATGGAAATACAAATAATGTGTAGCAGCTTCATCTGTTTGATTGTAATCACTGTCTTGCTCTCTGAGGTAATTTTTAGGAGGAATATTTGGCTGTGCTTAAAAGCTTTATAATTTTCTCCTCCTTACTCATATTCCATTCCTGATTTTCAGATAATCTGTAAAATGGCTTCTATGTTGAGCAGAACAACAGTTGAGCACATGCTGCTGCCTCGTTTCTGTGAGCTGTGCAGTGATGGGAAATTGTTCCAAGTCCGAAAGGTTGGTGTGTGTCCAGCCCTAAAGCACCTGACAGTGAGATTGCACTGCTGCTCAAATGCTTTCCTGCAGAATTTAATCATGACTCTGATGGACTTTGAAAGCCTCTGGAAGGGTTTTGATTTATTGCCATGGTTCTAGTTTCTGTGGTTCAGTAAGGAACAGGTGATAGACTTTGGCCAGGAGGTTGGGTCCAGTAGTTAAACTGAAAACTGGTCTTGCACATTTAATAGTTTTGCACAATGTTTCCTTGTAAGCTTATAGGATAGTAGCAACTTTTATAATTTCTAGCATCTTATTTCAAAATTCAAAAGTAATAGACTTTTGAAAAATCCTTCCTTTAAAAAGAAATCTGTTATTTTTGAAAGGAGAAATCTCCAAAGTGTAAGACTTTAACTCATGTTTGAGTACAAAAGGCAATTTGTAGCATAAGAAGTATTAAAATACTTGTATAGACTTAAGGGTCCCACCAAGCTGCAGCTTGGTTTGCAATATAAGCTGCACTTGCTGGAATTTGAGCTGCTTTTAGTGCCTTCTAAATAAGCACAGGGAGTGACTAAAATGTATATGAACACAGCTCTATCTTAAATGATTTCAGATTTTGCCAACATCTTTTTGCAGCCTGAGGGGATGTCCCTTTTGCCTTAATGAGAGCTCTGCAGTGGCCTGGCAATGACACGAACTTGAGACCTTGATTAAACCTTGCTTCAGCAAAGCACTTAAGCCACCTTGAGCCAGGGTGGTGCTGTCAGTACACCTAAGTCCTGACCCTGGGATCATGTTCTGGCCTGCTTTGGGTCTGACAGCTGCTGCTCAAAGTGATTTAAACTTTCATGGGGGCTTATTGTCCCTTGTGGTGGTTACTGGAGCAGATGATGCTCCTCATTGCTATTGATCCCAGAGGCATGTGGTGTATGGACACTTGCTCCAGTGACTCTGTTTGGGTGAGTTAATATTACATGATGCAGTTACAGGCCTGAAATTGGAAGACTCAAAACATGTGCAGTTGTTTGATGGGATAAATAACGCATGGTGGAGTTGATAATCAAACTAATGCCCTTGAAAGAGACACAGTGTTATTAATGACTTTTTATTTCTTAGATTTGTGCAGCTAATTTTGGTGACATTTGTAATGCAGTTGGGCAAGAAGCCACTGAAAGACTGCTGGTATGTAAAAACCAAATCAATTTGCAAGACCTGTATTTCTCAGTTCAGAAAGTTTAATAATGAGTTCCTTTATTGTCTTCTCTATAAATTAATCAGTGTGCCTGCATTTTTTAATTGATTTGGCTAAGGCCTTGGTTGCAATTACACAGCAAAACTGGGAATTAAGAGAAATGCAAAGTTCTTCCTTTGCAAAACATGTTTAACAATGTAATTGACAGCAGATATGTGTATATATACACACACATATTTATGTATGCACACACATTGTAGAATTATCACTTTTATTTTTTCCTGAATTAGATGATCATCAATTCAATTATGATTTCAGAGAAAATAGGCCATTAATAATTCTTTGTATTCTTCCTTTCTGCAAATAGTTGTATACATATTCTTAATGGAGTAAGTGACAGACAGATGGGTTTTTTCCAACTCCTTTAATTAGTGTATGCATTTAACCTGTCCCTCTTTCTTCTGTTCTTTACTTATTGTCTCTAGTTTTCAAACAAATACTTTGATATTACTGCAGTCTTTGTTTAGTCTTTAATTGGGTTTGGATTGGCTTGTTTTGGCAGATTCCCAAGTTCTTTGAGCTGTGTTCTGACAGTGTGTGGGGAATGAGGAAGGCCTGTGCTGAATGCTTTATGGCAGTGTCCTACACCACGTCCCCAGAGGTTCGCAGGAGCAAACTGTCCCCCCTGTTCATCAGCCTGATCAGTGACACCTGCAGATGGGTGAGTAACTCCCTCTGCACTGCATGCCTCCTCCCAGGCACATCCTAAACTATAATGGACATGTTTAGTTGTGCTCTGAAGTGCATTTGCTGAGATCAGAGCTTCATGTGCAAAAAACTAATCTCTAATGAGATAATTTCTTATGTTTCCTCTCGCTCAACAGTTTATAAATTTAAATACTCTTCTGAGAAAAGGTTGCTTGTGTTAAATAGATGAGTTGAAGTAAACAGATGTCCTTCAAATTTATAACTTCCAGTGATTGTAGATACATGCATAGGTGTATCACCCTTCGCTTAAGTAGCACTTACTTGATAATTGGTTATATTTGGTATTAAATGAAAATGTTATATTAAGAACCAATTGGTTCTTACTGAAAATAGCACCAAATTTAGATTTTTCAACTCTGAGACTTGCACAAAGCCTGAGTGTTGCTCTCACACCACCACAGGTTCGTCAGGCTGCTTTTCAGTCTCTTGGCCCATTTATTTCTACCTTTGCAAACCCTTCAAGTGCTGGGCTGTACATTCGGGAGGATGGGACACTGAGTATCCGACCACCAGCTCAGGATGTGAATTCCAATCCCTGTCAGCCAAGCAACAATATCACTGTGATGCCTTCCAGTGCCAGTGCTGCACTGTCCAGGTAAATCCTGGCAAAGGTGGGATGTGGTGGAAGGGGTTAAAAAAAAGGGGTTTTGTTGTTTGTCAAAGCTAAAAATTCAATTTGAGAATGCAGTTCCAGAAAAGGTCTGAAGAGTGAGGTCACCCATTGGAGTGTAACCACATTATTGAAAAATTCACTTTGGCTTCACACGAGGGCAAAGGGAAAACTGGTGAAGTAAAGCATAGTGGTAACAAATTCTGTCTTTCTTTAGAGAAAAGCTTCTGATGTTGCTGCTGTCTTTTATGAAGTATTTAACTGACAACTTCTTGTTACAGAGTACTTCAAAGTTAATGAAAGTAAATTTTTTTCTAGCTCAGAACAACCAATGGAAATCAAACCAGAATCATCGACTGAGCAGACTTCAGCAGAAGTTCATACCAAGCTCTCTGAGGACCTAAATAAAAATTCATTGGAACAAAGTTCAGATTGTTGTGCCAGCCCAGGAGAAGATGCGTCTGCCTTGTGTCAGGGTGACAAAGCTGCTGCTGGTGGCTCTGGAGGCACGAAGGAGAGCAGCGTTCCGGGGCTGGGCTCGGATGTGTTTAACACATTCCTGTACTGGCGCCCTCCTCTGCCCGACATCAGCCACGACCTGGAGCTGCTGCAGTTCAAGGCTGACAAGCACAACGATGGCTGCTCTGGGCCGTGCAATAACTGTGTTGCTAGCAATGAAATTAAAAAGGTTCTAGAAAGCTTACAGGAGCACATAGATGATCCAGATGTTCAAGGTGAGACTCTGTGACAGTAAAATTGTGTTTTCTCTGAGCAGGTTTTCTTGGCCTTTACAAAACACTTGACTGCATTTTAATTAGCTTGATCTTCATAGGGTGATGAACCTACCTTGAGTAGTAAATTATAGTGGAAGGTTATGTGACAGCTTTTTTCATAAGATCTAAATTATTTCTAGAGTAATTGGGGAATTGTTCCTGGCTTCTGTTTGCATGGAAAATAAATTGATCTAAAGACAAAAGGGAAAAACAGCTTGATAAAGACAGTTTTAACAGATTTTGAGTATTGTAGGTACTGTGGGTTTACTGACAGTGCTACCTGTTACAAGCTGAATTTATCTTATATTGGCTGACTGAGAATGGCCCTAATTTCAAGTTCTTCCTCCTTACCCACCTGCAACAGGCCCTTTGTCAAAAGCATTGAAAGGACATTGGCCTGATGTGGGATCTGTGCTTCATGGACCAAATCCTTCTTGCCATCCATAGCCAGCTCAGTTTCTTGTTTTCACCAAGTCCCTTGAGTGCTCTGCAGTAAAATGCCTTTTCTTTCCAAGAGCAAATGTTTGCTAATACAGATTTGTGTGCAGCTCCTACTGGGCTACCTTTTCTCTTTTCAGATGAATTAATGACAAGTTTAATGCCTTTAAATGCAGAAGGGGGACTAAATAACCAGCTTTTGCTTTCTACAGCTCAGGTCCAAGTGCTGTCTGCTGCTCTGAGAGCTGCTCAGTTTGATTCTGTTGGTGACTGTGACACCAAAAAAATGGAGGAAAGTGGTGACAATCTTCAGAACAAAATGATTTTGGATGAAGCAGTGGTTTCAGATGCTGCCTGCAAGCAGGTGCAGGGGGACACTCTTTCATCCCCTGCCTCCCAGGGTGACATCAGTGACCAGTCAAGCACCAGTGTGCTGAAAAGCACAGTAAGTACACGTTGTGCTCCATGTCTGAGCTGTGTGGGGTTATGTAGTCCTGGCATAACTGATCCACTTTTGATCCAAAGCCTTTGAACATTGCTAGACCAAGCTATCATATTCTAGTTACTCTAATTAACAAAAGAAAAGCCATTAAGGGTTATCATTTCTGTTTGCACACCAATGACCCATGTGGGTCATTTTGCAGTAGTCTTGTACAGGTTATTTTTTCTGATTAAATTCTGTTGAATATAATTTAAGTTAATTTCAAGAATAAAAACTATTTAAAAGTAACCATCCAAAATGTGTGTGAATGTTAGGTTTGAGATGTTAGATTGCTTTCTTTAGAAGTAAATCTTAACTACTGCTGCTCTTGTTGCTGCTACAGTCTGTTTGCCCCAGTGTGCAACTGTTCTTTTTGTACTTGCATAAACACACTGCACAAGGCTCTGCCTGTGCAGGGCTGTTCTCAATCTGAGCTCTGTTGTTCTGCACTGTGATGCTTTGAAATAGCCCAAACAGCAGCAAATCTCCTTCATTTCACTACCTGGTACCTTCTCTTACAGGACTCAGAGGAACAACACAGAGGAACCAGTGTCTTTTTGAGGAAAGAGCAAGAAAATAATCCACCATTTGAAGATGACAAGTCAAAATTACAGGTGATTAAAATGGCATTGAATGGATTTAGTGGAGTACCTTAATGCAGTGATACCTTCTGCAATGGATCAGTTGCAGAATGTGAAGGAATGCTCCAGAATTCAAGGAGAACCCTGTTTTACATGGGGAAATCAAGAACATTCTGTTGCCTTTTTGGTGCCTTAGAGGCAACCTGTGCAAGCAAGGTAGGCACTGAGTGTCTGCTCTGTCACTGGTTCTGTTTGGCATCACCACAGAAGGAACTTTGAGCTTTTTGGGTGCAGGGTGTTGGTGAAGCTGTAATGACTGTTCCTTGCTGGCTGCTCTGTTCTGATGAGAGGATTGATAACCACTGGAGCCGTGTACCCTTGCTGAGGGTAACACACACAGGGGCTGCTGTGTCTCTTGTGTTTTGGTGCTGGCTGATGGGTAGAATTGTAGCATAGCAGCTGTGTTTTCTTTCTGCTCTGAAATGGAAGTGTGTCTGTCTGTAGGACATCATCCCCCAGCCTTTACTGGACCAGTACCTGTCCATGACTGACCCTGCTCGGGCCCAGACTGTTGACACTGAGATTGCCAAGCACTGTGCCTACAGCCTGCCTGGGGTGGCCCTGACACTGGGCAGGCAGAACTGGCACTGCCTCAAGGACACCTATGAGACTCTGGCTTCAGATGTACAGGTAAGAAAAAAAAGTTTGTAACAAAAATCAGAATTTTGAGGAGGAGATTTTTTCTTCAGTCTGTACAGTAGTTATAAGATCACATAATTTCATATAGAGGAATAAGCGTGCACTAAAAATATAAAATTCCAGATTGAAAGCAGACTTCATAAATGTGATTAACATTTCTACTGGCCCTGTTTGTGCTGCTCTCAGCCCTCACCTGGGGTAGTTGCAAAGCTGGTTTGTGGTAGCCCTGGTGCCTCACGGCTCCCTCGCTGCCGTTTGCAGTGGAAGGTGCGGCGCACTCTGGCCTTCTCCATCCACGAGCTGGCTGTGATCCTGGGGGATCAGCTCACAGCTGCTGATCTGGTGCCAATTTTCAATGGCTTCCTGAAAGACCTGGATGAAGTGCGAATCGGTGTCCTCAAACACCTCTATGACTTTCTGAAGGTAGGAAAATGTAATAAATTTCTCAACATGAAATTTTTTGACTCCATTATATGAAGGGTTTTTGAATGACCTGTGCATGTCTCAGTATCTAATCAATGTTTAGTTTTTCACCATGCTACCATTTTGTGTGTGTGCCTCTATTCCTTCTTTTAATGTGCCTTGCTTCTCTTTTCTCCACATCCCAACAAAACACCAAGCTGAAAGCCCTTTGTAAATGTGGTTGTAAATGCTGCTGGCTGTTGTAAACTGGGAGAATTGGCCCAGTAGCAATTTGTGTTTGGGGCTGGGAGAGAAGAGAGCAGATCCTGGTGGGCTGCTGTGGAATGCACACAGATCCTCAGCTTTTGGTTCCTCACTCTCATATGCAGAGATGGTGCTTTGGGTGTTGCTAAAGGGATGACTTCTTGTACTTTGGATGTCACTTGTGTGTGTCCAGGCACTCAGCTGACTGTGCACAGCTTTTAGGAAGCACCTTGTGATTGGTCACTGGCTTTCAAGTAGGAAAATGCACCTAGGTGTGAATAGTGACGCACCAGAGAACTGCAAGTCTGAAGTTTTATCAGTTTGATACCAGTAATGTTTTTCCTTTAGCTACTTCATGCAGACAAAAGGAGGGAGTATCTTTACCAGCTGCAAGAATTTGTGGTGACTGATAACAGCAGGAACTGGAGGTTTCGTTACGAGCTGGCAGAGTATGTAATTTTGTTAACTTCTGATTTTTAATCTGTATTACTAACTTGGAAATAAGTAATTACATTCAGAAGTTAGCACGTCTAGATTAGAAGCTAAAAGTTCACAACCTTTCTTTAGGAAGGAAAAAGCCACTGGCTTTTTGTTAGGGTTATCTGGGGGGAGTTGAGGGTGTTTGGGATTTTTGATTTTTTTTTTCCTTCATGAGTTGTGTTGTAATGTATGACTAAAATGCCTGTGATTTACTAAAATGGAGATCTGGTTCACTTGCAGCTGATGAAATATGACAATCTGATAGATACTATTCAGTGAGAATTTATTAGTTCAAGACTCTTGCAAAAATTAGTGACATGCATGTAAAAATGTTTTGAATGTGTAGGAAAGAAAAAACAGTTAAAAAATACGGTTGGCTTTTTTTTTTGGGCATATAAACAGAAGTAGATTAACATCCTGCAGTTGTTTTTCTACAGATATTTGCAGCACCATTGTAGCCATAGTTTGTAGATGATTATTTTGTTGCTGTGTTTGGCCTGTTGAGGACTTGCTCTCCCTTTGTAGTTTGGCACAACAAACTCACAGTGGCACAGAAGCTACACAGCAGCTCCCTGAGCCCTGGTGGAGCTGCCACTGCCTGGGCCCTGTGTGGCTGCTGCTTCTGTGGCTGGACTGAGTTCTGGGTGCTTCTGTGATAGGAATTATTTTCTGAAATGTAGATTTCTACACTGAGGTAAATATTCAGTGTTTGCTTTGCAAGAATGTCCAGGGTGTTGGTTTGAAGCTGAAAAAGGCTTCTCGTGCTTCTGTTTGTAGCTTTTGCTTATTCTTTTGGCTAATGTTGATACACTGGTACGTGTAGTTTGGATCACAGTTTCTCTGGGCCTCCCTGATGGATTAAAGGCTGTGCCTGTAAGAAGTGGAGAGAAGAACAAACTGCCCAAGGGCTCTGTAGTAACCCTGGTGCTCCTTCCCCACCTGTGAGAGCTGGTGAATGGCAGCAGGCTGGTGCTGCCCCTGGTACAGTCATGGTTTCCTTTGTGTTCCAGGCAGCTGATCCTGATCCTGGAGCTCTACAACCCCAATGATGTCTATGACTACCTAAGGCACATTGCCCTGACTCTGTGCTCCGATAAAGTGGCAGAAGTTCGGTGGATCTCCTTCAAACTGGTAGGGGATGTAGTTCACTTCCTGGCAGGAGAGCAGCAAAATGGTCCTGCAGAGGGCACCTGGAATGGTTGTGTTTTCAGACTGTAGGATGAACAGGGATGTTTTGATAAACACAGGAATCAATGTGGAAAAAAGTGAAACTCAAATATTTTGAGTTGTCAGACTGCCACAGATACTGGTATTTTTCTCTGTGGTTATACGTGAATGAGAAATCCTTTGAAGTGAATGAAAGCCAGTATATGTGAATTGGAAAACCTTCCTTCATTCTGGGGAAAAAAACCCACAACAAAACACAGAACAACCAACTACTGATCTGTCCTCAGAGTTGATTTAATTTGTAATGAAGCCTCCAAGCAGAGCTGACTACATTGAATACAGTGTTCCTTGTAGAATTCAAATGAAATGATGCCTTTTTAAGTCTAAGGGCTGAAGTTTCATTTGTTTTTTTTTTTTTTGTTCCTCTCCTCCTCCCATTGCTCTGGCTCACAGGTTGTAGCAATACTGCAGAAGTTCTATGCCAACAGTGCCAATACCCTGGGATTGAATTTCATCAACGAGCTCGTGGTGCGCTTTCGCCACTGCTCCAAGTGGGTTGGCAGACAAGCCTTTGCCTTCATTTGTCAGGTTGGAATGTTCTCTCTCTGTTTCTATGTGTACATTAAACCTGGGGCTTTGCAGCATGTGGGCAAAGCTGAAATTTGACTCTCAGTTTTTTTGGTGATTTTTGGTTTGGTCAGAGTCAGTGTGGTCTCAGTGCTGGCATCTGGCTGGATCCCTGCCTGGGTCTGTGCTTCCAGCTGCCACAGCTGCTCCTTGGAATGAATATCTGCTATCCCAGAGGCAAACAGGGATGCATGGCCAAGGATTAAACAAATGTTAGGCTAAAGGATCATCACAAGAGCTCCTCACACCACCAACGGGTGCTGGATGCCAGGAGCCATTTCCCTCTTTACTGCCACCACTCACCCCCTCCAAACCAAAAATGCTCACTTGGGTAGCAGTGAGGAGCAAGGGTTGGGCATTCAAAGGGAAAAGGGTGATGACAGGCAAGAGAGCAGCATTTCTTTAAACATTCTTGAAAGAAATTAATCTGCTCTTTCTGACCCATCTTTGGCTGAAATTTAAAATGGTTAGACACAGGATGAGGTGTTTTCATTCAGAGCTTTTTATAACAGGCCAAATTAAGGACAAGAAATGAAAGGAATGGCAAATAGTGTATTTTTAACATAAATCTTGCTTTTGGTGTTGTTTGTCTCACAGGCTGTAGTGGAAGAGGAGTGCATGCCTGTGGACCAGTTTGTTGAACATTTACTCCCCAGCCTTCTAAGCCTTGCATCAGATCCTGTGCCCAACGTCAGAGTCCTGCTGGCCAAGGCTCTCAGGCAGACACTGCTGGAGAAAGGTGTGGGGCTCCATTCCCTTGGAAGGGTCCAGCACCTCGGGCTCTCCTCTGGAGCACAGCTCTTGCAGCTCAGTCGGTGCAAGGCTATAAAACAGAGCCACGCACTGAAATCTCGGATTTCAATCGGGATTTGAGAGTGCTGGAGTGGCTCTGCAGCCCCGGGAGGTGGGATGGGATGGATGCTCGTCCCGAGGGGGCCGGAGCTGCCTCGGCCGCGCTGCAGGTGCCGAGCGGCCCCACACGGGGGCGCTGTGGCCCCGCGAGCCGCCCGAGGCAGCTCTGCCTCCAAACCCCCATCTGGGCTCTTCTGGGGAATCTCAGATCTCATTCGTGTCCTGCCCTCTGATTATTCAGAGGAAGAAGCACAGAAATCTCCTATCTTTTTGTCAGAATAAAGTAAGGAAAAATGTTTGGAATGTGTTGTACAGTAGCAGCTTCCTGTTGCTCATAGATACATTTCTATTTAGGGCTTAGCAAAAAAGTTTATCTTAGAAGTATTTAAGTAGCTAATAAGATGAATCAGAAGCAGCATAGTTCTCTTTCTCTGTCAGCTTCCTTAGTTTCCTGTGGTTTCTGTAAGGAGACTAAGCTGGATAAGCTGCCCCAGATGGTTTTGGCATTCTCTGTATTTCTGCACTACTTATGCTCTAGGGTTTATTCCTTTGGATTTGATTGAAATTGTCTTTTTTCTCCCCTTATTCCAGCTTATTTTAAAAGTGTTGGCAATCCTCATCTAGAAGCTGCAGAAGAGACCATTCTGGCCCTGCAGTCTGACAGAGATCAAGATGTGTCTTTCTTTGCCACCATAAAACTGAAACAGGATAACATGGACAATATCACCATTGAAAAACAATGAGTTGTGGTGCAGTGAAGGCTGAACAGCAGGATGGTTTTTCACCTAGTTTCTGTTAGTGTGAGTAATGAGGACAGATAAGGTGGGTTTTGTTACCTATTTGAGCAGGAAAGGGGCTGTTGAGAAATGTTAGTCTCCATTTCATGACCTTGTTTCATCCACATTGGTGTGTTTGATTCCTGTGAGTAATTCCTTCCTTTTGGTTTTCCCTTCATAAATGGAGGTGACAACTCTGACCTCACCTGCACCTCAGTACTGTCTGTAAAGTCTCACACCACACTCTGTGTTTAAGCATAATTGGAATTTACATTTCATTTTTAAACAAAATATTTCTGTTAGTACAAGTTTGCTATAAGCTTAAAAAGATTGCTAAATCTTAAAACCTGATTGTAGCAAACTTTCCTGAAGCTGTTCTTTCCTCACTTTTATTATAATCTTTGTACTGTTCCACCTACTGCATTTATTTGAAAAAAAAAAGTGTATATATGTGAATAGTTTTGAATTGTAACAAAAAATTATGAAGAACTTAATTCTGTATCAGTGGGAATAGCTCAAAAATAATTTCATTTTTTAAAGTAGGTTCACTGCTAGAATTAAGCATTGGTTGGTCATTTTTATGTGTGATACTTTTCAAAGCACAGAGAGCTCAAGATTCTTTGTATATTGTGAGTTTTCTGTTAATTTGTTCCTTCTGAGCTGTACCCTTACAGTGCTAACAGATCATAACAGCAACATTTCTGAGTGCCCTTGCAGGTGCTACAGGTCAGGTTCTGCTGCTGCTGCCTCAACCAGGAGCAGAATGGAGAACTCCTAAGTGGCAAATTCAGTTCAGCACCAGGAGCTGTACAAGGGAATCACAGGGAGATCCAGGCCTGGCTCTGTGTGTTCTGCATGCACACCTCATGTAACAAACACCTTTTAACCTGCCCACTGCTTAAACCCCAAACAGCTTTTCCTAAGAAACAAAGGAGCTCTAAATTCTGCAAAAGCCCAGTGGGGAAATGGCTCTGCAGCCTCTGTGGGTTGGAGGGCAAACTCTGGGGCAAACACCAAGTCAGAATGTGAGGTGAACTGGGATGGCTCCTGTCTGTTGGAACAGGGGCGTGGAAGAAAGAGCAGAATTGTGTTAGTCCAGTTGGCCTCAGAAAAATGGTGAAGCTTCTACTTCTGCTGGACCCTGTCTTCTTTTGGATCCCAAATCTGCAATAATGTGGGTCCTGGAAAAAAAAAGGTCTTTTTTATTTATTGTGGATAGAAACTTTGTCCAGCTCAAAAACTAATGCTTAAACACTAAAGAAATGCTTTCTTGTGATAACAGTTACTTTCTTTCTGAGAGCAGAATCCTTTCTCCTCAGCAGACCTGTGTAAATATTCACCCTTATTTCATGTTCCATAGTAAGTAGTTCACATGGGGGAAGGTTTTCACAGAAATACCTGTTCTGGTTTTGTTTGGATGTGGCAATACAGTGAGTAGGTTCCTCAGCTGGGTTCTGTATTTTGGGAGGGCTCACTTTTGTATGAGTTAACCAGTCATGTATTATAATATGTACAGTATTTGTAGCAAATTGTTTTCTTGAAAGATCACAAAATGCTGTTTGGAAGCTGCAGGCAGAAATACACCACTGCTACTGCAGCAAACAGTGTCAACTCTGCAATATTCTACATTTAATTTTTTACAGTTTTTTTTATAATTTAAAACAAATGCTTCTTCAGTACAGATTTTTTATGATTACAATTTCTTAACAAAAAGACCCCTCAAATTAATTTTTTCTAGTTCTAATATCTTTTCCTAATGCTGGCATTATACTGATATTTTCTAACAGTTCAGATTTTCTAAAGCCTTTCTGACAAGGTTTCACTTCTGTTTTTTATTATCAGTTCATTAAATTTCTCAGCACTGAACAGATTTTTTTAAGTGTGTGTATATGTAAGTATGTTTGAAATAACTGTATATAAATTAAATACCCTGAGCATTAACCCAACCCAGGTTGCTGTTTGTCAGATCACCTTCAATAATTCCTTGACTTGCAATAATCCACTGGGAAACACAAGCTTCCATAGGGTTTAGCATGTTTGGTTACTGTTCAGTAGGAGTTTTTAACTAGGATGTGTCAAGGGTAAGCCACCAGCTAGAAAAGTTCACTAAAAGGCTGAACCAAGTTCTTTGTTTTTTAACAATATTTTGGTACCTCTCTGGCTCCCAAATTCAGGTTGGTTTTGAACGAGGTGATTTCAGTCAGGTGTTTAAAACCTCCTGTTACACTCCACAGCTGCATGTCCTAATGGGGGCCAGCATAGCTCTGGGATGGGGTTTTTGTAGACAATGTGCAGGTCTGGGACCCAGATTTACCCTCTGCAAGTTTGTCCTTTTGGTTTAGTTTTAAACTAGAGATGATTTCAGCATGACTAAAGGCTGCACTTTATGTCTTGTCTAGACAAATGTATGCAATGAGTGTGTTCATGTGCAGTTCTCTGGGTTGTTTAAATTATGCAAAATACGTATTTAAAAAGCCAGGTGGAGCAAAGTTAGGTAGTCCATCCACTTTGACAGCAGCAGTAAGGACATCACTTTTCAGCATTTCCAGCTAAGGAACATGACAATAACAGTAGTTGGTGCAATATTGCTGGGATGCTGTAGGGAATGAGCCAGCACAGTGATCCAAAGCATGTTGGTGATGTTGTTTAGGTCTGAGCCTCCTCGTGGCCCTGGTGGGATGGGCACGTGGCAGCTGTGTCACCACACAGAGGTGTTCAGAGCCCACTCGAGTGGGGACACTCTGGAAGTGTCACCCATTTGTCAGAATAAAGAATCTATGTAACTTTCTATTTGTATTTATCTCAATAAATCCTGTGACTGTTTTATAAACCAGCTTGTGGTAACTGGTTTTTGTCGTGGGTGAGATGTGAGTGCATTTGTTGGTTAATGAAACCTCTCCAAGGTGTAAACCCTGTCTGTCAGACCAGGGCTGAATGTGGAATTATTTGTGCTGTGTAGTAAAAGAATCTTTAAAATCTGCCATCATCAGTTGCTGGAACTTTCCCTACCTGTGGGGATGTGGAACTTGCAGGGAAGCCTCAGGCAGCACCTGAGCACAGTTTTGTGTTCTTGGCAGCTTCACACCAAGCTTGGTCTTGTTTTACCTGTGCACATCTCCCTTGGCAGCTGAGTGCTGGAGCTTGGCAGCAGAGTTCTGTTCTTGCTTTGGCATTGCACAAACAACTTTTTAGCTCAGGGAATTTTTAAGGAGAAAGAAAGAGAAGCTGCAGTTACACCTGTTCCATATTTATCAATACACACCAGAGGCTCAGAACACTGTGGCAATTGTTACATTCCCTTCTTAAAGTGAACCAAATGAACAGAAATTGTTAAATGCCAGAGTACAATACAGCTTATAAAGCCCAAACTGGTGCTGATTGGGCTCTTACACGTTTTCCTCTTGCTTAGGAAAGAGAATTGTAGTCAGCTTGCAATCTCCCTGACATTGTTCCTGATGGAAGCAGACAAAAAGTACCAATGAAACAGAAGGGCTGCAATTTAGTTAATTTATGCAAAACACAATCAGCATTCAAACTGGGAGTTACCAAGCAGAAATGTATTGATAGAAAAGCTGAAATACTCTGTGCATAAATTGTGAAATATTAAAACAGGATTTCAAAGAGACTCCTGGAATTCACATAACTCTAGGCCAGAGAAGAGTCAGGAGGGAATTTTGTCAGTGTCAAATTGATGAGGAGGGGCAGAGGGGCTGGGATTTAGTCCCCAGCACTCAGGCCATGCCTCCCTGTGCTGCTCTGCTGTGGCACAAGAGCTTGGAGCAGTAAGGAGAAACAGGAACAGCTTTTCAGAAGAGTGATTAGAAGGGAGGGTGATGGCTTATGAGGGATGGCTGCTAAGGATCCATGGTGGGGAGGGAAGAGCAGTGAGGAGGTGGCAAAGGACTGAGAGAAATGGAACTGCAGATGAACTGGGGCACACAGTTCCAAGGGCAGTCTGGCTGTAGCATGTCCACACATTCTCTGCCTTCATTTTCTGAATTTGTAGTGCTGTTGGGTTGTAACCACCAGCTGTGTTCAAAGGCAAGCAGGAGCCAGCAGTGAGCTGTGCCTGAGGATCTGCTGACCAGTAAGGTTTGGGAGGGTGCTGGTTTGCAGAGGGGAGCCAGAAGTTATTAATTTCCTACTCTGCTTCCAGCAGCCTGTTTGGGTTGGTTTGATGCCTAAACCAGGCTGCAATTGAGGTCTGTGCTTTGGTTTCCCTTTAGGTTCCAGTTCTCTGTACCCTGTTCTGTTTGCAGCATTTGCTTGGTGTGACTGTCTGCTGTGGGTTGCTGGTGTTTTTCTGGAATTCCTGCGTGCACAGGAGCTAATAAAGGAACTGTCAGCTCAGAAAGCCATAAATACAGTTCTAGTGGCTTGGGATAGAATGCAGAGATCCCCTGGCCAAGCCTCTTCCATGGAATTTCTGATGCTATTTCAATTCATTTGGTTTCCAGTAGCCAAACAACCACTGGGGTCAAGCAGAAGTCAAGGTATAAAAATTCATGGCTCTGAGCCCCCTTACCTATGAGCTGCCAGATGTTAGAGGAATGATCTAGACCATAGCAGTTGTCTTCTGTCCCCTGATGAGTGTTTGTATGCATAATTCAAACGTGTGCATGTGTTTGGATTCCAGCTTTTATTGATTGAATTGGGCTCTGATAATAAACAGTATAAATAAATCAGGAGGGAGTTAAAGCACTGATGTGCTGGGGGGGGTGGAATTAAAATGAGTGCAGTGACCTCGAGCAGGATGTAATTTCAAAAGTGCCTGAAATATGCTGATGACATAAAATAAGGCTGGGGAAGTTGGAGGGGCAGAGGAACAAAACAAACTCATTCCAAATGATTTGGATTTATCAGGATTACAGGCAGGTGAGTGGCTCATGCAGTTTATTGTAGGGAAGTGTGAGGTAACGAGACCAGGGACCAAAAGGAGTGAGAGTGGAGTGAGAGTGGTGTGGGGTGTGATCAGAGCTGGGGAGGGCAGGGGCAGCACCCACTCACTCACCACTGGTGCCAAACCTGCAGGAATCCTCTCCCACTGCTCTGGCAAAGCACAAACCCTCCAGAGGCTGGGATGTGCCTGCTGCTTTGCACATGGAGAGAGGAGAATCCAGCTTTTCATGTTACAGCACACGTGGTTACAGAGCTGCCTAATAGTTCATCACACTGATTTCAGACTAGAAACATTAAAAAATGATTGCTTTGGACTGATGAGTGCCCTGACAGCCACAGGAAAGCAAAGAGAAATTGGTGAATCCTTCCAGTTGGCTAATCTAGAAGTGCATCCTGTGGTTTTGAAAGTACTTGTTTTCTTCTGGTTTTCTTTCCTTCTTTTTAGTCCTAATGTCTATTTTAATTTTTTAAAATGTTTCATTTCTCCCCTAAATTGTAAGGTTTGGATTTTTCTCAGTTGTGGCCAAGCAGCTTTTGAAACCAAATCAAAGGCAGAAACAATAAAATGAGAGCTCTGTGTTGAATTCTATTGATGTCCTCACAGCTTTTATTGTTCTGATAGAATCCATATTAATTGTCCCTGTTTAAAGGGCTTTCTCTAACTTGACCTGTATCTCTAAATGTAGTTTTTACACTTTTTTACTAAATAAATTAGATATTTGAAAATATAATTTTCCTATTTTACCTTTTAGTGTCCC
Organism: Zonotrichia albicollis; assembly: GCF_047830755.1. Lineage (NCBI taxonomy): Eukaryota > Metazoa > Chordata > Aves > Passeriformes > Passerellidae > Zonotrichia > Zonotrichia albicollis. The sequence goes on from NC_133835.1 coordinate 12,780,776, forward strand.
AGTTTTACATATGTCCTGACAGATTCCCAATAGTCCATAATTTCCAGTATCCTAATGCCTACCATTATATTATATTGATTATATATTGATATGCTGTATCATTAAGGGCATATCAATAACAAAGAGTTCTCTCTTCCTCTGAGCTCTCTGTGCTGCATCCCATGAAATCCTTTATTGTCTGGAAGCCACAGCTGAGTCAGACAGTGAGGAGCTACAGGGAAAACACATCTGGGAAGGACAGAAGCTAAGGCAAGTCACAAATAATAACTTAATCTCCTTCCCTAATCCTCATGTCATATCAGAATTAAATCAGGAGTGGGGAACGAATCCTTGGGGAAGTAAGAGAGGCACTTGGGATTTTTTATTTTTGGAGTATTTTCAGGGGTTTTTGGCCTCTGATTGTCATGGTGCCCTTTGAGCTGAGCTCTGCCCCCAGCCAGGCGTGGCTCTTGCTGTGATTTTGGTGTTGTTGCAGGAATAAGGACAGAAGGATGCTCTCCATGTTGGGGTATCCATTGGTTCTCAGCAGAGATCAGTGCTGGCTGCAATCTGCAGCCTCAGAGTTCTGTTGTCAGCTTGGGCTGTTGTCACACACTTAGCTAATACCCTCCAGTAATTTTATTTCTTATTCACATGCACACTTAATGTCCTTAGTCATTAGACTGAAAAATGTTAACCTTGTCATAGTTAGTGACTGGAAGCAGAAAAGTCCATTTAATTCTCAGGGGAATGAATTCTAATTTTCTGCTTGTCAGAAAGTGGCATTTTACATATTTTTCTCTTTTCTTCCCCACCAGTTTAGTGCTAAATTTAAATGTGTATGTCATAGGAATAGACCTTTAGTCAGTGCTAAACACCCCAAAAGCCTTGGCAGGGCTCCAGTGTATGAGAGCCTTGACCAGGAGCTGCTGCTAAAGCTCATTTCAGGCACTGCACAGAATGGGGGTGAGAATGAAAAGTTAAGAGATGAGATAAGAGGTCAGCTCAGAGGGCACATTAACATTGCATGTCAGGATGCATTTTTCCCCCAGCAAATATGGATGGATGAAAAGCAGCTCATCTGGAATAAAATGTCCACTGAAAAAATAAATTATGTTAATCAAGCAGACTAGTACTAATATTTGTCATTAAAATGTGACATCTTCTAATTAATGTCACAAATTACTGTGAGCCTTTAAAAACCATACTGGTGGGAAGGGAAGTTGTCTGCAGATACTGAGTTCCCTGATCTATGAAAGAGAAGAGCTTGTCTTGAAAAATAGATGGCATTTGTGGCAAAGAGAAATAATCCTCCCACAGATTACAGCTGTTCACTGCATTGTTATGCTGGTGGTCTTATCTCATCAGTGGATGTTTTATATGGTTCTTTTTATTTTATTTTTTGGATGCATTTTCATAAGGCTGTTCAGAGGAGGACATTGTGTACTCGGAGCTGGATGTATTTTGAGAAAGAGACACCACTACAAAGAACTCCGAGTTTAAATTGCAAAGATGGATGAAGTAAAAATGAGGGATGGTTATTTTGCTTTTTACAGATGGGAGCTGAAGCAGGGGAGGTGACTGTTGTGGCCAAAGTCACCCTGGGAGTCCCTGGAATTGCATCCTGATCTTTGAAGTGCAGTCCCAGTATTTTACCATAGATTGTCTTGTGTTCCCTTGCTGCTGAGTGTGGATTTGATATGCACATGTGTAATGAGCCAAGCATGTTCTGCACGTGTTTGGCCAAACTGTGACCTCAGGGACATGAGGGGAGAGCTCCCACGGCCGGGCTCAGCCAGGGACTGCAGGGCAGTGGTGGCATTTCCTTTATGAAATGAAAGTTTGGTGTTTTAGCATCTGAGGGGTCTGGAGAGGCCTGGCAGGGCAGTGGGTGATGCTGCATTGTGTGACCCCTTGTACTGTCTGGGCACCAGATGCTGATTAATGATCAGTGTGTAACAAATTAATAAATCAATACCACAGACAAATAAACATCCATTACAGGGGGCTCTCAAATCTCTGGGGGAGAGGAGACCTGCAGGCATGACATTGTTCATGGCCACAGGTGCCTCTGCACTCTGTGCTCTCCTGACACCCTGCAGAGGGAATGCACCCTTGAGATTAATTATGTTCCATAGGTGTTCAATATGTGCTGGTAAAAACCTGACATTCTGGGCTTGGTTTGCTGTGTGCAGATGTTCTTGCAGGGAAGGTGAGTGGTCAGCACAGCCCAAGTGGGCTCAGGAGGAGCAAACCCTGCTCTGAAGGGGTTTATCCACAGGGACTCATTTCAGACAATTCCTTTGAAGTCTAAAGTTCAGGTCTCATTGCCCAAGCTCCCTCTGCAGCTTTGTGGAGAACAAGGATCCTGTGGTGCATCATTTAAAGTCTGAATTTGGACTGCAGTCCTGAATCATGACCAAAGTTTAAAAGTAATGCATGTGGCACATCAAACACCACTGACCTGAGCCCCTCTCAGCCAAAATCAGGCAACAAGTTGGGTTACTGTGTTGTCATCATTGGGCTGTCAGAAGCATAAAAACTTCTGTGCATCTGCCCTTGTTTTTCAGAAATAAAAAAGCATTTAAAGTTGGTGTGATACATTATGGAATGCAGGTAATTAATGCCCTTGTAACAACCAAGGGGAGAATTCAGACAGAATTCAGATGTGGTTTCTGAATCTGTACAAACACCTACAAATCCAGAATGGGACAGGGGAGTAAATAAATCCCTGATAGGCCTAACTGATTTTTCTATTCTTGCATAAGAAATGTGTGTGTACTTCTGTGCTATGCTTGGGGCATAATTTATGTATTGCAATAAATAACAAGTATATGTGTGCATAATTAGGAGGGACAATAAAGAAAAGCAGTTGATGAAATTGAATTATGCATAATAAAGCTGCAATTTTTCAGGGAAGGCTGTAGTCATCAGGAGAGAAAGTGAAGCTTGTTTGTTTTGTAAGTGTTGTGAGAGACCTGAACTGGGACTAGTCTTGTAAGAATTTGTATTTTTATGTCTCGTGGGATTTGGGCAAGGCCAGGTGAACAAATCAACATTTTGGAACCTGAGCTATAGGATAAACTTTGCAATCTGCCCTTATGGGGACTGTTCAGGAGGCTTACAAGGCAATGCTGTGTATTTATCTACTTTTCCACAGTAAAAATGTATAAATCATCATTACAGAGCCCTTCTCCAAAAGAGAAAGATTTGGCTCACTAGGTTTGAAGAGCCATTCTCATATTTGGATGCTTTTACACATCCATGACCACTCTGCATGTGCTTTATTCAGCTTCAAAACAAGTGCACCAACACTGCCAAACACACATGAGATGAATGTAAAACACACTCCAAATAATCACAGCATTTATGTAATTTGGTGTCTTGTGTGTTGCAGAAACTCTCAGCAGCTGGTTAACCCCAGCAGGAGCAGTGAGAGCCAGGCAGTGCCAGGGTCTGGCTGCCCAGCAGAACCAGCCAGGTCCTGCCTGTCACTGCTGCCAGGTGAGGATGGGTTAGCAGTGACTCCAACGGTGCAAATAAAGGAAAATGGAAAGCAGATTTAGGCAATTCTTTCTCCTTTGTGAGTCCTTTAAGTGTAGAATTCTGTGTCTGTGTCTGCAGGACATTTTAACTGAGATTTGTTGAGTATGAGGAAGGCTGTTCCCTCTCAAGTTAAACAGCTCTGGCCCAAGGGGAAGGAGTAAGGCTCAAGCTGTCCATTCCTTGTGGCTATCCCAGTAAAATACTGATTTGCTCAGAACTCCTGCTTTAAACAAACAGAAGGGCAAATAAACATAGTGAGAAACCTGGTTTGGTCAAATCTATGGCAAGAGCTTTTCTCATTTGCACATAAGTAACCGGAATTATTGTGGACACAGCTTCTGGGAGAACAAAAGCATCAGCAGTGCTCTTTGGGAACCAGGCTGTTGTCCAGTTTGCACTGCAGTGTGTTCCCTTTACCTGGCACCTGGCTCAAGACCTCCAAAAGTTGTAGGTTAAAGTGAATTTTCCCACTTTAAATATTCAGGGCCTGTCTCCTGGAGCAGAGCTCTCTGGCCCAGCAGCACCGCTGCCCCTGCACTCCGCTGTCCTGTGCAGAAGCAGCAGAGCCAGCCTGACCCCTCAGGCCTTGCCCCTGAGCAGCAAGGGCCGGTTTGTGGGCACAGAGAGCTCCCAACTTGGCCTGTGGCTGCAGCCAGGCAGGGAATGAGCTGGGGGAGATCTCCATGTCCATAAACCTCGTCCCTTCGTGCTTCCTCACGTGGCAGTCAGTCGGATCTCACTTCTCCTGAGAGACTGTAAATATGTGGGGTTAGTTCATTAACCTGTGCAGTGCCAAGATGGAGCAGAGAAATCACCCAGCTTTCATCAAACAAAGGACGTGGCTGGGCTCAGGCGAGAGGAACATAATGGCTGTTTATTTTTTCCAGACAGGGACTGGAGCTCACTGGGTTTTTTGGGCTCTTGCTTTGTTTTTGTTTTGCTCCAGCTCTTAAGGATGAGAATGTTGTGTCTGACGCGTGTCAGCGAGCAGAGGAGATTCGGAGCAGAGCTGGGCTCGTCTTGCTCCCCGGTGAGGAATAAAAGCGTCGCCCGTCTCTCACTTCGGGAGGAGGAGGAGGGGCTGCGGGAGGTGCGAAGGCTCTGTCAGGCTGGGGTCGGGCTGGAGCATCGCGGATTAGCCGGGTGCCACTCGGCAGCCTGCAGGCATCGCTGGGAAAGCCGCAGACAGAAATCAGAGATCTGCGGGCGAGGCTGCCATGGCTCGTTTGGGTGCGGGGCTGCTCCCCACGTTTGGGATTATTTGGGAAAGCAAAGGAAAATGGACTGAATAAAGAGCCCTTCCTTTATCAGGGAGCCCTTCTTTTATCAAGGAAGCAGAGAAAATGGCCACTTCGTCAGCCCTGTATTGGAACTCTAAATGATGCTGTTATTAGAGCTGTTTAAAATTTAGATTAACAAGAATTGTGTCCACATTTAATTCCATTCTGGTACCTGCAAATCTGATTTTGCACCCACAGAAGCTGCTGTCAATGAAGCCACCAAACTGAAAGTGTGGTGCTGGTGGGGAGTGAAGATTCTTTGTTCTATTTATTTCTTCATGGTTGCATCTGTTTTTGTGCTTTGAAGTCCGCAGGTTTATTTCAATACTTAGTGAATTTTTAGTTTATTTCACTTTAGTAAGGCAGATAAAGCAGTGAGGGGGAAAATATGAGGAAAGGGACTAAATTCAGTCACTTGGGCCACATACACAACCTGTGACCACAAGGTATAATTTCCATTAATAAAAACACATTATATTGACCTATCACTTTCAAATTTCAGCTAGATCTCATCTGGAACTGCAGAGTGCAGCGCACCTAAAACAGGACACATGAGGTAAACAGAGTTACTATGTTTTAAAATTATTTCTCAATACCATTAGTCTTTTCCATGTATGACTGAGGAACAATGTTTTGTTCACTTCCAACCCAATCAGCTTCACAGCACAACAGCATCAATTTCCAGTACAGTTAAATTTATTCCAGTATGGTCCTGTGAAATGGTCTGACATGCTTTCAGCTAAATGACAATTTGATGGGATGTGAAAACCACAGGAGTCAGGAAGAAGGTAATAGTCTGTGAGCAGCCCTTATCTGTCTTGCTACAAGGGCTTGGCTTCAGGGGGAACAAAACACAACACCGAGGAACCCAAAGCAAGGAGGGGCTGGGCTGGGTTTCACAGGGAAGCAGAGCATTCTGGTCTGGTTGCCAGTGACTCTGTTAGATCAAAGTTTGTCACTTTGCTACCTTGTACAGGCTTGAAGGAACCAAAAAGAATCCTTCACTAAAGGAGGAAAATGATGTGTGTGAATGGGGAGCTTTATGTCTCTGAAAATTATAATAATTATAATAATGTAATCTACATCCTCTGGTTTGGAAGGAAACAATCTCAGCACTGAAGTTACCTCAGGCAGAGAGCAGCCAATGGGATGGGCTGGAAACAGGAGTTTGTTGTTCAGCTTTGGGGCTGCACTGAGTGTTGGGGTGTCACAGATGGCACTGCAGAGATGTCTCATGCAGAGCACTGAGGTTTATTCTCCAAGCACCCTTTTAGGCACTGGATCTCTTGTCTGTGCACAGGCTGTGGCTGCTTTTCACTTTGGCTCTTTCCAAACGTACAGCAACTCCTGTATGGTGATTGCAGCCAAAGCAGTGCTACTTACTCAGAATCACCAGCAACTATGATCTAATAAAAAAACTTTATTCTCTGTAAAATGCATTTTAAATAAATAGCAATCTTTTGACTCTGAGCTCCTGGTAAAGTATCTTATATTAATGAAATTATAAATAGCAAGTGCCAGTTCTGTGCCAGTTCTAACAGCATGGGAAAGAACACATTGTGAAGCAAAACACCAGGTTTTTGTCCCCCAACTTTGTTGTTTGTTAAGTGAGTGCTTGTGAAAAAGATAATTTTGATTTCATTGTTCTTCAACATAAATACAGCTGCCATTGAAGCCTTTGCTGTTATTTCATCACACAGCCAGGAGAGCACCTGCAGGGACACATCCTTGGTGGCACATGTGGGGCTGACCTGTTTCTGGCTCTGGTGCCTGGGCAGCAGATTCAGGAACATTTCTGTGTGTGCAGCTCTGAAGGGCCACCCACAGCTCTGTAAAATGAGTCTGTTAGCAAAGTTTACCTGAAAACAACAATAAGGCCAGATGGCTTCAGCTTTCTGAGAAAGTTCTGTCAAGCAAGGAGTTGCTCTGCAGCTCCCTGTGCTCCCCAGAATCTTTGCAAAGCCCACATGAAATTTTGGTTGGAGTATCAAAGACATCTAAATACACTTCCATCCTGTTCTCATATTTTGGTTCTGCTCTGACTTGCACAGAAACACAGGTCTAACACTTTTATACAGAATTAAAATTATTTAGACTTTTGTTGCACTTTTGAAGTGATTTAATTTTGTTTTGAAGCATTTTCTGCATGCAGAGTTTACTGACACTGTCCTGACCTTGGAGAGCTGTGATATTTTACAGTGTGCAGTGGCATTTATGTACCCAGCCTGACTCCAATAAACAGGTTAATTTCCACAAATTAAAGGCCAGGTTTCAAACACAACAATGTGATACAATAATTCTGTAATGATCTTTAGGATTCACAACTGGGGCAGATGACTGGGCAGTCCTTTGTCAGCTGCAACTTCTACGATTTTTTTTCATGTAAATGTTAGAAGTGTTGGGAAAAAATAGTCAGGTTTGTATTTTCACATAACACCAAAACCCTGAATACATGGGACAAATAATAACTGACAGATTTATGATAAAGAAATTACTTCAAATTTTAGATTATATTCTTTGCACATCCCAAATTAGTGTCTATCTAAGGATCTCCTGAAGTAAAGGTACCTTAAATGACAGAATGTACAATACAAAACCCTTCATGTCAGGCCAGAGTTAATATTCAGACATTGGAATAAGAGTCAGGAATGTCCAACAGCAGATGCTGGACAAAGAATTTATTTTGGTTTTCAAAATCAAACCATGCTCATCTGGATTTGGATTTCACTTCATACAAATATCCAATGGGTATGTGGTGCTTTGATTTATTAATATAACTCTTTAAAAGCCAGTGGAATTCCCCTTTTATTTGGCCTGAATTAATGTAATTTAATTGCTGCTAAATGCCATATCAATCATCATTATACCTGTTTACATAAATCAGACAAGAATAAGATCTTTTGGCCTTAAAATAAACTGAAGAACCACATACCACATGATGAAAATAAGCAAGAGATACAAACCTGGCAATGACAAGAAAGCACACTGAATTTCAATATTGTTCTTACAATTATCTTGGTTGTCCAAAGAACAGTGTACACAGGTTATGGTTAGTAGCTAAACTACAATTTAACTTCAATTTCCAGAGTCTGATTCCAAGTTATTCTTTATTCTGGTTTTTAAATAAAGTGTCTGAAGTTACTTCTACTATGTGTTCTCCTTCTTGGGTAATCTTTCCAAAGGATATGACTCACTTCTCCATTATTTGTAAAGAGTATGGAAAAAAGTAAAATATTATTATTATTTTGTGGGCATTTGGAAATGGATGTAAAAAAAAAAAAAAGGTGGGATGTTGATCATTGTGAGTCATTTCTTGGGAAGAAGGGAAGAACAAACACTGGCTGCTGCCTTGCTGCTGTGAAAGCCAAGGACTTAGTGCTGACTCAAGCAGCAGCTATTGATGGCTGCAGAACACAAAGGAGACCCTGCAGCCAGGTGACAGAGGAAACCTTTCCCCTCTAAGTGATAACGAGTCAGAGGGAGCTGCCTGGGTTGATTTCCTGGAGGCTCTTTTTGCTTAAACAACCTTCTGCTGTCAACACCTTGGCCAGTTAGAATTGCATTGTGCAAACATTTGCTGCAGCTCAGTGAGTCTCCTCCTGGGTCTCCAAAACCTTCAGGTGCCCAGTGAAGAGCAGGAGTGAGCCCAGGGCACTGAGGGAGCTGCCCCAGGGGCTCCAGAGCAATCACTGCTGCCTCTGAGCGTCCTTCCCTGGCTGGAGCAAATATTGCTGCACACACAGCTGAGGCAGCCCTTTGTAACCCACCTGCACGCTGATCAGCTAATGGAAAACCCTGACTTGATACCAAAACTGATCTTTCAAAGTGACTCTGGGTCACTGTGGCCCTTGTGTACTTTATTTCTGTACACTCCTCACTCATGTGTGTAACTGCACAAAATACCTGCAAAGCACAGCCAACACAAACCCAGTGTATTTTATGAGTATTTTATGAGTAGAGGTACTCATGGAGAAACAATTATAAAAATTTGCACTGTCACTCCAATTTCCAATGAATATTTTTAAATTATAGTCTTATTAGTGATAATAAAAATAGTATGTGCTGTGATCTTTATCTGAGGTTATTCATGGTTATTTCTAAGTTACAAGCAGGAGCTCTGAAGCAGAGTTAGCCTGGATGCCATAGATTCAATGAAGTAAAATGAAAATGTTCACACTTTACCAAAATGATTGTGGATTTTTACAAAGACAAGAAATGCACAACAGCCCACTCCAGGACATTTCCTTAGGAATGAATCTTTGTGCCTCTTTATTTCATAATGCCACTTAGAAGACTCACATGGTCACTTCATTCTAATGACAGATCCTTTGGAGCTTTGGACTTGATAATCATGCTCAAGAGCCAGTGCTGGAACACTTGATCTCCAGCCAATTAATCCCTGGGTTGTTTTAGGTATTGGAGGAGATGGAAGCACCTAAAATCAAAGTAACATGCAAAACTGAATGATGAAAAGGTTTTTGGTTGAAGTTTCTGCAACATTGCCTTTTGTACTGTAGTGTTCTAAAATCAACAATCAGGTCATTGTTTACTAGTGTATGTTGGAATAATTTTTTTTCTAAGTTTGGTTCAATACTAAGGGCTTTAATTGCTTAACATTATTAGACTTTTTGTATTATTATTATTATGTATGGAAAAAGCTCAAGCAGAAGATAATCATCATCATCATCTTTAAAACGAATTAACTTCAGTAAACAGGAGAAATAGTGTTTCCTCCTTGCTGTAGTATATTTGGTAACAATGCAGCTATGGAATAATAATTTTAAATCCAAATGCTGAAGATATTACTGACCAAGCTGGCTTTTACATCAAGAACTACTTATTCATTCTACCTTCCTTCTACTCTAAAAGATGGGTGAGCAGCAAGTTAATCTGCAACTAATCTAGCTAAAAAGGAAACAAAACAAAAGCCAACAGACTCTGTTCAGTGACTGCTGTGCTTACTTTGGCTGAATCATCTCAATTGGGCACGTTCTATCATTTCAGCATCTGGGGACTTAGCAGAGAAATACACAGCAAGAGAACAATGTTTCAGTTCTCTTGCCAGAGTTGCTTCACTTTGTTCTTTGGCCAAGATTAGAAAATGTTTATGATATTTAGGTGGAGCAGTTCCTCAGAAAAGATAATTTTTATGGCCAAAAGTGCCACCCACTGAGCAGGATAATGAAGGAAATCATGTCCCACTTTTGGTCTGGGGGAGGGGACTGCAGAGCTTTTATTAGTCTAACCTAGAGAGAACAGATTTGACTGTTACCACAAGGTAAATGTGCAGAAAGACACTTCTGAAAAGGATGTATGAAACTTCACTCTGAATATGTAAAAGGTGACCTAAATCACAGCCAGCCCTTCTCTTCCTCCCATGCTGAGGTGAAATGGAAACTCAGCTCCACCAGGCTGTGCAGGCTTGGGGAGCAGCTGAGACCTGCAGGGTTTGTGAATGCACCAAAGCCCCACGGGGCTGGGACGCCGCTGGAACTGCAGCTGGACTGACCCTGGAGCTGAGGGACAAAGCTGAGGAGCAAGGAGCAGGGCTGGCACAAATGAAGCCATTTCATTGCTTCACCACACTCAGCACTAGCTCCTAATTTTTATTTTAATTTAATCTCAATAAAAGCTTTCGCTACTTCCATACCTTATCTCCCCAGCCTTGGAATCCTTTGAAAGAAAGCTAGTTCAGCAAGTAAGAACTTCCAATCTCCTTTATTTCCCTAATCTTCTCTGAGTGGACTAACCTTCCTTTTCATTAGCATATCCTGCTTCCCCTTTGGTAAATTCCTCTCCCAATGTCACTGCTTTAGCTGCCTGTGGACTCCCCCTATTCACTGGTGATCCTGACACACTGTATTTATAAATTAAACCATCACTCACATTTTACTCTCCAGCTATTTGACAGCTTTAAGACCCTGAATATACATATAAATCATACAAAACAAAATAATTATGACTTGGCTTATTAGAACTGGCTTCTTATTAATTTGTGGTGCTGAAGAGGACAGTGGTATTGTCTCTGACAAAAAGCAGACTCTTAAATAAAGATAGAAAAATTACAACCATAACCAAAGGGCAATTCCTTGTCTTAAACAAATGCTTTTAAAGCATAGTTTGGCTTGCAAATGCAGTTTACTTTGACCTTTAGTTAAAGACCCCCCTCTATAAGACAACTGGCTTTCAGAGCTTGTGTGGTTTCTTAAAACAGATGTTTCTGTTTTGCAATTTCCAGATCTAATTTTCTAACCTTAATGTATTTTTCCACGGGTGTCACAGGTCGAACCTGCAGGTGATCTGGAAGCTGTAGCTTGGGCTTTGCAGCTTCTTTCTTTTCAGGTCCAAGCAACTAAAACCAAAACATATTTAAAAACTGGACTCTTTATCTTTGGAAATATACTGTAATATGTGAAATCCACACCATTCCCCTCATTGTTGCAGATGAACTTCCTGTTCTTTCCTCTTAAGCAGGATTACTTATTTCAGTTCTTTGGAAATTACTGGACTTTTTGTTTCAGAAGACATGCAAACTTCATTTGTAACTATGCAGGGGCCACATCAATCCTGTTCTTTAGCAATGAAATACTGGGATTGCAAATGTAACAACATGTGCTACTGTATTCTAATATCTAAACATCACTGAGAAGAGACATCACTCCAAATATTTTCATTTGTTGTAGATTCCCCCACTGACAATTTAATTAGCTGGAACCTTTTCCCCTAGATTTTTAAAATACCATATGGAGAGACAAAGGGGAAATATTTTCCTGTCAGTGTGCATCTAGTACTTGTTAGCACTATTAGGAGTCATGCTTCTCAGGAGAAATATATCAGAATATGCACAGCATATAAATTACCACTTGATGTGTTTTATTCAGAAAAAAATGGAATATTTGAACCATTTCAAAAGTAGTGCGATTGCTACCTAGGAGGTCAGTGTAATAAAGCATACTCAGTACACTTCTGGTCTTCTGTGCTCTCATAATTTTGTGTCCAGATCAATGTGTGCTCATGTGTTGCTTATCTTATCAGCCATATTACATGACATTCAACTGTACCTCTTCAAGAGGTGTTTTCAAAAATCCCCATTTCTCAGCCCATTTTTTTGCAGCATCTCTTTCAGTTTCAATACGGATTTTCCTGAAACCAACAAAAAACATTTAAAATTACTTTGAAAACTTTCATTAAAAAAACCCCCAACACGCCAACCCCAGCTACCGACGTCACAAAGCACAGCACTTCAGCTGCAATCTTTAAACTTCCATCTCAAAGCAGCGCGTTTATGTACGAATATCATTATCTGACTCGGAGCTAATGGGAAAATACTTCCCAGAGGTTTGAAACGCTGTATGTGAAACAGCGAACGCTGTATGTGAAACAGTGAACACTGCACGGGAACACTGCACTGCTTTTAAATTATGTTAAAAAGCGGAGGAGGCTGGAAAGTAAGCACCAATGATGCTTTCAAATATCCTTTCATTTACTGTGTTGGCTGATGAGGTGCCCTCACCCCACAGCTGGCGGGACACGAGGGGTGCACTGGAGCCACCTCTACATCTAAATGACTTTACACCCAGGCACGCTTCACCCAGCGCACACGCTCTTTAAATACACATGAGAACTCTTCCAGCGCGGAGCTGCGGGCCGGGAGGGGAAGCTGGACGAGCAGCGGTACTGCCGGCCCGGGCGGGCTGTTACCAGCTCTTGTCCTGGGCTACGTAGTTGATGTACTCTTTGTTCTCGGCTGTGTGGTCAGTGGGCTCCATGGGACCGGGGCCGGGGCCGCGGCCGCCCGGGCGTTGCGGGGCAACGGCGGCAACTGGTGTGGGCGGGCACAAGATGGCGGGAGGGGCGGGAATGTGTTCCATGGAATATGCGGAAGTGCCCACACACCCACCGAGGGAAAGGATCCCTTTCTCTCGTCCTTTGGGATTTCTTCGGCGGCACAGCAGCCATGTCGCAGGGAAAAAAAAGCGAAATAATTCCCGCTCGCTGCTTTCTCGAGCCCCTAGGGCGGGCACAAGATGGCGGCGGGGGAGCAGCGGTGGGCGGAAGGGGCGGGGACTCGTGTGGGCGGTACAAGATGGCGGAGGGGCGGGCACAAGGTAATGAGGGGGCGTGTCATAATATGAAATTAATGTCGGAAGTACATATATGGTCATTGAGGGGATGAATTAACTTCTTTTGTCTTTTGGAAGCTCTTAGTGGCACCACAGCCATTTCTCAGGGGAAAAAGAAGTTTAAAAATTCCCACTCCGCTGCTTTCTTGAGGCCCCTCAGGAGGCCAGGGCAAGTGCTCGGTAATTTTTTTTGTGTGTCTTTAAATGAAATGAAAACACATTTGGGTGAAGGTGGTTGAAAGCTTCTTTTTAATCTGCTGTCCTGTTCTGGGTTCCTCTTGCTACACACCAAAATTGTTTTTTGATAGTTTCATTGGGAAACAGCACCAGTCCTGTTACATGGTGTCTGCTGGATCTCTTTTTCTCGTAAATGTTCTTTACAAGCTACACGTCAGAAGTTCTGAGAAAGATCTCAACATACTTTATGGCTTCTATGCTAGAACCCAGAACATATTTACAGCTTGTAAAGGGTTAATTGTGTTCCAATATACTAATTTTTTTTGGTAATTTTATTTTCTTGCATTTGCTGGATAAGATATTTCAACAATGAGTGGAGCTCGCTGGCTCTTTGCCCTCATAGGTTTAAATGGTTCCCTGATCTCTTTCGTGTTGTCTGGAAATTGACTTGTGTAAACACCCTGGAAATAGTTAATGGGACTCACACTACTGGGCACTTATTATCCTTAATAGAAAATAAATGCAGAAAGGTTTTGACTTCAGCTGAGTGGTTTAGAGGCGGTGTGTTTGAATGTTTAATTACTAGACTTCTTAAAAAAATCCAAAGTACCTAACCTACTTAAATATTTGAGCACAAGGCTATATACATTTCTTAGTTATTTTAGAAGTACTAAGAATGTCTGAGTAAGAGGAGAATAATAATGTGTTCTGTAGTTCTAAAATAGCAATTATTACTGCTCTTCTGGGTCTCTGAAAATCATTAAAGTATCAACAAATGGAATATTTCACTTACGCGCCATTTCTTGATTCTCTAATTGATAATTAGGCTCGCAATTAAATCAGCTGGGTCTCCTATCGCACCCATAAATGCTTACTCATTGTCCTACTTAATTAACTCCTGCTGCTTTGTCACATTTATCTCAGGAGTTTTCTTATTGCTTTGATGCTTTCCTTGAGAAAGATAATTTGTTAATGAAACAATCAAATCTGTAGTTTACTGCGTCAGGGCTTAAAGTGCGCCAGCATTTGTCAAGAAGAAATGAGAGATGAAACTTCTTATATTGACACTGTGGAAAGAGAACTTTGTGATGTTCAAGTGCAGTGTGTGAGCAGAGTCCCAAACATTCCTGTGGTGCTTTGGCTGGGTAGATCCATGTGTTTTATCTGTCTGGCAGCTCTGTAGAGGAGCTGGCAGGGCTCTGCCTGGGCTTTTAGGGTGGAAAAAGGCAATAAAAGCCCTCCGTTGATGGCACATAGCAGTGAGGGAGGGGGAATGACGATATCCCTGAGGAAACCTGTGGGTGGGGTGCACCAGTCTGTGTTCCCTGTGTTCCTCCAGGTGCCATCTTCACATCTAAAATTTGAGGAGCAGCTTTGTTATTTTCTTTCAGCTGCTCTAATCTGGTGTCTTCCCCTCCACACCAGCAATGTCAGAGCCTCTGAAAGTGACGCTGTCTGCTGAGGTGTTTATATTTTCATTTATAGATCCATGGGTAGCTGTGCTTAGGCTTTTCCATTGAAAAGGTTTACCAAAAAATATTAGGTAGTACTGGCAGTGTTGTGTTTGCTGATGCACAGTTTGCAATGTGAGGTGTGGAAGTCTAAAAAAGGAGTATTTGAGCATAACTTCAGTGTCTTTTTGTAATGTTTTTACATAATATTTCAGATGTAGGCAGCCTGAGACTGCCTTGTTATGATTACTGTGATTTAAGTAATGAAGTCCCATTGACACAGACTGGTTTCATTTAAAAAAGCCCTGCTAAAGTCTATCACATCAAGAACATGTTAATTGGAGTTCCCAAATTTCCATTTATGAACGTAATCCAACAGCCTGGTTAGAATCATTATATGTTGTGGCAAAATTTAGAACTCTCATCTTATTGTGGCTGTAATTATCCAGTGGCTTCTGAAACAGTGAGGGCATGTTTGTTTTCCCAATGATAATATGTTCCCTTTTTTTATCCATAAAATGGCACTTACAGCTACAGCTTTATGCAGATTTCTGTGCTTGGAAAATTCAATATTTCCTTTAATTTTATTTGATTTTGAGCAGATAGATTCCTTTTTTATTCAAACTAAAGATTTGCATGAGAGGCTGCTTTACAGTAAACGTGATGGATACACATATATTTCTGTAGTACTGGGTGGAAGAAGTGTACATGCCCTCCAAACAAAATTATTTGTTCTATGGACATGGAGACCTTTGTCACCTTCAAACTGGAGAAGGAGTTTGCATTGAAATCCCTGAGTCCCAGGCATTGTCCCAGAGCCCAGCTCCCCACTTGTGGTTGCAGGGAGTTTGCAGATTGCTGCCCTGCTGCAGTTTTAAATAATACAGCCACCACTTGTAGCCACTGGAGAAATTTCTTGTAAATGCCAATGGGCAACACTTAACAAAACTCTCCTGCTGGTATGAGAGCTACCTAGGCACCATATGAATTAAAGATGAAGGAGAAAGACACAATTTTAAATTTTGTTGCATTGTGTAAACTGAAATCAAACTCTTCATGGTCTTTGAAAGTATTTTTTGTTTCAATACAGCTCATGTTTGAAATCAGAAAGCGTCTCCTTTTTTCCTTTTGCCTGAAAGGCAGGGGGTCTGGGACATTTTAATAGCTTTCATAGCCTGCTCTGCAAATATATGATTGCTGCACAATAGTTTCTTTGCATGAGAATTGCTTAAATGATTCAAAAAAGATTGGAAAATATATTTCAAGTTTTAATTTTATGCACAGAACATTAATGAGCAGTGCCCCTTAGAGACTTGCTGTCAGTTTAACATATTCACAATAATCTCAACACAGATGTTATTCCTTCAAAATCCTTTTAGAGGGAAGAAACCAGTAATTTTTCCTTAGAGAATGTCAGAAAATATGTTATTGTTGAAAATTACATTTTGATCCCAGAATGCTATGTAAAAAATCATTGCTAGGAAGAATAAGTAGCACATTGTTTCTGAGGTAAAATGCATGTGAAACTTTCTTGAGCCTCCTGTAAATTTTAAAACAAGTGAGTGTTCTGTTAGTCTCATGCAATTTTGCTTCCCTTGAGGGTGATTGCAGGCAGTGGAGGGATATCAGCATCTAATTGTGTTCTAATTTAAGAGTGTATTTGTTATAAGTTTAAATTTCTCCATTTGTAGCCATCACATGATGAAGTTATTGTCTCTTTTGGATAAATTTTCCTCTTCATTCTCTGAGCATATAAATTAAAATACTTGCTAGAAAGAAAGTACGTACTTGGAATAACAGTTTTTTGTTGGAAAGCCCTTTAAGTACCTTTTTGTTTTGTGTTCTGTGATATGCCTATGTTTTTTTTCTTCTCTTTGGTGCGCTCACGTTGTACTCTGCTTGCTTGGTCTTGCCTGAGAACAGCTCTGAAATTCTGCTGGTAATATAACAATGATAAGATTGTAAATATTATGTTGCTCATAATATTGGAGGAAAAATTTTCTGTTCTGCTAAATCTGAAGTTGATCTCCAGTGGAGAAGCTGCAGCCAGTTCCCTGGGGAGACCCCGGCCATATGGGAGTGCTGCGTAGGTAATGTGAAAGAGGACGTTTGGGGAAGTGTTGGATGACTCAAAGCAATGGTTCTGCAATTCTCCCAGGTTCTGAGAGCACTTCCAGGACTGCATAATAGTTGGGAGTGGAGTGCAGAGGGCACCTTCAGTCCTGTGCAGAGAGAGCTGGTTGGGATAACTCCCATCAGGTTTTTCAGAAGTTGTTTGGAAGAGGAGGAGGATGAAACATGAGGGTGCAGTCCACCCATGACCAAAAGCAGGAGAATTTCTGTGGGAGGATTGAATGTAAGACAATCAAGATAGTGCAGAAGGTGGTCTCACACCTGAGGAGCTGCAGCTGCACCAATCACCAAAACCAGGAACAGGCCTGCCCTTAACAGGCCACAGCTGTGCCCAATACAAAGAGTGCTACAAAGGAGTGGGTTAGCTGGCTGTGCTGTGAAGAGAGATGGAGTTTGTTGGTTGTGCAGAAAAAGAAGTCAGTGCTGCAAGGAGATGCTCATGAGAAATCACTGAGAAAGTATGGGAGTTTTGCAATAAGATTACAACAAATTTCCAGTCAAGGAAATGTTTCAACCTCTTCTTGGGAAAGAAGCAGCTCCTAGAGCTCCTTAGTGGGTACTTTGGCAGAAGGGAAGGTTGCAGTTACACAACACAAAGTGGGATCTCAGTTTCCAGGCTATTTTATGAGTCCCACAGCACAGAATGGCAGGGATGATGACTCAGTGAAATTTCAAGGTACTGCAATGGAATATCCTTTATGAAAATGTATTTATTTTGCAAAGGTAGCTCTGATAGCTTCTAATTTCTGTGCTCTGCTATTAAGAACAGCACAGAGAGAATCTCTGTTTAGATGATGGTTGAAAATAGCTGCAAAACTGTAAGCAAACACAAAAAAGACAAAAATTCCAAACATTTGCTTTAAATGGGATACCTTTTACTTAAAGTAACAAGCATGGAGAATGAAATTCCATTCTGTTGAGGAATACAAAGAGAAAGAAATGCATTCAGCAGCAATCTGTTGTTTTAATAGCAGCTATGGGAGGTCTTGGGGTTTAAATTATTCACACTGTCATACTCGTGTCTAGGTCCATCCTATTTTATACTTAGTTGCACTCAAAATGCTCAGTTTTGTGATGTATGCACTATAGGTAATGTTGCCATAGTGAAAATGGTTGTACAGTGCTGTAGTAGGAAACAGCATAAATCTCTTTTCCCAGTATTGGTAGTATTGACCCTGGAAAAATATAGGCTGTTAGTATTAAATTTAGTTCAGGATCTTGTTGCTTTTCTTTTTACTGAAGGTAGAAAATATTTTTTTTTCATTATAGATTTGGAAAAAAGGCTTATTGTTATTAATTTCTTCATTCAAGGTTTGGTAGCTTTCTTTGATCAGATTTGCTGCTCCTTATGTAAACTGCACCTTTAAAATGAGCCTGAACAGGTTCATTGCAGTAAGGAAAATCAGTGTTTAAATAGGTGGTGTAACATGATATATGCAAAAAATGGTAAATGATTAAGCACCTTAATGTATCTATAGACCTTGGTTTAATAGTGCTTTGACTAACCTGGATTATGACATATAATTTGACACATACACATCCCAATTCAATCAAAACCTCTTTCAGTGGCATCTTAAATAATACCCACTCATGCAGACTTTCACATTAAAGTAATTATGGGGGAGGGGGGAGTGGTAAGAACAGAAAGAAAGTTTACTCTTCCTCTTTATAGTGAAAACAAATGTGTTTTTCTCCAGAATCTGCCAAGCCTGTGTTTTAATGATTTAACAGATGGAGTTGGCACATGTGAACCTGGAAGATGCATCTGTCTGATTTTTCCAGTCTGAGGATTTTTTAACTGCATTAATGGCACAGACAATGGTAAAATATCACCTCCCCAGGCTGCTTTGCTCTCCTAACACATAATGTCTTTTAAGGAAAAAAAAAAGTGATAGGAGACTGGGGTGAGCAAAAGGCCACAGAAATGAGGATTTGAAAAGTTTCATATTTTCTGTCTTTACTGCGTTAAGCTTTTAAGCCTTTCACTTTGAATTTCATGTGTATATGGTGTGGAAACAGAAATTCTACCCAGGCAACATTATGTGAGATCTCAGGCTTCTGTTAATTAATGGCTTTAAATAAACACCATTTAAATAAGGAGACCAATAGCCACCAGTGCTTTGTTCTGTGTAATTGAAATTGAGTGTTGCTTTTCCAATTTGATAATTTTAGTTTGTTGGGAGTTAGTTCTTGCAAAGGTTCTGCTCATGTATAACTTTAGATTTAGCAATCTCATTTAGTCACTTGTGCTATTCATTCAAGCAGGCAATGCAGATGCTTAACTGTTTGGAATGAGGGCTTTAATTTGAATTTCTTTTGGCCGGGAATCCTTAGCACTCACCTGGATTTTCTGCTGAAAGCAATGGCACACCTTTCTGTGCTAAAATCCTGAAGTCTCTTGGTTATTTGCACTGAGCTCTGGGACAACACAGCAGAAGCAGGAGCAGATGCCCCAGTGTGGTCCTTTCTAGCCTGCCCCATTCAGTGAGGCTGAAATGCCTCCCCAGTTCACAGAACTAAAGGGTGCCTGTGAGAAAGTTCCCTTCTGAGCAAAGCTTTGTCCAAGAGCCAGTACTCCTGTGAGCTGCCCAGCTGCTGCACTAACACTGGGGATCAGTGCTATTGCTTGTGGAAGGGTCATTCATTCTCACTCTGTTTGTCAACGAAAGTGTTGGGATAAAATGAAATTATCTGCTCCGGGCTGTGAACTGTCTAGGACTTGCCTGAACAGCACCATGCTTTGTGGCTCACTCCAGTTTTACTTTACTACTGCTGAGGAAAAAGATTTCATGAGAAACTATTGAAGTTGGAGGGGAGACGACCCACCTTGCGTTGGTCAGCATTGACTCCACTTTATTGATCAATCGGGCACTTATTATAACAGTGTTAATTCACTTCATGCATATTGCAAAATCTGAGCTCACAATAGGTCAGAGATAACATACCAACTCCTCCTTATGTTTCCAATACCAAGATTTGGGTTCTCAAAATTATTCTTGCTTTCCCAAAACAGCCAAAGATAGAACATCCACTTGTTATGAGAAAGCTGCCTGAGAACTCTGATGTGCAAGGCTCTCAAGGCCTTCGTTTGCCACTTTTACCTGTAGTTAAAAATAACCTGAGAACCTCTGCTGTTCACAGAAGCAGGCTGTGAGAATCTGCTCCTTACAGCTGCTTTCTAAGCCATCTCTGAAAAAATCTCCAACAAGAAACGTATTTCATTGTTAATGAAACTAGCATAGCTTTTCAGTCTGTCATTGAAAAAAATTTAAATGACAGTGAAAAGGGCAGAAAAACTTTTCTAAGTGCTCCAGAGTTTCAGTTCTAGTTTTTACCGTAGAAAAAGGTGTAGTGATAGAGCTGTACATCAGAAATGACTGCAGTGATGTGCTTCACTTATTTGTGTATCTATTGTTGTTTCCAGATATCACACGCTAGGATTTCCTCACTGCTCAAATGAGGGTGTATCTCTGTCTGAAATCTGCTGGGTCAATGTTATCACATTAGGGGTTTTCAGGAGAATCTATTGAAAGTCCTCTCAGATGCCCCACCTGCACTTCCTGGTGAAATGGGGAAGCAGCTGTGGTTCTACAGCTGTGTTGTCTTCTCTTTTCCACCTCTCTTCCATCTCCTTCCATCTCTGTAGTACTCCAGTCTTGATGTCACGGACCTCTTTGAGACTCTTAAATTAGTGAAACACACTAGGTAAACTTATTAATACAGACTGCTTCTCCATTTCCTGCCATTTTGTGTGGCTTACATTGCCTGTTTTATGTGTCTAATAATGAGACACCTGCTCTGGGCTATCAACCATCATAGGATTCACAACCCCTTGGAGGTGCCTCTTTCACTTGATGGCAGTTTAGGCTGCCAGCTTCAAATAAATTCATAGCTTCAGGTTGTAGTTAGGTGGGCTCAACACTACTTCTGCTGCCTGTCATCTAAATACATAAATAGGAGGGTTTCAAAAGGTCCTCACAAAGTTCTAGAAAAAAACTGTGGGGGCCTGAATATATGTTGTATTGTAAGGTCTGTGTGGGTCCGAGTTGCTCCAAACGAGCTGCAGCTGCAGGGTCCTTAGTTGGGCAGCAGCTGTAGCTCGTGAAGGTAACTGAAATAAATAGGGGTGGGTCAAGAGCCCAGGAGGAGCTCCTGAGAAGAAAGGAAGGACTGAGCTGTAGAGAATGGAGAAGAGCCCCAGCAGAGAGGCAAGAACAACACTGCAGCGAAGGTTACAACAACTGGTGACCCCGTGTGATGAAGAACACTGCAACCAAACATCGAGAGAAGGTATGGAATCCCCCGAACAGCCGAGAGCTGTGGCAGCCAGAGAGCTGGGACTTTGGATTATAATATGGCCTTTGAATTAAGGAGCTGTAGCAGCAGAAAGCTGGAAGAATATGGCCTTTAAAGAAAAGAGCCTTGGAACATCTAAAGACAGCCGAGAGCTGTGGCAGCCAGAGAGCTGGGACTGTATGCATATTGTAATTGTATAATTGTTAAAAGAAAAGGGGGGAAATGTGGGGGCCTGAATATATGTTGTATTGTGGGATCTGTGTGGGTCTGAGTTGCTCCAAACGAGCTGCAGCTGCAGGGTCCTTAGCTGGGCAGCAGCTGTAGCTCGTGAAGGTAACTGAAATAAATAGGGGTGGGTCAAGAGCCCAGGAGGAGCCCCTGAGAAGACAGGAAAGACTGTGCTGCAGAGAATGGAGAAGAGCCCCAGCAGAGAGGCGAGAACAACGCTGCAGCGAAGATTACAACAAAAAACTTGAGTCAGTGCAGGATCAGACACATTTTTTTCAGTAGTCTTATCCCTGGTTCATGTTAGGTAGAGACAGAATTTATCTCTTGATTTTTAGTGAATCAGAAGGAGTGCTAAGAAACTCCTGCATTCAGAAGCACTCAAGTCCCAGAAAGGAGGTGCCAATTTTCTGCAAGCCTGGGATACTGAAAATATCACTCCATTCACCATAGCAGATATTGCTGTTTATTTTCTTAATGCCCTTTTGTATTTTAACAAATGGCTGTAATAATTTTCATCCTCATTTTAAGGTTTGATTAATTGGTTCATTGTGTTCTTTCTTCCGAAGGAAATGTGTTACTGATATCCCTTGGTATGAGTGACATATGGGTTCTAGCTGAAATGATAGAACGTCCTTTCATTTAGCAAAACAAAAATATGCTTGGCACTCTCTTCTTCTTTGCTACTCTTCCAGCCAAATTTAATTTGTGAGAGTGATGTGGCTTCTTTGTCATTGGTTATGGTGACAGAACTTCATCTGGGTGAGATTCTTCATGCCTGTGAGGTGAGGTCCATGGGGTGGCAGCAGTAATGAGAGAGGTGCTGTTTTCTCTGTTCTCTTCTGCCAAAGTGTTTAATGTTGCAGCTCAAATCAGCCAATGAATAGAAAAGGATGGAAATATCTGAAAACATGAAAATGCCTTACTTGGTTTGGGTTCTTTCCTTCCTTTCAAATTTTCTGCTAGCTGTTTTTCTTTAAAAATTCTGCATTTTATTTTAAGATCATCTTCTAGAAAACTATAAGGTGAAGTCGGTATGGGTTCTTTCCTTCCTTTCAAATTTTCTGCTAGCTGTTTTTCTTTAAAAATTCTGCATTTTATTTTAAGATAATCTTCTAGAAAACTATAAGGTGAAGTCTGTATTAAGGGAAATTGCCTTTAAATGCAGCAGTGGAAATTACTTACATTTTTCAGGATTCAAGCCAGTGAAACTGGATGATTCCAGAGTTGTTTTGTACATGCTTTGCTGTATGTGAGAGTACATCCACCATGAGCCTTCATTTCAAGCCCAAACCTTCTCTCAACACATTGAACCCTGTTATGAACGGACATGGTGCTGTTTGTGTCCTACTGGCTGTTTGTTCCTTGTGTGCTTGTCACAGCACTGTTAATCATGGGTGATTATTTTAGGAATCTTTGGAATGTCAGGTACATTTTGCCTCTCCAACAAATACCAAATTGCAAGGCTGTTGCCGGTTCAGGAGTTTTTATTAGCTTTTAATTCCTTGTTTTGTTTTGGACACTGATAGAAAGGGTACTTGATTCATTCAGCTGTAGCTTTTTACTGTGTAACTGAGATGAATTCCATCTTTCAGAGAAAAGAATTTCTCCATTATTGAAGGATGTTTTTATATAAAATCACTGAACACATCATGCAAGCTGAGTATAGATCATATAAATTTAGTGTCTGGTCTAAGAAAGATGAAATTTAAAACTGCCTAGAACACAGGTGCTGCCTCTGAGCCTCAGTTATCTGATTCGGAATTGATAAGTGTGTCCTGGATAAGGAGAGGCAGTGTTGCCAATTTGAAGAAACTTTTGGGAGATCACAGTTTTGTATCAGAGTACGTGCGCATATGTTGGTGGCGGTTGTTGTTAGGAAACTGTTTGTACTCAAGCATGGATTTAGAATTTTTTTTCCCCAGTAATCTGTTGATTAATTTTTTTTTCCCCCAAGGAATAGAACAATTTGTATGGAAAAAGATGTAACTACCAGTATGCACATGTAACTACCAGCTTCCATGATCTTATAAACCTAATTTTCTTTTTTTTTCCACAAACCAATTAGAATGATGGCGTGACCAAGCCAAGTTTAAAGTGAATAAGTTTATGCCCCACATATAGTCTACAGTGACAGGATTAAAAAAAAAATAGTTACATAAGCTTTAAAGTAATCTGTGAGTCAACAATGAAAATATAAAAAGTAGTAAAATACCTAAAAGAGGAAAGATCAAGGAAAAAAAGCATTCTAGATCAATTTTCTTCCTGTCCCCAGTTTCAAATTCATGATAGAATTAGGTTTCATTTAGTGTCTAAAATTGCAGTTCTTTGTAATCTGGGAAGGACATGTCCAGAGAGAAGAGTGCTCTGTTTGCCATCTAAGTTTACCTGGAAATAATGACTAATTTGTGTTTTGAATGGAAAAGTTGTCTTGCACCTAGATTGTGGGTCTGGATCCTGTGGATCAACCTCAGGAAAGCTGAGATCTCCTTGGAGCTTAGAATAATTGCTGTGTTATTCTGGTTAAATCATTTAAGGTTTCATTTCTGTTCTAGAGAGAGGGGATAGCAATATTTCCTTACTTCTGTCATTTTCCTGATACCTTCTTAGGTATTCAGGAGAGGAATTCTGTGTCGATCTCTGTTTTGTAAAATCTAAAACTCGAGGAATTGTGAGGGGACAGAGGGGACATTTGGGTGTTAATGTATAATAGTAATAATCAATAACAAATAAACCTTCCAGGCCTCTCATTGTTGGCAGTTCCCTATTCCAGCAGCCAGGCAAGCTCAGCAGCTTACTCTGCTTCTAAGATTATTTATTTATAGTTTTGCTGTCCAATTTAGCAGAGTGAACCAGGTGATTTGAAAAACACTTGTGGGTTTTTTTTTTTTTGTGTTAAGAAATGAAGTTTTCTTTTAAATAGCATTACTATAACTAGTAATAAACTATTGTTGATAAATTTACATCAATGCAAGATAAAATTAGTTTTGCATCAATATTTGTAAAAAATATATCAAAGCACAGGTACTGTGATGGAAGTGCCCTCAGGCAGCTCAGACATGGTGCCAAGAGGAAGATAAGAGTGTCAAACTGCCCCAACCATGAAGCCTTTCCTGAGTTATTGATTAAGATTTCTCTTTCTCTGTGATCATGTAGCAAAAGAAGAGTCAGCTTTTAGTACTGAAGTGTAACTGATGTAAGAGAAATGAACAACTCTTCCATCATGACACTGCTGGTTGCCATCTCTGTGGTGGCAAACACTGAGGGAAGACAAACTCTCTCAGCACAAAGTGTGACTGAATGCCTTGAAGGACTAGAAAGTGCTAAATGACCTTTCATCACTTTAATCACTTGGCTGGGTAGGAAATTTTTTAATGAAGGTCATAGGGGTGGAAAAATATCATAGATGATCATGAAAATGGCATGTTCTGCTGCTCCTGATTTGGGGTTTTTCCAAAAATTGTCTCTGCAACCAGTATCTTTTTCCTTGGAAGAAAATACTTCAGCACAGTAATAGTAACAGAATCTTAATGTTCTGTGTGGTATCAGATGGTGAAGAGTGGTGGTTTTTTAAAGCAGTGGTTGGTGTAAAAAATCAGAATTTAAAGACTTTCTCTGTGGCAGTTGTTTTTGTAATTTTGTTTGAATGCCTTTAATCCTGTTCCCACTGTGTAAAATAAATCAGTGGCATAATTACTGGTGTTCCTAAAGGCTGGTTGTGGCCTTTGGAAACTGGGCCAGAGCAAATAAAGTCAGTTTGACTGTACATTGCTTTTTGAAAAGGTAGTCTTTGTAGTATTTTCTTGTGAAGCAGTCAGGAACTGCAGCCCAGTTCCATCTAGACCCTGCACACTGGTTTCTTATCCCTATAATGACAATTAGAAGCCTCTTGGGTGACTTTTGGTGGGCATAAATCAAGTTATTTTCTTGTCCTTGTTTGAAACAGGAAAACTGAGTAGAGGGGGGAAAGCCAAGCAGCTCAGTTAAGAGATTAAGCTTTCATAAGAGGCTGGGATGAAGCCATATAATAAATTTTGGGCTGATGACCTTTCAAAGAGAGGCTTGGAAGGAGAGCAGAGATGAGAGGTTTGGCTTCATATCCACGTAGAGTTGCTTGGTGTAATCTATAGGGAATAAGTGATTGCTTGCAAGGGTATTGTGGACTGAAGGAAGAATATATTTGAAATTTTGTTAATATTTTTAGTTTGGAAGATTATCTGGACTCAAATGAGCTTGTCCTCTCATCTGCAACTATAGAAGTTGGAGGAAGGTTTATTCAGCTGAAACATGGTTGTTTTTCAATTTTTTGTTTTTGTTTTTTTTTTTTTAATAGGAGAGCAGGGAGTTGTCCACTGCTGTCAAGAAGATGGCAATCAAGGGCAAGATGTAAACCACGAATTAAGTATTCAAGAGTAACAGATCTGAGGTAAGATGGCACTCAGTTTTCAGAGATGGTTGAGCTCTTTTTTTTGTGCAGCTGGATGTACTGGAGGTTGTAGTGCTGAGAGCACGTTGATTGCACATTCTCCCAACTCTGCCTCCCCACTGGCAGGGGACCATGCTGCTGATTCCTGCAATTGTCTCCAGTTCTGTGCCCTCTCCTTTTGCTCTGCTGTTTCCTGCTATTCCAGGGACTCAGTTTACATTTACACTGGCTCATTACACAAGGCTACCTTTAATATACATTAAGACTCCTTATACTGTAATTTGAGAGATGCTTTGTTGTTCCTTTCCTAATTGATGCAGTGAGAGCTGTCTGCAGAGACATCAGTGTTAAACATCAGAAGAGAGTTTTTGAAGTAGAGCATGCATCTGATGTGAGAGTGTTGCAGGGAAAGAGATCTCTGCCGGCATTAATAAATGAAAACAGCCCACCTTGTTTGAACAGAGAGACAAATGAAACATTTGTATCCTTGGTGATTTGGATGCTGCCAGAGAAGTTTTGTCACTCTGACTTCAGACACTGTCTTAAAATTTTCTCTCAGAAGATGTACCAAAGAAAAAGGAAGGCAAGGTTTGTTTTTTTTTTTTTTATTTCTTTCCATGTTCAGCAGGAAGACAGTGATTTGTATTCAGGCACCTCGTGTTGTTATGTTACACAGTGTAATCCCATGAAGTGTGATAGGTCTTGAAAGATTAAAAAGTCTCTGTGGGACAGTCACTCTTGGGGAATTCACTTAGCAGTTTGTGTCATGGCTTTCCAAGTCAAATCAGAGCTGCAGAAGTCCCAACATCTGTGGTGCATGCTCTTACTTTTGAAAAATCAAATACAACATGAGCAGTAGGAGTCCTGTTCCTGAGCTGTAATGTATGAGCTTTGTCATAGTGTCAATAATATTTTGTGTTTCTCAGCACATGCTGACTGTTTGGCATTTGGGCTTTGCAGGGGTTCGTGCAAATGTTGCCTGCAGTTCCTGTGTTATGTAAATTTTGCTATCATTTGTTTTTGTAGCTTCTAGTGGACCCAGGCTCAGAGTGAAGTGCAAGGGGAGGAGTGAAGTGTTCGTCTGATTCTGCACGAAAGGCTCGCGTGCGTGAATTCCAGACTCAGCACAAACCCTTAAGGCCTTGAAATTTGCTTATGTCACATACCTGCACAAAGCTCTGCAGAATTTAGAAGTCTTTTTACTCTGGTTTGTCACATAATTTGGAGGTTTAATTACACTCATGAAACTGCTGAGGTTATTAAAATTTGCTATGTTTCGTTAGCTGCAGGTGAGGCAAGGGAAGGCTGCAGAAAGAGTTGTGGTGAGACTTTTACTTAATATGCTGAGATCTTCTACATTTTTCCCATGACAGCTTGTCTGCCAGGTTACATTCCTGAGCCTCAAATATCACTGCAGCTAGACATCTCTTGAAACCTGACCCATTTATTCCATTCCTACTCATCACATTTTGGTGTGGAGGCTCAAATCTGACTTTTCTGCACAGGAAAAAGTTGGAGGAAAACGCATTTTCACATTAGTTTTCCCTGAGGAGGGCAGAAAAGCTGCTCTGCAAAGTGGAAATTTTCTGATGAAGCAAAATTTGTTCAGATCTCAGGGTGCTGCAAATAATAAGCATGAGAAGAATAGAAAACAGTAAGAGCAAACTTCTCACTTTGATGAAATTTGCTTTGTGGTGATGGAGCAAATTCAATTTGCAAATTCAAATCAGGTCCTAAAACCATATTGAATTAAATAAACAAATGTTGCTTTATTGAAACATTTTAACCTGAGCATGTTAAGCATCATGACTTCTGCATACATTGAAGACCTTAAGAAAAATCTCACTGTTTTGTTTAAGGTTTTCAGATTCAGAAAGAGCTTAAATGAAATTTAGCCTGGAGTAGAATACCCTGCAGAATGTGTCTGTGTGCACTTGAATGTGTGTGTAACTGCAGGGGAGGCTCCCTTTAGCCAGCTCTCTCCATATGGGTGAATTTACCTGGGCTGGCTCATCCCAGAAGGCAGAAACAGCTGGTGGTGTTATGTCAGAAAATGGAAAATAACTTCAGAGACTCAAAGTCACTCTCCAGCTTCAAAGCCAGATATGTAAGACAAGTGAGGGTATGGCAGATTGCAACAAATCAGTCTTTGATTAATCTCTCCTGGGCTGTTCAAACAAATTTGCGATTTTTACTAAATACAAGCTCGGTGTGCTTCATTGATGAGAACAGCATTTATCTTATTTTTGTGCCCAGATCTCACTGCAGGCTAATGCCACCTGGCATCAGTGCTGTCTTGAAGCTTTTCTTCAGTTCATTCAAGACTTGATTTTGCAGCTGCTGATGCTTTTTGTGTGCCCCCTCCTCAACTGATCATATAAACTTTTCTTATGAACTGCAGAAAGCAATGCTCCCCGAAGGAGTAGGATGGCATTTCATGTGTGATGAGCCCTCAGCTGGCTCTTGGGAGGAGCTGAACTTAGAGGTTTCTCTTTGACTCCTCACATCTTGTTCTGTAGCTTCAAAACCAGCAGTGGTGAGAGATTGATTGTAAATGCCCCTGAGACCACCTAGGGAGGCGTTGATGCAGTTCTGGACAGAACTGGGCTTTGTTGCTGTGAGCCCCTTGCCCATCCTG
This sequence comes from Zonotrichia albicollis, assembly GCF_047830755.1. Classification (NCBI taxonomy): domain Eukaryota; kingdom Metazoa; phylum Chordata; class Aves; order Passeriformes; family Passerellidae; genus Zonotrichia; species Zonotrichia albicollis. Next base: position 12,809,050 of record NC_133835.1, read on the forward strand.
GGCTGGGATCAGCAGGGCCACACTTTTCTGTTATCCTGTGCAACAGCTGTGCTCTGGAATAAGCTGCTGCTGGGGTTTTGTTAACATTCTGCTCTTCCACATCTCACCTCAGGGCTGGAGAAATAAAATGGCATTAGTAATGTTATCTGATGCAGCTATCAGTTCCATGCCAAGTGGAATATCTCTTGAATTATCAGTTTGTGCAGCTGTGGTGCAGCTATTATGAAAGATCCCTGAGGATTTTCGTAGGCAATGTGGACAAGGATGGCTCTTAAATTTTGCATTCAGGCATAGTTCAACTGTCACTAAGAAATAAAGGTCACTATAGAAACTGCAGTGAAATGTGAAGGCTAAATTAAGAAGAGAAAGGTCCACAGGCAAGTAACAGCACTGTTCTGACTATCTGATGAAGACAGACATAAGCATGTCTACATGCACACATTTGCTTTTCTGATCTGTGCAGTGTTTTTAAGTGGATCTTCAGTTCTCCTAGGAAACCATCATTAGGCTAATTGAAATGCTACCTTTAAAAGCAACAAATGTCATGATACATCTTAAAGGCTTTCAAAGAATCCAATGACATTCATGCTAGGAAATAAGGTACAGTCTATATAAACATTTCAAGCACTGTGAGATAAACTGTGAATGTTTCCAAAGCCAGTAGACTTTCCTTGTGTTTTAAACTAAATTTTAAAACTATTTAAAATATTTTACAGTGTTTCCCAGCAAGGTAAGGGTAGAAGTAGGACTCAGTCCAGATAAATAATTTTTCTTTCTAGGGAGTATTTAGCAATGGGAGCTTTTTGATTTTCTTTAGAGAGGAAATGGCTCACAGGATAGTTACTACCACTATTAGTGTCATGTCAATTGAGATAATGTTCATCTTCTCATTAAATAAGAACATGCAACCAGAAGTCTGTTATATCTTTATGGAGCTCCTTCTCTTGTTGAATGTTTTACTCATTCACACCAGGCAGCCAAGTTCTCTAGTACATATGTGTGCTTTAGGATAAAAGATGCATATGTTAGAAAGAGAATTGGCCAACAGTCAGGAAACTTTACTGAAAAGGCTGATTCTTTTTCTCTGTCAATAACTAAAAAACAGTTCTAACAATAGCCTGATATGAGTTTGCTGTCATGGTGGTATTTGGGGAAGAACTTGGGATTTGTAGGCTATTGATGTTTGTCCTTCTGAACAGTGTTAGAGGGGATTAAAGTAAAAAAATTTTTGTCATAGCACCTTTTTTCTTATCATGGGATGGGAATGGCATTGTCCTTCCTTCACAAAAGTCCATTTGGCTTCCTCTGAGGATAAAATGTGGTCCAATTTTGTTAAAGAACACATTTATTCTTAGAAAGTCCTAACTTTTGCTTAATGGCTTGAAAATAGACACAAATTTTAATCAAATTTGGTCCATTTTTTCCTACAGATGGTGCTATTTTCCCATGAAAAATCTTAAAAGTTTGAAAAATCAAATGGCTTCAATGCCAATTCATTTTTAGCCCAAAGGAAAAAGCCAGGATGCTGCAAGAACTGTTAGACTATGAAGCTGTGTTGCTGTGGTAGTGGATGGAAAGGAAATGGAAGCTCCCCAGTTGCAAAGCTGTCCCTCTCTATTTTGTCTAACCAGCCTCTCAATCTGAGCTCTGAGGTGCTGTCGCATACTGGAATAGGCTCATACAGTGCTGGGGTTTATTTCTGTGAAATTAAGTTTTGTTATTAATTAATTGCTCATGCATGCAAGCAAGTGGAAAATATGGCTTCCAGAACTTTCTGGGCTTTTCTATTTCTGAATCTATTTTATCCCTCATTCTTTGTCATGACCCACTCTTTTATTGCTTTTGAAATATCCTATGGTCAAAACAGGGAGGTGACTGTTCACTCCCCAACCCAGGAGCTAAACAAGTCTGACTGTTCTCTAGAGGTACGAGTTTAATGTATTAAATGCAGCAGACAGAGACTGAACACTGACAGGGATCTTGTGCTTCTCACTCTCTTGGTACAACCTCACAGAACTTGTGTGATGGTCAGCCTGATAATCTGTTCTGAATGATGCATTCTCACTCTTACCTTTTTCTTTTTGTGCTGACAGACCATTGATTCCATGTGCTCCTCTTGGAAAAATGTCTGCAGCTATTTCTAACACATAGCACAACGTGAGTGATCCATCTCATTTCATGAGATGTGACTGCTGTGTCAAGCAGGTGTAAAATTATCTGTGAGGCCACTCCTTGTAATAAACAGCCTCTTGCCCCACTTGCGCCACTCAGAACTTTTTCATTTCTGGCTTGTCTTGAGTATAAGTGGAGCTTGCAGTCTCCTGGATTGCCAGTCATACAAAGAGCTGTTATGTGGGGAAAAAAGGAATTTGATACCTCTACCAAAAAGTCCCCCCAAAAGTTTTTACATTTGAAGTCAAAGTCAATTCTAAAAAGGCAGCAACAGCCCATATTGTGTTTGCTGTCACTTTCTGAAAATCCCATTCCTGGTGTGTGCTGTGAACAGGTCTTGTTGGTGCTGATTCAGGCTCAGTCTGAATCAGAAATTTGTCAGGACAAATTTCCGAGACAGAACCTGAAATATCAACAGGGCAGTGCTGATACTGGGAGGAGTTGCCCTTCTCTGGAATTGCACAGTGGGAGAGCAGAAAGCAAATCTCATTTCTCCTCATTTCAGACCAGTGAGGGTTTTGTTTTGCGTTTTTGTTGGGTTTTTTTTAAACTCAGTGTGTGTCACAGGCTGGCGAAGGCTGAATGTGTCCCTCTGTGGAGACAGTCGCTGCTGGAAACAGGCTGTCACCAGCAGAGTGTGTGACCAAAACAATACAGTTTTCTTTCTTTCTCATTTTTCTCCTTTCAGAACAACTCCTAGATGTTCTGTATACTGGCAGGCAGGAGGAAAAGACAGATGGTGTGACAGTGGGAGAACAGTCTATTTTAGCACTAATAAAAATGGGTCCGGAGATTCATATATGGCAAAAAAATTATAAACTGGGCATGGCAGGGATAAAGCAAGATAAGCAGTGGCCTTTTGGTGTTAGAGCTGCACACAGGGTTTGTTTTTTTCTTTTGCATTTGAAATTTAGAGTTTTCAATTCTCCTGCTGTAAAATATCTATTAAAATGATGCTAGTCCTGGTGTACAGTTTAACTCCCATTTCAAATATTATTGAACAAAATATAGTTTGGTTACAGAAAGTAAAATATTCTCCTGTTCAAAAAGGTTTTTTTCCCACCTGTGTCAGTCCTAAAACTGCTTACTCTGTAAACCAGGAATAGAAATGGATGTTACCCCCTGTCTGAGTTCCTGGCAGTTCACCTGTCCTGGTTTATGCAGTTCTGAGGAGTCAATAATAACTGGGAAGGAGAGTGTCCATTGCAATTCCCGAGGGAATTCTCCCTGTGCAGCAAGGGGGAATTTGAGCGTTTCCCCCTTTGGCAGTTGTGCAGGTTTCACTGTGAGGGGATGAGGAAGACTCTTGCATGGGCTCTTGTGGAAGGAAAATAATGGGATTTCTTGTTCAGTCAGTCATGAAGTCTCACCTCCTTCCTTTGTATTGAGGTTCCTGTAGCCCTGGGGATTTTATATCAGTCTGCAGCGTTGGTAGCTGTAACTGCTGGAGGGGATAAAGGTTGTTAAAATGAAATTATGCTTCCTCTTGAGAGACCTTTTACAGGTCAGCATAGCTAGGCCTGTCTTAACTGTTTTCTTTGAAGGAATTCACTTTAAACTTCGCTGAAATTAGCACACCTGCCAGGAGGGAAGGGGATACATGGCCAAGAGGAGATGGATTGCAAGAAGTTACCACTTCTGTTGCTCAATGCCAACAGTGTCTATCTTCTCATTGGTAGAAAGGAAAACATTTCCTCTCTTTTTAAATATAACCACAGTTAATTCCCTGTAGCTATCACTTGACATCTCACAGATTTGACATCTGCAAACTGATTTAATTAATATTTGAGCTACCTTTCACAAGTGTATAGCACTTCCAACATACAGAAGTGCCAAGTCTTTAGTTGATAAAATAAGTTGTTTCCAGAGTTTCTAAAGATAAAATCATCTAATTAAGTCACCTTTTCTGTTTGCTTCTGATTTAGTTCTCAAACTAACACCTACAAGTGTCTGAGAAAAACCCCCCACTGTCACTTTTCTCATTAGTGTCATTACTTGAAAAGAAATGTCTGACTTTTATGGACAGCCCCATCAGGGTCAGCAGAATGTGAGATGCTGAGAGAATCAGTATGGATACTCCTGGGAGGATGCTCTCTGCCTGCAGAGATCCTGCAGCCAACCTTTGCTGCACTTTGAGAAGTTTGGTGCAGGGCTGCATTAACTGAGTTGGAAGAGCAGTTTTGTGTTCTATACCACTGTTCCCAAACTGCCCTCAAGGATGGAAGAGGGGATAAAAGAAACAGTGTGGAAGGAAGGAAGGAACAGAAGCCCAATTCAGCTCTCATGGAAGTCTCCAGGAATTTTTCCGACGACTTCATGGGAACTGAATTGAGTTGCTGATGAGAAGCCATGTTCACAAAACTCCAGATCTCTTCTGTTCTACATCTGCACTGGATCTGTTGAATTTATTAGGAATAAAAATCTAGTTTACAACATGTGGAAAATAGAGGAGGTGAAGGTTATGAGAAAACCCCAACTTATTGATGTGGGAGTGGAGACCTCTTGCAAAATGGACTGTTTCAAATGTACTAAAAACATGTTTCCCCCAGCACCCAAAGCCTTCCTGCATTCATAGTCCCTGACTTCATCAGTTTCACAGCATTACTTTTCAATCAGCAAACATCATAAACACAGGAAGGCAGATTTATGGCTGTTTATTAGCCAGCACCATTACTGTATTTACTGTAGTGTGAAAGAGGAAATCGGGGAAAAGTGCTATAAATCTCAGTGGCTGCAACCCAGATGCATTTATTTACTTACTGGATACTTCCCTAGTAGCTTAGCAGATGCCTGCTAGTTTACACTTATATTTTGAGCATATCAGCAGAATGCTCTAGAGGGATGGGTGTTAAAATCCTGCTGGGGTCTGTTGTGGGCACTGCTAGGAAGGAGCTACTGAAATGTGTTCAGTTTAAGCAGCTAAAATAGTAATGGAAGAAACACCAAGGTGTTAACCAATCACTGTGTGTTTAAAGGGAGTATTTTTATAAATCTGGAAGTATATAAATATACCATCTTGCAATAACAACAGATAAACATCTGGATGTTAAAATAATAGGGATAAAAGCAGAACTCCTTACTTGTTAACATGAAGATATTCTCTGTTCAAAGAGGAGCCACAATCCTCAAATCTTGTCTAAAGTCCTGGAGCTGTAATGTCCCACCTGTGCTGTGTAGGGGGCTGGTATCAGATGGGGAGTTCTGTTTCCTGCAGGGCAGACCCAAGGGTTGGACTTTACCATTGAAGGTATAATTGTAATTTATTCTAAGACAGTCAGTCATCTGCTCCTGGATGACCTATTTCCATCTGCACTCAAAAAAAAAAAGTTATTTTGGACATGGCTCTTTTCTAATATTCAGAAATGCACAAATACTTCCTTACAGAACCCTTCTGCATTGTTCTCAGTAAACATGTTTTCTTTAAAGTAAAGAACGTGACTTCAGCAAATGTTGCATTGTCTAGGCCTGTTTTTACACCTTCGTTATCTAGAAAAATCTGCTTAATGACTGGAAGTTAAATTGAATGTGTTTAGGCTTCAAGTATCTGAAAGTTCTATTTAATTTATCAACTTTCCAATAAAAGCACAACTTATTCAGTTCAGATTTGTGGTCAGATGCAAAAGCTGTATCTAGATGTGTAGTTGAAGTCCAAATGTATTTTTCTTAAAGGGAAATCATGAATCTATTCAAACCAGTTGAAATATCTGCAGTGAATCAGGAATTAAGCTCACCCCAAAACCTAGAGGGTTTTAATTTTTACTATTTTTTCCTCCTTACTACTGGCTCTTATTGTTAATGCTGTTTTTAAAATGAACAGTAAAATGCAAAGAGTATAAATTATAGATGAACAGTTTCAATGAGGCTGTTGATTGCAATGACTGAAATCTAATTAAGCAGTTTAAGATCTAAGTGATATTATTATTAAAGAATTATGTTAACAGAGCATTTGATCAGTCTCATAATTTGTTTTATGTGAATTATACTTAGGAGATAATGTGATTCCAAGTGACAAAAAGCTCAGTTCTGTTTCTTCCCTCTTTTTTAGAGAAAACTAATATGCTATATTTAAATTGAAATAAATTGACAGAGAGGTCTCCTGGAAACAAAAGCACTATTTTGGCATCTTAACTTTAACTGACTTCATATAAATACTAATACTGACTACAGGGTTTGAGATGACATTGTGAAGTACTTTTAAAACAGGAACAGAAATGTCTGCAGATGAATATATGCAAATACATGTATATTTTTACACAGATATGCTAATTTGTTATGATGACAGACTTATTAGCAGTAGCAAGCAAAGTGGTTGTGCCACACTACCTTTTTGACTATGAAATCTGTAAACATCCACTTTTTAATTTAAAATAATTCAGTCTATTTTCTAAATCAATGGGAATCCATTGGGAAGACATTTATTATTTCATTTACCAGTACAGTTCATACAGATTTCTGAACACATTGGATTGCTTCCTGTGTGATGCAGCTAAGTAGCAATTGTGGAGACAGTGTGCTGGATAAAGATATCCCTTATTTTTGGAATTCAGGTCTGTGCTTGGTGACTCTGGGAGTCAGCCTTGATCTGGTTGTAATTAATGTTTGTGCTTTTCTCCCTCTCTGAATTCCATCACTCCCATCTCTGTCAGGTCCCCTACAGAGTCAAGATACAATTCAGCATATCTGGGCTACTCACACATTACACTTTCCTGTTGCTTGTACACAGATGTTGTCTAGCAGAGGTATCCCAAATTTCACTGTAAACTTATTTCTGGGAGCATCCTTTCCACACCTCAGTGCCTGCTCCCCTTGCCTTGGATGCTGAAGGGCTCCTTTGAGGTTTAACCCTGTTTGTGTCCATAGAATGTGAATTTTGTCCCACCTGCCACAGACAGCTCAGAGCATCTTGGTCAGCCCACAAAGAGAATAATCAATTGGAAGAACTGAAAAAGACAAAACAGGAATCATTTTAGATACAACTGGACCCCAAGAATTAGCAAAATGCTATTTTTTTTTGTTGGATTCCTTTGATTTTTACTCTGTAGCTCTAAGTTTGTTCCTTGGTTACCATGAAAGGAAACCAGCAGGATTTCAGTCTTAAAATTTCAGTGTCATATAACTGTGGGTTTGTTTGAAACCAACTGTTATATTTCAGTGCACAGCCTGACGAGTACCCTGGGGAAATGGGCACAGTTCCAGGGAGACAATCTCGTTCCCAGGTTAAATGTGTTGTGCTGTGGTTGCTGCTGCCTTGACCCTGTTTTGGATGAAAGGACCATGTCACAGCATTGCCATTTCCCTGCCCACCCCTCACTGCCTCTCTCCCATAGACACGCCAGGCATTGTTGAATCAGCTCCTGGAATACTCTTGATAAAAACAGCCCCAATTCTGCTGCTGCCTGTGCCCTCTCAGTTTTTGGACATCTAGTTATTTTGATTTGATTGAAATATTGTTTCAATGAGTTATTTGTAATAGATGATCTCTGGCATGTATTTATTTTTTAAGCTTTCAAACCAAACAAGGCAAGGGATGAGGGAGCAAATTATGGGGAATGATATGGACTTGAACAGAGGAGGACTGAGTGTGACAAACACTGCAGAGGAAAGAGAAAGTCATGAAACAAAAGGAGACAAAGCAAGCGTGGCTGGATGATTCACCCTTTGCTGGGCTATTGCTTTGTGTGTGGCAGGACTCACAGCAATAACCAAACCTTTTTTCCTAACTCTGCCCCTTGAAATGTGTTGTGCCTTTTCTCATATGGATCATTCTGTATCGTTCCTTGAAGACCATCTCTAATGAGCCAAAATGTGCAGTATTGTTTTGAACCCATTCTTGGTTTTCTTTTCATGTCTGGAAGGATGGAAAATTAATTTTGCTCATGGTCTGGTTCAAAATCTTCCTCCCACACTGTGGAGCCTGGATGTGGTGTTGGAAGATAGTATGTTCTGGCTACAAGCATCAAAGTGAGATCCAAAGGGCAAGCAGCTTTAAATATTTAACTACTAATAATCTGGTTCATAAAACTCTATGGGTGTTTATGGATGACAGCATTGATACTTTATGCTATTGATCTAACAGATGCAGTTAATTCTGCATTTTTAGAATATAAAGATATGCAAAAGTCATTCTTGATAGATAAAAAGAAATAACTCAGCCAAGTGCTTTTAAATGTTGATGTGTCAGCAGCCTTGCTATCTGTCATTAGCATTTTTTTCTTTATATCTTAAATTTAATCAATACTTTTCTGAGGTTATGATCAAGAGGCATAAAACATTTTACAAATTCTGTTTGCATGTGATAGATTTGGTGTTCTGTGATGGCTCTGACCTAATAGGGGATCCAGCAGCGTTAGCAACTACTGACAGACTCTGGCTTAAATTAAAGGTGAACAGCCATTTTGGTGTTTCAAGTTTTAAGCATTAAGCTAAACATGGTTTTAAAGAGATTTAATTTTCATTGGTCTGAACTGAGTTCTTCCCAGAAATCCAACAACCACTGAGGTGTCCCAACTCAACCTTTTCACTGGGAATCACAAGATTTCCACAAGACTTTTCAGGCCTACTGCTTCCAAAACACCTTGAGATTCTTGAGCTCAGGTACAATGGAAGAAGAATTGTTTTGTTAGTGTGTGAAGTGACATGTTGATAGATAGGTACCTCCTGAGTGGTGGTTTCAAATATTAAATGATGATTATCCAGAGCTCCAAGGCACTGATTCTTTGAAAGGGCTTTCAATTTTGTGGGAGTAGAATGACAGGGGCTGATTTCAGCTGATTAATACTGAGCTACTAATCTGTACATTCTTTGTTCTTGACAAATTGTATAAATTAAGTTCTGAGGAGAAAGGACCATCCTTAAATCTGAGAGCAGTGAAGAGCCTGGTCCAGAGGAGCTTGCCCTAAGTGCTCCCTGCATTCCTTCCTTGAGCATCTCCCAGTGCAGACACAATCCACCACCCCTCAGCACCCTGTGGGAGAAAACTGTTGTGAATGCACTGTGTATGAAATTTAGGGAGAAATCCATGTCAGAAAAAGCACAGGATGTAATTAGGTACGATAACCGATGTGAAAGAAGGAACCAGAATTGCCTTTGTCTATTGCTTATAGAAACAGCATGCGATGAACCCACTCAAGAAAAAATGAAGAATAATTAAATGTTTATACTTGCAGGGCCCTAGGGAAATACTGTACCTCCTTCTGTACCTCTTCAGGTAATGTTACCTTGCAGGTCATGGGGAGAGTAGTAATTTGTACAAGAGAAAGAACAAGCCCCAGTATGGCTGTAGTACAGCTTGAACTTTAACTTTTGTTTTTGCAGAAGTATCAGTCAGCTGCACAATCCCTCTCCATTTTTCTCCCCTCTAAAGGTCAGATAACACTTCTTCATTATGTTCTCTGTCTTCTATGCAAGCAGCTTCTGCTTGAAAATTTTCATGTGTCACTCATACATCTGTAGGTTGAAACATCTCTCTGAGGCATCCATCACTCACTCACAGCTGACACCTGGTCATAAAGGTGACCTATTTCATATTAAAAACCCATTTCCTTTCATTTTCACCACCAGGATATGTTCTACCTTTTCCCTCTCCTTGTCAGAAGTTTAGACTTAGGGGTTAGAGTGAAGATTCTTTGAAGGTAAAAGGATGATTTTTTGATTCTTTGCATCACTGTATTCTGTCAATTTTATTTTAGTGCTGAGGAAAAATCCCCAAACAAACATTGCTTTCTGACAGAGAACACTAGAACACTGTCACACTGAAGGATCACACTTCGTATGCAATCCTGGTAAAATTGTTTCCACAGTGCAAAGAGTCTCATATGAATCTCATAAATTACAAGGTATCATAGTATGTTATTGGAGTTCCTTGTGGGATTTCAGTGCCCTGGTTTTTTTTTTTTTTATATTACTTGGAACATGGTGTTGAATTGTGGAAAAATTAATTAAAAAAGGAATTTTAGGATGAGAGATCTCCTGTATGTTACAGAAGTCTGTGTTATGCAAAATAAAACAGTATGCATAACCTACCATGTTCCTGACATCTCTTGGAATTGTTGAGCAAAACAGTCTGTGTTCACATTTTAAGAGACACAATAATTCTCCAAAAGTTGCAATCTGTCTTTGGAGAACCCACAGGTTTGTCACTGAATTTCATTATCAATCAAGGCATTTTTGTGGGGAAAAAAAGGTGCCTTGAAGAGAACTATATGTAAGAAGAGGAGGATAATCTTCAGGATAAAGATGCTGCTTCTGTTATGAAGTCTTCAGCACTTGATCAAATTTAGCTGTAGTGTGTATTGAATTAGAATTTATTTTTATTTTGGAGTTTTAAATTCCTTTTTTCTTCTCTACTTTCCACTATCATTTCCTCTCAAAGTAGTAGAGAATAATATTTACTACTTATTCATTACATAAATGATGCAGAAAATCCGTTCATCATAATGTTTAATGTCATGGTTTTGCAGTTTGGTTTTTCAGTCTTCAGTTTTGTTTGGTTTTTCAGCTTTCAAAATGAAACCACCACATCTTCCTAATTTTGAGCCACCTAGTTTGTTTTTGCTTTATTCAAAATGCATAAACATGCACAAGGTAATTTGGATACATCTTTGTCATGGTAAAATCTGTACTGATTTAATGTGGTTATCTGGGTTGTGATCAGTCTGGTCACTGGCGTGATAAATATGGTGTTTTTTCCAAAGAAAAGTGGAAACTGAGAAAGTCCTGCTGCTAGAAGAGAAAAAATCACGGAGAGAGATTCCAGGCTTTGGAAATACAGTTGCCATTGTTCACCTCTCCTCATGTAACCCTGATCAGTGGAACTCCATTACTCATCTGTGCGCTGCCCTCGGGATTGTTCCACCACGTTCATCTGGACTTCTCAGGGGCTAATGGACCATTCACACTGACTTACCACACCAGATACCAGGCCGAAGCAGAAATATTTTTTTATATTTTTTTATGCTTGTCAGTCTTTTTGCTGGAAAATCTGAGTTTGGAGCTTGTGAAGTAACCTTCAGTGTTGTTGTGAAGTATAAAAATTCCCATTACTCTGTCTCTCACAGCACTGAGACACTCACTGCCATGTCTGTCCTGAAGGATCATACTCTGTTCATGATTCCTTTTAGCTCTGACCTTGAGGGGATCTTATGAATCACTTTAAGTTTCATGAATTAATCTTGAAATTATGAAACAATGATGACTATGGCAAAGGACAGCACATTTGAGAGACAAAACAAAAGAAGAAAAAGCTGACAGTGCTGGAAGCAGCAAAGCAAGCTCAGAAGGGTTTTATCAGGAATCAGATTGTGAATTCTAGCAGTGAGGTGCTACCTACCCCTGTGTGAAACAAGAGCTGTCAACTGTCTGAACACAAAATTCTGATGAGTTTGTACTCTTGCCTAAGAGATACTTCATGTTTTCATGGGGCAGTTTAGAGAAACAAACACAGCTCTGGCCTTATGGGGGAAGATCTCCTTTGTGGTGTAAGCCCACAGCATTCCACAGGGAATGGGAGAGCAGGTTCATGGGACATAGGGATGAGAAGAAAAATTCATCTAATGGTTAACATGGCACGTCTTTGCCATTGCTAGTTCATGTATGCTGGAATATTTTACATTCACTGTGGGCTACAGCCCTTTCTTCTAAAGCTGAAACTACTGTTAATGTTTCTGAAAACTAAAATGTTACTAATCAATATATGTTTTGCATTCCAGTGTTTTTCCAGCTATGAGGGATGTATAACTGCAATGATTGGCTGAAGTTTTTTTAAAGGCAGATTAAGTCGTGATCATTCTTTTAACATATTCATTGAAGAATTAGCACAACTCTACCAAAAATTTATCATTCCTATATGTTTTCTACTGATGCTTTTCAGCAAACACCATTTACTTCTGCTTAGGCTGATTTGGTTATTAAGAAACCAAAGGAAGCAAGGAATAGTTTCTCTCTTGTTCTCCTGTTTGGTGTTGCTTGGACTGTGTCTCCCTGCATTGCAGGGGAATTGAGCCTCTAGCAGACTCTTTTGTGCTCTGATTCTGGAGCATTATTGGAGATCACTTTATTATCTTAGGCTCTGCACATCACTTCAAAGGCAGTAAATGTTAAGATGGTGTGCAATCGTCTGTCATATCTATCAGGTAGGCAATGGATTCACTCCACAAAGCCTTTTAAAATTCTGTAACAATCTTTGAGAACCTTATCTGGATGTCTTTGTGACATGAAGGCACCTTCAGACTCAAACTGGCTCATAGCTTGAAATGCTTCACCTTCCTCCAGCCGAGCTCCCCCTGAGGTCAGAAGCAGGTGAGCAGTCAGTATCGGCCCCAGATTTCTCATTATTGTTTCTAGGTGCATCAGTACCAGGTTTAAACACAGCAAACATCACAGTCTGAAAGTTTATAGAGCTAGTAATGCAGATACTTGTGAAATCTGTGGATTTAAGGAGCTGCTTTCAGTGTGTGTTCAAATACAAACAGATGCTGACTATATTTTTGATGTGGGGAAGCTTAGGGGTTGTTGCTCTTCTAATTGTTCCATTCACAATGGAACAATGTATATTTATTTATACTTACATAGTTGTAACTGGATTTCCACATTCTAGCAGTGTTTGTAATGAAATGTGATTTGTACTATTCTGTATCATCCCAGAATGAGACTGGGATATCTGACTGACTAAATAATGTGAGATAAATGTTATTACATAAATTTGGTTGTACTTACAGTTTGGGGTACTCAGCTTCTGTGAGCAGCTAACATGGGACTCTCCAGAATGAGTTCCTTGTTTAACATCTATCTCAGTCCTTCATTATTAGGATTCAAACAAACAATTTCTGTAATTTTATTCTTTTTCTCCTTCATTGTGTCTTATTCTTTCTTTTACCTACAGGAAAATCTCTGAAGTGTTCAGACTGAGAATTTGCTGTCTCAGCTGTCTTTGCCTTTCCTGGTGCTTTGTGCTCTGAATTGGGTCACACGCAATTTTGCAGTGATACAATTGTCCTTTCTTGTGAGAACCATTCCTCCTCAACTTGCTTCCTCTGCATCTTCAGTCTGAACACTATGAAAGATGCACTAAAAGTAAAGCAGGATTCCTTTGTGTAGCTAGAATTTCAGGCTGGAACATTCATAGTACTTTTCCAGAAATCTGCAAAACTATTGCTTCATGTTCCCTAGTTCTGAAGAATTTCAGCAGAAATTCAGTCTTCAAACCCCAAATATGACTCAGCCATTGTGTAATTGTTTTCTGTGGTAGTAACTTTATTTACTGGACAAATACTGTTGCTGACTGAAGAGACAAACTTCTCTTGTAGCAGCTAAAAGTTTGAAGCTTATCATAATGTGAGGGGACAGCATATCAGCTAAAACTAACAATTGTTTATAATGCTAAGACAAGAAGTGTACCATTATATTGTCATGGCTGTGGCCATCTAGTGCTTTACTTACCTCTGGCAGTGGCCAGTCCCACATGAAAAGATTGCAAGGAAGCCCTACAGCAGACAATCCTGGAATTATTATATGCTCAAAAGGGCCCATCTGTCCTAACCTCAGGCATGTAGAGGCTACCTTATACCCTCAAGCAGGAAATTTTTGTCTGTGATTTTTCCCTCTGTAGAAAAATTTATGTACCAGCTTTTCAACTTGATCTCGCTCCCTCGGTTTTTCTAAGGTATTGAAGAGGTGTGAACACCGTATGTGATCTGCAGAGAGTGTCAGTGGGAAATGAGAAATGGTAAAAACTACTGAAAACAGCAGTGTGTGTTTGAAGTTTGACTCCTGTCTTACTTGCTTATTGCAGAGAGCAGACTGGAGAACCAGATGATATGTGTCAGAAAAAGTAAGACCCTCATCACTTTACAGCAAGAAATATTGCTGATTTCCCTCTGAATGTTTAAGAAACTATTGCAAAATATGTCCAACGTTGGCTGCTCCTCTAAAAGTCTGGGCACTCTCCAGGAGCAGACTCAGCAGTGTCAGCATGGTAAGAGACAGGATTATCTCCAGGAAGTTCAGAAATGAGGAATCCTAGAAATCTCATGAGGTAAGCCAATCTCTAAGAACCTCAGATACACTGGCAAAAATGAAGACGTTCAGACAAGTTGTGTAAGCTTTTAGTCAGTTGCTGAATTCTGATTATTCATTTCCAAACTTTTGGAGAGTCACATAAACCTGTGCCTTTTGCTGAGGGTGTGAGCACTGTCATGCCCGAAAGACAAGAGGAAATAGCAGATACTCCATGGGCAAAAAGACATAAACACAAGAAAGTCTTTAAAGCACGGCAGTGATCATAAGGGCTTTTACTGACACAGATCATCAGCTGTCTTAGAACTGCTAGACTCGGCTGGCTTTCCCATTCTTCCTTGCAGCTGGTGGGAATTTGGACAGCTGAGGCTCTAGACAGGGAGTGGGGCAGAAAAGCTGTGCAGCCTTTTAGCACTGTGGGTTTGTTTTGCAGTGCAGCCTGTGGTGCTCAGGGATGTGAATGGCCACGGAACGTCAAACACACGTGTTTGTGTGGCCTTTGGGTGGAAAGCATTCAACCCTCCTTTATTAGTTGTGCCTTTAAAAAGGTACCTTTTGAGGCATCTTTGAGCAAAGGATTATTTGATTCTCTCACTCACCTTCAAAAAATGAACTTTAAATGAAGCCTCAGAAATGGAGAAAGCTCCCTACCTTCTTGCTTATAGACAGGGACTGTTTTCTTGAGGGATCAGATGTCTAGAAGCTTTCACAATGTGCACAAAACAACTTATGACAGAATAGCAAGCTGCCCTGTGCCATCACGGCAGCTGGCAGTGAGTCATTGCTTCTGGCCCTGTAATGCAGACCTTGCGTGTCTGGGAAATAATGCCCAGCCAAGTGTGATTGCAGCCTATTATTAAGGCTTTATTTGTGAAATTGGTATAGCTGAGGTCAAACATCTTTCTCTCTGTTTTCACATAGTGCTTTTAGACAGCTTTCAATAATGATTCCATTATACCCCTACTAGGAAGATATTTTATCTCGTATACAAATTGCTGGTTAATTACCTAGTTGTTTTTCACATCTGATTCAGCTTTTGAGTAAGACAGTATGACATGGAGCCAGAGGCAACACTGACTACAGAAAAAATGGTGTTTCAGCTTTAAACTTCAAGTGAGTGCAAGAATTTCTGAAACAGATGAATGCAGCCCAATAGTTACTGTAGGTGGTGAAATGCATTGTCTGGAAAGTGAAATGATTTGGAAATGGTGGTTTGCCTACAATTCTCCAGTTGATGTGCTGTGTTGGCTTCCTTAAAATATTTTAGATCCACCTTGTGTTGTAAAGAGGTGGAAAATTATTTTGCTTGTAATGTCAACCAGTTCAGAATTGTTCTTTGATTTATGTGCCTTATAATATCTTGACATAATGAATGGGGAACCTCAAACCTGGGAGCTGACACTGAGCAGGGGAGGATGAGGTGGTGTCCTTACTTTCAGAGTGGTTTCTAAGGTCAAGTACAGAGACCTGGGTGTAGGGATATTTTAAAGTATCTTGGGATTACTGTCAGAGATACCTTATCTGTGCTGACTTTCTCCAGATGTTCTTATTCCTGCAGGAGGAATCTGCGCAGTGGGTGCTGACGTTTAGATGGGAGTAGTTTAGAGAAATTCCCTTACTCCCTGTCAAAAGACCACAGTACTTTGTGTAGCTGTATTTCAGTCACAGAGAAAATCCAATAAGCCAGTAAGAATATTAACGTGAGTGGAATCTCTAGGATTAAGTCCTGAATTTCTCTGTTGAGTCTGAATTCTTACTCTTACAAAAATGTTGATATGTCTTTTTCCTTAAAGGAACTGGACAGTTTTAGCAAGGTACTGACAAACACTTTAGAAAAGCATGCTATGATAGTAACCTTGTAAAGAAATATGAGCACTTACAACATCACCTGCCAGAGAAAACTTGGCACGTCTTCTAATTTGGTCAGTGAATGTTGCTAAGGGGAATATTAATTTGAGATATTCATAGCTCAGCAGAAAGCACTCTTGGTCCCTCAGCTGTGCAATCTGGAAGGGAAATATTCTAATAAATAAAAAAACCTCAGCATTTTGTACTTACAACAAAAGGAAAGGGATTCAGAAGGTCTCTTACAGTGCTGGTAATTCTCAGATTTATTCTTCACATCTCATTGCATAGGTAATACTTTTTTAAAATGTACCAAGATTACTTTTACATCAGTGAAATGCTTGTCCTTATCTGTTTTATACTGTTATGGATTATGAAAGAATCAAGTTCTCAGGATTTGCTGGGGGAAGTTGGCACTGGTATAAATTCATGTAGCCCCATGATATCTGTGAAGAAAGGTTTGCCATTTTGTTGTGGAAATTAATGAAGGAGACAATCTAAATTCTTATCTCTGCATTAAAAACCAAAAAACAACAACAAAAAACACAACCAGAAAAGAACAACAACAAAAAATTAAATCCAGGTGTCTAAGTTATACCTCTTATGCAGAGAAGGATGATTTGCCATAAGCAGTGACCTTATGATGTCCTAAAACCCTTTAGCAATTGTAATTAAATAAAAAGTACCTCAAACAGAGGGGAAAAAACCTCCTAAAGTCTAAACTCCAGGACACATTGTTCAGGGAAGGATATTTCCTTCCATTTCAGCCACCACCATTCTCAAGGACTTTTTAAGTTTTCAATGTCTTTGCACCCGCAGAATTATCTTGCACTAATGTAACAATATGTAAGTTGTTGTTCCAAAAATCCTGGGCCCAACTCCAGATACATCATGTGAACTTGAAAAAGCCAACATGCTTTGGAGTTACAAAAATAATACTGGATTATTTATTTATATAGCACCCATAAATTTACAGGTTGTTTTACACTCCCAAAATAAATTCTAGTCCCTGGAAGGGTAGTGCCACAATGAATTCTGGCTGCTAGGTTTAAATTAAAAGAAGAAAAACTCTAATAAATTCTCAGAATTAAAAAAGAAATTTAAAAAATATCATTACCAATCTCTGGTATCCTCTGTATTTTTAAGTAATTCTGCAGTGAATTAATTTAATTTCTAGCCTAAATAAAAGGCAGAGAAGAATTGCCCCAATACCTCCTAAAAAAAGCATTAAACTCACACCCTGGAAGCAGAGAGCTGAACCATCTGTTGCTGGTTGTTGAATCCATGTCAAACTCGGCAGCATGTGAGAGTGACGTACAGTGCAGCGTACGGAGCAGGGCATTTATTTTTGGTGACATCTGGATGCTTTTTATCTGCTACATAAACAAGGATTTTGGGGACAACAAACTCTTTATCATATGCACTTATCTCTATAAAAGCACCATGGTGTTTGACCCTTGTTGTATATTTCTCTTCAAAAGCCCCACTCTGATGAGGGAGAAAGTTCTAAAAGGATATAGAATTTTTTACTTCATTGATTCTCATTTCTCTTGCTAATTTTCTTAACGAGTTTGATAAGGTGGCCAACCCCACCCATCTTTTCCTAGGCTGACTAATTCACTTTGGGCTCAGCAACTTGTCCCTGATATCCATGATT
Source organism: Zonotrichia albicollis (assembly GCF_047830755.1). NCBI lineage: Eukaryota > Metazoa > Chordata > Aves > Passeriformes > Passerellidae > Zonotrichia > Zonotrichia albicollis. The sequence continues at coordinate 12,826,736 of NC_133835.1, forward strand.
CAGTCTTCCTGCTGCCTGACATGGAACATGTTTACACCTTATAGTTGGAGCTCAAATATAAGAAAAAAACAAAAAAAAGAATCTAAGCTGGATGAAATTTGGAGACTTGCTACTGCAGCATACCATGGTCATATTTAATCTTCTTACTGTTGGCACCTGCTAAAAATTTACTGTTCCGGAGGGACTGGTGGTAGTTCTGTGCTGACTTTATTGGTGTGGCAGTGACAAAATTCCAGGGATTTCATTGGAGAAATCTGTAGAAAGAGTTTCTCTTAGCTTTAAAATTATACTTTGAGGTGGCTGAGGGTTGTGTGCTTTTGTTCTTTCTTTTCACTGTGGCATAATTACTGGTCATAGTCCATGTGAGAAATCAATGCAAGCACCTGCAGGCAAAGGAAGTGGTTTCCATACTCTGTATGGGAGATCTCAGAATAGCTCCTTTACTGTTATTCAGCTGTCACTTCACTTAGGTTTGAATTTACAGAAAAGTAAGAGACATCTGGTTCTTACTTTGAATTCTCCATGGGAAACACAATAGCAATAATTTCACTGAAGGAGGCTGTCTGGCAGTTAGTAATGATGGGACTATTTTGGGTTTACTTAACTGTACAGTGGGTGCCTTTCTTCTGCAGGTAGTGATGTCTCAGATTTTGGTGTACATTTCTTATCCTGTCCAGACTTAAGTCTTGACTGAAGAATTTAACCAAAAAGCTCAAAGTGCTGTGGGTTTTTTACACTTCAGTCGGGTTGCTTATGGACCTCAGTTAAAGACAGTAAAGGCACAAGTCAAATGGGTTTTTTCATTCATAATCATTAGGATCTGATTCTAGTTGTTGTCTCATGTAATTGTCCTGAAACAAGAAAGGAATTCTCTTTGGGGAAGAGTGAGTTGAAACCAATACTTCAGTCTCAGTCTGATATTTATGCTGGAAACACAGTTTCCCCCCCTCACAGGACTTTGGTTTTGCCTAAATAAAAAAATGAGTCAGGAGCCTTGGGAGCTGGTCCAGTGGAATGACTGGGACTGACATTTGACGGTCAGTCTGACCTTTACTGCTTCTTCATGTTATTGCCGTTAAATGGTTGCTCACAAGGCTCTGAACAGGGCCAGTCTCAAACACCCTCTACTCTGAATCATTCTTTATTCTGTTCTTGGAAATGTTCCTTTGCTTTGCTGATACCTGGTATTTTGTTCTTGTATGAAAATAATGGTGATAAAAATCATACAATTCAGGGTCGAAACGTTGTGTCAGACAAGTTCTGAATGGTTAGTAGGAAGAATTAGCACTTCTTTGTGGTGCTGTCCTGGGCTATTAAATACTGAGAGAATGATGGGCTTGGGATGGCTGATCTGTGTTGTCTTATTCTGCATTCTCTGGGTAGCAGAAATCGTAATGAACAAATTATTCAAATTTCAAGACATGTTTTGAATAGGTTTTGGCATCAATAATGAATTCTGTTATTTGTGTGCTTACTTATTTGTATTTAGGAATTCATGAACTTACAGTGTGTGTGGTTATAGGAGTAGCAAGGTGTTAAATTTGAAATCCACAGGACTTCACATAGAGAAGGCTCTTTGATCAAACTGGTCAGATTTATAAATCCTGGAAGTACATCACTACACTAAAACAGATTTGGTTTAGAAGCTACATACTATTAATGCTTCTGCTAGAGAATATGTGGAGACCCTAAGGATAAATCCCAAACTAAGGTCTGTTAATGACAAAGAAATAAGAAGAAAAACATAGCAAGGAGGGTTTAATATGTAGATGTAGGCTCATTGTCACAGCAGACATGCCAGGGTCTGGCTCGTCATTCTTGGTCACTCATTTGATGTGTTCCTGAGCAATGTGGTGATGTGTATGTGAACATTGAACATCATTTACGTACCTTCCCTCTACTCAGTGGTAGGTCTCATATTGGCACTATTTTTTATTGAGCTTGTTAGAGCTAATGGTAATTCCTCCAGCAATGTGTAAAAATAAGTGAAATTATATTTCAGTATGGAGCCGACATCTCTGTATGCCAAAACAGTTATTGTTTTGTGTGAGGAATCAGAGTGTGCCAAAAATTCTTTCTCTTCTCTTTTATTCTCATGTTATTAAAGCTCATTGAAAGCTAAAAAAAATAGAATGTCGTGTCAAGAAGAGTGATTGTTAATCTTGGATTTAAAAACTTCAGCAGATCAGTGTCACGTTGCAAAAGGAAAAGCTATCTCTTCATCAAAATGATATCTGTTGGGAAGAACACTTTGCAGAGGAACTCCTGTAAATATATGGAACTCAATCTTGCTCCTCAAAGCTGTCCCATGTAGTTTCCACTTCACATCCACTCATCCAAAGAAACCCACAGGCAGAACAAAATACTGGGATACCAAGTGGCAGGTGCCATGCAGGAAGCACCTCTGTCTCCCAACATTTGCAAGGAGAAAAAACAGGCTGGAAAAAGAGAACTGTGTGTTTCACCACCAAAAAAAAAGCCCTTTTGAGTTATGAAGTTAGGCCAAGTACAATGAGGATTGAGATGGGGGAGGGCTGGGTCTCACCCCTGCTGTAGGAGCTCCAGTGCTTTGCCCATCGAGCTCCAATGGATTTATTTGTGCTGCTGCCTTCCCAAAGTGCCTTTTGCACTCAGAGACTCGCCAGTCTGGCCCCAGGGCTGTTGCCATGGGGTCTGTGCCTGGGTCTCCAGGAGGGGCATGAGGATGGAGGCTCCCCAGCCAACAAGGAAAGGACACAAATAAAAAGTACCCGTTCCTCAGGGACAGCTGGGTTCTTGACAGTGTTTAAGGTAGAAATGTAAAGAAAATTTAATAGAGAGCAATGAGAAGTATATTAGAGTTTTCTGAGGACTTCCTTTAGAACATGAGCACTGTTCTCAGCAAATCATTCTGAGCCGTCTCTACTCCCAGTTCTTCCTGCATTTTTTCCTCCAACTCCTACTCTTTATTTTGTTAGAAAAGTAGAAGTTAACTGTTAGGCCATTGTGTTCTTCAAAACGAGTCAATTCTGCCATCTCCAACAGAGTTCAGTTTGAGTTTAGCTTCTGACTAAGATGAAGTGCAATTAAAATGGGGAAAATGGCACAGTGCTTAGTACTGTCTGCTAATTGCTGCTGTACTTTCATTTCTTGTGACAGCTCTCCATGATGCATTATCACTCTGGTGGGTTCCCCCACCTTTATGAGCTTTTCCTTAGATTAATTTCTGAGTGTTGCTGCACATTGGTGTGCTGAGCACTTGGAACAATTTGCAACTATTAAGTCTAGTCCTGAGTTTGCTACTATTAAAGTTCATATTTGATCTTCTGCCTCTTGTAATCACAGGAGGAGCTGTGGCTTTGTTGCTGCTTTCATGTTCCCCATATCCTCCTCTCCTGTCTCTCCTCAGGCCCTTTAAACAGATTGTTCCAGCCTGAACTAATTGCAGAGTATGAGATAGGAGGGATGTTATAGAGGTAAAACACAGGGAGAAAAGACTAAGAAAACAAAGTTAAATATTAATTACTTTCATTGTGATTGGCATAATTTGTTTCAGTCAGTGTTCCATTTCTTGTCTGCTCTTCTCAGAAAATTTTGCAACCCTGAAGCTGTCCCCAGACTTTCAGTATTTAAAATCAGTGCTGGAATTCTGAAATGTAAATACAAAATTAAAATGTGCTAAAGTTCAGAATATTCAAACATGTGAGGACAGTGTGATCTGATTTTATATCTTTGTTATTTTGTTAGTATTACAGCAAGAAGTGCCTATGGGTGTGCTGTGCTCCTGTGGAGTAAAACTAGTTCTTGCCTTTTGGATTTAATCAACCTTCAGAAGTAAAACAGACAAAATAGGTAAAATGGGGAGATTACAGATTATGAAGATAATAATGACTAATTCTTTAGATCAGCTAGGAAATCTGAAGCTAGATCTTTTGAATCTCAATCTGGTATCTCTGGTATCTCAATCTCCTTTTTCTCTCATATTTACATCTCAGATTTTGTGTCAACATTCTCTGCTTCTGCTCTCTTCTGAGCTAAACAATCAAATAATTCGATGACAGTCTTGAGAATTTATTCTCCTTGAAATTTATGGCCATACTTGCATTAGCTCCAGGAATTAAATCTGCTTTTTTTTTTTTTTTTTTTTTTTTTTTTTTTTTTTTTTTTTTTTTTTACGGGAGGAGCAGTAATCTCAGAATTTAGTTAGGAGAAAAATGTTACTGAATTAAGCCATGAGCTGCAAGATCCCCTCACCTCATGGGCAAGACCCACTGTAGAACCAAAGGGTCTATCCCTCATTTTAGGAAGAAATACCAGACCAAATCTGGTGTGTCTCTGCTGATTTTTGTGCTTAAATTTCATTCTCCATTAATGATTCATTTGATAAAGCTGTCTGCCCACAGAAGTGCCTGGATCAAACAGTTATTCCTACACAGATCGCAAATTGAAAATGGGAGAAGCAGGCATTCTGTCAATGGTTAAATGACTAATTTGACAGTAGGCCATTCTTCCAAGAGTAAAATGCTCCCAGAAAAATGAGTGGGCTCAAAGGAGGCTGAGGCCATACACGATGCCAAGAGCTACACATGGTTCTCACATAAATATGTCCTTAATAGTTACTCTTAATACTACATTGATTGATAGGTCATAAACTTCTGACACTAAAAGTGCAGAGATAAGGAGACAAAAGGAGTATCAGAAATGGAATGAAAGCCTGGGAACTTTTCCTTTTGTACAGATCTGTATTTCTCTTTATTTATAGTTCAGACTCTCAAGCTTGCCAGTTTAGTGAATAAGAATATTTTGTCCTTGTCCAGTAAATATCTTGATAAGGTGTAGAAAGAGCAGGCATAGAAAGCTAATGCTGCTCCATGTCCACATGTCCCTCTGCTGATAACAGAAAAAGGGCTGGGCTAACACAAGCACATGGTGTTAGGAGTTCCAGTGACATGATCCTCTTCCAAAAGGAAATTCAGGACAGTCACATTCCATCGATTTTAATACATATCTGAGATATCAATCATACACTGCTTGTAGGCAAAGATTAGAATGCAGAAGTGAGTAACTGTGCTGCTCCCACTGTATCTGAATCATGGAAATATGGAATTTCCAGGGCCAAAATTCAGATAAAGGACTTGTGTTCCATTTAGGAACCCACATAAATGTCCAGATTTTTAATAGAGTACATGTCAGTAAACGCTGGCTTTATCAGATAACATGAAGCATTTTTGGAAATTTGGCTCTCCCACAGGTCTCTGAAAGGGAACTGATCCCTTTTGAAAGATGTGTACACAGACATTCCTCAGGAAAAGCCTTTGGCCCACGTGACTGATCAAATGTGTACTATAACACCAAGGTTTGATTTTTGTTTGAAGCCTTGAGAAGGGATCTGCTCCCTCCACCCCTTGCTGCCCATGCCGGGGCACTGAGCCCCGCACTCTGCTGTTCCCAAAATCCCGGCTCAGGAGGGAGCTCCGTGGTGTGGGAGGGTTCCTGGAGCAGGGACATTCGGGCTGGATGGCAGCTCCCTTACCCTGCCAGAGCTGCTGCATCGGCCTTTGAGGTCTTTGACTCAGCTCTGAGGGCTTTAACTCTCTCTGTGAACTTTAAAAAAGGCTTTGTAAATATCGAATCTTTCCTGAGACACATCCATCTTTGATATCCAAGCAGCCTGAATCCTCATCTATTTTTTCAGCCCTCTGTCTCTTTATTATGTCTACTCCTATTTGCTAGTCGTAGGATTGTTTTCTTCCCCTTTTTGCATCTCTTTTGGCTCACTAAACATCTTTCAGCAGAATCACAGTGTTTGGGCCTGTTTTGCACTCAGAAACTCCTATTTGCACTCAGAATCTCAAATCCAGAAAGCTTCGTCTCTCCCATCCTTCTTCCTATATGTTGTTTCCATCCTCTCTGGAGAGAGTATCCCTTTGTTTTGCTGATGTCAATGGATGTAGAAGTAGTGCCACAGAATTTATCAAAGTATTTCACATGAAGTTTAAAAAACAGGGCAGGCACAGCAATGGCTGATGGGTATAAGCTGGATCTTACATGGTTTGCAGGTGTATTGTTCAGGCAAACCCACAAACCATAAGTACAGCCAACCTTCCTAGAACTTTGTACTGGTTAAAAGGTGCTTCAAATTCTTCATGTTATGATGTAGGCTGTTGGGTTTTAATTTTTTTTTCCAGGGTTCTTATTTTCAGATCTTAATCCTCCCTTCATGAAAGCACAAGGCTTGGCTCTTAGTTCCATATGTCTTTATAAGCCCACACCCTGAACACAAAATAGTGTTGAAGATCACTCCCTTGTCTTATCCTGCCAAATACAAACTTTAAAGAGGTTTGGGATGTGGATGTTCTTTTGTCCTGCTCAGCAGACCCCTGACTGGGATAATATCCTTAGGGTTATGAAGTATTATTGAAAGGAAGCACAAGAACACTGTGCTCTAGTTCTGCATGTGGCTTTAATTATAGATTCTCCTGAATCCTTTTCATACCTGCTCCTAATTTTTTTTCTTGAAATTTCTTCCACTCTGTAATGATTCTCTTTAAATGAGTTTTAAAAATGCTATATAGGAACTAACGATACAAAATTAAGGAATCCTGATATTGCCTTTCATCTTCTTGTTTCTAATTCAGCCTGACAAGCTGTGCAGGATAGCTTGAAGAACTGGGGCCTCTTCCTCATGAATGCACCTATAAATTAAAAGCAAAGGAGTTTGAGCTGCTTTTCATTATCTTACATCCAATGGCTGAATTTACACACCAAACAAAACTGTATCATCATCTTACAAACTAATGTTTGGGGGAAACGTGTTTGAGAATTATTTTTTTTTTTGTGCTCAGTAATACCAGCACTTCATTTCTTTTAGATAAATATTTGTACAAGCATGCACTGTAAACCAAGAAAGCTCAGGGTCTGAGGCCCTTCAGCAAAGAATCTCCCATTTTCTGTGATGATTTTTTTTTTCCTGAGCTGTTTTATAAGTATTAACCACTGAGGGAGTTAAGAACCTAAAAAGAAAATATTTTTGAATACTGGAAGGAGATCAGTTTCCTTTCCCTAGACATGGTGTTACTCAGTGCAAACTACAGCCTTAAGTAAAAACAAAGCGTGCATTGAGAAATTCACTGTGGAACAGCTGCATTTCTGAGATGTTGTAGGCAGGGAAAGTTTCACCCCTGGACTCCCTTCAGGTGTCTCAGAAGTTTCTGGTGCCCTGGTGCTAAAAGGATATTAGAAAAATTCTGCTTAAAAATTGGCTGCCAGAAAAGTCTTACTTTTAGAAAAACATACCTTCTCCACACCCCCTTACATTTGTAAGTACTCTTTAGAAATCAAGGAATGGATCTGAAGATGAGGGGGGAACTCTGCTGTCCTAGAAACTGGCCTGTGTCAGGAAGAAATCACTGTGTCTGATTTGGCTTTGTATCTTTTTAATGATGGGACTCCATTAAGGGACCAATTCGTAATCCAGTGACAATTACTGCCACATTCCAATCTGTATTTTCCCAAACAACACACGTGCCTTCAGTACCTGCTTTTACAGGCATTTATTGTGTTTGGTGCAGGGGCCAGATATTTCAGGACAAAGAGGGTTAGTTTCAAAAGTCAGAAGTTACGCCTCCAACTGAAACTGGAGTGGATTACACAGCAAACTGGTATTTCAGTGTCAGTTTTGGACAAGATAACTTGTCCAAAATGATACAGGAAACTGAGGTTAGAAACTAAGGAATAGTTTATTTGGCTTTAATGCTGTTGTACTATATTTTATCAACCCCCCTAAATCTAACATTACAGTTCCTCACCTGGCTATTTCAGCATTATTGAGGAACTTATTCTTAGTCCTGTTCCTGAAACTGAACTTGTTTGCAGAGATAAAATGACTTGCTAAATAAAGCACATTCAGAAGACGTATCCCCACCCAATTCAACTGTAGTGCAGGAAAAATAAAGTGAAGTTCTAAAAACTTATTTTGTACTCATAAAGGAATTTTCATTTGACACAAAGTCATTGCACAGTCCTGTGGCAGACTGAGAGAAATGAGTACATGCAAAATGGCCTAAAACATCCACTGTGAAACTGTTAAACTAAGGGAATTGTGTAAAATTTGGTTGTTTTACTTGGCTGGCTTTACAGGTACTTTTTTCAGTTTTGATTTGGGTTGTGGTTTTGACTCTGTTTAGAACTGGGCCAGAACCACAGCTGTGGATCCAAATACCCACAAATCCTGGCCCAGATCTGAATTATTCATGTTGAGTTCATTTCTGATTCAAAAGAACCCCCAAATTGTGGGCAAAATTCTATCAAAACCACTAAACTCCCCTAGCTGGAGTGCCAAGCCACAGCTTAGCCCAGGTTTGTTTGAAAATGACTAAAAACTGGTCACAGATTCTGTTGAACATGATCCAAAATTGAATCATAGTATTTAGAAACTTCAGCAAACTGAGGCAGAACTCAGTGGTTGCAATAAAACCAAAATTGAGAGAGTATCGTGAGGTCTTAATTTCTTTTTGTGGACATTTCTTGCAGTTCAGCAAACCCATCCTGAGAATTGCACTGGTTCAGGGGAACTGGTAGTTGAGAGAACTTGTGTGCTTGAGAGTAGTTCTTAAAGAGCTGAAAGCAGTGATGGAAATGTATCAGTTTCCTCTCTTACGCTTTTTCCATTTTTAGTGGAGTTGCTCTTGTTCTGTTCTGCCTTCTGCACAATTAAAATAAAAGCCTTTGAAGTGTCTGAATTTGCATATTTTATTTTTTTCCAGAGACTTTGTCACAGCCTCTTATGGAAGTGATAGCATTAAATTGGAGCAGCACAATGAATTCCAGGAAGCGAGTAATCTTCATTAAGCTTGTTTATTTGCAGGAGCTCCATTAAATTAAGAATGCTTATCAGGCTATGTCTGCACTGATGAAACCAGTTCTGCTGTTTGCCTTGAGGGATTGGTTCCCTACCTGCCACCTCGGGTCCTGGATTTTAATCACGTCCCTGGCAAACCCAGTAGATCGTTAGTTCAAAGCTGACATTTAACCTATAGTACAAGATCAGTCTTTATAGTAACTTTTACTTATTCTCCATTTTAGAGATTAAGAAATAGGGCTACAATGAAATACATGACTTAAAGTAGGTGAAGAGAAACTTGGTTTTAAGATGTTTTTGTTGTTGTAAAGGGCAGGTGTAGTTTTGGACTGATCCAGTCTGAGGTGGGAGTGCTGGCACATTCTCTTAAAATCAGCAGCAAAAGAGAGAGATGAATCAATTTTGAATTGAACAAATGGCAGAATTCCAGTCTAATACCTTGAAAAGAAACTCATAAAACATGAAATAAAATTTAATTTCCCCCTATGTGTATTTAATGATGACTGTAAGTCTGTGGTGAGGTTCTTCTCCAAATTATTTAGGTAGACAAGTATACTTTTTTGAAATAGCAATGAAAATAATTCTGATGCATTTGAATTCTTCTGCACTGCAACATAAATATTTGGAAATGTTCACTCCTCTGAAAGGGTAATTGTTGGATACATAGTGGGTTGGATACATTATCAGCCACAGATAGGATGCCTCCAACAAAAGGGCGCCCCATAAAGGCATTTGTTTTCACATAATTAACCCAATGGCATTTGGTTCCAGCAAAGCCATTCTGCTACATAATGACAAGAAAAATGAGATATTAGTGAAGGTCTGGGAAGAGATGAGTACACATCTGCTTGTATTTGCTTTCCTGGCATGACCCATCAGGTTGCTCTTTAGAACTAAAATTAAAAATGTAGAGAATGGAAGATTTTAATAAAAAAAAAAAAGCCCAACCAAATCCTCATCTCTTCTCCTAATTGAAAATGTAAAGAGACATAATGGAGAGAAGCTGAACTTGTAAATGCTTTGGTTTGTATTTCTGTTGCAGGAGCTGTGTGTTGCTCTTCTGTGTATGTATCAATGATAAATATATATCTGCTTTTGCAGTGACAGACTATTTTAAGGTGGCTCAAACAGTTATTGGTACCAAACTGCTTGATAATGAATGTCTGGGAAACTGTGATGACAGATCAAAGGATCAGCATTTTAGGTTTCCATTCCTGGTGTATCTAGTTTAGATTGACTGTAAATAAAGTTCTAGTCAAGTTCCAAATGAGCAAGGCAGGGTCTTACAGGGTAGGGTAGCATTATCTTGGGAATCCTGCTGAAACATCCTTCTGGAGGGAGCTGATCTGTGAGAATTGTGGAGAGATTTGTAAGCTTTGCTTTTTAGTGAAGATTGCCTAAAGCAATATTAATTGAATATGCATCTTTCTGATAAACATACTGTACTTCTGAAACTGTTGTCATCAACATGACAACAAATGAGTGTGGAAAAATCAAATCCTGGAGCAAAAGGCAGATTTGCCGATGAGAAGCTCCACTGGGAATTCTGGAGCTTGCCATCCCATTTGTAAACAACTGCACCCATGTGGACTCTGCTTGTGTACAGGGGTGGTTGGGCTCTGCCTTTGTGCCACAGTGAAAGAGGGAAGAAGATGAAAAGCGATGGCAACAAAATGAATATGCAAAAATGGAGGAATCTGATCCAGGGACAGGAGCTGTGGGTTGGGGTTTAATGCTATGGATTAGTCTGTTACAGTCTATTTCCCCTTTAGGATGTTTGTTCCAGTTGCTTTTCTCATCTGTGTGGTCTTCACTCAGCAGAGCTTGTGTCATCCTTTTCATCTGGTTGTAAAGAAGTTTTTTGGCTATGTATACCTTTGCTACAGGGATCTTGAATGATATTTCTTCGGGGCTTCTAAACTACATGAAATGCAGAACTGAGAAGAATGCCCTTCAAAAGGTTTAGGTTTCATTTAAATTTGTAGGATTTGGTTGCACTGGTCTTCTGTGTAATCTAGAAAATCTATAATAATTTGGAAATACGAATAGAGAAATCTGAGCCTTTACACTGCACTTGAATGAGGACTGTACTTACTAATGCCATAACTAGAGTGAATTTGAAAGATCTACTTCTCCCTGTTCCTTCTGCCTTTGTACAGATGTGTATGCTGTAAAAGTTATTTATAGGATTCATTTAAATTCCACATTTTTCCCAGTACATTTTCCACCTTCTTTTTCACAGTACTTACTTGTAAAATCAATAGTCTCAAACAGCTTTACTTTTAAAACTCCCCCTACTTTCCTTTAAAGCTTAGAGGCTCTATGTGTTTCCATGGAGCCACTTCTAAGCAGATAGAAACAAACTCGGGCGCAAAAGTTCATTTTGAAGGGAAGCCAGTGCTGGTTTATACTATGAAGAGCCTAATCATGCTTGACTTGTGCAGGTGCAGAGTTTAAAATGAGATTGTCAATATTCAAAACATTTGCATGTTTGTGTTGCAGATAGATGGTTCTACACCATAACTGGGTAAATACCCTGGGAAAAGGACTTCATGGTCTGCACAGATTTGTTTTTAATACCTCTCTCTTTTTATAAGGTGTTTCACAGCATCCAAATATCAGAATTATTGTTACTTTGGCCTATAAGGAAAAAGTACCTAAAGCTGAAAAAATGAGGTAACATCAGAGCATTCATTGGGATTACATGAATATTAATTAAGAAGAATAAATAGTGTTTGGAGGTTTCTGTGCTGAGAGGTTTATTCTAAATACAGTGGTCAAGATCCTTTAGTGCTGTTCCTCTGATGAACAAGAGTAGAACTGACTTTGTTTACACTTAAGGTTTGGCCTCTTCTGTTCAGCAATTCCCACATAATAACAAAACAGTAACAAAGCTGAATTTGATTCATAACAGAATCAAGATTTCTCTTGACTTCAGATTTACCAAAATAGTGGCTTGACTGTTGCCTCAGTTCACTACAGATACATGAGTTATATTCACAGTTATTTCCTCAGTGTGGGTTTGATTTCAACAATTCTGAAATTCAGAACTTGTCAAGCTCCTTTGTTATGAACTTAATCTTTCACAGAAGGATCTCATGGATTTATAGCTGTGATCTTGACTTTGTCTTCAAAATACTTTTTATTTCTCAGAGTTTCCTTTACCAATGCCCCTACCAAGAAAAGGAAGCAAATAGTGGATTTTTTACAACTGCTTATAGCATAACACAGGAAAAACTTCAAAGTGCAGAGAAGTGATTATGCTTGATCTTTTTTTATTTTTTATCCTCTTTTTTTCCTTCCCTCCCTATTTCAAATTGTATTTACATTTGCCTCTGATTCTCATGTTACTTTCTTCTTCAAGCTGCCAAAACTCTTCAAGTGTGATGCTGGAGATTAAATGGCAAATTTCTGGCAAACATCACAGAGCTTTGTTTTCAATGAAGAAGCAAATCTAGCCTCTGATTAACAGGAGAATCACTTTACTTGCACTATCATTTATGCTCATAGTTCTTGGATTTGTTGTCATTTGCACATGGAAACATAACATTTGCATATGCAAATAGTGCATTAGAGTGTCTTGTGCTTTGAAAACAGTACACAAGGTACAATACCCACAGTGGTCTAAAGAACAAACACATAGAATCAAACCAGTAGCTGGTGAAGAGAAGAATGAGGGGATAATTATGGCAAATGTACAAATACTCTCACAGAATCAAAAACATTATTTTAGATATCTGTTTTCAGTGTGGTCGGTCATAAAATCCTCATCTGCTGTTCCATGGGACCCAGTCCATCCCTCACGTAGTTTTATCTGGGAGGGGAGAGAACTGACACTGAACTGATGGCCTGGCTGAGCATCAAAGTATTGTACAAAAGCCCTGCTGATTATGCTGATTCAAAGAATTAATTATTTTACATTTGCTAAAATCAAAGCAAGTTATGACATTAATGAGAACAGGAAAGAGGAAAGCAGAGGGTAGTAGGAGCAGTGGATATGAGCACTGATATTGCTGCCCCACACCACAGGAGCTGCTCCCTAAGCTCTCTTAGCAGTGTGCAGGCTGTGCATAGAATGTCTTTGTGAAGGAGGCTTTGATCTGCTGAATGAACCTGACCTGTTTGCTGTGTTTTAGGCAGACAGTGGAAGCACAAGACGTGAGACATCAGAGACAGATGATAGGAAATGGACTCTCAGGGCAGAAAGACTAGGGAGAGCACAGATATGCCTAAATGACCAAATGAAAGTCTGAGCTCCATATGTCTTTCCATTAAGTAATATTGCAGGTCAGGATCTTCTTTTACCTCTTAGAGGGTTAAAACAAATGCCCCTCCTTTCTTCCCCCTTTCCCTGCCCTGATGACCTGGAGGGGAAGGCTGTTCCAGAGGGCAGAATTGTGGAGGGAAATTCATGTGGAACACAGTCCCAGACTCTGAGAGGATCTTGAGTACGCTGCTCTCTTGGCAGTTCAGCTTGAATTTACATGGGCAGATGATGGCAGGAGAGGAGGGGACTGTTTTAAACTCAAATAGGGGAGGTTTAAATTAGATGTTAGGATGAAATTCTTTACTCAGAGGGTGATGAGACATTGGCACAGATTGCCCAGAGCAGCTGTGGCTGCCCCATCCCTGGAAGGGCCCAAGGCCAGGTTGGATGGGGCTTGAAGCACCCTGGGATAGTGGAATGTGTCCCTGCCCTTGGCAGGGGGTGGGATGAGATGAGGTTTATGGTCCTTTGCAGCCCAAACCATTCCATGATTCTGTCAATTATTCTACAAGGAACAGGCCAGGTATGGATCAGAGTGACCACGGTCACAGACTCATGGTTGTTAAAATCTTTGCAGCTTCAGGCTCTACTTAATAAACACCCCAAGCAGATTTCCTACAGCTGTGGTTACAGAAAGGCAGCAGTCTGGGTGCATCCCTTTGGTTCCCTCAGTCTCAATGAGCCTGGAAAATCCTCAGACTGCCTTTATTGTCTGTACCACACCACAGGCCACAAACCCCTGCACCACCAGCCTGAGCCACTGAAGATCAATAGTGAAAGAGCAAAAGCCACAAACTCTGATGTGCCTCAGGAAGGCAGTGAGGAGATGAAGGGCATTGCCAATGTGAATGAGATCTACATGAAAGAGCCTCATCATTGCACTGCTTTCATGGATTAAAGGAACAATTGAGCAGAAGAATGAGAAGGCGGTGCCAAGAGGAAGAGAAAATATGGAGGAGGGAAGCAGGGTTTCTCTGGTTAAACCATTCCAGTCACGTTCCTGGCACACAGGCAGAAAAGCACAGCTGCTTTACATCTGCTGAGAGCACTGGAACTGAACAGGCACCAACATAAGTATTCTCAGCCTGTTCAGATGAGGTTTTTGTTTGCTCTGGTGTGGATACAATACTTTTTGTAATTAGTAAGATGGAAAACTATTTTCTAATGCCGCTGCAATAACTGATTTGGCTTATAAATGTTTTCTCTCAAAGGTCAGGCCTGTAGGGACTTACAAAAGGCTAATTTTGTCACTCGAGTGTCAGACCTGGTGCCCACCCTGAGAGACACAATAACCACTAAATTACACAATTTAAATGTTCCATGCTTGTATCAATGAAAAACTCTGACAATTTTCTTTCATGTAGCAACTTGATTATATTTCATGTGGTAAATCTCCCCAAATATTTTAGGGCTTTGTGCCTGAAGTGAGGCCCACATCCCTGGATATCACTGTAATATAAAGATAACAATAACATTACAATTTTTCTTTACCTAATTTATAGTCTTTGGGGCATATTTGGAGTATGGCTCTGAAGCCTGCTAAAACCCTCAGCTGACATGAGGGAAGTTCATATAAATGCAACATGAAGAAATCTTAAATCCTAGCTCAGCATCTCTGTTTGATCCTCTCCACTACCCAGCAACAGCCAGGAGGTAACAGGAACTAATAAACATATAAAATGATGTGATTGATTTAAATTAACCCATTCATTGACACTACTGCTAGAGGGATCATGTATTTCAAACTCCAACTCATTCTTTGTGTGCAAATGAAGCTTCAGCTAGTATTGATAAGTATTTTGCCTGCATGAGTTATGAGAATGAAGACTTTAAAGATGAGGAGAATATCAATTCAAAGGGTGACTGTGTTATACAAATTAAAGCCTGACACAGATGTGAGGAGTTTGAATCTGGAATTCTAAACTCACTGCTATCAGCAAGAACAGCTTTGGGTCTTCTATCCTTGGCTGCTTCTATTATTCAGTAAGGTTTTTTTAGCTTCATATTAGCTGATAGTACACCTATGTGGGTGACAGGAGCTGCAGCTGTGCTAATTATGGCAGAGAACAGCAGTGCATTCTTCAGCCCAGCTCCACACTGGGACTGTTTGGATGTCCCATGGCTGTCTGCATCTCACACAAGCACTGGCAATGCCTGAGTCTTTCAGACAAGCATGTGAAAGAAATTGGCATTTCCCAATGGCCTTATGAATATTTAAAGGTGAAAGAACATCTTGCTAAAGTTACCTGGTGTTTACTTCCATGTTTTGGGGCTCTGTGTGTGTGTCTAGGTGCAGCAAATGTGCAGGTAGAACTACAGAACAGGGAGTTCAGATCTGTGGAGCAGCTTTCTATGTTTGTTGTAGCTTTAACTGTATCTCAGCCATATGCCTTGTGCAGCATGTTGAGCAAACACCTTTTTTTATAATTCTTATATCTCAGGGGAAACACTGACAGGGCCATGGCAAACTGCTCATTCAACTAAGTGTTGGTGAAGAGGCTGCTGAGGATCAGGCTTTTGGAAAAGATTCAATGCCACTGTCTAGACAGAGGCAAGAAACAAGGGCTCCCTTTCCCCTCATCCCCTTGAAGCCTCAGCACAGAGCAATGCAAGCCTGCTAATTAAACTGGAGTTTTGCACTTCACCCTAAGGAATTTCTATCTTAAAAAAAAGTAGGTCATTTGATTGACATGTATTCTTCAGCATCCTAATCTCCAGTGAGGAAATGATGAAAAATGAGCTATGCTGAATGCAGACAAAACTGAGGCTACACAGAAACTGAATGCTGGATTACATAAAAGGCTGAATAAGCCACCAATCCCACATTAGGAGGAACAGAAATAAGGAGGAATAGTGCAGAAAGCCACACTTTTGCTGTGGTTTACAGAGGCTGCTGTTATTTGCTGGACAACTTCCATTCAGTCTGATGGAACACCAGATTTCAAGTGGTGGGTGTGTTTCAGTGGTGGTCTCTGACACTGGGTCCAGGCAAGAAATGAAGAAAACAAGGCCAAGACTGGGGCACAGAAAGGTCTTGGTTGGGAAATGGAGCTCAGCATTGGAAGAGAAAAGCATTGGAAGGGTCACCCTCTCCTAGTGTAGAAAAAGGAACAAAATGACTTGGCCAGGGACTACTTTGCACACAAAACTTCTGCTTGTGAACTCTCAACTCTCTCTGCTTGCACCCCAACATGTGCTGAAGAGCAGCATTAGTTTTTCCTTTAACTTTTGGGAGCCATGTTCCAGCAATCAGTCTGCCCAGGTCACTCTATGGATATGCAGTGCCCAGCATGTTCAGAAGTTTCTGTTTCTTTGAGATGCCTTCATTTGTGAATGCTCATTTTCCCACAGCACATCCAGGCCTGGTTTTCAGAAAATTGAAGCTGAGCATTTGTGAAAAGAAGGGACCCTCGAGTCACCCCAGACTGTATACTCAAATATAAACTGTGACTCACTTAAAAATGTAATTCAGTATTTTTATAGGAGGCTTTTTTTAAAAATCTAACAATATTTGTATTATTAAACTTATACCAAATGTGTATTTGGAAGTATTTCTCACTGATTAGTATAGAGACATCTTGGGTCTCACTGTAAATTCATGAGCGTCTGTTTTTCATTGTAGTGAGAAAGCTGTGAGAAAGCATCCAAGGCAGACTATTCACCACTAAGAATTAAGCATCTATGGTGAGGTGGAATACGGGGTTCTCTGTTTCCTCTTGAATGATTCCATGCCTGAAGGTTTAATATCTAACAGATCTTTTTCTTCTCTTAATGCCAAAATACTAAATTACTTGCAAGGTAGATTTTGTTCCAGAAATTTGTTTCTAGTGTTGGTTTCTAAGGTGGTATAATAAGGTGCTGCAATAGCTTGTGGCCTGTTTGGGGTTATTTTTAAAGTTACTAAATAGGGTTGAAAAAAGGAAACAGGACACAACAGAAATGCCTCTTTCCTCTGCATATTCTGCTGCTTCTTCACCTTTCCTTGGATAATTTTGTCCTCATCTATGTATTCAGTGTAAATTCAAAATATTATGAGGAAGAATTTTAAAATTATTTGTATTAGCAAATGAGCTGTGTGTCTTTTGGGAACATATAAGTCCTGGATTTCAGCCTATACTAATGCTGGGTTTAGAACAAATGCTCCCTGGCTCCAAACAAACCTAAAGGCTGTGTGTGTCCATGAGCACTGGTTCTCTATGACCTTCCTTTACTCTTCAGTAGACCTTGTCTAATATTTCCCTTCTCTCCCAGAAAAATGCTTCCTTGGAAGATTTAGTCAGATGATGTTCGAGATCCTTGAGGAAAGGTCATCACTGCAAGGAGCTGAGCTCTGGTGACATGACTTCAAAATTAAAATAAAAGGCTAAAAGGTATAACTATGGCACAGCTAAAAATAGTGACTGAAATTCCTCTTCATTCTCAAGCCATATAAGGATCTGTGCATAGCTATGTCAGGCAGGATCCTCATGCAAAAAGAGATGAAGTTTTGGCTGATTTACCATGGGAAGCATCATGTTCATATGTTTCCTTTGTAGAGCTAAATCATAATTCTGAAGTTGTCAGAAGGCCGCTCTTTAAATTAGAGTAATTTATTGCTGTATGTGCCCAAGAACAGCTACAAATGTAAACACAGGCATTCCCTTGGCTATATCCACTGCACTTTTCCAGATCATTTCCAAGTGGAAAAGAAGCCTAACAAAGAATGAAGCAAAATTTCTCTGCCAGTCACAATCAGAAGATTAATCCTTCTTTTCTAGTGCCTATAAACAGTAGACCAGAGTCTGGTCTTTGTCTAGAATTTGCAGTGACACTGCTGGCAGTGCCAGGCATGGATGACATGCAGGGAAAATACACTGGCTTTGTGCAGAAATCTCCTTGCTAATAAACATCTCATCTACCTGTATGTGCACACGTGCTCCTGCAACACAGGGATATTTAGAGGCTGTTTCACACTCCAAAATTGGTACTTATGGGAAATGATAAATGCAGTACCTTGGTACTCACAGTGCCCTTGTGGCACCACGTTCCTGAAGCATTACCTGTGTGATACATTGATGAGGTGGTTTAGATTTTCATGTGACAGAATGGTGAATGAGCTTGACCTGGCAAATCTTGTAGGATTGCGAGGCAGCAAGCCCTGCAAATGAAAAATAGCACTGCAAGGTTCCCTAGAGGGACTCCAGGATTCCCTGTATCTGGTGATACTGGGTTCCCTGCTTTTTGGCAGTGTTGGAGAGAAAAGGTGCCCCAAGATGCTGAGGGAGAGAAGGAGGTGCTGAGAAGGAAAAGGTCAATTAAATAAAAGCTCCTCCCGCTGTTGACAAAGAAACATCCTAGAATCTGATCCGTGAACATGCAGGTTTTGTTTATTCCCATTTTGTGGCTGATTTGTATTTGGAATGAGGTCCAAACCATGGTCGCATAATCTCTTTTTGCAGCCCAATTTGTTCTCAAATGCAAAACAAATAAACAAATAAACAGGACCCCCAAACAAAACACAAATACATTTCTAGTTTATGTATCCTATTTCCCTGCATTTCAAATGAGTCCTCATCCCAGCACAGGCCAGACTCCATGTGATCCATGCCTTTTCATGCACTGCTCACATTCCTGTCTGTCTTCTGTGTCATCTTTTCATTGCTGCTTTAGATTAGCCCAATGCAGAGCCATTTATGGTTGTCATGTTATAAATCAGCCTTAATTGTTCAGCCTGCCTTTCATCAACTCTTCACATGTCCCACAGCACTGATTCTTTTGAGGCACCCAGCTTGCCTTTACTGCTGCTTGGCCTTACACATCCATATAATTCCATTTGGTTTTCAAAGATCTCTGTCATTTTAACACAAATCCCCAGAACTGTTTTGGATGGGTTGTTTGCTATGGTTCATGTATGTACCTATACATTAGAATTTAATATCCAAGAGTGAAAGGCAGCTGGTAGATCTGGACCAGGTTGGTCTGGAACCCTGTGCTGGTGGATTATTGACATCATTTCTGTGTCTGTCCCTTCTCTGGTTTGTGCAGTGATGATGCCTTTTCCCTTGGGGAATTTGCTGTCTTTCTCTCTCTCTCTCTTTTTTATTAAGAACATTTTCCTAATTTGATGCCTTAATTTGAAACTGCTTTGTGCTGTGTATTGTGTTCCAAGGCTGGGAATGATTCCCAAAGCTGTGTTTTCATGGCACACTTTTGCATCTCCATTGGAATCAAATGTTATGGAGACTGATGGCAAAATTCCTTTACATACTTCTGTATTCTGAGGTATTTTAGAATATGGTGACATCTCTTTCCTTCTGAACTTTTCTTTTTTCTGTGCACGTATCCTTTGCAGTTCTTTTGTCCTGCAATCTGTCTGCATTTTTATTACCATTTAGAAACATTTGTAGTAAGAGAGGAAGGAATTGTAAAGATCACAACTGAGTCAAAGTGAGATCTGGATGCCAGTGGAGTCTGAGCACCAGATTTTCCAGCATACCCAGCTGAAAATACAGAACAGGAAGAGGAACATTAAAATAAACTTGTTCAGCTAAATCTGGCAATTTAGACTTCTACCTGCAGCCTCCAAACCTCTCTTCCACTGTAATCTCCATTTGCTATACAAAGAAATACTTTAAATTAAAGCAAGGGAGAAGGTAAATTTTCCAAGGCAATCTTGTCTGTCTCTCTTTTGAGGATGCCAAACTGATGACAAGAATGTTATTATTTGTATATGTATATTTAAAGTTGATTTAATGAATGAAACCCATGGAGTCTAACCCCAATCTTATTAATAATTCAGATGCACAGAAACAAGAAGCTGTTTTACATTTGAAGGATACAGAAATTAAAGGATTGCTTTCAAATTTATTTTTAAGTTGGCAAAATATTTGTGTGCCCATAATATCCATTTAATTTTGGAGTTTGGTGCATAAGGAATGCTGGGACAAGATGAAAAGTAAATGTAGTAAAGATGGGGTTCCTGGTAGTTTTTTTTGCCTTCTCTCAGTCTCCTTGGGGCTGCCTGTGAGTTGTCTGTAGATATCTCTCCTTCTTTAATAGTGCTTTCATATTTACAGACCCAGGTTTGCTCAGGATGCTGGGAAACTTGGCCTTTGTGAAATATTTGCAAATAACCGGTGATATGAAGGAGACTATAGGGCTTTAAATATTTCATTAATTTGTCAAGGAAATCTGGAAAACATCTGTCTCCACTGTTTGTTCTTCTGTTGCTTTGCTTTTAATTATCTCTTTTAAATGGAACATAAACTACCATTTCACAACTTTATTTGATAGACCAATCCATAGACAAGTGCCGTGACATGCACAGACCCCTGGACTGGCCCTTCTCCTTCTTACAGATGTCTTCTATGCAAACATTTCCAAACTAAATACTGATTAAAAACAGTTTGAGGACCAAACACAAACAGTTTCAGTGAACAGGCACATTAAATACCATTGCGGAGGTCAAAACAAGACTTGTTTAATTTTTGTGTGTCTCCTCTGTTCCATGGAAGGGGAAGAATCAAGGCCCACAGTGGGACTTGTCCTCACGTCAGCTGCTCTGCCTGGCCTGGTGTGGTCTCTGCTGGCTGTGCTTTTATAGCAGCAGGCCATACCTGGGACTCTGCACTTCCACTGCAAAACAAACAAACAATTGGCTGTTTTTTCCATGAGTGGGAGAAAATGGATAAGCCAAAATTGCAGCTAGGCAGATGGGAAATGTGGATCAGAAGCGAAGCTCGTTGGCACTGCAGAGGTTTTCAGGCATGTTGGAAATTTCTGTGTCAGATGAGTGGAAGAACAAGTTAGAGATAAGGGACTGTGCAGATGTCTGCACCAAGGGATGCACGCGATTTCAGGGCAAGTAATGATGCAAATTGTTCTCAGAACAAAGCCAAGACTGATCTGTGCCTTGTCCTGGTTAGAAACTGGAATTTGCATGGAGCAGGGTTTGTCTAAATCAGTGCAATTTGCAGAATGCTTTTTTCCAGTCCCTGCATGGTTGCATTTACCATTGCAAGTGCAGGAAAAAAATAAATGCACCTGCTTTCAGGAGCTGATGCAGAGATATGAGATTATTGGTGGCATCTGTTGTTCTTTGAACAAAAGAATGAGCACAGTTGCCTTTTAGCACTGACAAGCCTGGCTGCAGAGCTGCAGAACAACATTTGCAACAGCTCAGGCTGGGAAGGGGAGTTGGGACAGTGTTGACTAATGAAGTAGGTGCTACATTTCAGATAATAATGACCTGATAATTTCTTCATTTTCCCTTTCTCAGAAATCACTGAGATTGCATAATTTTTCCATAGAATGCCAAATGCTGTCCCAAAGGTGTTTTACCATGGGCACAGAGAGCACTCAGGTGCTTTTCCTACAATGCTAAACCCCGTCTTCTAAGCACCTTCATGGCCAGAATGAAGAAGAAAATTGTTGCAAAAGTGATCAAGACTCAAGTCAAAGTGAAAAGCTGAAAGGTGAAATGTGGAAATTAGGCAAAAAAGGAAAATTCTTTAGAAAATAATTCCTTCTGTTAAAAGAAAGGTGGATTTCTCAACACGCTACATCTACACATTTTGTAGATTCCTGATTTCTCTGGAGCTAAGGTGCTTGCACACCTGTCTTCTGAATGACACCTAGAACACACATGACCAGAACATGATTTCACTGCATTTTTCTCTATTAGAAATCTTTATTTCGGGAAAGAGTTACTTTCACCTAAGAGTTTCTGGAATGGGGCTGTAATTTTGGAATAAGATAGCTTTGGATCATTGTCAGTCCCAGGAAACATTCTGCATGTTCAGAGTTAAAATAATTTCCATTTGGCTTGTTCCCACAATGCAAATACCCACCTGTGCATTACTGGGAAGAACTTTACTGAATCATCTCTTCTTTTGGGTCTAATATTGATTTAATTGTGGGTTTTGGCACTACTTAAAAGCCTGAAGTGTTTCTAATAGATAAAATATGTTGTGTCCTTTATTTGTGTCAGCACTCCCTGGGGAATCTCACAATTCAGAATGTTTTCTTAGAGGCATATACATACACAAACCCTTGCAGACGTCAATTCAAGCACTGCACCCAGGGAATAATGACTAACAGACTTCAGACAATGAAGAATCCAATTTAAAATCCAAAACTGGATTATAAAATGCTTTCTTGTTCTTTGTAGATTTCTGTAATAAATTAATTCTCTTTGCTATTTCTAAATATATAATTATATTCATGTTTATGTGGGTTAGTCCCCAAGACCACAAGCAAAGCAGATTGGAAAGAAAGTTGTGGAGCTCACATCTCCAATTCTTGCTGAATTTTGAAATGGTGATGCTTTTATAGCATGAAGACAGACACTTTATAAATGGTATCTCAGCTAATTCAAATAACTTGTTTGAGAACTACTTGAAGTCACTAGAGTTTCCTCCTTTCAGGCTGGCTGGACTGGGGCATTTTGCAGAATTATTTCAGAGCCTGATTCAGACCATTGATTCCTGGTGGGCTATGGCTGTTCTGTGTTTCAATTTGCCCCACATAAATTTATAGGAAAAGAAAAGAGCAGTGTATTTCTGTTGTTCCATTTTCCTGGTCATTGTGAGCTCTTAAATCCACTTCTCATCAAAAGGAATACATAATTTTGATTAGGTTTTTGGGGTTAATATATGTCTCTTTCTATGTGTCACTTCACTATTTATCCAGTATGGGCAATATCTGGTTTAGATCACTTAAAAATGATTACCTCAGCTTGATCATGGATATTTCTTCCTATTAAATGCTTAAAGCCTTCAGCTCAGACTCTTGTTAGATTGTGAGCTCCAGTTCTCACAACTGGACCTTCCTGTTGGGTACTGCCCCACAAAACAGGTTTTTGCAGAAGAGGATGAGCTCAGTAACTTCATGTCTGGGATCTTCCAAACTCTGTGTGAGCCTTTGTGCAACATGGAGCAAAATTACTGCCTTTTGTCCAGCATTAAGCTTCTATTTTTACTTAGGTATATTGCATTTTTGCCTTTTACCCATTTTTAAAATACATTTTTAAAGGCACGGAGATTTTTCATAATGTCATAACATTTTTTTCTTGGACGAGTTTAGTGTTTTGCAGCCTGCAAATAAACTAAGTAAAACAATCAGAAAGTAACAATTCTGCCATAAACCCCTAGCTGAACTATAGTTTTATGTTAAAGACGTGCAAACAATAGAGATGTTAACATTAAAATACACTTCGGGATGATTACCAGCATGGTCCTATAATGGTTAGGCTCTGAGAGGTTTAACTTATTAAAGTCCAGCTTTCTGTTGATAATACAGACTCCCTTCTCTTCCTTTGACTTTACTGCAGTACCTACCACTCGCTTTTGGTTTATAGCAGCGTTGGAGATGTCTTGCTCCTGTCCCAGTGCCTCTTCACCTCATCACACTCTCATCAGCTGCCCTGGCTGACGTGTGTCATGAATTTAGGGCAGGAATCCAGCTCAGGCATATGGAAGTTTTCAGGGCCCGGTGTGGCAGCGTGCAGCTCAGCTGAGATCTGAGGGGCTCACAGGCAGCTCCGAGTGCCTGGCTCTGCTGGAGCAGGATCTCTGCAGCGTGGGACCTGACCCGGCCCTCCCACCCCCTGTGCAATGGAAAACCAGCTGAGGGCTTTATTTACTGCAGCTGCCCATGAAAGCTGGTTTAAAATCAACATCCAGAGAACAAGCCGTGGGGTTCCAAAGCAGGACAGAATTTAGCAGAGAGGACAGTATTGCTCTTGGACTGGGAAAACAACCATTCTGTTTAGCAAAAAGATTCTGAGGTCTTGAAGTGTATTTATTTTCTGATAGGAAATGACAGCAAGGCCTTTTAAAATTCCCTGAGACAGGTCTGTGGATACAGGCCCCAGAGCAGAGAGCAGGCTGTGTGTTTTACCAGGGCCAGGACAATGGGAGATTTAGTCCCATGGACTGTTATTTCAGCTTTGGGATTGCAGCTTCTTCAGTTATCTCCATATCTGACACAAAGCAACATTTTTGTTCAAGCTGTCATATTTCCTCAAAATCTTCTAGTTCTTGTAAAAGGTTTCATGGGAAACCAGCTCTGCCTTGTATTCAGTGACCCAGGGAGGTTGCTGTATATACACACCTTGTCAAACAAATATGGCAATGCAGATGGCTTGGGACATGGAGGAGACAAACAGAAATGGTGAGAAACAGAAATCCCCAAGTCCCCCAGCCCTGGCTCAGGATTTGTGAAAACAGCATCTTTGGTTTATAGAATGTTTCTCCACCATTTCTCTAAGGAATCTTGGACCTCTGAGTGAATTTATGGCCTTATTTGTTTTCCCTATATTATTTCTGTGCAGCTGTTTTTTCCTCTGTAGAGGTGTGTTACTGCTTTTTGGTGGAGCTGAGTTTCCTGTTGGAACAATCTTGCTTAACCATGTTCTCCTACATTCCCTTTTGTTACCTTTTTTTTTTTTAAGATTCCTCCTGTCCCTTTTGGCTCATCTGTTTCATTTTCAAGGCATCCTGTTTATTTTTCCAGCTATTTGTTTTTAATATGTGTTATCTGACCTTTTCTGTCTGCTCTTTTGGGGATATATACAAAGCTCTTCCTTTATTTGCATTTGCTCTTCCTTCTGCCCTCCACAGTACCTAATGTTCATCAGTGGAACCCAAGATCAGGAAATGGGAATAGACATCCACAAGCCCACAGAAGTTGATATAACGGGCAAAGTCCATTTTCACTGTGCAGGTGTGGAATGCTTCGAATCACCAAGATGTGATTATATAATTGTATAAATGCAGGGCCTTGTGCTTTATCCCAGGAGCTCCATGACACAGTTCTGGGGCAAGACTGCAGCTCTGGGAAAGTTGTTTGAAAGCAGCATCCTCCCCTCTGGTTTCCTTGAGCATGACATCCATCACCGAGGGTGGGAGCAAAGCAGGATAAGGTAACACCTCATCTGGGAGAAAGGCCTGCAGGGGCTGATTGTGACTGGAAATAAGATCATGGTGCCACTTCAGCAATGTGCTTGTAGAAGAAGCCAGGGAACTTCTCTTCCTGGGAGTGTTTTTCCATTGTTGTGGAGATTACCTCTTTGGCCAGCTTCCTTTTGACATGCTCCCATTTAAGAGAAAGCTGCTGAGAATCTGACAGTGCCTCTGGCTAATTGTGCTTTGGCAGTGATGTTCATCTGAGGTGGCTGCTTCCAGAAAAATCACTATCCAGACATGGCAAAAGCTGGCAGACATCTTTGTCAGGGTGAAGCACAGAGCACAAAGGCAGATTTATCACAAAAATCAATACCACAAGCTCCTGGGCTGCCACTGTTTATTCATCATGGCTGCAAGAGCCACACTGTCTCCAGAATTACTGTCATGGAGCTGTGCTGGCACCTGGCATTACCCCAAGGGAGAAATTTTTACAGGCTACAATTCACAATAGTTCTTGCTGCTTGCAGGATCCACTGGCTTCATTTGGTGGAGATGCAAGGCACCTTTTGCTCCCAAAAGAAGCAAAGAGCTGAGCTGTCAGCAGCTTTACCCTGGACTGGTCCAGCCAGAAAATGAGTTGTTAATGAGCTTGCAAGCTTGCATTTTGGCAGACAGACATGGTCACCAGGCCAGGACCAATCTTCTGGGAAGGTGTTCTTTGTTATCCTGATTTGCTTCTCACATTTCTGATTTCACCCATGCAGCTACTGCTGTGTGTGTAACTTTGTGTGCCCACTTGTGATGTGGGGAAATCTCTCTCTAGCCACTGAAACAGATCTGCTCCTCTGGGAGTGCTGATCTTAATCCAGGCCCAAAGAAACTATAGGGGAAAATGCTGGTTTCCAAAAAGCTTCCTGTAGCTTCAGTCTGTTCCAAATAGACTTTCATTTTCTGCTCCCTTTGATTCAGTGATGGAACACAATCTTTTCCCTCAAACTTTGGGCAAATCTAGAGCAGGGCTCAATGCTGAAATCTAAATCATGGGTGCATGAAAATGGAATGAAACTACATTAGGAAAGTTCAGGTTGGACATTAGGAAGAGGTTCAGAGAGCAGGTGGTTGCTCACTGGTTTAGTTGTAGGTGGTTCTGTGAGGAGCAGGGAGTTGAGCAGGGTGATCTTTATGGGTCCCTTCCCACTTGAGACACTCTGTGCTCTATATTTATGTGCTGGTATAAGCATGGCACCAAAGGGGAGAGCAGGGAGTGATGTTCATGAGCAGATTGACAGCATTTGCCATGTGTGTGACAATTCTTAAGGCAGAAAACTCAGGAGACTCATCTGTGTTGATTCTGGCCCAAATCCATATGCCAAAACATTTCTGTGAAGGGAGCACACCCTTTTTAAAACATGCGTGTTATGAGCAGTGTTTGCTTTGAAAAGGCAGAGCACAATGGGAGGCAGCCTGTCCTGGTGGCTCGTGTTGTGTCAGGGTCTGGTGGAAGGGAGCTCTGGGACACTCTCCCAGGGCAGGAGAACAGATTGTGCCATTTAACAGGAGTTCACAATCTTGCACTTCTCTCCCCCACCCCTTCCCTCCCATTTCTGCCATTCCTCTAGAGGGAATAAAGCACAGCCAGGTGAGGTCCTCGTCTCAGCAAGAGGAAGCCTCAAAATACCCTGATGACCATGGCCTTGTTCTTTCCATGTTGTTTCTTCTGCTGGTTTGCTTTGATTGTGGGAAGGCTACAGGAAAGGACTACTCATTGAGAGTAGCTCATTGTTATTATTTCAGCTGGGGGAAGAAAATACCTAAGAAAATTACTTGGAAAGTGAAGTTCCGTAAATTGACATGGCAATTGTTTTAAGTATGTGAAATATTTTTACTAGAATGGTTTTGTTTGCATTCCCAACTTCAGCTGTTTCAATATGGAGGAGCAGTTGAGAATCTACATCAATTGGGACTGAGATTTCAAGTATCACCTTCCTAATTTCCTGCTCCTGGCCATCCTTTTTTGCTTTTATGTGATTTCAGTTGCAGGTAGTTATATCAGGACCTCTGATTTTTGACTTCTGATCTAATATTTTTTTAGAAACTGTAATACCTTGAGTGGTGACCTTTCACCTCCAGGTTTAAGGATCAAACCCACTGTAACTGGAAGTGACTATGGTATTTATATAGCACTTAAAACTCAGATTAATACTGTAGTTTATGTTAACATTTTTCAGCCCTGAAACGGAATCATTTATGGTTTTTCTGCCATATGTCTTTAAATGAAGTCTTATTGTTTTGGAGGAAATCAGATTTTTTTATAGGAAAGCATCATTTGGTTCAGGATGCCTTTTTTTCCCCACTGAAGAGCTGTGTTACTGCAAGCTCTGTGAGGAGCCATGACCTTTCCACCCCTGCCATTGGCATCAGGCCCTCCATAAGGGAAGCCAGGAACAAATGCTCTTGGGGGCTGTCTGTTCGTCTCTGGTTCAGCCTCTCCAGAAGGCTGCAGTGCAGGGAGCACAACTACTCAGGTGAATCTCTGTCCTTGAAAAGTCTCCTTAAGGAACGTTTTAAGACTGAAAAAAAATATGCCACAGTGGCACCTGGATGCAAATCTGTATGAATGACTTATTACCATGGTGATGAGTTTGCTGTAGTTACTGACAGGATTTGTAATTACTGGACAAATTCTTTGCCTGTGTATGCTCCTTCTTTTCCCTAATTTCCAGTACTGGGCATTGATATGAATAAGAGGGTGTTATTAATATGGCACTGATTTCCTTCCTGGGCTAACATGTGTCCCTAGTGAACACATCACTGAAATTTCAGACATTCCTAAGGAAATGTTTGGCATGTGTGAGAAATGGGAGCTGACTGGGAGAAATCTCCATGCTAAACTCTTCACTTTTTATTCACTTTTGTCTGGTTTCTGCTTCAAGTCTCTCCCTTTGCATAGAGTGACACAGGCTGTTCACTAATGTGGAGACAGACTCAAGTGAAACCATGTTCTGGAAGTTTTCCTGCCTGCACCTGAGATCTTGTGTTGGTTCCTTACAGAATAGAATGGATTTGGTTCAGTTGGAAAAGACCTTTCAGATCACTGAGCCCACCCATAACTGCCAGGTTCTCCACTAAACCATTTTTCTACCACATCTACACATTCTGTGTCACATCTACGGAACTTTTGAATGCTTCCAGTGGAGATCTCTCAACCAGTTCTGGTCAACTGGGACCTCCTCAGTTAGGCAGGACTGCTGATAAATCATTGTGAGTGGCTCTGTGAAATTCCCTCCCTCACTTCCCTGGGTGGATCCCATCCAGCCCCACACATTTGTGTGCGTTTCAGTGATGTGGAATTTTCCTGACCAGCTGAGAATAGAAAGGTGCAACATGAGTTGAAGGGAACAGGGAGGAATTCCTCCACCTGAGTATCTGATGAATGTTTATTGCTGGATTTCTCAAAAACATAGGGAAGAAATAACAACTGCTGAGGATGAGCTGATGATCTCACATAGCAAAAATAAATTTCAGCACAGGAAATCTTGCCATGCAGTGCTTTTTCCTCTTGTAAAGATCGAGGTTCGTTGGCAGAATGTTTTAAAATACTTGTCAGGATTAATATTCTACGCTAGTTGAAAGACCTTGACAAAACACGTCTTGTGCTTGTGTGAGGGGCTGTGTGGGGCTTTTGCTGGCTGGGGTTAAACCATGGCTTCATCCAAAGCATTTTTTGATAGAATATACTTTATCTATGACGGAGCTGTAGCAGAATTGTCAGTGATGGCTCAGGAGAGATGGCAATGTGGGGATTTGGAAGAGCCTGGCTACTAAAGCAAAGACCAGACAACTTAGTGCTGTGACAGTCAATTTGACTCTGAGTGGGTGGTGTCATCTTCTAATGGGAATTTAATCATAGACCTTCTAGAAAGAATGGGAATCCAGAGATGATTAAGGAAGAGATGAGAAAGAAAAAGCATTTTGGAGAAATTTCCTCACAGAGAGAATGATTCATTTTGGACTGTGCTGTTAAAAGGCAGCTATGGAAACTGCAGCTGTGGATGTATTAAATAGGAGTCAGGCAGGTGCTTACTGGAAAAAATGTTATGGATGGAAACAAGCACCAGGAGGAGTGGGAGGAATCTGCAGAACCAGCTTCCGTTTTTTAGTTACAGCAGAATAAATGCGTTATTCTGCATTTGCAATGCAGATACACAACAGTTCTCAGTCTGAGCAGATGCTTGGTGGCCCTGGATTTTCATGAGCACTTGTCCAAGGGGCCATTCTCACCTTCTGCTGACATTTTTTAAAAGGAAGCAGCATATTAGATGCCAGGATGAAGGGAACAGTTTCAGCATGGAAAAGCTTGAGTAATTATGGTGTAATAGAAAGCAAAATTTGGCCCACATTAGTTTCCTCCAAGAGGACAGTTTTTTCCATTACTCTTAGCATGGAAGAATATCCATGATGTGTGACAGTGTATCAAAAGTTTAGCCCTGCTGAGAAAGACAGAGAGCTGGAGATGTTTCTTAGGTGTTGGGGAGAAATACAGGAAACAAAAAAGGGATGGTTTTGAGTATTTTAAGAAGGGCAGCTGAGAGGGTTCAGAAAGTTGAGGCCTGTTACTGGCACCGTTGTGACTTAAAAAGGAGATCTGATGTTCTGCAGTGAGGGACTTGTTGGGATGTGAGTCTGCAGGGAAACTGAAGGAGAAGTTCCAGGAATGCTCCTTACCCAAACCTGCTCGTTGTCCTCAGCTCTCACTTCCTTTTCCTTCTCTCTCCTGGCCTCTTGGATTCACCTTTCATGTAACTGCAGATGTTGCCACTGGTTTCTGTGAAGTCACTCCTATTTATGCCGGAATCTGCAGAGGAGGGAAAGTACTGATCATGAGGAGAGACAACATAAAAGGGTAAACTGCTGGAGATACTCACAGAGGCTGTCTCTGCTTTCTTTCTTGCTTCTCAGGTGTGAGTTCATTGACTCAGGGATTGCTCTGGATGCCTCTGGGTCATAATTTGAAAATAGTTTTCAGTTTATTCCATTACACCCCAGTTTCTTTGGGCTGTCCCACTGCTCTGCCTGAACAACACCAGCACAAAGATAGCTCCAAAATACAGCTGTAATAATAAAAGCCTCAAGGTTATTTCAGAAAAGCAGGAACCAGACCCTCAGCTGGTTCAAATCAGATCACTGCTCTGGAGAGACACCAGTTTTACACTGAATGAAGATTTTTCCTGAGATTTATTTTTGCAAATGGCACAGGGAGAAAGTTGCTGGCGAGGGCTGAGGAGAAAAACATCCTATTTTCTTTTGGGAGAGTTTAAGACTTGCTGACTCAAATGCCAACCACCAGTTCATTATCTCCTAAATCCTGAGGATAAAATTTGCTAGGTAAAAAACCACATCTGTTCTTCAGCTCAGTTCCACCTCTTTGAAAGCATGTCCAAACTACCTTCCTAAATGTTTCCATAAAATGAGGCTTGGTTACATATGTTTCATTGTGTGTTGCATGTTTCCATGGCACACTGATTTGCCAGATAAAGCAATCTGCAGTGTATTTAGTCTATCTTAAAGCCTTTTAAATCTGTCTCCTCTAAGCTTGAAATTCTCTCATTCAGGCATCCAGCGCTGTTGAAACCCCTGTGCCAATAATTCTTAATGACGTGTGTGTCTAGCCAAAGTAATTCTCCTCATTCAATTTGCAATTTTCCAAGTCAATCCTTTCAGCATTGTGACTGTAGCCATTTATTTTGCATTCTGAGACGTGCAGCTCTTAAACAAAATGATCCTGACTTTATAGGCAAAAAGGTGTCTTATAATGAAGGGCAACCAAACTCAAAGTTTGTTTTGGAAACCAGGGATAGTTGATATTTGCTTGCTTGCTCTCCTGGGCTCAAAGCTGACTCCAATCTATGTACACAAAGTCTTCCCTTAGTATTTGACAAAGAAAAAAGCAGAGCCATTCCTCATTTGGCAGGATTTTCCTCCCTGCTCTTATTCAAAGAGCCTGCTGGACTGAGTCTTGGTTCTTCTGCTATTTCCCATGCTCAGGAGCTGATCTCTGCAGTGACCCACAGAAACTGCAGTTCAAACCTGGACTCCTGGTGTGCAGAAGCAGCATATTTAGGGTGTCCTGATGGAAAGAAAGAGGCCTTGTAGTGCCTAATGGCCAACCTTGACCATGCAGGAGATCTCGGTGATGGCTCAGGAGGGAAATTTTGCAGCCACTGTAAATGGGATGGCAACAATTTGGGTATTTGGAAGGAGCTGAGGTGAAGATCACTGGGTGGAAATGGGGGTTCTCATCAGAACAAACCAGAATGGGCACACATGTGGTTTTTATCTTCAGGAACCATTATGACTTACATGCTCATTTTGTCTTGAAAACAAGAAGCTTTTGATCCCTGCATGTGGAAGATTTATGTGAGCTCAAGAGGTTTTACTTTGGTCACTGTGAAAAAAAGAATTTATAAGCCTCCCTCATTTCATTCATTTATTTTTGCCTGTTCCTCAATACCCGTTGAAGGAACAGATACATTTAAGGATGTTTATTTTAAGTTGGTACTCTGGATTGAAAAGCTTTTCCATCTGTTTCTGCCCTGCATTTGATATAACATTTTGCAGATGGCAGCATTTATCAGAATCCCACTGCAGACTACTTACTGGCTTTGTGCCTTCAGAAATGGGCTGTGTTCATCACCACTGTAACTTCACTGAAATGGGTGGAATGACACCGTGGCTAAATCTGAGCCACCATCACAACAGCTTCCTGAAGAATCACTGTGTGCTCTGAGCTCAATGGCTCTGTCTTGGTTGACTTGTTTAATGTAAATATATTGAATTATATGTCGTTTTCATGATTACTGAAGATTACTGGCTTGCTTTAAGAACCTCTTGGTTCTGATCTTTCCAGTTCATGAATGATTTAGGGAACAGCTTTTAAGCATGTCATCTCAAATTGCAGCCACACATTTGGATACCCAAGCTATTTAAGCAGGCAGAAATAGGGAAGGCTCCTGCTGTCTTGATTGAATCCAGGAATGGTCAATTTGGCCAGTTTGTCTTTCACACATTCCACAAAGTATCACACCTCTGTCATGTTGTTACTCCCCACTCCTGCATTCCTGGATTTGTCAACATTCTCCCAAATTTTGTGTTGTGCAAGTCCCTTGGGGTGCTGATCCGAAATGCCTTGGTGATTTCCATGGAACTGCTTGTGGAGCCTGGGCCAGAGTCACAACTCCATATTCAGATTTCAGGATTAGTTCCCTTTGGAATTTAATTTTTATACTGTTTTTCATTTCACTGTCAGGTTATTTTTTCTCTAGTATTTTACCTACAGAAAGGTGCGGAGTGGACAGCTGGAAGTGACATAGGTCATGAGGCCCAATACCAGGCTCAGTTAGGGAAGGAACATTTCCATGCTTTTTTAGCTTTCTGGAAAAAAAAATATTTTGGGACCAAGCCTATTATACCTATCTGCAGCCAAAATGCCACTTGCTTTGGAAAGTGTAAAGAAAATTGGTTAAGAAACCCATATTAGTTAAGGGAGGTGGGAAGAAAAATAAAATTCGACTTTTTAAAGTAATTTTCCAGCCTGCCCTCTTATATGGCAGGAGTGGTCAGGAGTGAAGGAGAATTCCCTGCTAGGAGTGTTTGCCACAGAAAGCTCTGAGCACTGTTTGTTCAGTGCTGCTGTGGAAATCCCAGTTCCTGTCACGCTGAAGATTTACATGAAATGACAGAATGAAGATTTAACTGTCACTTTTCCATGGCCTGTTTTTTCTCTCCCTTCCTTCATTTTTATTATGCTTTGACAATATTTGGGAAAGCACTGTTTTCTTACATTGTGATTTACCAAGGCCCTGGATGCCCCATTGATACAAGTTGCCTCACTGTTTCAGTAAACACTATCAATAATTAGTGTGGCCAGCATGAACTGGATAGCCCTTTGTGTGAATTAGAGAGAGCCTCTATAGTTCCAGCTGTGACCCTCTGCAGTGAAAAGAGAATTTCTTTTGAATAGTGCCTGCCCAGGAGCTAATAATGCTCTGTTCTCAGAGCTGTGGGCTGGGAAAGAACGAGACCCTGAGCAATGTCAGTGTCACAGCAGTGCCCCAGAGCCTTCTCGGTGGTTAAACACATCCCAGGCATCAAGATGGAAAAATACTTCAGAGATTTTGTAAGCTGGAGGAAAAGTTCCAACTATTTAGTGAAATTAATGCTGAGATCTTCTGACTCACAGCACTAAAAAGCTGCTCCAGTCTCACTGCTGAATCAATTAGCTCAGCCAGCACCTTTCCCATCAAAGTAACACCTTCCCTTCTTTCTCAGTTTTAAGACCTGATTCAATAACTTCAATAACAGAAATACCCAAAGCTGTGTTCCTTTTCTGTACCCAAAGGTTGTTAGCATGTTTCACCTTGCCTTACTTGCACACCTACATGTTTAAATTCCCTTCAAACCAGAATTTGGAGCCTGTGCTAGAAATCCAAGTCCTTGCAATCAAATCAGCTCTGATAATATTTGCAGTTCTCCAGAGGAAATACAGTCCAGGGGTGTTTGGTTGGGACAACTTTGAGGATCAGAGAGATGCTGCTGTGGAGGGCATCAGTTTGTTTAACACAGCCAGGGGAGCTGAGCTGGTGACAGCACAACCCTGCAGCCTCAAAACTACAGCTGCAAACTGGACCCAGGTACACTGGGGTCTGAACACACAGCCAGGCCTGGATGCCCTCAGGATGTGCCTCACCTCTTATTCTGAAAGCAGCATTGTGCCTGTAACCTTCACACCCACGCTGGTTCCAGTTTGGTCACCAGAGCTGTCTGTAGGTCTCTTGGCTATGTCCTTGATTCCAGCAGAATTTTCTCTGTGTGGGTAGCTCTGTTAGCAATTTTTTGGCATTGTGATCCTTGCATCTATCTTATTTTTATTTTATTAATGATTAATTAGTCAATTATGTGAAATTAGCTTTTGCAATTAAAGAATAATTTAGAAAAAACATTGAGCAGATAATGCTCATTTGTCATTGAATTACTTATAACTCAGGGCTGTTGTAAATGTGAGGTGTTTCTAGTACTGTCTTTTCTGCTGGATGAAAAACACTGATTATAAATCCACCCTAATACAGTGCTTGGAGTGGCTCAGTCTTGTCCTTCAGTATTTGCAAGGAAATGGATTTAGATTTGTGATTTATGTAGGAAACAGAGCATTTGGACTTTAGGACATTGATGCAGCTCTGAGCTGAACTTTTGTTATGTGGAGTTGAAAGGGCAATGGATGTAACTGGGTGTTACTTAAACTGTCACATAAAATGGAATCTAAAATATGGTACCTTAAACATTGTTTCTGTGGTGGAAAGGGAAGGACAAATCAGTTATTGCCTGTGTAATTGTTTGGTTATCCATCAGATTGCTGCAAACTGCATGTGTGTACTTTTCAAAGTGCTTTGGTGTAGACAGACACAGACCTTTGCTCCCGAGGAATTCAATGATTTACCCCATGGGAATTGCTGGGCTTGCCAGAGTTCACTTAATGACACTGATGGGTCAATTCTCTGCCAGAGCCAACAACCCATCTTCATCATCTTCTCAACTTCACATCCACTAATGATCAGTCCTCATAATGAAGGCATTTTTCACCCTGCCAGGAGTCACAAGGAGAAAAATTGATTGACAGAGTTATCTGGATTGTAGTAATTAAATCAGGGCAGACAAATCCCTGCTCTCATTATATTTCAGACATGTCTGAACCATGAAAAACAGAGCTGAAGCTGATTTGCTTCATGCAGTTCAAAATGTGGCATTAAATGCTGTATGTGACATATAGGGTTACAATACATGAGTGTGAACAAATTAGAAAAGACACAAGTGGTCTAAATATGGGTGTTGGTTTTAACCATCTTCAGTGAAATGTGTGTATCAAGTATCTGAAAAAAGCTATTAAGGTGTTTCAGGAAATGAACCTGAAAGGGTGCCGTGCTTCCAAGGGTGTCCGGGCTCATTCATGTTTTGGAACAGCATTTGTGTGTCCCAGCCGGGTGCCAGGGCTGGCAGGCAGGGACAGAGACGCTGCAGGAGAGACAGAGCACGTGGAACGGGCAGGGAGCAGGATCGGTGCCTGCCCAGTGCAGCAACTGTCTGGGCTCTGAGCTCTCGTGTGTAGAGGAGAATGCAGATTTCCACTGCAGAAGCCAGAAAGGGATTTCAAATACCATTGGAATTCTTTTGTTGGTGAATTGCTTGTCGTGCAAGCACTTGCCTTGAAGGAGGATTTTGTGCAGATGTTCTTTGGG
Organism: Zonotrichia albicollis; assembly: GCF_047830755.1. Lineage (NCBI taxonomy): Eukaryota > Metazoa > Chordata > Aves > Passeriformes > Passerellidae > Zonotrichia > Zonotrichia albicollis. The sequence goes on from NC_133835.1 coordinate 12,862,016, forward strand.
TAATGCTGCAATCTGGATTCAAGAGTTGTCCCTTGATTATTTTTAAAGAATTTTTTCTTCCCTCAGTTTGTTAAGCTGAGCCATTTTTCAGATACTGTAAAATATTGTACCCAATTTAGACAGAAGATATTGCATGAACTTGAATTAACATTACCAGCAAATTAAGCTGATTTGATCTAGTTAATATTGGGAGAGAGGCAGATTAGGGTTTAAAGCAGGAAAATGGAGCAGGGAAATCTGGATTCAGTGGGACAGCTGCTCTGATAATATAACCTGGTGCAAGTTCACTGAGCTCAGTTTAAAGCACTGAGCTGCATTTATGGGGTATTTGGCCCATATATGATGGATTTTAAAACAAATCATAATAATTCAGAAGTGCAGATGACATCTTGTGCTGGTTTTGGCCTAGCATTCAGACAACAGTGTGTTAACCAGAAAATCCTTCCAGAAGGAGTGAAGACTTTGGGGACACAATGCCCATTCCCTTCACTTGGCTGCTTTTGTGGGTCCTTCCATGGGTGTTTTCAGTTTAACCTTATGAATGGTACAAATCCACCTGGAATTACAAAATGTTATGTACAACAGTCAGATTTAAAACCAGGCATGCTTTGGGATAAGATTCCACTTCTCATACACTATTTTGCCTGTGAACTTGGATTCAAATTGACAGAAGTTATTTTCTAAATAACCTTTCCAAGTAGGTTTAAGTTATAGGGCACTTTCCAAGTAGGTTTAAGTTATGGGAACCAGGAGATAGGTTTAACTCTTGGTCCCTGAAATTGAGGAAGAGCCAATGACTAGAGGAGGCCAGGAGAACAATTCAATTCTCATCCAATGCCTTCCAATGTGACTGAGAAAATGACTTCTAAACCTCCCGTAGCAATTTTTTTTCCCCTAAAAGCATGATGAAATGTCAAGAAAAAAAGCCATGTGTTCAGACAGTGCCTTCATGGTATTTCATGAGTATGGAGAAAAACATATCCACAAGAACAGTGTGGAAGTGGGAAGTAGCATCAGAACCTTGATTTAATACTGTTTCTGATGCTGGCACTTGTGAGAACCTGCAGCATTTCAAAGAACTTCTCTGTTTGAGTGCTTTTGTATAAAACAGATATAAACATTTATTTTCTGTCTGACAGTGTAGGTGTTGTGTGAGTCTGAGGTCGAGGGGGGTTACATGAGAGTCACCTGAGTACCCAAAATATTCCAACTTCGGTTCAAACTGAGCCTAGGGTCAATATCTGGAAAAGCTAATGCTACTGTGGAAGCTCCAATTTCCATCTTGAACGGGTTGAGCATCTTAGGAATGACAGCTGGCATGTCATGGCAATTTCTGTTGATGAGTCTGTCTTCTAAGAGCCTCATTAGAGTTTTCACTCACATGCAAAAGGATTCTGGGAAAGAATTGTTCTGACATGAGTCTCAGAGATGTGCACATTGCAATACTGAATTGACTTTGACCTGTCAGTGTCACACAACTTACCTGCTCTTGGCATGTTACTTAACATGCTTCCTTACTGTATAAGGATTGCTGGATTTTGTATCAAAAGGGGTTTAGGATTGCCCTTTTTAGAGATATGTTCTGGTGTAGACTTGTAAATTGCCAGTGTTTAGGCCAAATTTCATATTGGGGTCAGAAAGTTTGCTCATGCAGAAGTCACTGAGTGAACATCTGTTTAAGAATGGGGTAATGCTAATCCTACTCGAAAGAGAAAGGTGAAAACTGCCACAGTTCATTTAATGACTTGGAGACTGTTGTTGGAAATCGATTAGCTAAGTGTCCCTGAATACATTTTATTTCCAATTTTGTGATGACGTTCCAGGTGTACACACCCTTGTGAGTTGGAATAACTTGGTCTTCAAATGGCTGAGCAGACAAGCTGAGATGGTGATCTGTCAGTGTGCCTCTGGGAAATAAGGACAAAGGGCAATTTGTTAGATATGGGATTTGTTATAATTAAGATATTTAATTCTAATAACATGTCTGCAAAGCACTAAAGTTTAAAATGAAAAGAAATTGTGAATATGTCTGTTGTTGTAAGAACCCACAATTTACTTATGAAATATGACAAGTAGAAAGTGGGTTTAAGAAATTTCCCTGTTTCCAAGCAGGCTCTTGGAGGGCCTGGGATCTGCTGCCTCCTGTTTGGTTTCCATTCAGCCAAGGGGCTTGGTGACCTCCTGCACTGAGCAGAACCTGATTCATTCTTTTTCCTCACTGATTTCTCTGCTTCTTCCCTGCCCAGTTCAGAAGGTCACCTACAGCTACTCCCTTTGTCACAACAACTGAAGAGTAATAAAATCATGGGCTGCAGTGAAATCAAAAGATTTTTGTTGTAAGTGTTGGCACTGCCTTGCCTTGTGAAGCGGTGCTGGGAGGGAGGGATAGGTATGGGAGGTGTGGAAAGCAAGATGAGACTTTGAAGCACCTTCCATAAATCCTGTGTATTCCTCCAAATGGGTCAGGAGAAAAAACTTGCCCAATCTTAGTATGGAAAGGGAGCAGATGCAATCTGGAGGTCTCCAGGTCCATCCCCAGAGCAGCTGCTGCTGCTCTGTTCTGCCCCAGACCCACACAGCCTGTCCTGCTTTGTGTTTGCGACATAAAGAGGAGGAGGAGGAGCAGGGGTACAATGCTGGAGATGAGAGGCAGCATGTGGCTTCCTCACAACCTTCTACATTTCAGAAAGGGATCTCTCATTTGATGAAGATCCTTTTTTCTGTTTAGTCATAAACAGATGAATCCCATAATAGCCTCTGTTTCCTCTACTACAGGAGGTCTGTATGATTAATAAGATCTCCCTGTAGTGAATGCCAAGCCAAACAGATGAATGCAAGGCGCATCTGCTGTAGATTAAACATTTGGAAAAAACATTTTATAAATATTTTTTTCCACAACAACATATCCATATGGCAGTTAGCTAGGGTATATATTTAAAACCTTGCATGTACAGTATATCGCCATGCATATGTATTTAATATACTTATTAAATAAGTACTTATGTTGTCACTCAACAGATAGCTTTTTGATATGACTTTTAATCTCTTTGAGATGTCAAATCAGACTGTTTGAAAGGACCACATGTGCCCTATCAAGCAAAGCATGAGAAGACACTGCTTCTGAGTGGGTGGGTTAGTGGGAAGCAAATCTTTTATTTCATTATTTCTCAGAAACAAGATGTGCAAGATAATTACCTGGTTAGGATGAGGTAAGTGTAAAATAACATACCCTGAATATGGCTAGAGAGATAAGGTTGTCCTGGGTACCATGAAAACAGATCCTGAGGAATCTGGGATGTTAAACTAATAGGAAATTTCTTAGCTAAAAATCCTAACATTTAAATTTAGCTCTACGAACTTAAAAACACTGACATTATATCTTGTTATAATTAATATTTTGGACTTCCTAATCTAGCCAGAATGGGTTAAAGGACTTAACAGAAATAATATTTTTTTTCTCTGATTCTTGTTATATAAGGGAGGGCTCCTTTTTTATTTCTCTATCTCTGTGTGTGCCTTAGAGAGCTAGACTATAATTCTGGATTGATAAAGAATTAAGTCTGAGCATTTATCCCAAACTAAAACCAATTTCAACAAGTAAACATCATCCAGAGCAGCTATTGGCACTCTCACATAAGTCAATCTGGTTTTTTTAAGTATGTTGTTCTTGTAAAACTTAGCAATATTATTGTAGGCTGATTATCTGGTAGACTGAGATCTTTTGGTTTACTTGTCAAGAAACCAGAGATCCCGATATGTGATTCAGAGAACCTGATTCCTGAAATGTTTTCTATGACTTTTCTTGACTGGCCTTCCAGTCCAGCAGCCAGAAAGAGGAAAAATCAGCATTTCAAGGTTCCTTATGTGCTTGCTTGTTGTGTTGTCAAGGATCAGGGCCCGGTTTGCGTGTGTGCGTGGCAAACTGGGGCACTTCTCTGAGGAAAGGGCTCTCTGAACCTGACATGTGCTCTGGGAATGGCCAGTGCTTGTCAATTCCTGTCTGTCTGGGCCGGGAGAACGTGGATTTCCAGACCTTACAGCATGATGCTTGCAAGCAGACATGACGTTTCCCCACATCCTTTTTCACAGATTGCAGAACAGAGGAAAGTAATTGCCTGGCTTTGCTTTTATCACACACCATTAGGTGCTTTGCCGACTCAAACAAGAAAGACAAAAAGCACCTCATGTTCAAGAAACTTTTCATATTTATGTTCATTACAGCTTCAGACTTTGCTGCCTAAATGGTTTGTTTCTGGATGTTCTCGCCACAGTTTTCCTCATTTCTGAGTGTCCTGAGGGCAGGTGGGAGCATGGAGGTGGGAAGCTCCCTCACTTTTGAAATAGTGGCTTGATGACTCATGTCTCACTCTGCTTGAGAGGCTCATTTCTTGATGTCCTTGCTTAGCTGTTGAACTGAAAAGTGCTGCTTCACTGTTTGAAAAAATGATTTTGTTTTAACCAAAATGCCTGTGGAAATATCACTGAACAAAATTTTCTCAAACTTCGTAGAAATAGTTGGAAACTGGTGGATTTGAACTGGAATATCTTAGAGTGGTCCTTTTTGCATCAGGGCTGAAAAAACCCTACAGAATGTGAAGCTTTTCTGAGCATATCTAATTTCCAGAAGCATCTCTCTTCAAGCCCTAATGTGAGCCCTCAGTAGCTGTTTGTGATGTTCACAGCAGGTTTTTTCCTACATATGTCAGAACCATACCTTAAATTAGTTTTCAAGTGGATTTAGTTAAATTGTTTTAAAGACACTCTTTAATCCTTTAGCAGAGGATTATTTTAGACCGGTTTTCATTTTTTTCCAACGAATTGCATTTAAATTGATATCATCTAAGTTTATATTGATTTAATGGTGTCTCATAGCTCCTTTGTGCTGGTTTAGCAGAACTGATTAATTCAAGTCCTCCTGAATTCTGGATTCCAGGAATGGGTACCTGAGTTTTTCCAGCATTGCTGTGAGGCTGCAGCACCTGGAAGGCCCCGTGCTGGAGAATTCACCTGGCTGCCCAAAGCAAGCCAGAGACAGCAAATGATGCAAACACCTCCAGCTCTGGCTCAGTGCTCAGGGTATGAACCTTCCCTGCACGTGGGCAGAGTCCATCCAGGCAGGGAGCTGGGATGATCTCCCAGATGCTCCCACAGCATCCTGGAATGATGTGGCGAGATCATTGTGTGGGGAGAAGGTGCCCAGACAGTCCCTGTGGAGGCATCAGTAACATCCGTCAGGGATGTGCTGTTCTTAAAAGGCAGAGATGAGTCTGCAGGGCTGGTTTGTGTGGGATCCAGGGGGATTAGCACTCCTTGCTCTCCTCTGCCAGCCTCCCACAGTCTGACATGATTGTAGGAGAACACAGGGTACTCAGGATGCCAAAGGAGTATTTCTCTGAGGAAAAAAAAAAGTTTAATTCTTTTTTCCTGAAGAATAGCTTCTTTAAGTGAAAAAGGGGAGTGATACGGGTTGACAGACTGAATCTTTATTTAAAATTTTGTTTAAATGTGAATCATAATCCATTATTTGCAGTGGGTTTGTCTCAGAGGGGAAATGGAGTTGGGAAGTTGGTTCAGCAATGTCTTCTGAGGTGTGGATTTCCTGGGCAGGGAGGCATTGCCTTATCTCTCCTATTGGCACAAACCTGTCTGAGATGTGGCTGCTTAATTGTGTAACACCCTCTTCTCTCCAAAACTGGATTAAGACTGGGTTTTGCTTTTTGCTCTGAGCTCTCTAGATCATCACAGGAATGCCTGGAGGTTGTAGACTTCAGTCATCCCCTGTCTTTGCCAAAAAACTAAACCACATTTACCAGTAAAGATTATAGAAAAAAACCACTTTTGACAAGAAACTTCCAACCATGAAAAGATATATTCTAGGAAAATTCTTTCTGTTTTGCTATAAAAGTGCTTGTCCTTGGAAATACAAAACTTCTTCATTAAAGACAGTGGTTGGAGGAATCTAAACTGTTCTGCTTGTAGGACTACTCGTAAAAATAAAATTAGTTTTTATTGACAAAAATGAAGAGGATAAAACCACACCATGTGTTCCCATGATAAACAACTGCTTTCCTGTTCATCTAGAGTTCAAACAACAGTCAGGGCACAGTTTGGCTGCCTATGGCTAAGGACTTTTGACTTCTCTGTTTGGTCAAGGATCCACTGCAAACACTTTGTTCTAAGGTGAGAAGTGCATTCCATGAATAAAAAACCAGTTAGGAGCTGGGAAAGGGAATGACAAACTTTTATCTGAAAATGTCACTTTAACTCTCTCTAGAAGATACCTATGGTTCCCAGGCAGTATGTTTTTGTGATTTAGCTCTATTTCCTGCCAGATTATTCAGCTAGATACAGATCTCTTGCTCCTGCAGTGTGGAAACCTGAATAATAATTTGAGCTGCAGAAAGCCCTGGTGAATGGCTGGCCTACTTTGCTGTCCCAGGGGAAGGTGCACTTCTCTAATCCAGGAGCCATTGCTTTGGCAGATGGCTCTATTTACTCAACGAGCAGGTCAGGACAAGAGGAAAAATGGAACATAATAATCCAACAGTATTCAATTAAAGGTAGCTCTGTGCAACTGTACCTAAGTCACTGCTGCCGAAGCCTCTGGGGAGTGTGTTCATTTTTCAGCCTTGTTTCCTAAGGAAATGAGGCTGTCTGCCTTTCTGCCTTTCTGTCTGTCAGCATCTGTCCTCTCCGATTAATTTATTCATCTGTTTGCCATTATCAAGGAAAAATGGCCAAAGAGAAGAGTTTTCAAACACACGGAATTCCAGCAAAGTTAACAGAACTTGGCAAGTGAGACAGGAGGAGACCCTGAGGGTCTCCATGGAGGGGAAAGGAGATGGAACTGGATCCAACCATTCCAGGCTGGAGAGCAGGTCAGACCTGTTGGCCTCAACAAGAACATTCTGTGTCAGCAGTCTGAACCAGGATGGTCCTACTTGTCCATCCAAACATGTGGGAAATGTGGGAGCAGCCCAGGGAAACTGTCAAGGATGAGATGTTAGAGACATAACAGAGTAAGGTGGGACAGAGAAGCTCTTAGAAGAAAAAGATTTGAAAAACCAACCAAGGAAAAACAGTATGTGTTCCCAAAATATTGAACATTGTGTGTATTAAATTTCATCTCTGTTTTGACTGAAGCCCCAAAACTGGTTTTGGAACCAGATGTCCACATCAGTATTATTATGGCTTTTTTATTGCTAGGCAAGAAAAATATCATTTGCTTCAGCTTTCCTGGAACTGGAAGAACAGTGAGAGATGGCAGAGCAGGTTCAAGTTCCAGCTGATTATTGGATTCATTAGAAATGGGCTGTCTGAAGCAAAAAATACAGGCCAGCCCTGGAGGAAGCAGGGTGAGAAGGTTTGGGCTCTTTCCTTTGTATGCTGTCCATCCCCCCAGCAGATTAGATATTTGGAACTCTTTCCAGACATTTTTCATTTTGTTGGTAAATAGGCATGCACTTGTTCTGGGATTTCAGTCCCCAACTGTTCACTTTATCCAAGGGAGAAAGGCAGAAACATAAGTGAATCTCAAACAATAAAACCTCAGAATGGGTCAGGCCAGTTATTATTACATGATTTCAGGCTTTGAAAGGTCATTTATGTTTTCCAAGTTGGATTTATTTTTTACACTTATTTGTAATATTACCTCTCTGTGTTTCATAATGTCAGGGAAAATGTCTGGTTTCAGGCCTAAAATGTCAAAGCAGCATTTTCAAAATCACTCACCACTGAGCCAAATGTTTTTCTGCTGGAGTCAGTGGTAACAGTCCCACTTGCCTTAGGAAGCTCTGGATAGTGCTGAATGTTATGGAAATCCACATTTGTTACCATTTTTTTGGGCTGCACTCCTGCACATTCCCCTTCCTTCTCCTCCTCCACAGGCCTGTTCATGTGTGGAATGATTCCTGGTAGAAAAGATAAAAGCAGTTCAGAGTCCTGGACTCCCTTCCAATCCTTCCTAATGACTACAGGTTAAATCATGGGGCTGTTTTATGCCTTGGTTTACACCTAAGTGACACATAAAATCCCCACCTCAGAGGGCCTCACAGTTCAGCAACACCTGGGAATGACAAAGCTGCGGCTTCAGAAGTGCCAAGTGTATATTATGGGATAAACTGTTCCTGTGGTGTTGAGAGATGTAATGTAGATGAAGCTGATGCAATGTAGACATATGTCTCCATCTGTGCCTCCATGTTAGGGATTATTCTCAATGCACTGACTGCAACAACCAGAATTTCCCTAGCAATGAAAATCAGGGTTTAAAAAATTTAATAAGAAGAATCTCGTGCTGATAAAACCTTCCCAGTGCTTTGTCATGATGAAAACAAAAAAGGGTGCGCAGAATAAATTAATTTGCTGTTCCAATATCTATGATTCAAAGTGGGGTGTTTTTTTAATGGCTTGTCTCCCAGTCAGCACACAGTGAAACATCTCTGCTGTAGGACATTCCCAGTGCCATATTCTTAAGAATAGCTTTGCTTTGCCTACTCTAGAGATAGCTTATGTCTTCAGTTCTGAGTATTGCCAGATAAAAAACCTCTTAGCATTCAGATTTTCTAATCCCCTAGACAAGATAAAAAAATCCAACATCCCCCTATCGTTGTCTGCCCTCTCCTGTACCTTGCGTTTCTATCACATCAGCTTAGAATTACCTGATAAGAGAAGTAGGAATGTGCAATAAATTTGTGCTTCTGTATGGGAAGAATATTCCCTTTGACTTGTATTCAATACCTTGGTTTATGAACATTATCATTCTTCCTGATAGCCTGAGTGGCTGCAGAGAATTGCTGTGATAGAGCAGGATGAGCTGTGTGAGGGGGGTTTCTCCTGGTGAGTGTTTGGAAGGAGAGAATCATCAGGAATATTGTTCTTCACCCTGGATGGACGTGTGGGACTGCCTGAGGCAGCTCAGCCACATCATGGACTCCAGAGAACCTGAGCTGAACTCCTTCTAGGAGAATATTTCTTCCTCCTGTAATGGTTGTACAAATTCCTCTGCCACGCTGCATGGAGATAGGAGCAGAGAAAGGGTTTGGCCCAGGATGATGAAGAAGCACTGAATTTAATGATGGTGGTTGCTCAGAATATCTCAATATCTCAATATGGCCTACAAAGAATTAATGCTGATCCCATTAAAACTTCTGCAAGTGCTCCAGTTTACACAGAGAGAGCTAAACCTTGTGTAGCAGCAAGTATTGGCAGGACATAGCTCTTGAGCAATAAAACTCAGCAATACTAACTTCATGATTTGGTTTTGCTGTCAGATGGTCGTAATTCCACTGCTTTAGGGATTTCAAAGATGTTAGGAAAATGTAGGTTGCTCTGCTGTCCTCCACAGCCTCTGACATCCTGCTGCTCTTGGGCAGTGGGAAGCTGAGCTTTATTTAAATAATACAAATAACAATTACTAGGAACAGTCAAATTACTTTTGCTTTTTAAAATCATATAGGACATGGTAAAATCCAATGAAATGAAAATGAAAAATATGCTTTCATTTCAGTCTGCACAATCAGATGCAATAGTCTGTGTGCAAAAGGATTAGCATGCCAAAAATATAACTTGAGGCGAGAAGTGTAACTTCCCTCAGTAAATTAACATCAATAATTATAAGCTGTAAACAGTTGCAGATATAATTAAGATTCGAGGCCCAAGGGTTGCACATGCCTTGCTGCAAGTGATATCAGACTCTGTGATCTTGATGTTCAAGTCCCCTCCAGAGACAGCAAAGTTAAGAACATCCCCCTATGTGCAAATAATGTATCGACATTTTAGGAGTATTTGCAAAGTTCCTCTCTCCCTCTATTTTAAAGACAAACTAGGCTTTTGTCAAAAATTAGAGTTTTGTGGTTTTTCCTATGCTATTCCATTATTGTGCCTGCTCTCCTTGCAGCTGATGTGCTGGAACTGCATGCCAAGACATTGTTTTTAAAGGGTTAAATTAAGCAAGTTGTTACAGTCCTCTGCAGACAGAGAACTGTCCTCAAAGGTGGAGGGGATTTCTTTGTTAAATTTCTAAAAGGGGGAGTAAGGAGGAGATGGAGGAGGAGGAAAGGGGTCTACTGTGTGGAAGGAAAAAAGCAGAACAGGTGCTTGTGTTTGAAATATCCTTTCAGAGCTCCAAATCAATGGGAAGAAGAAAGACGGAAAAATTAGAGTAAGGGTCTGAAGTGAAACTATTTGATAATTTCAGGATGTGGAGATTATTGGTACCTTTAAATGGAATATTCAGAACTTTGTAGAAAGGCTTTAAAGAAAGCAATGGGATGCTCATCATTATGGGGAATCAAACCCCAAACTGTTCTTTAGGAGAGCTTGTGCTTCAGCAGAGAATTGTTTCTTGTTTTGGGATGAGGGCTGGACTATGACAGTGCATTTTATGGGTATAATTTGCCTTCAGAGTTATAATTTTCGGTGAATTATTTGTATCAGTGGAACTCCTTTTCTGTAAGTCCTTACACAAGTTACAAAGTGCCTTCTGTTGGATAGAATTTTTCCTTTCTCCAAGCACACCTTTGTGGCATTGGTGCACTCAGAGGACAGTAATGCAAAGGCCAGGCTATTAGCTGGGGGTGAGAATCAGAAATTACTCCTATTCCAGGTCCAGAACGGCCCTTGTTTCTGCACATAAACCATGTATGAGACATTAATTAATAGTCTGACATTAATTTCATGTGATGGGAGCTGTCCTGTTTGTTCCACTGCATGGGGAAGCCCTCAGATGGCACTTAAACCAAATGCAATTTAGCTGCACTTAAAGACATCTGGCAGAGCAGTAAAGGATGGCCTGAGTGTCCATTGGAGAAAAGACCAGGAACATAATTTTATCCTTAAGGTCAGGGAAAATAAGTCTGTGCAGTTCTGGAATCTGTTAATGGGGTCTGGGTGATGTTCAGGTAATACATCATTGACTTAAATGTTTGCAGCCTTTCAGTGCTTGTAGGACCTGCCTCTCAGGTGTCTTTGAAATGATCCTGTCAAGGTGTAAACTTTGTGTAAATGTGCTTTTACTGACACACTATAGCACAGAATGGCTCAGTCTGATCACAGACAGAAATTCATAATTTCTCAAAGAAAACAGCCTTTGAATAGTGTTGAAAGTTGTCGTGTCAAGCAAAATAGAGGCAAAGCCTTTAGCTCCTGGCTTAACAAAAGAGTGAAAAACAACTGAAGCTTAGGAGAATTGCTTGTCTGTTTGTAGTGATCCTCGTGGTTTGTGGGGGGGCCACGTCTTAGGAAGTTATTGCTGGTAACAGGCACATGCAAAGAGGAGATTGGAAAAAATGGTGCAACAAGTTTTTCTTGATCCTCCTGAAATATTTTTGTTTCCATTAAAAGATACAGAAAGGCTAATTTCACTGTTAAGAAATGGCTTGGCCATGAAATTAGAAGAGGAGGAATTTTATTTCAGTGGTTGATTTTTAGAAAAAACAAAGCAGCATCAACCCAAGGCTGGCCTGGGAGACCCTGGATGCTTGGGAAGAGCAGAGGTAGGAGCTGCTCAGCTCTTCCCCAGCTCCACTCTGCTGCTGTCATCCTCATTTTGCCACCTCACGCTCTCATGGCTGCTCTGCCCGTGCCACCCTCCAGCCCTGCCTGGAAGTCACACAAGGTGAAGGCAGCTGAAGTGTTACTCTAACTCACAGCACCTCTATAAATCTCTTAGTAAAGCACCAGGGTAGTTTTACAAGTGTAATGACTTTTTATTTTATTACCCAGCATGCAGTACATGAAGCTGCTTCCCCACAATGTATAAATTTAGTGAGGGAGGAAACTCCATTTTCCCCATTGCTCTGCCATCAGTGCCTTTCTGAGATCAGGGAGCATTTGAAATGCTTCCTCTGCCTAAATTCTGAATGACTAGAAAATAGGTTAAAAGTGCCGCTTTGTACTGTAGCACTTTATGAAAGTGTGTTTTGTTTGACAGGACTTAATAAAAAAATCTTTTAATCTCTGTCACTGTGGGTAGGTGGGAAGGCCAAAAAGTCTAAATGTTTTAAAGGAAAATTTTAATTAGTATGCAAATTTGACTTTCTGCATTAAAATGTCATTTACTAAGTAAATGTTGTTGCACTGGAAGTTCAGATATTTGATCATTTTCTGTCAAGGTGCCTTTGCAAATTTCCTGAATGTAATAACAGTATTTCAAAAACAAAATGAAATTCTCCTTTTGTTGCACTGCACTGGGTCTGCTCCACCAAAGGCTGTGTGACTGGAATATCTTAAACCAGCCACCAGCTTATAGTGCTGGATCTGCTTCCCCCAGTTTGCAAATTTTGTTGTCCTCTCGGTCCCTGCAGAGGTTTCCTGAAACAAGGGAGATGAGAAATTTACCCTACATGTCATAAATTTAAATCATTGAAGCATAGCAACAAAATGATTACAAAAATTATTGTAGTGATTAGAATCAAAGGCAATGGTTGCTGAGTTATTGTCAGCCACCACTGAAGGTTACAGCAGTGCTCAGCATTTACAGGGTTAGGAAAAGCCTTGCCCACATTTTGAGAGTTAACTGCTTTATTGTCTCAATAAAATACACATTCCTGTCTCCTGGAGAAGGACAAGACCAATGGTTGAAGGCCCAGCCTTGCTTTTAACATAGAAAAAAAGCAACATTCTTATATAAAAGTGGTGGAAAAATAATTGTGAGACAGAAAAAAGAAAATGGGGAAGGGAAAATTTAATAAAAGCAGGAAATTCCAAGTTTAGTTTCTTTCCTTCAGTGTCTGTGGGGTCAGTGGTTGCTTCTTGCCACCCTGAATGAATGTGGTGTCTCAAACTGCACCTTATATGGAGCTCTTGAGGGATCAGAAACATGGCACATGGGAGCCATATGTTCAGCACTTGCCATCATTTATTGAGAGCCGAGTTCAGGGCTAAAAACTGATTTAAACATCCATATTTAGAGCTCCTAAGCACAAAATAAGGCACAAATTCTCACGAAAGTTGAAGACAGAAGAGAAAAAGCTGTGACCCAACATAGAAGTGGTTTTAAAAAAGAAGGGAAAAGGCTGGGGGAAGGAAAGAAGGGAAGATTTGGTTTCTTTGAGTGCCAAGTGCCTGCCCTGGGAGTGCAGATCCCTGGCTCAGGGCTGCAGTGGGAAGGTCTGACAGGGCTGGTGGATGTGGAGGCCTGAAGGTTTGTTGGGAATGATGTGCTCACTCTGGATCCATCCAAGGTCAGAGGAGAATGAGCCTCTGCAGTGTGAGGAGAGGGGGATTGCTCTCTCCACCCTCACCTCATCCTACAAAGGTGCAGATTTGCCTGTGATATCCACACACATGGTGGGGAACACAAGTGACACAGCCTTTGGCAGAGCTTGCAGGTTTTGTGTATGTGTCTGTGTAATTTCATTAGCTGGGTGTCCCACATGAACATAAGTTGTGTGCTCCTGATTTTCCAATAAATCTAGAAACTGCACATGACCCGAGGCAGCTGTGCTGAGAGGTTCTCTGTGTTCCTCACAGCCTTGTGCTCTTTGCTCATACCCGTACTTGTGTTGTGACCTTGGCTGGAAGAGCTTTTTGTCCAGGAGGAGTCACTGACCTGACCTGGGATCTGCCATCCCTGGCAGGGTTGGGATGTGTTGGCAGGAAAACCTTCCCTGTTAGTGGCTGTGCCTCACTTTTGAATGGACACTGTTGTTAATTGGCCCTTTTGATGTGCATGAACTTTGTGTTATGAAAGAACTTATAGTAGATTTTTCTTTTGCGTTAAAGACATTTAGGTGGTTAAAAAAGAAAATAAACAAACCCAGCAAAAACCCAAACTCCATTGCATACCAATGTTTTCACTGTGTTAGCAATTTTTGTGTCTTATTGGCGATGTTCTAAAGCACTGAAGATCGAGACTGCTCAGTTCCCTAGAGATCCTTGTAATTACAGCAAAGACTGCTGGAGCATGAAAAAAGTCATTTGGCAAAATGGTCCTCTTGGCTTCCTCTGTCTCATCCTCCCCTCTCTCTGACTTCCAAGTCCTCTTTGCTCAGTTCACTAGACAAACACATTGTTTGCTGTTCGCCAGGGCAGATGTTTGTTTAATTCAGCACCTTCTGCTTCTTTCCCCAGCTGGAGGAAAGTCACACTGTTCATTCTTTTCTTTTCTCTTTACAACACCTCTCCCCTGCCAGCCAAGGTGCAGAAAAGAAGGACAGTGGTGCAGCTCATGGCAAGTGATTCCATGTTCCAGCATTTCTAGGAGCTTAAGCACCATTTCCTCTATTCTATAAATGGCACATGACAAAACCCAGAGAACACCTCCCTGGGTTGTCTCACTGTGCAGGGAGGTAATATGCAGCCACTGAATGTTTAATGCAGAGAACAAACCCTCTTCTTTTTGAAAAACCTTGAAATCTCAACTTAAACTGACTCATGCTCTGATCCAGCTGAGTTCTGCTGGAGCAGCCCTGTCTGGAGAAATGTCACTGCTGGAGAGAATGTTTGTCTTGTAGTCTGGACTGTGATGCAGAGTCAGGCTGCAGAAAGTCTGCATAAAACCTGTGTATCCCTTCAGTGCTGATGTGAGAGCTTAAGAGGGCATATAACTCACTAGATGCTGAGGTGTTGAGGCTCATCCATGTTCCAAATAAACCCTTGCCACTGAAATCTCTGTCCAAGAGTCTCAGCAAGAATTTGGATTTATTCCTGCCCCTTCATTCCTGCCTTCCATCCATTCCTGTGTGTGACTGACACAGTGCTTTCTCCTTCCTTGCAAATTTCCTCACAAATTTTTAGCTTTGTGCACATCTCCTTTGCTTCTTGACTTACTCATTTCTCTAAAGCTCTGTGGCTTTCTCTATGTTCCCTGGACAAAGGATGGCTTCACATTCCAAGCACCAGGTCAGAGAACTTAATTCTAAATAGATCCAGCAGGATGAACAGATATTCTTCTTTTACTTTAACAAACAATATATTGCCTTTTTTCCTAATCAGCTTGTGCATTTTCAACAAGTCCAGAGATAATTACCAGATTTATATATATGTTTCTGTAAATAAAGAAGTGTAATTGTCATCAGAACCATTTGTTGCAATTTGAATGCTTGTAAATAAGGAACAGACAATGCAGGTTATTCATTACAGACTGGAAAAGCTGTGTATTGGCTTGTTACCCCTTGCAGAAGCCAGCCAGACGCTGGAGGTTTTGCAGTGCTTGGTCCTGAGTGTCTGTGATTACATCCCACAGCCCTGCAGGTTTTCCTGATAATGCTGCTGTGTTTGTTCCTGCTGTGCTGGAAACTAGCAGACCTATTGGAAACTTTAGCAAACCTTGCTGTGAGTTTCACATTTCTGTTTTACTGCAAAGCTCTTCACTTTTCTAGGATGCACTCTCAGATAAGCCAACAGAAGAGGGAACTTCATGAGCATATTATTTTTTTATCTCAAGAAATTACTTTGGATTTAGGTCTGTTTCTGATCCCTTGGAAAAATTCTTACCTGCATGATCAAACATTTTCTCACAACAAATACTCCTAATTCACAGAATTCTCTTATTAGCTTTATGTGACATCTTTCGCACAACTGAAATAAACTTTCTTAAAAAAAATTAAAATCACCCAGAAAGAGATTCCACATTTTTGATAGTATTGAAAGCTTTTGGGGACAAAGAAGTGGTACTAGTGTGACTTGGAACTGAATTTGGCTTAGCCTTCTCCAGAACAATGAATCACAGCCTTGTATATGGCAACAATATAATTCCCTTGATTCCTTCTCTGTCTCATTCTTATCACATCCTTCTTATTTCTTGATTTTATAACTGCCATAGACTGGACAGACAAAGATTTTCATATTATAGTGCTCTAAATCTTCCTTTTAATTTAATGATCCCTTTATAGTTTAGATCATTGCCCCAGGAAAGCAGCACTTTCACTTTTCTGTCTCATTCTTCTAAAAGAAGAGAATATCTCTGATTCTGTGTTTTCTGTCTGTCCTCATATTGGCAGTGTTAGTGCTGTCTGCAGACACAAACATCTTCATTTGATATTCTTATTTAACCCATTCAGAATTCCTGATAACAGATGAGTTTCTCTCAGGATCTGCGGTATTACTTTATAAAATCTGTGATAATTCATGGAATGCAAATCTTCCCATGTTACCTGGGCTGGAAAGGTAAAAGATGTCTGTTGGAAATGATCCAAGGCACAATGACATCAGTGGGAATCTTCCCACAGATATCAAGAGCCTGCAAAGCACCAGCACAGGTGCTGTGACTGCTGAAGAGGAAAGTTGGGAGATGCCTGATCTGGCCATAAAGACTTTGTGGTGCAGCTAATTTCAGTTTCTTAGACAACACTTGTGTGTTGAAACACTTAATTCCCTAAAGCATAATTTTTCTCTTCAACTCATGACTCTTTCCAGTAAAGTGTAATGCAAAATGCCACCTGCCAAATTCTTCCCTTGTTTATGTGTTCATAACAGATCAGTGAACAAAATTCTCCTTGCACTTGCTTGAGAAGGTACCTCCATGTCAGTCTGTTGAAGGATTACTGGGGGAAATACCCCAAACATTTTATGAGAGACAAAGGGCATGTGGATTTCAGCTCAGCTGCACAAATATCAGTGAAGGCAGGACTGAGTCCTTATTATTTCCTGTCCACTGCATTTCTCCCATTTTGTCATGGCAGCTGTGTAGATGGAAACTCCCAAGATTTCTACAGCCAAGTCATCCTTCACCAATAAAGCCATCCTGACTCACATAATAGATTAGGCTGTCACACTAAACCTGACAAACAACATTTAATATGTCTCAAATTGCATCCGGGCAGATATCCCTGTAAATGACCGTCCCTACCACGCAGATGTTTCCCATCTCTTTGGAACAGCTCTGGTGGTCAGGCCAGGCATGAGTCTCTCTTGCTCTTACCCGTTACCTTTAGCTTGCAAAAATAGAACTTTTTCACAGTGCAGGGCTGTTATCAGCAGTTCTATATCTGCTTTGGTGTCTAACTATTCTTTTAACTTGCTCCAGCCTCAGGCTGGGGTTTTTTTTTCAGACAAACTCTCCCCAGTCTGCCTTCTTCCCAGACTGTTTATGTTTGAAAGACTTCTACATTAGCTGGTGCTAATCTTCACATCCTCACTTATTCCCATTGGCCTCACTTGTCCTTTTTCCCATTGGGTTGAGTTTCAGTTGTATCATCTCCAATTGTTCTTTAACTTGTTCCAGCTCTGTGCAGTCAGCTTTCTGGTGCACCATAGGGCTCCAAATTGAAATTTCTCTGGGCAGTTCACATTTCCTTACATTTCCATAAGGTGAAAATCTCTTGGGACTCTTGCACTGAGTAATATTTCAGATGCAAGGATAACTCTGTCCCAGCTGTGCAGGGTCTGCGTGAGAGGAGTGATCGATGAGATGGATGCAGCACAGACAGGCTTCCTTGGTTATTCATCAGTTTATCTGATTGACCCATGTGACAAATAAACCCTTGTGCAAATGCAGGTGTTTCCCTACCTGGCAGGAATCCCAGAGGGCTGCAGACCAAGCTGCTGTAGGATTTGGTGGTGGCCAGAACTTTTCAGAACAGCAGCACCTTTGATTACCAAGTGAGGACCTTTAGCTGTTTGCTGGAGGCCAGCTGCTGGAAAACATGTTAGCCAGAACATTAACTCATGTTTTACTCAATTCACTTGCTCCAGTGTGTCCTAGGGCATAATTTTTATTAATCCTTAGGTATTAAGACTAAACCAGTGCAGATTTTGCTGATGCTCCCCCCAAAGAAGTCAGTGGCAAAAATCCAGCTGAAGTCAGGTGGGTGCAGGAAGAGCATTGACACGAGCCAAGATATTCACAGTCAGAACTTGAGCTCTGGCCTTGCAGAGCCTGATGTTTGGATGGAGAGTGCAGCCACAATGTGAGCAGATGCTCTGTCCTTCTCAGCCTCCCATTTCCTCCCTTTTGCTGCTACGTGCCAGAGATTCTCTGAGATCTCTTTCAAAGGCAGGGCTTTGTTTCTTCATCCACTTTCCGGTGTTGAGCTCTGCTTGTTTCTTTCAATTTGTCCTAAAAAAAGAGAAAAGTAAAACTAGTTCTATGAGACTACAGGGAGAAAAAAAAAAATTCTCTGGAGTTTCTTCAGCATCTTGGCTAGAAACACAGCAAGCACTGTCATTATGGTTAGCAACAAAGGACACGGCATCGCTTCCAGCAAAATCACCACTTACTTCAGTGTGGGTGAGATTAGGCCAGGAAAAACCCCAACTGAGTTTAATAGAGGAGAAACTGACTTTGGCTGAAACAATAAGCTGTGCTCCAGACCTGCAGTGAGAGCCTTAGATCCAAGTCTCAAGGAGGTACTGCTTTTCCTCTGGTACCTTCCCCCAGGGGTTCTGCTCATTATTCCACCAACTCTAACAATCCCTTTTCCCCTCTCTCACAAGCAAGGTCCTTTGTCCATCCTCATTCAGATCCCCCTTAGCTGAAATGGAGGAGTGCAGGTCGTTCAGATAAGCACAAACTGTAATTAGGTCGTATTCTGAGTAAATAATGTGTGGGTGGGAAAAGGAAGGAAGGGCGAGGGAAAGAGAGCAAATGGAAGAAAGAGGCAGGGGTTTGGCTGGGTTACAGAATTGCAGCAGGCTTCTTGTAAGTCTTAAGCTAAAAATGGGAGATGTGTGCATAAAAAAGAGCTTTAGTAAGTGCTATAAGTTGGCATTTTGGTGATTAGATAGACAAGTGTTTATCATTTTAGAGCTGAAACTGTGTAGTACCCATTGTGTTACAAGCTTTAGTTCCAAGGAGCAGATTTGTGCTGTGGTGGGGTGTGAGGGCAGCCCAGAGCCTGAGCTGCTCCCACTGTGGCCTCAGGAATCCCCGTGCCTGTAGGGAGCACCTTCCCTTTGCAGGAATAAAGGGCAGCCACACGTTGTGTACGGTGCATTCTCATCTAGGACGGGAGAGGCAGCGAGGACCTTGGTGTGTCCCCCTCTCCAGGACCCCCACCCCAGTCAGCAGCAGACCCACATTTTCCAGGTTATCCTTTTACAGATTAATTATTTTCTACTTAACTGATGAGTTTAGCAACACTTGGGAAAAGGGTTTCCTTCACGTGGGAAAATGAGGCTTTTCTTGCAAGGTCAAATACTGAAAACCTTATGAATTGTTTTGGCTGAAAAATTGCCAAGGAACACAAGATAATTCACTTTTTTGGACCATGTTTGTTTACTTTGTGATGAAATAACAAAAATGTTTTACGAAAGCAGACTCTTTCCTAGAAAATCAATGTTCTCATTTGACAAAGGCTTAATGGAAAAAATGCAGGTTGCTCTAGGGATTTGCTTGGGAGCTTGTCCTTCACAGAAGTGGTGAAGATCAGTCCTTGGTTAGAGAGGAAGAGTGCCACATCCCTCTGCAGGGTGAGCCTGGCTCAGCCCTGTTTCTGCAGCTCAAAGGAAATTCTAATGTGTCTAAAAACCTCAGAGGAGGCTGTGGGACAGATACACCCAAAGAAAAGGCTGCCTCAGGATGAGATTATGGTCGATCTCCACGTGTTTCTTGTCAGTAGAACAGCTTTTGTTCTGCTTAAATTCCAAAGATGAGATTTTGGCTTCCATTGGAATTCTACAGTTTACCAAGGCTATTGAATTGAACATGATCAGCTGTGGGCCCCAGATCCAGTCTGAAGATATTAATGTCCAGTTTCCTCTGGCTGAATTGGCTGCACATGTCAGCTTCCTGTGTTCTGCTTTCCAAGCTCTGTGCTTGCTGAAATTCTACTTCTCTTGAAACGTTTTCATTGGTGTAATGAATGGAAAAAGTTTACCAGTGTGCACTGTCTGTAAATCTTCACTGTTCTTTCTGAAGGGATAGACAGTTTTCCTTACATTTATTTTCAGTAGGATTCTGTTCCAGGAGTGTTACGTAACGTTTACAGAATTTGGGAAGAGAGCAATCCCCGAAAAGATATTGCAGATGTACCTATATATACATTTCTGTGCACACTGTATGGATCTGCTCCTTCACACTCCTGTGTAGTGATGTCCTTTGGATATCAGACACCCCTGGAACAGCCTTGAGCAGTAGAAGCTGGGACTCTGGAGACTCAGGTTTCCTTCCCAGCCACGTACACAAGTGCTCTGTGTTTGCCATGGAAGAACATATCTTGGAGGAGTTTTTTAATAGATCAGTGGTTTTGTGAGACTCAAATCTTATTTTGAATTATGATCTAATCAAAACATTTGAGAGGGTATAAATGTGCTTCTTTACCATTGGAGGATATTTCCTCCTACTCACAGTGCTTTCACTTAAAATGTGTGGAAATTTTTATTTGACTGGGAAATAGAGAACAGAGATTGTTGAGGATGCAGGAGCCATGGAAGGGTTAACAAACCCAAAGCCTTCTTGAAAAATCTAGTGTGTTCTTTTGAGAGGGGGAGGGAACCAAGAATAAAATTTAATTTATTTTGCACAGGCAAACTCAAGACAATAGAATTCCCTCTGTTTTCATCTGCAAAACCAATAGACAGACCAAAAAAGGAATAGAGGTGAAGGGTTATGGAACTCATATTTTTCTACCTTCTGTGACTGTCTTCAGGATTTCTTGTTATCTGCAGATATTGCTTTCAGCACAGTGACCTTTGAATAAACAGGATTGCAGTGTCCTAAAAGAAGAGAAATAAAAAGCACAGACAAATTTGAAAACCCTGTGAGGTCTGTGACTTCTTTTCCAGCTAAACTGGATACTCAGAGTAAACTTCAAATATTAAAATAGTAATCCATTAAGATCTAGAGAAGACCCACAAGAGAGTCCCTGCTTTAACTACAAATCTGCTTCTGCTTAATTCCATATGGGAAGAGTAGTTTAATTGGTGACCTTCTTGTGTGATTTTAAGAGTAAAAAATAAACTTACAGCATATTTAGCAAATAGAGCCATGCCAGAGGGGGGAGGGAGGAAACAAAAAAACTTTTCAGAGTCTGTATAGTTGTTGGAAAGTTTTTACCCAAGTTTTTCTTCTCTAAACATAAATATAGCCAACATTTTACTGCTGAAACTAATAATTTGAGCAACTTTTCGTGAAAGCTTGAAGAACTGCCTTTCCCATTTATGGCACAGAGTTTGTGGTTCATATTCTTCAAATCCATCAGTCAAAAGAAGGGAAAATATCTATGCATCTGCACATCCCATTATATCCTAACCTCTGGATGCAGAAATAGCATCTGAGCAGTGAAAAGCTGCTAAAGCCATTGATGAAAGCCTGTTATGGCTTGTTATGAACTCTACCTGCCTGCCTTGCTCTAGTTTTTCATTCTTTCCACATGAGCAGCTTTCAGAAGGATCTCTGAGCACAGATCCCACTACAGTAAACTGCATTGTTTCCTGTTCCAGGCACACTTTCACATTACTCACCAACTTTCCAACTGCCAGACAAACTTTGTTATAGTCTTTCTACTTCCCTTGGAATATGGCATTTGAGGCTCCTTTCAGGGCTGCTCTACATAATATGCAGTGACTAGATACAAAACTATTTCCTTATAACATGAACTAAACAAACTCAAATTTAAGGCAAATTATGCTGAACCCTGGGCCTCAAGCCAGCCTTTTTGTATTATCTCATGGGAAGTTCTGATCTGAAAGTAATACTGGCAATAGGGAGGACTTCTCCTGAGATGGAAATTTGCTTTCTATCAAGCCACAGTGGTATCAAAACCACCTGGCAAGCAGGCAGGGAGCATCTCCTTTGGAGCTGGGTCTGACAGCAGAGCCCATGACCTCAGCACGGACTCTGAGTGGTTTATGCAGAGTGCAGAGAGGCTTGGGAGGGAGGGCAAACATTTTTCACTTCATATATCATTGCTCACAGCGCACTGCTGGGATTCTACCGAGTCAGCCAGAGCTAAAATATTGTGGAAAATGAAATTTCCTGGGTTACCGTTTTTGGCCGTTCTAATCACACCGGACACTTGGGCACTGGAACCAACACAAAATCTCCTCACGTTAATCAGAAAAAGACATGCTTAGTAGTGTGCTCTGGTAACTAAGGAAAAAAAAAATACTTTATCCTTCCAAAACTGAAGCAGATGCTGAATATTTTTGACTTCCAAAATAGTTTTTGCATCTGTGTGTAAAGTAACATGAGTCTGTGCAATCAGAAAATGCATCACCTGCAGCTTTCTGAGGAGGATCCTGCCCCATGTGCTCCTTTGCCATAGCTGCTCTTTACAACAGCCTAATCAAATGAAGTTCAATGGCAACCAAAGCAGAGAAGTAACTAGGGGGCTGGAACTGGAAAGAAAATCAGCCAGGAAGAATTAGTTGCTCTCTCACCTTCAGTGTTCTGTATTTCAGTGATCAGCTTCTAGCTAGAGATCTGCAACTGCTCCATCCCTCCTGTAGCAGTGTTCAGACAGTGTGTCAGAGTCACACAGCTAAAAAATGCACAGCTCATGCTGATGACATGTAGGGAGGGCAAAGCTGAGTTCAAAATTGATATAAAATAGCTTTAAACTACCTCTGGTTGGTGGCTGTGGGTCAGAGCAGGATTTACCTGTGTGACTGAAGTGTCCCGTCCATGAGGAATCGCGTATTGCCCTGTTCCCTGTGGTATCCACCCTGCACTGCCAGCTTGCTCTGCCCTGCCGGCTCCAGGAGGAGAGGATGCTCCTGGTACTCGAGCCGTGCTGTGTGTGGATGTAGGGATGGTGTAGGGGTGATGTAGGGATGGTCTAGGAGTGGTGCAGGTGTGCACATCACTCCTGTGCTGAGCAGATCCCAAAAGCAGCTGTACACTCTGTGACTGAGCATTTCTCTTTTCAATTGAGTGGTAAAAATACAAATGCTTACTTTGAGCGATCGACTCTTATCACCACCCTTCGTTTATCCCCATAGACTGAGGATGCACTTGAAGCAGCCCCTTGTCCCAGGCTATCCCATAGCCCAGGCTGTTCCGTGTCATATCCCAGGCTGTTCCGTGTCATATCCCAGGCTGTTCCGTGTCCCAGGCTGTTCCGTGTCGTGTCCCAGGCTGTTCTATATCCCAGGCTGTCCCACATCCCAGGCTGTCCCGTGCCATATCCCAGGATGTCCCATGTCCCAGGCTGTTCCATGTCGTGTCCCAGGCTGTTCCGTGTCGTGTCCCAGGCTGTTCCATGTCGTGTCCCAGGCTGTTCTATATCCCAGGCTGTCCCGTTCCATATCCCAGGATGTCCCATGTCCCAGGCTGTTCCATGTCCCAGACTGTCCCATATCTGAGGCTGTCCCGTGCCATATCCCAGGCTGTCCCATATCCCGGACTATCCCATATCCCAGCTGTCCCGTGCCCCAGACTATCCCGTGCCATATCCCAGCTGTCCCGTGCCCCAGACCATCCCGTGCCCCGGGCTGTCCCGTATCCCAGGCTGTCCCATACCCCAGGCTGTCCTATATCCCAGACTATCCCGTGCCATATCCCAGCTGTCCCATGTCCCAGACTATCCCGTGCCCCAGACGATCCCGTGTCCCAGACTATCCCGTGCCATATCCCAGACCATCCCGTGTCCCAGACCATCCCGTATCCCAGCTGTCTCGTGCCCCAGACCATCCCGTGCCCCGGGCTGTCCCGTATCCCAGGCTGTTCTATATCCCATTCTGTCCCATGCTCCGGGCTGTCCCGTATCCCAGGCTGTTCTATATCCCATTCTGTCCCATGCTCCGGGCTGTCCCGTATCCCAGGCTGTTCTATATCCCATTCTGTCCCATGCTCCGGGCTGTCCCGTATCCCAGGCTGTTCTATATCCCATTCTGTCCCGTGCCGCAGCTCCGTGCAGGGCTCGCCGCGGTCGGGAGGCGGCAGCGCTCTCCTGCCCAGGGCCGGGCCCGCGCTCTCCTGCCCAGGGCCGGGCCCGCGCTCCCCGCCGGGCTCCGCTCCCCGCGCAGCCGGAGCCGCCCCGGCCGCTCCCGGGCTCGTCGGGACTGCGCCCAAGGAACTCGCCCCAGGGTTCTTTGCAACACTCGAGGGCCCGCAGCGCTTTGTAGGATTGCAAGTAAGGATCTCCGTGTGACATTTCTGCACGGTGACTCATGTTTGGACTGGTTTCAAATCAATAAATCCTCTACAGAACGAGCCCCCCAATTCACGCTGAAGACATATTCATCCTGTTACTCAGGAGCACCCATGAGCAGTACAGGCTTCGGAACAGAATTAAAAATCCCAAATTCTGGTGTATAAAGTGGTGAAGGGAATGGGAGTAGTTGCCCATGGCAGACTGCTGGGATGATGCCCATGTACAGAGCAAGGCTCTCTCACAGGAAGGGCTGGGATCATTTGGATCTGAGCTGAGATGAGCACTCATTTCAGGTTTCCTAGTGAAAATATTAATATCCATAATATTAATAATAAGCCAAATAAAACTCTTCTGTTGGAAACTACTGACATGGAGGCTGAATTTTCCATTAATAGAAAGTTGGAAATTTTGCAGATATTTGCTTTGAAGCTCCATGTCTGAGAGGGATGACCAGGTTATTTAATATTTTTCTTGCCATTCCATCTCCTCCCATAAAATTGGCTAAAGAAGTGTAGGTTCTTCCATGCCCAGAACAATGCAGGGTCACCAGATACTGTTCTGTGGAGAAATGGAAAATGCCACCATTGTTGATTGAGCAATGAATGTTGAGCAGGAGCTGGTAGTGAATGGCCAAGAAATTTAAAAAGTTTTACATAAAAAACATAACAGACTTTACAAATTGTCATTGAGAGAGAGAGAGCACAGGAGTACTGCCTGTACAGAATGTTACCTAGATTAATATTTCAAAAATGTTTTCTAAAACCTTTTCTCTTTTAAATATTTTTCCAAATAATTGCAACAATAATTCAAAAAAATCCCTCTTCAAACACAGAATCATTTCTGTTGTTGTAGAATTTTTTGAATGCCAAATACCTGCTGAGTTAATCTTTGGAAGAACAAGAAAAGTTTGTTCTTTGTATATGTAGATTGTTTCAGGGTATTGTTTGATTTTGCTTTTGATAGGGGTCATGTTTCTGGGCTTAGCTGGATAGTTTGTTTGTTCCTATTCATTAAAAGGGACCCTGCAGCTATTTGGGGAGGGAGTATGGCATTACATTATTATTGCTCCAAAAAGTATGGACAAAAATGTATTGTAAAAATTCCAAGGTTTCTGGTAGGAGTTCTCTCGGTAATAAATAGTCCCAGTCTGCTGGAGTGTGGTTAATATGCTAACATTGTGTTGTGCTAATTAGAGAGACCCTTAAGGTACAGAGTTAAAGCATATAGATAATTCTGGGTGTAACCTATTGATAAAACAGTTTTGTGCAATGGTTATGGGGAACAACAAGTTTTAGGGTCAGCTTTGCCTTTGGTCACGTTGTGCCACAGCCCCTGTCAGAGCAGTGCACAGAGCAGAGCTGGTGATGCTGCAGGGCCCTGTCCCCCTGCTGCAGGAGCAGCACAGGGATGCTGCTCAGAGTTATTCATGCCCTGGGGCAGGAGGCAGAGCCCTGGATGAGATCAGCACTGCAGACACCAACACTTCTTGTGGGATGTTCACTTAACTTGTTCTGCTTTGCATCAGGGCTGTAGAACACTTTGCAGCACTGTGCTTTCAGTCCTATAAAAAAGAGAATAAGTGCAATGACCTGATCTCTCTCTTCCTTAAGCTCTGTGGTTTGCCTGCAGTGTGGCATTAACTGAAAGAACTCCACTTGCACAGGAAAAGCACTGGGCTGACTCTTCCAGGGTAAAGTGCCTGTGCTCTTATTCACTGTGTCCTCCCACAGCAGAGTCCAGGGATTTCTTTTTCCTGGGAAAAACAGCAATTGTCAAGGAATTATTCCAAGAAAGACAGTTTATGCTGGAGTTGCTAGTCCACAGCAAATTCTTCTTGCCCACTTTGTGGTCAAAGCCTCACGTTTGCAATGTTTCACTGGCTCTGAGAAGTTTCCCTCCACCCAGTCCTCAGCTGGCCCTGCAGAGCCTGTGGGGCACTGCCAGAGCTGTCACTGGCCAAGGTGCTTTCCCGTGGTCAGCTTTAATCCTTCACTCCCCAGCTCCGAGGAGAGGGCAACCTGCAGACTCTCTTTGCTTGGCTTTGTCTGTCTTTACTCTCGGTAACTATTTAGTCATTCAGAGGATTATTCCACTCTGCCAAAGACAAGTTTCCTTTGCCACAAACTAACTTTTCCATGAAAAAAATCCAAAGATATTTCAGCTTTGCTGTAATGCAGAGCAACGACAGCAAAATAGTATCTGACCTCCCACAAAGTGCTCAGGAAACAGGGAGGGTGCCTGAGATTATTCAGTGCTGGGAGCTGCATCCTACTGGGCAGATAAAAACAACTGCCCACGAGCTCTGATCCGAATATTCAGTTTCTAATCAGAGAAATCTTTATGTCCTGTTTGTTTTTTTGTTTTTTTTTTTTTTTTCCTGTGTCCACAGTCACTAGGAAGAAAGCAATAAACAGACCACAGAACCTGTTCTGTTTAGGTACCTGTATTGTTATTTTGCTGCCCACCTGGCTGATGGTACTGAATGTAAATACAGCAGACACAGAGCAGTGTTTCATCACCACCCCCCTCACCTGGAATTCTGTGGTCAGGGATAACAATATCCTGCCAGCACAATACCAGGGAGAAGCGATGAAGCAAGCCCAGCACAAATGGGTCAAATAAATCCTTTCTGCTGAGTAATGTCTGTGCTTCAGGTCGATAAATTTTGGCTTTCATGTCATTTGGAATTTTTAATTAAAACCCTGTGACTTCCGAGTGTTCATTAATATCTCCCCCTCATAGTTGTGACCCACATGACTCATTCCCCACCCTTGTGCACTCCAGCTGGGAGCCCTGCTCAGATGTGACACCTTCCTCCTGGTGTTCTGGCAGCCTGAAGCCAAGGACACTCCAGCCTCCGAGGTGGAATAGCACTTGTGGCACTTTCTCAAATAACACTGCAAAAAGGGTCATATGTTCAAAACTGTAAAGTCTCTTCTAATTCTGTACTTTGGGGGGTTTATTCAAATTCTGAAATCTCAATATTTTGGTATTTTTTTCTGCTTTGAGTTTTGCTTCTCCCCTCCCACGGACTTTTTTTTCCCTGAATACAAAGGAAGAATGAGTGTAAGTTATTTTGTAGTTCCTTTCCCTTTTCAGTGCCACTCTAACCTCTGTCACTTCATAAACTCTGCAGTTAGAGAGCAAAAAAGGGAAAAATGAAGGTGAGAGAATTTAAAGCAAACCCAAAACTTTTCAAAAGCAAAGAAAAAATATTCTTACTGTTTACTGTCAGCAGAATCCTGTCTTCTCTTCCTTTTCCTCTTGTATCTACAGTAAAACCAGACCTCGCCACAGATTAAAGCCTCAGCCCTGTAGTCTGACACCTTTTAGTGCTTAGATAAGATTTTAATACTGGATATAGAGTTAGCATATTAAGAATTATCATTACCAAGCATTATGGTAACTCTTGCTTCATTAGTGAATGATGTTCAGCATTCCATTCAAAAGCCATTGACAGCATCACTTTTCCTACTTCAAAGGACCATACTTGTAATTCCAAGGATTAGATTTCCCTTTGAGAGTGTGTATGAGCAAATTGCACCAAAGCCATCAGTCTGACCAGTGGTAAAATTCACTCAGTTTTCCACTGAGTCTGGATATTTCGACAAATATCTTCCATTTAAACTTGTGAAAATACAGCTTTTTAGTGCCTATGACCAACTGAAAACCAGCATCTACTCACAGACTATGGAGTCAATTTACCACTGACACAACCTCTCTCTCAGAGCTGTTGCTGCAAGAGCAGATGCTCTCCTGAAAGCACAGCTTAAGTAGAAATGCTGCAGAAAGCCCCTGGTGAAGTGCTGTGCCTTGTGCAATGCACTCAGACTCCCTGGTTGTGCCACTTCTGTTCTTCAGCACCAGCCAGAGGAGGCCTCCTGAGCTCCCTTCAGGACAGGGCAGGATGGGCTGGGCAGATGTGAGGAATAACAAACTAGCAGAAGACAAAATAAAACAAATTCTGGTAACAGAACAGACTTTAAACTGGAAGGCTAGTTATAATAAGCAAATTTATATATCTATATTTATATCTATATCTATATATATTTATATATATATATTAAAATGTGTGATATGTGTTGTTACATCCAGATCTTTTATTTTTATCCAGTCCTAGATGTCGTTGGGACTGGGCTGTGCCAAACAGCGTGAGTTCAGAAACTGCAGATTAATTTTTAGTCTGTTACATGCTGAAGTACTAAACTTTGGAATAATTTGCCTTATTGCTGGCAAAACCCCCTTCATTTTGTCTGCAGCTAAAACATGTGAGTTGGTACCTTTTGTCAATTCACAGATTTCCAAGATACCCAAATTCTCCCATTTACCTTGCTCTGCAATTCACGTCATGCTGTTCTCTGCATGGGCTGCAGAGATTTTGATCCATGCCACATGCTGCACATCTTCCCAATGAAGCAAAACCCCTCCCGTGCTGCCTGGTACCCTGCTGACATCCCATTTCTGCTAATTAGGACCCTGAGTAGTTAGTACAAAATATAAATGTGGCAGCATTCCAAGCTGCAAAAAGAAGGGAAAGTGAGGAAAAAAATAGTTGGACAGCGAAGGGAATATGTAAATGTATTTAAAATAGATGATTCTAACTGCAGTGAACAGATGATTTTTTTTTTTTAATTTCGACTGGATGGCTTTAATCAAAAATGATAGTTCATACATCTGCTCTTTGAAGATAAGCCTGCAGTTGCACAAAACACTTAAAGAAAGAAGCTGTGGTGTGCTGATGAGACCTCAAAAATTCTAACCCATGACTAGGAAGATTATAGTCTGGTTACTTCAGCAAGTTGCTAATTCTGAAATATTAGACTCAGTACTTGTCCTGTCTGAGGCATGAAAGGGATGCCTGTAGATTGTGCTGAAGCAATTAAGACATTTTAGAAATCATTAGTGAACTTTCTTGATTGAACAGGCATTTCCCCTCCAGCCTCTCCCTGACTCTTCTGCAATTGTTTGACCTAGAAAAGCAGCTCTCCATCATCCTGGCATTTGTTTTATAGCACAGGATAAAAATTACAAATTTAAAGCAAGCCTGCTTCTGGGAATTTGGGGCTCCCTTGGAAAAGCAAGCTCAAACTCCAATCGGTATCAAGGACTCCACCTTCATAAACTTTATAAAATTGAATGGATTTGATTTGATCACAGGAAAAATGAAACTGGTTTGATCTCAGGAAAATCTGATTTGATCTTAGGAAAAGAATTTTCAGAACAGAAATGGGCAGAATGTTAAGTGAAAGAGAAAGAATATTCACATGCCTCATGCTGCCTGTGAGTAAGCATAGTATCTACTCACAATAGACAGTAGTATTAGTAATTAGGGTTAATTGTATGATTGTACTGTTAATCAAGCCAAAGAAACTTAAAAGTCCTCAATACTGAGAAGTTTTCACAAATAGGAGTTTGTAGAGTGTCATGGCCTACAAAATTTTTCCTCCTCACCTTTTATTAGTGGGATTTTCCCATCCTTGTGGTCAGGTACAGGGTTGAACCTGTTGCTCTTGTTCCCTGCAAATATTCCTTGGGATTGTGAGATTATATAAAGCATTCCCCTAAATTATACAACATTTTCTTTCACTTATTAGTCCTATGAGTCCACAGCTGTTCCAGCTTCTAAGAGTATCATCACTGCTTATTAATTGGAATATGTGTTCCATGGTGCCATCCTTCCAGCTGAAACAGGCAGCATCATTTTGGTTTGATCCAGCTGACCTGAGCTGTGCCCTGAGTCTGCTTATCCTTGAGGTTCTCACATTCAGCCATATCACAGCAACCAGTAAATATGCAGCTTTTGGGTCTAGAGCAGACTTGGTGCTGCTGTAAATGATCATTTAACTTCATGCTTTTCTGTGTATTTTTAAATTTTGCCCTGATTGTTTGATTTGATTTTGCAGGGCAGTTTTGCTGCTGGTTTAGTACCCATGGACAGTGGAACCTCCTCATAAGTGAAACTCATATTCCCCCTGAGACCCCATTTCAGGTCAGCAGCAACGCTGTGTCAGTTGGAGACTAAAAAGAAAAAAATTTAAAAATAAAAAATCTGCTGTCAAGGGGAGTTGAACAGGCAAATCTCTTTGCTACATGTAAAATTAATCATTGCATTTCTGCTGCTGACTTGTTTTTTCTATTTGTGTCACACAGGGATTCTTAAATGACCTAATCTTGAATCTGGTGAATTATAGCCTGGAAGAGCAAGGTGTTTATTATGCTGTGACAGAGAATGGAATGATCCAGTGTTTGTGGGGTTTCTCTTCTCCCCTGCTTTGGGGTCTGTTTGCTTCTGGTACCACCTCATTGATCATTCCTGGAATTTACCTTTCTGTAAATACTTGGAAAGGATTTTGAATTTTTTTTTTCCTTACCAACAGTATTTTACACTGCTAAGAGCAAACCCAAAACAAATCCATACAGGTACTTACTTGTTCATATGAAATGTAATCCTGGGCCCAAGATTAATCTCAAATTCAGCGTTGCACCTCTACTAAAACCAAGGAGTTAAGTCTATCCCCAAATTTTGCACAATTCCATGCTTTTGGCTTCAGTAGGCCTGCAGGGAAGGCATTTGCTAAACAGCTTAACTCAATAGAAATGTACTTAAGCATGTCCTTAATTCGTTTGCTTAAATGGAGCCAGGGCATTTGAAGCTAATAGAAATCATTTTAATAATTTAAACTCCACTTTTAAGTTTAATACATTGCACTCACATTTAAAATTGATCTACTCAGAAATAACAGTATTTGAGTTTAAAAATGGAAGACTAGGAGATTGTAACAGGCTGCCCAGAGCAGTGGTGGGGTCAGGAGGGATTTGA
The DNA here is from genome assembly GCF_047830755.1 of Zonotrichia albicollis. Taxonomy (NCBI): domain Eukaryota; kingdom Metazoa; phylum Chordata; class Aves; order Passeriformes; family Passerellidae; genus Zonotrichia; species Zonotrichia albicollis. The sequence continues at coordinate 12,892,811 of NC_133835.1, forward strand.
AAGCCATGTGGCACTTGGGGACCTGGGCCGTGGTGGCTGGAAGGTTGGATTCAATCATCTGGATTTTCCACCCTAAGCAAACCTACAATTCTGCTATTAGTGCTGACACAACCCCAGCTCTGGTGTTTGCAGGCTCACTTTCCTTCTCTGTGAAGACTCTGATCAGCCTTAACTCATTCTTGTGTTTAACTGCTTTGAAGTGATTTCTTACACTGGTACTAACACAATTCAACTCAGTACAGCAGAAAAGGAATATTTCCTATGAGAGAACGACTGATAATGAAGATGTTTCCCTCATACTTTTTATTTAAACACTTGCTTTTGTGCTTCTTTTTAAAGAAGAAGGATTTCTTTGCTGAAGCTGTCACTAAAAGACACCGTGCTGTCAGTGATTTTCCAGTTGCTTGGCCTCAGTTTGTTGTACAGAGTTTTACCAGCTGGTGTTTCCTGAAATCTACATCATCAGGTCACCAGTTCATTAATTAAAATTGCACATGGAGCCATTTGTAATTTTCTGATAGAGACTCCTGGCCTTGCTGGTGCTCAGGGCCTTCTACATGACACAGAGTGGGAAGGAGGCTGTCAGGATATGGCTCTGTCTCCATGGATTTCAGAACATTTTACAAATACAGGAGCTAGTCATGCTTGCTTTCTTTTCTCCTCCACCAAATTTCAAGACAGTTTTCATGCTTTCAGTGAAGCTATAATATATATGTATATTTATGGGAAAAATACAGGTTTCCCTTTTTTAATTAAATTCCCTATTGTGAAAAAAGAAAAACATTTGCCACTCTTATTTCTCTATTTGTTTTCAAATGAAAATGCAGTGGAGAGATTTTCTCAAAAAAAAAAACAAAACCAAAACCAAAAACAATGGGGAAAAGCAATTTTCCATCCAAAGATGGATGTTTTGTGATGATCTCTGCTGGGTAATAGTATGCATTTTACAAGTGACAGAGACAGGTAGAATTTACTGCTTTAGAATATGAATGCAGAAGTTTTAGAAGTGGGTTTAGCAGGGCTAAAACCTTGTGCCTGCACAGTTTCACCTGGATTTACATAGTTCTTCTCTGTTGGATATTACAGAATTCCATGCCACACTCACCAGAGTTTTTTATCCAGTGCAAATCTCTCTGTAGCCAACTCTGTTCTTTGTTCAAGCTTTCTGTCCACAATATTGAGGCAATTGTTCATATTCCAGTTCCAAGTTCATTAGAATATCAGCTATGAGGTTCGTGGCCACTGCATGTACTTGGATATTTACTAATAATTTAAGCATTTTAATTTGCAAATCTTGCTCTTTGTACCTTGCTGGGCCCTGCTGATGTGCCCTGAGGGTTTCCAAATGCTGCATTCCCAGCTCTTCCTTGGGAGCTTGGATTCTGTCTCATGAGATGGCTGCTGCAGACTGCAGCACAGTAAATTCATTTTGGTTTGCTTAATTTCGACGCTCCATTCTGGTGAATGATTCAAGGTAAAATCCTTGTGAGATGCTTTGTGCCCTGAACATCTGCCAAAAGCAGTGGATACTGGAGGTCATTAGTGGTTCTCAGAAGGATTTAGTAACTTTGAGGATTTCTGTGCAACGTAATTTCTGTAGAGGAGAAATGTCTGTAGGAAGGATTTGTTTCCTAAAGAACTCTTTGAGTTCTTTTTTCAAGACTCATTTTTGCTCTCCAATGCAGAGATTCCAGAGCTGTTACAATCCAAGCTGTTGTCCAAGGGTGTTTATCCTTCACACAGCTCTTCCATGTGTATGTTCTCACCTCAGTGTCTGAAATGTAATTTAATTTAAAGGGCAAGTGGGAACATATGTTGACAGGGTGTAGGAATGGCAAAACAATTCCTTCCTGAGCTTGTTGGTGGCATCTCTAATTCCACAATCACAAGGCAATGTATAATTGTTCCCCATAGCAAAGGAGATTTGCAAGCTGGGAAATTTTTAACAAAACAAGAACCTTCTAACCAGATGTAGCCCAGAACTGTCAGAAAATAATCTCTGGCCCAAACTTTATTGTCCAGTGCATCAAAGCCCTTTCTTCTAAGGGCAGTAGATCTCCATTTCTCTTGCATGAGGAGTGAAGAACTCTCATAGATTTAATTTGCCCCATTACCCTTTTAGACTGTTCCTCAAGGGGAAGATTTGGGATGATACACATCCAGACCCCTCCAAAGTTTTGAATCAATTTTATCTAAACATATAAGCAGTACACACTGGTGTTATAAAACCAGCCCAATTACACTGGGTTGCTCTGCTGCTGGTTGTTCCATATCCTGTCTTTTGTGAGCTGAGATCTTCCCTCTCCATGGATATCTGATCTGCTATGCCATTCCAAAAGCTGCTATTAAGCTTTGTGCATACTCCAATATTCATTGCCATGGATTTCTAATTACACTGGCATGAGCTCTGGCAGATATGTCCATATAATAATCAATAACTGTCTTTGCCACCCACTTACCACATGCATATACACTTAATATTAGAATCACCCACGGAATTAATGACTCTCTATGAGGCAGGAAAAAAAAAATGAAAGAGTAACTATCTCCTGTAAAATAATCTCTTTCTTGGCATACACTGACATTGATTCACCCCAAGAGGAATATTCCTGCTTCAACTTCTGTAAAACACAGAAATTGTTCAGTAATTGCAAGGGCTGAATATTAACATCAGGTGGCGGTAATTTAAAACAGGATGCCATGGAAGAGGCGTGGACATGTGGTACCTGTGCCCAACCACCATTACGTAAAGGAAATGTGTAGGGATTACTTTAATGCACTCCTATTTTTGAGAGTTAGTATGGTGGGTGGTATGGAAGCAACAACTCCAGGCAGCCCACAGTATCTTTCTTTCATGCACTTCTTTTCTGTAGGGAATATTTGTGTTTGCAGAGTCCAAAGAACTGGCAACTGAGAGAAACCAAATTTTCTGTTGACTCGTGGGCTTTCCTTTTCAGTGCTGACTGAACCTTTCTGAGGCACAAAACCTCAGAGCACACTCGTCTGCTGTGTCCTGGAGGGGACTTTGTGGTGTCTCTGTGGTAAACAGTCTCCATCCCTGCTCTGTCAAAAGAATTGCCATTTTAATAGCAGGTTTATCCAAAATGAAATGTGATGTGGTCTTCTGTCTAGTAGGTAGAAACCACATCATATATTTAACTGAGGATTCTGTCTGGCAAACTTTCCTGTAGATAGTTACTGATTTTTTGGAAACCTTTAGGACACTGATGTCTTTAGGAAAAAAAAAAATCTAAATCTGGATGAGGCTATTTCTCCTGCTTTCTATTCAGAAAAATATGAGATGGGAGAGGGGAGATGACTGCAGTTTCTCACTTGTACAAGGCTTTGGAATATTTAAATTTCTCTGCACACTGTGCAGCCTTACTGGTACTGAACATCTCTTTAAACTCTTCACTTTACACAGATTAGACTTTTTTGTTTGTGGGCATGAAACTCAGAGATTCTTCAAAGTACAATCTTTATTCAGGAAAATTTTCAGAAAGATATAGGGCATCGCCAATCTTTTTATAAACTGTAATAAATTCTTGTTTCTCTCTGGGCAGTATTTTGACCCACTTCAATAAACTCTTTAAATACTCCACATCTGTCACCAGGGCCTGGAAACTTGGCAGCACCCAAAGCATTGATGATCTAAGTCTACTGCATGTAATTAAAACATTGATGATTCCTTTCCATGCTGGTGTCCCTGCTCTGAACATTCTTGTTGTAGTTGGTAACATGAGAGTTGCATTATCAGTTTTCAGTGTCTAGTCAGGAGCAAAACTGAGGAAACTTTCCCTTAAAATCTGTTGGTTTTAACCTACCCATAGAAAGGAAATCAGGCACTTTGTTAATTAATACTGCTTTATAAACCAAGGAATATTTTACTGGGTTTAATTTAGGCATCAAACAAGTTAAAATGCAGAGCTCTTTCAGCATGCAAGGAACACTGAAGTGTGTTCTATCTTGCAGCAAGCACTAGAATTAATGTTCCATTTTGTGCTGTTTCTCATTCTCTGGAAAGTTTAAAGTATCCAGGCAGATTAAAATGAGAAGGGAGCTGAGGAAATGCTAATTGTCCCATGTATCTCTGGAGCCTTCATTTATTTTTTTTCCAGTTTGAAGCAAATTGTCATAATGAATTTCCACTGATGGGTGCACAGAAGATTTAGGGATGCTTCATAGGAATTAAAAAGGTTTCCAAAATCAATTGATTTGAGTAACAGATGAACCCATCTATAACCGTCTATACCTGTCCAGTGATCTAAACACAGGTTCCTTGCCAGCAGGATTGGAAAATCTTGCTACTGGGATGATCTTTACTTGTTTTTTATATCCAGACTCAGGAGTTTTTGTTTTATGGGGAGTTGTGGCTGCAAGGATCCTAAAGTTTGCATTCAGATCAGAGCTTTTCTCTAAGAGCAGATTCCCTGCATTGGAGCTGGACCAGCCTTTGGTTTGTGTTTTGGAAATGAGCAGAGCACACAATATTTATTTGCGAATGATGAGGCTGCTGGCAGCTATAATCCTGCTCTGTGCCACCCTCCCTCAGTCTCATGGAAGCTCAAGGTCACCCAAAGTGTGTGGCAAAGTCAAGAATCAATCCATTCTGGCTCTGCTTTTAAGAGCCTTCCCTCAGTGCAGCCACGAGCAGCCTCCGCTGGTGACAGCAGCCGCGGCCGTTTGTCGTCCTCCGAGCCATCGCTGCCTCGGGAGGGCTCTTAAACTTCTACAGCACTCACAAAATCTTAATGGGTTTTGCCAAATGAATTAAGAGCCCTCACAGCTTCCATGCTGTGTACCGTGGATTTGGAAAAACTTGTGTCAGTAGAGCAGTAAATCTCTCGGAAGCCAGGGGAGGCAGCGAGGGAAAGAGCACGGATGGGGAGCGGTGCTGTCACGTTTGCCCATGTGAAAATTGTAAGAAACCATTTTGGTGGGCAATTGTATAAATCAGTGATAAATAATTGAATGAACATGAACGATTTGGGAATCTTTTCCAACTGCTAAAGCCCCAAAGCAAGTCCAATAGAGGTTTTTCCTTGTGCTTCTGAAGCCACATTACTCTAACCATTGTTAAAATTTATATGATTTTCTGCTTTAGTTCCCCATTGGGGTTAAAATGGGCTGGACCTATCACATTCCTGGACACTGAGTATTCCCTCTGGGAGATGTTAATGTTGATGAGTCTTTTTTCTTTCATTGCCTTTCTTAAATAAGCAGGCTGAAGGATGGCACCTCTTACATTTTGTAGTGTGACAACAGATGCATTTCTGCTGAAATGTGCAACTCAGAATTTTTTTCCAGAGCCTGGCTTAAAGATGTCATTGCAGAAGCCTTTTCATTAAAAACCTGATTTTTCAAAGCTCTGTAATCTTTCTCATAAAAGCTGGATCAAGGCTGGAACTGAGCATCTGGAAGGTCAATTTAGTGGTGGATATTTGTTCCTTATTTTTCTTGGAGTTTTTTGTTTCTATGAATGAAAAACAGCTAAAAATGTTGAAAGTGAGAGAAAAAAGAAAGAACGAGCAAAGGTGTCTTGAACTTCTTAGGTCTCTGGTTCAATTTGGGCTGAGCCAGATTTGTTTTCTTCTAGGTCCACCTGCTGACATATTAGTGGGATTTAGATGTGGTCTGTAGGATCCTGTCAATAGGGTTCAATCAATAGGGAGATGAAGAAAAAGCCTTTACTATCTGTGGGCAGGGAATACTGTGATTTCTGCAAGGGTTGCTCCGGCTGGTACTCTGTCTCAGAGATTTTGTAGTTCTTATACTTTTTCCTTTGTATAGAAAATTCTAAATCATAGTTAAAGTTCCACTTAAAGGGATGCTAAATCTAATGCAGATTATTATAATCATAAAATCTAGCTGATTGCAACACAGGCTTGCCTGGCACTGGAGCAAGCTCTGTTTACCAGAGTCAATTCTTAACAAGTTCCATTTACCTGACTTGTGTTCAATCAATAAACCTGCCTCTTGTCAAAATGTGCATCATGTCAAGGTCCTACTCAATGCTCCTTCAGCCCAAGAGTCTGAAATGCTATCCCAGCCCAGAAAAATGGCTGTTTTATCTGCCCCTAGTCAAGAATTGACATGTTTTTCTTTTCCTCAGATGTTAAAGTCAAGAAGCTTATGAGCTTCTAGGCAGACTTGTAGCAAAGCTTTTGTACCAGGGGAGTTTTGAATCCTGTCCAGCACCTTTGACAAATGCTGAATTGCTGCAAAGCACCTTCCAGCTGGAAGAGAACTTCATTATCTGGTGTTATTTGCCTCATGCTGCCTACAAGTCTAGTGTCAAACCTGCAGGGCTGACCTGTCTGTATAGAGCTGCTGGACTGGGCTAAATGACCTAATCTATCACTTCTCTCCCTCTGACTTGTTACATACACCTACATTCATCAGGAAACCTCAGCTAATCATCCCCATCAGGATGGGAGTGGGAGCTGGACATGGGAATTCTTACTCAGAGTTACATTCCTCTGGAACTCGCTGCTCCTGGAACTCTACCTGACCTTTAGCTCCAAAAATGTTTCAGGATAAGTTATTGCCCCAGCCCCGCTTCCCCTCCTTCCTGCACAGCAGAAGGTGAAATAAACAGTTAGAGGAAACCTGTGCTCATTTGGCTTCGTATCCATTGCAGCAAAAGAAGTTAGGATTCTGTTTTGCATTCTACTGTGATCAAGCTGGATAAAATTTTAGCTTGTGTTTTGCACTCTCTGGAGATCTTTGGGTCTGCAATTTCTATTACTCCAGATCTGCCTGCCTGCCCCTCTGCTGGTTGAATATTATCTACTTTTTCTGCCATCTCTTCCTACTTAGTACGCTGAATGAGAGCACTAATTGGACTCTGGTGCCAATTTACTGATGCACCATCTTCTGCTCACCCCCTGAGAGGGGGATTAGCTAAATGCGACAGCTCTTCATGTGAGTTACTGGCATATGATATTTGTTGTAATTCTGTCATGAATGATATCTGCAGAACATGCAATTATAGCCTTCTTTCCATATTGGAATCTACAGAGGATTCTTTCATTTCCCTTGAAGGACAATCATACCCTGTGCGACTCTTTTCATAGTTTTATGGCTACAGGAAGTTTCTAGACCCTTTTTTTTTTTTTTTTTTTTTTTTTTTTTTTTTTTTATGGTGGGTGGGAGAGAAACATTGACTTTTAAAGCTCTGTGTAGTTTTTCTTCCTCTAGAGAAACACATTGTCTTTCCAGCCATGGCTATAGAGAAATTTGTTATGCTGAGATAAGCTGCACATGCAGTTCACTGTAACAAAATTTAAAGTAATGAGGTAAGGGAGTATATTTACAGTTTTAACAGGGGCCCACCACAGAATACAGAGTAACATGGGAACCTGAGTGGATTGTGAATAACCATTTTATCTATCCGCATAACGTTTATCAGCAGCACGTAGAGAATGAGTTTTGAAGGCATGAAAGCTGTTCTGATGTAAAACAATGCAAAAGCAGGGCCGAATTTCAAATATTGTGAAACTCTGTGCGTGATCTGATAAGGGCAAGATCAGAATGCTGCAAAATGGAGCACACAGTCAGTTCTTGTACTGCAATAACCCTGAAGAGCCCAGCCAAAGACACGGATGTTGTAATTCTGACCATACTGGCCAATGCCAAAAAGAGCATCTCAGGCCCAGCAGGATCTGCTACAAGACATGGCAGTGATAAAAGAGGTGTGAGCAGACTGGCTATCGCAGAGGTCTTGGCAATGACAAGTGATTCTCAAGGCCAACTGCAGTTCACTGATTTCCATTAGGAGTAGCTCGTTACATGCTAAATCGGCCAGTGGGTATTTTGTTCTTGGTTTATATTTAGCTCTGCATAGACCAGACCAAGGCAGATGAACCTGCTTTGTTTATCATTATGGAGCTCCAGTGGAAAAGTTTTAAAAACCTCTCTTACTCTGCTGCCTTCTGAAGTTCACCCATATAAAACAAATCCTCTGATCTTAGTGACTTCATGTTGGTGTAATTTGAGCCCTGACAGAAGTGCAGTCCACCCATTTAGTGTTCTGTGGAAAGGCACCAAAGCAAATCCACCTTCCTGGTTTAGGGATTTTGTTCTGAAGCTGATTTTTAATATTCACTCTCATACAAGCATTCAGCAAACTGCCTGGTATACCCAGGTAGGGGCATAGACAAACAGGGAAATAAAGGATGCATTGGTAATAACTAAATAACTGGGATGTTCTGGTAATAAATAAATTTTTACTTCAAGATGGGAAGTACATGGATTAGTCTGATTCAACCCTGAGCAAAGTCAATTAATCAAAACACACACACACACACATACACACAAAAAAGAAGCCAAGGGCAAGCAGAGATTAATACATTTTCCTAGCAGTTGAAGAGAATCATCATAGAACCAGAGGTTACTAGGATCTTGCTATGGAATTTTTGTCTTTGAGGCTGCAGCATTGGAAGTTTTGTGTTCCCCACACAGTGATAAATTCTCTTTTACAAACTGGACTGAGAAGGAGGAGGGAGGGAACTGGGTGGAATCAATTACAAACCATATCAGACATTTAAGTTTAAACACAAGACCTTGCAAAGGCTTGCATGAAATCTTACTAGCAATATAAACAGGACTGGTGCCAAACTAAGCACCAGAAGTATTCAATAATAAAATACAGCTGTCTCCATTGGCACCTACCCATGAAAGTTTGTCATTTTTACTGTTAGAAATGCTGACAAAGAGAAATCTAAAAAATGAAAACATTTTTTTCAGAAGAGGGAGGTTTTCATGAACTGCAACCTAAATATTCATTTAACACTGGAACATTCCATAAAAATAATTTATAACATAATTTCTTCTTAGAAACGCATTTTGACAGAGTTCTTTTCAAAGACTTTGGTCGAGCTTGGCAATGGTGGTAGCTTTGCTTTCAAATCCATAACTCTTAATTATTAAAAGACTCTCTGTGCACTTCTCTTGGGTTCTGGGGAGGCACATCAAAGCAGGGGCCCCTCTTTGCTTTGGCTCAGCGCACACCCTGTCAGCTGAGGAGGAAACGAGCCCAGCCCTGAGCTCTGGGAACCTGAGACACAAACGCAGTCCCAGGAAACTTGCCCAGGTTGGAAATACTTCTGGGAGGGAGCTGTGCCCAACTGGACCCTACAGAGAGGCTGCTGCCACGCCTCTGACTCACTCCAAGTGTGTTTCCAAAGTTTTCCCTCTTCCAGTGGGACACCACCCATTTACCCTGTAAGGTCTTCCACAAACCTTCTCCCCCACCTGCAGCTCCAATGTGTCTGAGCAGTCAGAAGGAAATGTGATAGTCCCACCTCAGAATTCTCTAGTCTCCCCTGTGACTAAAATCCTGTGGTTTTAAGGCATAATGATAATAATGATGGGTTTTCTGAACTTGTAGTGACAGTGAAGTGAGGTATTTGCTTGCTCTTCAGATGACCTACTCTGAGCTGTAGCGTGCATTATTTTTCTTTGTACTGAGACTGAGGTCTTAAACTAAGAGACTATTAAGTGTGTAGAATTCCAGACTAATGCATAGGAAAAAAACCCAGTAAAATTCTCCTCTTGTTAAAATTACAGTTACTGTACTGTTCTGCTTAAAAATACTGCAGTCATAAAATTCAGATTGAAAATTATATGAGCAGTCTCAAAGCAACTGCCATCAACAGTTCTCCTTGTCAGTCCTGTACAGTTTAAGTACTGATTAAACTCTACAAAGATGGTCAAAAATGACATTTCAACATTGTAGAGCTGGCTGGGCTCTGGGAGTGCTTTGAGCTTGCAGGTTATGCCCAGGCCAGCAATTATTAATGTTTAACTGAATGACATTGAAAGTAATGAGAAGACACTGTAACTCTAAAGGAGTAATTTCTTTAAAGGCTAAGAGTGACTGTTATCATTCTTTAAAATTCTGTATTTATTCCAGCTTAGTCCTTAACTGCAAGCCATGCCATGTAATAATAATGGAACTGCTCAGACAGCAATTTACCAATGCGCTTGAGGCCCTGTCAAACCACGTGGAGTGATGCCATAATCAAATTCATAATGTCTTATCTTTTTCAGATAAAGCAATCATCAAAGGAGTACTGGCATGAGCAGAGAGAAAATCCAGGGCTCAGACATGCTCTAATGTAGTGAGCTGTGACACAAATTGGGCTGTCCCTGTTTTGCCTTTCTTCTCTCTCCATGTTTCCCATTCGTCTGCCAAGGAAATGCTTCTGGCTTTGTTTTGTGCCATCTTCTGAGACAAAGGATGTTTAGAAAGGAAAAAAAATGGAAAGGGTTAAAATTTCAGAGTGAAATGTCAGTGTTGTATACCCCCACTTTTTCTTTATTCACAGTTATTGGCTGACATTTTTGAGAACAAATCCACAGACCTGAGATTTTCAGGTAAATCAATAAAATATTGTTTTTAAAAAATGGAGTTAAGTGCATTATCTGTCCATTACTCCATTATGGTTTGCCCTCAATCATGGAAGTGAGACCAGAAGGTTCCCAAAAGGCAAATCACATTTGTAGTTAACCTAAACCAGTTTTCCCATATCAGGGAACTATTTAAGGTCTCTTTTCTCCTTGGTAATTAAGCACGTGTCTATCACTGAGCATATTAGCAATACTGCTGGAGTCAGTGGAATGGTGAAACACAGCTGCTTATGTATATAATATCCATAAAGAAAATAAGAAAGGAAGTCACTGATCAAGGGCAACACGAATTAAAATACAAATCTTTTCAGTCGTGCAGTGAAACACACAGGGAAGGAAAATATCTGATTTTTTTGTTTTAGAGGCATCTGGTTTGAAAGGTAGTGAAGTAATTAAAATGTTTTTTTGTCTTCATGGGTTTTTTTCTTTTCAAATTTGTTTCCCTGAGATTTGGTCCAGGCCAAATTGAACATCCTTTTGTGCACTTGCTTGAAGTTGTTTCTGGTTTAAATATTTGCTCAGGTCTTGGTGCTGTGCTCACTCAAATGCTCCACTGATGTACATGATATGATATATACACTGTTTATATTCCCACTTCTCCACCTGTAATGAGGAAAGTATATATGGACAAAATATTTTCAGCCTTCCTGTCAAACACTGTTTGATTTTATGTAGTCACTCATATTTTATTTCCTGAAATGGATAATATTCCTTCAAAAGTTGCAAAAAAAAGTTGGATAATTAAAGGGCCCAAGTGTAGATTTTAAAAAATGTTATCTTCAATTTATATTAAGATATGTAGAGCCCACAATTGTACTATTCTGATGGGGGAAAAACACACAAAAATCAGTATGAAAATGTACTGTGACACTACAGAATACTAATCACTCCTACACAGAGAGAGCCTTCATTTTATCTGCCTTTGCAGAAGGGTTTTATAAAGTCAGGTTTTGGAATAACTAAAACCCAGTACAACTGAAGGAGACAAAGCTTTGCACTTGAACAAAGAAATGTTTTCTCAAAAAATAACAATGACAATCTGGTTTGTGCTTTTATAGCTGTGCATTTGTAGATGATGGATAGATGGTTACACAAGGAGAATATATAGTGAGCTGATTATGTTCTCCATTAAAAAAATCCCAGGCAACTAAGCTTCAATGCAAATTCATGTGATGTGTCTGCTGGCAGATTTGGCTGATTGTGGGTATTAGGCTCAGTCCTGCTTGAAATGGTGCCAAACATAATTTATAATTCACCAAAGACAGAATGATCCCTCCTGGATTCTGGCTGGAAAAGTTTAAGAAGCAGCTTCTCCCTTTCTTGTGACCTTGGACACACCAAGACTTGCAGGTCCAGTTCCCATCACCACAATTGGACTGAAAAGGACTTGTGCATTCCAGAGAAATAGTCCCTGAAACCTGGATAATCCATTTGACTTGAATTGAGTATGAATCCCTCAGCAGAGAATCCTTCCAGGACAAGGATTTTTTGGAGCATTTTTGTCATTTTGCTGTATGACTTTACAGGACACGAGTTCTGATCCACCCCTCAGATTCCTTGGCACTACTGAGTGCCGGAGTTACTGATCACTGGAGATCGTGCTCTGGTTTCCTGCAGAGGGCAATTTGCCTCTGCCTGAGTTTATAAGAGAAGTACTACAATGATAGGAAAAATGAGAGGTTTAAAAATACTTTAGTTCATAAACTTTAAAAAACCCAAACCTTTCTTTGGAATTATTTTGATGAGTGTAATCATTTGCCCCTGTATCACATCAATGCTTTAATTGAAGGTTTTCCTTGTCAATATCTCCTTTGATATTGTGAATGATAAAACCATCAAAAGGCTTTAGAGGGATTTTTTGACTTCTTGCTGTTGCTGTTGCTGATGTTGATGATAGAATTTGGGCATCAGATGAATAAATCTTGATTACAGTGGTGGATTGACTGTTTCACAGGAGGAGCTGTGGCCAACCTGTCTCCATCTGAGCCAGCTCATGTCTGCAGCAGGATAACCACATTTTTGCTGTGTTGTGCTTTGTGGAACCAGTGTCCTCTCCACTGCCAACTCCTGCCTTTCACCACTCCATCTCTCACTGGGTTCTTTTCTTCGCTGCATCCTCAGGGTGTATTTTTGTAGCACAGTTCACTCTACAGCTTTTCCTTCCTTTTGCTTTAGCCAGTAACACCCATCACATGGAAAGAAATAAGTTATCTTCACAGAATTGTGAAATGCTGTGTTCATATATCCCAAGTAATGACATTAAATATTCCGTGGTAGCAGCTGTAAATTCATAGGACAGAATCCTTAGTTTCTTGGGAAGTCCAAGCACACTCTGCCAAGTAAATGACCCTGAGGCAGAAGAGTCCATGTTACTAATTACCTTTATTAAGTGGAGATCCTGCTTCCTATGCACAAGCTGAATTCTTCCAATTGTGATGTTTAAGGAATTTAACAGTTACACCAGAGAAGTATGGTGGAACAGCAAGTAACCTACATGTATTTGTCCAAGTAGCAAGGATTATTTTCCTTGGACATGTTACTAAAAACAGGGTCCACAGAGCACTGAGAGAAAGAAGGAGATTTGTGCTTGGCTTTGGAAAGTTCTGTCTCAGCACAGTGAGGCACAGCCGACCTCAGAGCGTTGTGTTTACCAGCAGAATTTAAACAACCAGGATAAATCACTGTCAGTGATAGCAACAGGAAGTTAATCCAACAACCTTGAGAACATCATTGCAATATCTTTCACACATTTTCTCTTTTCAATGTCTAAGTGAAATCTATTTTCTGTGCTGAAGTCTTTGGGGCTACAGAAAGCAAAACTATCAAAGACACCTACACATCTTTGCCTTGAGCAACAAATAAAAAGCAGACACAACAGAAGAGAAAGCAGATGGCCTTGCAAGTGCCCTGGAGAAGATCCTCCAGGTCACACTCAGTAGGTGGTGAAGAGAATCCATTCTGCAGTGTCTCTTGTAGATATTGTCTTCCTTGTGCTTGTCTTAACAGATGCTGTGTGATCCTTTTTGAGTCTGATTCCCAATCTGAAAACTGCTTCATTTATAAAACGTGAATGCTCAGTGTAAGACATCAACAAGCAGAAGTTCTCCATCTGATCTAGATTCCTGTTATTGTCAATGGAGAGAAATTGAATGCTCTGACCTATTTTAGATGCCTACCATCAAACAGAGTTGCATCACCCAAGGTTCTTACCACTGATATTAAAGGAAGTTGTGATGACTCGCTCAGACAGGGATTTCAACACTGTCAGTGTCTCAGACTAGGTGAGACAAGTCCTGCCCACAGCTATGTGGGTATTGCCTTAATGAATCACAACCACAGAGAATTCTCCAGTATTTTTAGAGATGGTAGAAATCTGATGGTTTTGGTTTCCTGGCAATACTTGAATGAGAAATGAATGAAATTAAATTCTGTGGTATTTTGAAATTGTTTTTTCAAATTTTCACTGGCATGAAATTTTTTAAGCTTTCGTTTCTTTGGAGAGTGTAATTTTGATGTTCTACTTTCAGTTTTTTGAAAAGTACATTTAAACCCAATATTTAAAATCTTTGAAACAAAAACTGATCTCAAACAGAAAAGGGGACTGTTTCCTGTAGACATTTGTAATGATCCTTTTTGAACTCTGAAGTTTTATTCAAGATGAAACAGTCATTAAAAATTAATGTGTCATTCCTGCTGGATTCTTCCTCTTCACAGAAAAGAGGTTGGACATGAAAAATTTTCCCACTTAGAGTATCTTGTTTCTGGATAGAATGGTGTGTGGGAGAAAGGTGTAAGTAATCAGTGTCTGGGACAGATGTTCCTTACAGATGTTGATCCTGACTAATGTTTGTGTTACCCATAGAATTGGTTCTCTGTTACACTGCACAGGCTCTTAACCCCTTGACTCCCTGAGTCAGAGTATGCCACAAGTTAATTATAGAATATGTCAGAGTGTTACTGCAACTCCTCGATTTGGATTTTTGATTCTTATCTTTCCTTCTTCCCGAGGCTCAGAACCACCAATAAAATCAGGCTGAGAGTTTGGTAGGTTTCTGACACTCCGTGTCCCAAAACTTCATTTGTGCTCAGGCCCAAAGAGTTGATACTTCTCTCTTTTCTCTGCCTCAAACGTCTACCAGAGGAGGCAGTGAGCCAAATATTTGTAACCAATTTTTATTTAACGGGCATTCTTTGGAAAAAACAAAAGTTAACTCTGTTGAGATTGCCCATTAATTAAAATGAATATCAGTTAATTACAATCGATCAAGTTGCAGTTTGAAAGTGCTCCCACTGCTGCAGCAGAGCCCAAATCCTGAGTCACTTGTGTTGCTTCCTTTGGCCAGGATGCACCCAAACAATTTCATCCAACTCCTGAAGAATTTTACAGCTGTCATGTCTCTGCTTCTCCTTCAGTAAATAGCCAACCAAAGGGACATAAACTCCTAGTCCAACATTAAACATGTAGAACGCCTTCCTTGTAGGTCTGGACAAGTGGGACAACTTGTAAATTAAAGAAAGACTACACCAGCTGGCTGATGGCCAGAATTGGTCCCTGGGGAGGACTTTAGGAGTGGTAACTAACCATAAGTACCCACAGCCTGGCAGTGTTTAATGGAATGTTGGCAGACACGCTCTATAGTACTAGTAAATTAGTAATGAGAATTAATTAATAATAGTTTGCATTCATGTGGCACATTCCTTGCTGCAATTTACTTCTCATCTGGCTAATAGGGACATGAGGAACTGTTTATCTTCTGGTGATCTACCTTTGTTTAAACTGCTTTTGCACCTTCCATCTCACCCTCTCTGTGTTCCATCAAGGTTTCCTCATGTGGTTCTCTGTGCTCTCTGCCAGTGTCCACAGCCTCCTGGAGGTGCCATACTGACTGCAGGGCTCGAGGTGAGGCCTTTCCAATGATCACTAGATCTGAGGGATTGCCTCCCATGTCCCAGAAATTATTCCACTTTTCAAAAATTCATGTTTTGTTGTTGGTTCTGCTCAGCTGGTGCTCTCTGGGAACACCTGGATGCTTGTTTGGTTCCCCCATTGAGTCTTCTACCTGTGTTTGTGCCTGTCTGCAGAGCCTTTCACCTCTCCTTGTTGAATGTTTGTTCATTCCACTTCACCAGTTTGTCAAAATCCTTTTACATTCTCATGTCTTTGCAGCATTTTTTTGGTGTGTTCTCATCACCAAAATCAATGATGAAAACATTGACTTAGTGCCAGATGAACAATTGCACCACACTTATTGTTCCACTGATCATCACTACCTACAGAAGATTTTATGACCTGTTATAAATTAATTTTATAGATCTTGACTATGTTTTCCTCATTTATTTTTGAGATACCATATGAAATATTGAAGTTATTAATATAAATAAATATGGAATTGGCACCTTTTTCCTTATCTGGAGCAGAGCTGGTCCATCAGTAAGAGATGGGCCAACTCTAAAGTGAGCAGTAGGAATTCAGAGAAGGGAGGAAAACAGTTGGAGCTCCTTCTTTGATGCTGACAAATCCCTGGATGATGTTAAATTTCACCCTCATCTTCTTTTTTTAATTTAGATGCTTATAAAAGCATATTTGGTAGTTTACAGCAATATTTGTCTGGTGATTTAAGATGTTTGACCTCCTATTTTCTGGCTCTTCTCACCCTCCCACCCCCCATTTAAAGTTGGGATCAACCTTTTCCAAACATCTGTAACTTGATCTGCTCTCCACAGAGGGCAATGTGTGCATGATCCCCAGGAAGAGCTCTCAGATTGCTTTTGCCAGCTCATAACACACCCTCATATAAAATAAATCAGACACAATGCATAGGAAATATTTGACTGATCTTGAACTTGCTGGAGCTGCAGAATCTCAACATTCAGGGCACTGTCTCAGCTCATCTCCTAATTGGTCTAATCCATCTCCAGATCTCCAGCTTGTAATTTTGTTTGGCTGATGTTTTTTCAGGAAAAATATTTAGGATCCTTTTCTAAGTTTTAATAAAGCTTCATAAATAAAAAATCATGGCTGTTCCCCAGCCAAGGCCAAGTCCCAGATATGTGTGTGAACTGAACCCTCTGCTGGTGAAGGATCTTGAGCAAAAACTTTAGCCCATTGCAAATACAAAATAAATTTGCCTAAGCATTCATTAATGAAGCTGAAATTACTTGATTTATCTATTGGTTGTGGTTGGCTAAAAGGTGTACCTGGATCTCTAAAATAATTGCAATTCACAATGATTTATTAGGATGCAAGTACCCATTTGTGGACCTGACCATAACATTTATGAAAACCAAAGGAATCTATTAAAAATCAACATGATGTTTATAAATTCAGGCAAAACTTCTCTTTCTTTTATGAATAAAAAACTAGAGAAAAACTGTTGTGAGTTCAGGCAAAAGTGATCTTTTCTGGGAAACCCTAATGTTCTACTTGATCAATGGGAAATATTTTATTTGACCTGAACTGAAATTTTGAGCTTTTTAGCTTGTCTTAAAGGAGGTTCATTTTTTAAACATCACCTGAACTTTTACATGAAAATGCCAATTTGAAAAAAAGTTCAATTGGGAAAATGTCAAAATGAAAACTTTTTGGCATTTCTGAAACAAACATTTTAGATAAAAAATGACAACATGAAATGTTTTGACAGTTTGAAAAATGTCTCCCTTTTTTCAATCTGAAACTTCACCAAATTTAAATTGAATTTACTGTTTGTCTAGAAAATAAGAATTGCTTGCGTTGGTAGTTTTCCCTGGATAAGCAGCTAATCTTCCTGCCAGGTTAGCAATGAAACATCAGCCAAGGAACTGCACCAGCAGGTTGTAAAGCAGTTCTGCCTTATTGCAGCTCAGATTTGGACTTTTTAGTGATTATCTATCTATCTATCTATCTATCTATCTATCTATCTATCTATCTTCACTTTTGCACTGTACAATGTCCAGCTTTCAACTTAGCAGTTCTATGGTGCACAAAGAAATAAGGGAGAGAGAAATTATTCCTGTTTAACAAGTGAGCAATTTCCCTTTGCATTAAAATTATATTTTTATTTAAAACCCTGTCTAGTGGCAGATTTATGAAAGTTCATTACAGAAAAAATGGTTTACCCATTAAACAGAAGCAAGTCCATAACCCTGAATGAGTTTTAGAGTTTGCTCTAGCTAAATTCTTAAATTAAAACAACGCCTTCCAGACCAAAAGCCCAAAATAAGATTGGAAACTGCAGTGGAGCAGTGCCACGGAGTAGTTGGTGCTTGCACTGCATTTTTGGGAGGGGTTTAGCCCAGCACAGCCTGGGTTCTGCCCCACGATCCCTTCAGCTGCCTCTCCTGAGTGCAGGGCTGGAAGGAGTTGGTGTTTTCCCATGGGAGCTCTGTGGGAGTGTGAGAGGGGAAAGGAGAGGGGTTCAGGTGGCTTTGACTCTGCAGAGCACTAAAGCAAGTGGAGGGGACTGAGCTGCTCTCATTTCTATTCTCTCTACAGTGCTTTGGCTTAAAGAAGCCTTTCAGTGCTCAGGAACAGGCAGGGCAGGTTAATATTGGCACTTCCTTTTCACAATGGAGATGGTTTTACATCTCTTAACTCTGGCTTCTTGCCCTCTTTGGAGTTAATTATCTGTGGGTTCCTTCTTTGACTTTTAGGGGATTTCTTAATCCTCCTGGCTCTACTTTAAATAGTGCAGGGCTTTCATGTTTCTTATTAGCTAATGTGAGGAAATTGAGTAATGTGGGGTTATTAAAAATTACCCAGAATTTAGATGAATGGGGAAAAAGTGTGTCCACTGCAGTAATTCCTGTCCATCACCTGGGCTGTGGGGATCCCTGCCAGGCAGGGTCCAGCCCACTGTGCTGCCCTGTGTAAATTACCTCCCTAAATGCAGCAAGCTAACAGAGCTGCTCCATGCTGAGTCCTAAATTGACACCAAAAGGGAAACTTCCATCCAGACTGGAAATATAAGGAAATCGAGCAGACTTACCAGTAGCACAAAAAGTTCTGAAACCACAATGGTTATTAAATAATGCCAATTTTTTTTTTCTGCAGACGTTAAGTCAGTGTTTAAAAATACAAACATCTAGATAATTAGAGGAACTTCAAATCTGTCTTCATAGTGTTTCAGCAGGATGACATTGTCAGCTATTCTATTTTGTATTGATTTCCACAAAGCTCAGTTATTCCCAGCCTTCCATTTCAAATGCAGCACCTTGTTTTCCTGTATCTTGAAGCAAAGAAATTAGATAAAAACTATTGATTAGCAAGGCACAGAGGGGAGTGATGTCTGTAACCTTCCTTTGTCTTGCAGCTCTGCAGCTGAGGCAGCAGTAATAGGATTCTGTGCGAGTGCGACTGTGATGAGGTCACACTGCTGAGAAGGGAATGAAAACACTGCAGTCAGCGAGATCTCTTGCTTCTCTGATAGTTTTTGATATTGTTTGTCAAATTGCGATTTGAAGGTTATTTCTCTGGAGGCTGAAGTTGCCTTGCTTCTCTTACGCACTTGGCTGGGCTTTTAAAAATCATGCATTCATACAAACAGCTCCTTCTCTCTCAAAGTTACTGCCTCTTACTTGGAGCCAAAATAGGGGGCAAGAAGAGATTCTCCTGAAATTTTCCATTATTGTGAGATTAGAGCAGTTATTTGTTAAAATAAGTTGGATTTGTTTGGCCTCTCTAGCTCTCCATCCTCCCTTCTTTTTCACGGGGGTGCTGCAGTCCTCTTCAGTTCAAAACAGGTTCAATAAACACTTTCAAGACACATGAGCCGTGAAGGTTTATGCTGATTTAGTACATAATGGTGTAGCATTTATTGGTATCATTACTCAAGAAAGAGATGAGGAATTTCCTCATTTCATTTGCTTTGGGAAACAGGCATTTTGTGACCTACCGTGGGCAACTGCAGAACTGAACAGAAAGTTCAGAATAATGATTAATGCTTTCCCGTTCTGAGTGGGCTTTACCACTTATTATTCTTATTATTCTTATATTCTTGTTCTTGTTATTCTTATATTTCTCTGTAGCAGTGAAGCAGCTCATGGAGATGACAAAGGGAAAACTCAGGGTCATAGAATCAGAGAATGGTTTGGATTGGAAGGGACCTTAAGGATCCTCTGTTCCAACAGAGCCTGCCCTGGGGTTCAGGGATCTATTTCCTGGGAGAGGTGTCAGTGTCAAATACAGGATAAACACAGATTACCTGGCCCTCAGGACTCTACTTTTGGTGCATCAGGCAGCTGCATTCCTCCCTTCCCACAGAGGAAGAAACCACATGGGGCAGGCAGTGTCTTCCACTAATCAGGCCTTAGGGGGTTTTCCTCCCTTTGGAAAGCTCCCTTGCCCTAGTTCTCCTCCCGTAACAAGACACTGGGAGATTGGTATGGAGATAGCTGGCTAAGAGAACCCTCCAAATAAACTTCTGGAATTGCATGGCAGTAACAGGATGCCTTCAGCAGGCAGCTGCCTTGTCTGTCTGTGCAAAAACAAGTATGTCAGGTCAAGCTGCATATTTTGAGGTTTGATGTCCCACCCTCTCAAATAAGTGATGTGGGAAGAAGTCTGCTGGGAAAACTCCTTCCCCAGGCTTATTACTGTGGGGGTTTTTGTGGGAAGCACTGAGACTTTCCCATCCCCTCCTTTCCCCCATGTGATGCTCTGTGATCATAACACATGAAACTATCTCAGGCTTCCAAGAACTCCTCCAGTGCTGAACAAGCACAATCTGGGTGTTTTTCTTTAGCCTTTGTTCTGTTCTCTGTGATCCTGAGGACATCATTCTTTGCCCCCTTTGTTTCTTCATCCATGTGAAGGAGGTGATATTTCCTTTCTCGAGGGTGATTATGAAGGGTTTTTTTTTTAATCCCCTACCAGATGTTGGGTTCCATGGGGGAGCAAAGCATCTTGCTGTAATTGATTTATTTATAAGGGAAAGCTGATGCTACTTTAGAGATCCTTTTTTCACCCTCCCTCTCCAAGTAAAATGCTGGGAAGGCTGTTCTCATTTGCTGTTATTTTTCTACCATTTGTATCTTCCTCATCCCATTTATAGCTGTGATTAAGGTCCTGATAAGGCATCCCCACAGGTTAAAGGAAGAGCTGTGGGAATTTTACCTCCAGACTGCCCCAGTGAGGGCTGGACAGCTGGAATCATCCAGTGCCTGATGAGATACCTGCCAGCTGAATGGATGGAATTGCATCCTGCTGGTCCAGGACTGCAGTACTTATTTGTCTCTTTAGCATTCAGCATCACCTCTGTGCTCCCAGGGAAGCAGTAAGAGTGGAGACTCAAAAAGATGTTAGAGAAAAGCAGTGAGTGGGAAAAGGCATGAAATCACATTACTCTTTAAAAACGGGCAATTGCAGTGAAATAAACACAAACAGCACATTCTTCAAATCTCTAGAGGGGGCAGAGCTTGGCTGAGAGTTCTTTTTTTACCTTGCATTGTTTCAATGTATTTAAATATTTTCTCTTAATTCCCACTTACCTTTTAATTTGACAGATTTTTTTGCCCTACCCTCCCCCAAAATGTATTGCTGAGTGTGGCATACCCAAAAGGGCATGTGACTGGTGCTGGAAAGAAATGAAACTAAGAACAGCAGTACTCAGAGCAGTGAGTAAGGTCAGAGTGGTACATGAGCAGGCATCCCTACAATATCCAGAGAGAATCTGGCAAAAAATAAAAATCATCTTTACCCACAGGACGCAGGCAAATTTTATATTTGATCCTTAAATATTCTTGGCCATTATTCGACATATTTTCATGCTTGGTCATCTGTCTCTTAGCAAGATCTAAAGGACTCAGCCAGGTGCAAAGATAATTGTTTCCTTATTTCAGGCAGCATCTGCTCAGCCATCTGGGAGGCTCATCTGTAAAAGGTGACGGGCTCAGGTAGCAGCCTGCCAGTGCCACCTCTGCAGCTCTGGTGGCTCCAGCCCTGCTCAGACAGAGCCTGTGTGACCCAGGGTGAGGAGCCCTGGGCAAAGGGAGCGCAGCTCTGCTGGGGACAGTGAGCCAGGCACCTCAGGAGGAAACAAGGAGCAGGAGAAGTTTGGTTAGCACACAGATAAAGGCTGCAGTCTCAATTTTCCATCTTTTGCTCTGACCCCAGATTACCCTTCCTGTTAAATGCTTCTGTTTCCCCATATATTCTATTAATCTGTTTTATTTAAAAGGCTGTTTATCAGCAGCCCGTGTGAGTCTTGATTGCCAATTCTCTGCATTCACTGCTAATGAAGAACCATGGCTACCAGGCTTTTAATGGCTCTGTGATCTGTAACTCCACACATCTGGTGTTGGTGACAGTTTATCTTCTACCCCAACGTTCTGTTCTTTCAGCAGATGGTTTGTAGGAAACTCCTCTGAAATCCAGGGGGTGGCAGGAATCTGGCACGGGAGGGAAGGGTGAATACAACCCCTGGTGTTCTCTGCACAGCCCTCCTGCCCCCCTGTTCATGAGCTTATAGGAATGTTGTAAATAATGAGGAATAATAATGTATTTCTGGCAGAAACCAAGGGGGATTTGTGTGGGGTGCAGCCAGAGAACTCAATTTGGGTGTTGTTGGGTTCTGTTATAGATCTGGAAATGTGCTACTTGTTCTTTGTAGCTCTGTTGCTAAACAGACATTTTCATTTCTAAGTACTTGCTTGGTTTCCTTTGTTAGCCCAAACTGCCAAAATTAGAGACATCTGACATAGAAAGGAAGTCAGTTTTGTTTAATTTATCTCAGATTTATTTTGTGACATTTCCTGGATGCATTTACCCATCACATTATTAAACAAGAGTTTATTTTCTGGAGGCTAGAACATCAGCTTTTGCCTATATTTCAGTAAGACAGGAATTTTAATACTGTCAACATGCTGAGAAATTAAAATGTCTTTCAGGTGTGTTTTGCAGGAGAAAGTTCAGAGCTTCACTATCTCTCCTAATAGTTGCCCTGGGGCTTTTTCAAATGTATAATCTGATTTTTACACTCATTTGAAATGTAAAAAGAGAATTTTCACAGAAGAGAGAGAAATCCATCTGAAAATACTATTTGTTTTTGCCAATTTGTTTCTTTAATTATGATGATAAATTTCCACTATTTGGCAACAGCACAAAGAAAGAGGCTCTTGCACGTCTTTGTTCCTTCAAGAGGAATGGACAAAGTGGGTCTTGTTCACAAAGCAATCCCCATTCAGTCACGTAATTCTTGTCACTCACCCCAGCAAATGATGAGAACCCCCTTTTTATGACTCTCCTGTGGGAAGGATGTTTGGCTATGACTCAGAAAAAAACCTGGGGGTTTTTTTTGGACAAACTTTGACTGACTCAGGACAAAACTCAAAGGAGGAAGTTGTACAATGTTTTAATCTGCCTTTATGTCTCAAAAAAGCTCAGTTACAATGAGGAACATGCTTATATACACGTTAAGCACCTCAATTAAGGTAGCTCAGAGGTGGTGATAGGCTGACTGAAATTTGGGATTGTTCCCAATGGGGAGACCCTAAATGAGGCTTAAAGCTCCAAATGCCTCAGATAGATGTGCTTTTTTTGGACATGATGACTCAAATACCAGTTTTGCACCTTGAATCCATCTCTTGAGCAATGGATCATCCAAAAGCTGTTTCTGGATTATCCAGATATTTTCCTGGGGTCTAAAATTAGAAAATAAATTAATTTAAATCTCTCTTTTGTAGCAAGACACACAACCTTGTTGTTGCTTCTTCCTTTTCATTGCAAAGGAAATATGTATATTTATAAATATATCTATTTAAACTATATACTCTGCATTATGTTTTAGGGTAGATACTTTATGATTTGGAGAGAAAAATATTATAACTTAGTATATAAATTTTCTCTATAGATTCTGCTCGCTGAACATTTATATTCATGGGACTGTGGTCTGATAGGGGAGAAACCTGGAGTTTTCTGTCTTCCTAATTTCTTCATTTCTGCATGTCCTTTGCACTGACTCATGCCCTGTGTGTGCCAATACACATCAGTGAAAAGTTTCTTGATGATGTTTTCATCAGGCAAAGGAGAAACCCTGCAGACAGTAAACACCCAATATGTAAAATGTTTTTTAGTCCTTAGAATTCTGCAGACTAGTTAAAAATAACTGCAAAGCCCATTTAGTATTCATAATATCTGAATGGGCCTTGGTTCTGGGTAAGGAAGAGGGAGCAGAACTGGATGAACTGGGTGTATTAAATTCTTTATTCAAAAGATTTATCCCTTTTCTGCTTTTGTATTTCCCACGACTGGATTTTCTTAGTTTTTCCTCTACTGGATTGTTTGGCATATTCTTCATGCAAATGTACTGAAATCACTGGTCTGGTCAGGAGCTCTTCACATTTGCCTGGTTTATGGCATTCAGTTTTCAATTTTAGCCATATGGGCCTTTTGGTTTGGTTTCTTGCCTTTTTTATTATTCTGTGCCTGCTTAATTGTAGCTTTTATGAAGAGATGGAGAAAGAGTCATAAAGACAATAAGACAAATCATTCCCAAAGCAAATATAATGAGGAGAAGAGTTGGAGAAATATTTACATGATTTGAATTTTCTGTCAATGTTCCTAAAAATAGAACAAAGAATTAAATAAAATAGCCAGATGATTTGCTAGTAAAAGGAATAAAAAAAAAATTGCAAACATGAGAACAAATGTTCATTTTTATTCTGAGAAGTAGTTCTTGGCAGTATTTTGGAAGCTCTAATAGAGAAGACGAAATGTAGATTTTTATCCCACTTGAGCATAAATCAGTGCACTAGACTAAACAATATCTACTATACAATGCATTGAATCCTTCTATTTTGTACAAATGTTCAATTAAATCTGTAAACTTAGTCTGTAAGCTGTAAAGAGGCTTAGTCACCTTATCACCAGCCAGTTCCTCTGCAGGTCACTGCCACAGTCCGGCACCAAAAATAAGTTCTGTGTGGGGAAGGCTTCCAGTAGCATTCCAAAATAACAGCAATTCCATAATTACAGCATGGCCATGCTAAAGGTTACATTAATGGCCACCAGTGATGATGAATAGGAAGGCAATGGAGTGAATGAAATCCTAATTAGCGGAGCATGAGGTAGGTGTTATGTTAAACATCCAATGGAAAAAAATTAACAGCACTGCACAGGTGGACTGAAATGTTAACATGTAAAACTTAACCTGCAGCAATGCCGCTTTCAGGAGACAAGAAAAACCCTTACATCATTTGTTAACCAGGTCTGGGTTTTATTCACCAACCAGGGAGGTGTGGGCTGGGTGTGACACTCTCCAGATCTCTGCTCTCCTCGAGGTGCTCTGTACCTGTCCCAGCCTGGCTGGGTTTGACACCACAACTCTGGGTTTCTCTAAAGAAAGCCCCTGGAGCTGCTCTCCTGGGGGCTCACCAGCTACTGAGAAAGGAGAAATTCAGCTGGAGCAGCAGCAGACTGGAGCTGCTCCAAGCCCAGTGCAGGCAAATGATAACTACGATTTCCATTCACAGCATCTCTGGGAAGGGTTTGCTATCCTGTGTGTGTCACAGACATGTGAAAGATTTGCTGCTGGTGAATTAGCAGAAACGCAGCAACATTTCTACCGTTTATGTTGCAAAGGTTTCCATCAGCACCAAACAGGTGATTTTTCATGGTTGCAGTATGTGCAGTGCTAAGGTGGCATCTTATGTCTGCTATTGATTTCCCTGATGCTGCCTTCAAAACTGGTGCTTACATCTTCCTTCTTCTGTAAATGTCAGGGTCTACAAGTGAGCTCTGGAGCTCAAGTGTTTGTTTCTGTCTTTGCATGTTCTTGTGTTTCTGGTCTGAAATTGCAATGCTGCAGAGTTTCCAGAAATCTGGTATATAGGTGTATTTTTAGGACAGCAGAACAACTGATCTTTTCTTGAGTGGGTCAAAGAGATGGCATTTAAGTCAGGGGTTTTAAATAGGAGGAGAAAAGGGGAAGAACCTGTTGATGCTAAAACACCGCAGGGTCTCCGGCTACAAAGAATTTAATTCAGTTGCCTGCATTATTCCAACTGTGATATAAAAATACAGAATGTCTTCCAAGTATTTTTCACACACAAAATTCTCTCCTGGGAGAGCCCACCCATCTCCCTGGAATGTGCCACCCTCTGTGGAGAAGGTAGGAACCCTTCACTGCCTTTTGCAGAGCTCAGTGGCTTTCATGGGAAGAGTGTTGTCTGACAGTGAGAGATGTGCCGGAGATATTTCTGGTACCAAGCGTGGCCATTTCTGGAGAAAGGGCATTTTTCAGTATCACTCTTTTGGAGGACCGGACCACCAGAAGCAGGAAGGGAAGGGAGGAAGGGAGGCAGAGTCATCAGTGATGGCTTTGGCTTCCTCCATTCTTGTGGCACCTCCCATCAGGGACCTGCTCAGCCTCCTCAGCAGTGACTCATCCCAGGCCACATCCAGGTGCCCTGTGACAGATGTCTGCTGCCTCTTATCTCAAATAGTTTTGAAAATCTCCTTTGGCCAGGAGCCCAAGTGTGAAGGAGCAATTCTGTTTTAGACCAAACTTGTAAAGAATCTGGAAAGGTAACAGGCTCTGCTGGCTGTTATTTCTATCCCCTCCTCTGCTGTCTGCTCTCCAGATTAGTTTTTTAATCTGAATGTCTGGCTGCTTCTCATCTTGCTGATCCAAAATCTCTCAATATCCAGCAGGAGAAAGGTTCTCATTGCTTTCAATAATCTTTGGATCATGCCATTAGCTTCACTTAAGCTTTGGGTCTGGTTCTGCACAGTTCAAAGGATTTATAGTCTCTATTCCAAGTTCTTATCCAGTTTTTCTGAGTTCGTTTAACTCTGTAGATATGAAAGGTCTCAGCTCTTCACTTGAATAGGAGCTGCATCTGCTGCTACCAATAACACAGACATTTAGTGTAGGAAGGAAGGAAAAAAGGACATTGTATTATAATGTTTAACTTGTGAAACAAGAGGAAATGTCTTCAACCTGTGATACATTTGGGTTGCTTAAGCTATGAATGAGGCATTGTTAGATGAATATTAAATATAGATGTATATATTAAATATTTAACTTGATCTTTGTTCAGCTTTCCTTTTTTGTAATTCCTTTTCAGTGTTCATAGAAAACAAACCTGATTTTTATACTCCTTGCCAGTAGTGACCTCAAATTTTCTGTTTGTGTTAAAAGTGTCAATTACCTGCACACATGAGTCACATTGAACTTTGTTACTGCATTGGAGGAGCACCTTTTGGAATTTGTCCACAACACCTTTGCCATGAAAACCCTCCCTGTTGCTTGAAATAGTCTGTGAGTGCACACACTCTTCCATGCATATATAGCTCTGGAAGATGATAATTCCTATTTTTTTTCGGTATACAGCTGAACCATGCAACTGCTCAGTAACTTAAGCAGAGATGAACTCCAGAGAAATGCTGTTATCAAGGAGAGAAATGAAGGCAACCTGAAATGTCATTTCCCAACAGTCCCTGCAATGCCCAGGTTTGCTGCAGACCACAAGTATATTTTAAACCTTAGCTTAGTGTATACCCACAGCATGTCCCCTACAGCTGTGAACTGCTATTCTTTGTTTAGGACTGGGCAAGGCTCCAATGGCTCTGTTCTTACAAGGAATGCATTTTCCAGTGTTTTGAGTTAATGACTATTATTCAAGTTGAAGTCAGTTCCTTTCTCACACTATTTTAGGCTGTGTGTGGTAAACCTTTGTGCCACTGTTCTCCTCAAAAAATTCTGGTATTTTCTTACCAAACCCAATGCAAATTATATTGAGCTCTTTATCTTGTGAAATGAATGTTGGTTATCTTCATAATGAATGAATCCTGCAATGAAGCAGGTTGGTATTTCTGCTGGCCTACTGACCCTCCTTTTCATTGCCGCTGCTCCACACAAGTGTTGGGAAGTTCCTGTTGTATTTGGTGATGTACAGACACAGAACAAAAGGGCCCTGCTCTGATGGCTGGAAGTTTAGATATTTCTATTGATTGAATAAATATGGGGCATTTGTCTTTTCTCACCAGAAGGTGATACATTAGGGACACTGTTTCCTGGAGAGATAAACAGTGAATTCTGAGGAAGGAAAGGAATGAGGCATGGAGGGAGGCTTGCTGTAATGGGGGAAGCCAGTGTGTGACACTCTAAGGTTCTTCCTCTTTTTCTCCCTTTACTTTTATTTCAAGCTGACATTTTATTAACCACACTTGGATCAGAACTTCCACATGTGTGTGTTTTCCAGTGTTTGCTCTGTCCTTGTGGCCCTGAGGTGGTTCCACATCCTTGCTCTCAGGGGAGGGAGTGGATGCTGGAGGCAGCCCCTGTGTGCAGGACTCAGACCATCCTGTCTGCCTCACCTGCATTTTCCAAAGCCTGTTTCCTGCAGTGAGAAACCCTTCAGGGAAGTGTTTGCCTTGGATATTGGGCCTCATCTATCCCTGCATTGCTCAATACCTGCACTGATCTCTCAGGCAGTTTAGTTCTTATTTACCATTTGGAGTGTGTTGTTTTCCATTTAAACTAAAATTAATTAGATGGGACATTTTATTTTTTGAAACTGTACAGGAAAGAATTATTTTTATATCCATTTTAAAGTGTGAATATGGCTTAGAATTTTTGTTTTTCTATCTTTATTTGCACATGCTTTTCTTTGCTAAGCTTAGTTACACAGTAAAGTAATTTTATTTTGAAAAATCTTAGGAGTACAATTCAGAAAGCATATCCAGGGAAAACAAGATGTTAGTCTCATCTAAAGGAAGAACAAAACTAGTTATGAAAAATTTCAATTAAAAAAATAACTTTGACCAGTTTTACTCTTCATTCAGTGACAACAGCTCTGATAAAATGTATCTAATTAACACCCAGCAGATAACAATTATCTTGTCTAATTATGATGAGCTTGTTTGTTCTTTAATTGACAGCTTAGGCAATGTTTTATGATGTTTATTTGACCTTGCAGCTAATCTGCACCCTGCTCCCGTGTGCCGCCGAGCGCGTAGCTCCTTGGTTTCCATCCTCAGTGCTCGGCCTCGTTACTGTCACCGTCACCGTCAGTGTCACTGTCACTGTCAGTGTCACCGTCAGTGTCCCTGTCACTGTCAGTGTCACTGGTGGGTGCTGTGCCCTGTCCCCGTGCCTGCGCAGTGTCCCTGTGACCCCCGCAGTCGCTGTCCCTCTGCTGTCTGTCTGTCCGGTGTCTGTGTGTCCATCTGAGCCTGGGGCAGCCCCAGGGCATCCCCTGCTCCTCCCTGGCAGGGAGCACAGCACCAGGGCTCCTGCTGCTTCCACGGGGAGCTGAGACAGATTCTGCAGCACTCCCCCAGTCTGTTAGAAGGTACCCAATAGTCCAAAAACCAAATGTCTGTGCTGGTAGAACAGATGCACTTGGTTTTCCTGCATCCTGAAAGCTTTGGGAGGATTTTCATTTTCCTGCTGAATGAATTCTTATTCTAATCTCAGTCTTGTGTGCTGGTACCTGGCTGCCACACCAATGAACAAAGCTGTGGTTTCCCCATGTTGCCTCACTACCCTTGTCCTTGGAGATTTGGAATGGAAGGGAATCTCCAGTGTGTCAATCCTGCTTGGCACAGGGTGTGCTGTGTGAGTCACATTCATGTGAGGGGTTATGTCTCTGAAATAAATTTTAATTTAATTTAATGAGAAACAAATAGGAAATGTCTCCAAACAGGGATTTCTTTGATATTTCTGGATTTTGGGGATTCCATTAGGGAGGGAAATAGCCTGGGAACAGCTTTTCTTATCACATTATCGTGTCCTTTTCACTTCAAGGCAGTATTAGAAAGTGCAATGGTGCATAAGACTTAGTAATAACTATTATTATTTGTTAAGCATTGTCTTTTACTGTGCTGAGAACATTGGGGTTTCTGTCCTACATGGATCATTACTTTGGGTATGCAAAATTTTTCAAACAGTAAGTGTCCTTGGTGATTAGAGAGAGATTATCACCAAGTGCTGCATTTCTGTTCGGGGTTTTTTTTTGTTGTTGTTGTTTTTGGGTTTTATTCTAAATGAAAGGACTGAGTTTCAAACTGAATGTAGTTATATATGGTAGAATTCTGTTTTGAGGATAAAATATGTCAAACCACTTAACCTGGTCCTCTCTCAACATAAATTGAGTGGAAGGAGAGGTAGAAAAATCCCCTGCATGGAGGGGATTTTAGGTCCCCAAGCTGGCAGTATGGCCCAAATCTAGTCCAAATGCTTGAGTTCTCAGGTGTTGGGATAGATTCTCTTCATCCTTTAGGATGATTTTATCTGCATATGAGAGCCAAGGTGTTGGACAGCTGGACTTCCAGCTTCGTAAATTGAGATATTCCATCTAAAACCAATGGATAAGGGTTTGGGTTGGCAGGAGCTTTGGCTTTCATGTAGTATTTTCTCTCCTTTTTGAGGAGGATTCTGTAGAGGGAAATCTCTATTCAAGTTAAATCAAGGCAGATTTATGTATCTATTACTGGTACACAAAATAATAAATGGAATAAAGTTTGGAGATGTATCCAATAGATTCATAGTAAGAAGTCATCTGAAGAGACTTTATAGTATTATCTGACCTTTAAAGTAAACTGGAATTTATTCAAATGCCATAGGCACAAATTAGATACTTTTTGCCTTAAAATTCAAAGAGTAACTATTGATAGAATTAATAAAGAATAATTTTTCAGAAAAAGTGAACATATGGCTTGTTATTACTGATTTCAAGCCACAATCAGAACATTATCTAAATAACTCCAGAATACCAGCAGTATGTTCTCAAGCATCTCGTACATTAGAGCACGACTCCTCAGATACTTTGAGACTCTGAATGTTCTGTTGTCGATCTTTTTCAGCAGTGTTGTCTCTGTTCTGACTCCTAATCCCATTAAAAAATCTTTATTTTCAAGTTTTTATGAAGGTACTGTGAAAATTTTAAGTGGACCTGAGGCAACTTTTAGCTTGGGAATGTTTTTCAGAAACTGAAACATTAATTAGAATCAGTCTAAGTACCCACAAGTATTTTTCTTTTTTTGTTGTTGTTTCTTGTGGTGTTGGCTCTCCTGATGCTTAATTACTCTGATTCTTTTCCAGTGTAATTTTCCAGTCCTTTACTCATGTTCCTTCAAATCTTCCTGAGTTGAGTAAATAGATGTAGTGGGACGAGCTGAGAAAACGAAAGACTTGCAGAATTTTTCCCACTCTCAGGGGAAAAATATTGCAGCTTTTCTCCCTAAGTCTTTTGCTGATCCTAGTGACCAAACAACTCCCAGCCAGCTCTGGCTAAAGACATTTTAAAATGCTTTTAGAGACAGGCAGAATGGTTTATCCTGGGCTGCTTCTCCCACCAGGTTGCCTTGTACCCCTGAAGGAGGAGCTGGAACAAAGTCCACTGGGCAGGAGACTCAGAGCACTGGAAATTTAAATGTCTTGCTCATCTAATTTGGCTGGGAGCCATTTAATTCCTCTCTGTTTCATTGATGTATCTATTTAAATGCTTTAAGAACTGGGGCTCTCTCCCAGCAGGGGTTTGCAGAGTGCATTGCAGGAGGGATCCTGACCTTGTTTGGGGCCTTCTGTTTCCTGAGAACGAATTATTAATAGAATAGACTCATTATATAGAATCATGGATTGGTTTGGGTTGCAAAGGACTTCAAAGCTCATCTTGTTCCACTTGGCTTGGCAGAGACACCTTCCACTATCCCAGGTTGTCCAAGCCCCATCCAACCTGGCCTTGGACAATTCAGCCACAGCTTCTCTGGGCTCCCTGTGCCAGGGCTTCAGCACCCTCTCAGGGAAGAATCCCTCCCTAATATTGAACCTAAAGCTCCTCACTTTCAGTTTGAAGCTATTCCCCACTGTCCTGTCACTCCAGAACCTTGAAAATTGTCTCTCTCCATCTTTCCTGTTGGTTCCTTCAGGCGCTGGAAGGCCACATTGAGTTCACCCCAAATGTTCTCCTCTCCAGGTGAACAATCCCAGCTCTCCCAGCAGAGCTGCTCCATCCCTCTGCCCATCCTGGTGCCTTCTCTGGTCCCTCTCCAGCAGCTCCAGGTCATCCCTGTGCTGGCCCCAGGGCTGCAGGTGGGGTCTCACCTGAGAGGGGCAGAATCAGGGACCAGCCCCCTCCCCTGCTGGCCATGAAGCAGAAGTGTAAAATCTTGTGTCCAACAAAGGCAGTGACTATGAGGAGTTCTATTGTCCCAAGTTAACATGCACAGAAAGGGGGCTAAATGCAACTCCCTTTTCTTGGCCTGGGTGCTCAGAGGAAAGAGGAGGAACTGGCTCTTTGGGAACAAGAAAGAAGAGACTGCCTTTATTGAAAGAAAAGCCAAAAAGAGATGCACACACCACCCCCCCCAACCAAAACAAACAAACAAAAAAGCCAAAGCTGAATAACCCTCAGCTCCACACTGCGGATCACAGCATCCCAGCTCTTTGTTGAGA
This sequence comes from Zonotrichia albicollis, assembly GCF_047830755.1. Taxonomy (NCBI): domain Eukaryota; kingdom Metazoa; phylum Chordata; class Aves; order Passeriformes; family Passerellidae; genus Zonotrichia; species Zonotrichia albicollis. The sequence goes on from NC_133835.1 coordinate 12,924,598, forward strand.
CCCATTCTGCCAAGATTTCTGGCTCCTTGCTGCATTTTGAAGCTCTCTTGCTATTTAAATTATCCTTAGGAGACAGCCTTGTGTCTTTACTTGGCTGCCTTTGCTTTTTTTCCCATTTCTTTTTTTTCTTGATGAGTCATTCTACCAGCCTCTACCCTCTCATCAGATAGACCAGACAATGAAGTCACTGGGGTTGCCTGAGAGCAAAATTGGCCCCATTATCCACAACCACTGTGCCTTGTCACTGATAATATACTGCTCAAGGGCTGGCCCTCAAAGTAGGATGGAAAATCACCAGGGACAAGAAACCTTCTACCCAAACAAAAATATTTGTTGAAGTTCTTTTGGTGTGTGTTTTAAATTTGGTGAATTTGCTTCCAGCTGAAAACAGGAAATCACACACAAATAAAACTGGTGTTATATTTTGTCAATGTAGGAGGGAGAGCAAATTATCTGATAGTGTCCCTTTTGTGCACCAGCTTCAGCCTTCTGAAATTAGCAGTGGCAGGAGAATTTTATTAGTGTTCTAATATAAACCAGAAGGCTTTATAACAGAAGGAGAGGAAAGAAAGATGCTCAACAAAAATGATTCTTCAGTAGCTCAGTACAGAGCCAAAGTTAAATTGTCATTTCTAGACAAACATAGGTGGAGAAATACCTACCCCAGGAAACTTTCTTCTGGAAACAAAGCACACTGAATATGAGAAGGGAAACAAAGCAAGGATGACAGAAGTGACTTTTTCAAAAGGATATGGCAGGTCAGTCGCTGCCTGGAACCAAGACTTGGCACTTGGTGAACCAAGACTTGGTATCTGGGCTTTCTGATTACCTTTCTGCTCTTTCTGCTGAGGCACAGAACCCTGCAAAGCATAGAGAGCCTCAGTGCTGATGGCTTGTGGTCTGCTCAGTGCAAACAACAAAGTGCAGCTGGTCTTTTGGGATCTCCAGTAATCTGATGAGGAATTCCATAATAACTGCCAATATTAAACCTTTTACAAGTCTAACTGCTTGCATCAGTAAAGGACAGAAGAAAAGCTGAACAGGAAAGAAACTAAGTCTTGCAAAGCCTCCATAGAGATCTCTCTTCCTTCCTTTTGGTATTTTTAACAAGAGGAAAACCTTCTTATTGCTTGGCTAGTCCATTCCTAGGGTTGTGCCCATCAGTGGGCTTTGGAGAGACTCAAGTGGCTGAGTTTTATCATCTGCCAAAGCCCATCATTCTTTTGATTCAAAACTGGTGCCCTGCCATTAGTTATATTTTTGTATCACTGTGTTCTGAACACAGCTGAGCCCCTCTCTTCTGTGCCCTCCATTAACTTGGTATAAAAGGATGCTTTCTGTTCCTGCTGCATCTCCTGCCCAGCAGCCCCGAGTGCATTGCTAAAGGTGACTGAGCTCTACTGGGAGAAAGGAGAATCAGAGCTGGAGGTGCAGCTCAGGCTGCTCTTTACGTCATGTCTGCAGAGCCCTCAGCCAGGCTGAGCAGTGCTGAGCCAGGGACACTTCCACCCCCCCTGGCAAGGGAGAACCTTCTGTTTGTGAGCTCGCCCCAGGAGCACAGTCCAGAAGGTGACTACTTTCATCTGTCTGTTAAAATCATCTTGCACTATTTTTCCAGCCTGATTCTATCTTACCAACTGTCTGGCTTGACTATTTTGCTGTGATTCTTGCTTGCAGTTTGTCACACTGATGGAAGATTGGCTGTGTGTGTGTGTGGTTTTTTCTTTTTTTTTTTTCCCTTTTTTTTTCTTTTCCTCTCTCTTTTTTTTTCCCCCTCCTCTCATTTCCCAGTGTGGCATTTAGGATGGAGGCTGAAAATATTGAACAAACTGCTGATGTCCCCAAGATTCAAATGTGTGAAAGAGACTCGTAAATGAGTCTAGCACACTCAGAAACATTCTTAACATCTGTTCAAGCAGGAGTCCCAACTCCCTTTCTCTGAAAGCACAATTTGTCCTCCCTGTTACTTAAAACTTCTTTAGATTTGAATAATATCAAAGTAGAGCTAAGGAAAATAAACTCCCTGATTATGAATACAGCAGTTACAATGGGAGGTGTGGTGGGGATGGAGCAGAATTAGAGTTTTAACTGCAGAGTGTCCTCACTTTCTCTTATATTTAAGTTTTCTCCCTATACAGCTCTATATTCTCTATATGCAGCTCTCTATCCTGTTTTCTCTCCATATTGTATGGAAAGTAGTTGTAAATCCTATGGGTTATGTCCTCTGGACTGGAAGACATGGGTTTAGTGACTGTTCTAACAAAGCAGGAAAATAGCAACTTTTTTCCTCTGAAAATTTACTACTTAATAAAATGAAAGTCGCCTTGAAACTTGATAGAAATAATTCTAGGCTTTTTAAAATTTTATTTTCATATATACTCTTGTTGAGACAAAAAAAATAACTCACTCAAATTTTTCCTGTCAGTAAACATTTCAGGATTCTGTTCCCAAAATGCAGTTGCAAAACTCTCAACACTTCTGCAATTTAGTGAGAGAAAGGCTATAAATAGCCAGCCAGACAGAGGCACAGCAGGGAGAGCCCAGGGGTCCGAGCTTCCAGCCTCTTTCTGCAACCACAGTAAAGAACTGCAGACACAAACATGACAACAGAAAAGAAAAAAGCAACTGGTAACTCTGAAAATAAGTAAAATAAATGGCTGCATTCAATAAAGCTGCTGAATGGGCTGTGCAGTTGGCTGGGCTCTGAGGATGCTGCAGTGTCCCTGCTCGGGATGCAGTCACGGCTCCCAGCGCAGCCCTGCAGAGGCAGGAGGGAGGGAGGATCCTGCAGCAGGAGCTCTGTGCCCTGGGGAGCAGGTCCCAGCTGCTTTCCTGGTGCCCAGGGCTAAATCCCACTGCTGCCTGGGACTGCAGCTGGGAACAGGGCTTTGAGCACACTTTTAATGCAGGAAATCTGTGATACCGAGTATTCCAAGGAATGGAACAACTTTAACCACAATTAATCCATTAACATTCCCTGTTTAAGTGACATTTATTGCTGCAAATGTCTTGTGATGGTAACAAGAGTGGCTCTATTGCAATTATTCTGCCTTTTAAAATCCATACCACTGCTTTTACTTCTTTTTGATAGAGAAATTATGTAAGTCACGAGTCTTGTTGCTGATGTGGTACAGAAAGACGAAATACTTTTCCTCTGGAAGGTTAATGTGCTGCAAGCCTTCCCATCATTAGGAACAAAAATATACCAGCAGGTGGGATATATCCAGAACAGAGAGTTCTGTGAAATTCTACTTAAAACAGGCAATAAAACTAGCAATGGCATTTCAGCTTAGAGGCCTCCTGCAGCAGTGATCTATAGCACCAAGGAGAAATTCCATGGAATATACCTGTTATTTCAAGAACAATGACATTTTTGCAACTATGATAACAATTTTCCAAGAGTACATTGGTCCTAAATGCCTGACAAGTGTTCTTTCCTGAGGAAAAGGTCATTCTCAAAATCCCTCCAACAGCAGCACAAGGACACTTGGTAGTGTAATCACTTTTAGGGAGGCTTGGAATTTATCAAATGCACATAGAAGTCTAGAAGGTTTTGAGCTGGGTACTTGATCTGTGTTTTCATGGTTTTGTGTCTTGTCTTCATTTTGGATTGAGTGGGATTTAATTCTGTTCAAAGCCAGTTTTGCAGTTGGACAGGGTGTTACCATGAGCTTGAACCTCCAGGTTCAAACATCTGGTGCCTGGTTTTATTCCTGTGGTTTGCCTCTCATCCCTTTCCTTTCCAGTAACAAACAAAAATTTATTCCCATCAAACTACTCTGGTTGTGAGTGCTGCTTCTAACAAACTTAGTATTCATCTACCTAAAGTCTGTTGTCACAAGTAAGAGAAAGGAAGAGCTGGAAAATGAACTTAGCATGCATCCTACTCTAAAAATTTTCTTCAGGAAAGAACATTGCATAATGAGGGTTTTACTTTTCTTTGCTTTTTAGTGCAGTACATCTTTCGGGTTTGATTTTTAATTCATATCTCACACTTGCAGGTCTGTCACGGTACAGTGCAAGTGGGAAAAGTTAAGTGTTTTGGTGTAAGACAGGTTTGAAAATAGCCTCAGTATTTCACAGTAAAGGGAAATCAATAAGGCCAGCGGGAAAGAGAAGAATAGGTGTATTAATAAACCAAGACTCTGAGTACAGAGGGGTCAGGAGCTAAATGTAGCTGTACCTGCAGCCTAAAGGATCATTGCAGGCACCAGAGCCAGGACGTGGTGGGAAGCTCAGAAGTGTGGCCTACTTGTAGCTAGACACAAAAAATGTGGGTTGCTGGGTTCTTTTTTTGGCTGAGGAGGGGTGTTTCCCCATTAGGATACAAAAATAGTAATTCCAGAGAATAAACTCAACTCCCAGACAAACTTTCAGCTAAATTGCATTCTGCAAGGTAAGTAGATTCTGTGAGAGCAGCAAAATGCATTTGATCTGGTGAGTAGCTCTGATATTGAATATGCCTGATCTGGGAGGGTAAAGAACTTTCAGGACTTGCTTTTTTGTATTTTTTAATAACTCACTTAGGCATCATTAATCTAGCATATATTCAGTTGACTTTGTGACATAGCTCAAATGATAGTACCTTTTATTTGAAGGGCAAACCCCCACCCAGACACCTCCTTTATAAAGTTTCCACCTTTTAGGTGCACTAGATTTGCTGCTATTGATAGTGCCATTCCCCACCTCGTTTCTCTGCATTTGCTCCTGGATGTATAATACATTCCATTCTTGGTCTTTGATGCTTTGGCAAAGTGAGCACTGAGGAAGGCAGAATTTGGGTATCCATAATGAAAAGACAGTGCAAATGCTCTGTATAATTTAAGACTAACCAGATAACATTCACAAAAAATTTTACAATCAGGGACAAGTGGAAAAAAAAGTCCAAATAAAAAGAAGGAATGGCTGATTTTACACAAGACCAGTTCTTGTCTTGACTCAGAATCACTTTCTCTTTTGGTAGCTTCACGTTTGGAACTGGTGTAGTTAGACTAGTTTAGAAAGAGTTTTGAAAGACTATTTATAACCTCATAATTTGGGACTAAACTGAATTTGCTGAGACTCCTCTAAGATGATTTGATTCTACATATAAGAAAGCACTGGCAGGATTAGAGTCTACAGGCTTTGATCAGTAGTATTTTGCCATAATACTCTTTCCCAGAAATATTCTTAGCTACTAATTCCTGAGGCTTATTATAGTTCCTATTAGTTACTACTGTTTACCACACTTCTTTGACGTTATTTCTGCCTCTTTTTGGCTGCTGTTCTTGTAATGTCTCGTTACAACAGGTGCTGGTGTATTACCATACCAAATAAATGGAGTTTCTGAAATGCAATTAAGCTGCACAGACAGCAGAGGTAATTCCTGCCCATGACCTGAATTTCATGGCTTGCAGTGCCACTGACTTAGCATATGACCTTGGATGAATTTCCTCATTAGGAAAATGGGGCTGATTATTTACCCCCAGGGCACAGTACTACGGTGTTACAAATGGCAAGAGCTGGGGAAGTACAAATTTCCTTGGAACTCACCCAAACTCTGCCCATTGACCATATGCTAAAAGACTTTATGACAGAGAGTCTGTCCTACCTGCTCCATGGGGACAGCAGAGCGTTTCCTGTGCTGGTGGGAGGATGCTGCAGGGCCAGATTTGTTACCCCTGGCGCTGTGATGTGGGAGAGGAATCTGCAGCAGGGTGGGTTTGCAGAGCAGTGGTGGCAGTGCAGACAGGTAAAGGATGGTGCTTCAGCTATAAATCCATGTCTGCTCTGTGCATTACTTAGGCTGCCTCATTGTTTAGCCTGCCTGAGAACAGAACAGCAGAAAATATATTAGCATGTTTTATTTCCTTGTTTTTGTCTGCATTAGCTGCCCTGATAAAAGCACTGGCTCTTCTTACAGACCTCGCCTCTTCTCTTTGTCATCTATAGTGCTGAATTCAGAGCCTAGAGGGGATGTGTTGTACTCTACCACAGGGTTAATTTATCTGAGGAAAAGAATTTATTGCTCCTTGTGCACCTAACTGTATGTTAAATATCAAAATTACATCAATACCAACCTTGGTTTCTGCTTTGGGGATGTCAACAGAGAGGTGAAAATCTAATGTGGGAAAAATCTGAAACAGAGCAAGTAAAAAAAATTCTATCTTGGACAATTTTTGCAGTAATTCCCTTATTTTATAAAATGTTTTGGAGTTAATGGATATAGGAGCAGATCAACCTAAATGAAATATTTTCTCTAAAATGGGAAAATATTTAAATCCAGGAATGCCAGCAGTGCCTGGTGGGAATTCGAAAGCTCTCAATTTGTGCTTCTAGAATTCTCTGTGGCTGGATTGCCACACACCTGGAAACCCAGAAAGCTCCACCACAGCTGCCCTCCCTTCTCCTGCCAGAAAGGCCCAACCATGGAGTTGCAATATGGACAGAGAGCTCAGCTGAGAGAGGAGGGTAAAGCTACAAAGCTTCAAACTCTGCCCTTCCACCACCCAAGCATTTGTTTGTCCTTACTCCCTCCTTTAAACATGAAAATAATATTGAAAATGTACCACAATAGCTGGTTTTTATTCCTCTGATTTCTGACTAGGTCAAGCTCAAGGCAGACTTTGGAGGGGTAAGAAAGTGTTAATACAAGTAAAAGAGAAAGAACGAAAATGGTAGGATTGTACTTTTTGGAAATTAATTTTTTTACTGTGTCCAAACCGGGCAGTTTTGGCATTTTGAATTTCACTTTCTGCAAGGTCCATGTGAGAAAGAAAGAGAGAAAGATAGAAAGAATGTGCTTCAGTAAATATTCCCCAGTAACTTGTTCACCAGCTTGTTTCCATTGTCTAATGCTGGGTCCAGCCCAGCCCCGGTATTCTCTTGGCTGTTATCTAGTCCAAGTTTTACTCTAATTCAATACAAATTCCTTTTAGCTAAACTGTCAGAGCATTTTCCTGAGCAAACACAAATCAAATATCTTATCTGAGCTAAGTCTGTGCTCTTGACTTCCACACAAACTTGAGACATGAGAGGATGTTTGCTGCTACTGAAGGCACCTGACAACCCCTATTAGTGTCACCTAATGAAATGTATTTGTGGTTCATGTCAGGGTTTTTTTTTTTCCTTCCAAAAACAAACTCTTATTATTTTCTGCTGAGCCATCAGCGTGCCTTTTTTAAACAAAAGCTCATCTGCCTTTATGATTTTGATTTGCAAGATGCCCATAAAACTTGAAGCAAATATTTGCTTTGCATTACACAAAACAGGAATTTAATTACTTGTTTTATATCTTCTTGATATCTTTCTTTAACATCTCCAAAAATAAAACATGATGGCAGCAATGAAACATACCTTCCCAAATGTCTGCATTCATGACTGGTACCAATAATCAAGGCCCTGATTCAGCAAAGTTCTCGAGTGCCTGCCCTAATTTTAAGCACAAATAGTCATATGAAGTCAGTTAATCATTTTTCATATCTATGTTTTAGAGTCTTTCATTGCTGCCAGTGCTGCTGATCCAGCCAGGCTGTTCCCAGCTACAAACAGTGTGGCTTTCCTGGGGAGCATGTCTCGGAGTTTTGTTAAGTCAGGAGTTACTAAATTATGCAATGTTTAACCAATTCTTCTTCATGAGCAAACGCTGCTCCCATGGAAGTCTGCAACAACATTTCCTGCTTTCAGTTATAACAGAAATAGGCTCCAGTGGAACAGATTATGAGAATTTTATTCATTTCACTAGGGATGTTGACTACTTAGACACACAAGAGGGTAGAATACTTTTTCTTTCATCAATAAGCTAAACACTTCTCTGGAAAAATAAATGGTTGTTATGCTGTAAATGTTACCACTGGGCATCATGTCCCACTGGTGTAAATGCATAGCCCCTTCAGATCAGTGAGGAAATGCAGGCTGCTGAGCCAGAAGAGATGCTGAATGGCAGCAGGGTGGGGAGAGACAGGGAAGGATGTCTCTGCTTTAGCCACTTTTAGAATGCAATGGAGTGATAATGTCAGAACAAGCTGTACTTTTTAGGAGCAATCATTCATTCACTACTGTCAGGATTGCTATAACCTATAGCAAATGCATCTATGCAGTGTTCTCGTGCGACCCAAGAGCGGGGAAGGGAACTTCAAACCAAACTGTCAGCTCTGTGCTTCGCGAGTTTGACAGCAAACCCACTCACCAAGTCTGATGGTAGTGTAAATATATACTGGGAAATAGAGCCGTCACTGACAGACTCACCAAACCCAGACTCTCCTTTTGGAGCAGACCTCCTCCAAGATAAATGGTGTATAATACAGCCAAGGCAGCCAGTTTGCACAAGGAGCTTTTTAAAATGCAAGGTGCAGCCATCGGTAAGCCCATGTGTCTGTCGTGAGCTTGCTGAGTTGGTTTGCATGGTTTGACGGAAGGAATGACCCATATGCAGGTGAATTTTTTCACACACATGAACAATGTATGTATATATAAGTTTCAAAAAGGCTTTTATCATAGTTAGTGTCCATGAGTGGCATTGCTGTGAATAGCACAGGGGGGACAGAATTGCTGTCCCTGCAGGATCACCACTGGGTTCAGTTGGTGGCTGCAGCAGCAGATTTGGGTGGAAGCAGGGTGGGCTGGAGGATGCTCTGCCTTACAGTTGAACTGATACCAGGGAGCTCCTGGAGAATATTTTCTTCACACACAGCAGGAGCTTTTTCCTGCCTCAACAACTACCTCAGAAAGAGAAAGGGAGAAGAGTGACCAAGCAAGTCCCTTCTGTCCACCCTTACTTGGCAGGATCAGAGTGGATCACTAACCATTAACTGTCCTTAAACCAAATCTCTGGCAGGCCCCATACAAGGCTGTTTCTGTGTGATGAAGGAAGCCTGAATTAACCCCTGCCAAACACAGGACAAAGATATAGTTCTGCTGTTGGCCAAGATGGGATTGAGTCTGTAGACACTCTGCTTGGGGATCAGTGCTGTGCTGGGCACTAAGTGTGCTTTGCTGGGTTTGCCTAAAGCACTGCCTTGCTGACACTCCCAACAGCACCAGTGCAATGTGGGGAAGGGCCCCAAAAAACTGAGAGCTGCTGGAGGAGCCAGAGCTCCTGACTGACTTTCCTCCATTCTTCTTAGGAGACAGCGCAGGGTAGGAAGCACTTGTACATCCTTACAGTATTTTTACATGGATATCATTGCCTCCTAGATTTGATTTTCAGTGATGAAGTGCAATTTGTGTAATGTGTGGAAAGGTCTGATACCACTGTGCTCAAAGGAACTGCAGCTGGAAGCATGACCATGTTCCATTTCAGGCTAATTGAGTAAGAAAAATGCAACAAGATCAAAGGAGGGGAGGGAGAACATTCCCTGATTCACGCAGGGGAAGGACAGTGTCACCTGCACAGTGGCTCTTCAGGCAGACTTGTGGCTGTGCGGGTGCAGCCACAGAGCCTCCCTGCTCCAGAGGGGTGCTGAGACAAAAATCCAAATGCCATTGCTGAGAGCAGTCGGTGCTGCAGCCCCGAGGCAGCCTGGAGCTGTGGAAGCTCTGTGAGCCTCACGGGCCTGGCCTGGCACTGACCTCAGCCTGCCCAGCTCAGCTCAGCACCACTGAGCCCAACATTGACAGGGATCTGCCAGCCCCGAGCACAGTCCCAGCCGTTCTGCTGCAAAATGCTGGATCTCCTGTGAAATGGGCCTCTGTTTTGCTCTGCCACCCCAGCCTGGCCTGCCTGGCAGCTGTGAGGGCAGGGGCAGCCAGCACTGGGGCACCCAGGGCTCCCCAATCCACGGCTGGAATCACTGAGGGATGCTGAACGCTCACATGGGGCTTTGGGACACCCCTGGGGCTGCGGAGAGAGAGGTGGGCGAGCCACAAACACAGGTCTGGGCTCCTGAGGGAAGAAATAAAGTGTGATTGATTCCATTTAAAAATCCAGGGGCTAAAATAGCCGCCTTGAAAATGTCAATACCTCTTTAAATGTGGGTGGCATGTAAATCACAACCACATATGCAAAGAGCGACAAAGATTTAAGGAGTGCTGGGGCGAAATGAGTTTACAGGCTTGCGTAAGGGACTGAGCAACACCCGGGAAGGAATTATTTTAACCACCAGGATGGTAACAGTCCTTAGATCCCGACTCCAGGGTGCAATTTTTAATTTTTTTTTTTCCAAGACCATCTATTTTTACGAAAATAATTTTAAAATAAGTTTGACATTTTGCGCGAGGAGCTGTTGAGAAATTCCTTATATAACATTAGCTCAGCGAAATATTAAAAGCTTTGCTGGGCTAAATTTGAGTGCGACTGTTTGTTCCACTTACTGGGGTCCCTCCCCTGTCCCCTCCCCCTGCTCCTTTTTCCATATTGAAAAACAAAATATAGGTACGGCAAACTGTTACAAACCTAAATTCCGCAGCCATAAATACTGCAGCAAATAATCTTTTACACCCTCCCTTCCCTTCCTCCTCTCTAAAATGTATTTGAAACACAATTACTGTGTTTAATGATTCAATTTGTGAAGACTTTGTCACTAGGACAATGAAAGTGGCTCAAGTGTGATAAAGCAAACATACCAATAAACCTTGTTTTTATTGATTTGTAGGACGCTCAATTGTCTGGGAGAAACAGAGAGAGCTGACATCACCCCCTGGTCCCCCTGGAATGCAGTGATAAGTGTCAGCCTATTTTTCTTACAGGCAATTTCTCTGGCTATGTGATGTCTGGCTGCAAATTTAAAGTAAATGACATTCCACAATCTGTTAGGGATGGGGGGGTGAAGTCTGCATTATTTGTTTTAGAATTTAAAATAATTTTGTGTCTGAAAATTTCACCAGTGTCTAGACAAGATGTATTGCTTGCCTGCTGAAAATATTAAAATTTTGTAATGTACAGCCGACAAAGCCACTTTCTTAGCAAACATACAGATTCAATTTAAGATTTTTAGACTCCTTTTTACGGCATATTATATTATTATTACTGCTGGGGGAGCCAGATTAAATCTAATTCAGGTAGTCAAACACGGAACCACTCTGTGCAGGCCAAGTTGTCACAGCATTTTCTTTAAAAGCCTCTTAAGCATCTCAATGTTTTGCATTTTGCTGTATTTCAGCACTAATGCAGCAGCACATCTGAAGGGGACAGTGCTGGGGCAGCTGTGCATGCACACACAGGGTGATCACACGAGCAATGTGAGCAGTGTCCTCCTTAATTTTACACATTTCTTCACTTTCCATAGTCTATTGGAAAAGGCTGGGCAGGGAATTTTAGAAATATGAACACCCACTACTGCACAGAAAGGAATCACTTCATCCATGGTCTCTGTATTATCCATGAGACATTTTGCAATTTTAGAGGAATTGAGTTTTGTACTTACAGTAAAATTGAAATTGATCACAAAATACTAAGTTTCTTTCATGAAAATTAATAACTCTTTTTAATTATTTTTCCTTTATTCAAATGCAAGGTTATCTTAAATCAAAAACTGCCTGGGATGTTTTAAGGCAAAAAATATTTGCAACAACTTGTTTTCTCATTTAATCTATTCAGCATATGCTCCCCAAAGTGTACAGCTTGTGTGGAGATAAGAGTGTGCATGTGGAGTTAGCTCCCTTCAGCTGGTGGATGGGCAAGAGGCAATAAAGAAATATTTTTGTCCTAGTGGGAGAATTGAAGATCTGCTGTGGATTTTCAGTTTCTAAGGAATGGAAAACATGTCTGACTGAATTTCAGTCATATTCTGTTACATATGTAGGTTTTTGTCTAGCAATCTCAAAGCATATATAATACATTATAGCATATTCATCAGTGTGGATAGACAATATTATTATTTTTCTTGGGGCTTAAATAGGATCCAGATTTGGTATGTGAGTATTTACTTAACTTGAAAATATGCTATTTATTTGGACATATTTAAGTACATCAACAGAAGCTTGATGAAATGTTTTTGCTATTCAAGCTCATTAAAAAAGAAAAAATCCTGTAAGAAAAGCTTGTTTAAAAAACAAATTATTTCCATAATTGTTCCTTTATCAAAAAAAATATACTTCCTAAAGTCAGTAAAAAAGAAAGGCTTTCTGATAGCAGCATTCACCACAGAGATGCTGGGTTAGAGCAAAATAAACCTGGCCATGAACACTGAAAACAAAAGCTGGGTTTGTTCTCTGTATTTGTTTGGTGTTTTGGTCACAGGTATCAGGCTCTCCATAGCCCCAAAAGGGCCCTCTCTCTTCCCCAGGAAACAAAATGAGTTTGTCACGTTCCAGCCAGCAGGCTGATGAACAATTAAAGGCAAAACTGTAACAAAGAGAGGCACAGCTGAGTCACCAGGGACTGTGGAGCTGATGGTTGTGTGAGAAAGTACCAGGATTTTGGTAGCCTTTAACAAATCTCCCTCTTCAATTCTTTAAAGCTCACGTTTTTACTGTAGTGAACGAATCTTACGGCTTTCTTCAAGGTTCTCAGTAGCTCCCCCCTGTTCCTTATTAAGAGTTTTGTGTTTCCAGCATTTCCAAATGCCAGTTCTCAAAAATCATGAGCCAGGCCTGGGAAAAGGAAATTATGAGTTTGGCTTAAACCAATGTACTTTGAATTCCTTTTATTTGCCTTCTCTCTTTGGAGCTGTTAAGGATACTGGCACTTCATCTTTTCAGGCTTCTTTCCACAGCTTTGAGAAGTGGAAATATAACTTTTTAAAATGAAAGATGAGATTGCTTTGCAATGCATGAATCTGGCAGCTGGGGCTTTAGAAAAGCAAACCCATGAACTATCGTGAGACTTCAGTTCAGAGTAGGCTTTGAGTTGCTTTGGATATTAATGCTGGTTCCACATTTTGAATATGTCAAACTCTGACTTTCTGAAGAGATGGTGATTAGAAAATATTTTGCACATCACACTATCATCTTATCCATCAGCTGTCCCAAGACAGTCCACAGTATTCCAATACTGTCTCTCTGACTCTTTCCCATTACTCAAATTCTACAAACTCCCCCTCTTTGTAGCAGAACATTTTCCCTCATACCTCACCTCTTAAGTAGTAGCCCAGTCTTCCAATCATCCCACCAGAGGACAGAGAATTCCTTTTCCCTTTGCAGCAGCTTTTTACATATTTGGAGGAGTATTGTTTTATCTGTCAGTCTTGTGCTGTCTGAACTAAGCCCTCAGATCAGAGGTGTTGTATTGTACTGCAGTTTAAAACCAGTTTACACACATTTCCCACTGGAGTTTTTTAGTTCCACTGCTTGCAGTGCTGCCTTTGTCAGAATTGAGCCCCAGCTATCCTGGATCCCTCATGGAAAGATTCTTGCTTTACTGCCTTTTGCATTCTTCTTTTCAAACTGTATGCAGCCTCTGGTTTTGTTTTACATTTAGTTTATTTGAACAGACAAAATACCTTTGAAAAGATAACACTGACAAAATTATAGGGGCTTGCATGAGCTGGGTAAACACTGGAAGGAATACTTGTATCAGCAAAAAAAAAATAGATAAGCTTTGAACTTAGGAGATTCTCATGTTGAGATACATCAGTGAGTAAACAAGAGGTTGGTGCTTTAAAAGAAAGCGAAAATAATTGGGGATGTGTGTGAGAGCAGTCTTGAACTGAGGCGTATTTCCCTACAAAGCTGAGGGGTTTTTACCAGAAACAGGAAGGTATCTATGTGCTTTCTAGAATGCTTTGATGCTGCTGGAGCAGGGACTGCTGTGGGCAGAAAAGGAGGCACAGAACCTATGGTAACCATTCCTTTCTGCAGAATTCAAGAGCTAATCCTCATTTCCTCACACAGTTGTGGGAATGAAATACCTGACAGTGTAACTAGTGACTAATTAGGAGATGGGACTACCAAGGGACTTGAGCCATTTGAAATGTGACAAGCAGGAGCTGGGTTGGCAGTGCTGGGACAGCTCAGGCAGCCCTGGGTGGGCTGGGGTTAACCAGGCTGGTGTCCTGGCAGCTGTCAGCTCACTGCAAGTTGTTGATCTCACCTTTGCAAAGATGCTCCAGCTACCCTTTGGCACACAGCAAGGCCTTCAATTAGGGAGTGCTCAAAAGCTCATCCAACCTTTGCAGCTTGTGGCCTCTCTTAATTACTTTTTATTGTAAACTCATGGTCAGCATTTAATGAAGAAATTAATTACCAAACAGATGATAGAGAACTCTACTTAGGGGGTAATTTTTAAAAAAATTTGTCCAGAGAACAAGCATTGTGATTCTGTAATTCTTCTAACAGTGTGCTGCCAACAGAGGGAGAAAATTTGAGTAATATAACAATCAGACTTGACGTCAGGATCTTTGAGGACTTTGTACAAAACTAGAAGATAAACTCATAGGATGCTGCTAAAAGCTTTGCAGCAGTTTTTCAGCTTTGCAGTTTTCCCCCTGCTCTTACCCAGCCTGGCTGGATTAATCTCATCTTCAGGAAGATGTCCACAATGTGGAACCCCTGTATGAAACAGCCTTTCTACTTCTTTTGTACTCAGTGAAGAGAAAGAAACACGTCAGAGGTCACACCTGGGCTTGCAGCTGGCTACTGAGAGAGGCTGGATGAATCACACTGCAAGTGTGATTGCCCATGGACTCTAAAGGAAGTTCAGCCAATGAATTTAGATGGCTAGACCTGAAATTAGGGACTGTTTAACCCTGCTCAGGTGCTGTGCATGCAGGACCTTTCTCACTGAGCATTGCTCATTCAGGTGGGTGATACTCAGAGGTGCAGTGGCCCTGATGCTGCACTGGGGCTGTCCTGGGTTTGGCACCTTCAGAGCTGCCTGGTGTGAATTTTAGGAGTATTTTCCCTCTTAGGATCTGAGTGTTGAGTTGATCCCTGGAGGAAAGAATAGCAGAGTTGTTCTGCAGAGCCTGGCAGGGCTGCCCTGGCTGACTCCTGGTTTACGTGCTGGTGCTGTAAATAATGTCCAAACCTTCTCCTGGCTGCAGATCAGCTTTGGTGCATTGCAGGAACAAGAGCTTCTTCCCCATCCTGTCTTCGTGCTTCTCTGAAGAAGCAAATTTGTAGCTTATAGTCATACTTGTAAAACTGAAGCCCAGTTACAATCTGCAACCAACTTTTATAGCTTGGTATTAAGAGGACTACATTTTGTAATATAATTAGGGTATTTTAAAATTATCTTTATATTACTGTAGATCTTAAAACTGGTGATGATTAATTTATTTTTTGTAATGTAACTGATTGCATAATGTTGGAAGCTACAGAGGCTGTCATTTACAACTGTGTGTGTTAGGAAGAATCTGGAATCTCAGGGCTGCTTCCCTCCCATTTGCTGGCTGCAAGTCAGACTGACAAAAGCAGCTTTCTTGCCAAAGTTCTACTGAGAATCTGCACCTCCCATTCCCAGTGAACCTGGAGTGGCCTTTGGCTTCCATGCTGGAACACACCCTGTGAGTCAAGTCAACGATTGGAAAAAGCCTCTCAGGTTCCTTCTTTCCCAGTGCACAAGTCTCACATCAGGTCACAGAGAGGGTGGGAAGGTGAAAGGGAAGGGTCAGCAGACCTGGGAGCCCTGGAGAGCCACCAGCAGGAGTGGCAGTTCCAGCCTGGTGGCACTGACAGCACCGTCGAGGCAGCATCCATCCTCAGCCTCTCCTCTGCTCCCATCCCAGTGTGGGTCTGTCGGGTCAGCTGCACCATGGCAGAGGCCCTGGCACGGGGCTGGAGTCAGGGGTTGTATTTGTAGCCACCAGCTGCCCCCAGAGCCAGCTGTGTGACTTTCCCTCTGCCCTGTGAGTCTGGATTGTCCAGGGTCGTGCCTCCAGGGCTGTGGTTTCCTCTGGGGTAGCTGGGTTTGTTGCTTTGCCTGCTGTACGTTTATTCCCTCCTTGCTGAGTGTCTGCAGGTTCCTGAGGGGCTGCTTTCTTTCTGGCTGGATTTTTTAGGTAGACAGGACCTTAAAAGATACTTACAAAATGCCATTGTTTTGCTTGTAGTATTTAAATCTATAGCAGATTATCAAGTGAAGGCTGTACTGAATAATTTTAGATTTTACTTGTCTGAATTTCACTGATGTGCTTTTCAGGTTTCCAGTATATCTGCCTGATGTCCTTTGACCTTTCTAGAAAATCAGAAATAGAACTGCACAGGCAGTTCTACTCAGCAAACAGTGTGTTTATAAAGCTGCAGTGTAGATGGATGTGTCTTAGTTAAAACATCAGTCTTCCTATAGGACTAATTGGCCTGATGCCAGTCCTTGAAGAATGAAGCTGTTCCAATGTGTAATCAAGTAGCTCCTGTGGGCCCCCAGCTGCTGCCTTAATGCAGCCCTACCTGCCACGGTGCTGAGATGGCTTTCATTCCCAGCCAAGCAGAACAATCCCCCTTTGGAGAAGAGCAGCTTTGGAGTATAAATGTGTTTGAGCTTTCTCCAGCCTTGGGGGAAGGGAATCTGCACACTCTAAACAAATGGAGGTTCTTATATCAATTGTTTGTGCCTTAATTATTGCAAAGGATAATTAAGGAATCCCACAGGGGCTTGGGCTGTAAAGCATTGAAGGACTTCATCGTTCACTCTGTGCTGGCAGGTTCAAGATTTGTGATGACAAGGCACTCTTCTCTGATCTTAGAGGATTTAACCTAGGCTTTATGAAGCCCATGATAACTAGGTGTCACATGCCAGGCACTTCTGGAGTCTGTGCACGTCCATATTTCATTGCAGACAAAATTAAAAGACACTGGTGCATAATCCAAGTTAGTTGACCCCAACCTCTGATGGCTCTGGGCAGCAATGCTGTGCAGGAAATGCACTGAGATCATCACCTGCCCCCTGGTCCTTGGCTTTAGGGTGACCTTCTGCTATTATTAATTATCTAGTAAGGTTACAAGGGCTATGGGAAGGGCTAGCTGGCAATACTTTCCAGAGTTTCTGTGGCTGCCCTATTCAAAAAGCAAGTTGTTAACTGCTAACTTCCCACCTCTTGCTCTTGGGCCCAAAGATTTTTACCCACATGCATAAATAGCACAAGAACAGAGACTAAAGGAGTTGACTAAAGTCCAACTGTGCCCTGTGGCAAGATCAGCTTTATTCACATCACACTTCATAGATCTTTGCCCAACCTTGCTTAAGTATTTCCATTGTCTTCTACAAATTTTCTTATTCCACTCTCTGAGACATTAACAGAAATAATGGAACTAAACCTAGAACAGCTCTTCAGGATATCCACACAAAACATGCTTCCAATTTGACAAAGATTTCCTATTAAATATTCTGTTGCATAGTTTTTCAGCCTCTTGCATCCACTGCTGAGTTACTTGAAGATCAAATTTCTGAGCTTGCCTATAAGAATGTCTCATGAGTCAGAGTCAAAAGACTTGCTTAAAACAAGCCATGACAACTGTTGTTTCTCCTCTATCCCTGAGCCTGTAATCCTGTCATGGAAAGAATAGAGCTTGGTTTGACATCATCTGTTCCCAGTAGCTGTATGTTTGTGCTTGCTGATTTTCTTGTTATCTTCTGTGGCTTTACAAGTGGTTTCATTCTTTTGTTTTGGTACCTGTGCAGAAGCTGAAATTTATTTGCCAGACAGTAATTTCCCAGTTCTTCATCTCCTGCTTTCCGGTGGGTGCTGTGCTGGTCTTCTGCCAGAACTCTGGTCCTTCCCTGTCCCTTAGGAATCCTCAAAAACAACTGCTAACAACTCCTGAGATTGTTTCCAAAGTACCTGAGGGTAAATGGTATCAGAGCTAGCTGAGTGGAAAAGCCTGTAAAAAAATAGAATAAAATAAGACTTCCAAATCAAAACTTGTTCTCTATTGTCACATGTGGCAGCTGTGACAGTGTTGGCTTCTGGGCTGTCTGCCCAGCTCCAAGACAGGTTGAGATGGGTGTCACTTTGCTGGCTGGCTCTCTGTGCCTCTAAAATAGAGTTTTACTGTTATTTCTCTTAAGATTATGCCTACAAACAGCCGGATGCCCTTATTTTAGAGATTATGAATACACAAAGAGACAATAGTTGCTCTGAAGAGTGTGGATCCATAAAGAGAAGAGAGGAAAAATTATACAACATACATGTAGGAGTGGAAAACTGCACAGACAGGGAGAAATGGACAAGCTGGATATAGCCTTTGGTGTATGTAATTTTATTTAAAATTTTTAAGTGCAGTTTTTAGTACCTGCAGTTGCTCAAATGAGTGGAATACCTGACTCTTACATTTGACAGGGAAAAAGAAGTGTATTTTGTCAGCTAAGGCAAAGCTCCTACACATATAAGTCTGTGACAAAGATGCCCAATGTGTTTGTTAAGATGCATTTCCAAGTCCCACCTGGCTATCAGTCACCCAGCATGCCTTGTATAAATTTGTGATAAGAGACACAAAATGTGATCAGAATGAGACTGTTTATTCACCAAGTTTTGCTACATTTTTTGGGGGGCTGTGGTGTAAAATTAACCTGTTCTAGCTTGGGAATATCTATCTTAACCAACGTAGCTGCTTCCATAAGCAAATTGATAGTACAAATTCACTCAAGTCTTCCCAAATCACTTGGTTATTCTCTCATTAACTCCACTGGGTGCTGGGATAAGCCCCCAAAGGCTCAGGCAGCAATTTGAGGTGAGGTAAAAGCTCTGCTCTGTGAGCTCGCACGCATTTGCCCATTCCTCTGAGTGCAGCTGCAGTAGTGTTTAATGCTGCATGTCAGAATGTACTTCCAAACTGCCTTGCAGTTTAGTAAAAATCCATTAAGCACTAAGTTTTCTTCTTTCTTGAAAGTGAAATCAGTTTAGCCTAGATAGGTACTGAAAGGTGAACGGTCTCTTAATGTGTGCATGGGCACCCAGGCTCAGTGGGTGAGAAGCAGCTCCTACTTTCTGTTGCTGTGGCTTGTAAGGCTATGCAGAACTGGGAGGGAAAATATGTGCTCTGAACCTGGGCCAAAGCTGACTTAAAGACTTTAAAACTCTGAGTTGCTCTGAAATAAAACAATTGGGACATTAGTCATATGGAGACAGGGCTGCTCGCTGCAGTGTGTCACAAGATGGACTGAGCCAAGTGGTGCACATGACACAAACACCTCCACAGCTTCTGCCTCAGGCTTTTAGAAGATTAGGGCATTGAACAATGAAGAAAAGGTAAACAAGGATGAGACTGGGTGGAAAAATTCTTTTGTAGTGTAGGAAAAAGGAAGATGCCCAATGGGTTCTCAAAGCCATTCCCTTGTTTTCAGTACCTGTTTCTCCCAGAAGGTTCTCTTCTGGAACTTTCCTCAGGCAGTTGAGTTAATGAGGGAAAGAGCATGGCCAGAAGAATCCACGAGGTGGGACTGAGCAGTGGATTTGCAGAGTTGTGTGTGCAAGGACAAAACCTCACCTGGGTTTCTGAGGTGCGAAGGACAGCCAGACAACAAAGGCCTAGAAAAAGCTGGAAAGGGAGGTTTTGGACAGCTGTCCACCTTCCTTCTAAGTTCCCTGTGCAGCCATGTGTTTCAGATGTTCATGGGCCAGGCTGGTCCTTGTGACTCCAGCTTGTCTCTGAACCATGAAGACCTTTTTGGGTTGAGTCTCCAAAGAGCTCTTCAGAGCCGTGAGTGTCAGCGCAGGGCTGAAGGCACTGACTGGGCAGTGACCTTTGCTGTGTGAGTGTGGCACAGATGTGGAACCACACACAGAAAAGGGACTGAATCAAAATTTAATCAACACTTTTATTCTGTTCTCCAACTTGTGCTCATTGTTTTATATCTGAGTATGCTGAAGCCTGGAGTGATTGAGGGGGCTTGCTGTCATCGCAGCTCAGCCTGCTCTTCATGCTGAGCACTTTGTGTTTCTCTGCCTGGAAAATTTCAAATAAAATGTCAGTCTGTGCATCTCATTAATCTGCTAACTACTAAGTTAAAGGTCTAAGTGTGTTTAAAAATGTAACATAGGTTTTAAGTTCAAGGATACAGTTAAGGTTAGAATCCTTTCCGG
Organism: Zonotrichia albicollis; assembly: GCF_047830755.1. Lineage (NCBI taxonomy): Eukaryota > Metazoa > Chordata > Aves > Passeriformes > Passerellidae > Zonotrichia > Zonotrichia albicollis. Next base: position 12,944,475 of record NC_133835.1, read on the forward strand.
CGCTCCATCCATCCATCCTGTCTGCCAGTCATCTCCCTCTTGTGCAGTTTGAATCCAAATGAGCCTGATGCAGAAGGGCCAGGATGGTACACTGGGTGAGCTTCAAAGCAGAAAGGAAAGTAGTTGAAGCAAAATCAATACTTTTGAAAGACAAAAGAGTTACAAAGCCTTTTTCCTTGAATACATCTGTCCATGTGTCACAAGAAACCACCACCACCTTTGATGTTCATTTGGCAGCATTTGCAGCTGAGTCTTCAGCCTGTGTCAGTCTGAGAGACACTGAACTCCATCTTCTCCTCAAGGAGAGGGTCATTGGGTTAACCAGGGAGTGGCTTTGAAAAGCCATGCTAGGCTGTGCTGGGAATGGGCATGGGGTCCCTTGGGAAGCTGGTTTAGCTGTTTTAGTTGCCTTCTCCACACAACGTGTGTCATTTCAGTTCCTCAAGCACTAAAAGACCCGTGTATTTTCTTTTTGATAATGTTGTGTTTATAGATTCATGTGTGTGTGTTTGTGTTCGCTCCATGTTATTATTTACAGCTAACTCTATCCCCTACTATTTCCTTCTCCCTCTTTTGTTACATTGGATGCCATATTTCCATGCCATATGCCACTTAAGCTGCACCTTTATGTGTACAAAATGTGTACCTAATTTGCATGCACAGTTACTACCATTGTAGACACAGGCACGGAGTGAGTAGGCATATTTGCATGCAATTATCTGATTTGCTTGTCCAATTGTGGTGATTTGCATATGCAGATTGTGTGCACAGTTGTACATTTACATTTTTTAAAAACTGGCCTCAATGGTTTATTAAAATAGCTTTAAGCTTCCTCTTATAAAATATTGAAGATCCTAGAACCCCTCTGGCTTTGCAGTGTTATATTCCCTCAGTAAATGATCTCCACATTTTTATATTCTCTCTTGTCCAGTACTCAAGAGAGATTTAGTCTGCAGATTTATACATCCATTATTTCAAGGTATATTTGATCTTCTCCATATGCCTCTGTTAATCCACCTTAGCTGTAAGTAAAGAAAAAAAAATACCCTTGCTTAACTTTCAGAGGATATTCCACCTCTCTGAGCCTGTGTTCTCCATTTAAACCCAGATTTTTTCAATGTATTAATTTTGATGGAACTGAAAAGATTCTTTTCCTAATAGGGAATTCATCAGTTGCTATGGGTAAATCCAAGACTGTAATGTGTGCTCTGGCACCACTTTAGCGTGAAGGGACCAAATGTGTCTTTGAAAACATCTAAAAGTTTTTTGTGAGAACATTTTGAGTAAGAGGAAAGTTGCCAGTTTGGTTCCTGTGCCTTAAGTTGTTTCAGATGTGAAATTTACTTTACCATGATTTCTCAATCATAATTCCAACACCACAGGGCTTAACTTCTCCCACCTGTATGACCAGTAAAGTTCTGATAACTTCACTAACTGCAGCAGAGCTCTAGCTTGGAACAAATGGTCCTTTAGTGCTTGGTGCTGCACAAACTTCCAGTGTCTGTGCAGCCCATCCTGATGGAGAATTCAGCTGGGAATCTGCAGTTCTGTCAGGCCACATTGAAGCTTCCTATGGTGCCTGGGCTTTTGACAATTCATTTTTAGACCGGTGCATTTGTCTTGAATTCTCTCAGGGTTTAAAATATGCTCTACAGAGTTTTACATCTCATACTTACACGTTAGTAAGTCTAGGTTGTTATTAAAGCCTCATACAAAAAATATAAGTACTGCTTACAAGGGACTAAATTAGCCTTCAAGTAAGAGGATGAACCCTCTCTAATTTTGTGCACTCAGGTCATTCTGCAAATGTTCAGGAAATGGTTGAACAATGTTATTGTCTTGCTCCAGCATTTAGTCAAAGGCTTCTTTGGCTTAACCTGGCTCTTCCAGAATGTCTTGAAGAGGGAACTCAAGTGCCAGGAATTGGAATGCTGTGCTGAGAGAGTGAGAAAACATAGGAGCAGCCTCTCAGGCCCCGCTGTGCACATCCACTGAGCAGAGCTGTTCCAGCAGAGGCTTGGAAAAACTTTCTTGGTTTCAATTCCTTCCTCCTCTTTGATTTGCTTTGAAAGCACATTCCTGCCCCGGCCTAAAATGCAAACACAGACACGGCCAGCATTATTCCTTGCTGCTGTCTCCCCTCTGCAGGCTTTTAACAGGCTCTTCCTTAGCAGGGAATTCAGAGTCTGCTGTGCAGGCAGCTGTTCCAAAGGGCTGGGAGCAGCAGCTGCCTCTGCCTCAGTGGCATCTTTATCCCTGTGAGCATCAGGATGCTGGCACGCCGTGGGTGCTGCTGCTCCTGTGGGAGCAGGAGCTTTGTTTTTGCCATGTTTCTGCAGCACCACTGCTCTGCAGCCACGTGTTCTCCTCCATTCCACCTGACAGTCTGGGCCAAGTGGGATTTAGTTTGCCTTTCGTGTGTCACATGGCTTTAAAGTTCATTAAAATAAAATTTGAGGGTTTTTTAATGCCCAAAATATAGTTTTTAAAGGCTAGTCAGAAATTACCTGGAAATATCCCTCTCTGTGCAGGAAATTGTATATAATTATAGCACATTACTGCCAGTCTGTGCCTGCCACTGTGTGTTACTCAGTCCCAGTTTATTTTGGGTTAGGAGGCAGGTTTCATTTTATTGTAACTCTGCTTCCAAAACATCCAGGACCCCTAAATCTCTGCAGGCTGCAACTACAGCAGAATTTTGATCATGTTTTACTTTTAGGCCTCTCTCCTGGTGCTTTGCACTTTGAACAATCATCTTTAAGCAAGTGACTGCAATTCCCATGGATTTATCCTTAGGAAATGTACCAAGAATCCCCTGGCATCAGAATTAATCATAGTGAATGCAGAAAAATACATTTAAACCCAGCTCCAGCAGGGAACATGCTTTGGGATAAACTATGAATTCTAGTTTACCCAACATCCTGCTTTGCAATCCCTGCTGCACCCCTAAAAATGAAACAGGCTATAAAAGTAACAATGACTTTTATTATCCAAGGTGAGAGAAAAGCAAAAAGAGAAAAAAAAGCCCAACCCAAAACCTACATGGAAAGATTCAGTCAGAATAGCATTTTATGATCAGCAAAGGAGACCATGTCATATGTAAAGAAATGTGAAAGTTCACAGAATTGTGAAAACTTGAGATTGAACTCTTCCAACTGCAGGGGGATTGCAGTCATGATCTGAGCCTGTTCTGTAATGCAATAATAATGCACACAAACACAAAGCAGTTCTGCAATTTCAAATGAACACAAGATTTTAAAAGTGCTCTTTATTCCCTTGAAAAGATAAAGCAATTCTTTGCTCAGTATAGCAACAGCAAAATGTCTCAGGTATGAGATGTTAAAAAAAATACAGTGAGAAAATGGATCTTTTATCTAAGTGGAAGGAGGGAGTGAGGCTACATTGACCTAAATAATGGAAAGGTTTGGAACTATGAGGCAATGGATAAAAACTGATTCAGGTAAATTCCTCACATGTTCAAAGTCTGAGAGTGCAAAACCTGTAATTTGAAGAATGTATTTAAAAGGTCTGGAATGGGTGATTAAGAGGGGCTGTTTGAAGTCTGGAAGTGCCACTTTCTGACAGCAGTAGGCCTGGAATTCACATGGCCCAGGGAAAATAAGGATTGTTATAGGACACAGGCATAAACTGGTACAAACAGGTGAATAGTTGTCATGAAGTCTTGAAATTAGAATGAAGTGATTAAAAGTGTTTGGCCACAGGGCAGTAAGATGTGCTTTTCAGTGGGAACAGTGAGGGTTAAAAGTCTCACTTGTTGAGCTGGAAAGGGGATTTTCTGATCCAGTTGTCTGTTGTGGGTCTGTGCTGTTGAATATCTTCACCAGCAGTGTGGAGGCTGGGCATGGCACACCCTGGGAGTGGGGCAGCACCCAGAGGGGCAGGGAAATCTCCACCCTTCAGGTTTGTCCAAACTCAGCTGAAGAGAGCCCTGAGCTGGCCTGGGGCCTGGCTGGAGCAAAGGGCCTGCAGAGAGCCCCTCCTGGATCTTCTGGCATTTTGTGACTTTGTGGTTCTCCCTTTGGCTGCAGGTGCTGTTTGTCTGAGCCTCCATCCCTGAGCCCATGTGCTGCTGGGGGCAGAGGGTGGCTGGGGGGCTCCTGGCTGGTGTGGGTACCACTGCTGGGGAGGATGGGGTAATTCAGGAGCCCACTGCATCATCTGTCATTGGAACCGAGACTTCTTGTTCTGGACCGACATTTTAAAAAGCTCAGGGTTTCCCTTTCCTTTGGAAAACCATTTCTCTCCCTTCTACAGCTCCACAGCTTTGGGGGTCAAATCTCTCCTTTCTGTAACTCCACCAAGGCTAATTTGGCCAGTGTTTTTCCCTATTTCTCAGCCAAAGACCCAATTAAAAGAGGGCCTGACAAATCACTGCAAAGGGAGTTATTTCCTCTCCAAATGCTCTCCATGGGCTAAATCTTTTATGTGAGCTGCAGTCTTTTGACAGCCCATGGGAAGCTGGTGGCAAACACATCTGATGTCTCTTCTCAGTCAGAAGACCTTATTTCAGCAGGAAATATCTGGACCTACTTCTCCTTGCTCCCAGATATCCCCTTGTGGGTACCTCAGCAGCCATTGCATGGAGCCAGTCCTGAAAGCAGACAGTTTTTCCTTTTTTATAATGGGAGAGTTCATTTCTGCTGAGAATACAGTTTTTACCAGACTGCCTGCAGGACAATACAATAAAAGATTTATCCTTAATAGCATTTCACTGAAGTTTCACCACAGGAGACAGGGTTTTTTGTTGTGCCTTTTTTTATTATTATTTTCCCCTTCAGTTGCTATGAAAGTCTCTGCTCTTAGCTTTTTTTTTTCCAGAGCATAATCCCTAGATGTCCTCTGCCACCTCTCAACTGAATTTTTCTCTTTTCTTCAATCTTTTCTCATCTCTGACACATTTCTCTCCCTTTTTGTTTTGCTTCTCTTCTTCTATTATGTAGTCAGTAGAAATTAGAAAAGAAACTGGTTGTGAGCACAGTAACTCTGAAGTTGGACAAGGCACCAGTAGCAAAACTAATGTGAAATAGGAACTAAGCTTTGCTCAGCTGCACCTTCATGTTTGATTTCTCCCCAAGTCTGTGTGAGGCACATTCTGCTCCTTCCCAAGCTGAGACTCCCTGACTCTCCTGTCCTCCCTCCAGGGCTCATGGTGCACACCCATCTCCCTGCTCCAGGATCTGGCCAGGAAAGGGGCAGCGCTCTGATCTCCCAGAGCTGGTCCCAGCACCCTGCAGAGGGCAGACAGGGGTGGGATTCTCTCTGAAGTGCCCTCTCCTCCCCACGAGCTCAGGCAGCTGATGGAGGCACAGAGTGCCAAGGGGTTTGATGGGAGAGCACAGTCCTGAATCAGTGAGATCACTGACAATTGCCTGGAGAAAGGTCAGAGTCCTTCTGGAGTCATCTGGAGCTCCAGTGATGTCCAGTTCGTGCCTTCTGACTTGGCTGGAGGGAGACTTGAGGTGATTTTCCATCTCAGGCCAGTCAAACCTTGTCTGCCTCTTGTTTCCTGCTACTAAATATGGTGCCTTCTTTCTTCCTAGAGTGCTGCAGAACTCAGGGTTGTAAAGAGCTTCTTGAGCAGCATTTCTCGTAATTAATTGTTATCCTAAGCTTCCTCAGGTGCCTGACTGCTGAATATCTAAGAATTTATGGGCATTTGGTAACGTCTGAAAATGAAAAGTCTCTTTAATATGCTTATGATAAGTATTTGCACTATTTTAGAAAGCTATTTTCATTCCACTCAGACACTTGTTAAATAACTTTTTAGAACTTCAACATTTACTGCTCATTTTATATGTGCAATAAATCAATCAGATTTAACAAAGGAAAGAACCTGATTTGCCCACAGCCCTGTCTGAGCACAGAGGTGCCATTTTGCAATCTAATGAAGCTTTCAGTTAAAGAAATGAAAGGTGGGGGGAGACTTTGATGCTTAATAAAAATGATTCAGCATCCTCATAACTTTGACAAGTAGTGTGACTTACAAACCTTCCAGTGGAGCAATGTAACAACAGAGTAGGAACTTGCAAGTCTAGACTACAGAAGATACCACCACTAATGTATCCTCCCCAAATCCAAAAGAGCTTCGGGAAAGGGAAGGGCCCCAAGCAAAGCAATTATTATAAACAGGATATAGTGTTATGAAGAAAATCCATGCTGTGGGTTTGGACTCATGGCAAGAAAAGATATCTACATGCACTCAGATTTCAGGATTCACCCTTGTTTAAATTACTAAGGAGATACTCAGATTGCAGACTTTTAAAGAAAGGGGCTACCATCCTGTGTTTCTATGTGCCTGGCACAAAAATGGGATAGTCGAGCATGAAATGGGCTGATAATGACACATTCTGTACTGAATAACCCACTGTGAGTGTGGGGAGCCCTGGCACAGGTGCCCAGAGAAGCTGCGGCTGCCCCTGGATCCCTGGCAGTGCCCAGGGCCAGGCTGGACAGGGCTTGGAGCAGCCTGGGACAGTGCAAGGTGCCCCTGCACAGGGAAGGGAGTGGAAAAAGATGATTTTTAAGGTTCCTTCCAACCCAGGCCACTCTAGGGTTCTGTGATCTTCAGGAATACTCAGCACTCCCTGTGGCTCTAATGTGGTCACAATCTTTTCTTACCCATTGCTCAAGTCCTTACTGTTTCTAAACCATTGCATTGTTTTTCCTTATATTTTCCTTGACTTCATAGTTAATCAGTACAGAGTTTAAACAGGGATTTATATATACAAAAAAAGAAGGATTCCTTAACACCTCTATAAATCATCCATCCTTCACAGTCTGGGGCTATTACCAGATGGGTATCTGTCGAGGCCTGTCTGAAGAGACTCTCTGTGACTTTGATGTATTTTTCCTACGCTGCTAACAAATGGGTCACAGCCCAGTTATGTGATTATACAACATGTTTACAGCTCCTGCCATACTGAAGATGCACAGAATATTGCTTGGCAGGAGGCAAGACATGCATCTTGTATCCTATAAGAAGTTCTGCCTCTCTCCCTTCCATCCCTTTATGTACACAAGGAACCTCACAGGGACAAAACTTCCTTGCTGTCATATTTGGGAATGGTGGGGCTGAGTCTCACTGACACAAAGTCTCACAATCTTTAATAGGCTTTCAAGCTCAGCAACAAAAAAGCATTAAAACTGTACTGCATGAAGGCTTCTGTGTTATGAAGTATCATCATCCAAACACTTTAAGTAGTATTCTATAACATAGTCTACCATAAGTTCAATTTTTACTCAATCACTTGAAATGCACTTAGGAAAATTGCTCTTTTGCTGTTTTCACAACAGCTCTGGAAGTCAGCCTCTGGTTTAATGATAACTGCTTTAATCACAGTTTGGCTTGTTTCATTTTGACAGCATTGATGTAACAAACTATTTATTTTCTGTATGTTAAATATACTATCACTGCAGCTACCAGATTTTTTTTCCTGGTGCACTAAATGCAGATGACAAGGTTTGCATCTCATTAAGGTAATTTGTGTGTGCATAATTTTCAGTAAACACAGTGCATGAAATCACGGATCTTCTCTACCAAAAGTGTCATCTGAAACTATTTGTGCTTGGTTTAGTAACGGAAGTGATTTTTCAAGTCCCCCTATATATAGCAAACCATGTGCTTTCTCCAACAGGGGAGCTGGGCTGCAAAGCAAAAGCAGCATCCTCGAGCAGGAATTGCATTTAAAAATATTGTTACACCATTAGGCCGAGCAAGCTCCTCTGACCTGGCCTGAATGGCCAGGTTCAGATTGTGCAGCATGTGCAGAGGGAAGGATGTTTGTTCCTTCAGAGAGCCAGGGCACGGGGGAATTCTGCCACTAATTTGTTCTGATCCTGCTGCCTCATTAGGGCAGTCTGTAAGAGATGGGAAATGTGTCCTATGGCAGTGAACTTTCTGCATGGAGCTGTTAACACAGTAAATAGCTCAGGAGGAGGGAGGGAGACAGCTGGAGCACATTGTGTTTCATAAAGGCTATACCGGGACCTTGAGTCTTCATTTAACCCATCACTGAGGTGACAAATATCCACTGCTCTGCTGCTGGGTGATGCTGCTGCTGCTTGCCTGTTAATTTATCTGTTTTCAGGCTGTCTAGACATTGTTTGGGTCAAAAAGTGCTGTCTCTCCCCTGCCGTGGGATTTGCCTGCTCAGCTCTTGCTGCAGGCTGCTGTGCCAAACGGGCTTTCCAGAAGAATGCTCCCTCTGTCTGGATGGCTTATTAGCAGGACTCCAAATGGATGGAGAGGGTTTCAATCAGGCTAAGGCTTCCTACAGATAAAGTTTATTTTAACTTCTTCTCTCTAAAAATACACTGGCGGGGATAAATAATTCAAATACTTTGGGTTTTTTCCCCCCTTGTGATTAAAAATCTGCCTAAAAGTGTCCTTGAAATGTTCTGTAAAGAGGTTCAGGCAGGTTTTGGATGGTGCAACCCCAGACTAAACTAAATGCCAATGTGGGGCCCACGCTGAGCCTTTGCTGGGGTGGTTCTGACACGGTGCTTATCAGAACCCCTTGCTTTGCTGCCAAATAAGTATTAAAAATACTTTCAAAATCATACTTCAAGTAAAGTAAAGCTACTGCTGAATACCTCAGTGTCCATGTATTTCTTGGAAACACTTTTAGAGATGTTGTCTTTTGGGGAATTCAACTGCAAGGATGTTTTTATGTGGGAAAAAATCTTCCAGTTCTCTTACCCAAACTGTAGCCATGAGGTTCTCAGTCTGATTCAGCAAGAGGTATCCAGAGGTTTCATCAAGGCAAGAATCCTGTTCACATAAAATAGAGTTGTATTGCATTCTATATTCAATATCAGCATTGATTTCCTAATGTCAGAATATTGTCCTATCTAGGACTTGATGAAAAATCTCTTTTTTTGGGACAGAAAAATGGGGTTTGGATTAATTGAAATATTTTGGAGAGACTGCAAAGATTATGAGAATCTTTTTTTGATTTTTGAAGAAGTCTCCCAAACCAAGGCACACGATGTGAACTGTGTGGTGGGAGCTTTAGGTCCCATGTTTCCTGTTCCCATTTCATTGCATCAGTCAGCCTGACTTTATCTTCCAAGAATTATGGTTTCCTCACACCACGTGGAACTCACCACTGGTTATTGCTCCAACACAGAGCACAGGAAAGGTCACCCAGCTGGGGGATCTGCAGGGAAAGATGGGATAGGCATCTGTGTTAGAGCCCATTATTTATGTGTGTATGCTGCTGTGTTTTCAGCAGAAATACTTTGAATTTTTCTTCTCTTTTTGTGCCATAAATTCACATTCATGCATAAATACTTCTGATAGATGAAAAAAATTTGAGAAAAAGAAATCTACCCTCACTGGAAAAAAGTCCTTCTACCCTCTTTCCTGGTTTGCAGGTGAGCACATGGGCTATGCCTGCTTTCTTTATGCCTGGAGATCCCTTCTGAACTGGCAAAATTCTGCCAGAGGTCCCTAAGTCTGCCAGACAACCCTAACTCTGCCATAGGACCCTAATTCTGCCGTAGGTCCCATAGAGGGAGAGGGATGTTGTTGCTGAAGAGGAAGCCCCCAGGATTTTCAGCTGGAATTTACAACAAAATGTCATGGAAATACAAGTTTTGTCAAAGCTGACTACTACAAAGCTGAAATTTTAGGCTAAGTTAGACCAGAAAGAGTTTCTTTCTTTTTTTTCCATGACTAATTCTGTATTTTTTCATTGAATTTGCATAGGTTTTCTGTAATTGCTGCAATCATTGTGGTGATTTTAATGGAAGCACCTTCCAAAGTAGAAACTAAATAGAGAGGTACTTTCTCTGATTTACCTGTTGATCTACAATTGAAGGATTTTCCCACTATCCTATTTACCCTAAATGAGTGGGCTCAAGAAGGAAAGCTGCCCTAATCTTCCAGATGATGGTATGAGGTTATTATTCCCAGGGTTTCAAAGCTTCTCATGCCACATCTGAGCTGTGGGCTCTGTAACTGAGTGATGTCTCCCAATGAGGCAGGGAATGAGGTTTAGGGAGGGGAAATTGTGAGGGTGGGAGGGATGCTCAGAAAAATTAAGGGTGCCAGTATCTTTTCAACCCACCTACATCTCTGACCTTCTGCAGTATCATTTACCTGTCTCTTGCTTGAGGCATCTTCCAGAATCCTATTCCTGACTGCATTAAAAATCTCATCCTTCTCTTCCCCTTCACTCCGCAGGCCAAGATGTGCCTCTGGCATTGTCTGAGCCTGCAGAGCACTCCCAGCTCAGCATTACTGGGGAGCCACCTGGGCAGCACTGCTGGCTTGGTTTCATGTCAGAGATCTCTTGCTGTGCTCAGGGCTGATCTACTGCAGTCATGATTTTAATGACCTTCCTGTCTCTAAATCAGATGCTAAGGGCAAAGGAGTGCATTTCACTTCTCCCATTTGTAATCAGCCAGCAGCAAAGCAAAGTCAGGCAGTGTTTTCCTGCTGCCTTGGCAGAGACTGGGATGCTCAGCCCTGCTCAATTTGGGGGCATCCAGCTGAGCACTGGCCCCTGAGCTCACCTCCAGCTCTGCCAGGGATCTGTGGTGGGTTTGGGACAGGCTCCCTCTGCGTGGGGAAGGCAGCCAGAAGTCAGGCAGCAGAGGAGGGGATGGAAGAAGTGGGTTCAGTCCCTTGGCCTGCCAGGGACTTCCCGCCTGAGCGTCCTCCAGACGCTTTATCCTCCTGTGTTTCAGTTCTCTGTCTCTAAGCCAGGGCAAACAGTGATTTCATACTTCTCTGTGGTGCCACGAGGAACTGTAATATCCCCTAAATTCCGTGGGAGAGATGAATGGGTTGGTTTGTACACAGACCCAGCAGCTGTGAGAGCAGATCCTGCCTTCAGTGCCTGCAGGATCCGGGACCAGCAACGTGTTGGTGATTGTGGGGGGCTCAGGAGATGGGATGTGTTTGGGATGTGTTTGGGATGTGTTTGGGGCTGTGTTTGAGGCTGTATTTGGGGCTGAGTTTGGGGCTGGGTTTGGGGCCTGTAGCTGCTGCTGGCTCACACATTACAGAGCACAAGGTTGTGCTTCTCAAGCATAACAGCAAGTGATTCCTGTTACCCTGCTGTGATTCCTTGGGCAGTCCAGGAGTGTGGGCAGACATTCCTTGGTTCAGCCCCACAAGGTGGGCATCACTTGGATGGCAGTGTTGACAGTGGACAGCATTAGATGTGGACTCATCACTTCTTGCTTTAGGGGCATTTGAACTTGTACAGGATATTGCAAACCATTCTGTGGGGCAGTTTTCAGTTTGATAGGTACATTACATTGCTTTTAAAAAAATAAAATATCTATTGATGGCACCCAATAAGTTATTTTCCCTTACCTCAAGGCTCAGAGGCACACAGTTTGAGAGCTGCTGATCTCAGCTCAGCAGGTGATTTTGTTTGATTCATCCTGTGCTGTTTTGTCTGCTCAGGTTCCTGACAGCTGCTGTCTAGCACACAGACAGCTTCCTCCTGTACCTGTGGGAGGGACACTGCATGCCAAACTGCCCTCCTGGAGGAGGCACCTTTCATCTCTGCTGGGCTCATTTGGAGCTGGTAGTCCTCATGTGAAGAGAGCCAGCCCTCTTGTTCCTCAGTATCCCAAAGCAGTGATAGTGCCTTTACACCTGAGAGGACATAATGAATTAATAATTCTGTCAGAACTTGGTAAAAGCTTGGGAATGTAGAAATAGACAATAAGAAGTGTTTGATTCTCTAGCCACCATTTGAAGCTGGTAGAACAAAATGCCTGTGGAGGCATGCAAATATTTCAGGGTGCTGGTAAAACACTGCACCCACTGAGAGTTTGCCCTCTTTCCTTCTGGTAGTCTACTGGTCTTTCACAGATTGCAGCAGGCCTCCCTTTTACAAGTTTTACTTCCTTTTTCACTTTTTGAGATGAAGTATCCTCATTATGCCCAGACTCAAAGTGAAAGACAAATGAGGGAGATTTTGCAATTTTGTATTTTCCTAGATGTATTTCTCCTGCAGTCCCTGCTGCAGCCTCGCACAAACACTCCTTTGGCTTGTGACCCTCTGATGGCCAAACACCAAACTGGAGCTCAACCTTGCTGTTGCTCTTTGCTGCTGATATTTTTGTTCCTTTGTTTATTCCATCTGAAGTCAGTTTATAGTTCAGCCCACTTCTGCTCCTGCTGGAGTTTTGCTCCATAAACTGTATGCCTCCCTGGCTGAAAAGTCAACACTTACTGCACTTTCATTTCCTCCTCTGAGGGTGATCATAACCAAGCAAGGGCTGCAGGAGCAAAAACAAAAGGAGAGAGAAGTGAGGCTGTGGATCAGCTTCTCCAGGCAGTGTGAGTTCCTCAGGGTGCCCTTCACTAAGGCAGCCCATGAGCTGAGCCTGAAATACTTTCCTTCTCAGTGGCTGAAATAAAGTGACCCTTGAAGGTTTGCTGGGTGATTCCAGGCAGATGAACTCGAGGTTTCCAAGCAGAGCAGCCTCCAGCACTGCCCTGGCTGCTGCTGGAATGTACCTTTGGTCCTCACCTCCAGCACCTGCAGCAGCAGATGGGCTCCAGGACTTTGCAGGCCTTTCCTGGCCTTTTTCCATGTCTTCAGAGGCCTTTCCTGGCCTTTCTCCATGTCCTCCAGCCATTCAGAGAGATCCAAACATGCAGCAGAACCCGAGCCCCTGGCTGGGACTGTGATGCTTGTGGGTTTCTGAATCTCCCCATTCAGAATCAGCTTCTGCACTGAATGGATGTGTATGGCCTTAGCAGCAGCCTTCCTAACAAGGATCTTTCAAAGGCAAAACTGCCAAAGCAGGGAGGTTGTGTGATTTTATAATTTCCTCCTAATATCATTTGTAGCTGTTCACTGGTTGTTTTTATAAAGTAGTTTCCCGTGCCACCAGGATAGGGCTGGATTATGTGGAATATGAGGGCAAGACAGAATGCATGTTCAACCAACAAACATAAATATGTGTGAATGTGTTTAAAATGAATATTTGAATAGAAAATATGACTATAAGAAAAATTATTTGTCTTCTTGAGAAAAAAAGGAGTATTTTCTAATCAGCATGACAGTTAGAAATAACTTTAAATTTATGAAAAATGCCACTAAATCCAAGGGCTGCAGGCATTGCTTGAGTGTTTTCACTCACAGTGTAACTGCACTGCAACCCAATTTGAGGTGAATGTCAGCCAAGAAATAATTTATACTGAGGGACTTTCAGTCTCACACTTTGGATTTTTGGGAGATGCCACCTTACTTGAACTTGCAGTTTCTCTGAGTTTTAGTCATGGCACACGTACTCACTAAACAGAGGCATCAGAATATTGGCAGATGTTTGGGAAAAGATGTTCTGCAGTTTTGCTCATATTTGAAGAGTTTTTTGTCCTCTGTGGCTTGGTCCAATGCCCATCAGTGTTCATGGAAAACTCCAGTGGAGCTGGATGAGTTTTGCAGATCCGGTTCTGCAATGTGACGAGTTTCTTCCCCTCATGCCAGAAAGAATGGAAAGTGCTAAACAAACTGCAGGAGGTGGGTGACCCTGGTCTGTGCCAGCCCCCAAGTTCTGCCTTTGGAGGGACAAGATAGAAGAGAAAAGTTCCTGCAGTGGCTGAGTTCTGACCTGAACCAGCTCCTGGGCTCATGTAGACTTTTGTAAAACTGACATTTAACTCTATGAATCACACATGGAATTTGCATCTTATGTCACAGGCACACACTGAATAGTGGAAAGAATATGACTCAGTGATATTCTTTTTATGAATTGAACTCTAAGACAAGATGTTTTGCATTGTTTTGTTAAGAAGTCTCTGTTCTGCTCCCTTACATTTCCTCCAACACCCACCCCCTCAGAGGCACATGCACTTCCCACCCCTTGCCCTACCCCACACTCCCACCACTCCTTTCTGTGACCCCTCTTCTGGAAGTTGTTTACTGCTGCCTGCTCCCTTCAGTGTCAAGTCACTGCTGTTATTACTGTATAGTTATTATTATTTTTGTGCCAGCCACTCATCTGGACAGGAAAGCTGTAAGAAACTTAATTACTTTGTGGCCAGACATGGAGCTCTCTTTCTAAAAGTAGCTTTTCTTTTTTGGATCAAGTTCATTTCCTACAGTGTCTGGTTTTATGAGTTTGTGAAAAGCTTTCAGGTTCTCAGGATCCCCATACATTCTTCTCAAACACACACAAATATAAAGAGTATATAATGATCTGGAACAATTAAATTGCTTTCACCTCCTGTCAGTCACCTACTTGGAGTCATTTGCAGTTTCACACACATACTCTACTTTCACTTCTGGGCTAAATAACTCTCTAAAATTATCTGTGTGATTATTGTGTGCTGTAGTTCAGGACCCTTCCAGCTGAAATGTTCCATAGAAAATACCACTGTTATTCTTGAAATGTAATTTCTGGCGCTTGCCACCAACTATGTTAATTTTTGTATTTTTTAAGAGTAGTGCAGCAGAACTGGCAGAGATAGTGAGTAATTCCCTTGAAGCTATGTCCCCACTGATTTGATTTTTCCTTGACAGCTTATCCATCATGCTGTATGCTTATTTAGACAAATAAATAAGAGAACTGTTATCTGCCAGCCTGGCCTGAGGGCTTTTAGCAACACCAGAAAGTCTGCCGGCTTTCCTTTCAACATTCAACACGACGATCAGGGAATCACATCATGGCAAACGTGGATCTGCATGCTTCAGTGGGAAAAGAAAAAGCTGCCCTAAAAATTGGGAATCCATGAGCAGTCCAGTGATGGTTTGCACAGTAACAAAAAGCAGAGACCCTCTGAGCAGGGATCAGGGAGGTGGCTGGAGAAAAACTTGTGTGTAATTCCGTGTGGTGAACAGGGCACTTCTGGGATTTATTGCAAGCACCGGGAGATACATTCTGATAGAACATCCTGCTCTAAAGAAAACAGATTTGGGTCAACTGAAACATTTTGTGAATTCATGTTCAGCTTAACAAGTTGTTTCATTCTTAAAATTTAAGCAAGTCAAAATGTTCCCTTTCAACATTTTAACATGAAACAGTACACCTTTCAGAAATGTACCTGGGTTTAGTTGTTAAATGCTTACAAGTGAAATGACACTTTTTACTTGAGACTATAAGTGACAGATTTTACTCAGCCTAAATGATTCTCTTCATTTCATTAAAATGGAGGGAGGGGGGGATTCAATTTTGAATCTACCATAAAATGTTTTCTTCCACAATTTTTCAGTATAATTTTGCAAATTTAATGCGTTCACAGAAACAGCCATTCCTCCACCTGCTCTCCAAGGGAAATCTCTCTCTTTCAGTGAGAATAAACCAGTTTTTCTCCATTCCCAGCTGCTGAAATTGTGAGGGCTGGCATGAACCTGCTCCTCTTTGTGCTGTTCAGTGCCCTGAGTGGCTCCCTGAGATGGACAGGCTCCGAGCTTCTCACAGTGAGATAAGCCAGAGGAGAAGTTACAAGCAAAAATTTGTGCTGTCCTTAAACTGGGGCTGGAGTTTTAGAAACAAGACAAACAAACTCTCTGTTTGCAAAGTAAAATTTCAGAAAGGTCGACATAAAATTATAATTAGTATGAAAGTTTCATAACGCTTTGGGTCTGGCTCTTTTGGTCCACTCTAGGGCACAAATATGCTGTCCTGATTTTCTGCACACTCTGCAATTTACTGCTCAATCTATTCTGAAGGTTTCCATAGGGTGGGACAAAGGGATATCTGTCAATTAGGCAGGAAATGTAGGTCTGAGGCACAGCCCTGATATCCCTATGAAACTGCACAACTAAAATAAAAAATTCCAAGTTGGAATACGGGAAGGAGCTGTGTCTGTGTCCGTATGGGTGTCTGGAGAAGACCTAAGCTCATCTTGCCATCAGCGTCAGAAGGCTCTGATAAATAGTAACTTTCCAAGCATGACTTAATTTCTCCCTAAGATGGGTTGGAAAGCTGGAAAAACCTGCCTTATAAAGAATGGTCTCATCAAAGTGAAGATCTCCCCAAGTTCAAAGACCTGAAGGAGTAACAATTTGTATCTCCCCTTAGCTTTTTTAATAAATTCATTTAATTAGGGAAAGTTTAAAGTGACAGCTTTTAAAAATCACTTTTCATTCTTTGCCTGCTCTCTCTTTCAGCACCACAGTCACACCCCAATTAAGTAACTGTACTGCTTACAATAAAGACTAATGATCCTCCACTGGCCCCAGCCTCCATTAGCAGCTTCAGAATCCCACCAGAATCCCAATTAACACATTGATTTGCTTAAAAGAAAAATAGTGATCTTTGGCTGTCCATTCCACCAGCTGTGTGTTCCATCACCCAGTCTCCAGCAAATCCATTGATTTCCTTAAAGTAAACCCAGCAAATGTGCATTAATTCTCCTCCCTTAACTTCAGGGTCCCACTCAGATTCTTTTTTTGCTGGAGTTTGCTGGGATGTTTTATCCAGGAAAGCTTTAGGACTGACATGCTGTGTTCCTCTCCCGCTGGTTCATCAAACTGATTTCAACTGACTGCTGGTGTGAGACTGAGGGGGAATGCTCAGTGAGGATGTTTAACTGCACGCTGCCAGTTCGACTTGGTGAGGCATCCAGAGAAACCAGGGAAAGAAAAGGGTCAGGAAAGCCTGGATGTTAAGGTTGTGTCCTCTACAATCACTCTGTGATAATTAGACTTGGTAATGAGGGAGCCCTCATTATGGGGAGCTATAGAAGGAAGCTGCCAATGTTATTCTTGGGGCTGCTGGAGGTCAGGAGGGAGCACAGGCACAATGCTGGCCTGCCCCAGGGCCCAGCGGAGCAGCGGCGGTTGCTGCGTGCCCGAGGGGACTCTGCGTAGGGACTCCTCCTGAGACAAAACAGCACAAGTTCCATGTCCAAGAGGTTTCCTGTTTCAAAGCACTCCTCATGCTGTGCAGTACACTGCAGATAGAGGTTATAAATAATTAGGAATGAGTGACCCAATTCGGATAATAGAGCTAACCTGCCTGTAAGCTCTTTCCAGCGCTCACCGCCTGCCTGGGCTGGGGTTAGAGACTTCAGGAAGTCTCCAATAGTCACCAGTCATGCAGGTGGCTCTTGAGTAAATGCCACCGGGCATCTTTTGAGATTTCAGCACCACAGATGGAAAATCCCAATTTCCACTGGCCACCTACGTACCTGTTTATCACAGGCAGGCTGCAGTGGCAGGCTCCTGCTCTCCGATTGCTAGCACCAATACCCACAAGACTGCTGTAGTAAAACGTGCTATAAAAACCACTGTGAAATAATAACCAAGTGATAAAATTACAAGTAGGAACACATTAAAAAAAAGATCATATGCACTGCAGGAACAATGATAAAAGCCTGCCTCTCAACCTGTCTAATCTCACACGCAAACCACACCCTTGGGTATTGCCAACCAGCTGAAAGCAGAGTAGGAGCAAAGTGAAAACACATGAATGTGTGATGTGTAGCCCCATTCCAAAACCATATTGCAGCTTTTCTCTTTTACTGCTTATATGAGATTCCTTGGGAATCTCCCAAGGATGTGAGATGGGAGGATGTGCTCCTCCCTGGCTGGATGTGGGAAGCAGAAGTCAGTGGGATGCACAGAGACATCTCCAGGTGTTCCACCAAGCAGGCTCAGGGTGCTCTGGAGTTATTGCATTGTGCCAGGTTACTTGTGCAGGGCACTGGGCTGCTTCTTTCAGGAAGGGTTAGGCTGTACTTTCTGCATATCCTTCAGGAGACATCTTCTGGGAAGGAGAGAGTACAAAAAGTGTAGGAAGGGCTGACTAAACAGGTGCAACAAATGCATAAATTATTGATGGGCACAAGGACATCCTGTGGTTTTCATTGTAAAATACATTTTCCTCTTGCTTTTCTTGCTGCCTGCCCCATCAGAAATTAAGGTCTGTGTTAATTTTCAATAAGAGTTGAGTCAGGCTTAGCATCTCGCTTTACATCTCCTGTGTCAGTGTAGCAACTTAAGGCACAAACCATGCAGCAGTGATGTCTTATTCTTAATGAAGTCAACAAAATGCTTGCTAATATCTTAGACAAAATCAAGATTTCACTGGCCTTACACTCCAGTCTCCCTGAACGCAAAAATCTTTTGCTCCAAGGTGATTTGAATAATGTTCACCTTCAGTTTTTATGGAGAGAGCACATTGGGGCAGGCCAAATCCAATGTGGTTGTTGAGTTCAAAACCAATACTTGCATCAGGGTTATTTTGGTGCTGTGGTTGGGTTTTTTCCCTTTCCCAGCATTTGCTGGTTCTCAGATGCAAACATACACATAAAACCTGGCTGCAGTAATCTTTTCAATTAGAGAGATCATTCTACATACTCAGAGAGATTAACATGCTGCAACTTGAAAATCTGCAGCTTTTAGGTTCACTCTTGGATGCCAGCATACTACTAGAGATTTGGAGATAACGACAGGGCATTAGACAGTCTTTAAATCACAGCAATTATTTTTGATGAGAATAAAATGAAGATAAAGCTGAAAATAGCACTGCACTTTGAAAGGAGTGATTACAGGGCCTAAACCCTGGGCAGTGAGGTGTATGGATTTTAGCAATATGCAAAGAGAATGCTGAGCAGAACCTTGCATTTGTCATCCCTGCATTGCCAAAACCCAGCACCCATGGCATGCCCATTTTGAAACTCACCGTTTTAAGGATTAGTGGGAGGGATATGTTCCCAACCACACCAAACCGAATGCGTTTTTTTGCTTAGTGGATGAAAGGGCAGCTTCTGCTTTCTGCATTCTCCTGCACACCCTCACCTAAAGCCTCCTCACCACCAAAGTGTCAATCCAGCTGTGGAGGCCCAGCCCACCCCTGGGCTTTCCAGGGTACCTGGGTCTCTCGCTGCCTCCTTCTCACCCTTTCCCCCCTCTTTAACGCCAGAATAATGTTGCCAAGTGATTTGCATTTGCCGTAAGAAAATGGTTGGGTTAAACAATTCAAGTTTGAATTCTGTTCCAGAACACACGATCATTTGCAGAGCTTAAAGAGAATTACAAACACTAATTGAGTCTGACAGTGTGCCTGCGATGGCAGATAAAGAATATTAAAGCCATTTCACTGATAGGTAAACAAGGGTAGGTAAAAGGAATATAATTTCCCTCAGCTCACACAGCAAATCTGTCATGAGGGTGAGAGGAGCGCTCAACATTTCTGGTTCTCTGGTATCATGTCCTGTGTAAGTGAAAAGCCCTCCACAAAATTGCGGTCTCTGGTTATTAATTTCTGTACTGTGAGGACCTGGGATCTTGTTTTCAAAATAACATCTGCTAAAATACACAGGCTAATAGATACATCTGCATTCACCAGGAATATTGTAGCTCCACATTTGGATTTCCACATGCAAATCTTGAATTAGTCTTCTAACAAGTTCATTATGTGAACGATGTCTAATTTGCACATGCTGTTTTGGCAACTGTCTGTGCAATTTCGAACATGCAGGACTGCGTGCCTGCCCTTTGGAAACCAAAGCTCTTTAGCAGCCCTTCATGTAAAATTCTCTATTTTTCTTTCATTGAATTAAGCTGACCTGAGAACTGGGATCTCTTTTATTTTATTATTATTATTATTTAAAAGAAACCAATAGAGAATATTACAAAAGACATCCTTAAAAATGATTCAAGAGCCTGATTGACTTTGAAACCACTTTAGTCTTCCAGTTTTTAAAGAGGTTTATTCTGATTAACTGACCTGAATGTTAACAGAACTGGATTTTTAATTTGTATTCAGACTGTAAGAATATCATCCACTCAGATGAGACAGTGTTGTTTAATTAGGTCTAGTAGTTAACTCAGAAGAAAGTAAATGTACTGCTAGAGGTTTGGAAGACTGCTACAGGCTCCTGGGATTTGTGGGAGTTTGGAGAAGCTTAAAAATAAGAAGTCAGTAATTTTAGGAATTAGAAATGAGTGCTTAGAAGGTATTGGAAAGGTTCTGCAAAGTCTGTAGTCAGCATCTTTTAACCTTGTGCTTCCCATTAGCGTAATGACCTTGGAAAGATTTGAAATTTTGCAGTCCAATCAAGTAAATCATATATATGTAAGGTTCAATTTCTGTGATTCCAGAGAAACCCCTCAGATATTATGATAAATGTGCTATCTACAGTATCTTCCACAGGACTCTCTGTGTTTCATTTATGATGCAAATGAGCTGTGAAAATTAGAAGTAATGTATATGCCACCACCAGCAGCCATTAATAGCAGTAGGATATTATCTTCACAATTATAGTTTGAATCTTTACAGTTTTCTTTATAGTTGATACAATAAATTATATGTATTTTTTTCAAATTGCTATTCCCACATAGTTCAATACATCATTGAGACTTTGCTTCTGGTTTGTTGTTGTTGTTTTCATTGTTGTATTTTGGGGCATTTTGGTTTTAATTGAAAGAAACATTGCAAATTACAGACTGACATATTTTTGATGAAATGACAAGGCAAACACAAAGCCATACAGAGCTGACAAAATGAGATAGAAGAGGGAACTATTCTTTAAAGTTATAAATGTGAAAATTGATTCAAGAACACTAGCTGTTTTCAATTTTTTATTACAACATACTTTAAGGACACCCATGTTCTTACAAACTGGAGCTTATGTTCTGATATGCAAATATAATTAACACTTAAATTGACACTCTGTGTCCTGTGGAGTGGAATTTTTCTATTCTCAAATGTGAGCAATTTGTAAAGGATGATGGTGGCAGTGAAAGATCTCAACATCTGAAATTGGGGTGTCCTCCTGGAGGGGTGCTGGCACTGCTGGCTGATTGGATCTGCCAACACCTACAAGTGCAGGAATGGATTTTGGGATGGGGCTGACCAGCTCCAGGGGCTGCTGCAGGAAGGGTTTGTGTGTCACCCTGTGCAGGCAGAGCAGGAGCTCCAGCACAGCTCAGTCTTTGTGGCAACAGTGATTTCCAATGCCAGCACAAAATGTCTGAGAGCTGGGAAGGTCTGGAAGGGAGGCTCACAGAACAGAGATGTCCCTGCCATTGCATCCCAAAGTCCATGAGCACAGTGTTAGACCACAGTGTTAGCTCAGTGGGGCTTTTTAGGGGCATTTTTAGGTTCAAACTTGTCTGATTGTACAGTAGCTTCACACTTACACCTGTGCTGAGGCAGCAGTGAAATGATGCAGCTCTGCTTCCATCAAGGCAGCAAAACAAAACCTCCTTTTGCTCAGTAGAGCAAAGAAAGTCATCACAAATCGTTGTTCTCCAGTGGCAGCAGATTCTGACCAGCTTGGTACAGATGCAAACAGAGGTTTGAGCTGGGAAGGATGATTGAGATGAGCAGGGACAGACTGCATCCCATGCATGCAGAACAATGGAATTACCTGGCAGCACTTCACCCAGCCACAGTGAGCAATGCGCTGGAACAGTGCTCAGCTTCTTCATTCCTCATTTCCCTGGGTTGCTACGAAATCTCTCCCTTCCTTACCCTGCAATGACAACAGTCTTATCAACATTTAAGAGACTTTGCACCATACTGAAGAGCCAAATGAATAGGTAGCCCAAGGAAGGTACAGCAAGAATTAGCTGAAATTAAACACTGGTAAGAGTAAGAAGAAAAGATTGAAAAAAAGATTGGTTTTGTGTGGGACAAAAGATTAAGGGTGGGCATGATAACAGCCTAGTGCTGTGGAGAAGGTTGATTTAAAGAAGATGATGGTTAGTTATTTCCCTTCTCCACTGGAGCTGGGACATGAGTTTAGGAAGAAATCAGCTTAATTTGCTGGGGAAAAAAATTTAGATTGGATATTAGGAAAAGCTTTCTGCTTATTAGGAGAGTTAGGTGGTGGAACAGACTCTCCAGGTTAGTTTTAGATCTCATTCTCTGAAAGGCTTCTAAGGCTGTTACTCAGGCACAGAAGACAGTGGTACACCAGGGATAATCCCTGTGTAGTAGTAACTGAGACTGCACAGCACAAGGAGAGGATGAGCAAAGTTTGTTTCAGTTCATCCTTGTGCTCTTCTTGTCCAAAAAATGGAGGTATTTGGCCTAGGGAAGGTGTGTATTCAAACAAGCCACTAATCTGACCCAGTTTCATTGAAAGTTTCATTTTATTTCAGGCAGAAATGGGAGGCAATAGGAAAAGTTACATTTCTGGAATTAATTATTTCCCTTTTAATTTTCTCCAGAGTAAATCACATATTTTTTCTGTATATTTTAAAAATTCTGCATCAAAAAATACATTTTGGGTTTACTGAAATAAATGTAAAAACCTGACCAAAAAATTATCCATAGTTTTCAGGGAATTTCAGGATTTTAAAGTTTTTGTTCTTGTTTGGAAAAGGAGCAAGCCTCAGCAGCGCTAAGTCGTTTGTATCTTGGAACAACTCTGCTCTCCACAGCTCCTGTGTGATCTTCGGCCTGTGGCAATGGCAGGGCTCCTCGGGGTGCCCAGGGGAAGGAGGGGAAGCTGCTGAGCCCAGAGATTGCAGAGCTCTGGGGGCTGCACTGGGCTCCTGTCCGATTTTCGGCTGTTTGGATGGCCTGGAAAGGCCCGGGGTGACCTTGGTGCATCCCGCGCTTCAAAGGACGAGAAGAGGCTTCAGTTCTTTTCTCAAGTCTCGGTGTTTATTAATTGTTTATCTAAAAGATTTTCTCTCGGCCCGACAGAGCTCTGCTCAGCAGCCAGCCATGAGCACACTCCCCCCTCTTCAGGGCGGTCACCTATCTTTATACTCAAAGTTACGTATACCATATTTACCATTTTTCCCCAATACTTTTCACCCTTATTGCCCAGTGCACTTTTAGTAATGACCAATCCTAAAGTGCCACCATCACCACAGAAGATGGAAGAGAAGAAGAAGAAGAAGAAGGACAGGACACGCCCCAATTCTTCCATCTTACTTCTCTAAACCCCCCTGTACAGAAATCCTAAACCCTGTGTTCCACTCTCTAATTAACTTATCCCTTCACCATTCACCCCGGTGAAATCCTCCTATCCTCATACAGGTGTCGTCTCCTGTGTAGGATCAAAGTCCAGCCACCAGACACTTCTGGAACATTCCAGGACTCCCGAGCCCCCCAAGGGTGGTCTCGGTGACTCGGCACCTCAGTCCTGAGGTGCTGAGATCCCACAGGCTCCCTGCGCCGCTGCCGTGACCTCAGCATCGCCCGTTCCTGCAGCGCCAGCTCTGAGCGGCTCCTGCAGCTCCCGCTTCCTCACCCCTGCTCGCACACAGCCTTTCATCGCCCCTGTAGGTTTTGTGAGAATCTTTATTTCATTTAGGGCAGGATGAGGAAAAAGAATGAGGCTCTCAGAGGGCTGTGTGGCTGAGTCGTGGCTGAAGTTCAAACAAATTGCTGGAGTGGTCCTGCAGCTGCAGCGAGTCCTGCAGCCGGAGCCCGACGTGCTGTGAGCTCACTGACACCGAGGTGCTCGGAGCAGATTCCTCCAGAGCAAGCCCAGGCTGGTGAGGCTCATTTAAAACATCATCAGCCATCTCCTCATGCAGCAATCAGCTAAAGAAATAAGACTGGGCAGATGAAAACCCCAGGAAGGTAATAGAAGCTGGGGAAATGGAAGTTGGTGCCTGAAACAATTAAGAGTTCAGAGGTGAGTCAGAGAAAAAACAACTGCTTTTTATTAAAAATTCATTTCAATTTCATGGGCTGGCTGGAGAAGTGATTCCAGCACAGTCTGACTTCAGAGAAATGCCTCCCAGAATGCAGGATGCAGAACAGCTCAACAGCACCAGGAAGACACAGGACAGAATTGTTGTTAGAGCAGACTTCTCCCTGGCCGAGGAACACTGAGGGATGGAATCAAAATGTCCTTGGTGCAGGGAAATTTACAGGCTCCTCTGCAAAAATTCCTCTCGCCAAACTCTCCAAAATCATATCAAGTCTAATATCTGCAGAACCAATGATGCACCAGGTTTGAGGCATTACATCACCAGCACCCGGCTCCATTGGCTGCTCCTGCCCTGAGGACAAGACATTCCTTCCTGCACCTTTCCAAAGCTGCTGCTTCTCAGGAATTAACTCTTCCAAGTGTGTCACCTTGGGACAAGCCTGAATTCCTGACTGAGACATGCAGACAGTGTTTAATACAAGAGGTGTTGTTTGCTTGAAGCTGCAGAGCAACAGCCGTGTCTCTTCAGTTCAGATTGTTTCTCAACCCTCACTGCAGAAAAATGAACTGTGTATTTTCTGCCCTTCAGGGAAAAAAAAAATCAAATTGTCAGTGCTGCTATAAAAGGAGAATACACTGAATCAAGAATACTATGCAACATCAGTAAATAAGGAATTTTTACAGGAAATAGAAGGGCTGCTGCTGCTGCTGCAGTGTGAAAAAATTCCTCTGAGTGGTTAATTAGATTAATCAGTGTCACTGCAAAAAAGATGCTGCAGATGCAGGTTAGCGCTGCCTGGCTTGAATTTCTATTGCTCTATTTCAGGTTGCATCCAAAAATAGCTGGTGGATCTAGACAGTGTTGCAGGAAAAAGAGTGGGGTACATCTGTGTGTGTATATATTTTGAGTATGTGTGTTCTTTCCCCTTTCCAAATTTCCAGTTTGCCTAGTAAGTGTGAGAAATCAGTTTCATAAGATTACTGCCCAAAAATCAGCTGATGAAACCCGTTGCATTCTAAGTAATTTGGTTATATAACTTTTCCAAAAAGAAAAAAAAAAATCCCCGCACACAGAAAGATGCAAGGAAGTTTCTGGAAGATCATTTCTTGCCTAACTTTTTTTTTTCTTTTTTTTTTTTTTTTTTTCCTGAAGAAATGTTGTTCCAGGGAGTGTCTGACTAGTTCTGCAGCTTGGCAAAAAAGCCAGACGTTACCTCATAGCTGCGGCCAGACAGCCCATTTCTATGCCAGGCAACCACTGCAGAAGCACAGAGCACAGGGCCCTGCTTGATTAGCACTTCTGCTGTTTCGAGAGTCCTGGAGTGTTTTGTTCAAGGTGGGCTGCTGAGAGGGGACTCGGTGTGCTTTTGTGCAAATGAGAGTGAGGCAGGGGGTGTGTGGGGCGTGGGCTGGGGGCACGGGGGGGAGGGAGGCACAGGGACACAATAGGGGGAGGCTGCATTAATATTCCATGGTCATGTTATCTTTGGGAAGCAGGATCTGTTTGATTTGACCTGGTCAAAAATAAAATGAAAAAAAAAATAAAAAACAACCCACCAAGTATCACATCCTAAAGGTCAGAGGAAAAGAAAGAGATGGGAAACAAAGAGCTGTAATGACAGAGCAGGTCAAACTGAATTAAATGTTTAATTGTCTCCCTCGTGTCTCATCAAATAGCTGTCTTTAAAGCAAGAGGGATCTTTTCTTCCAGCAAAACTATTACCAATTCATCACTGAGTTGGAAGGTGACGAGTGTTTGTAAACATTACAGTCAATATAATTTTCTCATTCTCTCCCTCATTGTTGATTTACCTTGTTTAACTGGATCATTTACCTAGCAAAGCTGTGTCTATATCACGTGTTCCACAAATGCTGGGGTCCCTGCACAGAATTCCTGCCCAGCAGGACCGTGCTGTGCTTTTCAGCCAACTGTACCCCTTGCACAAGAGAAGGGCAAAGAACAGGGCACAGACTGGGCAGGGATGCTCAGCCCTGCACCTCCTCCTGGCAGTGTCCTGGGGCGACTCCTTCCAGCAGCTGAGCTGTGGTTCAGTGCTCTGGAATGGAGACAGGCTGTGCAGTGAGCTGGGAAGGGAGATGCTGTGTCTGGGAGCAGCCTGAGTTCACCTCCTCGTGTCACACAAAGCTGTGGGGACACTGTAGGGCATTGGAGCCCCATGACCTCTCCTGCTGTATTGCCTCTGTTCTTGTCAAGGACAGCAGAAACTTCTGTTTGGGACAGAAGAAATACATTTTAATAATTCTACTTTATTGGGTGACAAGATAGCTGCTAATAAACTCACCCTTCTACCTGAAAGTACTGCATGATTGTCAGAAAATTCAATATCAGAAAATGTGTGGGTTTGGATTATCTTTAGTAGTCAAGTTTCCAGATGACAAAAATTGTAGCTAAAGAGGTAAAATTAATTGGTTTTGGCCACATATAAAATCAGTGTCAGGATCAGGATCAAACCCTTAAGAGTTCTTAACTCCCAGCCTTGTATTTGACCCCTAATGCAAGATATGCGCCCGTGGGAGGCACAAATCAGTCCTTACCTAAGACAACTTCTACTGAAACATCTACATTTCTTCCAAGCCTTTTTTTGGGCTTACAAGGAAAACAGATTCCCAGAACTTCAGGAATGTCAACTGGAAGTTGCAAGAGGAGAGACTAAAGTGTTACACTATTGGACTTAGGGCAAAAGTGGGATCCATCTGACCCAGTTAAGTCCAAGTCCAACTGCTCTAAGGCCCAAGGACATGTGTCAACACCAGGGATGGGGAAACCACAACGGGACTTCTCCCAAGATTTACAGGAAGAGATGTGCTCTGGATGTTCCCAGCTGCTCACAAGTGGGCCAAGAGCTGGCAATTCCAGTCCTGCCTCCAGTCCCAGCACTGCAGAACAGTGCTCCAGCTGAGGGTGTCTCAGGGATCTCCTGCAGGGCCATGCTCCTCCAGATCCTGCAGTATCACCTGGGCTTTGTGCTTTCTAGAAGCATCCCAGGCTCAGTGGGGACATTTGGCTGCTTGGTTGGGTGTGTGTGGTAGGACAGTGGTGGGTGTGGGTGCCTGGATCAGAAACAACCATTGCATTACCAGAGCTTTCCTGTGGTGCTGAATGCTGCTGATTCCCTGGATTACAGGGGGCCCCACAGGGCTCTTTGCAGATTCCAGTCACACGGCTGCAGAAGAGAAAAAGAAGGAAATTGCTTTTCTCCTCCTTTTTGGCAAATGAGAAGTTGGAGCAGGCAGCAGGGTGGATTGCTGGGTGCTGTGAACTGTGCTGGCTCTATCCCTTTGCATCTCTCCCAAGCTTTTCTCAAGATCATTTAAATACATTTAAATCCCATTTTACAGTCACCTTAGGACCAAATAATTTTGAGGCCAAATTTCCTTTCTAACATAGCTACGTTTAGTGTAGAGTAAATTTCCTCAAATTTTGGCTTGATGCTTAAAAACACCTTGGCACATGAGAGCAAACCCTAAGCCACTCCTGGCTCCTGTTTTTCCCCAGTGTGAGGGGATTTGCTGTTTCCCATGGTTTCACATATCAGTGATGACAAAAGAACATGGACATCCCAGCTTCCAGGGGCGTTCTGAGCTCCATTTGGGAAGCTCTGTGCCTCATTTGGCTGCCTCAGAAAACCTTGCTGAGGACACCCCATGTGGAGCTGCTGGCAGGCCAAACAGGAGGGCAGAGCACAGCTCAGGGGCAGTGCTGCAGTGTCCTTGCACAGGGTTTGCACAGGAGGAGGAGGCAGAAATGTGTGCTAAGGAAATGCAGCTGGAGGAATTTCAGGTTTTGGAGGCCAAGGTGCAGAGTGAAAACCTCAAGGACAGTTTCAGCCCCAAGCACTGGGCTCATCTTCCCAGCACAATGCAGATGGAAGGGTAGCCTATGCAATAGGAGTGGGGAAGTCAGTTAAATGTGTGCATGGGATACAGTGGAAGAAATGAATTAAAAAGTAGAAATTCCTGCCTCTAACCAGATCATCTTCCACACAAATTGGAAGCAGTTGGTGAAGGGGAGACTTGCAGGGTGATGGAGAGAAATAAGAACCAGCCCTGCTTGCCCAGCTCAGAACAGCAAGGTATCAGTCCCAGATGGGGTCAGGAAAAGGTTTTATTTGTGCAGGGAATGGGAGGAATACAATCACAGGATGCCAGGAGCTGGGCTGTGCACGTGGGCATTGCCCATTGGGAAATAGGTATGGATGGAGCTGCAGTTTCCTTAGAAGATAACAGAGGTATTAACATTAAAGAGTAGAGATTGTTTAGATTGTTTGGGGAGCAAGAGAAAAGAATGAGAGGAGAGAGAGCTATTTGTGAAGGAAAAGGATTTATTAGCCTTAGAAAGTGGGGATCTGAGAGAGACTGGAATGGGGCTGCTGTGTCATTATGGGCTGCAGTTGGAGATGTTTCAGAGAGTAAACTGGTAATAGAAATATTTTATAGGCCACCTGACCAGAAAGAACAACTGGACTGTGAAATGACTGTGCAAATAAAACAGGCATGTAAAAAGGAGAGAGTGGTAGAATTGAAGATTTTAACTATGAGGCATAGACTGGAATACATTAAGAGAAATAAGGCTGGAGGTATGTTTGCAGATCAGACACAGACCTGCTTTCTGATTCAGCCTGAGCATCAACTGCACAGCTTGGCTATTACAAAGGGACTGCATGAGGACAGACACAATAGGGGAGAGCCCTGGGGAGGCAGCTTCCACAGGCTCCAAGGGAAAAAGATTTTAAAGGTGGATTGTGAAGGAAAGGATAAAGAAAAAAAAGAAACAACAAAAAAAGAAACCGTGATTTTGGTCTGAGTGGCCTTAGAGCTTGCATTTCAAATATTTAGGTTTTATTTGTCTTACAGTTCCACAGAAGCAATCAGCAGTGTGGAATCATGTCCCACTAATGAATTAAATCCTGGAATCACCCAGCTTTATCCCAGGTGAAGCTGTCTGTTGTTAGTCAGGGCTGGGAAACAGGGCCTGTAATGAGACCCTGGCCCCAGTGACACCAACAGTAAAAGTCAGGTTTGATTTAACGAGGCCATGGCTTCATGCCTGATGCTCATAATCTCCTTGGGCAGGAGGGTGATTAGGGAAGGTGAGAGCAGCAAAGCTGGTTTGGAGGGCCAGGGAGGCTCCTCAGGGGATTCATTGCCTGCCATACACAGCTCCTAAAGGGTCATCAAAGGGTGAGACCCCTGCTAAAGGTAAGGATGAATCTTTCTGTATAAGTACAAGGTAGCCAAGGAATAGCTAAATTTTGAGTGGCTGTCATGAGTCATACGCTGTTTTCTTGTAGCCCATATGCTTGACTTCACCTCATATATCCTCTCTGATTAAAAAAAAACAAAGGTAAATAGGATGGCTTTAGGGATTTGCAGATGAGTCCAAAATAGCTGCATGTATGGCATGTATTAAGATACCAATTTTACTGCAATTGTAGAGATACTGCCAAAAAGTAGCCTTTTTGTTTTATTCTTTGTATTTAAAAAAAAAAAAAAAAAGTAGAAAAAAGTATGTGTTTAAGGGGAGCAGAAGGAAGAGGTTGTAAAGAGTGAAAAGAAACCTCAAACCCAACAGGTGTCAATGATTCACAGCTCTCTTAGTCACCATTGCTGGCTGCATGAATCAATGGAAGACTCTGCCTATTAAATAAAGATTCAGTCTTGGTATAAAATATTGCCTGATAACCAAGCAGCCTTATTCAGTGAATGCCTCATGAAAGACTCAGACTGAGGCCCCCAAAGAGAGGCAGGTCAGTGCACAGTCATTTAGCAGGGAAAGCAAAAGCTGGATTTTAACAGTCTTTATGTAGATATTTAAAATATAAATCTGCTCTTGTTATAACTGATAATAATGAACTGGAACCCCATCTTGTGTGGGCAGGCAGTGCCCAGGCCCCCAGGGCAGCCCTGAAGCACAGCCTCTGTCAATCCAAACACAGCCACTGTGACACTGTGTGGGCTCATGTTTGTGCACAGCAAGGGATGGAGCCCTGCCCAGAGCCAGGGACTCTTCACTGGCACTGCTGCTGGAAAAAATGTTGGGTTAACTCTGAATGCCCCTTCCCTCCTGCCCTGTTGCCCCCAACTTTTCAATTTGGCTGCCAGCAACCCTCTCCTCCCCCAAATACCACTAAAAGCAGTGACTGTTCAAACAGACTTTCCTTCAGTTGGTAATATTTTTTTGGAGATGAGATGTGCATGTGTTCATTAAAACTGAATTTTATTTTTTTTTCAAAAAGAACAAACACGATCTGTGGTGATTGTCTCTGAGTTGCTAATCCATTTTTCCACCTCCTTTTCCTTTAACATTTGGTGCAGTTTTCATCCATTCTTGATGGAGACTACTCATCAAATGAGTCTTCCAGCAGCCCTGGCAGGGTGTAATTTTTAATCCCTCTTTACTCCAAACAACATAAGGGCAGCAAACACTTTCAGTACTTTGGCCTCTGCTGTCCATGGAGTGGGAGCTGCTGGGATGCTGCAGCCTGAGAGGGCTGGGATTTGTGTGCAAGAGCCAAGCGTTGATCTGATCTGCTGATGCTCAGGATAATTAAACAATAGAAGCAAAATGATTAATAAGGTTCTTTTTCCAAGGCGTGGAGAAGGCTGAAGGCCTGGAGAGGGGCCACTGAATTTGACTAAATAAACGCAGCAGAATAGGAAGATTTTCAGCAATTATTGGCTCATTTTTTCCCCAGGCTTTCTAACCCATGGCTTTAACTTATTGGCTTAAGACACTTCTTACACCCACATCACATTTTGCCTTGGGCCATTCTGCTGCTCTTGACAGCTGTCTAGGGCAAAAGGAAATCACCCGACCACAAATGTTTTCTCATAACTTCATAACAAGGGAATCTGAAGAAGTCAAAACCTTGGAGGTTCAGACCTTGCTTTAAAAAGCGAGATAAATTTAGGATATGAAATGGAGGCATTGCCCTCTGTCCCCTGGCTGTGTATCCAGCTGGGCTGCAGTGTCCGGGCATTAGCAGCAATCAGCAGTCTGAAATGAGGACCTGAGTTGCTGAAGTGCTGGTGGTCACTGGAAGACCAACCACAGCCCCTCAGTGCTGCCTTTTGGTGCCTGGCTGGGGGTGCAGGTCAAGGGCCAGTCCTGGGATGGAGATGGAGAGGTGGAACTTCAGCATCCCAGTGCTGAGGGTGGCAGTGCCTGGGGACAGGGCGGCAGGGCACGTGGCAGAGCTTTGCTGTGCCAGGAGGGAAGGACAGTCCCAGCTGGATGATTAATGTTCAAGCTAAAGCTAAACCATGCTTGGCAATGCTCTGGCTGCTGACTCTGCCAGGGCAGGGAAAAGGGAAGATGCCTTTGAGGCCATCCAGCCCTTGTGGCCCACCTGGGTCAGAGCAGCCCAGCCTCAGGGCAGCCTCTCACATGGCAGGTTTGTGATGCCTGGTGGAGATTTAGGGTGCTGAAGGTTCAGGAGGGCAGTATCAGCCCTGCTCTAGGTGTTCAGTGTTTGCTGTACATCTGAAATGTGCTGAGTGAAGGCTGTCTCTGAGAGAATGACTGGGAACGGCCACAGATCCTGGCACTGTGGGACATCAGAGCTCAGTGATGCTCAGCTTGTGCTCCATCATCTGCCCATGGGCCCTGCAGCAGGTGCATCAAGCAGTGACTGGAAAATAATAAAAACCTTGCCTGTCTTCCCACTCAAGAGGAAGACAAGCTGGCAAGCTCCAGGAAAGGAAATGCAAATCAATGAGCAGGCAGTGTTCAGGGTCTTTTGTTTTCTCTGCAAATGGGTGCAAGGGAGTCTTGGGACTGCTTTGGGAAGGTCCTTTGAATGCCAAAAGCTTGAGGGATCCAGCTGCATCTTGCTCAGATGTCCTGTCTGAGGACAAGTCAAACAACGAGCTGCCTTTAACTTCTTGATGTTTTATTTAGACCCCTTCCTCCTTAGAATCTGTTCCAAACATGTACACTCAGTCATTCTTTCACAGCCCTGTGCCCTTCTGCACAGAGGGAGACTGGGCAGGCTGTGGAGGTTTTGGTGTCATTGTGACTCTGCCTGTCTGAACCAGTAGGACATTAAACATCTTGCTCAAGGTCACAGATAATTCACTGTCTTTCTGATTTGCTGATTCTCAATACAGCATGTGCTCCAGCACAAGTCTTCTCTGGACAGTGTATATTGCAGTTTTACTGCCTGTATATGATGACTTTCCATTTTTTTCCTACAATTGCCAGTGTACCTGAGGATCTAGTTTGAAGGAAAGTTGGGATATTGTTCCCAGGAATAAATCTGTCTGCAAGTTTTAAAATGGTTGAGTATCTGAGCCTTTCAGTCTTCACTCTTCTTTCTCCAAACTTGTGTTGGAAAAATCTTGAAGGGATGTTCCTGTGGCTCTGAAAGGTACTGCCCAAAGTGATCCCAGTGTTGTAAGCTCAGCTGGGCACACCCTGACCCCTTGGAAGAGCAGTTGGAGCTTCATGGCAGCTCCAGGGGCATCCAACAGGGACAGAAACAGAACTGCCAAGCAGTAGCTACAGCCTATTAAGAAGCGTAATTAAAAGTTTAATTACTTCTGAAAAGAGTGGTGTCACGGGCTAGACATGCAAATCCCACTGCAAGCCAAGTGAGAAATTCAGGTTTCCAGGAGGACCCTTGGGATGAGTGGAGTGAGTGGCTGGGTCCTGATGTGAGGGGCACTGGGTGCCACACCTGGCCAGGGGAGGATCCCTGCCCACTCTGCCTTCCCTCCCTGGCCAGGGGAGGATCCCCTGCCCACTCTGCCTTTCCTCCTAGACCAGAGGAATATCCCTGCCCACTCTGCCTTCCCTCCCTGGCAGGTCCCTGTCCCTCTGCTTGCCTCCCCTTGCTGCACTTATCTGATGGTCGAGGTCCCTGTTATTTACATTGCCCACAGGGCATGTTGGATTGGAGCACATTTCCTCTCTTGTTACAGCTGATGAATGCAGCTCTATTAAAATATCATCTCATCTTCACACTAGATTGCAGTCTAAGATAATATGTGTTTTTTCTATATCGTTTATACAAGAAAGATTATGTTAAATGCCAGACCCAGTAAATATTTCAAGATCCACTGCATTGCTGAGAACAGTTTCTCCCTGGGCATATGTTTCAGAGCCAAAGAAAACACTTTAAAAATTTCCTTCCTGTTTAATTTTTTTAAAGGGCATTCTCCCTATATCTGTTACTGAAATGACAAGTTGTCATGTTCCTTGATCTTATTACAGTTGCAGATGTAACTCAGCAGGGAATCTGCCCGAGTTTACATTTAAAATCATAAGACCCTGATTCTGATCTTTTTTTTTTTTTTATCAGTTTAAATCTTGCTGTGGTATAGGACTTCCAGCTTTACCTCATTGTAATCAAGATCAGAACTGCTCCTAATTATAACACTTAACTCCTGTGTAGTGCTTTACACTTTCAGGCTCTCTATATTCATCAATTAATTAATCCCCAAAGCAGTATTAGATTTCTACTAAAAAAATGGAAACCAAAGCAAGAGGGTGAGAAGGACTTGCCAAAAGGCAGAGGTGATGGAGGAAGAGAATGGCCCCAGCTCTAATCCCAGTGTCCAGGGAGGAGGAGAACACCCCCAGTTCTAACCCCAGAATGTTCTTGCAGTTCACATTCCCAAACCCTCCCTGGGTGGATCGTCCTTCCCAGTGTGCAGGGAAATGTCCCAGCACAATTGTGGCACAATATCTGTGCCACCTGCACCTGGATAAACCCTCCATGGGTTCTGGAATAAAAGCCATGGCTGCACAAAGAGCTGCTTCCAGAAAATCAGTTTTATTCCAGAGTAATATCCAGGCAGGATATTTTACTGGCTATCTGTAGTGGATTAATTATTCTAGTACAGCTGTTCTGGGAAGGTATTTCCCTGCAGGCAAGCCCATGGAGGGCAAAGGGGAAATGTGAGCTTGTTGAGGGATTAGGCAGAAGGGTGGGATGTTTAAAGGTTCAGCTAAGCTTCAAATAAATGAATTTAAACCTTTGGAGGTTTTCTCCATAGCACCTCATGGTGATCAGATAATTTTTATCAAAGAGAATAAAAAGGACCAAGATGCAAATTTTTTCTTACTACATTGGTTAGTTGGAGAGGGAAAAAGAGAGAAGTGACTTCAAGAGAAAAAGCAGGTTACATGGAATTTAGATTATGTGATTTTGGAAGGTGTGAGTCATTAGGAAAGAAGAGGGGGGAAAAATAATTTTCTCTGGTCGCTATGCAGTAATGCAGAACAGTTGTTCCCGTGTTTATTTCTGTGTTTTCCAGCATGGAAATTGTTGGCATGGCCCATTGTGAGATAGGGATTGTGCAAACTAAAAGAGAAAAGCAAATACCAATACAATGGCAGCTGATGCCAACGGTAACACCTGACACAAATATGTTGAACCTATCAGGGAAGGGGGATCATTAAAAGAAATAAGTATTCTTTTAACTTTCATTTCCTGAAGGGATTTTGATTTGTTTAGGGTATTTTAAGAATAACTGGAACAACTGCACTGGACTGGAATGGCACACCAAGTAGGGCAGGGAAAAGAAATCTTTGATTTCTACTTTTGTACTTCAGAGTCTCAAAACAGAAAAGTACTTCATTAAAATCAGTGGCAACAGGAGATTGAATGGTTTATTCCTATTACAGTGTATTACTATTTTTGATCAATATTTCATTAATAAGATTCACTCTTACATGCCTACTTTTTCTTAAGAAAAATTGAAAATCAAACACAAACAAGTGCAGCTGTTGTTTGTGTCCTCCTGAAGGTCCTCTCATCTGTGCGCGGAGTGTTTGTTCCTTTCCTTTATTTTCTTTCTAAACCTTGAGGTTGATAAAAGTCGGATTATTTTCAAATTATTTGTGTTGCTGCCTACACCAAAATCATCCTTTCTAAGGAAATTATCTTAAAAGCAGCCAAGTCTGCTGACATGGTATCAGCTGTTGAAAATGCCTCTGGTCATGGCTGTGTTTCCTAGATTGTTGTGGGTACAGGAACCTTTGCAGGGTTCTTTGGCTGCCTCTGACCTTGCTGCTTGTTCTGTTTGTCTTTGGGGGTTTTGAAGCAGGTCCCTGGAGCAGTCACCCAGCCTGGGTGCCCAGAGGGTGCAGTGCCAGGCAGGGCTCAGCCCCTGGGATCCTCCGGCAGAGCAGCTCCGTGGCCTGTCCCTGGGATGCTGTGAGCCCCTGGAGCTGGAGCAGCCTCAGCAGCTCCCTGGTGGCTCAGAACACCCAGGCCAGCAGTGCCAGGGCTCAGCTTATCACATCTGTCTGTTATCACATCTGACTGTGCTCATTCTGTGCAGAGCCAGCTAAAGCTCACCAGACTGAGATGCTCAAGGGCCCGAGGGCAGCAGTGCTGCTCCCACCTGGCCCTCCTCGCCCCATGGCTCCTCCCTGGAGGAGGCAGCTGCTCTGCAGACTCACAGCTTGTCCTGACCCTGGGTGAGGAGCGAGCTGAGAGCACAACTGAGAGCTCTCAAACGCTTCTGGTTCACCAGTGCAGACACAAAGTACACAGCAGGAGAACATCTGCCTACAGGGACTACTGTGCAGGGCTTGTAATGCTTGAATAATCTTTGTCTGCTCCTCTGGTGCAAAAGGATGGATCCCAACCCAGCACAGAGCAGAGTCAGTGCTGCATGATTCTCTTCTGGATGAGAACATTGCCCTGGGTGCAGCTCCTTGCCCTCCTGTGCTCCAGGGATGGCAGGGGAGCAGGGCACAGAGCTCTGGGGCCTGTGTGGGGCTGTGTGCCCTGGCAGTGCCCTGTGTTTGGAGGCTTTGGCCCTGGTGTGTTTGTCTGTCCCTTGTCTCGTGAGAGGGACAGGAGGGGAGCTCAGATACAAGTGCGGATATTTGTCTCCTGTTTAGAAAAAACAACTGGTGTTTGGGCAAGTTTCTCTTCCTGCATATCTAGTCCCAGCCTTGACCTGTCCCTCTCCATCCCACAGTTACTCTCCTCCTTAGCACAGTCATATTTGTTTTTCTCTGCTCTTTTGATACCAACATTTCTTCTCTCCCAGAGATTAACTCTTCTACAAGAGGCTCAAACATGTTTTCTGTATGTTTGTGTTTAGGTTTGCAGAGCCATTCAGACCAGCTAAGAAAAGCCAGCCAAGCAAGTCAGGGAAAAGAGCCTTCATGTACTTTGTGGATTGTTCTCATGGTTGGTGAAACTGGCAGGACAGGGGGAAAAAAAGTGTTTGTCTGTGTGTTGTGTATGTGGAAATCTTTGCAGCTCCAGTCTAGACCTTCCCTGCTGTTCAGGGAATCAGGGAAACTGCAGCCAGAGCGGCGAGGCTGGGTGAAATCATAATAGTGCCATTGACACCAGGCTGCACTCAGCCACCGTGCAGAGCCAGTGGGAAATGTGTCACCCACACTGTCCTGACTGGGGACCCCTGGCACCCACCTGTGGTGCTGCTTTCTCGTGCAGCACCTGAAATACCCATCAGGACACTCTCTGAGCTCTGAGCAGATCCAGGGGAGCTGTGGGTGAGGTGTTGCTTGGGTAAAGAGCACTTTAGCACCCCACTTATACAGAACACGAAGCGGGTACAGTGAGGGCAGGCTTTCCTTCCCCAGTGCCCTCAGTGCTCTCCTCTCTGATGTGAGAAAATCGCACGCGCTCCCCGGGAGACTGAAACACGTCGAGGTTGGCCAGAGATGTTGTGTTGAGCCATATGTTGACCCAAATCATCAGGAGATTCTGTGGGTTTCGTGTCCCAGCTTTGTTGCATTCAGGCCCTCCCTTGTGCTTGTCAGGCTTCCAGGCACTGATGTCTGGCGTTCCCACCCTGTCTGCCACCCAGTCCCAGCGAGCTTTTTGCTGAAACAGGAGCCTTTGATTTTTCAGTTTGAATTAACTCTGGGGGTTTTAATTTCTTTCCTGGGTATTTTTTAAGATTTCAGGCAAACAGAATAAAAAGTCTGTATCCCAAACAAAACCTTTTATGTTGGGGGCAAATGAAATGCTTCCCCTTTTTTCCTCCTCTCCTTTCCTTTTTCCTAATTTGATATTGGTTTAAAACACAAACTGGAGACAACCAGAAATGATGTTACAGTGCTATTACCCTCTTTCTCCTTCCTTTCCTTGGCTGTGATGCATTTGCACTGCTTGCAATCCTGACTTCCCCAGCAGACACTTCCCAGAAGCCTCCTTTTCCTCAGAGTTCCAACCCCGGCTCCCCAAGTTGTTCCTGTGCGTACCAGATTAATGACATCAGCTCCACCAGTCTGTATTTTCGGCTGCAAAAATAGCAAGGAGGTGATTCAAAATGAAAAGTGCTTTCCAAGTGGTTATGTTGTATTTAGTATATTAACCACCACCCCTCAGAGGAGGCGGATGAGTGTGGAGGAGGAAGAGGTTGTTTTGGAGATTTTGTGCGAAACTTCTTTTGAGTGACAGCATTCTGTGACAGCTCCTGAAAGCAGTGCTTTTTACTGGCTCCCAAATTCTCTTATCTTTTGGCAAATCTCCTCCCCATCCTGCTGCCTCTCCTCCTTGGATATCGGTGAAAAACCAACAAAGGGAAAAGGGAACACCTGGCACGTTCCCCCCGTGGCACAGGGACACAAATGCAGCTCGAGTCGGTTCTCAGCACATGGGCTCCTGCAGCCCTCCTAGAAGGACATTTTGGCCACAGTGACCAGAATTTTGGTCATGTGTCCCTGATTATTTTCTGAGCTGCTGCTGACTTTTAAAACCCATTGCAGTGGAAAATAAAACCTTTACAAGAGCTACCGGCAGCAGTGGTGGGAAGGATCTGATTACCAAAGGCATGTGTGGCACCCTGGCCTGGGCTAGAATGGAGCAGTTCAATTGTGCTCTGCAAACTTTGCCCCTGCAGACGGATGGAAAATGGCTAGATGGAGCAGGGATTCATTTTCTAAAGGAAATGAGGATATAAATTCATTTAAGAAATGACATGCCAATTTTTCTTGCTCCATTTTCCTCTCATAATAAATGGTACAGCTGCCAGGAATTTTTGTGAAAATAACACTTGCTTTCTTATGTTTTTATTTTTATGTTTTTAAAATCCTGTTCAAACGTTATGAAAGACCCTGAGCCAGATATTTCATATTTAAGATCTCAGCAGAGGTAAACCTCATGAAACAAATGAAGAGTCCCTGTCCCTGTTGACTGCTGACAATGATAGTGACACAAACTTCAACATTACTTCCTCAAAACCTGGAGAAAATATATAACCCATTTACTTAATGGACTGAGCTATAATGTCATCAGTTAAGTGAATCCCGTGAATAAAGAACAAGATGAAGTAATTGCTTCCAAAACATTTCTGGAATGAAGTAAAGCTTCACAGTGACTGCTCTCCTGGGGTCCCATTGATAACCTCTTTGGAGCAAAGTTTGTTCTTCTGTGCTGCAGAGATCCTTTCCCAGGTGTTATTGAGGACTTAACTCACTAGACAGCATTTAAGGGGGGACCTTGGTGTCACCCCACTGTGGCTGGGTTGGGGGATTGCCATCTTGGTTGGGTTTCAAACAAAGCAGCTGCAAGGGAAAACAGCCTCAATGCACAAGCTGGCACAGATCTGTGTTCCAGCTCAGTGTGTGGAGGTGTTGAGCACCTGTAGGTCCCAGCAGAGCAGTTTATAAACCCAGCCAAGCAATGACACAGCAGGCTGGGGAGTGTTCCCAGCCGAGACAATTTCAAAACAAGTGGAGAAACTCTCCTGGTCTGGTGTTGCAACCAGCACTCCTTGACTGCAGTGGGAGAGCAGCAGCAGCAAGGTCTGCACCTCCACAGCTCAGCTTTCACTTGGCTTTGGTTTTCTGCTTCAGAGGAGAAGCTGGGATGCCATCCCACAGCAAGGGCAGAGCATGAAAGGCTGAGCTGGCTCTGAAGAGCTTGGTGGTGTCTGTAGAGACCCTCTCTTTGTTTAGGGTTGCTGGGCCCCTGAGAGTTGTCTAGGTCTTTTTTTCATAATGAAAGAAAAACTGTTGGAAACGCTATTTTTGTAGTCCACAGGACAAAAGAATTGTTTTCCTGAATCTTTGCAGCTTTTACTGGGCTGGAAGGGACACGTGGGGGTCATCTAGTCTGACTGTCTGCTTAGGAAGGGCTATTTTCAAAATCAGATCAGGTCATATAAAATAATCAGTTTATCCCTTAATTATAATTTTTAGAGGTTTCTGCCTCCATAGCCACACAAAGAGCTAATCTGGCCTTTGGCACAATGAATTAGGCAGAAATTTCCAGCTCCAGAGTAAAAGGAACAGAGAGGCAAGAAACTCTTGAGGTAGGTCAGCCGTGGGCAGGAGAGCTCATTGCTGTGTCTGTGGTGGATCCATTTGGCAAGGCTCCCACCCCCGAGTCCCACCTTCCCTCCTGTCCCTGCCTGGCTGCCCAGGGCCGTGGGACCCTCACACAGAGTGCAGAACAAAATGTTTGTGTCACAAACCTTGGGAGCAGGGCAGGAGTGGCAGTGATAATGGTTCCCCAACTGTGCTTACAAAACAAAATTAGAAACCTTCCCTTGTTCCTAACTCCCCTTCCTTATCCTTCACACAATGCCCCTATCTGCCCTTCTCATGTGATTTTTGTATTCCCCTCAGCAATTTTATTTGCACAATGTTTTTTTTTCTCCCACATGCTTGTTTTTCTGGCTGAAATGTTTAGTTCTTTCCATCTGACTTAAGAGGTTTCTGGTCTTACAGTTGCTCTGGAAAAATGTAAGAGCTTAATTAACATGCAACTACTGGAAGAGAAGAGAAAAAGGAAACACAGGGTCACGTTCTTTTTGTCTGACAGAGCAAAAGCCCCATGGTACAGAGTGCACAAAAAGGGAGTTCCAAAAGAGATCTGGGTTCTCTTTCCATCCCAGTGCCCTGTGTGGTTTCCAGGCAGTGCCTCATCTCTCCAAGCCTCCTTGCCTACTCTTGCTTTTCTTTCCTATTCACTTATTCTCTCCTCTGTTGAGGTGTTGAGCAGCTTGGGGCAGGCAGCACCCCACCTAAAATGTACCTGTGTCAGCTGGCACAGCCCTGCCTGCGAACCCTTGCACTGGTGGGGAACAGAGACACCTCACAGTGATTTGCACTTTAAGTGGGATAAATAACAGCTCCTAAAAACCCCTTTCCTCTCCATTAACTGCAGTGGGAGCCTAAAACTCCTGTGTTTCTAACCTGGACAAAGAAAATCTGGTGGGAACCTACACAGCCCAGAGCATATGCAGTGTTTATCACCAGCAGCTCAGCTGAAAACTTTAACACCTAACTATAACAAATTATAATGCTAGGAAAAACTGCTTTTCCTGGGTTTCTTTCACACAAAGAATGTGGTTGCTGAATATCACTATCAAAGCAAGCACAGCAGAAATCACTTGAGCTCTTTTTTGTGATAGCAGTGAAGGACTGTAAGCAAAATGAAGCACTGTTCTTCTGGGGATAAATAAAAAACCAGGATCTGTATTAAAACAACACCAATGGAAATTTTGGGGAAACTTAAGGCCTGATAACTTGCAAAGTGAAGAGGAATGATGAAGATGCAGAGGTTGAAGAGGGGAGTTAGCCCTATTGGGTCATTCTTTAGTGGAAGCCAATATTTGGT
This sequence comes from Zonotrichia albicollis, assembly GCF_047830755.1. Lineage (NCBI taxonomy): Eukaryota > Metazoa > Chordata > Aves > Passeriformes > Passerellidae > Zonotrichia > Zonotrichia albicollis. Next base: position 12,984,618 of record NC_133835.1, read on the forward strand.
GCAGCTCAGTTGATGAGCAGCACACCTTGCTACAGCCCAGGAGGTGGAAGGATAAACTTGAAAGGGGAAGGAACTCTGTGGTGTTTGACTACCTAGCAGAATGTTGAACATCAACAAAAGGTCTCACATTAAAAAAAAAAAAAAAGGAAGAACTCCTACCCCCCAAACACCTCAAAAGGCCAAATGGTCTTTTGGAATGTGGTATTTTATCTGAGCACTGCAGCAACTCTGGAGCATGGAAGTCAGGAAGGGGTTTGTGAAGGCAGCTGCCACTGCTGGCTGTGAGAATGGAGGAACAGGTCTGTCTTAGATCATCTGGTGGAGTCACCTCCCTTGGTCCACCCTCATCATTTTCCATAAATCCCTGCTGCCCTCTCCTCCCTGCCCTATTCCCCCCTAATCTTTATTCTCACTACATCTCTCTCCAATTGGAACATTTTTGATAGCCACACTTTTCCCTCAAAGAAAGCACATATTTATGAAATTAATCTGTAATTTGCCACTACGACTTGTGTTTTCTTTCCCTTCCTTCTGTATGTTAGGGTCATCTTTAGCTTTAGCTCTAGAAGATGGGGTTATTTTTTTAATTTTCCTGCTGCTTTTCCTGCTTGTGCAGTGTTGAGCCCCTCAAAGCTCAGTTCTGTTACCATACATTGTATGATGAAACACTTCCACGTGTGCTGAGTTGTAGGACTCATCAGCCAGCAAGTGGATGACAGTTTCTACAGTAGCTAACAAGCCACTGGTAGGTAAAATAGCAATAAAATTCTAATAATTCATTTTCTGAAGCCTTTTCTCATAGACAGATTTCCTGCTACAAAATTATGACTCAGGCCCCACCATTTTCAGTGGTCTGTTCTTCAAAGGATGAATGTTTTTCACCCAACATGGGGCTGAATCATTCCCAGGGATGTGTAAGGTATTTGTGCTTGCACCACGTTGAGGTGTTGTCGTTATGGTAACTCTTCTGTATTAGTCTTGATTCCTCATGTAGTGCAATTATGAATGTTGTTGTTTTAAAATACTCTGAGCTGTCTCCAGCCCAGGGAGCCAGCACAGCTCAGTGAGAGCTGCACATCCCCACTGAGGCAGAGCTGCTTCACCATACGTTGGTAAAATAAAGAGTTGGTGAGGAAGAGAACACAGCAGAACTGTTTCTGTGGGAAATCACTGAAGTCCACATTTCCCTTAACTCTTCTCCACAGCTCTAAGACACCTACTTTTCTTTTTTTTTTTTTCCTTTTGAATTAATTCAGCCTTGGTTCTCAGGTAATCGCATGAGTCCAAATAAGCAAGACTGCACTGCACTAATTGAAATGATTATATAAGCTGTGATATTTCTGCAGAGGTGCTTTAGAAAAGTCCCCTTTTGCCCAAGGTCCAGAAATTGTACATCCATTCCTCAGTATATCCCAGGAAAGGGATGGGGTATGCCACAGTGCAAGGACCTCCTTGTGCCCCCTTCCTTTATGGTTTTAATCCACTATTTCACTTTTCTGGATCTGAAGCAGTTCAGATCTCATTGCAATATTAAAGACACACAAAACCACTAAAGGCTGTGGCTCCAGTGTCCACAATTTGCCTCAAGGTTCCAAAACATTCCCTGGATGTTGCCCAGGGGACAATAAATCCACTTCTATCTCTCCAGACTTTGAAGGACAGACGTTTTTTCTTAAATAGACCTTCTCTGTTTTCATTCCCTTATTTATCTGGAGCTGACACTTTAGCACAGTAGATGCAGCCAGACACTCAAAACAAAGAGAAACTCGAGTCCTTGACTTTTTCTGAGACTTGCAGCCTGTATTTAAGAAGGAAAAAAAAATCTAACAAACAGAGAAAGCTTGTTTACAGATTTGTCTCCTTGGCTTCTCTAAACATCAAACAGGCAGAACAAAGATTAGGAGTTTCTTCTACTTTGTGAAATACTTAGCAAAAAAGAATAAAAATATTTATAGAATAACAAAAGAAAGAAACAAAAGATACAGTGCACAAGGTGTTCCTTTGGTTTCTTGGGAGAATGTGCAATGAGGCTCGAGATTGTTTGTCTGCATTGCAAACGCTTGCACTGAGCTTTTGAAAAATATTTCATTTGCTGGGTACTTGACCCTCTGTGTGGATGTGTCTCCAAACTGAAGGGAGGAAAGGAGGAGGCAAGGGAGAAGAAAGGAGCTGTCCTTGCTTCTGTTATCTTCAAAGACTGTAACACTTCTGCAGTGTTTCTAGATAAATGGTGAAGGAGAGCTCTCCCATCCTTCCCCCTGCTCCAGGACATCCTGTCCTCCACCCCTTCTGCTGGAGGCTGATTTCACTTTCCAACCATTTGCTGTGGCGTGTTTTACCAGGCCTTGGCTGCAAAGAAACCAGATTTCCCTGCTGGGCTGGCCTTGGCGAGACAATCGCCCCTGCCAAAGGCTGAAATCGAGGTTTTTCACTTCATGTTCAAGTACAGAATAGGGCAGGAGGCAATAATAGGGGAGAGGGGTGGGATGGCCAGACATCCAGAAGCTCTCTGAGCTGTGTGGGATAAATGGAACCTGTTCCTGTGGCAATTTCCTCGTCTTGGGCAGCTTTGGGTGCAAGTGCCCTGTTGCTTTTGCTGTTACCTGGTGATGGCTGCTGTGGGTTTGTGCTCTGGAAATCCTGAGGGGATGCAGAGAACATTGGCTGCTCTCAGCTGGGCAGTGGGATCAGAAAGGAGGAAAGCAATGACAGGATTGGGAGGCAGCTGCAAGGACACAATTTGTCCCAAAAGCAATTTAAAAAGTGTGGAGAGCAGTTTGGGTGTTGGTTTGGCAAAGGGTGCCCTGGCCATCCCACCAGGCCTCGCCAGCACATCAGTGAGGGCCCAGTCTCTGTAAAACCCAGCCATTTGTTTTCACTGGGATAAGCACTCATTTTTCAGGTAGCTGGATTGAAAGCTCTTGGCCCTGGCCTTGAGGAGGGAAGTGAAGCTGTGCTGAGCACGGAGGGTGGCTCTCACGTGGGATTTTCTGTCGCCACCATGTGAGACTGGCGCGTGCATGCAACAGGCACGGAGCCACCGCCACCAAACACATCCCCACTGCCAGCTGGACTTCAACCAGACATCCAAAGGTGAAATCTTATCTCCATGCCTGAGAGAAAACAGGAGGAGATGCAGATGGTCCCAATAAACCATTGCAGGAAACAAAGTACACTTGATAAGGAGCAAGGGAAAAGGAGGATGAGAATTCCTAATGTCAGTGATTCTGTTAAAGACTTTGACCATGCCTTATGGGAAACTGCAAAGTTAAAATATAAATAAACTGACTTTAAAACCTCAATATTGCAACAGTAGTGGCTGAGTTGAATTTAAATTACCTTCTGTAATTCTTGGAATATCTAATGCTTTAAGAAAGTGTGATGTTTTTCTTACCTCTTACATAACTTTTTTTGGTCAAATTTCTGAAGCAGTGTATCGGTTTTATTTTTTTTTAAGGTAGAGATTATCAAGCCCGTTATCCGTTTCTTATAAATAAGGGCTGGAGAACTAACAATTCAAAGAGCAGGGGATTCGTCTCAAAGTCTTATCCAACAATCCTAACACTTTCCTCAAAAGTCCCTGAGTATCGAAGAAAGATAAGGATAGAAACATCATATTAGTGACTGTCATTTTATTTTATTTATCTGCTGAGTGCAGTGCAGACAGAGAATCACTTTTCAGCTCTGAAATTACTGTAGGTCTCGTCCACAGATAGAACCTGAGTGCTGCAGACTACACTGTGCCTTTGCATTTTGCATCCTGAAAGACTCTTTGGCTTGAGGGAAAGGCAGTTCTGCATCTGCTCACAAACAGTGGAAACCAGACAGCTGCACACAGGAGATCAGATCTGAAGGTGCAGTTTTGCCTTCACTCTCAGAATAGGAATGAGTGTTACACCAGCAGGAGCACAGGCTGGCTCCTCAATGGCCCAGCATTTTGGGGTTAATCTGTGCAGACCTGCAATAGTCTCTCTTATTGATTAGAATTAATTTGATGGTACTTTGATAGTACTATTATGCCCCTATTGAATAGAAAATGATTCTGTGAGCCGTAGTAGAGGGGTTTTTTCCCCTTCTAAAATGTTATATGAGACAAGTAAATCTACAGGACACTCTTTGACTGCTGATTCATTTCTGATTCATAAAAATAAACAGATAGCAAGACATATGTCTGAGTTGAACAGCATTTACTCTGTGGGAACATGTAAATGTAATAACACTCTTTAACAGGGTTAAACAATATTAGCCCTCTGATTTGTCATTATTAGTGTCACTAATTCTAGTTTCATGAACATCATTGAAAATATATGGCATGCAAAAAACTACTACCATAATGTGAGCACATGCATCTGTCTTTCCAGAAGAAAAACAGGCTTGGCAGAGACTGCAGTTCTGCAAGGATTTGAAACAACAACTTTTTATTCATTAAAATGTGGTTATGGTCTGAAAATGGACTTGAGAGAGAGGAGGAGGGAAGGGAAAAATGATCTCTCATTACAGACAGCACTTAGCAGTTCCAGTTTGTCTTCCACTGGCAATCTGCACTGACAGATACAATGGCTTATTACTGCCCCCACTGATGCCAACAGAAAAATTCCCTGTGGAATTCAATGCAAGAAAGACCAGACCCCAAATCTGGACTGCTGTCAACAGTGGGGAGCCAATGTCAGTCTAAACAGAGCAAGTTTGGTTTCTTTTCTGCCCCATGTGTCCTCAGCACATTGCCAGCCCAGGGCTGCGTGCAGACTCTTTACAGCTCGTGAGGAGAGTGGCCGGGCAGGCTTTGCCAAGCCTGTGGAGTCTGAGGCTGTATGAGCCTTGTGAAATATTTGCAGCTTTGCAGGGCTGGGGATTGACTTCTGCAAGCCAGTGCTCTTCTGACTTTGGGCCAGGGCTCACTCCTTACCAGGACACTGCCCTTGCTCTGGATGTCCATGTGCACGTGAAGGCAGTGGCCAAAATGTGGCACCTGTACATGGTGACATCCCCAAAGCACAGCCTGGCCTGAGTGTCCAGGAGGAGCCTGTCAGAGGAATGTGCCTCAATAACCTGCTCTGAAATCCCCCAGGGCAGAACTGCCTGTCCAGGATTTCCCTGCTCCTGCATGTAAATGCTGTTTTCCTAATGCCTCAGCCCCAGTCTTTCCTGAAATAAGGTGATTTCTGAGGGAACAAGAAGAGTATTGTTCTCTTTATAACAAACTTCTGCATGTTGGAAGACTTTGGTCATATCTTTCCTCTTATCAAATCTTTCCTTGCTCTTTTCTTGTCTAGACTAAACAAACCCAATTCCTACAACCTTTCCTTACAGGTCATATTTTCCACATCTCTTATCGCTCCTTTCTGCTCTTCCCTGGCCTCTTGCCAGTCAAACCAAGTGATGCCTCCCAAAGCTGGACATCCTGCCCCTATTCTATTGCTTTGGATATAGGACAGTGAAGCAAGCAGAATTAGCAAGAGATGAGGAGCTGATTTTTAATCCCTTCCATTATCCCTGAGCTGGATAACAGTGCTGCAGGGGTTTAGGGAAAAAAAGAGCCAAAGTGGGAGCTCGCTGAAGCACTGAACAAATGACATAGATTCCCAGTTATGACCATCTCTTAAATTATGCCAAGTCCTCATTAACCCTGAGGTTATTACTTTGGTCAGCTAAATATTCACCTGCATGTTCACCTCGGATGGGGTTTCGGGGCCAGCCTGAGGAGTTTGCCTGGCGTCAGCTCGACTCCTGCCAGCACCAGTGTGCTCCCACAGTCCCAGCAAGGAGTGGATCACGACAGAAATTGCTGTGCCGACTGTGGGAGCAGGGGGAGGACACTGTTGTCATGTCCATGTTCTATCTGTCATCTACTGGTAGCTATTTATACTGCGCTTATCGCCGGGGTGGGATGAGCAGGGGGTAACGGAACGTGTGAGAGCCTCCGAGGCACTGAGCTGAAAAAAGAAAGATCCTGTTGGGTTTTAATGTGCCAGACTGAGCCTGGGAGGGAGCTGCTACCTGTCACAGCACGGGGACTGCTCTGCAGCCCTTCCAGTGCCACTCAGAGTCCCTGAAAAATCACAGCCTGCGCCGGGAAATTGCAAATCCCTCCAGAACTGAGCTCCAGGGCTTTAATAGCAGCATGTTTTATTCAGCCTGTTTCTCCTGTGCTCTATGTTGTCCTTTATATGTTTTCAATATTTAAAGCCTGTTTTTCATGACAATGTTTCTTCTGGCATTTCCACACAAGATTTTTCTTTTTCTGTGTCTCTTCGTTCCAGAAAAGATGTGGCTTTGTGCACTGCTCTCCTACGGCTGTGAAATCTCTGGGTGTCCATTAAAATGAAAAGAGTGACAGAAAATTAAATTAGTTTTATTATCTATGGTAGCAGTGCTTGGAAAAAGATTGGGACTGTATCTGTTAGGGCTGTGTAGCACAGGTAGAGCCAGAGAGCCAGACATAGCCTCACTTGGATTATTAATTTATTTTTTTTTAATTCTATCCCCTCAATTGGTTTTTAAGGAACCATCATTGCCTTTTATTGTTATAAACTAAGCAGTGTGAGAGGTTTCAAACAAGCCCATTTAATTTTTTAATCCTCCACTTCCTCCATGACATAACCATTCCCCAGACACTGTGGATTCGGTGCTACTGGTGATGGGAAATCAAGGGCCTTGTTTAAATGGGATAATTTCTCCAGACAGTCCTGCTGTTGACAAATCCAGTTAATGCTACTACGCAATTTTAGAGAACACAGAGAAATGTTACATCTACTCATTCACCTGCAGAATAACTTAGCATTGCATGTCAGCATTTAAAGGGGATTGTCAGTAATTAGGCTGCTATAAAATATAAGTACAGTGGTCACAGACAATAAAACCCAAGGAAGTATCTTTGCAGAGTGTCTGAGCACAGGCAGTTCCACATGGTCATAATGATCTTTCACAGGAGGCTCCTATGGAAAAAGAAAAATTAATATGTGTATGTGTAAATGAATATACACACAAACATCCAACTGCAGAGGGGGTCTATCAGTTTTATTAGTTATGTATCACCTCCAGGGAAAATGGAACTTGCTCTAGGGACATTTAAAGGAATTATTTTTAACTGAAGATGATTACATCTGTGTCTGTGATCCAGCAAAACACTGGGGTTTCTTTGTCTTCCTCTTGTTTTCCCTGGAGACTGCATAGGAAAATGAACAAAGCAGAAATGCAGAAATCTGTGGCTACTCTGGAGACAGAGGCAGCCTCGTGTATGGCATGGGAAAGGAGAGCCAACATTCCTCTTTCCATCAGGAGCCCAAAGCTCCTTGACAGACACAGTAAAGCCACTGCTGCCAAGACAGAGAATATTCTTGGGGGGCTCTGAGGTCACCAGAGAGAGTTGTTCTGCCATAAAAACAGGGGCAGAACATCCCTGTGGAACCGGGTATGGAGGCCATGGAGCTCCAGGCATGCACAGCCCAGCCCTGCTGCTCTCCTTTGCCATGCAGGGACGCTGGCCTGGCTTGGGCTGGTGCTGTTGGTGCTCCATGGTCCCAGCTGGGGCACAGAGCCCCAGAGCTGCTCCCTGCTCCAGAGGGGCCTGGCTGCAGCTCCCCAACAGCTCTCAGGTCTGTCAGCTCTGGCCTTGATGGCCCTGCTCCCTGGAAAGATGAAATATATGGTTGGGCAATAAAAGAAAACCTGGAAAGAAAGATTTATAATTTTCCCCTTAAGCCTGTCATTCATGTCATTAATATAGATGTCATTTAGGAGGGCAACAACTTTCTCTTCTTTTTTCTTCTTTTTTTTTTTTTTTTTTTTTTTGCTAAAAGCTTTGTGTATGTACCCACAGTCTGACAACCAAATGGGTCTGCCTTTCTTTTTTTTCCCCCTCCAATATGTGGATTGCTTCTAATTCTGTCAGTCAAATGGAGCAGCAGTTTCGGGAGGGGAGTGATTAAGGTTCCCTCGGAATAAAGGGCTGCATGCTGTGCCTCTGCTATTCATCAGCAATGGGGATGGAGGAGCAATTCCAGGCTCCTGAATAACAGGATTTTTTCAAACATACAAAACACACCTTAGAAATACTCTACCAGCAAAGCGCACAGTCTCCAAGTGCCATGCTTATTTTCTGTTTATTCATGCTTTATTTTCACTTTTCACCATGTTCACCCCACTCAGTCCCAGTGCTCCCTCTGTGCTTGACTCCAGACTCCCCCAGCAAAGCACTTGGCACTTTTTAATTGTGCTTAACTCGCTAAAACCAAACGATTTAAGCTTGTGCCTAAAGTAAAGCCTTTGTTACATACTTTGTTAAAAGAATCTTCATGATTAGATCTGAGTCTGTGCTGTTGGTCATTTATGGGGGCAAAAAATGCAGACTAGGAAATCCTGCAGTATTTCCCAAACCAGATGTCAATTGAACAAAATAGTTGTGTACGGAAAAAAAAAGTATTAAAAAGGTGAAGTGGTTTTGAAGGTGTTTTTAAGTAAGCTGCCAGTTTGCAGTGTCTCCCAGAATTATTTATAAGTGTTTAAAACCCACTCAAAATATAAAATCCCCTTTTTATTTATAGTCAAACAGTATCTTTTATTTTACCTAACATATTTTCTGTTTCCTTTTTGACAGTCATTTAAAGTTTCTCTGAAATGGAAATGCAGATGGGAAACCAAGCAGCTGGGGCTTACTGAGGAGTCAGGGAGTCTGTTGCAGGTAATGGATTCACAGTTCCCCAAACACCAGTCCAGCACCACTGCCATAATACCCTCTTCTTCATGCAGTTCAGATGAAAAATACAGATGATAAATTGTACTCCTACATACCAAGGGATGGTGGGGGTCCTCAGAGACCGAGCGTTTGTTGAAATGCAAGATATTCCTTCTTGATTCCCCACTCTGTTTTATGGTGTGGCAAATTTATTATGGAGATAATATTCAATGCCCACACTTTCCTGAATTTAAATCGAGGAGAACTTATCCAGGTCAGGGTTTTGGGTTTTTTTTTCCCTCATCACTTTTAATGTCTGCAAACATCCTGTGTGTGTGAGTGCCTGTAGCAGCGCGTCCCTGTGTTTGCCAAGGTACAATGGAGGGAACACTTGGGTGCCACATGGTAAATGTTTCATGAAAAGAGTATCTAAAACCATCCCAGACTGTCTGCTCTGCACTCAAATGCAGGACATTATTTCATGATTCCCTGTGATCCCTTTGGCATTGTAATTCTAAACTGTGCAAAGAGAAGTGGATGAAGGTGGATTACAAATTCTAGGCCGTATAAAGAACCTGTAATTATTTGTTAAACTGTTGTGTTTAGTCTCCTGTTCTGCTGTCTCCAGGCTGGGCTGTGCAGTGTTTTCCAGTTCAACTCCCTGCTTGTTTTACTGGTGTGGAAGTACAACGTGTGCCTCCCTCTGCTTTCTCACAGGCCTGTAGATAAGATTTCTCCTTCAAATCCCAGGGATGGCTGAGAGTGTCTGCAGGCAGGGGATAATTGCCTGTGGGATACAAGCTCAGTCCCACGCTGGGCTGGTGGGACACTTTTTGACCTGCCAGCAGACATTTCTGTATGAGCACGATGTCTCCAGACATCTTCTCATGTTGTTTTTTTTTTCTTTTGTTCTGGTTTCCCTTTAGACACAATTGAATTTGTTTTGCTTCAAGGTAGAATTTCCCCTAAAATGCAAAAAAAAGAGTATCTGCTTCTCTGTCCACCCTTCCTTTCTCAGACAATGAGTGCCCTGCTTCATCTGGAGATGCGTGTGCATGTATCTATACCTATGTATGGATCTACCTCCATGTATATTCTTTCTTTACCCCGTTCCACTGTGATTTAAAATAGCAACCCTTTGCCAGTCTCTCCTCTCCCACCAGAGACAGGTAGGGTTATTTTGGAAGGTGCGAGGGTTGTTTGTTTTAACTTTTCTTTAAGTCACCAGAATGGTGTTAAATATAATTTCCATGAAATGCTCCTAACCCACTGCATTTGCCTGGGTGTATTGTTTTTCAGGCTCTCTCCCACCTCTAATCAGCTATGATTCGGCACAGTTGGCAGTCTCTGCTCAGCAAGCAGACTGTCTGAATCACAACTCAGCCCTAGAAAGGATGGTCTTTCTAGGTCAGGGCTAAATATACTGACTATGGGGGTGAGCATGGAAAAGTTCCCATTCCAGCTGCTATCCTGCACTGAGTCTGCAGGGATAAAACTCCCCACCTTGACAGCGTATTGTGAGGCTTCACTCACTGGGATGTGAAAGAGGGAAAGTCCTGTGGAGCCCCTGCCCCACAGCAATGAGGCCTCTGGGGCCGTGGCATCCCAGAGGGGCTCAGAGCTCTGAGCTGGATGGAGAAGGGCATGGGAGCAGTTCTTGTCACCTTGGCATGACCTGGGCACGTCTGCCCTTCCTTCACCTGCTCTTCCTGAGGCCTGGCAGCTGTGGGATCAGGAGGGCTGGGGTCTTTCCTCTGTGCCTGCAGGCAGGGCGCCCTGGGGATGCAATGCCTGTGGGATGCTCCTTGTTCTCCATCCTCAGGCAGGGAGGGACAGCACCAGAGCCACCCTGAGCTGATGGACACTTCCAGGACGGCTGGCAGGCGAGGAGAGCAATTTCTGTGCTGCAGAGGGGTTATGGTGGCATCCCCTGGGTGAGGATGGCCGGAGCTGGGGGAGCAGCAGGGCACAGCCAGGGCAGCACAGGGAGAGCCCAGCAGCTGTGGAAACATCTCCCTCCAGCCTGGGCCAGCTTCTCCTCCAGCCCAGGGCTCACTTGGCAATCTGGCTGGAAAAATCAGAGCACAAATCCATGTGCTGTTTGAAGTCAGTAATGAAACAAACTCCCGTTTCCAGGAGTGGGACTGCATTTCCATTGGCCCCTTCCTATTAATTCTGTAATACCATCTTTCATTTTTTATATAACACAACCAGCCTCCTGCAAGAGTTTTCTTTCCTTTTAGAAGATGAAGCTTCAAGATTGTTACAGTTGCTAGAGGCAACTATTCTGCAAAATCTTTTTATAAAATGTATTTATCTAATTAAAAATCTTTTAACAGCACCATGCCTGTAGGATCAAAAATCTCATTTATACTGTGCAGGACTGGAGCAAGTATTTGCTGCTTCTGTAGAGCCACAGATAAACAGGGACTGGAGGGGCATAAAATGACTGCTCCAAGCCAGCTAATCCTAATGCACTTTTTCCAATAAAAAAGTGGGCTCTACGACCTCTCTGGTTTATTATTGGAAGAAAAGTAATGGGGAGGGGGGAGGAGTAAGCTTATAATGGAGTCAATTCAATGTAGTTGGCAACAAGAGTAGAACAGCCTTACATCAGTGACATTTTCCAGTGAAACAAACCTGTTGTACAGAGAACAATTTTTAATTAACTCTATATCTCATGTGTCGAGGAACGTGAGCAAACTTCTTTATGACTTTACTTTTGGCTGCAAAGTATATCCCAGTTTTTATCCTCCAAGAATAGATCCATGAGGTGAGTGGCAGGGAAGAGAGGGTTTCTAAATATGCATGTGAGACGGTACAAAGCAACTTTGTAGGCACTTTATTGATTTTATCTCCTTCTTTTCCATGAGGCAGAGCATTTATTAAGCACTAAATGGTACTCAGAGAGTCTTTAGGAGGACAAGGCTTGTTGAAGTTAGTAGAGTTTGGAGAAACCAAGTATTTGTTACTTGGCCTTGATGAGAAGAGCCCAGGCTGCCCAAGCTGGTGGCCAGGGTGGCCCTGGTGTTGTGGCAGTGCCATTGACCTGCCATGGTGGCTCTTGTGGCTCCAGGAGTGTCCCAGGAGGTGCTGGTGGCCATCCCTCTGCTCTCCCTGCCCACTGCAGAGCCCACTCTGCACTCTGACCTCATGAAGACACAAAAAGCTTTTTCCTTGTGTGGCATCACCGTGTCCATGTCCTGGCTCTTCTCTGGTGGGTGAGAATGATCCCTGGTCAAATGGGACAAAGCTCAGTGGGGAACCAGAGGAGGTGACTCTTTTCAGGTATTGGGATGGCCTGAGGGACTTCTCAGGGAAATCAGGAAGCAACTGGAAGTGTCTGTGCCATGTCTGTGCCCTGCTGCAGCCACACTGATGCTCAGAGTAATGGCTCGAGATGTTTCTCCAGAAAGCAAAGCTATCAAATCACAAAATGAAACACTTGCTCTGTGTATTTTTTTTTTAACCTATCCTAGTTCAAAATAACTTCTGCTCTTAATTAACTTGCCCAATCAACACCATCAGCCAGGCCCTGGCAGCTGTTGGGCTGTGTTTCTCTGTGCTGGTGAAGATGCGCTCAGAGCAGGGCTGGGACGTGCACTGGCTGCAGTCTGAACTGGTGTGAGACAAAAAACCACAAGAGAATGAGTGTAAAAAGTACATGAGCATCTCTTTGGCTGTGCCCATGTTTTGATTCCAGGAACTTTGTTCAAAATAGATTGCTCTCAGGGCCACCCAAAGGAGCTTGATGGTTTCCAGTCAAGCTGAAGAAATGAGTATTTCCTGGGGAGTTGGAAAGGAGTTTAACAGAGCTACCTACAAACCAATTGGTTTCACTTCTGGTCCCCAGGCTCACCAGAGCTCAGGAATTTCTCTCAGTGGGGGTCCCTGCTTGGCCTGTACCCCAGCACTGCTCCTTCCACTGATGTGCAGGGATCAGAGCTGTGCTGCAGACAGAGGAGTGGGGTGCTGAACAGCACAGATCATAGGGGAGCCGAATTTGTATGCTTTAGCACAAATTAAATTGCATTTCTAAAATCCTAATAAGCATAGAGATGGATCCAGTGGGATTGTTACAAACCAAAGCAGAATAATAAGCTCATCCAGAATTTAGCTAATGGACAAAAGGAGAGACAGTTTTCAAGTAATGGGCACATCAAATGAAGCAGAGAGCATCTCTCTGAGAAGAAATACAATCCTGTTCTGGGATGCTGGGGCCTGCAGTGGGACATGGAGGGACTTTGCAAATTGCAGCTGTGCTGGGGAGAGGTGCTGATGAGTGCTCACCCTTAAATATGAGGGTCAAGGAAGTACTTCAGGTATTGATGAAAAATTGCTTTTAGGAGGCCAAGTCCTTCATTGAAACCAATGGAGAATTTGTCATTGACTGCGGTGGGATCAGCACTAGACCTGTAACAAGAAAATAATAATGGTCTTGTCTGAGAAATAAATAAATAAATAAAAGCCAGCATTCAGAGCAGCCAAGAGCATTCTCTGTGGCTCCAGGAACACTGTACTTGGTGAATCATTTCTCTGTTAGATAGAGCACTTGTTCAGCTCCTGATTTATCTCCAAGCAAATTTAGACTACTCAAAATCGATTTGCTCATTATAATTTTTCAATGCCTATGGGCAAACTCTTGGCTGGTGTTGTTCCCTATTGTTGTTTCTGCTGAGCATTGGTTGCCTGGCTCACGTGGGGCTGTGCCCCCTCCCTGCTGTGTGACGAAATGTTATAAATGTTATAAATAGGCTGGGGAAAATCACAGTGCCTGTGTTTCACAGGGTGGGATTCGTGGCTCTAAGGGCTCTGTTACACCACTCTTACATGGTTAGCCCCAAAATTCTGATTCCCTTTATTTTAGAGTCAGTTCAAAGCACCTGTTCTTTAAAAGAACTGGGTGCATGTGTTAACAGGCAATAAAGAAAAGCAAAGCACATCAGGCAGCAGCTAAAGAGACCTTAAAAGGCTTCCCTGAGAGCCATTGAGCCAGAACCTGCAAATATCCATTAATGAAAGTTATTTTGCTGATGCAGGTTTCTCACAATAATTTGATTGGGTTGGATTGCTGTTTGGGAGGAGGGGACCTCAGGAACATCCCTGGACATTATCCTGGGGAGCCTTTTAAGGCAGCACCAGCCCAGTGTCAGCACATTTAATGGACACTGCTGCAGCTCCTCTCGCTACCCGCTGGATGGGATTCAAGCAGTAGCCTGGAGGGGATTTTACAGACCTCTGGCCTTTTCTGTTGAAGCTGCTGCTTACCCAGGATCCTGTCCAAATTTTATTTAGATATTCCTATTTGGCCTCTCTGTTTTGAATTTTAATTACATTTGGCTGTTCCGCACATGGTCAATCCAGTTTTGTGCCTCAGTGGGTGCTGCTCAGCACTGAGAATTCATTACCTGTGGGGGCACTGAAGGATCCTTCAGCCCTTAGCATTTGCACTTCCTCTGAAATTCTGGGGTTTGCAGCCCTGCCTGCCCCAGAAGAGCTTTCCCAGGAGCAGATCTGCTGGTAAGAAGCTCTGATCTTGTGTGTAAGAAGCTCTGCTCAGCTGCAAGAGCAGCCCAGGCTGAGCTCAGCTCTGTTATCAGGAGATTCTGTGATCCTCTGCTGTTTCTGACTCCACAAGTGACACACAGGTTTGTCTCACGTCAGACTCAGCAGCTCCTTGGATGCACTGAGACATGGTGCTTTCATTGGAATCCTTTGTTCTTGCAGTACCTTACACCAAACACGTTTTTTGGAAATGCTAAGAATTTGCATGATATTAAAATGCATGTTCCGCTGGGCTTTCCAGTTAATTCTTTCTCTTTTTTCTTTTTTTTTTTTCTTTTTTTTTCTTTTTTTTTTTTTTAACAAATAGGCTCAGTTTTACCATTGTTCAATTTTTTTTCTTTTATTTAAGCAAAATCTTCAGCCATTCAGCGCCTCTGTTGAGATTTTTTTTCTTTCATTACTTTATGGCAGATGAAAGTTAAGAGGTCCAATTACTAACATTTTATGATAGCACAGAATATTATTAAAGCACTTAAGAGGTTATTAACACCTTTTATGTACCTCATTATTTAAAAGCCTGCCATATTTAATCATTTTAGCACCATTAAATTGGCATTAACAACAACCCTATGACTTACACTCAGAAATGTCACCATTTGACAACACTAATGCAATAAAATATCTCACAGAAACCTGGAGGTACCAGGTGAATTATAAAAAAATAAAATAAAAAAAAAATTAGGGGTTTTTCATGGGTTCAAAGCACAGAGATCTGCAAGGAGAGGCAGGGGGTGCCCAGCTCACAGTGCCTGCTCCAGAGGGAGCCAGGGGAATGTGTTTGGCAGGAAAAGCTGGGGTTGCTGCAGGACCCTCTGCGGTGGCTGGGGGACACCAGGGACACTGAGATCAGCAGGAGCTGATCCTTGGGCCGTCCTCTCTGCAGTCCAAGTGCAGCTGAAGGTCAGGGGTCTTGCCTGGGCAATGGCAGTCCTGGGAATCCTTTTGTGTCCCCAGGGATGCTGTGGCACCTTTGCTGTGTCCATGCTATGACCCTTAATTCAGTGAGTGTCACACTGTGCCTGGGGATGGATGAGCACCTCTGACAGGTGAGGGAGCAGCAAAGCCCTTCTTCACTCCCTGCCATTCTTCACAGCAGTTACCCATGTGCTATTCCCTCTTAAAGTGGTGTCATTATTGCTCCTGTGAGTCTCCCCTTGGATCCCCTTCCTTTCTTCTCTCCCCTCTGTCTGTGCTGGGGGCTGACACACAGACTGGTGGTTGGTGATTGCACACTCAGCATCTGCCTCTGCCCTCTGATAATCAAGGACAAAACCCAACAGCAGACTGGAACATCATGTTAATCAAGGCAGAAATATTATTTTTACAGCCTTCTGATTATTTCTAACAACCTTCTAAAAGCCAGTGGGACTGGGTGGGTCGGAAATGCTCCGGTGACATTGGGATTGTTCCAACCCCCGGAGTTTTTCCAGCTCCTGCAATTTTCAGCTCACCAGCTGAAGGTTCAATTCATGTGGGACTTTTCCACAGCAAAATATGGGAAGAATTGTGTTTTCTCTGTAAGGTTTACAAATAAATCCCTTTCTTATAATCATTATTTTCATAGACAAGTGTTACTAATATATTTTGGCATTTTAAAGCACATCCTTGAATTTACCCTGGCAACTGCTGTACAGCTGAACACACAATCAGGGAAATCTATGACTTTATTCCATGACTTTAGTAGTATTTGCATTCTTTGTGATGGTCTAACAAGGAAACAAATGGAAAATGTCCCCAAAGCCTCAAATCTAGAGCCATAAAAGGCCTCCTGAGTTATTTTTCAGACGTTGGCACTCAGACAAGTGACTGTATCAAAAACCCCAACAGGTCTATGTACAAAACCAGCTGCTGGAAGGGTGCCAGCAGCACTATCAGGATATTAGTTCAGCCTTTTGGGGAGGGTCAGTGTCAGTGTTTGTACTGGGAAGGGCTGGGGTGTTCAGTGTTAACGAGGCTGCCTGTCCACAGCCCAATCCCCCCTTCCACTGATCTGGGGATCTTCCCTGTTTCCATTGCCTTTGAAAGGATGGATTAACATTCTAGCCCAGCCACGCTTGGGTTTGGTTTGCTGTTTGTCATACATCGATGTCTGCAGCAGTTAAATGCTGGTAGGTCCTCAGGTCTGTTAAACAAATTATGGGAGCCTTTAAACATCTCTGCACTGGGCTTCATCCCCCTCAGCCAGCATGCAGATCACTCAGGTGTGAGTGGAGAGGAGGGAATGGGGCTCCTGCCAACCCTCCCCACCAGCAGAGCCAACTCCCTCATTATCTGGGAAGGAGGGAGGTTAATTGGCATGTCCTGTGTAGGGTTTAAAAGCAGTGCCCTGGCCCTGAGCACAGAGCTGTGTCTGGTTTTCTCCCCCAGGTCTGAGTCTGTCTCTCCAGGTGTCTGTGGTATCTCTGAAGTTCCTGGCCCTCCTCCCTCCATCTCCCCCACTCTTCCCAGGGTGTTTTTGTGTTTCTCTGCTGTAGCGCCCTTCACTGGAGCTGGGCCATGGGGTGCAGCCCTGCAGGGCCCTGGGGACAAGGGAGGCCTGGCTGGCTGAGGTCTGTGCCCCAGCTGGGCTGCCTGGGACAGGAGTGGCTCTGCAGGGCCAGCAGCAGCTCCCCTTGCCATGGGAGTGAGTGAGGGTCTCACGCTCCTGTGCCAGCAAAGGAGTGATCAAACTGGGCAAGGACTGAGCGCCAAGGGGAAGAGCTGCTGTACATTTATAAATGATGCTATTCTGAAAATGGCAAAGCCCAGACCCTGCCTGTAGGAGCGAGTTTCATCTGTTACATCAATACAGCTGCAGCAACAGGTAACTATTGCACTCAGTGCTGTAAAATAGCTCCCATGTGGCTTTTCTTACCAAGCCTTCACTACCAAAAGAGGTGTGACTTTTTTTTTTTTTTTTATGGGCAGATAGCTAATAAGTGGTAACTATTTTCCTGTAAAATCTGGGGGTGATGAGACTCCAGACCCAAAGGCAGCATTGCTGGGTGACAGTACCCATGGGTCACTTGGCACCGGCCAAGGGAAATGGTTCAGTCCCTGTGGTTATTTCAGATTCACCATTACTCTTTACTTGCTGAGTAACTTAAAATCCTGTCTCAGCACTTGTTCTGCTCGTGCCTAGGACCTGCCCTGGAACATTCATCCCAGCCTGTGGCCAGCAGAAGTTTCTAGTTCAGCCTGCCCTTCCTCAGTTGAGGGGACCGTCTCCTCAGCAAGCAGAGCTGGCTGTGTTTTGCAGAGCATCATCAGCCCAGGCTGGTGCAAACCCAGGCTCATTTATCATCGGGGGCTGAGATGGATGAGGTGATGTGAATTGGTGGCTTTGCTCCATTAGTGTTGGAACCAACTGATCTCCTTGCTGGCAGCCCCAGCTGGAAAGACTCTTGGTGGCCTGTGGCACCTTTCCTTTTTGGAGAAGACCTCTGTCCTTCAGAGGGGCTGTGAGCAATCAGCACAGTGACCTCGGAGATTTTGCTGCCTCTGTTTCCTGGAGCTTTGCTGCTGTGCCAGGGCTCAGGGGAGACTCCAATTCCTGCAGTGAGGCTGACTCAGCTCCCTGGGGACAGTGCCCAGGACCCCCGGGCAGGGCAGGCAGATCCCACAGCTACTTTGCAGCCTGGGATTTGCGTGTCTGCAGAGCGGCTGCTTTGCAGCACCGAGTTATTTGCATTTGTGTGGGGTTTTTTTCTGCCCCAGATCCCACAGAGGAGCTGCTGCCTCTCACGCAGCTCAGCCCAGGCTGGCTCACTCCTGCAGCTCACCTGGTGCTTGCCACAGATTCGAGTTAAAGTTAGCCCTGGCTTTTAAGGTCTATTCCAACCCATTTAACTCCTCGGCTTTGTGTGAAAAACAAATGGGAAATATAAAAGCTTACATCAGCTCCTGCAAGTCGCAAAGTGAATGGGAAAGCTGCAATAAATTTACAGTCAGAAAAAGAACTGTGTGTAAACTCCCACTTTGTTCAAAGACAGTTTATTATCAAAGTATAATTTTAGGTGACAGTTGTTGCTGGGGTATTTTGTGCTTTTTTAAAATTATTACTACTTTTTAGTTCTACAGCGTAATTCTTGAGCAGATACTCAAGCGAGATTGGCTCATCATTCCTCTTTAATTCCACATCATGTCACTTTGGAAGGGAAATGGCTTGGTAAAAGCCAGAGAGTTCAGATACGATGCTGGCAGATCGTTATGAAATATTCACAAGACATTTAGTTTAACTTGGTGCTAATTGAACACTGACAGCACAAGTTACTCCTGCCTGCAGCAATAGTCTATCACGTTTAGGCAAGTGGCATTCCTTCCCCTTTGATGCTCTCCGAGACTGGAGGCTGTCAGGGAGCACAGTTAACAACCAGTAAACACTCGGGGAGCAGCCCTGGAGAGGATCCTGCACGGAGAATCCTCCAAAAAGTGAGGAGAGTTTATTAAAACAGGGGTTGTGACAAGGTTTCCACTTTGTCTATGAAAATAGTATCAGGTGAGGGGTGACTCTAAATCATACAGTTTGTTGTTTTGTTTCTTTTAAATATCCTCCTGAGTGAAGACACTTAAAAGCAAGGCTCTTTGCAGACTACCTAATTTCTGAGGCCATGGCCCAAAAGGCCTCCTTGCCCTGAGATGAGACGTTTCCAGGGCAGTCGTAGCTGTACTGGTGTAACTCTGTTTTCTATGGAGACATGGCCTTGTTTGCTTCTTTCCTCTTTATTTCTATAGCTCAACATGCTGTTTGCTTGTATTTGTGAATTTGTTTCTTATTTGTCAGGTCAGCTTCACCATGGACATTTAATAAGAGGAATTTTCCTACATTTTTAATTGTCTCTTATTTCAGAGCCAAGCAGAGTTTGAAGCAGATACTAATACCATTATTTTAATCATCAGACATGACGTGTGGTCTAAATAACTTGGATAAAACTCAGTGCCCAGCTTTGCCTGAAACCCTCTGGCCATCTGTGGCTGAGACAGTCATCTGCCTTGGGTGCCTCAGTTTCCCAGCTGTGGAGAAAGGCCAGGTTGTTACTCAAGGACTTTTCTCATCTTTCCACTCGGAGGGGTTTGCTGCAGGCTCCTCCTGTGTGCCAGCACAGGGGGTACCCAGCAGGAATGTGCAGGAGCAGCTGCCTCAGCAGGGACCCTGCAGCTGCCTCAGCAGGGACCCTGCAGCCCGTGCCAAGCACATTTTGTCACTCTCAGTGTGGCTGAAGGATTGAGTGACTTCCATGGGCAGCAAAATATTAGAGAAGTGACCCAGAATATTTTTCATCTCCCAGGAGAAATGTCCCTGTCCGCCTAACTCACCCGTCCCAGGGAGTTAAACTGGAGAGGAATCACATATGAGGTGTTAATGAAACTGTCACTGAGTACTGCGGTGACGGTGGCTGCGATTTCAGGAGTCCCTCTAGCAAATGAGGTGGTGACTGAGCCCTTGGTGGCTGCAGAAAGGCAGTCAGAGATGCCTTGTGAAGGCTGGACAGACTTAAAGAATGAAATAGGCATTTATTAAAAGGATCTCCTCCATGCATGCACCTTGGGCAGCACCAGAGCCCAGCCAGGGCTGCACCCAAGATGAACCAAAATGGCCCCAAAATGCACGAGCGGGCACAGGGTCTGTCCCTGGGATCAGTTCTGCTCCATATTGCAGTTTATTGTCCAATTACACCTCCAGCCCATGAAGTCCCATCCTTGTTTTTCTCTCTTCAGCCCATGTTTGTGCTCTTGGGCTGAGATTTGGGTCATTTGTCCTTGGTGCCCAGCTGGAGCAGGAATTGTTTTGTCTCCCTGCTCTGTGCACAGAGCTCACTGTCCCATAATGTGAACCCAGACCCACACACTAAAGCAGCACAGAATCTGAAAAGATAAAAGCTAAACCTGAGGCATCACAGCAGTGCAGCCACCATGTCTGACCAAAGCAGCAGTAGTACAACTGGTAGTAACCATCTAAGAGCTCCAGCAGCTTGGAGTAAATTCCCAAATTCAGTGCTTGTACAAATGCAGGGGAAATGGGCATCTCCTTCCCCATAGCTGATGGGAACTACAAATGAGTGTGAACAACTGATGGGAATCTACAAAAGGGTGTAAACAGCCAAGGAATAGGAGTTAAAATGTGAGGAACTGCACAGGCAGCAGTCACAGCACACACTGGTGCTGAAGTTGTGTTTTTCCCTTTTAAACAGAAATTATTGGAAATGGGGAGTGCTAAGAAAGGATTTAAAGGAGGTATCGGTGGTTTCTTCGAAGCTTGGGGTAGGGTGGAAGGTGAAGGATGGTTTCTGAGCTGGACAGACTGGAAGCAGCAGCTGAGGCCGCTGCTGGGGTGATCCCCACTCCCCTTGTCTCCAGTGGCAGTCATGGTGAAATAGGGATCACCCCAGAAGAGCTTCTGAGGTGGGGGACACCCTCTGGGATTGCAGAGAGGAGGGACCAGGGAAATTTAAGCAACTAAGGAAAACATAATTTCTTTAACAGAAGGGTTTTTCATGCCAAGCAGATTCTAGATATAAGGTCATGGCTGAGCTGAAAGCCACAGAAAGGAGCTTTCCTGCCCTGGAGTTTTACACGAGTTGGTTGTGGCTGTAGATAATGATCTGCTGGGAAAACACACCTTGCTTTCAACAAAAACACATTTTCAAAAGCCAAGGATGCAACACTGGACTAAAAGAGCTTCCAGGCTTCCTTTCCATAGACCTCCCACTCATGGATTGTCGAAAATCACTCTCCCAGTGATGCTGTCCTTGGGAGGGCTGAATAAACCAACAGTCCCCCTCTGCAGAGAGGCAGCAGCAGAGGGAGGAACATGAAATGTCCCATCCTCCCCAGAGTCCTGCTCCAACTGGCTTCCATAAGCATTGCTCCTCAGGAGGGAAAACAAATGAGGCTTTCAAAACTGTTTTACTTAATTAATTTCATTCTGGGCCACAGCAAGGCAAATAGACAGTGGGAGGACTACACTGATAAAGTTTTTTTGGTTTTTTTTCAAAAGCTGAGAATACCAGAAGATAACACAACAGCAAATTAATGCATATTTTAAACCCTTGTAGCTAAACATTCCCTTTTGGGGCTGCGCCAGGTATCTCGTGGTGCCAGTGAAAATGGGATACAGATGTTCACTTGTTTGGATGGAGACACTGCAATAATTCATGCCTGCTACAAATGATCAGCTGCCTCGTGCTCACAAAAAAATACTCTGATCTTTTTGTCAGGAATAAGGAAATATAACCCCTGTACCTATCTTAAGGAAAATAAGGACTGTAAGAACCGTGAAATGTGTTTTTCAGTTTTCAAAATGTAATTTCTGTTGTAGCAGCACAGGCTGTGCTGGTAAAAGTGCAACCAGCCCGATTCCAGTCCAAGGATGTCCTCATCCAAGGGGAATGAGTGTCTGGGACAGGTATATGGACCATTAAAATACCTGATGTGAAATGTGTATTCACAGAGGAGCTTTGGGATGCTGTTCCTGACACCTTTTTCTTTGTTTCCTTTTTCACAACTTCAGCTTTAAATATTTGAGTCTTTTTGTAGGATGAATTTAGGTGGTTTTAACATGTTTTACCTCTGACTTTGAACTGTCTTGTGGTGAAAGCAACCTCAGTAAGAGTGCTCAGGAATGTGGTGTGTCTGTTTTAATGGCCATGATGGAAAAAGGAGCTGCATCCCCCAAAAACACCCAGGAATGTGAGGAGAAAGAGCTGAGCCCATCAGGCTGCAGCACAGCAGCAGGGCTGACACTCACCTTCTGCTTTTCCATGTACAGCAGAGCCCTGCAAAGCTGGCAGCTGCCAGAAGGATTTGTTCCATCCCTGAATACCTGCACCGCTGCTTCCCCCCGTGCTGCTGTCAGCAGAGGAACAAACAGGTTCACACCTGCTGCATAGCTGGCCTTGGAGGAATGCATGTGCAAATTTGGCAGGTAGGAATTGCTCCCTTCAAATCACTTCTTGAAATAGGAGCTCTCTGCTTTTCCCGCCTGCTGTTCTATTTTTCACTTTCTTCTTGCAGTGCCCATATTAAAATGAAGATTTTTATAACTTTTTATTTAATCTTTTTAATTCATTTTCATGGTGGGGCTGTAACCAAATCCAAACTGGCACTTCTGAGAATCCAGCCCCAATGGTGTATGAGGGTTTTAAAGGTGTGCACAGTTTTTATTCTCACTTGCCCAATTTATTTTTTTCTTGGTAATTTTTGTTATGTGGATTTGGACCTGACACAACTGGCATCATCTGGGATGTAATAACTTTTTCTGCTGGTTTATTTGGGAGTTGTTTAACCTTTTGCTTACCTTTCTCAAGTTGTAGACTGACTTCTAATTGAAAAATCCCATTTAGAATCAAAACCCACTGAAAATCTTTGGATTCAGTGCACTGAAATGCAATGCTTTATTTCCCTATTTTTTCAACTGTTTTTCTTGGCTTAAATGACTCACCAGATTTTTTTTTTCCAATTTAATGAAAAGTTTTGGCATTCTGAAAGGGCATTTTTTGCAGGAATAACTGTTAACTGATTGTTTTTTCCTGTTACTGTTTACTACATTGTGATTGTAGTTTTTCACATCAGTGCAGACCATGGACAACCCCAGCTGGGCATACACACAAACACACACACATATATATATATGCGCAGACTATTCAAAACTTTCCAAGGGAATTGTGGATCCCCGGATAGAAAATTTCTCTCTCTAACAGCTGAATACCTTTTCTCATTTCTCTGTGGACTCCTCGAAGTCCCCAGCCCCCAGAAGTTCACAGAGCACAGCTAAAAACTGTTTTCAGGTTCATTCCCACTTGCTCACAGAATGTAGTAGCTCAGCCAAGACGTGCTGCCCCACTGGTGTTGCTTCACTGGAGCAAGTCACAGCCAGAAATAAAGGCAGGGGCTATTTTTTTCTTCTCTAAGTATGTTCAAAACATGAATTTCCATGAGTTTCCAACATAAGACCTATATCTGCATGGTAAGTAGAGTCACTTTCACTTGCAAATGAGGTTGGATCTGCTAAAAAATCTGCTAATTTGCAATAAAAATAGCATCCATCTTTGCTCTGCAAATATAGTCTCTTTGAAAACTGTCCCATTTTCAGAACTGCAGCAGCTTGTAGGATGGGAGAAAGGGGAAGGAGGAAATACCTTGCATTTGAAGTCACTTTGTGTCTCTCCAGGACTATTTCACACACCTTTAGTCATTATGCTGCATTTTGTGTTGTCACATTAATTTTCACAGTAACAGACTGATAGAAACAGTGTGACTGCACTGCAGAAGCAAAGGAAGCTGGATTGATTGGGAGGGAGAAGGATTTGTTCAGACATAAATATCTCCTGCCATATTGAGGGGAGTTTAAAAAAAATGGCCAGCCAAGAAATTGCTTTTTTGTAGGAACGTTCTGTTTCTCTCTTTTTCCTATTTTTTCCCCTTTTAATACATGCTTTAATGTGAGAGACCAAGGGGAAAGCAAGTGGCTATTTAATGAGTCTGAGGTGGTGGATCCAAGAGCTCTTTCAGAGGGTGAGGAATGGGAGACAAGGAGGGTGAAGGGCTGTGTGGAAGATGGTATTAAATAAGGAGGCCTGGTCATGTAAGGTCTTGTTGGGGAAACTGCTGACTTTTTGCAGGTTAAATGCTTGAAGGAATTGCAGAGTCAGGCTCCTGGAAAATGAGGGCACACACCAAAAAATCAGCACCTCAGCACAGGAGCAGGTGAGAAGATCAGGTGCAGAGAGGTAAGCCAGTGCAAAGCCTTTTATCCCACTCTTCCTGCAGCCCAGGAAGGATGCAGAGATTGCAGAGGGGAGCAGTATTGCTGTCCCTGCACAGCAGCACCTACCTGGTCACCAATTTATCCCCTGGGATGGGTTCCCTGTGCAGCTCTGCCCAGGCTTTGAGAAAGCTGTTCCAGCGCTCACATCTGCTGGCTTGGCAATGCTTTTGCCCTGCCAGGGCCAGTGGGATGGCTTGCAGTGCAGGCTGGAAGCATTCCCTGGGCTCCCATGGCTTTTCCTTTGAGGGAGGAGCTGAGAGATGCCTCAGCTTTGGAGCTGAGTTCTCTGCTGGCACTTGTCACTCCTTGAGTATTCTGGGCTGGAGCTTGTGCTCTGGTGTAAGAAAATAAATCCGCCTCTGAGGAGGCTGGAAGAAAAGTCCCAGTATCTGATCAGAGGTTTTGCTGTTAAGGATGGGATCAGTTGCAGCTCTAGGAATGCCTTATTCCTCACACTTCTCCTGTGCTAAGGACAGCTGGGATGGGTCACACTGTCCCTTGTGCAGCATCTGAGCCCTCAATGAGGTTTCCACTTGATATGTCCAAGTTTCTAACACCAAAAGCCTTGGGTGGAAACTTGCTTGTGTCTGGCTGGTTGGCAGCAGGCAAAACTCTTCAAGGAAGAACAGCTAATTGCATATTCATAATGGCACATACTTGAGAAAAGCCCTTAATTTCTGCTGTGGTGGATCTGGAAATTCACCCCGTCCATGCTCAGCAACATCCACCCTCAGCCTCTGAAGAATGTGGATCAAGCAGAGCTTTTTGGCCCTTTTCCTCTGAGACAGAACCACTAATTTCTTCAGTTGGAGCACATTATTTTTTTAACAAAAGAGCATGATACAGCTCTATACACCAGTTGGAAGCAATGTGATTTGTGTCATGAATACTAATATGCATTTGATGGTATCCTATAAATTCAACACGTTCAGAAGAGCGTTAACAAGAGTTGTAGGAACCATACTTAAATTCTTCCCCTACTTTTTTTGTCAATTAAAGGAAAAGGAAGCTAGTGAGAGTCTGCATTTGTATCCAAAACAAATATGGCTTGGGTCACGACAAGACTTCTGCACGCCGTGCTAGACCTGGGTCTACAGCACATGCATTGATTTTTGTCTCCATGAATCACCCTAAAGCTATAGGCAACAAAAGCTGAAGCTATGTAGATGTGATTTCTAGTTCATTTGTTGTTCATTAGAAAGATTTTGTCTCTCTCATTTGCAGCACCCCTGCTGCTGCGTGTTCATTAGGAGAATGGAACGTATTCCAAATATTTCCTAGCTCTGGCAGGGCAGATGGTGGAAAGTAATTTTCCAAACTCTTCTGGAAAAGGATGGGGCGGGGGTAGAGGGGGGGGAACACACCCAAATAACCCCAAGTCACCCCCTGCACGCCAGAAGAATTTGGTATTTCTGAGTGCAGACGTGCCGTACACTCTTTGTCTCTCTGGTTGTACAGTGCAGCATGTCGGAGTGGTGGGAAGTGTGTATGAATGGAAATGTATCACATTACATGTGGGATGTTAGCAAGGCTGGGATTTTTTTTCACAGGAAACTGCATTTGCAAAGAGCACACAGCAACACGCAGTACCCTAAAAGATGTGTGTGAAGGAGTGAGCAGGATTCATTTCCCTAAATCTTCTGGGCAACCCAATGCCTGAGGGAATCCCAGGGAGGGAGGACAGAGCCTGGGCCCCACTCCAGTTTCCCAGTCCAGCGCTGTGCAGAGGCGTGAGGCAAACTGGAAGCTCCTCAGACACCCCATCCCCAGTGCCTGGCCTAGCAGGAGGATGTCCCAGCGCTCAGACAATGGTGGAGGAAGCGGCTCTGGCTGCATTTCCCTCCTGCTCCCTGGGGAGCCAGGGCAGCACACACAGGGCAGGGCCACATTTAGCTCTTGGATGCACATGAAACACCTCTGAGCCGACTGCTCCCTTCCTCCCTCACGGGATGGAAGTGGCGCTCACAGGGGAACAGAGGGGCCAGGCCCGAGAGCGGCAGCAGGGCCGGGAGCACAATGAGGGGGAAACAAAGAGCGGGGCTGTGTTTGCTGCCTTCCCAGGGCCATTCACTTCTCCTCTAGGAGCCTATTTCCTCTTTTCAGGAGCCTCTTGACCTGCAGCTCCCTCTCCTCAGCTCAGAGCCCAAAGCCCCGTGGCTGGATCCTAATGCCTCTTCAGATCAAACCCGGAGCACAGAGCCCGGGCTGTGTGTTTGCAGCCAGGCTTTAAGCTCCTTGGTGCTGGCACCGAGGGCTCCTGTTTGTTTTCCAACTCCTGGGGACAGCAATGGCGCTCTCAAAGTCAATACAAACAAACCAGCAGAGGCTTCAGGCAATGCAGCAGAGCTTATCCAAGGGCTGCCATCCCTGGGACTGGGCTGTGCTGATGGAAGGTGCTTCCAGCGCTGACCTGGGCTGCCAGCTCAGGCCTGCGCACCCCAAATCTCACACAAAGAAACCGGGCAGAACACAGAATTTCCTCAGAAGAAGGGGGCCAGTGACCCATCCATGCCAAGCCACCCAGCTTGGGAGGGAGGTGCTCTAAAACCCTGTCAGACTTTCAAAGCTCACTGTCAGTGATGGATTTCCAAGCCCCCTCTTTCTCCAGGCACTCACAGTGCAGTGAGTGGGTGCAGGTGGAGGTGTTGAGGCTCCCATTGGATTAATTTCATAGAATCACAGAATGGTTTATGTTGGAAAAGCTCTCTAAGGTCACCAAGGCCAACCATTCCCCCAGTGCTACCAAGGCCACCACTAAACCCTGTCCCCTAGCACCACATTCACACATCTTTTACAGGAGACCCCTCTGAGCCCGAAAAATCAGGAGCAGAGCTTCCTGTCCCACCAGCCGAGATTCAGGGGTATGTGCACCCCACATCCAACACTTGAACCTGACTTTTAAACTCCTCTCCCTCGGCTACAGCTGGCAGCCTTCAGAGATGAGCAGGGGCTGTAATTGATTCGTCAGGGCTCCTGTTAATTGGGCTTTGCTCAATTGTTGTGATATATTTCGTTCCCGATTATTACGCTCTGGAGCCAAGGTTCCTTTAGGTAATTTACACTGTTGCCTACGTATGTGTAAAAAATTTATTGCACTCATGTTTTTAATTAAAATGCATGCGATAATACTAAAAGCAGAGAGGGAGAGGGAGGGAGGAGAACGCAGATTAAGTTTTTAATTGTTTTAATAGTGAGATTTGTTTCAGAGAGAACAGGGCATATTGGTTTCCTTGGAAACATTGGCGATGTATTAGCTGTATAAAATCTAGCATAAAAGATTTGAGAAAGTGAAGCCTTTAGGTTTTAACTGATGTTATAACTCTTTTCATTTGGAAAATCAGATTCACACATGCTCCCTGGAGTCCTAAAATGGTGTCTTTTTTGTGTTTTCTCTTAAAACTTAGAATATGTAATTTCATAGATTATCAGAATCATTAGAAATCCAAAACTGCAATAACAACAAGGAAAAAATCCCTTCAACAATTCAATATCCCTGATTCATACGATTTAATTAGATGTGCTTGTAACTTCTCTTTGTGCCAAACAGTACCAGGCTCAGGCAAGACTCCACGTGATTTGAGAAAAAAGTGCAAAAAATTTGGCTTTTTAAAATGTTCCAGTAAAGCTAGAGATTGTTGGTAATGGAGAGGGGGTGAAGTTTTATATACATTCTGTGTTCAGTTGTTTTATTGTACATCACCTGGAAGTACAATATACACTGCACAGACATCTTCAAGCTCAGGGAATCACTGAGGCTGATGATGATGATCTGCCCTCACACAAAGTCTTCAAGGCCTCTATTTTTCCTGGCTTGTATTTTAGGAACAAGAGGACCCCCAGAGATTCTCATCCCCAGAAATGTCAGCATGTCAGGTTTGGGGTTGCAACACTCCAAGGCAGTACAGGAGGTCAAATGTACGTTTTAAGGGTCTTCTCATTTGAAATTAAAACACTTTCTCTTTATTCTCTTTGAAAAGCAGCTCTCAAATTATCAGTTTTGTCTCTTTGTGAGAGGCTTCAGCTCTCTGCAGCCGACTGGGACTGAAACAACCACTTTTAATATCTGTGATTCACCTCTGAGCCCAAACTGTGATGATACAGAGCATCTGGGGATCAAATACTGCAGAAACGCTCTCTTTGGAACAAAAGGGGGGAAAATAGACTGCAGATAAAGTACCAGATGTAGGATTTTGGACCATCGGAGAAGAGAATGGATGGCTTGGTTTTAGCATGTAAGACTAATCACTCAGTTGAAATCATTTCAGCAGCTGAGTAAATAGACTTATGGAAAAGACATTTATGGGAGCATTTGTGTTCCAGGATCCTCCCTCTTTCCTAGCCCTGCCGTTTGTTTGCTTTTCTGTCTCACTGCTGCGGAAGGCTCCACTCTCGCAGGTTTGGTGTGATGGCGTCAGCCGTGCCCGGTGCGAGCAGAGGGGCTGGGGCTGCGCGCCCCGATGGGACAGGGCCCGACAGGACAGGGCCGATGGGACAGGGCCCCCATGGGACAGGGCCCAACGGGACAGGGCCCTGATGGGATAGGGCCCGACGGGACAGGGCCCCGATGGGACAGGGCCCAGTGGGACAGGGCCCCGATGGGACAGGGCCCTGATGGGACAGGGCCCGACGGGACAGGCCCCCCGATGGGACAGGGCCCCGATGGGACAGGGCTCTGATGGGACAGGGCCCTGATGGGACAGGGCCGATGGGACAGGGCCCCTGATGGGACAGGGCCCCGATGGGACAGGGCCCCGACGGGACAGGGCCCGATGGGACAGGGCCCGATGGGACAGAGCTGATGGGACAGGGCCAGCCCGGCTCGGGGCCATCGCACCAAGCTCCGGTCACCGCCAGCAGCGCCCACGGCTCGGGCAGCCCCGGCAGATGCACCGGAGGGTGCGAAATGAGCGGAACCTGAAGGAAAGCGGAGCTTAAGGGCACGGAGCAGGCAGCTCTGAGCAGGGAACGGGGGACTTCATGGTCCAGCCCTGTCTGTCTGTCTGTCCGTCTGTGCTGCCCGGTGGATGCAGACAAACCCTGCCGGTCCGTCTGTCCTGCTAGGCCTGAGCCCTGGCTATCTGTCTAGCCCGGCCGATGCGGGCAGAGCCCCGGCTGTCTGTCCGTCCGTCCGTCCGTGTGGCCACGGCGGCTGTGCCCAGCTCGGGGCAGGGCACGGTCACCGCTCGACGCCCCGCAGAGGCGATGCCATCTGTCCCTGCCTGCTGCGCGTACGGGCGGCTGAGCCGGTTCATGACCGGGGCAGGAAGCGCTGGCAGCGCCGCGGGTGCCGCGGCACACCCAGGGCGCGCACAGCGGCAGCGCCGGGGGTCGGGCCGGCCCCGCCCGGCCGCGGTGGCTAGGGCGGCGCGGGGCCCGCGCTGTCCCTTTAAGGCGGCGGCGCGGGAAGGCGCGCGCTGCGCCTTTGTCGCGGCCCCGGGTCACGGCGCGGTCACGGCCCCGCCCCACGTGGCGCCGCCGCCCGCATGGCCGCCCGCCACGCCCCCTGCGCTGATTGGTCGCCTCGCGCCCCGCGGCAGCCGCCGTCACTTCTGATTGGCTGAGCCCGCGCGGCCTTTGCCGGCGGGGGCGGGGCAGCGCCTGCCCGTGACACCGGGGCCATCTGGGGCTGCCCCGCGGCCTCCGCGCCATTTAAAGGGGCCGCGTCCCGCCCTGCCGGGCCAGGCGAGTTCGGTTCTGCGGGCACTGTCCCGCTGGGTTTCCATGCGAGACCGAGGGCGCATTCCTGGGGATACCCTTATGGTACCCCGCGAGTGATGGTGATGGCGGGAGGAGGGCTCGGGGCCGCCCTGTGCTGCCGCTGAATGGCGACTCAAGGCAGGGGCATCTTCAGAGCCTCCTCCTCCTCCTCCTCCTCCTCCTCCTCCTCCTCTTCCTCCCGCAGAGTTCCCCGTGGCAGGCGCGGAGGGGCTCCCGGGATGGCTCCGGAATGGGGCGGCGAGCGGGGCCTGCCCGGGGCGGCAGCTCCAGCCCAGCCCGGTGTGTCCGGGCAGGAACGCGCAGAGCAGAGCCCGGCTCTGAGCTCGCCTTTAACGCGAGAAACGAAAGCAGCAAAGCAGCAAATGTCTTGTGACAAACAGGAGCTGTGCGTGTGCAGAGTTTGTGCGGTATTTGTGCAGGGGTGGGTGTACATGGGCATCAGACAGGGACAGTTCCAGCCATGAGCTCTCGCAGCTGCTCCGTTCCAGAGCTGCCTTCAGCATCACTCGGATCAGCCTGAAGTCTTCACCTGGCTGTGGCAGAGCTCAGGGTCACCTCTGTGTGCTTTCCAGAGCGCCATTCCCCTCTCCCATATCTCTGCTGTTCCCTTAAGAAGTCAGGGATGGTTTTATGTGTGTGCAGTTAGAACTCTTCCCTTAGTGCTGTTTTATTTTACCTGTGCCATCCTGGTTTCTCCAGCACAAGGAAATGCAGTGTGCTCAGGCAGGGAGCTGTGAATTCAGAGCGTGATGTATTTTCTACCACTGCATCAGTAAAATATAAAGGTAGGATGGAGTATTCCCAGTGATGTCAGCTGGAGTTATATCAGGCCCCAAATAAGACAGAATGGGTTGGAAGTACATTCTGGTAATTTCAGTGGAAAATTTTCATTACAAATACTCAGTGACTTTGTATCCTTTCTGGTTGGGAACAAAACCTCCTCAGTGGGACCCTTAACCAAAGCTGCTGAGCATCCACATCCCCATGGCATTGTTCTTCTTTGTGGCAGCAGAGATCCTGTTCTAACTGTTGGGGAGAAAACCTGAGTTTCTGGTACCAAGCAGTTAGAAAAATAAACTTAAATTGAGAGGTTAGTCACCAGAAAGTGGAAACCATGTCTGGAATTGTTAGAAATAAGGCTTGCTTGAAAATAAATATAGAATTATTCACCATGGTAACTATTGCCCTATTGCGTTAGTGCGTATCGATTTAACATTAATCCAAAGACTAATGCTGTGAAATATTTGGACTCTTTATTGGACAACTGTTTAGTTAACAAAGCTTTGGGGAGTTGTGGAGAATTTTTTGTTTTGTTTTTCCTTAGGTTGTCTTGAACACCATTTGACTCTTAAGGTTACTTATTTCTCAGATGGCTCTT
Source organism: Zonotrichia albicollis (assembly GCF_047830755.1). Taxonomy (NCBI): domain Eukaryota; kingdom Metazoa; phylum Chordata; class Aves; order Passeriformes; family Passerellidae; genus Zonotrichia; species Zonotrichia albicollis. The sequence continues at coordinate 13,015,698 of NC_133835.1, forward strand.
ACTTTTCCATTACATTTTATGAATTTATCCATAGCCCTGCACTGTAATGATCTAAGTGATGCTGAAGTGTTGCAGTGAGGAGTAAAAGGAGAGATTTAAATGTGACTGCACAGGCAAATGCCTGACTTCTGGTCTGGCACTGAGTGAAATTACATTACAGTCCCCAACTAGCCATGGCAGACTGATGTGCCCGTGTCCTTCAGCTTGTCCAAGGATCCCAGATGATCTCACAGCTCCTGTGGGTCCCTTTCCGTGGCTGCAGAGCCCGAGGGCCAGGGAGCAGCCTTGAATTTCCCTGAAATTTGATGGCAAACCCAGGAAGCGAAGGGAGATCTCACAGTTTCAGACTCATCCTGGAGCTCTCTGAGGTGTCTCCAGGGAAAACATAAAAAGAAGTGGAAAAAAGCTGATCAGTGACAGAGCACAGGAGCCAAAATCAACAATAATATGTTCTGGAAATGTCCCACAGATGAGCAGCACCCGCTGCTGGGACAGAAGCTCTGACAAATGCATTGGGCTGGAGGCTGGATGGTGTCATTACAAAGAACAGGGTGAAGCATTTAAGTTAGATGATGTACTTTTAATTTTTACAAGCCCATCTGGGATGACTTTAATTATTTGTTCTTAAATCATGGTGGAAAAATGCTGATTATTCTTAAAGCCACATGAGTTGTTCAGATGAAATGGGGATGGTGGTAAACAGCATTTTTAAACCAGCATAGACTTGCAAACAGTTATTTTTTCTTTATTTTTAAAGAAGGTTGGGAAGATGTGTGAACTTGCAGCAGCCTGCACCTGAAACGGGAGCCTTTATCCACCAGAGCTTTGTGAGCTTGTAAAAACTCCCCCTAGAACAAGCTGATTCATGGGGTGAGGGCAGGAGCTGCCTCTGCCACAGCTCCAGGGCAGCCTTGGGCACGGGGTGCTGGCAGTGCCATAGCTCAGGGCACCCATCTCCTGTCCCTGTGCCCAGCGTGATGCCTTCGGGATGGCAAAGCCTTCTGGAAGGCAAGGCCGTGCAGACAAGGACCCTCCACTCAAGGAACTGACCTGCCTCAGAAGAATAATCCATCGCTTGGAGCTGCATTCACTCTCTTTAGACTGTTTAAGGGTCTCCTGACTATGTTAAAATCCAAGAATTCCGAATCAAACGTGAACTGTGGCCACATCCACATGGCTGAAGAGCTCATGGGCTTGGCAGTGGTGGCAGGGCTGGAGCTGCCAGCTGGGACCTCACATGACACAGGGACACGTGCAGTGCTCACCTTGACTTGTTTATGGCACTGCTGTGTGTTTTCAGTGCAAAGGATGTTAGTTGCAAGCTGGTAGGCTCAGATAAGCTGCCAGCCACCTTTCCTGGCCAGTCACAAAAGGTCCTTTGGAAAGGTGTTGCTAATGTTCAACCACCAAGTGTTTTAAATATAATATAAGGACAGATTTCCAGATAATAAAAGTAGGTTGATTGATAAAGCATATCTGAACTGGAATTTGTCTTCAGAATTTTGACCATGTGTGTGTCTGGCTCTTACTTCTTGATGTCCTTTCTGGGGCTGGTGGGCCAAGTGTCCCTGTAACAGGGGAAATGTTTCTTCCTTCACATTTTCACGAAGCATTTGTAAAAATCGGACTGCCACAAAATAAATTAAGCCCCCAGAAATAACCTGAAGGAATCAGGATTACCCCTCCTGCATTACTGATGAGGAAACTGAGGCAGGAAACAAAATATAAAACAGGATTGGAAATGCTTTATCTCCAGCTCTAGCACAGATTTTTTTCACGTAATTGTCTCTAATCTCCAAGCACACCAATTCCCACCTCTGGTGCCACCCCAGCACCTCCCCTGCCTTTGGGAATGGCACTTGTTGGATAATTCACGTGTGCTCAGTGCTGGGGAGCACAAACTTCTCAGAGCCCATTTCTATTGAGCCACACGATCCCCTTCCGTGTTTCCTTTGGGTCAGTAATTGTTGGGAGTTACCATCTGTCAAGTGGCAAAGAGTAAAATATTAAACAACCTGGCAATTCCTTGTTCCTGCTCTCCAGGCATTTTCACAGGACTGGATGGGCTGCAGGAGTAAAGGGGTGGGTATTTATTTAACATTAGTTTGTAGTCATGTAGAAAATTCCTTTTCTGGGCAGGCAAATAAAGGTTAAACCTTACCAATGAGTGCCACTGAATCTGACCCAAATTTTGAGACCATCCATCTTCTGTGATTGCTTCAGCTTTGTAGGAATAGGATTTCTGCTCGTTTGTTGCCTGTCCCCACCTCGGTGCATGTTCCCAACAGCATCTCTGGGGAATGCAGGCCCAGCTGGGGATGCCTCACATACTCCCAAATCCTAAATCAGAGCTATCAACAGTTCCAGGGAAATGTGCTTTCTTAGAAGATAACTGAAGCTGCCTTTATCTCCCAGTAACAGGATTCACCGAGATTTATAGCAGCTACTTCGCACCACTGTAGTTAAGCTTGTTTCAGCATTTTCATTATAAACCTTTGTTTTCACAGGTTTATTTCCCAGAAAAAAAATATAAAAATCTGTCTCAACTAAAGCTTGGCACAATGAGCCCTTAGGGAAGAGATGATGTTTTTTTTTCCTTTTACCTGTCTTGCAGTGAATGGGGTCACTCCATTTTACAGCATGTGGTTTGAAACAAAAGTGAGAATGTGTCAGAACAGTTCCTGAGCTCTGAGCAGCACCACTGGCACCACCATGGGAGCTAATGAGAATTTTCCCTGAGCGCAGCCATGGTCAGACTGGGTTATCCCCTGCATCTCCTTCCCAATCTTTGCCATTTTTCTGTCTGAAATGCTGCGCTGGGGAGTGGCTGTGTGAAGTGAGCCTGGAGCCCTGTGGCTCAGTGCTGTGGGGCCGGGGCTGAAGGGGGATGTTGTAGGGTGAGCCTGAATTTTGGGTGCTTTTCCAGCAGGATACCCAAACCCAGGTGCTTTTGGAGCTGATCTGCAAAAGGTCCTGCAAAAGGATCATCTCTGCCAGGCCCTGCTGGAGCTGGCAGCTGGGGGTGCCACTGGACCCACCTGGGTGGGCTCAGTGCAGGTGGTACTTTGAAGATGCACTGAGGGTGGGTGGGTGCAGTAACAACTGGAGCATCTCTGACGAGGAAAGGCTGAGAGAACAGGGCCTGCTCGCACTCAAGGGATGACTTAAAGGAGACCTCATCAATATATGTAAATATCTAAAGGAAGGGTGCCAAGGAGATGGACCAGGCTCTGCTCCGTGGTGCTGAGCAATAGGACAAGAGGCTACAAACGAGATAGCCAGGAATTTCCACCAGAACATGAGGAAGAACTTTGTTTCTGTGCAGGTGAGCGAACACTGAACGGATTGCCCGGAGAGGGTGTGGAGTCTCCCTCGCTGGAGACATTCCAGAAGCCTGGACACAATCCTGTGCTCCGGGATGTCCCTGCCTGAGCCGGGGGGTGGGACACCGGCTGACCCACGGCGGTCCCTTCCAGCCTGACCCGCCCTGCGGTTCCGGGGGTCCCGCGGCCCCGCCCGGGCACTGCCCCCGGCCCCGCTCCCGGCGGCAGCGCGGGGAAGGGAAGGGAAGGGAAGGGAAGGGCAGTCCCCGTCTGGCGCTGACGTCACGGTCCCGCCCGCGGCGGCGGCGGCGCGGCCGCGTCCCCGTGGCCGTGAATGAGCGCGGGGGGCGGGAGCGGAGCGGGAGCGGGCGGGCCGCGCTCCCACCGCGCTCCCACCGCGCCGCGCCCCACAAAAGTGCGGGGCTGCCGCGGCCGGGCCCAGCGCTGCCGCTTCCCGGGCCGGAGGGGCGCGGAGCAGCCGCGGGGCCGAGCGGAGCCGCTGCCGGGGGCGCTGCGCCGCGCCGGGTTTTTTATTTCCAATTTCTGATCGCAGCTGCATTTCCCTCCCTCCGCCCCCCCGCGCCGAGGAGGAGCCCCGGCTTTATGTGGTGCTGCCCGGGGAGCGCTCGGCGGCCGGGAAGTTCTTTGTGTCGCCGTCGCCTTCCTTTTTTTTTTTTTTTTTCTTTTTTTTTTTCCTTTTTTTTTTTTTTTTTTTTTGTGTGTGTGTTTAAATGTATAACTTCATGGGGCTGAACAGCACGGCCGTAGCTATTCAGCCCAATGTGTCCTGCACATGCAACTGCAAAAGGTCTTTGTTCCAGAGCATGGAGATCAGTAAGTACCAGTCCTGCTGCTCCCGGGGAGGGTGCGGGAGGTGCCCGGCTGCGGGAGTGCCCGGCGGCCCCGCCGCGGGCGGGGAACTTCCCGCGGGGGCTCCCGGGACCCTTGGCTGCGATGCGCTTTCCCGGAGTGCTTTTCCTCCCCCGCCGTGCCAGCCCCGCTCTCTCTCTCTCTCATCTGTTGCCGCTGGGATGTCGGTGCGGGTGTGACACGGCGCGGGCCGGGCCGCCGGAGCTGCCCGGGATCGGCCGCTCCCCGCCGGCTCCGGGCTGAGATCCCCGCTCCTCCCCATCGCGGCTCCATCACCGCCGCCTCTCGCCCTTCCCCGGTGCCCCTGCCCCGCGCCTTGCCCGCCCGCGGGGGTGATGCTGGGGCGCTCCCCAGCCTCCCCCGGGGATCTGCGCTACCCCCGTGTAAATCCCGCTCGCCTCCGTACCGGGGGCTCCGCGGGCCGGGCACCCGAGGAGGGTTTGTATTTGGGAACCTGTTCCCCCCGTCTCCAGCCCCTCGGGGCTTTTTGATCCGAAGGGCGATTTGGGTTTTTTCATTAATATTTTTCAGCCCTCGCAGAGTAGCAGTGAGGGCAGTGCCTGACCTAAATATTCACCACTTCTCTGTGTGCTCTTTCCCTCTTGGAAATGAAGTGCACGGAGGTGGGAGAGCAGGAATATTACTGCTGAGGGGAGAGAAATGAGTTGGGCTCTTTGGCAGTTTTAAGCAAATGGTATTTTCTGTAAAGGGAAGGTTTTCAAGGCATCCCAGAGCGGGAGGGTTGTCAGGATTGTACCCTGCTAAGCACCTCGTTCAGTGCCTTGAAATCCAAACCCTGCACAGCCTAATGCAAAATGGCCCAAAAGGAAAACTTGGGAAAGAGTCTGGATTTTGCATATATGCCTGGCACTGCGACGGGGCAGGCTGGCGCTCGGTGCGTGCAGGGAGAGCCAGCTGAGCCATGCCTGTTTCTGCTAGCACAGGATCTGCCCCGTTACCTCCAGCGGGGCTGCAGAGCATCTGTCCCTTGCTATTTTGGATGGCTTTTGTCCAGCGTCGTCTGCCTTCTCCTTCCCCAGCTTCATCCTTGTTTAATTCAGGTGTCTGAGTCCCGGAGAAGGTCTGCAGGCATTTGTATATTGGGTACTAAAATGTGTTCATTCTGAATTTTAGCATAAACCATACCCTTTGTACTGTATGCACTTTTAATCTTGATTTAATCTCATTCGTGTTCAGACAAAACTAAGCTGGATTTGCCTGATTTTATTAACACTACTGGTACTGAATAGACCATTATTCTTCCCTGACTTTAACAGGCCGGGCTAGATGTGCATACCAATAGCAGTGTATAAATAATGAAGATACAGTTCTTTTTTGTGTCAGCCAGTTGCTGAACATAAACTGTGTCCCACAGAATCCCAAGGATGAGACTTTGTGTCTGAGCAGGGCTCATGGTTGTGATAGAAGTTGTGAATTAAAATGTGTAATGTCTTTTGAAGAAAAAGCTTCTATTCCAATCTAACTCTTGGCATGAGGTTTTGTTGGAACAACTCATGCTTTTAATTTCACTCTTTGACTTTTTAGAAATGGCAAAGTTTATAATTTTTCCCCCCATTTTGTCAGCATGTGAAAGGCTTGGTAAGAGGCAGGTGCTGCTTATGGATGGGAGGTGTGAGAGACAGGGAAGAGTGAATGACACCGGAGGAGACCTTGGATTGGGATGGGTGTTATTATAAATTATAAGTGGGATCCCCATGCCTGATGCTCCCGAGGTCCTTTCCTGCCTTGTCCCATGTCCTCTGTCAGCTCAGGGGTCCTGACACTCAAGTACTGAGTTCCCGTGAGCTCCCTTATTGCTGCCCTTCCTTATTTCATGTTGGAGTAGGTTTCTTATCTCCAGTGTTATTATTTATTTCCTGCTGATGGCGGGCAGCACTGGCTCACCTCTGTGCTACAGGAGAGCTCTGCTGGTGTTACCTGATCGCCTCCTGCACCTGGCTCCAGTGGAAAGGGCAGAGCTGAGCCTGCCTGAGATAAATTCATTCTACAGCGTTTTTCCTCCTCCAGTCGCTTGATTTTCGTGTATCTTTCTGACACGACTTTCAGGGAACCTCAGAGCAGCTACCACCAGATGCTCCTTAATTTTCCAGCCAAAATTTTCAGTTACCAGGCAGGAACGCTTCGGGAAAGTGGCACGGGGAGGAGGAACACGCAAACTCCTCTGATTTACAGCCCTCTAAATAGGTTAACTGTCCAAGCGATGCCCAGACCCCTTTTCCTCGCAGCCTTCATTCCGTATGGCGGCTGCGGCGCTGCGGCGGAGGCAGCAGCTGCTTTCTGTGTGTGGCGCTCCCAGATTAGGATTAGAACAGGGTTTTTTGGGGGCGGGGGCGCGAGTCTCGCCCGCCGCCGGGCTGCGGTGCCGATGTGCCGGGCGGTGCTGAGCAGCCAGACGGCTGCAGCAGCGGGCTCTAATCGCCTCGGCTGCCTCAGCGGGTCAGGGGTGAGCGGCGTGGCGGAGGAGGCTGTGAATAACCAATTATTGGGGCAGGCTCCGTGCCTGCGTCCCCGCCGGTACCGGTACCGGCCCGGCATCCCGCGGGCACCGGGGCAGCCCTGCCCGAGCTGCCGGGGCGGCTCTCGGCACAGCCCGTGCAGACACTTTGATGGTGCAGGATGTTATCCGAGGCGTTTGGGATTTTTGGGACGTGTCCTTGCATCTCCCAGGATCGATGCCGATCCCCCAGCTGCAGCGCCCGTGAGAGCAGGTTCCTGGCCAAGCCAACACTTCTAGGTTTTCACATTCTTCGGTTGAATAACAAACCGAATGCATATGGCTCAACCAGGGATCACGTCTTCTTTCCACTTTCACACTGCTTTTCTGACAAATGCATTTCTTTCCTGACGCTCTGTCATCGGCAGTTATGGCTTGTTCCAGGGCACAGTGGATATGAGCCATGTGCTTCTTTATTCCCCCCCAAAGTTTTCCTCGTGGAGGGAAGCCAGAGCTGCTCCCAGCATTTCAGCAAGCCCGAAAGTGCTTGCACAGAGCATGTTCAGTTTGTGGCATCTCGGTTTGACCTCAGCCAAACCGGGGAGTTCCCTATGTCTGGCTCTGGTTGTGTGTCTGTGGTGAGCGCTGCTTTTTGCTGAGATCAGCATCCCCAGGTGTGATCCTGGAGGAGCAGAGCACGGCTGGCTTTACTTACGGCGGCCCAGGAGCTGTGTGTGTGTGCCCTTGGCCATCCCAGGGCACCCAGGCTCTCTGCAGTCCCACCTTTCATAGCCAAGGAAAGGCCCGATTCCCTGAGCCTGGAGAGCACAGGGGTCTTTATTGAAATTGCAGTTTATTTGTGCCCTCAGGCAGTGATTTTGGTCTTCGTGTTTTATAATTGATGTGGAATGGGAGAATGGAAAGACACAGAGGGGGAAATGCATGGGAAATAGTCACACTTTGTTTTTTTCCTGTGGGTAACACCTGGATTGTGCTGTGCTGCACAGCGGGACCAGCACACGGCACCAGAGGTGATCCTGTATAATTGGAGGTGATCATTTATAGTGCCAAGTGGAGGCAAGACGTGGTTCATTCTTGCTTTTCAGTCAGTGTCAGGGTGTTTGCTGCAGCAAGTCCTGTTAGCTTGTGCTGTGGAGGGATCCTCCACCCCCTGAATGTTTGCCTCCGTAGTGTTTTCAGATCCTGGCTGTGAGAACACCAGAACCAAAGGGTGTGTGGAGAACAGCAACCATATTCTTTTCCTTAAAGCCAGGAATTCCCAAGGTAGGATCCGGGATTACCTCTAAATTTTTGAGATACTGAATTAGCTGCTGCCACTGCTTCCTTTGTGAATGCAGAGAAGAGCACCCGCAAACACATGTCCTTACTTTTATTTGCTGTTGCTCATCGAAGAAAGAATAATTTTATATTTCCCAGTTGAAAGTTGGTGGTTTGATAAATCCAGTTCTAGAATGAATTTGTAAATGTAAATTATAAGTGGAGAGACATGAGGAGACCTTTCCAAGGGAAGTACCAAACTACATGGTGTCACTAATAAAGGGTAATTACAATCCAGCTCCTTTCCTGAGTAACTCAGTGTACAGTCATGTCTGTCGATGTTTTTTCATTCAGGTAGCAGCCGCTGTCAGAATTTGCTAAGCCTAATTAGTGAAAAAAAAAGTTAATTTATTTGCAGTGGTGTCTCATGTGAAGACTTCCAACCAGTTTGCTTCCTGGAGGGAGATCCCGTCCTGGTGTGTGGTTTGCCTTATCAGATCCCTCCTGTTCTCTGACACACGGTGTGTCTGCTCCTGGCGGGTTCCATCAAAGGGACAGAGCCAGGCTGCAGAGCTGCTGGGGACGAGGTACAAGGGCCACTTCCCTGCAATGAATGGAGCTTGGTTCACGCCATGAGCACACTCACAGACGGCCACAGAGCACAGGAATCACTGGTGTCCCTGGCATGTTTTCAGGCAGTGTTCTTCCTGTCTGTGTGGCTGAATTGCTGGGTGGTTATTTGATAACTCTTTTGGGTGGCAGGAGGTAGGTCACTCGGGCAGCTCCCAGGTGAGGAAATGCATCCCAGACCTGCTCCGTCTGCGAGCGGCGCGGCCGAGCCCGAACAGGGAGGAACAGGGAGGAGCTGTGTGGCTGCAGGATCTGACCCCTCACTTCCATCTTCCAGAGCTGGTCAGTGGCTGCTGCATTGCTGCTTCCTGCTGCAGGGAATGCAGTGGTGGTCTGGGAGCTCCTCCAGGAGCCATGGGTGAGTGAGGAGTGAAGGGGATCCTGGCGCTGAGCATGGGGGCAGCTCCCTGAGTGCCAGCACCTGGAACCTGGGCACTGTGCTGGGAGCTGGAGAGACCCTGCACACACACACACAGTGCTGGGAGCTGCAGAGACCCTGCACACACACACAGTGCTGGCAGCTGGAGAGACCCTGCACACACAGACAGACCCCTCTGGGAGCTGGAGAGACCCTGCACACACACACACAGTGCTGGGAGCTGGAGAGACCCTGCACACACAGACAGACCCCTCTGGGAGCTGCAGAGACCCTGCACACACACACACACACACATACACACAGAGACCCCTCTGGGAGCTGCAGAGACCCTGCACACACACATGCACACACTCACACACACACACACACACACAGAGACCTCTCTGAGGGCTGCAGAGACCCTGCACACAGGCACCACCAAGGGCTGACAAGTTTTCAGCACTTGAAGAGGTCTCAGGGTACTCTCTGTGTGTGTGCATGCAGGCATAAACACGTCCATGAAACTTAATTTAGTAGTACAGGAAAGCGGCTCCAGTGAACTGGTTAATGAAGAAGGTGGTAACCAGAGAAAGGAGTTGTGGGGTTTGATCTTTTTTGATTTTTTTTTGTTGTTGTTGTTTGTTTTTTTTTTTAAGCAGATAAATTTCAGGCATAAGAATTTATCGTTCAAATCAGAGGATTTGGGGAGCTATTGAGAGTAAAGAGAGCTTTGATGATTTGGCAAGGAATACAGCTTCTAAGGCAGCACTTTGATCTGCATTTTAAATGCTTCTTTGTAATGACAGTTTCACAATTTCTTTTCTCATTTTGAGTCAGTTTTGCAGAGGTATGTTTTGAGAGAAAATAGTAACAGCACACATTATTCTTGTTGGCTTTGGAGCCAGCTAGAACTTGTAGTTCATCCCAGATCTTTTGGCTACCGTGGTAAATTTATGATTGCACCAAAAAGGAAATTAGTAAGGATGTTAAATATTATCAAAGCTTTGCAAATCTTTTGAAATCTCTCTGGTGTGAAAACTAAACTTGCATTAGCATTTCTGCTGTGGTGTGTTGAACAGTGTTTATCCAAGCATCCACCTAATGCTGCAGGTTCCTGATTTAGCTTTTTTTTTCTTTCTGAAGGACACGCTACTGTTTAGCACATGCATCCTTTCAGTCTTGCATTGCAGCTGAAATCTTGGCTCTAAGGACTCGAGCTTTCTGAAGACAGCCCCGCTGGAAACCTTTTCCCTTCCCTTCTATCTACAGCACCTCCTCAGATAAACTCTTGTTGGAGGGAGAAGGTTGTTGGTGCCTACATGTTCTTATACAAGAGAGCTTGTTGCATTAATTTATGTATTATGGAGAGGGGTAGGAATTGGGAATGTTTATAAGGTTTTAATATAAATTTTCCACAGCATCTTGAATGCAGTTTGGGGAGAGGTTTATACCTCTCATTGGAAATGAGCAGCCTCAAGCATGAGGACAAATAAGCAGGTTTTCCCAAATTGGTTTAGAGCTCTGTGACAGCTCTTCTAGTGCTGGTTTTGGCCTCTCCTGGCTCTGATGAGCTGTACCAGGCTGGCAGCTCCCTGCTTGTGGGGCAGGTGTGTAAAACAGGGCACAGATTTCATTTGCAAGGTAAATGTGCCCAGGAAGTTGGGTCTTCAGTAGATGCAAAGGGTACTGGTAGGCCTTAGACAAATAGAGCTGTGTGTACATTTGGCTGGCATCCCTCCCAGGCTGTCAGTGCTGTGCTCAGTGGGGCGTTATCCCTGGTTCTGTCTCTCTGGTGCAGGGTGCTGCTTTGGAGCGTGTAGCCCTGAGACACGTCAGTCACCATCCCACTCAGGGATGCACAACCAGGGCACTGTTTGTGTTCAGGCTCAGGCTGGCATCCACTCCACCTTCACTTTTAGATTTTTTTTTTAACTAAATGCTGCTTTTTCACTGTGTACAGTGAGGCAGCAGTGCTAGAGGCTGTAACCCATCAGTGTCCCCTTTTCTCCAGGTACTCAGATTTCCCCTTTCTCCCTGGTGCAGGAGTAGCTAATGCTCCATTTAGGAGGGTGTGTTCTTCCCTGTGTGTGGTGTGTGTTAGCGTGTCCCAGACTGTGGTGTTACGTAAAGACACCTTGCACATCTTTGGAAACTTGCCTCACAAGTTGTCAGTGTTGGTGGATGTCCACAGTGCTTTCAAGTGGTTCACACATTTGTGCTTGGTGTGTTCAGTCTCGCACATCTCTTTAATAAAATGCCTCAGACTGGGTAATTTTTCACTTGCAGGATGCATTCAAAATCGTGCAGTTAGCAAGGAGAGTGCTCTTGCACATGGCAGTTCTCTGGACCATTTCTGAGACGCTGCTGGAGCCTGCAGAGCCCAGGGATTGTGCCTGTGATGGTTTGTGCTCTTCAGCAGGTGCAACAGGATTTCCCACATTTGCAAACTTGGCCCAAGCAGCCCAGCAAAGCAGAATTTAGCCTTGGCGGATGAAAACTGATTAACCCCCAGGCTTGGAGCGTACCAAGGATGAAAAAAGTTACTGGCACAAAAATCAAGGCTACTTTTCAAAGAATATGTGCAAGACATGGCTTGGGGATTTTTTTCCATCTCTTCATTCTGTCCAAGATGTAAAGTAGCTGGTTTGTTACTCTAACCCCCTACAAGTGATTGTCAGTAATAATTCTGTAAAACTGTGAATCAACTCTGCATGACTTTGTGCAAATAGACTGAGTAATTTCTTTGTTCTTTTCTTCTTACTTTGTAATTGGAGTCTGTAAAAGCCCAAAGGTTTGGTCTTGTGGAAAGCATGATTCATTTATTGGTGTCTGTGCCGACTAGTTATCTTTCAGTAATTCCAGAGTGCTGCTACAAGCCAAGAGTGATTCATACATGGCTAAGTGCACAAACAAATGGGGTCATGGCCATCTGCAGAAACTTTTCTAATCTATTTATGGTATCGGAGAAAGAAGTGGGTGTATTAAGGATGATGGAATAGGTGTCAATTACATTAGTGACTATAACTGGTTAAGTAACGCTCACCATTACTCAAAACCACATCTGCTCCTTGCTGAAGATCACAACAGCAGGTCCTGTTTAAATGTTAACGCAGCTCTGATAGCAGAGATGGATTGAGTGTCTATCCTGCCTCCTGAGGAGCTCCCCATCCTCACAGCTCTTCTGCCTTCATTGACATTCAGACAGGGATCAGGAACTTGCACTGGGAATATTTGTAGTGGCAAAGTCTTTCTCTGGTGTTGGAGACCTTGGTCGCTGTAGGCTTCACACGCAGAATTTGGCCTTAGACTTCGCTTGTGTTGATGGTCAGGGTAGGGTTTGTAATTGGCAGAACATCTCAGAGTACTGCTGTGGTGGTCAGTTTTCATTACAAATGCATTTTCAGTGGTTTAAAATCATGAGGGAAGATGATCAGTATCTTACAGTGTGGCCTTTCTCTACTTCTGTCCCTTTTCACTAATTGTGAGAATTAATTCTCCCTTTGTAACTCCGCTAACAGAGCATCTCTGGCTGCAGCTGTGTCAGAAGTGCTCTGGTCAAGTTTTGGGTTTTTGCTTTTAGGCTCCTGCCCTGCTCTGGGGTGGAGGAGCTGGGCTCAGGGCTGGAGTTGGTTGTGAGGAAGAGTTTGAGGTCAGCAATAGGGAACAGGACAAGGAACACTCCAGATGCCCATGGTTGAGGGTCTCTGGTGGGCTCCCTCTAGGTCTCTGGTTGCCAGAGCCTGCCTGCTCATCAGCTTTGCATGCTGCAGCTGCTTTTGCACCTGAGACAGGAGGATACAACAAGATCTTGCCCTTGCAGAGCATGGAGTGGTCTCACAGTGTGTTAGAACCATCCCATGGATGGGTGTTGCTCATGATGAGGTTTGGAAGTGGCCGTGGCCTCGTCTCCCTGAGCCCTGGGAGACCTGGACAGTCACTGCTCAGTTTGATTTCAGAGGACTTGACTAGAACACAGAGCTCACAGACTCCAATTTCTGTAAACTGAATTTAGGCATCAGCACTGGCCAAAAATATGGGAGAATTTGGCAATGCATTGTTGTTGTCCTTTCGCTGATGTTTTGAGCACTGTGTTCTGCTGCACCCTCCCTGCATGTGCTCCCATGAAGGAGCTGGCTGACACCCTGAGTTCTCTGTGGAGGGGGAAGTGACCCAGACTTTTGCCCAAAGGACTGATGAGCCTCTCCTGATGTCTGAGCAGCTTTCTTCTCCTGCCCTTGCTTTACTTAAGTCAACAGATTGTGTAAGCCACATGCGAGATTTACCTGCAGGGCAAGTGGGAGAGGAGCAGTGCCATTTGGATGAATTCCCAAGAGACATCTAACCACCACTGAGTGCTCAGACTCACATTTCTGAGCTGAGTTCCACAATAGTCCTGAGCCTGCTCGTCGCCTCTTCCACCCTTCCCTCCGTGGTTTTGGCTGGATCCCCGTACCCAGGACAGTCCCGGGGATTTGCCGGCTGTGGCCGCTGGCTGGCAGCTCCCCTGCAGGCTGGGCTCTGTGCTGAGCAGGCTTGGAAATTCTCCCCCTTAGTGGTTTCTGTTTAATGTTATGATTGATGTTGTTATTTCTTACAAAAACAAGAGATCCCCCCCAAAGCAGAGCGCCTCCCACACCCTCCTGCATTTCCCACGGTGCTGAGGGTATGTGGGGCTCACCTTGGAGCCCTGTACTCTCTTTATGGGGTGAAACCCACAGCTCAGCAGCTGAAATGGCCGTGGCTGGGCCTGTCCTTGGTGCCTGGAACCAGGCTGGATTGCCATGTGCTCCTCACAGGTATTTGTGCAATGAGACCTCGACAGTCAGCGGCTGTCGGTGTCCCCTGTGCTGGCCTGGCTGCAAGCGCTCACTGAGGGCAGGTGTCTTTCCTGGAGGGGCAAGTCCTGCTCCTTCTGTGTTGTTTTCATTATCTCCACCATGATTCCACTTTACCAAGGGTGGTCTCTTGGCTTCAGTAGCTCAGAGTAGCATATACAGGTTAGGCTGTTCATCTCTGAGCTCTGAAAGTGCCTCGTCCGGCTAGGTGCTCTCTTTAGGACACTGAAGAAACAACATGATTGATGGGCACTTGCTTCACAGGGAAAATTTATCTTAAATTGCAATTATTTCCCACATAATAAGCAGGAATCTCATTTTTGTTGTTACACTTACTTTGCTGTAATGGGACTTTGCTTGAATGGGAAGATGTGTTTTCAAATTCAGTGTTTCCAACTGCTGAGACACTCAAGGTGTGTAACGCTTATTGGTACTGATCGCTGGTGTGTAATGCAATCAGGGTTTATGTTTCTCTGGTGTGACTTATTCATAGCAGTATATACTGCTGCACCTTCCTCAGCTTTTTCTGGGAATGCAGGTGCTGACTGTCCTGTCAGCTGATGAGCCAGAGGTGGGCTCAGAAACAAGGAGAGGGGGCAGAGGTCTCTGATGGGGGTCCTGTGCCAGGTGCAGAACAAACTGCAGGGTTACAGACACATTCTGTCCTGCTGATAGCTTTTAATCCTCATCGTTCTCATGGGTTTTCTTGATAAATACACTTTTTAACCTCCACTGAATTGCCATCCAGGCCTGAATTGTAAGGAACAATAAACATAATGGAGAGACTCAATTTAATAGATTTCGCTACGAGCTTTTTATTAGTGCAGCTTTTTAAAAAAAGAAGGAAAAAGAGATGACTGCATTTATTTACTTGAAGTGCAGAAAGCAGCTCTTTGAAATCCAAGGGAAGCGTGCCTGAGTGGGCTCAGTTCAGCTGGTGGCTGTGGGGTGAGGGAAGGATCCATCCTGCTGTGCTGGCCCGTCTGGAATGGGTTAACAGTGCGTGCAGATGTTCAGGAATTCCTCTTTTGACTTGACCGTGGGGTTTTGCTGCTCTTGAGAGCACAAGTGCACTCCAGTCACAGCAGGTTCGTGGGTTTGGAGATGCCTTTCATCTCTCCTGTTCCTGCTGCATGCCTGGGAAGGGATCACGCCGTATCTTGCTGCCATGTGTCTTCCTTGGTTGTGTTTCTAGAGATTTGCAGACCCACATAAAGCATCCATTAAATTAAGCAGAATGGCCTTTAGAAAGCTACGTTTCGAGTGGAAGAAATGCTTTATGTAACATAAGGGTATGTGAGGGGACCTAAATACAAGCTTAAATTGGCTGTTACGAAAATAGGTATAATTGGGTTTTTGCACAGTGATTTTACAGCTCCTGAGTTTAATGTCCTGGTGAAATCCTGCATCCAGTCCACGTGCAGCTGAGGAGATGGGGGTTGAGCAGCCTGAGGAATGGGGCTTGTTCTAGGAACGGCCTTGCCCTCGATTGCAAAACTGGACATACCTGTCGCTGGCTGGGGCTCTGCTGTGTCTGAGAGGTGTCTGCAGTGAGGTGGTTCCTCTCACCTGTGTTTGCCTTCCGGCCTCTCCCCTCAGCTGCCCCGTGTGTCAGGGCAAGGGGCATCTCCCACTGTGGCTGTAACTGCTTGCAGGTGAAAGATGCAGCTGTACCCTCCTAGCTGGGCACGTGCCAGGAGCTGCAGCTTTGTTTTCCAGCCAGATCAATGCAGTTCGTTGGAGTCGTTGGGTAATTTAGTAGCTGGAGGCGCTCCTGTGGGCTTGGCGTGGGAGCCACTGCCTGGCTTCCCCCTCGGGAGGGCTGGGAAGGGTTTCCCTCTGAACCCCGGCTCCCCCAGCTGCATCCGGGCACAGGGGATGCTCTGGGGTCGTGGTGCAGCCATTCTGGGACCAGGAGCCTCAGGAAGTGGAGGATATCACATTTTGACCTTGCATCCTCATATTAATCCCGATGGTTTTTCCTGTTTTAATATTTAAAGCCTTTCCATTCTTCTGTCTGGGGAGACAGAGTATTGGCTCTCCTGGGTAAAGATTGACACATCCTCTTTTGGAAAGCTCATCCCAAACCAGGTTTTCTTCATAGAAATCAAGGTGCCTTCAAATCCTGTGGCAGGATTTGAGAGAATATTTTTTTTTATTTGGTCTATCTCAGTTAGGCCTGAGAACTGGTTTCCGTTCTGGCTTACTAAGGTCTTGCAAGGATGAAAAAAAAATCTGTTGCTTTCCTTGGAGTCTCTTAGCCAAGGCATGGAGGAAAGCCTGGAACTGCGAGACAGGGCGGAAAAAGCTGAGATGGTATTTGCTGCTTCTTTGAAACTACCCCTTTTTAATTGTCTAAACAGCATTTCAAAGAAAATCTCTGCTCTTCTCTATGTTCTTCCAGCATTACAATTCTATATAATCACTTTTCTTTCTCTAAAAGAATAGAGCGTGATTTTTTTTTTTTTTTTCAGAAGGGAGAAGGGATAAATTCCAGATGTTGCTGGGATACACTTTTTGCCTCTGTTTAATGTCTAGTGGCTTTCAGTAAATATGCTGCAAGAGGTGGGGCTGGTGTTTTTATTCCAGGACAAATCATCTACAACAAATCCCATCTGCTGATGGGGGGAGAGCATCTCCTGGGTGTGACCTGGTGGGGTTGGAGCTGATTCTGCCAGAGGCTGAGGCTGGCCCAGGTGCTCCTTTGGGGTCTTTGCCCTTGGTCACTCCTGGTCTTCAGGCTGCCCTTCCCACAGCGCTGCCCAGCTCCATGAGCACAGGGGTGGTGACCCTGGCATGGGAGTGGGCACTTCTGCTCTAAACTGGCACAGGGCATTTTGGGGAGCAGCTCTGCTCTGCAGGCAGCCCTGGCTGGGTGAGGGCTGTCACACCTTCTGTGCTGTCCCGTGTGGGGTGCTCAGTTTAGCAGGACTCTCCTGGCAAGCCAGGCTTTTTGGTGCAGGTGGTTCAGCCCAGCAAAGAACATCCAGCTCCTGGATCCAGAGCTCTGCAGATGGGCAGCCCTTTTCCCTTCTTCCCTGCCCTTTCAGTGCAGGCCATGCTCGTCCCTGCTCTGCAGCCTTGCAGGCTGAGGCAGCAGTGATTTTCCAGCATGTGTTGCACAGAGGCGTTGTGGGACCAACACAGCAGCTCCGTTCCCTGTTTCATGTTTTCACCTGTTTAGGCAAAGCACATCCCTGCTTTGTTGGCAGCCTGTCGGGTTGCACAAACAGTGTAAGACAAAACCACGAGCAGGTGTTGGTCCAGCCAGGGTAATTACTGGTTCCATGGTAGGCAGAGAGGCTGAGCCACCCTTCCCATGGAGCTGTCTGGCAGCGCTGCGGCTGCACAAGGGCTCCAGGCACGGCCCAGCCACTCCCTGCCTCTCTTCCCCGCTGCCGATTGCATAAAAAAAGTTTATGCATATAAGGAGGGAGGGAGGAGAGCTGAGGGTGGCTCTGGTCAGGTTTAAAGCACCGACTTTATGTGCCAGTTCTCATTTGCATTTAAAAAGTTGGCAAATGCATGGCTGAACCTAAAGGGCAGATGTGAGGATGGGAGAGGCGGGCGTGCTGAGAGAGAGAGAGGGGAGAAGCAACATCCCAAAATCTTGCCTGACTTCAGAGGGTTCAGGCTGGCTTCTCCCACACATCCCAGACCATGGCCAAACATCTTGGATGAGACGTGATGGGGAGCACATGCCCACACGTGCACGGGGTGTCACGCTCCATCACCTGGGCTGTGGAACAGGGAGGGGAGAGGCATTGCTTTCTACCCTGTTGGAAATTTGGCCAGAGAAAAGCTGATCCTGATCCAGCCAGCTGCATGCACAGGGTCTTTTTCTCAACCTCTAAATTTCCTTTGGACTCCCACCCTTTTGGGTCTCCCAAGCCATTTTGGCATCCACTTTTTCTCAGACTCTACATTTTACTTTTGGGACTCCCACCTTTTTTGGCCTGCGGTCTTCTTTTGGCCTTTCACTCCTTTCCAGCCTCCCACCCCTTTCCAGGCTTTGTGCAGTGAGCTGGCGGAGCAGGAGCAGGAGGAGGAGGTCCAAGCTTGTTGCCACACGTTGGTGTTTGGCTCGGCAAAATTCCTTTCTTTCCTTTCCTGTCACGCTCGGTGTCGGTGCCCGTTCCAGCAGGGTGCTGGTGGTGCTGCCCATGGGCCTGGAGGCTCAAGGCTGCCCATGTGCATTCAGGTAACACTTCATGTGTGCAGGCCCACTTTGGAACACCTGCATGTGAACCATTTAAATCAGCCTGGCTTCCCATCAGTGAGCCCAGCCTGCGACCCGTCGTTATTTAGCTGCTGCAGTAATTTACAGCGACTGTCTGATCCTTAATCTTTTCCTGGGATTAAAAAGCTGGTTTTCTCTGTCCTCCCAGGTGCATGGAAAGTAACTTTGTAAAGCTTTATGTGAGAGCAGTGATGTGCTGATGTATCCCTCGAGCCTGCTGTGTTGCTGCAGAGGCAGGCGCCGTGTGAGGAGCAGGCCGTGTGTCCGTGGCCCTGTGTGACTGCCTCCCTCCTCCCTTGCTCTCAGGGTAAAGGCCACTTTTATAGGCCAGTAGGGCTCCTGAAGGTCAGACTGCACTAATTAGTACCAATTAACCATTATCAGTGGCAGACAGTTCTTACAGGCTTCATAAAAGAACCCTGTATGTGTTTCTCTGGCGAACCTCCTGCGGGATGCAGAGCTCCCAGCCAGCCCAGAGTGTCTCAGCTTGCCAGGCACTGGGGAGGATCCATGTCCTGTAATCCCCTCAGTGTTGCAGGCAGTCACACAGTGATGGGTGAGAGAGAAGTCATGAGTTGTCTTTTGTTGCAAACTTTTTGCTGCCTTGTTCTCCTCACTTGAAAACACATCTGCTGGGCTAGAAAATACAACTCCTGGGGTGTTGTGCAAGATTTTGCCGTGGCTCTTCCTCCTCAGCACTGCACAGCCACTGCCCCCGCTGTGGACATGGGGTGTCAGGAGACCCTGAGCTTTCAACAGGCTCAGCTGCATGTGGGGCTCAGCTCTGTGTGTTTGCAAGGAGACAGAATGGGATAAACAGTCCAGCAATGCCTTGAAGTGCAGAGTGCTGTCCTGGGCCGTGGACAGGCAGCCTGGCACTGTTGGATGTGGCAGGGAGGTCTCTGGGGTGGGCTGAGTGATCCCAGAAACTTCACAAACCTCTGTGGGGCTTTGGCATTGCCATCAGGAGAGATCAGGAGAGCATCCTGGGGGAAGCAGGGGAGAGAGGAACGGGACCTTGTGTGGCAATGTCGGTGTGGGAGAAGCACGTGGGGTCAGGATCCAGGAGCGGTGGCACCTCTGGCACTGCTGGCCTGTGGAGATGGTGGGAGCAGGTGATGCTGGCCAGGGGAGCTCTGCCAGGACGAGTCCCCAGAGGGGAGCTGGGGTGTGTGTGCAGCCGCTGTGGTGGCTCCCATCACTGACGGATCCTTTCTGTTTTTCTTTCAAATGTCTCCAGGCACTGAATGTTTAGGTCGCACCTTTCCAGGTAAACTGGGTAAGTGAAGTATTTCAAGAGTTGCCAAGATCTAATTACGAAGGCTGATTGCATGATTGCAGCTGCTGTACCGTAAACACCCCGGGTCCTGCTCCACGCCACGGGTGGGACATTGCTGGCCCCCAGAGCAGCAGGTACCTGCTCCTCTGCCCCACAGGGGGATGCAGTGGTGTCTGCAGAGGCTGACTGTGCAAACCTGCTGTTCTTTGTCTGTCCATACCTGGCTGCACTTTGGTAATCCTGGGTGGGATTGTTTTTTTCTGCTGTTCAATGTAGAAATGTGTTCAAAAGATGAGTGTCATTTTAAGCACCAGCACTCTTTCGTTTGCTGCTGCTCTGGCAAACTGATGAGCAGTGTTACACTGAGGAAAGAGACTTTCACTCGATTTTATGGAAGTAGTTGACATCCTGAACCTTTTTAAGTCATGGGATGTGGGACCTCAGCTGAGTGTGGCCAGGGATGCTCTTGTTCAGCACAAACAAAACTAGGTGTTGGAAGCCCTGTTAAACCAGGCTCCTGGATCTGAGCTGAACCTGTTTGCAAAAGAGCTTTTAAAAAGACACTGCTATAGTGTTTATGGGTCTGTCTCTCAGTTTAGAATTGAGTTTATGACAGTACCTCAAGACTAAGGTGTCTTTGCTCAAATGTGGTGTCCCAAGCCTTCTGGGGAAGAACCAGCTAAATAAATTGTTAACAAGTGGTGAATGAATGATTTTAATAAATGGCAAATCAATTGCTATAGAGCCTAGAAAGTCAATAGAGCTTATGACCTTGGCTTATAACCACACTCCGATCCTTAACATGCCTATAATGCCTACAAATCATTCATTATGCTTTTATCAAGCATCAATTAGTAAAAGTCAAAATCTAAAATAAGAGGGAAAAAAAAATTATTTCAGTTCCTTTATTTCAAGCCTGGTGGCACAATTTGGTTGCACAGCAGGATAGCCCTTGCTTATGCAAAAAAGCTGTGAGACACCACCGGTCCCCCAGCAGCGATATCGTTATCGTGGTGCAGACATCAGGCAGGGGAACCACGGGAGCCTGAGGCTGGGATCAGCCCCGGAGCTGGGACACTCACACCAGCCCCAGGGAAACTGTCCTGCAGCACTCAGGGGTTGATTTACATTATTTTATATTAATGCTGTAAGATCTCGGCAGATCAGGTGGGCAGGGGTAGTGGTGTGTCCCAGTGCTCTGAGGGGCTGCTCGGGGCGTTTTCGCTCCAGCAAAAGGTGTTTGGCTGTTGCTCCGTGGTTGTAAAACTCACACCCGTTTTCTTGTGCTGTGATTTGGGAAAGTGTGTGAGCGGGGATGTGCTCGAGCTGTGCTGCTCTTCCTGCTCTCCCTGGTCTTCCCATTTTGTGTGTGTGTGCTTGTGCCTCGGGGAGGGAGGCAGAGATGCAAGTGAAAACATGTGGTTTTCTTAGAATAGAAATAATAGAAAATTAAGTATAATTTTTGTTTGTTGTAGAGTCATTCCCTGCAGTCTCCAGTTGTTTGCTCCTTTGCTGCACTCCTGTACTCTTTGGTTGTTTTTTTTCATCTCACCAGATGGATGCTGTTTGGAGTGTGCTGCAGGACACTCCAGTGATCTTGCTGCGGGGTTAATTGTGCGCCCAGCGAAGAGCTGTGCTTGCAGACATCAGTGCATGCCCAGGCTTCTGAGAGCCCAGCCTGCCAGACGGGGCTGCCTCTATCAGACGGCTTTTTGCCTCCCTTTGTTGTCTGGGTCCTTGTCTGCAGCTCCAGCCTGGGCCGGCATTCCCAGACATCGCCACCTCCACCACCCGCGTCCTCCCGGAGTCCTGGTGCTGCCTGCAGGGCCAGAGCTCAGGGGGAGATGCCCCTGCCCGTCCCAGAGAGATGCCCCTGCCCATCCCAGAGATGCCCCTGCCCATCCCTGTGCCACCTGGGTAAAGCCCTGCACGTGGTGGGTCAGAACACCAAACCTGGGCAGGGAGCAGCACTGCCTCCCTCAAGGGAGGTTTGGTTTTCATTGAGGTTTGTTCTCCTGAGTTTTTAAGGTATTCCACCATCTCCTTGGTAACTCCTGGGTGTCTGTGGTGTGGATGTCAGGCTCTTGGATTCCTCTAAATGACTTGTGGGTCCCTCTTGTGCCTGCTGGGAGGGAACGGTTTGGCGGAGCTGCAGCCTCTGCCCAGATCTGTGCACTGGGGCATGGTCAGGCACCGCTGTGTCCCCTCCGTGGGGAGTAAAAGAAGAGGTGCTGCAGTTTCTGGTGGATTTTGTGTTAGCCCTCCTGCTTCTCACAGAGAGTGGCTTGGAAACAGGTACAGAGGGGGAAGGAGAGAATGTCCTCAACAAATGGCTAGTCATCTTATTTAGGAGGAGATGCATTCCTTGAACTCTGTAAAATCAAAGGGCAGGGTGGAGGGTTTACAACAAGCAAAATTCACATAGCTGAACGTGTAAGTACATGAAATTACATGATTTCTTAAAAGTTTGGGTGAATTCTGGGAGAAGCTGGGTCATGCTCTGCATTCACTGCAATGTGAAAATGCCAATGTGCACTATTCTTTATTTTGTTGTTGTGGGTTTGGGTATTTTGTTATATTAGTCCTAAATGCATTTGTTTCCATAGCTGCACACTGCTGATAAAAATCCCAGTGTGGGATCTCTCATTCTCCCAGTGCATGTGCACCAGAAATAAATCCCAGGCAGTTGTCAGGAGAGGAGCTGCTGCCATGGCAGGTGCCAGGCTGTGAGGAGGGTCTGGCTGACCCTGCTGAGGCTCCAGGTGTGTGGCATCTTGCCTTGGTGTCCATCCACTGTCCTGCCACAGCTCCTGGCTCTGTTGATGCCTCACTAGTCCCAGGGCCCTGGAGCACTTGGGGAAGGAGTTGCCAGTGATGTTTTGGAGATGGGGCAGGAAGCAACAGATGCAGGGGGAGAAGAAAGTCCTCGTCCCTCACCTTTTTGCTGTGTAAGGTGTGGAAGTGGTGAGGTGTGCTGGTGAAGGATTGGCATCTGGTGGCTACCAGGATACTGAAACTCCTCTCGTGCTCTGAATTCCCTGTATTCACCATCAGCTGTTTGTAAATCACCTCTCATCAGAAGGAGGTGGGGATTTAATAGCTGCTTAAACAGTCTCAGTTGCTGGGTCTGGTTTTGCTTGGTCTCAGGCTGTAACTCCAGAGCTCCAGCCTGGAGCTGGCAGAAGGAGGTGAGGGATCCCTGCAGTGCCTGAGGTGGCTGCTGGCTGTGCCCAGGGTTGCAGGGTCCCTGTGGAGGGGTGCTGTGGGCCAGTGAGTGTCACAGGGTGCTGGGCTGAAGCACATCTTCCAGGTATTTACCTTTCCTCCAAGAACAGTGAAACAAAAGGGTTTTGTTTAGCCCAGAGTTCTGATCTGTGGGTTCCCAGGTTTGCCTGCAGCCCCACTCTGTGCTGGGTGTGCTCGGGGCAGCTCCTGCTGCCTGTGCTGGCACGGCCAGGGTGTGGAATCACCCCAAAACCATACCCTGGGGGCACATGGGGGTGATTCCCCTCACTGCTCTGCCAAGGCTGTCCTTAACTCCCCCTGAATGCTCTCTCTCCTTTAATGCATCTTTTTAAGTACTGGGTAATAGTGTTTTCTTTCTGGCAGAGACAAACAAGGGCTTTTAATAGGTCTTTTATTTTCTCTTCGTGCAGTTCCCTGGCAGTAACCTGACATTAGCTCCAGCATTTATTTAGGGTATTTATATTTTTATATGTGGGGACCTCAACACTGGGAAGCCAAGGGGTTTGATCAGGGTCACCCAAGAAATACGTGTTAAAGCTGGGACTTTTTCTGAACGCTGAGCTGACCTCTAGGCTTGGCAGAGAGGGAACATCTTGTTTGTCCCCTTTTAACTGAGCCAGACAGGGAAAGCAGAAAATCAAGGCTCTGTGGAAGGAAGCATATATTTAATTTGTGCTGTTTCCTGTGGGCAATTCATGCAGAGCTCGATGGCAGGATCTCTGCGTTCAGGAGCGTGAGGATGCTGCGTGCGGAACACACGGAGGCAAAGGAAATAAAGGAAATCTGACGGGCTGCTTCACCTCCGCGGGTTCCAGCGGCGCTGGGAGGTGGAAGCTGCCCTGCAGACCCTGCAGACCGAATGCTGGGGAGGCAGGGCAGGGCAGGCTGTGCTGTGCCGTGCGTGCCCCCTCCCCGGCAGCGGTGCGGGCGCTGCAGCTGGGGCTGCCCCGCAGCGCCTCTGTGCCCGCCTTGTGTGAGCAGCCCCAGTGTGCCGGAGCACAATGCTCCCTTCACTCCCCGGCAGACTGGAGGTCTAGACGCTCTCCCTGCCTTTTGTTGTCAGGGTCACAGGTTAGGGAGCGTTCCCAGCTCCTTTTTCCCTGCGCCGATCGGGGATCGCTGCCCGCACGGGGAGCTGCGCCGGGGCGCCCCTCCGGAGGGAGTCACCCCGCTACCCAAACACACTCAGACTTCAAATTATTGTGGCAGCTCCCAGAGAGAAATGTGCCTTTGAAAGGCAGCCCGGATCACCCCCACTCCAGCTCTTGCCGGCACAGATGCTCAGCTGACACCAGCTAAATAGAAACCTTTTAGCTCTTGCCAGTAAGTCTGGAGCAAACTGCCAAAAAGCATCGAGGACCAAGACACAAAACCAAGTCAGGCCCGAGCAAAGTACTTGCAAAGGAAGGATGGAACTGATGTGTTCTGTCTCTTGATCTTTAGCACATGAGGTGCTTCAGTTTCTGGGTTGGTTTTTTTTTTTTTCCTAAATACAATGGTGGCATTTTAAAGGTTTTCAGATAAAAAGTAATTCCCCTAGCAACAAAGGGAAGGTTTTTCCCTTAGTGCAGGCTTTTTTAAGCATTTCTGAAATTTTCCTTCCCCCTTAAAGACAAGTTTGGCTGAAGGAGACATTTTTAGTGGCTTTTAGACACATTTAGAGATGAGACTTGTACCTGTGATGTTTCCCCTGCCCCAGCCCACCCCTGTCAGCCTTGCCCTGGCTGCAGCCCCTTGTCTGGAGAAGGGAGGTGTAGAGGAGGAAATGGTTTGATAAAGAAGTTAGGAACAACTTTTTTCTTCTTCCTGGCAAGAAGACATAACAAAAAAATTGGCAGGTTCATGCTTTTTAATATTGAATTAAAATCTATTAAATAGTCACAGGGAGCCAAAACCTGAAATTGCTGTTAGGCACTGGTCTTGGTGAAGTGAAATGCTTCTGGATCTGGCTCACTTTTGCATTTTGTGTGTGTGTGTGTGTTTGTATCGTGTGTGAAGAACGAGTCTATGAAGCTCAGATAGAGGTTTTAAATAGCAATAATGCTGGCAGCTCTTTCTCCCTGAATCCAGGGCTATTATGTGTCTGGCTCTTGCCAACATGAATTGCAGAGGAAGTTCATGTGAACTCCCTGGCTGATTTGACAGCTGCACGGCCATGGTGGGTTCAAAGCCCAGGCACTGTTGAGCAGAAGTAGTGACAATTTTTTGGTGTTTCTTCTTTTCAGAGGGTGAGGATGGACCAGGGGAGCCTGTTTCCCACCCCAGTCCTGGCACAGGCAGGGACGGGCACATTTAGCTGTGGTGGCCCAGCTTCTTCCCCAAAGCTTTATCTGTGGTCCACATGCACTCTCAGGGGGATGTCACTGATTTGTGCTGCCTGGGGGACATGAGGGGGACACAGACCATCCCACCAGCAGTGGTAGAGACCACAGAGCCCCCAGACCTGTCCCTGTGGGAATCCTGGTGCACCTGTGTGCAGAAGTTTGGGGTTGATTCCTCTGCAAGCCCACAGTGCAGCGAATGGTGCTGCTCGTACGGGGCGTGGGGGGAAATAATGGTACATTAAACTCTCTGTAAGGGAAGAAAAGCATCCAGCCCCATTCTTTACTGCTCATTTTGGTAATTTCTTCCAGATAACCTACACATCTGTGTCAGTGCAATTAAAGCAGAAATTCTGTCTAATGAACAGTTGTAGCCCTTGGGCTATTGCGGAATGAACAATGAAGTTGGAAACAGTCTTATTAAAATAATAATTAAGAAACAAGGGTTGGGAGACAGAGGGAGGTGCAGATGAGGTGGTGGTGGGATGTCACAGGGTGAGGAGCCGAGAGGAGCTGGATTCAGGCTGGTTCTGGACTGCCAGGGGTGGCTCCCACCGTGACCCTGCCCTGTGGAAGGGACTGGGCAGTGAATTGGGCCCAGGGCTGGGCACAGGGCCGTGCCAGGGACACTTGGCTGTGCCATGTCACAGCACAGCAGTCTCAGGCCAGTCTTGCCCTGGGGTGGAAGTGTTGGCCTGCAGTGCCTGTGGTCTGGCCCTGTCACGGCAGCGTTTCCCCTCCTGTTCAGCACATCAGTGATTTCGCCTCTGTATTTTATTTTGAGGTTTTTTGGTTCTTCAACAATTGCTAAAGTTCAGAGAGGAAGGAGAGTGTTTCTTGTGTTAGGATTATATTTTTTGGTTTTTTTTCCAGAAAACTATCCTTTCTCTGTAAAAAACCCAACACTCTGAACACCCACACAGTTCGCTTTAACTTTCTTTTCTTTTTTGCTTTCCTGAGGACTGGGACTGAGCAGGCTCAGCTGTGTCAGTGATAGGGACTGGCCAGTTTTTCTCATGTGATACAGTTTATTCTTTTATTTCTAAGTAAATAAAACCAAAAAATTTCGTTTCGGTGTTGTTAACCCCTGGGGTTATAATACTGTTTCTCCAGGAGTCATCATTTTATGGCAATAAATCAGTTAAAACTTGGAGCTGGCTTTTTCAAACTTAATACACTCCTGTTTAGAAATGCATGTGCTGCAGAAAGCCACTGACATCTCAGATTAATAAAATAAATTAAAAAAAAAAAAAGCAAATGCCATAAAAAAAGAGGCCAGACAAATCCCACTGGAATGATACATTGGAATGATTTTAGTGGGATTTATATCTTTGAACTGTGGGGGTTTTGTGGTTTTTTTCCTTTTGAAATGGTTGTGAACCAGAGTGATTACTTATCATTTTCATTTTAACTCCATCTGACAAATCGTTTTAGATGGAGAAAGCAATACTGCGTCTTTAAATGGCCACTCTGTCAGCGCATCTTGCAGGGCTTTAAATGCCCTTTGTTATCGCAGTCTAGACAGGACGCAGGCGGAATATTTGATATGTTATAAGGCAGAGATGTGACAAGGTTGAATTAATTTACTGGCTTATTTAAAGCTGAATTTCAAAACATTTTTCCTTACAAACTTGTTTTTTTTTCTCTCTCTCTATCCTATATTTTTTTTTCCAAGTTCGTGCAGTATGTTTCAACTGTTTAGACTGGGAGAGGAGACATTGGCTTACTGCAGCCTGCAGTACTTTAATTGCCCTTTTTATGACTGTCTAGACATCATGCAGATGCATGTTTGTGGTGAGAAGACATTTCCCCCTCTGGTTATACGATAGTCTGAAACCTTTACATTGCCTATCTCCTTACCCCCTCTGCCTCGGAATGCGCTTTGCTCCCTCCATCCCTGAAAATCACTTTTTCCCTCAGTTTTATTTTTTTGAAGGACGCTTCGGCCCCCGTTTTCCTGCTCTTTTCCCCATGCTGGCGTGCAGACGCTTGCCGGGGATGGAGGTGCTGGAGGGGATGGCTCTGGGTGTCCGGGGGTGTCCCCGCAGCCCTGTCCCTGCACAGCGACCACATCGGCGGGGCTTTCAATGGGTGCGGAGTTTTAGTTATGCAAATCGATGCATTAATTAACCCCGTTGCTATAGCTACTGCTTTATTGTTGAACGCAGTGAAAAGGGGACAGGCTGTGTCCGTGGATAATCCTCCCGTCGGTGCTGTGCCCTCTCCCGCCCCGGTGCGGGGCAGCTGCCGCCCGCATCCCGCAGCCCCATCCCGGGCCGGGCAGGTGGCGGGGCCGGCGTGGGCCAGCCGGGGCTCCGCCGCCTCCCCCGAGCTCTTTGTGGGCGCTGACCCGCGGGTCGGCTCCCCGCAGCCCCCCTGCCCCGTGGATCTGGGGATGGGACGGGGGAGCGGGACAATGGGGCGGCAGGAGGGACGCAGATGGGCCGGGATGGGGATGCTCGGGATGGCAGAGATCCCTGGGATGGGGATGGTGATGCTCAGGGAGGGCAGGGATCTCCGGGATGGGGATGCTCTGGGATGGCAGGGATCTCCGGGATGGAGATGTTTGGGGAGGGCAGAGATCCCCGGGATGGGGATGTTTGGGGAAGGCAGGGATCCCCGGGATGGGGATGTTTGGGGAAGGCAGGGATCCCCGGGATGGGGATGCTCTGGGATGGCAGGGATCCCCGGGATGGGGATGCTCGGGGATGGCAGAGATCCCCGGGATGGGGATGGGGATGCTTGGGATGGCAGAGATCCCTGGGATGGGGATGCTCGGGATGGCAGAGATCCCTGGGATGGGGATGCTCAGGGAGGGCAGGGATCTCCAGGATGGGGATGTTTGGGGATGGCAGGGATCCCCGGGATGGGGATGGGGATGCTCGGGGAGGGCAGGGATCCCCGGGATGGGGATGCTCGGGGATGGCAGGGATCCCCGGGATGGGGATGGGGATGCTCGGGGATGGCAGGGATCCCCGGGATGGGGATGGGGATGCTCGGGGATGGCAGAGATCCCCGGGATGGGAATGCTCGGGGATGGCAGGGATCCCCGGGATGGAGATGCTCGGGGATGCTTGGGATGGCAGAGATCCCTGGGATGGGGATGCTCAGGGAAGAGGCAAAGCACCCCAGGATGGGGGGTAGGGATGCTTGGGAAAAGTGGCAGAGCACCCCAGGATAGGGATGGAGATGGGGATGCTCGGGGATGCAGAGCACCCTGGGATGGGGATTTGGTTTTTTGGGGATTGCAGGGAACTCCAGGATGAGGATGTTCAGGAAGGGCAGGTGAGCCCAGCCCTGTTCTTGGCCCCAATCCCCATCTGTGCCTGGCCTTTCTCTTTGTGTGCACCCTAAAACCTGCACATGCAGAACCCCCCAATGAAACAGACTTCCCAGCAGATCTGCTGTGGGAGGTAAAACCTTTCTCAGGCTGTTGCTGCAGCTGAGGTGGAAGTAAATTTATTACCTTTAATTTTGTCAGATTTGGGGCGGTTGTACTCACCTCCCCCATTCACTCTGGTGTGTGTATATATATATATATATATAAAAATACAATTTTTTTCACATCTCTGTGAGAGTGTGCACATGCATTCGCTCCCATCTGGTGGCAGCGATCAGTTCAGTCCAGTTCAAGAACTGAACTTGAATCCTGCAGTGACCAGACACAGTGTACCTTGTCTGGGCATTTGCATGCATTTTGCATATTTTTTCCCTGCAATGCATAATTTTGCCTGTAACTTAAGATTGTCCTTGTTCCCTGGGAGTAACTTGCCTTGTGAAAGGTCACTCCTCTGGCGAGCGGGAGCTGCAGAGTGGCACAGATGATAACTGGGTGCTTGGGAAGGGGCAGGGCAGGGAGTGTTTCCCGTTTTTTGGCCCTGGACCGTGCTGAGGAAATCCGGTCGCAGTTGCAGCCCTGTCGTGACCCGTGTGGCTTTGGCCAGCTTGCTCAATCTGGGTTTCAACACCCGTCTGCGAGCCAGGGCAGCCGCTGTGGCACTGCTGCCCGGGCCTGTGTGTCCTGGAGCCCCTGGGGGAGCTGCAGCCTCGGGACAGGGGCACGGCAGGGTCCCAAAACCGTTCCCAAATGTCAAGGGGCTCCTTGGGGACGTGCTGGTTGATAAGGGAGGTGGTGCGAGGGAGCCATGCTGGCATGGAGTAGAAATGCAGGAAGAGCACAGGTTACCCAGCTGCAGTTTGGGCTGGTTTGTGGCTTTTCTGCGCCTCAGTCGTGTCCCTGAGCGTGGTGCTGGGTGTGAGTTGATGGGTGCCGTGCTTGTGGCAGCGAGGCACAGGCACTGCTGCTGTGTCTGTCTCACTCGAGGTGCCCCTGCAGGAGCACTGGTCCCACAGGACTTGCTGGGCACTGTGACAGGGGCTGGGTGGCACTGGGACACCTGGAGCTGCTCTGGGCTCTGACAGGGTCATGTCTGGGCACTGTGACAGGGGTTGGGTGGCACTGGGGCACCTGGAGCTGCTCTGGGCACTCACAGGGTCATGTCTGGGCACTGTGACAGGGGTTGGGTGGCACTGGGGCACCTGGAGCTGCTCTGGGCTCTGACAGGGTCGTGTCTGGGCACACTGGGAATTGACCAGTGGATGGTTTCCCCAAGAATAAGTGGAAATGGAAACTTTCTGGGGGACAGCCAGGGTGGAGAGATGCCTGGTGAAACGTGGTGTATTCAGCATTTGTTCAGCTGGGAGAGGCTGTGTCTGATGCTGATGGCATCCACAAACCCCCATCTGCACACCCCCGTGCCGTCCGCGCTGTGTCACACACAGAGCAGGACAGCCTGTGCCATCTCCCTGCCGTGCTCCTTTCTGTGTGCACAGCAAGTGCAGCCTGCTGGCTCCTCGTGACCTGCAGCATCCAAGGCTCCCTGTTGTGCTGCTCTGGGTGACAAATGCATCCCCCATTCCTGGGTGTCCCCGTGGCAGCAGGAGGAGGGAGCAGCTCCGTGATGCAGCTGAGGGAGGCTGCAGGTGCCCTGTGAGCACCAGGCATCCCTTGCAGTGGGAGACAGGGCTGGGAGGAAGCTGGAATCAGAAATCCAATCCCTGTAATTGCCATTTGCTTTCTGGAGAGGGGGCAAAGCCCTCCCTGCGTGGAGCACTTGCTCTCCTTGGAGCGTCCGCGTCTGGCAATTTGTCTGTCGAAACAGATGTGGGCAGCGACAAACATCTATTTCTATAACTAGAAACAAATTTGGTAATTGCCTCTTTCAACAGGACTTGCTCAAGCAGGAAATGAAATTCCTAAATGGCAGTTAGCAAAAGTATTTATAGCTAAGTTCATAAATGAGATGTGCTTTCCTTTGTCATGAGTTTCTGCTGGGTGGAAGGAAAAAAAAAACCTCTACAGTAGCAAGCCACATATTGATCAGGAGTGTTTCCAGGGCATACGAAAATACTTATTTATTAATGTGTTTATTTTTACTGGCTGTTAGAAATACCCCTGACAAACAAAACCTGTTTGGTCTTTCAGGGTCAGCTGGTGGGGTTTGATCCGGATATTGTGTGCTGTGTTTTTTCACTCATTATTTGGTAGATGTTTTTCCTGGCCCAGGCTATTTATGACTGCAGATGGTAAAATCTTGTTCTTGTGTCCCTCTCTCTTGGTGCTCTTGTTCAAAGGGATGGGTGATGTTCTGCCCTCCCCCCTGCCCAAACACCATCAAGGCCTGATGCTATTGTGCTTCCTCTTGGGAAGCAGGAGGTGTTTTGGATCTGCTCAGCTTGGTGGGGGCCATGAGCTCTGCTCAACCTTTTCTAGTGAGCAAGCAAATTTACCTGTCTTTTAAGTGCAAAATCAAAATGACTTTATTCTTTTAATCCAGTTCAGCTGTTCTCACCCTGGGAGTAACTTCAAAAGCCATGTACTCTTTCCAGTCATCTCGGTAGGCTGGGATCAGCCTGACTGTGTGTGAAATACCTCATCTAAAAATCCTGGAAAAGGGGAGGGTGAAAGAAGTAGGCAGAGAAAAGAGAGAAGGGGTTGGCATAAGCAAGATTTCAGAGAGCTGGTGTGTCCCAAAGAACCTTGTTAGTTCTCCCTGCTCTGAGGGAGCTGTTTCATGTCTCCAGGAGTTTCTCTAAACAAGTGTCCGGCTGACAGGTCTCTGCTCAGAGCCCAGAGCGTCCTGGCTGACAGAGCTGCTGACCCCAGCTCTCACATTTGCCATTTCCCTCTAAAAGCTGAGTTCTGCCATGCTGATCCTGCCCCTGTGGCCCTTGGATGTGTGTCCCACTCCTGCAGCTGCCACCAAGGTCACCTTCTGAAAACAGGCCCAGTGGTGCAGCCAGGACAGTTGCTTTGGTTTTTAAGCACCAAAAAATGTTCTGAGGCCCAAGCAGTGTGATATTTCTGTGACTATTAAGCATGAAGTAAGGCTGTTTCCTTTAAAACAAACAAAAATGGGGGTGGGAGGATAAGGCCATCATCTGCCAGTGACTCAGAGGATGTGATGCTTGATTACCTGGGTGACATCTGAAAAAAAAGAACTATATTAAACACAGTTACAGCCCAAAGCTTGGCACTATGAACAGGACTTCTTGAAGCTCTATTCCCTGTTTTCCAGCAATGTTTTTATTTCAACTGGCTCCTTTTCTGAGTCTCACTTGCTCCCTGCCCTCCTGCCCCATCTCAGCCTGTCCTCACAGGCTTGCACAGTATCATTTCTGCTCACTGCATCAGGATTGACTGTGCTGAATCAATGAAGTTTAGCTGTTAACTGTACTGATGATGCATGAAACAGGCCCAAAATTATCTATTCCCTGCTGTCCTGCCTGTTGTCACAGGCCTGATCCTGCTTCCTTTGCTGTTGCTGCAGCTTCAAGGTGCTGCCAGTCAGTGCCAGCAGCAGCACTATCAATATTGAGATCATATTCTGTATCTTCCCCTGCTCCCTTGTAAACAAATACAATTGTTGACAATCTGATGGGCCCTTCTATCTGGTTTTATGGGGGTATTAGGAGACAAATGTAGCAGATGCTAATACAAAAATAGTGCAGTAATGACTTTGCCTGCTCTGATTGTTTCTGAGATGACCCAGCAGATGAGCGAGGGTGAGTAATCTGCCATCTGAAGTTCTTTGTTCTTTCATCTCTTCTCTTCTCTGCTGTCCACAGCCTCTGAAAGGGAGAACACTCTTTAATATGTGTGTGTAAAAATGTGTAAGAGTGTGTGAGAGAGTTTGTAAGAGAGAGTAAGAAAGTGAGTGTGTTGAGTGTGAGGTTTTTTTCAACTTTTTTCCTTAGGAGTTATGGCTAGTGCAGCTACATTCCTTCATCTTAGCTGTTATCTCCTGAGTAATTTCACTTTTTCTCGTCACTTCTCACATGATACACAATTCCAGTACCTACAGAAATTGTAATTGAAGCTCAGGGATGACTGGTTTGACCTGCAGATGTGTGTTATACCTGGCTGAAAGCCCAGGTCATCTTGGCTGGGACCTTGCCTCTAAGCTGTTCTGTCCACCTGTAAATGATGCTGGATTGTCTGGAATGATTGCAGCAAAATACAGGTTTTGGTTTGGGGTTTTTTTTCCTCCTTTATACTTGTGGTGGTTTGGAGAGTTTGTCTTCTGCAGAGATACTCTGTGTGGAAGGAAGGGCATTAATAAAGTTTATAGGAAGCATTTTATGAACTGAAATGTAGCTGTAAAAGGCAAGGCAATGCATTTAAAGTGTAACCCAGCCTCACCTCCCCTGCGGCTGTAAGGGTGCTCCCAGCATCACCATTGACTCAAATCACTCTCTGTCCTTGTAAATATATTAATTAATTTGAACCTGTGGGTGCCAGTATTTTGTGGGTGCCAGTGTTCTGTTTGTAAGGACTCTGGGAAGCTCCCAGGTGCTCCTTCCTGCAGCATCTCCTGTGGAGCTGTGAGCAGGGTCTGCAGCATGCCAGCCCTCAGTGAGGGACCCACACATAAATCCAGAAATCTGAGACACTCCAGAGCTTCATGGTCCTGGTGACTGGGCAGCAGGGTGGGCAGTGTGACCGTGTTCACAGGGGTGTGAGGATGAGGGGAGAGACGAGGATCTGACTCCATGTTTCAGAAGGCTGGTTTATTACTTAATCATATATATTATATTAAAACTATACTAAAAGAATAGAAGAAAGGACTTCATCAGAAGACTAGCTAAGAACAGAAAAAGAAAGAATGAATAACAAAGGCTTGTGTCTCGGACACTGTGATTGGCCATTAATTAGAAACAACCACATGAGACCAATCACAGATGCACCTGTTGCATTCCACAGCAGCAGATAACCATTGTTTACATTTTGTTCCTGAGGCCTCCCAGCTTCTCAGGAGGAAAAATCCTAAGGAAAGGATTTTCCATAAAAGATGTCTGTGACAGGGCAGCAAGAGCTTCCTGTAAATACAGGGGAGTGGAGTGCACAGGCTGTGGAAGTGCAGAGTGCCCATCTCTCATTCATACATCTCCACAGCCCCCTTGTCCGAGGCCATGCGTGGCTTGAAGTGGCAAGTGAGCAGTGAAGATGAGGAATGGGAGGTGACAAGTGTTCTCCTTGGTCACGAACAGCCCGTTTTGGGGTGCTGAGGGAAGTGCTGACTTGCAGAAGGGCTGCACGCACGGCGCCCGGCTCCCGGAGCTGCCGCGTCTAGACGGAAAACACGGAAAAGCAGGTTGTGTCACTTCAATGTGATGTCTGAACCTGTTAGTTTGAAACGTATTCTGGAATAAAAATTATGCAAAATTAAATTAGTGTGACCTTGCTTTGCATTTGGAGGCGGAATATGCCCATCTTGTAAAGCCTAGTGCATTTATAACACTTCCCTTGGGGAAAATTACAGAGAGAAATGGAATGAGGTCTCTTCTAATTGAAAAGTGACAATGATTAGGAAGCCAAATACAAAATGTGTTGAGTATTTTTTTTCTTGTTTTGTTGTGTGTGTGTTTTTAAGAATACCAGTAGAATTATAAATTATGTGCTTTGCAGTTTGGCTTGTTTTTCATTCCCCAAAGGCTTTTTATTAGCATAGCAGCTGAATTGCACTTGTATAATAGCATATTAACTCAAACTTTGGGTTTTTAATGATCTTTCTTCATTAGTTTGACTGAGCTGCTTGGATAAAAATCTTACTGAGCATATCCAGCTTTCCAGTGTGTTGGGTTTGTTTTCCCTTCTGCAGAAAAGAAGCCCGTGAAGACAAGTTAAAACAGAGGGAGA
Source organism: Zonotrichia albicollis (assembly GCF_047830755.1). Taxonomy (NCBI): domain Eukaryota; kingdom Metazoa; phylum Chordata; class Aves; order Passeriformes; family Passerellidae; genus Zonotrichia; species Zonotrichia albicollis. The sequence continues at coordinate 13,049,732 of NC_133835.1, forward strand.
GCTGGCAGAAACTTTGGTGCCTCGAGTGGATATGAGTCTCTTGAAACATGAAAAGCACAAATTGAGTGTGTGTGTGTGTGTGTAGGGGGGGTGGTTTGTTTGCTTTGACTTTTATTTTATTTTTTCCAAAGGCCAGATTGGGCAACCTGAGTGTTCTTGGGATTAAAGCAGGATGGGTTTGCTCCTGGGCATGGTAAGGCTGGGCTGCTGCTCAGAGCCTGGGCTTGGGGTAGGGATGGGGCAGGAGGAGCATCCCAGCTGGAAAGCAGCATCCCCTTTGTTCTGGTGATCATCCTGGGGCACCTCTGCCTGTAATCCTCAGTTACAGCAGTCCCAGGGCCCTGAGCATGGATGACACACTGGTGTGTTGTCCCAGATGCTGATGGAATTCCCATCCTTTCTTCTGCTTCAGGCTCTGCTGGTTCTGTGTCTGTGTGTGCAGGAATTCTGGTTTAGGTCATTTGTAAGGGCACACCTTGTGTGTTCCTTCCTGGGAAGGAATTTCCTGGGCCAAAACTTCACCTGTGTCACTGAAGCATCAGGAGCAATTTAGCAAGGTTTGGTTCATTTAAGGCATCTCTTGTCCTAGCAAAGGAACTTTCCTTTATTGCTACTTTGGCCTTGTTTTTCTTTAGAAATATAACCCTTTTTAACAGAAAAGGAAGTTTTTCATCACCAGCTTCATTTATACTTTTTCTTGTGTTTTCTTACCATGGCCAAAGCACATGCTGCATTTTGAGGCTGAAGTGACTCATCTTCTTAAAAACATTTAGGGTTTTTTTTGCTTACTTTTTTCTTTTCCATAATGATTTGTGCAAGAGGGCCCTGTTCCAGCCAGTTCCTCCAGCACAGGGGCAGCTTTTGGGTCCCACAGATGAGCTGTGCTGCTTTGGGGCCGGATCAAATTTATGGGATTTGGTTTTCTTCCATGCTGTTCCTCTCACAGTGGCACTGGGTGACTTGTTTGGGTTGATGTGAAAGACCCAGAGCTTATCTAGCATTTTTAAGGCAAAACTCCTGTACAATGTTTGGCTTTTAATCCCTCTCTTCCCACCCTGTGTGCAACCTTCCAGAGGAGAGGCAGCTCCATTTTAGGGGTGCTGGAAGGATCTGGGCTCAAAGTCCCTCACCCATCCAGCTCTAAGTGCCAGATAAGGCTCCTGCTTTCAAGGCATAATTCTGCTTTCTGCAGGCAGTGGGCAGAGCTGGTGGAGCATTTTGGGCAGTGGCAGAAATAGCTGCTGTTTAGCAGAAAGAGCTCCAAGGTAACTGGCAGCACTCACCACCTGGACTGTTTTCTTGACATTTATTTGCTTTTACTGGCACTCAGATGCCACCTGTCAGGAGAAAACTTTCCATTAAAAAAAAAAAACAACAAAAAAACCTAATAAATTTGCCTGACTCAGCAGAAGCCACCCCAGCTGGTGTGAGTGGTGCCCTTTGAGGTCTGATGGGCCTTGCTGTGTGCCTGCAGATATATATGTGTGTGTCTGTATAGATTAAATATAGATGGCAGCATCCATGATAGCTTAGGGCACGGCTTTCCCAAACTGGATTTTATAGCTGTCGCTGCTGAGAAGCAAACAAGCTGTAAATCCCCAGAATGATTGAATTTTGCTGTCTGGCCCCTCCTTTGTGCTGGGTACTGGAGTTGCTGCTGCCCAGTCCTGGGCACTGCTGGCCTGAAGAGAAATGAAGGGAGTGACTGAGCAGTTTGGGAATGGCATGTACTCCCTGGGCACCAAATTCATGGAAATAATGACCCAGCACAATGTTTGCCTCCAGTGCTCAATTTTCCTAAGCCTCAGAGAGGTGTGAGGAATTATTTCCTTAGGAAATTTTAGGAGCGACTCCTCACTGCCTGCCTCCTGCCAAGTGTCTGCAGAGTTAGCTGGATAGTCTGTTGTTTGCTTGTTGTGTTTGTTTGGAGGGGTTCTGGCAGTTTTCCTTTCTGCCAGTTGAAGCCACTCAGGCTGCCACTGTCAGCTGGCCGAGCCCTGAGCTGTCTGGAGCTGTGGGATGTGGCCCCCTGGCAGAGCATGGCACCCATCTGGCATCTCACCCCAAGGCAGGAGCTCTGCCCCCCTGCTTCTGCTTCCTGTGGTGGGTGGGCAGCCTGGGAAATGGGGGCTGCCACTGCTGCTGGGCTGGGCTGTCCCCTGGGCCACCCCTGTCTGCCCTGGGACAGAGGGAATGTGTGATGTGCAGGGATGTGCCGAGGAGGGCTCAGTCCTGGCCTCCCCGCAGGAAGGAGTAGTGGTGATGGGAAGAGAAATGCAGAAATTTAGCTGAACTGTTTCATTGGGATGAATTCTGTTGGTTCATGGCTCTGCAGCCCCAAGAGAGGCACATGAGGCACTGGGATGCTCCTGGCTTTGTGACACCCAGGAGGTCTTTGGGAAGTCCAGTCTGTGCTGCAGCTGGGAAACACTCTGCAGTGTAGATTGTCTGCAAAGATCCCTCCTGGAGAGTCTTCTGTGACACTGAAAAAGTGAATGGATGAGGTTTTTGTGGGCTCAGGGCACACAGAGCCCACGTGTGAAGCTGTGGCAGGAAGGGTGCAGCGCTGCCAGTGTTGTCTCAGCCACTTCAGTTGTTGTTGTGCTCATTACCTGCTGCTGTTCCTGATGGCTCAAATCTGTCTGTCTCTCTTGCAGCGGAGCTGGAGTTTGTACAGATAATCATAATCGTGGTGGTGATGATGGTGATGGTGGTGGTGATCACGTGCCTGCTGAACCACTACAAGCTCTCTGCGCGCTCCTTCATCAGCCGGCACAGCCAGGGCAGGCGGCGCGACGAGAACCTCTCCTCAGTAAGTCACACCCTGCTCCTCAGCCACACAGGCCAGGTTGTGTTGGGCCTTGGCATCATCTGTCTCTGTTATGGGGGTGAAGGGGCATTTTTGGGGTGCCTCTGGCTCTTTAGGATGCTGTGTGTATGGACAGCCATAGCTTCTGCCTTTGCCCTGTGCTTTGCAATTTGGATTTTGCATTAGTGAAGGGACTGCACAGGGATGTTCTTGGCATGTCCTGCTCCTGAAACCACCACCCCCAGCTGGTTGGGGTTCATCTGCCTTGGTTTAGCAGTCCCAAACTACCCAGTCCTTTGGCTCCGGTTGTCTCAAGGGTCTGTATAAAAACTTCCTTGGCTGCCCTGCAGAGAGCAGGAAATCGTGAGTGACATTAATTTGCTGCAGTTTTCACCAGTGCTGCAGCCATTACTGTGGTGGAAAGGGCAGAAATCACTTGTCAGCCAGACCAGCAGAGATCTCTCCAAGGGGATGTGCGAGAGGCTCTCTTAACCCAGGCTCCCAGCTCCATAAAAGCCTGAGGAGAAATGTGTGAATTGTACCTCTGACAGGGATTTGAGGGGAAGCCTCAGCAGCCTCAAGGCAGATGTTGGTTTCTGCAGTTTCCTCAAATGTAGTGGCTCAGAGAGACTTAGAAGGATGTATAGAGAAAAGACATCACATTTTCTTGGAGGGGAGCATGTACTGTTCACTTGTGCCTCCCCGGCTTTGTCTTCAGTGCAGGGATGTCTTGTACAGATATTCTCTTTTTTAGCATTCACCCTGAAGGGTCTTAGAACCCTTTAAATGGGGCTCCCTCAAGGTCACTGCTGCCTGCCCCCTCCTCTGCAGGCTGGACACACCACTGGTGCTGTGTGCTGCTCTGTGTGGGGCTGTGCCCCCTGAATCAAATCCATACTTGCTGCAGGAAAAAGATTGAATACAGAGATTGCTCAGGGGTCCTTTCTTCTATTTTTCCATTTTCTTTCCTCTATTATTTTTTTTTGCGAGGGATATCTAAGATCTCTCACTAAGCCTGCCTTCAGTGCCATTGCAGGCTGCCCGGGGCTGTCCCTCGTAGCTGCTGTTTTGTCACACACCACACACTGCAGACAGAGGTCCCTTCTTGTCCCTTCTTGGCTGCTTTTTGAGGGGGATGCCCCGTGGGAAGGAGAGCTGTGCCAACCCCAGCCCCATTAACCCCTTGTTGTGTGGGCTGTGAGCGCTGGGCTGTGATCCCAGCTCAGGCTCTGTTCCTGCTGCAGTGGGATGGAGTGCTGGGAATGCCTGATCCCACGGGATGCTGATCCCACGTTAAAGCAGCTGGTGTGAGGGTGGAGATGGCTCAGGCACCTCCTGCTTTGGGGCTCAGAGCCCAGCTCCCCACACACATCCCAGCTCCACCCGGAAATCTTGTGTTCCTCGTACGGTCCCGTGCACCCGCTGCCAGCAGCAGCAGGGTGTGGGCATCCGAGCACATGAGTTATTAAAAATAGCAGAAACATTGTTTGCCCATGTTCAGATTCTTTCACTGTATTATCATGTCCAGAATGTTTTACCTGCACCATGCCAAATGCGTCATTTTGTATTTTCAAAGTTCAGCTCAAGCCCTCTTTATTTTAATGCAGTCATTTCTGTGTTCTTAAGTGGCCGGCATTTTTATTTTCTTTAAAAAGAGTTCAGAAGGGTAACACAGAAAGAAAAGAGAAAATGACCAAAAATTTCAGATTGAATGAAAAATCGACTCTTTAAAAAACAATTCCTTTTCCCCCTTTATTGTCTTTTTCTTTTAAATTTTACCAAGCCAAAATTTTTAGCCATTTTTTGGCTCAGCCCTGTTACTTATCCAGCCTTCAGACACATCAGTGATTAAATGGCTTTCCAGCAGTGTTTGACCTCTGTGCATCTGCTCAACCCCAGTGAGGATGTGGAGTTTTCAAAACCTTTTTTGGAGCTAAGGAGAGAAATAGGAATGTATCATTTTGGGGTTATTTTACATTTTTCCCATCTTTATGGTTGTTCCCCATCTCCTGCCCCGTCCATGCTGTGTGTACAGCACTGCTCATTACAGGGGATCCGGCATAATAATCACCTGAAAGGCAGCACCTTTGGTGTCTGTCAGTGGAAAACAGTCTGAAGGAGGGCTGGAGCCTGGCAGGCAGAGGCCACGCTGGGCTGGATGCTGCTTGATGCAATCCATTAAACTTGCACTGAACTTTTTAAATCCCAAACTTCATTTTGGTGTCGTGACCGCAGACGGGCACTGGAGCTGCATTCGCGCTTTTCATCTGCTGAAATATTAAAGCAGTTCATCCCATGGTCAGGGTGCTGCTGGGGCTGCTGGAGTTGTCCTTTTTTTGTTGCTGCAGCTCAAAAATTACAGCTGAAGGAGAAATTAATTTCCCTAAAGGGTTTTTTAATGCGGCTCTCACTGGCAAGCAGTTTTTGTATTGCTTCATGCGTTTCTCCATCACCGTTCTTGCTGTACTTAAACTCTTGTCTCCTCATGACAAGCACCTTTGATTTTCCAGAACTAAGAATATTTAAGAAATGCTACTGATAACTTTTTTTTCCTTTTAAAATGGCACTTTCTCTGCACCTTTGTGACAGTGGTATCCCACTCCCCCAAGAAACAGTACCTTTGTGTCCCCCAAAATAGAAAATGAGTCTTCCTGAAGGCTCAGAGACTTAATCTGTACCATGCAGCTTTACAGAGAAAATTCTCTGACATCACTAAAACAAGTAGTTCTAAAAAAAGTTGAAGATTGATGTCTAAAAAGACATTTTAAAGTAATTTTAGGTTCTGCAGCAAGTCCTGCAATACTTGATGAGGCTTTTACAGCTGTGTTGCTCCCAAGACAGCAGAATCTCACCTTTCATTTCAGAAACCTGTGGCTTTCTAGGCTGTTCACTGTTGAAATGGATTCAAGTCCTAAATATTCTGAAAATCAGAGGTGGGTGAGGAGAGGCTGAGGATCTGCAGTGATGTTGCTCCTGCAGTTTTGCTTGGTTCATTGGGGCTGTGGAGCCATCCCAGGGCCAAAGTAAAGGCTAAAAGCAGGGATGTATCCTGTCCTGAGGCTTTGCCCTCCTCTGACTACTGATTTCCAGCACTTTTAATTCTGCCATGGAGTTTTTAGGGGAGCTGAGCTGCTCCCCTGATGGGTTCATGGTAGTGTGTGAGGCAGAGGTTGGTTTTGGGGAGCGCTGGGTGCCTTTGGTGGATCACCCATGGGCACAGGAGTCCTGAGAGAGGTGGTTAATAATGGCTGCAGAACATGGGGCTCCTGTCTGCTCCTCCTCTCTCTGCTCATCCCATTTAATGCTCTTTCTGCTACTCTTGCATCTACGTGTTGCCCAGGGCATCATTCCTGGACCTCATCTGTACAAACAGATGACTGTGTGTGAGCCAGAGCTTTGGTTCCAAACACATGGGCAGCATCTTGGTGAGGCTGTGGCTGCCTGGGCACTCGGGGTAGGGCGTGTTTGGGGTGGAGCAGCCCTGCCCATCCCCTGCCAGGGCTGGGAAGCACCAGGAATCTCAGCAGCCACCCTCGTGGGAGCTGGCTGACATCACTCCCGGGAAAGGGGGGAGCAGATGGGATATTGCCATGGCGCTGCCCACTGCCAAGTTAAATATAAAACATCTAGCAGAAGGCAGCGGGGTACTCGCTGCTCAGGAAGTCTGCCACGGGGGCACGGCAAAGTAAACACAATTTTGGGAGTGCTTCCCGCTCCTGCCCACTGCTGTGGTGTCCTTTGGGATGAGGTGACAGGCTGGCAGCGCCTGTGGTGGCTCTGGAAATCCTCCCTGGGCCCTTTGGTGTCAGTTGGAGGTGAGGATTTGTCCTGTGGCACATGCAGTTCCTCTTGGATCATTTGGCTGCTGGGGGAGATCGACTGCAGACTCTCCCTGCAGGCAAGAAATCCGTGTAAAATGGACCAGACTAAACAGCCCATGCCTGTGTAAACAATTGCATGGTGGAGTGCCGAGGTCTGCAGTGAAATAGGGCTGTCCTGCTCAGGAAGGGCCATGGGGCTGCAGCTCAGCCAGCACATTGCCCAGCTGTGGCCAGGGAGCTGCTGGCATTGTGGCATTCACCTCTGCTCCTCAAGGGGCTCCTCAAAACCCCTTGGAGAAGGGGGAAGGCTCTGGGCAGTCTCATTTCCATTTAAATCGCTGATTTCCTTACACTGGCACCAGCCCTGCCTCGAGGTTTGTGTGCAGAGCTCAGCTTCAAAGCCCAGAACCTGATGGATTCTCTCTGTACCTGACACCCCGTCCTATGCCAAAGGAAAAAATACATTCCAGCATTGGGGAAAAATGAGAAAACGGGAGGGTGGGGTATATAATGGGTGATTTCTCTGGAGATTTTAATGTGGTGCTGGTGCTGTGTTTGGGGCAGGTAGAGAAATAGGAGTTCTCATAGGAGGAAGGTGTGTGGTTTCCTCAGACCAGCCTCTCAGTGCAACACTTAAAAGGAAAAATGGGGTTTCTTTTTCCCTTGGCATTTTTTTTTCCACTGGTGCTAAATACTTCTGCCTGTGCCTGGCTTACTAGTGCCAGAACTGGAGATTCACCTGCAAGGAGCTGGGAAGTTCCAAGTTATAATTACAAGCCTTCTGGCTGTTTTCCTCCAGCTCTGCCTGCCAGAGGGATGTTGCTATATGTGAATATTAGCAATATTTAAATATTGCAGTTCCTAAGGCAAAAAAGTCTGGGGTGAAGTGTGCATGCTCAGAGTATCACCAGCAGATGGGAGGAACCTTTGTTTGTTTGTTTTGATCATGAATTGTAAACTAGTCTCAGAGTTTGGGGGAAATTGTGGCTTCACCCTGCCTGGGGTTGTTGGCACTGAGGTTTGGATCTCAGGATCAGGGCGATGCTTGCAGTGTAAGAAAGCCTCTGCACTGCATTCCCTCAGTCTATTTAAGTCAAGGACCACTTACTCTTTGGAAAAAATACTCTGAAACCATCCTGTTGCTACAGAGTTTTTTTCTTTTTTTTTTTTTAGCCAAATCAAAATTAGTCTTAACATTTGGTTATTCACTTATTATCTTTATTTTCCCATGATGTCCGTGGTTGTGAGCATCAGAATGTGGGTGTGAGGGAGTTTTTTTTGGTTTGGTTTTTTTCTTGTTTTTTTTTTTTTTTTTTTTTTAATCTTGTCATTATTTCATGGAGCATTTTTTGATGTCTTGTGAATCACCCACGGCTCATGGATCACAAATTGAAAAATACTCCTCTGGCATGTTTGAACCAGGGAAAGAACCGTGCTGGGGGTGTGGGGGTGGCAGGGGGGAAGTCTGCACATGGGAGAGGGCTGTTTGGTAGTGCTGTTCTCATCATTCATTCTGCAAACCATCCATTAAATGGAGATGGAGGTGCAAGGGGAGGGAAGTTCTGCTCAGAAGGGGTGTTTTCAGTGGCCGTGTGGTGACACTGGAGCAGGTACCCACATGATGCCCAGCACACACGATCGCAGTTGGAGATGCTGGTTGGAGTTGGTGCAGGAGGGCAGGAACACATTGGTGGCAGTGTTTTCTCCAGGTGACACCTGGCACAGCCTGTTGACAGCAGGAGCTTGCACCCCTGGCATCACTCACCCACACAATGCCCAGCACACACGATCATAGTTGGACATGCTGGTTGGAGTTGGTGCAGGAGGGCAGGAACACATTGGTGGCAGTGTCCTCTACGTGACTGTTTGCAGCAGGAGCTTACACCCCTGGCATCGCTCACCCACACAATGCCCAGCACACATGATGGTAGCTGGAGATGTTGGTTGGGGTTGGTATGGGAAGGCAGGAACACGTTGGTGGCAGTGTCCTCTACGTGACTCCTGTTTGCAGCAGGAGCTTACACCCCTGGCATCGCTCACCCTGGCCTCTCTCTCCTTTCCCACGCAGGAGGGAAGCCTGTGGCCTTCGGAAAGCACCGTGTCGGGGACCGGCATAAGCGAGGTGAGAGCGCTGCCCGTCCCGCTGTCCCGCTGTGCGCCAGCACCTCCCGCCTCTCACCCCTCTCCTCTCCTGTCCTGTCCCTTCCAGCAGCAGATCTACACCCCGCGGCCCAGCGAGCGCCTGGCAGTGCCCTCCTTCCTGCAGAGGGACCGCTTCAACCGGTTCCAGCCCACGTACCCGTACCTGCAGCACGAGATCGACTTGCCGCCCACCATCTCGCTGTCGGACGGCGAGGAGCCGCCGCCCTACCAGGGACCCTGCACGCTGCAGCTGCGCGACCCCGAGCAGCAGATGGAGCTCAACAGGGAGTCCGTGCGCGCGCCCCCAAACAGAACCATCTTCGACAGTGACTTGATAGATAACTCCGTGTTCGGGGGGCCGTGCCCCCCCAGCAGTAACTCTGGCATCAGCGCCACCTGCTACGGCAGCAGCGGCAGGATGGAGGGGCCGCCGCCCACCTACAGCGAGGTGATCGGCCACTACCCCGGCTCCACCTTCTACCAGCACCAGCAGAACAACAGCGGCATGGCCCCCATCTTGGAGGGCAGCAGACTCCATCCCTCACAGATCAATGGCCTTGAGAGCACAACGACGACGACGACGACGGCGTGGAACAAAGAGAAAGAGAAACAAAAAGGGCACCCCTTTTAAAAAAAAAAGAAAAAAAAGAAAAAAAAAGGAAAAGTGAAAAAAAAAAGGCAAGAAAGTAAATGAAACACTCTGCACTTCTCGTTAAAAGAAAAAGGAGAGAGAGAGAGAGTTGAGGAAGATGAGCAAAGAAAAAAAAAAAGAAGCCCTTCCCCATCTCTCCGTGTATAAATATTTACTTGTTATGTCTGGTCTGAATGCACAAGCCTACCAAGCTTGCAAAAACATTTCTTTATTGAGCTGTGTCTAGACGTTTAAAAAGGAAAAAAAAATTCAACTGTAGTCTTTTTTTTTTTGTTTGTTTCTAGTTGGGCTGTGTGTGAATGCTTTTTTTTTTTGTTTGATTATTTCACTTATCTTTAAAAACAAAATATTTGCACAAAAACCATTTTGTTTAAAGATCTGCAATATAAATATATAAATATATATTAAAAATAAGAGAAAGTGTATGTGTAAGGAGCAGGAGTATTTTTGTATTAGAAGAGGCCTATTCAAAAAAAAAAAGTTGTTTTCTGAACTAGAAGAAAAATGGCAATTTTTTGAGTGCCAACTCAAAAAGCATGTATTACGTTGTAAAAAAACAAAAAACAAAAAAAAATCAAAAGCAGGGGTTTAGAGTTATTTATATAAATGTTGAAATTTTGCACTATTTTTTAATATAAATATGTCAGTGCTTGTGTTGGTCAAAGCCTCTATCATGTCTACCATGAACCTGTTAAGGGATCTATGTGGAAGTGAAGAACAAAGTAGCTGGAAGGGGAGGAGGATCGCTGGAGTGGAGATGCCAGCCCTGGGAGGAGCGGTGAGCGAGACTGCAGCTTATGCAAATCCTTAATTTCCAGAGTCCCTGCGCGTGGCCGCCGACAGCCACGGCTTTTATACATTCCCTACAAAGCAAGAGGAGTTGGTGTGTGTCTGTCTGTCATCCGGTAGGATTATTGGAGTAACAAGGTAAAATGAAAACTCCCTGCTTCCCGCAGTCAGGAATGACTGAAGCAGGCAAAAATTACTTGATTTTTTTCTTCTTTTTTTTTTCTTTTTTTTTTTTTTTTTTTTTTTTTGACAACCTCTAACTTTTTGGAGGGGAGGGTGGTGGGGGTTGAGAATAAACTTCTGTGTCTGAAGGAACAAAAGTGTTTTTTGGTTTATTTCTTTCCATGTTCAACTGAAGGGCCCTGTTTGGAGCCAAAGCGGTGGTTGTGGAAGTCGATGTGAGGAACTGGTAACGCACCCACTGGCTGCCCTTCAGCTGGGTTTAAATGTCTCGTTGAAAGGACGAGGTGGAAGGTGTGGTGCTGGTGGTGAACATCATTTTCATTTTGTTTCAACCTCCCAAACCTCAGTTTGGGATGAAGGGGCGCAGCCGTGTCCCGCGGCGCCGCCGTCCCTGGTTGTCACTATTTTTGACATTTGTTATCCAGCTAAAGAGGCACCAGGTACAGTAGATGGAAATGAATCTGCTCCTGTGTTGTATTAATTAAAGGCTACAAAAATAACGCTTAAGGCTTTAGAAACAACCCCCCCTTACCTCTTCTGGGACATCCTCCCCCCAGGTCCCGCTGCCCTCCCGCCGCCGGGCGTTGCGCGCGGGTAATTTCTCTCGGTTTGGAAGCGCTTTGTCTTGCTCTGCTCTTGTTTACATTTTCTGTCACCTCGGTGTCTGGTAGGGGCCTCACCTCGTGGTGAATTGGTAGGTGACTGAGTGAGTGAGTGGGGAACCTGAGAGAGCGAGGGGAGAAGGCAAAAGGGAAAGATCCCGCTGGGGTCCCGTCTCCGAGCGTGAGGAAGGGTCGGTAGGGAGCCACAGAGAGCGAGGATTTTACAAGGGGGTGTGATTTGATTTCCTGCAGGATGCTATCTAGTAGAGTGACATAAATGAAAGATATAAAGGCAATAACTATTGTTTTTAAGCAACTTTTTTATTACTTGAAAAAGAAAAAAAAAACCATAACCATGAGAACGGTTTTGAAGTTCTGACCATTTGAACAATATTTATATATATTTTAAAGAAGATGATGAATAGCTGAACTTGAAGTTTGATCATTATTGTTTTGCTTTTTGCTTTTTTTTTATTTCTGCCTAGAAATAGTCCTGTACCTTCTCAATACTTCAAACTGCTTTTCCACAGCTCTTGAAATCTTCATAGTTTTACAGTCACTTAACCTAAATTTTGATGACCTAAAAAAAAAAAAGGAAAAAAAAAAAGAAAAAAAAGCCACAAAAAATAAAGTAATGCAAAGGAATAAATCTAGTGTGTCATGAAAGGTACAAAACTGGTGAATTTGTACGAGTTTTTAAAATGTATCTTTCCTTTATGTAACATGTCTATTTAGTGCCTTATTAAACAAACAGTAACCCTCCCTTATTAGAGAGGGGACACAGAATCATCGTTAGCAGTACAAGTAACCAGCGTCTGGTCTCTTGCTCCTTTGGACCTTGCATTCACTTTTGCAGTCCCTTTTTTGCGGAGCAGCTCCCTGTGCCTGGCCACACCTGCTGCTCCCTTGGCCGCTGCTCTGCTCCGACTGTTCTTAGGGAACTTGAACACGTTTTATGCACATTATCCTACCCGGGGAGGTAGGAATCTGTGGTGGATATTGTAACTGAGATACCAACCAAAAGAGAAAGCGAAATATAATATCTACTGCCCTCTTGAGCCAAAATGCGTGAATAGTGTTGTTGGGGTTGGGTGTGTTTGTTTTTTTGTTTTGTTTTTTTGGGGGGAGGGAGGGGGGTGTTGTTCAGTGACCTGAACTAGTTTTGTTTGCTATTAAAAAAATACGGTTACCTCAGCAGATTTTGGGTGGAATATGCATCACATGTTTAAAACTGAGCAGTGAGTAAAGAGGTGGTGTGGGGACCAGAGGTTGTTAAGAAATGAGATTGTCTTGTCACAGGGTGTCACCTGGCCACCAAACCCCGTGGAAGAGTCAGGGAAGTGGGCAGGGGCTGGATAGGCACAGAGGGGTAGTGGGAGAGGGTCTGAAGATGCAGTGCAATTGAACCCAGCTCTCATGCTTGAAAGTCCTCAAAATTTCAACCAATTCTCTTTTCCTCCTATTTTTTTCCCCTCCCTCCCCAGTCCTCTCCCAGTGTGAGCTTTTATTTGTCTAGTGTCACCCCAAGCTCTGCGCTTGAGTGATCAGTTTGTTGAGTTCCTGGATCCAGTTTCACTTACCTCTTTCTCTAGTTTGGGGAGCTTAATGAGTGTGAAATGGGGTGGCTCATCGACACCAAATTTCTGTTGCAAATGATGCCTTTCAGCCCATGCATGCACAAACCCCAAACTGCCACCTTTCCCTGTCTGCTGCAGCTCCAGTGGGGAGAGCCCCAGGTCCCAGGCAGTGGGTGCAGCTCCTCAGCAGGGCTCAGCTGTTATCTTTTCTTTCTTCTGTCCATCCCTCTCTTTGCAGTCCTGAGAATTGTGTATTTCAAGTGCAGATACCAGATCTGGGGCCCAGATCGACTCCAAGTTCTGAATGGGTGTTTAGAAATAATGGTCTGTTCTTTTTTTATTATTATTGTTGTTGTTATTGTTGTTATTATTATTATTACTACTATTTAATGTTACTTTTTGCCTCGGGGTCCATTTCTTCCCCATTCCCATGTCCTGAATTGCCACCAAGGCAGGGAGTTTGCTTTGCACACCCTTGCTGATGTTCCTCTGGCCTTGGTGCAGCTCAGTGGAGAGCGGTGCTAGAGTGTCCTGCAGCTGCCAGCACAGAGATTCAGGCCCCTTAAAAGTGATTTATTTTTAAAGAAATGCAGAAGAATCAAAGCATTGCTAATGCTTAGCAACCTCATGTCCTAGCCTGCCTTTTTGCTCGGAGTTTTAAGTCGCGTTAGCTTTAAAAGGGGTTGTTGATCTTACAGAGTTTCTTAGCTTACAGTACAGCAAACAGCATCCCTAAAGTGCCCCCAAACCTCACTGGCCTGGAGTGGGAACGTGGCTTTGTGGATTCTGGTGGGGTGGAAGGATGGGTTTCACTTGGGGCTGACTCTGGTCAAACACGAGTTCCCTTCACAACCCTTGGTTACACCGGTTTGAAGACTCAGCTTTACTAATCCAGCGTGTTGTTTCCATAAGTGTTACAAAATTCATTCTGTCTTAAGTGGGGTCTAAGGAAATCCAATTGCTTTCTGGAGAATCACCCTTTTATACATGTATTGAATTATAAAATTGCACTAACTGCTATATTAAAAAATAAGGAAATCAAAGCCCAATGTTTTTCCTAAGGACTGGGAAAAGACTGAATCAGATGTGTAGCATTAACAGTGCTAGGCCAGAACAGAATGAATTTTAATCTCTTCTGTCTCTGAACTGCTCAGAGATATTCTGTGTACAACACAAAGCTACAAATAAAAACAAAAAGAAGTTTTCCAGAAACTGCGCTTCAAATTTTTGCTGTACTATAGAAGCTCATGAAGGACAACATTAAAGTCCTAATTTGCCTGCCTTATAGACACATTTCATTGTATTAATATTTTCTTAAACTTCCAGTTGCATTGTGTTGGCTTTGGAGTTTGTTATAGGCAGTCCTGTATCCTGAGTTCTGTTCAATTTAAACTTATGTAAACTATTGACAGCACATGCAATGCAGTACTTATCTATATTTTGCTGTTTTAGTATGAATATGTACTCTGATGCCAATTTACAAAAATCTGTTGTAAACGCTTCTTGTGTACCAGTAACCAATAGTGGCAATTATATGTCATTCTAAAAGCTGCAATACTTATACAATAAATTTTACAATACTTTGGAAAATTTGCCTTCACCTTTTGCTTTGTTACCCAAAAAAAAAAAAAAAAAAAAAAGAAAAAAAAAATCAGGGTTTGTCAACACAATGTAATTTCAGTTTTCCTATTATCTTCTGGAATGTTGGAAAATGAATGTGCTCAGTTTTGGATATTTGTGTGGGTTCCCCTGGTTCTGAAGCACGGCCCCAGCTCTGCATTGCCACCCCTGGAGCTGGAGCTGGTTCCTGGTGCATTTGCATGCTCCCTGTGTGTGTGTGTGCACGTACAGCTCTTCCCTTTGGAGCAGAGCAGGTGCATGGAAAGCTGTTTCCCTTGGAGCAGGGCAGGTGGCACAGCTCCAAGCCCAGAAGAAGCATTCCTGCTTTGCACACTCTGTCCAACCCTCCTGGTCCTGCCTTCCAGCCGAGAGCGTCACTGATGGTCAGAAGGTCTTAACTTGAATAACGTCAGTCAACGAGAGCTGCACAGATTGACTCAAATCCTAAGCACAGAGAATTTGTGTGACTTCTTTTTTTTTTTTTTTTTCCTTTCTGAAACTGTGGTCAGATTGCAGTGATCACATTAAAGCGATTGAAAACTTGACTGTTTGCAGGGGGTTTTCTTTTGTGTGTCTGAAGGATGGATGGATGTCCTGTAGATTCACCCAGACCTGGGGCTAAGGGATGTGTAGTCATTAATCCCCGGAGTTTGCTGCCAGCTCTGCCCAAGCCCTTGGTCTCCCCAGCTCTCCTCTCTGGCTGGTCACAAACCTTTATTTCAGCTGGCAGCACTGTTAAAAGTGTTAAAAAAGTTAAAAGTGGCCCCTGGCTTTGACAAGCATCTCCTCCAGCTGCTTTGCATGGGCAAGTGGTGAACACTTGGCTTTGCTTTGGGCACGAGGAGCTCCTGTGGCTTTCAGCGGGATGCTGGATGCTCTGCCTGTGCAGTTATTTGCAGCACAGCCCCAGGCTGATGGTCAGCTGGGAGAATGTCCCTGGTAAGGAATGGAAGCAGCTTGGTTGCAGCCCAGGGAGGAGAACCCCAAACCCACCCCTGTGGCTCCGATTCTGGAACCGAGATGCTCACCTCCTGGTTGGGGTTGGTTTGTGGGATTCCTGTGTCCCCTGTGCATTGCTGCTGGAAGGACAGCCCGGGCTGACACAGTGCTGGAAAGCAGCTGGCCTTGGCTGCAGCACTTTCCCTGTGGTAGGAAGTCAGATGATTTTAAGGCTGTGCCAATGCTGTGACCCCAGCGCTGGCTTGAGCAGCTCCAAACCCTCCTTCCCATCTCATGCCCAAAGAAACAGCAAAACACAAAATTGCTGAGAGCAGGCAATGCCCCTGCCCCAACCCCAGGATCACAAATATCCAAGTGGAATACATCCACCTTGCCCCAGGCATGGTGAGGCAGGGACAGGGCAGGGTTTGGTTTGAATTGCTGTTTCGAAATTACATTTTTGGAGTCACAGCTGAAACCAACATCTTCCCACAGAAAAAGAGAACTCAGCTGAAACCACATTTTCCAAAAGGGAATTTTTTTTAAATGACAAAAAAATCAAGTTCAACCAGTGCAGTGCGTGGGAATGGGCAGAGGTAGCTGTTACTTAGCTACCTTTCCATGTCTGCTGAGGAGATCTGGGGACACTGCAGCACCACTGATTGGCAAAAGAGTATTTTTAAATTTTTGGGTTTTGGTCGGACTTTTTTTTCAGCTCAATGGAAGAAACAATTTTGTGACTTTTGGAAACCGCAGGTGGCAAACCTTTGATTTTAAACAGATTTCTGTGCTGCAAGTGGAATGGGAGTTAAGGAATCAGGTTCAGATTTTCTCCCTGCTTCCAGCATCAAAGCCCTTCTTGCAGCTCTTGTGGGCTCCATGGTGCACTGGCTGGAAGGTGCAAATTCCAACTGCAGAGAATTTAAACCTCATAAAATCACTTTTTTTTTTTTTCTCTTTTGTCTCTATATTTTTCTGTTTGTCCAGATCCAGCCCTGCCTCTCTGCCATCCTCGGGAATCTGTCCATCCTGCTCCTGCTCTTCTGGCAGATGATTCATTGCTCAGGCTCTTGCCTGTGTTTAATCAGGTTTGTGCCTTCAGGGCACCAAGCAAAACACCTCTGGGGCTTGTCCTGGTGCTCAGGGATGCTCCCACCAGTGATTCCCTCCCAGGCAGGACAGGGATGGCTTGGGGTGCTTTGGGATGGGGAAAGTGTGAAACCTGGCATCAGCCTCTTGCATTTCCCTGGGTTGATTTATTGGAGGTTTTTCCTCCATGCTGTGCAGGCAGAGCCCTGTGTCACCACGGAGGGAGGGGAAGCCTTGAGCAGGGATAGAAACCCTGGGTAAAGTGGCTGGAAACAGATTTTCCCTGCAGTGATGGTTTCACTGAGATTTGCTAAGACAGCAACGTGCTCTCACAGGGATCCTGCTGCTGACTCTCCCAGCTGTAATGGGAATTTACTCCAAACACTTGCTGCTATCCCTTAAAAAATAAAATAAAATAAAAGTGAAGAAATTCCCACTGCTTTGGCATAAAACAGGTCTGTGTAGCAAAAGCAAAAGAGCAGACAGGAGAGAAGAGGAAATAATTCCTGCCCTACTGCCCAAGGGTCCCTTCATGTAAGGTCTGATGGCATCAAAACTGATTCTCCCTCCCTCTTTCCCCTCTCAGGAGCCCTGCAGACAGCTCTGCCCTCTCCTTGGAACACGGTGCAGGAAGACTCAGGGGCTTTGCAGGGACAGGCAGGAATGGGCAGGGACAGGCAGGAATGGGCAGCTGGCCCAGCTGGGGGATGTGGCCCAGGTGGGCACAGTTTTGCCAAGGCCCAGGTGGGCACAGTTTTGCCAAGGCCCAGGAGCCAAATTTAAGCAGCTCCAGGGAAGGGGGGGGTTTGCTCTGGGGTTTCTCTGCTCTTCTGCTGAGTCAGAGCCACAGGAGGTTTAGCGGAGAATCTTTCCTGACCAGGTTTCTGAAGCTGCTTGGACGATGGGAAAAAAAGATAAACCCTCTGAAACAGCAGCCACTTTTTTCTGAGTTGAGATTGGGATTTAAGGCATTTTAAGGGTGCACAGAAATGGGTTTCAGGCTGTCCTGGAGCCACACACTGCCAGAGCTTGCTGTCTGCTGGAGGTTCTCCTCATGATTGTCCCCATGTACCCAGCAGCTCAGGCTGGTGGCTGCACCACTTTGGAGCTTTCCCTTCTGCCCGTGGAGAGCCTGATGCCAGGTAAGGCTGAAAGGTGCATAAATGAAATTTAGAGCTTTGGCTGAGCAGACTGATGGAGAGGGAGACCCAACCTTGGCTGGGGTTTGCAATGCAGAAATGGGGGGGAGCATCCATTGCAGGGTTCATCAGTTGTGCGGGTTCATTCCCCCCTTGCTCATTCCTGAATCACTTCAAATGCACGTGGTTGCCTTAGGATTGATTGTTATCAGCAGCAATAAATCACAACCACAGCAGCCAGGGGTGAGTTTTGGATGCCAGTCAAAATGCAGCTCCTCAGAGCATTTATCTCTGCAAAGGCAGGGAACCTGGACACTGAACAATTGGATCAGCCTGGCTCTGTGAAGCTGCATTTGATTAAGAGAGTAACTGCAGTACAAAGTTATTGCTGGGTGTTGCTGTGCATTGCTAATGAGCAGCCTGGCTTTAGAAACAGAGGCTGGAGATGGGAGCATCAAACACCAAAACCCCTCTGTGCATCCCTGTCCAAGGGAGATCCCCCCTGTCCCTCCTGCTCAGGCACAGAGGGGACACAGGAGTGGCCTTTGCTGCGCTGGAATTGTGCCACAGGTATGCTGTCCTGCTTCAAGGCTTCAGGATGGGGACACCTGAGCCTGAGTCTGGCTGTGTCCCAGGCAGCCCCTGCAGTGCCACAGTGCAAATCCCAACTGCAGAGAATTTAAACCACATAGAAGCACTTTTTGGGGTTTTTTTTGCTTTTTTGTCTCTATATTTTCCCTGTTTGTCCTGATCTAGCTCATCCCAGTTTCCACTGGAAACCCAGGAATTCCCAGTTTGCCGCTCTGTGCTCCCAGCAAGGGATGGGCTTGGCCACAGCTGCTGCTCCAAGGCAGCACCACTGAGCTGAACCCACATCTCCAGGAGCAGAGCTGCCTTTCTGCACGAGGTCTTCACTGATTTCTGCTATCTGGCCTCATTAGGGTGGGAATTCAGCATCCAAAACACTCCAGCTCTAAGATGTTCATGCAAGCACCCAGTCCTACAAGACCAACCCCTCCTGGGTGTTTTGGGGAGGGTCCCTGCAGGTCTGGGGTGACCAGCAGGGCTGGTGTGAGTGTGAGGAGCATCTGGGTTGGGTTTAACCTGGGGTCAGTGCACACCAGGGGCTTTCCCAGGGGAGATGATGGGCTTCACTCACAGCTTTGTTTCACACAATTTATTAATGTGCACGCACTGATTTTAGTTTTTTTCCTTGAATCTCAAACCCAGGGCTCTGCAAGGTTCAGATGAGCAGAACCAGGGTTAACAAACAAATGTTGGGTGACCCTGGTGGGCCCCACTGCCCATCTCATCTCTGTTTTCCTCTTGGGAGCTGCAGTTTCTCTCTGCTCTGATGAGCAGGCCTGTGGATTTTCCTTTCTGAGGAGGAAAGCCTGAGGTTCTCCAGGAGCCTGGCCCTGGTGCTCTCCCTCCCTGCTCCCAGGGCAGCCCTTCCGTGGGCATGGAGGAGCCTGAGCTAAATATAAGCTGTGGAGGGGAAAATAAGGGGGAGTTGGAGGAGGTTGAGCGAGAGGATCTGTTTATTTTCCCTCTGATCTCTGAGCCCTGTTATGTTTTATTGCTTTACAAACAGGAGGTCTGGAACGCTTCCTTCCCTCCTGTGCCAGTGCAAGGTCAGCTGGGTGCACAATTCCTGCACTTGAAGGAAAAAACACCAACTATTTACAGTAATGCTGTACGAGTGGCATGAAACTGGAACTCTGTTCACTCTCTCCAGGCCAGGTTTTACTGTAAATGCCCAAATAAGCTATTTATATAAACAATTTCTGTGTATTTGCTCAGTGCCTGGATGCACTCCCACCCTGCTGCTGAGAATTCAGATCTGATGAGCGACCTGTGTCAGAGGAGCAGCTTTGACTGCAGAAAACCCCTCTGGAAGGTGATGCAGGCAGGTGCTTTATGTGCAGTGGATCTCAGGGAAGGTGAGGCACCTCCAGCACATTTGTTCCTTCGCTCTGCAGGAGGATGTGGTGCCCCCAGCCTGGCAGTGCTTCAAAAGAAACCCATTTTGGGGTGCATGGTGTTAGAGCTGTGTCAGAGAGCAAAGGGGAAGGACCAAGGAATGTAACTGAGATTCCTCACGCTGTAGAAAAGGCTGGAATGAGGTAAAGCTTTAAGGAAGCAGACTAACTCAAAAAAATGTGTTCAGGTTTATTCAGCTCTCCCCATTCATCAGAACATGCCCAAGCCCTCAGTGAGGTTTCGGCTCAGATCCGAGATGTGGGACTGAGTCATGAGCAAATGTAACTTGTGAGTAATTGCTGGAACCAAATGTCAGCTTGGAAAATGGGCTTGGTGTCTTCTCTGAAGGTTCTGGTTTATGGGAAAAGGCAGTGGTTCTCCTTTTGTGCCCTGGCTTTCAGTTCCCTGTGTGGGTAAAGCACAGCCAGAGTCGCTGTTTCTGTGTGTGGGAGTTTGGCACCCAGGACTCTGCTCCTGCTGTTTCTGCCCTGGTCCTCAGCTCCTGCACTGCCTTCAGGCCTTGGGCAAGTGGGACAAATGGGACAAATGTCATCCAGCACAGGCACGTGTTGCTTTTAAAGAAATGCTGCATTATCAGCCTCACACAGAAAAATTCCTGCCTGAACCTGGGGCACTGCATCCTGCTGCTCTCCATCCCCACCTGGGTCCCTGTTAGCCCAGGATTGCCCACGGCCTGAGCTGCACAAACAGCCCAGTGCTCCAGCCCTGTCCCCCAGTGCATCCCAAGGTTTCCATGGCAAACCCACTTCCACCACTGTGATCCCCAACCTGCCTTTCCTGGATATTGTAATTTCTTCTCCAGATCTGGCTGAGACACAGGGTGACAGGCTACAGCTCGGGTGGAATCAAAATTGCATTTTAATTGTAAACATTTGTCCAGAAATTAATGTTTCTGAACTAATGTTTCTCTCTGACCAGTGTGTTCAGAAACAAATGACTCTCACTAATTGATTTTCCCCTCTATAACTGGAATTGTACATGTACAAATTCAACCATGCATAATTGAAAATCCCCCTCTTTCAGCAGGTATCCACATAATCACTCAGCTGATGTGTTTGCTTGTCCTCTGGCACATATCACCTAGGGCTCACATGGCTGGCTGGAGGGGGATAATTTCTCCAATTTTTGTTCCTTGTGCTGGATTAAACATTGAAAATCACTATAAACAGGCTTCCATGTCTAGTAAGTTTCCTCATAATCCCAAACATGTATGATGAGGGAATGTTACTGATTCCTTCCTGCTTTGGAAAGGTGTATTTTATACATTCACACCTCTGAGATCATGTCCCAATGTATAAAATGGTTTTGAGCACTTGCAGGAGCCTTTGAGCTGCTGATGAACCCTGCAGCGCAGGCAGGAGGGATTTGGCTCTGCTGTGCCCATGCAGGTGCCCCAAAGCGCAGGAGCCTTCCAGGGAGCTGACAGCCCGAGGGAATGGGAGCAGGGCAGGGAAATGGGTGTAAAATCAGCTGTGAAACCCAAGGCTGTGATTCACTGCCTCGTGTCGCAGGCAGGTGAGGTCCTGCCCCGCTGCCAACCAGCTCCTGGGGGTGACGCAGATTTCAGGCACTCCAGGAGGGTGAGGAGCAAGTCCTGCTGTGTCAATGGGGTGTTTTAGGGGAGCTGTGGGGTCAGTGGGGTGGCATGAATCAATTGTGCCTGCTCCAGTAACACCCACATTGGGTCCCAGCACAGCTTTACAGGAGTTTCCCTGGGGTGCTTTGACCTCTGGTACCATCAGCCCTAACAGGCAAAACTAATCAAGGTCTGCTCAAAAGTAATTTGGCATCACGGCGTCTGTTGAGGAGCAGATAATCAGGTTTTATTTATTTATTTGTTTGTTAATAAAGCTGTATAACAAAGGATTTCATCATTCCAGTGATATTGAATGTAATGTGCTTGCAATAATTAATGCCACCACTAATGGAGGATTGGAATTTTGCCTTAATTATATCATTAAGACACATTTCATGCATTTAATTGTTTTTGTAAAATGACAGCCAACCTCTCCTGCCTCATATTTCCCATTTCCAGATTCAATTACTTCCCATGCAAGGGCAGCCTGCTAGTAATGGCCTCTCACAGTTTTTGCTTTCCAGGGGAAATCAAGTGGGTTTTTGGTTAGATATGCCAATACTTTTCAGGTTAGCAAAGCTTTTACGTGTTGTTTGTCAATGTTAGTGATGAACAGATGCACTGAACTCTCCCTCCCTCCTTGCTGGCCTGGATTTAATGAAAAATAGGGGTGGGGGGAAGGGGGAAATGTGTCAAGACAGAACAAGAAGGTTAAAAATCAGTCACAGGCTTTATCACGTGCCCTGCTGCACCTGTGGGAGGTGAAGTTTGGGTAAAACACTCCATGTCTGATCCAAAATCAGGAGCCTTGGAATCAGCAACTGCAGCCTCACAGGGGAGGATGCTGTGATCATTCTCATGGGACACCTCCAGCCAGGAGGCTCAGGGCTCTCTGCAAAGCTTCCTGCTGGTTCTTTGGAGCTAAATTTGTGTCTGTAAGGCAGAATCAGCAAGCCCAGGCTGCCTGGGGAGGCATCTCAGAGGTGTGTGAATCAGTGAGGTCCATTGTGCTCCAAACCAGCAGCCAGAGCCCTCGGCATGGGGATGCACACGGGTTTGTTTGGGATGAGTAAATGCAGTTTTCACTGGACAGGAATTTACAGTCCTGTCTGCAGCTCCCAGCTGCTCAGGGGGATGGGAGTGGTGTGTTCCTCCAGTCTGTGCCTTCTCTGGCTGCAGCTCTTTCCCAAATCGGTAATCACTGCTGCACAACTACCTAAAGGCAAAATTCAGGGTGAGGATGGTAGGAAATGGGAATCTCTGCTGCAATATAGAAAATATTAAGTTGCCTTGAGAGTAACCACTGCTGGATTTTGGACCACCTGAGATAAGCCAAAACCTCCCCAAATGCCATCCAGGTGGCAAAGCCAGCAGCCCACAGCTGGAATGTAACAAAAAGCAGGCAAAGCAATGGAGGAATGGAGTGGATTGTGCAGATAACAGAGGGAACTCCCAAGGCAGGAGCAGACTCAGCTACTGGTGAATGCTCTGAAAACCTTTCCAAGCAGTTCCTGCAGCACTGGCTGTGGGAAGCATTTGGGAGCAGCTTTTGTTCCCAGACTGTGACCATGCTGCCCACTCCAGGATTCCTCAGCCTCAATGAGCTCAGTTTGTTGTTTGGAGCCCAGGGGAAATGAAATCACCTGTGCTTCCCTCTCTTCTTCCTTCCCATGGTGTGTGAAAGAGCTGATGCCTGGCCAGGGCACAAATCCCATCCAGCCCTTGCAGGGATCTGCAGGAGAGGTGCAGGAACCCTTGGGCTGTGCAGACAGAGAGGGATCCCCCACAATAAATGTCCTGCTGGAAACCTGGAGCAAGAGGCTTCACCTGTCCCTCACTTGTCTCAAAAGTGATGAGGAACATTCAGGCACCACGTCTTGGTTGCATGAAGCACACTGGGGAAAATAACTGAGACGCCAGATAGAAAAAATCTAAATAAGATGTGTGAGAAGCACTGATTTCCACTGTACAAAGCAGTGCAATACCATCCCACATCTTTCTACAAGGAAACTGAATTACCAGGCCAATTTTGCTCCTAGATTCTGTGTCTGGAGTGTTTCATCAATAAATACCTTCCCTCTCCAGCCCTCTCCTTACTCTGATTGTTAGTAACAAATTTATGTTGTGTTTCATTTCAGGTTGTCCAACAAATTTGGGAACAAAACTGAGCACCATTAATTGTCATTCTTGGAATAAACCAACAACATAATTTATCAATGTGGCAATAACAGTAATGTTTGTATTTTCCAGTCTTGAAACACTTGGATTGGAGATGACAGCATTATAATTGAAAATAATGGTAATTATCTGTCTGCAAACCTGTTTTGTTGCTATGCTCAATATCTTCTTTGAAACCAGTCATGAACAGAAGTCACCAAAAGCAGCAATAAAGTAAAAAGTCATTTTCCTGGAGATCGGTGCACTGCATCTGTTGTGTGGGAAATAACTCTCCTCTTTCTTTTGTTTGGGATTCCAAAATGGTCTGTGGATGGAGAATTTCAAATCAATACCATCAGGAACAATCAACTGCTTCTATTTAGCTGAATTTGAAATGTTATATGATAATATGAGTGTTTTTAATATATGGATATATATGTATGCACACCTTGAGATCATTCATATGGAAACAAGACACCTGCTGTATCAAGATGAGAAGGGAACATGAACACAATTCTTCATGCTCTCCTAGTGAAAATTGCCAAATGTGTGTTGTCAAATGTGGGCAGCATATTGAGCTGGGTGTGAGCTGAGCACTGCCTGAGCCCAAGGAACAGCATTTCCCCCTGGACCAGGGGCTCAGGCAGGGCTCACCCAGCCCCAGCAAATTTTGGTTGGAGCAGGTTAAACTTGAATACTGAAATACATTCAGAGTCCTTCCCTGGGAAATGCTGTACCAGGGCAGGGATGCTTTAGGTTGTGTTTTGTGCACATTCCCTTTTTTATTGCTGGTTTCAGGTAACACCCCCATTTTTCATTGCCAGGTAGGACACCAACCCCAGCTCAGCTGGATGGGGAACCAGGGGCAGCATCACTGCTGCAAGCAAGATCCAAGTGAGGATCCTGGACCCTTCCCGCCTGGATTTGGGGCAGGAGGAGGCAGACAATGCTCTGAGGGTGGCAGCTGCACTCAGGGAGGGACTCTGGGTGCCAGGGTGGGCCCAGCACCAGCTCCCCTCAGCCATTCCCCACCTTCCCCTTGGATCCTCATTTCACTGCAAGCTATTGAATCATTCCCTTATGAACCAGTTTCTGTTGTCCTTATTAACCAAGGATTAATTAATTATTAATTAAGCAACGCAGGCTACTTATTAATTCAACTTGTTAATTAAGTATAGGATACTAATGAGGCAGCTTGTTAATTGAGTTGTCAGGGGGGAGTGAGGATGGAGGGGAGGATTTTTTCCTGCCCAACTCCTGTAGCAGAGCCAGAACTGTGGCTCCGTGTGGGGACATTGGTCCTGGGAGCTTCCTGAGTGGGGCCAGGCAGTCACAGCCTGGGAGAGCTTTATTTACATTTATTTCTTTTTATTATCAGCCCAAAACAACCTTTCCAGAAGAGACTCCAGGACTTGCAGCCCAATATTTCAGTGCAGGGATAAGCATGGGGACAGGACCAGGGTACCCAGGGGACAGAGGCCTGGGGATGGCCTGGAGCTGTGGGGGATAATGGATGGCAGTGGCCTCCTGCTTTCCTCAGCCTTGATGAGATGCATACATGGGAATTTTGCTCCTTGAAATGCCTTTAGCCTAAGACAAGAAAGCTCTGCAAATTACAGACAAGAGAAAGAGATGAGAAGCTCTCTGCTTTGCCAGAGCCTTTGCAGGGAGTGAGAGCCACGTTGGGTCTGCCCCAGCTCTGCTCTTTTGTTGCAGGATCAGGTCAGGATCTCTGAGGATGGAGCTGCTGTGAGCACAAACTCCCCCAGCACTGGGGCTCTGTGGGCCAGCCCCACAGAGTATCTTGCTGTGTGTTAGTGGTCAGGCCTGGGATGGCAATTTCAGGATGTTTTCTCTGGAAAGTTTGCTGATGGGCCATTTCTTGTTGCCAGCAAGGCTCCAGCATCCCATGGTTTGTTCCACTGCAAATGCCATTCCCCAGGCGAGCTGAAAATAAAACCATTTCTAATCACTTCTGAAAGTTTCTGAAAAGAACTGGGGGAGGGGGAGAGCTAATGAGGAAAACACACAGCTTTAGAAACAGGAGAGCATTCCCTGAAGTCAACAGAATAAAAAAAAATTCTTTTTGAATATTCATTTCTACTGAGATTTTCTATCGCTATAATTAATTTGTCACAAATACCCTGACAAAGCATTTCTGGTGGAGTGATGAAGGCTACAGGCAGAGGTTTACTCAGTCTCTTTTGAAGGAAAATAACTAGCTATCAAATAACTTTAAACTCCTAAAGCTTTTCTGGCTTGATCCTGCTTTCATTAAAGAATGCTGCCTGGCTTTGAAGACATTTAAAGCTTTTGAAAAATTGTTATATGGATTTATTTTTGGGTTATTTGGTCCCCTTCTGGTGTATTGGTGTATTATTCACTTTGAGAGGTGTTGGCTATTTGTTTTCCCTTCACAGAGAGAGACACAACAAAGCCTTTAAAGCACCCATGGAGACATTCAGGCTCAGTCCTGGTTTCCCCTTTCTTCCTGCACTAACTCAGGATCCTCTGCACCTTTATCCAAAATAAAAGATTTCTGACAGCAGCCCAATAGCAAATCAATGCTGAATGTCTTGAATGACTGACATGTACGGGCTCTGCCTCCCTAGATTGCATCAGGATCCCTGCTGGACCAAGGTCAGTGTGGGGAATTCAAGTTTTCAAGGTTTCCTCCTTTGTCTTTCTACCCCCAAATTCCTGCACAATGACAGGACATCCTTGCAGGCCCCAGCAACTGACTCAAAGCAGCAAAAAATATTTGTGTGAAGGGAGGAGGATGAGGGCTGATTCTGTAATCATTGCTCACCCCGAGGAGCACCTGTTCAATCAGATTGCTCATGTGAGGAACCTTCCCTGACGTGAGTAATTGTGGCAGATTCTGGCCCTGAGTTATTACATGAAACCATCTCAGGCTCAGGAGAAAGCTGCATGACTCAGACCTAGCTTTAAAAAATAAAAGTTTTAAATCCCAAGTTAGGATGTGCCATTTGGCTCCTGCTGAAGTTGGTCTAAAAAGGCAGCACTGAATAATAAAAAAGATCAAGCTTTTGATGTTAAATTGCATGTTCAAGCATAAAATCCAGCCTTGATGATGAAGCTTAGCCTGGCTTATTTCACTCGGGCAAAGACACTAAACAAGAGCCTTACACTTTTTCTCACTTAAAGGAAATGTCTGTGCATTAAAAAAAAAAAAAGAAAAAAAAAAGTTTTGACAGATAAGTAATTAGGAAACATCTGGCCAAACTGAAGGCAACAGAAGTGATTCCAATCAGAGGTGGTTCAGTGAAAGCTTTTCATCTCGACTCCAACAGAAACAGCAAATTTAGCACTTAAAAAAATATATATAAAATTCCAGCTTCTGATGAAGTGTTAAAAAGTGAGAGAGAGAGAAGTGCAGAGACATCCACCCAGCCAGGGCTGCGAGGAGGAGGAGGAGGAGGAGGAGGGAGAGACTGGGGCAAGATGAGGTGTGTGCCAAGGGGCAGGTCTGGTGCTGGGACAGTGGCAGGGTGCTCTGGATGGAATTCCCAGGTGTTTGGGATGGATTTGGGTGGAATTCCAGGTGTTTGGGTTGGATTTGGATGGAATTCCAGGTGTTTGGGATGGATTTGGATGGAATTCCCAGGTGTTTGGGATGGATTTGGATGGAATTCCCAGGTGGCTGCAGGGCTGCTGAGGTGTCCCTGGATGCTGCAGGACAGGTGAATTTGGGGTGATCCACAGCACACCCAGGACAGGAGAGGTTTGTGCCACAGGGTCTCTGTGGTGGCTGAGGGGTCACTGCTGTCCCTTGTCCCATCCCTCCCTCTCCAAAGCTCCATGGGAGCCGTGCACAGAGTGGTGAAATCTCCTCACCGGAGATTTGGGATGCTCCCCTTCTGTTTCCACTCTGCAGGGTGTTTTGAGGTGCTTTTCCCACATTTAGTGAATGCTGGTGGATCGGAGGCTCCATTAAAATAAACCCCAGGATTCTGTGGGTGCCTCCTCACCTAGCTGGAAGGACTTTAAGTGAGCTCCCTCAGAGGTGATGTGCCCTCATGGTGCTCTGGCTGCCAAGTGCCCGCTGGAAATAGTCCTCCAGGCTGCTTTCAATTCCAAACCAACTTCATTCTGAGTTTTGGGGAAAGGTTTTAGGTATTTCCTTTTCACCAAGATGGCAGATTTAAACATCCTGTCCAACCTCTGTGGTGTTCACCCGTGGTATCCAGGACAGACACCTCCCCTCTTTGCAGCACTCAGAATCAAACCCTGCTGCTGCTTTAAACTGCCCATTTTTATAACTTTAACACACCAGACCAAAACCCCAGAGCAGAGCTCAGTGCTCAGGACCCAGCTGCAGCCCTGAGCTCTGCCAGGCAGGGCAGAGGGGCAGCAGGGCCAGCGGTGGGACAGCTCTGACAATGTCCCTTTGCTGTCCTGCCCAGAGGGGAAGGAGAGGATCCTTGCTCCAGCACAGCAGCCATTTCAAGATGCGGCTTGCACAGCTGGAAATGATGGCAATAGCCTCAGCTGCCAAGGGGAGCTGGGAGATTTGGCAGGATTCAGAGGGAAGGAGGCAGCAGTTAAATCATTTGTGAGCAGGAAAAGCTCCACAGGCAGAGCGAGGGGCCCGGGCTCAGCGTGGCTCTGCTCTGCCCAGCCCCAGGCAGGGATGGAGGATGGAGCAGGGCCAGCCCAGCAGGGCACCCACAGCTCCTGCTCTCTGTTCCACCAGCCTGTCCCCATCACAGGCAGCTGGAACACCTTCCAACTGGGATGGAATTATTGTTGAGTAAGGGAATATGTGCTCTGTAACCTCAGCGCCAAAAACCTCTGTAAAGCACGAACAGGAAGTGCACAATATATTCCTTTCCAAATTAATTGCTATTATTCTGATTAAAACACATTATCATATAAATATTTGATTAAGAATGTGATTAAATCTTTCTTGCTCATGAACTGTGACAACTTTAAAGTCTAACCTTTTATAGCTTGGCATCACATCATTATTTTTCTCATTAGCTACATTTAATAATTCGATCTCATAATATGCTTTGCCATTTGGAACCTTTCTTTGTGTGCCAAGTTCAAATCAATGCTGTTAGTTATTTGTGCCACTGCAGATAATTAAACAAAAATTAACAGCAATTTCACCCTGCAGTCTGGCTGTGGGTAGAGGAGTGTTTGAGAAGGGCAGCAGATCACAGAGCACAAATCAAAGGGGCTCTTCTGCCATTGAGGTGGTGCAAAGCTGGCCAGGAGCAGTGTGGGTAAGTGGAGGTGTCTCCTGGGGGCTCCAGTAATTCAGAAAGACCCTTTCCACTAGGAAAAGCCTCTGGGCATCCCAAACAGAGTGAGCAAACTTGCTGTGGGCTCTAATGAATGATGTGACAGGGTAAAGTGGGGAGCAGCTGTGTTTGGGTGTGTGGGGAGGAGAGCAGAGGAGCTCTGCTGAGGCTGTCAGGGGTCACTCTGAGCAGAGCAGTGTCCCCCTCTCCAGGACACACCTGCTGGGATTCAGGTGCTGCCCTGGCTCCTTCCCTGGCTCCGGGCTGTTCCTGTGGGGAGCTCAGTGTGCTGCAGCCTCCCCTGTCCCTCAGGAGGATCAGGCCCTGCAGGCTGTCTGGATGCCTCTGTCTCTCACCGCAAACAGCCAGAGCCCACTTTCCTAATTTAAACCTCACACAAAAGCTTGCCTTACATGGTCACCCAGGCTATTTTTAGGCCCGCCAATTAATCCAGCTCCGTTTGAGCTGGATTAGAGATCACATACCCCCTTAATTATAGGTGTATAAACTCCAGACTGGCAGCTGTTTTGACATTCTCAGCTGGGAAATTTGCCCTAAGCAGCCGTGCCCTCCCTGGTGTGGCAGGATTGAGCCCAGGGCTGTGCTGGGTGCCCATCTGCTGCCGTGGCACCGCGCCTGCTTTGGACGCCTGCCCTGGGACACAGGTGCCAGGCAGAGGGAGCTGCCATGGGCTGCCTCCCTCTTTCTTCTTTTTCTGTTTTTTTCTTTATCTTTTTTATTTATTTTTCCCCCTCTCTGCAGGAAATTCTCCCGGCTCCCCAGGGTTTTTCTTCCCGCTGAGGACATCTGCCAGGAACGAGGAGGAGCCCGTGCCAATGTCCTCCAAAGTGGGGTCTGCATGGGGGGCTGCTGGATGTGCCTGCCCCACACCATGGGCACTGGGGGCAGCTCCTGGCACTGCCAGAATGGAGCCTCTGTGCAGGGATGCTGGCCTGGCATGGCTTGAACTCCCATACCCAGCCGTGCCAGCCATGAGAGGCTGCCCCTGGCACTGCTGTGTGCCCTTGGCATTGCTGCGTGTCCCTGGCATTGCTCTGTGCCTGTGGCTCTGCTCTGTGCCCACAGCATTGCTCTGTGCCATTGGCATTGCTCTGTGCCCATGGCACTGCTCTGTGCCCATGGCTGAGTGGTGGCTTTCTGGCAGGAACCCACTGACACCTAAAGCAAAGAGGAAACTTCAGAGAAAGTTCTGTGGGAACCCTCCCTGGGATGAGGCTGTGTCCAGGGGCTGTCACTGGGCAGTGTCACCCTGTGGCACCTCCAAAGGTCCCCTGTGTGGGGCAGGGTGGGACTGGAGGCTCAGACCCTGCTGTCACCGTCCTGATCCCAGTGCAGCTGCCATGGCTGTGGCCAGGGGAAGGTCCAGGCTGAGCCACACCTGAGCAGTGACACAGTGTCCCAGCAGTGCTGTGACAGTGCCACCCCTGTGCCAGGGTCCCCCTGAGTCCTGCTCCAGCTCTGCATGCCCAGTGGACATCTTAGCTCTTTTCTTTCCTGGGAGCTGGAGGCTGGACAAGAGCTGACACAAAGGCTGTTTGGTCCCAACAAAAACTTTTTTGTTTCAGTGTGATATCAGATGTTTTGAGCTGAGTGAACAAAGCACCCTCTTGCTGGAGCTCCCCCTCCTCGTTGGCAGTGTCAGCAGCATCAGCACAGGACAATCCTCTGTCCCTTTCCTGGGAATCTCACTGCACCTCTTGGATCACACTGAATTTTGTGTTTCTGTTGAAGTCTGGCACAGTGCATCTTGTGGGACAGCTCAACGACCAGGCACAGGAGTTTTCCATTGAAGCTACAGCCATCCACATTTACTCCTGTTTTCCAGTGCCCACTGGGGAAAAAGCCATGTTAGAGCTGCCAGTGCTGCCCATGGACAGGGAGCGCTCAGTGCTGTGTGGGGTGCCTGGTGCTGCCTTCAAACAAAGCTCTTCCCTGGCACAAGGGTTCAGTGAGGAGCCCCCCTGCTGCAGGGCTTCTTGAGGGGTGATTTGTGAACCACAGGCCAGGGTGAGTGGGGAGGGTGGGATGAGCTCATTTCCCAAGTCAGCTCTGCAGCTGCCCAGGACAGAGCAGCTCTCCCAGCTGGCAGAGACATCCCAGTGAGCCAGAGGAGCCCTGGGACACTCTGGGGCCCAGGCAGGAGCTACAGGGACAGGCACACACTGCTGCCAGCTCCTGCTCCTCAGCAGAGAGCTGCAAAGGAAACAGGAGCATTTCCTGAGCTGGTCTGACCATCAATGCCCTGGCAGAGCATCAGTCCCACCTGTGTCTTTACAGAGCTCTTCAGAAAGAAACGTGTCTGGCAGGGGTCAGGAAGGGGAAAGGGGGGGGTACCTGCTTTTGTGGGCTTTGGGAACTCATAAATGCTTTGGTGGAGTTCTTGGGGGGAGGCTTTTAGGCTGTTCTGATCCAACCCCTGGCTCTGAGATGCAGAGCCTGCTTCTCGAGGCTTTTGTTGCCACGAGCAGTCGAGCAAGATTGCAGAAAGGCTGGAGCAGGAGGGTTGGAGCAGGAGGGTTGGAGCAGGAGGGTTGGAGCAGGAAGGCTGGAGCAGGAAGGCTGGAGCAGAAAGGCTGGAGCAGGAGGGTTGGAGCAGGAAGGCTGGAACAGGAGGGTTGGAGCAGGAAGAAGGTTTCTGTCTGACAGAGGTTTCCCAGAGTGACTCACAGGGCAGCAATTCTGCCCATCCTCATCCCCCTTCCAGGACATACCTGTGGTGGATTCCTGAGGCACCAAAACCATCCCCCAGAGAGAGCACTGTGAGATATCACTGTGAATCACCCCAGGGTGTGAGGGGTTGTCTGAGTGTCTCTATCCCCACCTGTAGAACAGCTCTGCCAGCTGAGAATTGAGCAATGGGGCATCAAACCAGAGGCTCAAACCCTCCTGCCCCTGTGCCATCCATCCTTTAGCACAGCCCATGGCTGCTCTGTGCTAATAATGAGGAAACCAAGGGGGGGAAGTGGATTCACAAATGGATTTACAAATGGATTTACAAATCTCTGTACAAAGACCTAAAACTTCATCTCACCACAGTGACCAGTACCAGCCAGCCCTGATCAGATTCAGCCCCTGGAGGACTTGGATGCTGCTCACAGCACTCAGAGCCATCCAAATTCCTCTTGTCCACTGCCAACACAGTGGGAAAACCCCCTGTGAGGTGAGAGAGGCCCTGCCAGCCCACTCTGATACCTTCAAGCTCTCTCAATAGCCAGCAGGAGCCACAATTAATGTCTGCTGCAATTTCTTCATTATCATAATGACAGTGCTCAGCAAAATCTCTGGGAGGCACGGAGGGTGACGCCCAGATGCTGGAACCATCCGATGCCACATGGAAAATCATGGCCTGGTATAAAAACCCAGCTTTTATATGGCACAGCTGCCTCTACATAATGCCCTGGTAATTTATCAGTGGATGGCATCTGGCTCTTTCCTGTCATTCTTCCACTTCCAGACAACCATAATCTCAAGTGTCTTAATAATAACACAGACCTGCCAGACAGGGGAGGAGGGAGGATGGAAGGGGGGTAGGGAGCAAAATTGCTCCTTTTGTGCTGTTCTACCCAAATTAGAGGGGGAAACCAGAAAAAGGGAAGCCTGGTGGGGGACTGGGGGGGCTGGGGTGGCATTGCAGGTCCTGCAGGAATCTGCATGAGGGCACCTTGCAGAAGCCGTTGATTTTGTATCCAGGTGTGGAAGGAATTCCAGGCATCTGCTCTTTCTGGGGCAAATTTCCCTGGGTTGGTTTGAAGAAAACCATTTGGCTGAGGGTGAAATTGAGCGTGTGCAGGGTGACACCATGGCAGAGCTCAGCCTGCAGCCTGGGGCTGCACAGGGTGGAGGGACAATTCTGGGTCCTGCAGTGGCTCCACGGCAAAAAGTGTTAAAAAGGGTTGGAGATGGGACCTTTGCCTTGGAGCTCCTCAGCCATGCTGTTGGTTCCTGCAAAGCTGTGCCAGCGCCAAGCTGCCCTGGTGTCCCTGTCACTGACATCCCTCCTGGCACTCCCTTCCCACTCCCTGGAGCTCACAGAGTGCCTGGGCTGTGACACCTGCAGCAATTCTGGGGTGCCTGAGGGTGGGCAGCCCAGTCCTGGTGTGCTGGGGGTGTGAGGAGCCAAACCTTTACAGCCACAAGTCTGGGAACATGAAATACCTGCATGTCCAACCCATCATCACCCCATGTGTGCTAACTCCTGGTGCACTCCCATGGGAATTGGGGGAAATTCCCAGGGTAGGACTGAGCCCTGTGAGTGAATGAGTGACTCTGCAGGGCCAAAGTTACACCTGGGTTACACGGGTGTAACTCACAGTGTAACTCACAGTGTAACTCACTGACACCACGGGGCTGGGTCCAGTCTGGGGGATGGAGCAGTGCAGATGGTGACACGGTGGTGACATGGTGGTGGCCCAGCCCCTACCTACCCCCAGCACACTCTGCGGCCCTGCAGGGGATGTGGGATGAGGGATGCAGGCAGGTGGGATATGGGATGGAGGATGTGGGATGCAGGATATGGGATGCAAGATGTAGGATGTAGGATTTGGGATGTGGAATGCAGGATGGAGGATGTAGGATATGGGATGGGGAATGCGGGATGGGGGATGTAGGATGCGGGATGTGGGATACGAGACATGGGATACGGGATGTAG
Organism: Zonotrichia albicollis; assembly: GCF_047830755.1. Classification (NCBI taxonomy): domain Eukaryota; kingdom Metazoa; phylum Chordata; class Aves; order Passeriformes; family Passerellidae; genus Zonotrichia; species Zonotrichia albicollis. The sequence continues at coordinate 13,082,771 of NC_133835.1, forward strand.
GATGCGGCCGCAGGTCGTGGCAGGCTGCCTGCTGCCACCACGAGATGGCGAGCGAAGGAGCCTCTTGGCAGGGCTGTCCCGGGAAAGGGGCTCGGCTCCCGGGATGGCTCAGCCGCGTTTCCCGTAGCCGGGGATGAGAGCAGGGTGGGGAGCACGTACGGGCACATCCACAGCCAGGCTGTGGGAACAAGGATGCTCGGAGTTTCCCAAGCAGGATTCGGGAGAGCGTGGCAGCACATCCTGCCCTGTCCATAGCCCTGCCTATCCCCACCCTCTGAATGTCCAGGGAAGGGTGGCTCCAGGGAAGGGTGGCTACCTGCTCCCCTCTCCATCCCCTCTGCTGCCAGCATAACCCGCTGCAGCTGGGGCAGAGGGGCAGAGCCGGGCAGGAGGGGTGAACGAGAGGCACCTGGAGGGTGGGCAGGCCCTGAGATGAGGGGCAGGGCAGGAGCCCAGGCTGGTATTTGCATGGGGAGCAGGAGGAAGGGATTTTCCTGGCTCTGATGGAGAGTGTTGCTGTGTGGAGGTGAGTGTTGGGGATGGGGAGGCTCTGAGTGAGCCCCGTTTCAGGGAGGTGGGGATGATGGGCAGGATGATGGAGAGCATCAGGGCTGAACCCTTGCTCATCTGATTATTTTCTGTGACTCCTTCCTGCCCTGCTCCTGTGCACGCACACAGGTCCCAGCCTTTGGGCTCTGGGTTTTGTTCCTGCCTGGGTTTGAGCTGGTAGGAGGGTTTGGGCCATCCCTGAGAGTGGTTCCCACCTGCCCCAGTCTGCAAAAGGCTCAGCAAAGCTGCTTCCCCCTAGATATTTCTGCTGGGAAACTTTCCTGTGGAAGCCAGCTCAGAGCTCCACGGGGAGAGATGTCTGGAACAGGGACTAAAAGAGCTCTTGCTAAATATGTGCACACAGGAATGGTGTGTGAGCCCTGGGAGCAGCTCCCCAGTGCTGGGCATGGGTGGCACTGGCACAGCTGCCGTGCAGCAGGGTCTGGCTGCTCTGTGCCCAGCAGAGCCCCCTCACCTGCAGCAGCACAGCAGGTACTTTGCTGCTCTGGTGAGACAAATGAGAATGGTTATAAGAGCCACTTTGTGGAGGGGATGAGCGCCCCAACACACAGAGCCAGTGCTCCTCCCAGGGCACCCTGACCTGCAGACCTGTTTTCACAATTTGTGTCAGTCCATAACTTTTCTTTTTGTTGTGTCCAGAATTTCTGGTTGGTTTGTTCTTTTAAGATAGGAGGGGAGTAGAGAGACGTGTTATTTTGCCCTGCTTTCTCTGTTTGTACAGTCAGAGATAAGCCCCATATTATGTAAACAATCAGACAATTTGTGCTGAATTGGAGCTGTTGGTGCTAACTGGGACAGCTTTACCTTGGGAGGGTGCCTGGGTGGGAGGAGATCCCTGGCTGGAATGAGTGCAGATGATGCCAACTTCACCTCAGAGATGAAGTCTTTTGGGGCTTGCATCAAGCTCTTGGGCAGGGATCCAGAGGTGAGGCACCTCTGTGCCGTGTCCCGTGAGGTTCCTGGGTTAGACATCGATCCCAGAAGGGCTCAGTGCATTGCAGCTCAGGGCACGTGGCAGCTGAGCCACAGACACAGCTCTGCTGCTGTGCTGGGGGGGCTCAGCCTCATGTGAGGGATGTTCAGGCTTGTGCAGACCATGCCAAGAGCAGGTTTGTGGCTGGGACGCTGAAACCCCAGCAGTGTGAGCCCTCCTGAGCAGCTGCAGGCTCCTGTGCTCACAGGGGGACTTCTGGCACCACACTGAACCCGTCTTCAGTGGTTAGCTGAAACACTCTGAAAATGTACCTCTAAAACCAACAAACAAAGCAGCCAGAGACAGAGTCCCCACATCCAGCTTGCTGTCATGCAGAGTTGAGAGCAAGGGACCCAAACCAGCCAATGCAGGGTCTGTCCTGGCTGACAGGGTGGGCACAGCTCCTGTGGAGGGACTTTGTGCTGCTCTGTGCTGGCCTGGCCTGGCCTGGAGGGCGTTCTGCTCTCTGCTGGAGGCACAGGGCTCCTGGCAGCCTTTTGAAACCCTGCACAGTCCTAGGCACCACCAAACTCACCTGGGGCAGTGTGTGCAGTGTCTGGGTCAGGTCTCCTTTGGGTCTGTGCCACCCCTCAGCACACGGGCAGCAATCCTGGGAAGTATCTGATGTGTTGGGAAGCATTTCCCAATGTGTCTTCAGTGCATGGACTAACGAGTGCTTGCATTTCTTTCCTCTCAAGAAGCTTTCAATCCCTGCTCACCACAGCCTGAGCCAGCCCTGCCTTTCCCTCCTCCAAACCCAGACCTCCACTAAAATCAGCTGGTTTTGCTCTTGGGGCAGTGGCAGCCCATGAGCCTGGGGTGCTGCTGGGTGCTTTGTCCCTCCACCCTTGTCGGGATTGCTCTGCAGCCCCTGCTCACACAGCGCTGCCCCCAGGCCAGCACAGCCCCTCTGATTCCTGCCAAGCTGGCACAGCCTGCCCTGGCAGGAAAGGCTGAGCACAAACAAAGTCTGTGTCCGTGGGTTTGCTGAGCAAATGGCGTGTGCTGCCCTCTGGGAGCAGTGTTTGCCCTGCTGCAGGGCTGCCCTGTGCACACAGGTGAAATGTTCCTGGAGCAAAGTGCAGCCCGAGTCCAGCACTGGGACAACAAACACGTAACAGCAGCAGTGAGCTGGAGCTGCATTCCTCAGTGTTTGTGCTCGGTGTGGGGGTCCTGGGATGGAGGGGGAGCTGCCAAGGGGCCCCTTCTCTTCATTAAAACAAAAGTGTAGTTAGGCTTTATCAGGTTCAGTGTTAATTAACCCACAGGGATAAAGTCACTTGTTTAACCCACTGGGATAAAGTCACTTGCCTCTTTTCTGGAGCTGCTGGCTGAATTTCTGTGGTCAGTCTTGTATTCACCTCTTTTTGCACTGATTTGCCATCCTGATGGAAGTGTTGGGTGAGAGGGACCTTGGGAGGGCTCTGGACTGATCTCTGAGCTGCTGCCAGGGCTGGTTTGGGTCAGCTGTGCCTTGTCCTGGGCATGTCCAAAGACAGAGCCTCCTCAGCCTCTCAGGCAGCCTCACTGCATTGCCCCAACCCTCCCCAAAGGAGAAACTTTCCTGGTGTTCAACCCGGGCCCACCCCGGGCCCATCCAGGGCCCATCCCTGGCACACCCCGGGCCCATCCCCAGCACACCCCTGACACACCCCAGGCCCATCCCTGGCACCGAGGCCATGGGCTCTGCTCTCCCAGCCCTGCCAGCCCCACCTGGCAGCAGCTGCACTGAGGCAGCCTGGTGGCTCTGGGGCTTGCAGTGAGACACATGTTTTTCCAAAGAAATCCATATTTCCATAAAAAACAAACACTGCTGTCTTAGGTCAGCCCTGAGGTTCTGCCCAGCCCCTTCCTCACAGGTAGGAGGCTGCAGATGTCCCACAGCTCAGAAATGAGACCTGCCCTGAGAGGAAATGCCTTCCTGGTGCCCAGCTGGGAAGCCTGAACTCTGCTGTCCTTTTTTGAAGCATTTTTTGTTTAAAACGTGGCTCATCCACCATTTTGACTGGAGCTGGACTGGTGAATGCTGCTGGGAAATGGAGTTTGGATCTGAGCAATTCCTCTGTGAGCTTTGGAGGGGTGGTGGATCTTTATCTCTCTTCAGTCTCCCTTGGCAACATCTATTTACATGGCTGCACAAGCTGCTGAAATAGTTACTTCACCTCAGTCTTTTGTTTTGTTTCATTGGAAACCAATATTTTGGCCATGTCAAGGCTTGAATTCTTTTGTGGCATGTTTAATCCAGGTTTGATGGCTTGCTCTGCTCCCAGAGGTAGAAAACCAAATAGAAATGAATACAGGGAAGGAACTGATGAGATGTAAAAGAAACTGGGGTGGGAGGAAAAAAGCCCCAAAAAGTGAAGTGTCAGCACTTTGGCAGAAAGCTCTTTCTTTTTTTAAAATATGACTTATGAGACTTCATGAATCTCTGTTTGAAAAGGAGGGAGATGGTGTCAAAGCCTTTGGTGGCACAGCCAGATCATGAAGGAAGTTCTCACTGACTGAAGGATTTGGGGGTTTCTGTGCACAGCTGGTGGGGATTAGTCCATCCTGCAGGCTGGGGATGCTCCTGACTCCTGTGCTTTTCCTCCTGGCTGGTGGCAGCAGCAGGGACAGCTTTGATGGGAGTTGTCACCTTCACCGTGCAGCGATGGGGACCTCAGTGGTGGGACTGGCTTGTGATGCCTCTTGCCCCTGTGTTTTGTGCCCTGACACCATCCTCACCCTAACACAGAGCTTCCCTGGGGTGGTGGTGCTGGATGGGGTCTCCCACTTGTCCCCAGCCTCCAAGCAGGGCTCTGGGTGCCTCTCTTTCTTCCCAGCTTCTCTCTCTCACCCTTTTGAGCATAAGTTCTCTGGACAAGGAGCTTTTGATGGAGGAGGGAGGTTGTGGCTCTGTTTGTGCCTGGGGGTGCTGCTGTTTCAAACAGCCAGAGCAGAATTTTTGCTGCAGCTGAGCAGCCTCTGCCCAAGTAGGTATTTGTTTGTTTGGGAGCCTGCAGGGGAATTTCACTTGCTGCCTTATCAGCCTTATCTGCTTCTGCCCTGAAGCCAAAGTGGTGAGGAGTGTTTTCTTCTCATTTATCTGTGTACCTGCCTTAGTGATTGGCCAGAAGGGATGGAGGATACTGTAGATCTCCAAACAAATCACTTTCTTCCAATATGCATAATTTACTAGGTCATACAAGGAATCAATGCCACCAGATTGCTTATCAGCCTGGATTGGGCGCTGCTGCTCCCCACGCAAATCTAAGCAGGATCTCCTGGAAAGCTTTTATCTGGGATTGATTTTCAGCTCAGATAGGCATTATCTGCACCAAATAAATGGGTTTTGCAGTGTAACCCATGGTGATGCTCCAGCCAGGGCAGCCAAAATAAGGCCAGGCACAGGGCCAGTGTGGATTTGCCCCTGGAGCTGGGCTGTGCAGGCTGCAGGGCTGGGGCTGTGAGCAGCAGGGTCTGTGAGCAGCAGGGTCTGCTGGGCTGCTCAGACCTTCCTCCCACTGCCCCATCGCCTGACACTGCCCTGCCACCTCCCTCCAGCCCCCAGCCCACATGGAAAGGGGGTTTCTTCCTCTTCTCCTTGCCCCAAGCCCATATGGGTGCAGCCCCCAGAGGCACCATGAGCTACCAGAGCTAAGGACAGTTCCTCCTCCAGTTCCTCCTCGTCCTCCTCTTCCTCCTCCCTTGCCCCAGTGCCAAGGGGCTGGAGGAGTCTGACACCCCTCCCAAGGGACCCCCATCCAAGGGACCCCATCCCACCTGCACCACCTTGCCTTGTCTGGCAGCACACCCCTGGCCCTGTCCCGGGATAACCTGGCCTCAATAATGGATTACAGGAGCTGATCTCACTGTGCAGATCATTTTGCTGGCTTTGTCAAGTTAATCAGTTTACATGTTGCTGTTAGGTCAGGAAAGCTCCGTTTACCTTAAATAATTAATCAAGATCAATTAAACACTGGGTAATTGTGAAGAACAGCAAAAGGCAGGATGACCCTCATTTCTTCCCCTTCTTTATCATGTTTAGACAACCCAGTGAGCAGCACATCTTGCAGAGCTTGGGCAGTGAGAGAGTAACTTACATTGATGTCTGTGATGACAGCTCTATCCCCAAGGTTTGACCTAATTACTGCGTCTTGTCTCGACTTCTGTCTGGGAGTTATTGTTGCTGTCATTGTGGCAAATGCAGCTAATGAAAACATCCAGTGCTTCCATTAAAATATCAGCCTGGTGAGTTGGCTCTGCTGTGCAAATGGATGTTTCTGAATTTCTGAATTATTTTTGGTGACTTATCGCATCATTTTGAAATCTTCCTCCAAGAGTTCTAATGAGTATTTTGTTTGGGTGATATATGCTAAGACCAAAGAAGAAACTTCTTGAAAATAATTCTATCTTGTACTTGATAATTATTAAAACTCAGTACCCCCTAAGAGGAAACTGAAACATCTCTCACGTAGGAGAACAGAGGCTGAGAGTTTTGGCCCTTTAAGTTGATCTTGGAGCTGCTTGGACATAACTTACAGTATTTTATACAGATATTTCTTGAGCTGTTTATTGCATAAATAAGTTGGTTGAACATGGTAGCAGCCAGTACAGAAACTGGTAGAAAGGGGCACAGTATGTCCCAGTCTCAGAGCTTCCAAGAAGCCCTTTGGAGGAGCTTGGGGCTGCAGGGCCACTGCAGGATGTTCCTGGAAAGAGCTCGTTTCCTTCACTTCCACTGAGTTACAAAACTTGTTTTTCTATTCTGAGAATCATCAGCACAAAGGGACCATAAAGAGTTTTAAAGGACTTCCCTTGGCTCAATTGGAAGGAAGTTTTTTGTGGTGAACGGGCAAATACCTGCTGGAGGCTGGCTGGGCTCCTCCCAGGGCTGCAGCAGGATCAGGTGAGGGTTTCCAGGCCTCTCACCTGGTGTGAGCAGTGCTTCAGGATGGTAATCTCTGACTTCAGGAAGAACAAGTCCTTGGGGACTCAGTGATCTTAAAGGTCTTTTCCAGCCTGAATGATTCTATGGCAGGCTTTGAGAGCAACACAGACTTACAAGATACTGTAAATTAGGGGCAGAAATTAAACTTATAGTTACCTGCTCAAAAAGGTGTGCTCAGAGTTGAGCAGGCTAGACATGAATTACGGCTCTAAAGCAATCTTCCCTGCTGCCCTTCACTCTCATGGAGCCTGGCTGTGGTCTGTTGTGACAGTTTTGCTTATTCTCTGTCCTCAAAAATGGCATTTTTATATGGACACACCTACAGATGATACATTATGAAAAGAATTTTGCAGTGATAGCTCAGTGTTCTTTCTGCTCCTGATGGGGACATTGCAGAGGGTGTTTTTGGCTGTAATTCCTGGAGATCAACACGTTAATGAAGCAGCCAATGAACTTTGGGTTGGATGTTGCAATGTCCTCGGGCTGTAGCACTTATCTGGATTGCTCTTCAGAGGACCCCTGTCCTGTCTGCTCCACAGGGAGGTTCACAGAACAGTCCATAAATCCTCTGCAATGCACACAAAGGATTTTGTTTTAATTTATAATCCACCCCATAGGACATTGCTAACTCTCTGTTGCTGTGGTGCCTGCTGCACTGACATAACCTGGGTGTAAATGGGATCTCCCCAGGCAATTGTGGCTCCCCTTCAGCCTGAGCCCCTTCCCAGCAGCACAGCACAAAGTCTAACATGCCCAAGGACTGGAAATATTTATGCTACAAGCACTCCTGGGCTGTGTGGCTGGTGTTTGTCCCTGTTTGTTTTGCACACTGTGCAACAGCAACGATTTCCTGAATTTCAGGAGTGTCAATACTAGGAGGAATCTGATTTTGCACACAGGCAGGCTGCAAACCTTCTGTTAACAACAAAAGCTCCACAAGCACCGGCCCACTTTGTTCAGAGGGTTGCACTCCTTCTCTGAGGTGCTTTGGAGGTTCAGGAGTGAGGGAGTTCTTAGCACTACACCAGAAGCCTGGAGGAGGAGAACAGGCACTGCTGGGAGCCCTGGGTGACAGCAAAGAGTTAACTTGCACCACTGGTTGCATGACAGCCCCCAGCTGTCTGTGCCTTCCCCTCCAGCACTTTTCTCCATTATTTCATCAAAGCAACAGGCATGGTTTTAATTTTCCATGACTTGCTTATGAAATATGATCCTCGCTGTAATAAAGAAATGATTTGGTTTGTAATGGATACATAAGAAATCAATTTCCTATTTTTAAATTAGGTGGGATTAACAATGAAGCAAACAATAAGCAGAGCAATGGGGGGAGAAGGATGGGAGAAAGACCCAGCAGCCTGGAGTGAGGGCTGGCTGCACTTGGACGTGTTAAACTGCATTTGTTAATGGCTTCACCAAGGCAGCCACAGCTGTAGGGGTTCTTGCACTGTATATCCATTTTATGCTTTAAAATCATGATGTTGAGAATATTGCTGGAGATTCATTACTTCCCTTCTGCCCGGCAGTGACATTTAGGGTGCAACATGATTTCTGCTCAAATTCATAGTTAAAAAAACCTTGCACCATCATAAATGCCTTGGGAGCAGGGCCCTCCTGCTGTGCCTGTAGCAGGGACAGCATCCAGCAAAAACTCTCACCTGGGCCAGGACACTGGGAGATTGATGCTCTCCAGCAAGTGGAACAGAAGAGCTCCCAGCTCCCACTGTCTAAGGGTGTAGCTGCATGTGAGAGCTGCTTGTTTGGAGATGGAGCAGCGATGTGACACAGCCTGCAGGGAGGTTTGTAGCTGTCATTGCTAGAAACCATCTGGTCCCCCTCCTTTACCTTCCTCCTACTGAGCAGCGCAGCCTGGGGACCCCCAGGCCGGGCAGTTGCCAGCAGCCCACAGCCCTGCACAAGAATGATCAGCCCAGTCACCTTCCTGGCAGCTCTCTGCACTGTCCCTGAAAAGAAAGCACTTTTTCCTTGCTGTAGAGAATATTCCCAGTGCCTGGTAATGCTGTGCTGGTGTGCTCCACCTCTGCTGGCAGAGCAGCCCATCTGGTGAGGTCCATTGGAGGGTGTGAGGGGCACAGGGATTCACCTTCAGCCTCTCGGGATGCTCTCTGTGTTGTTTCACCCCCTGGGTTCCCTGGAAATTCACCTCCTGTGTAGCTCAAAGTGGGCACGGTGCTTGCAGGGCATGTGCAGGGACCTTTGGGCTGCCCAGCCACAGATATTCACCCCAGGACTCAGGTCCTTGGAGCTGCAGGAGCCTTGGAAGGCAGATTGCCCTTTAGACCTTGGACTGCAGACGGCTGCTCCAGCTCCTGCCAAGCCGCAGCGAGCGCTGCCGGGTGTTTGTGCTGCTGACAGATGTGCTGTTCCTCTGCTGTCCCACATGTGCAGGGAGCTCAGGGATCACAGTGTCCCTGGCGCTGTCAGCTGGGGGGTTTTGAGGCTGGGGAGTGGTCCTGAGGGTACCGAGCCTGTCTGAGTCTGTCCCCATCAGTGAAACTGCAGCGGGGGCTTGCCAGAGCTGCTCTCCTGTGCCAGCGACTCCTCCTGGCCCAGCTCCACACTTGTGCTAAGTGGCTTTGGAGCTGCCCCAGGGGTCTGTCACGGGTTGGAATTAAGAGTTGCATTTGGCTGGCTGGTCTGTCTTTCCTTCCTGGATGCAATTGCTTTTTTTAGCTTATCTTGGTTCTGCATGGGTTTGTGAGTTCCTGCTGAAGTCTCTAACAAGATTTGTATGGTGGCTTCTTTTTCCTCCAAGCAATCATAATTTGGCCAGAAATAAATGTCTGCAGCAATCTTTTTAAAGTCTCTCCCTCATGTAGGTTTCTGCAGCCTTCTTGAGAGACAAGCCGTAAAAACTGATGGGACTTTTGGAAATGCTTGGTGGGACTTCTAGGACTGGGCAGAAGTCCAAACAATTTCTTGTAATCTTCTCCACATAGATCTGTTATTGCTGGGGCAGGTACCAGATGCATTATCACTACTAATCTCCTTCAAGGGTGGAAGGGTGTCTGAGTGTAGATAACTATGATGAAATAGAGCCAGATTTCTGTCTTTATAGAATAAAGACCAAGAAAACGCCACAGAATCCAAGGCTTGCTTCTACTTATTAGTGTCAGAAGCCTATTGTTTTTATACTCTAAGACCACCACTCAACCCACAGCTCTCAAACAGCCTCCCCCTCCCTTTCCCAACTCTTGTCCTAGTTTAAATTTATAGCTAATTTATAGCTTTTTTTTTTCCCCTATTGGTTGCTTCTGGAGCTTGACATAACTGTTAATAGTATCACTTTGATAGGCAAAACCAGGCTGAATGTGAGGTTTTTGCTGGGGTTTGTTTTTCTGCAGATTCTTTTGGACACCACCCAAGTTCTGCTGTCCAGTTCCATGTGGCTGGACATGTGGCTCTCCATTAAATTGTTATATAAGGCAATCCAGGACTGAGGTGGAACAAAACAACAAAAGTCCAGGCACGCTTAGCCTGGGCAGACCTGAATGAACGACAGGAAAAGGAACAGGGGAGTTCAGGGTGCTCAGTGAGGGTCAAGGCAGAAGCTCCCTGTGGGTCTCATCCCCTTCCTGGCTCCTGCCAGCAGGAATAACTCCTGGGAGAGCTGCACCTCTCATGATCCCACATCACTCAAAGTCACCCCACTTCCACAGCATTACTGGACATGGATGGTGATGTTGTTCACCCTATGGGTGGGAATTTATCTCCGTGCCCCTTGCAAGGCTCTGCTGGTTTCCCAGCCAGCTGAACTGCCATCATCTTGTAGCTTTGGGTTTCAGTCTCTTTCCAACCCTGGATAAATTTAAAGCCGCTATTCATAGCTGCTCTCAGGATCTGGAGCTCCAGAACACCATGGGAAGTTTCTCATCTGTTCAGGAAGACACAGATAAATATAGTGATGGTTTCCAGTGGGTAAAACGAGGTTTTGTTGTTCTATTCACGTTCAGAGCTGGCATTTGTGCTGTTGCTGTGCCAGCCTCCACCATGGTGACAGGCCCTTTCTAGGATTTCTGATGAGATGGGAGGCATGACAAGTTCAGACTATCAGTTCAGTTTAAAGCCCACAAATCTATGCACAGCAGGGGTAAGATCTATTTATTGTGAGCCTAGGAGCTATTTTCTGTGGAGGATGAGCTTAGTTTGTGCTGGAGAACAGCTGTTTATCAGGATCAAGTTTCTGGGAGGGATCGTTCCTTGGCCATCTCAACCTGGGAAATGGCCTTGTGATGCTTTACAAGAAAAGGAACACAAACTACATTCTTGGTTCAAAAAAAGAACAAAACCAACAAAAATGAAATGCAGGAGTTTATAAAGGGATTTTTTAGATGAACAAAAGGCACTGAGTCTGGATAAAAAAACAGCACAAAAACTTTGATATGTTCCTTCGGGAGAATTAAACCAGATGTTTTCCCTTTTCCAATGGCCAGCATCTGACATTTCCAAAGAAGACACAAAGAACATTTCTGGGATGTGTATTAGAAAAAGTTCTGCTTGCAGCTTATCAGCTTGAAGGAAAACTGAAGGCAGAATCATCTCAGAATTACGTCTGGTCACATTTACGCTCGAGAAAATGCATGGAAAGAAGTACCAGTGTGAGGAGGAGCAAAACAAATTTCAAGGTGATTCTCACTGATGGCATCAAAGGCAGAACAAAGCCCTCCACACTGGGTAGAGACAACTCTGAGGTCTTTTGTAGCTAAGGAACCATAACCATGTGTTTTGTTTGCAAGGATCAGACACAGCCTGAATTTTGCATATTATTATATGTGGATTTCTGCAATTTGCTCACAAAATCCTTCTCTGGTAAAGTTTTGCAGCCAACGTATCCATGGTGGCTGCAGAATGCAGGAAAGGAATACAATAGCAATTAGGGATTTTTTCTTTCCTATTTTCCCCACCTAGCTGTTTTGCATAAGGACACACAGATGGGGCAGGACGTGGTTTGGAATCTTGGTGAGGGGGATTTGCCAACACTCATTTGACCAATGTGCCCTTTTGTACTGCTGAGGTTAAACCTCTGCCAGAAATGTCCTCCACGATCAACACTAACAATTACTAATTTGGAGTTCTGAGTGCTCTGCTCTGCCATCCATAGCAGCATTCCCACAGTCTTCCAGCCAGGTACATCTCTAGTTACAATAATTGTCTTTCAGTTGGGGAGCTGACTGACTATACTGCCGCAAGTATGGAATAAATCATGTTACTATGGTAGCCAAGGTTTTTGGAAAACAGCATTTCCCAAAGCACAAATGCCATTTCTCTGAATTTTGCTTCTTTTCCTGAAAATATCATCCCAGAATTGTGAGAAGTTTGAAGTTGGGTTTCACTGTTTTCCAACACGAGTTCTGCAGCAAGCTGGATGCTGCTTTTCAGGTTTATTTATTTATTTGGTTTAACCTTCATGATGTTGACAGAATCCAGGTGCATGGATATCTTATATACTCAAGCTAATTACTGCTGAGACTGACATCTGAGAAGGGGATTTGAAGGAACAAGACAAAACACAGTCAAAACTTGACCTTGAAACATGAGAAATGAGTCCAAAGGATGGCATCGGGCTTGGAGGCTTCTCAACCTGTGCAAGGATTGGGCCAAGGTCTAGGTCTGAGCTCTGGATTTATCTGTGCTAACAGGAGAACTTGGCACGGAGGCCAGACTTTTACCCAAGGGACTCTGCTAAATTTAAGGTGGTTGAGCACAGCCTTCCCTGGAGGTGGTGCATCCATCACAATGTTCCTGTCCAGTGAATCACGGCACAAACGAGGTACCAGAGATCACATCCTCAAAACCATTAATGGTTAAACTGGGATGTTAATTTTGTCTCTTTTTCTAAGCCACCGGTACATCCACAAGTGTTTTAACAAAGTATTTTGTTTCTCACTTCCCAGAATACCAAGTGCATTTCATAACACAGCTGTTGCAAATGTTATGGCTCTGTACACTTCATGTGTTAGTCTTGCCTGTGCTTCCCTTCTCTGAATTGCATTTAATAGGCCAAGTTTTATATTTCTCTACTAATTTGTTGAAATTTATTGCATTTGTTGCCTTCCCTTCTTTCTTTTGAAAATCAGGGGAACTTCCAAATTTCAATTTAAAAGCATTTTGTTTTTATGGAGCATAGTATTTGTTGGAGGGAGAAGAGTTGAGATCATAATCTGGCGCAGTCGACTAAGTTTCTAAATTTTAAACCACCGCCTTCTCCCTTTTTAAACATTTTCTCTGCCAATACTAAACATTTTGATCATTCAAAATGTAAATTGTACTCCCCATAGATGCTGATGGGTTGAGGATATATTTACATACAAAGGAGCTGTTGAATGACTCACGCAAAAACTCATTTTCTTGTTCTCATTCTTTACAGTACAGCAGGTTTTTTCCCCCATTTTCTGGTTTCCGGAACGATCTGTGTCTCTGGGCAGTGTTTGAAAAGGTGCATGTGGTTAAAATGTGTGCAGTGGAGAACCACAAATGGTTTAAATATTTTTTTCCAGAGGAACTCGTGATAGACACTGTCCATGGGTTGTGTTATGTTACAAGGGAAAAAACACCCAGATCAGAGCCTGAGGGCAGTGGTGGTCAAAGGAAAGAAAATTCCCTGATTTCTTGGGGTGAGGAGGAGCAAGCAGGGGTTTAGCCAGAATATCAGAGCCAGTGTTTTGGGCTGGGTAAGATGTTCTCAAGGCAGTTAGCACTTTATAACAGCAGTGATGCTAGAGCTGGGTGTGTGCTGTAGGACCCCAGTGATGGTATCTGCATCTCCTCATGGAGCAGCACTTTGTGGGAGAAGTGTCACTTGGCTTTCCCATGCCCATATGCCTGCTGGGCTTGGGCCCTGGCACAGATTCCCCTGGCAGGAGGAAGGAGCCATTCCTTTGGAACACTCGTTTGAGCCTGGTTGTGTTTGGGAAGGCAGAGCAGGAGCTCTGGAAAGCCCCAAGCTTCTGTACATGTCCTGGGCAGCATTTCAAGCTGTGCCTGGAACACGTTTGCACTGCTCAGGGCCGGGATCCTCTCCTGAGGCCCATAAGAAACCCTGGGGCTGTAACTGGCCATAACTGAGATCACCATGACAGATTGTCTCAGCTCTCCTTGCTCTCCTCAGACCCATCCAAATACCAGCCCAGCACTGTCACACCACTTGTGGATGCCCAGGCTGTTCATCAGCTATTTATAGAATTACTCTATTAACAACTTTGTTTTATCCACTTGATAATAATGCTTGAATCTGAGGAGTGTATATTCCAGTCTTCCTTGGCTTACTTCCTCTGTCTTATTTACTGACTTCCACCTTGATTTTTTTTCTGTTAATCTGGAGCCCACTCAAGAGGACACTATAAGAGATACAGATGTGATTTTGATCATCTCCACAGGGGCTGCACCACTCTCCTCCACCTCCCTCACAGCTCTCCATTGCCTGTTCTTTGTGTGACCTATGCATTGACTTGGGCTCTATTATTCACTTCAGAACTGATGATGTTTGTGTTAAGTCTTAAACATGGGGTCAGGGGGTAGTTTAGAGCCTTTTCAGATTGTGTGACCTCTCCTAGCAAACTTTGAAGGGCAGTTGTTGACCAGCCCTGGCACTGTTTGCTCTGCAAGGAAGCAAGTCTGTAAAAAGGCTTATTACACAATGTAAGTGATTTTCTTTTTGCTAAGCAAATATTTGCAATATGTTTTGGGAGATCAAGCATTCAAAGTGAAAAAGCAGGATACCTGCCAGGGATGTGGGAAGCACATAAATGACACCTCTAATTGGGAGAACATGGGCTGGTTTTAGTGTCTTGGCTTTACAAGGAAGCCAACACAGGTTCCTGCCCTGATTTTCATTGAGCTCTAAGGCTTTAGGCATCCCAAAAAAATCTGGAAAACTTTTTCCCAAATTGTCTTTACTTCAACAGCTTCACTCATTACTCTTGCAAAAGCCAAGGTGCTGTGGAACAGGGACAAATCCTATGAATTTAACAAATGAGCAAGGTTCTAATATGGGGCTTTCCTAGAGGGTAGTTTATTTTATAAATGCCTGCAGTAACTAACAATGCCCAGTTATGGAGAGTGTGTCACCATCTGGATGACTGCTCACAGCTGGTATCATAATTTTTGGATCATTCCTTTGGCTTGAATTGAAGTTGTAAAGACAGTATGTGGCTTAAACTAGCTGGCTCAGGAGCAGCAGATCAACTCCAGTCAACATCTAACTTCCACATGTGCATCTCTGCCTGTGCTGTGCTATTGACAGGAGCCTCGATTTATGTGCATGCAGTTTATAAACAGCAAGAATACTGGAAATGAGGTAATATTTTGTATAAACATTTATTTTATAGTTTAAGAACAAGCCATTCAAAACATCTGGAAATCACAAGAACATGAGTAATATATAATAGCAATATCTTAAATATGCATTAGTAATATAAAGTCATCTTTCACTCTGATAGTTACAACTTCATTTTTCTAAAAAGTATTTAAGACATGAAATATGTTTAGGTAATACATATATACAGCATCTAATTTTCTCTCCTCCTTCGACTGGAGTCTGAGACTCCAGAGGTTTCTGTGATGGAAACAATGTGCTACAACTTGAAGGCTGGATTGGTTTGGATTGTACATGCAGAACTAGGCAAATAATTTACACCCATCATGGCTCTGTGTGCATGTAAGTGACAGAACAGGGGTTTCAGACCCCGTGCACGTGCACTCCCACAGCTGCTCACCTATTCACAACAACCGATGTAGTTATAAATCATTAGGTCTGGAGTTATTTCTAGAATGTCTCTGTATCTATATCCTAACTAAGCTATGACCTACTTTCATTATAACCCCCTGCCCATCAGTGTGCTGTTATGCTTCCAGTGGTGATTTGGTAAAATGTGTTTGCCTTGTCTTAGTGTGTGCGAATTGATAAATAATTGTGGGTTTGACCAGCTTAGAGCTGTTTTATCCTCATCTCTAAGGCAAGCAATTCCCTTTCTATTTCATAGGGCAGGTCAGCATTAACTTGCACTTCAAAGTACTGCTTGATTTCTTCTACCTCCTTTTCCCAGAAATCTTTTGAGATATCAAACAGTTCAGTCAGGTTGATGTCCTCTAAACCTTTCAAGTTCAAAGCAGCATCAGTGGGGATGTAACCTATGGCCGTGGGTTTGGCAGAGGCTTTCCCTTCAATCCTGTTGAACATCCACTCCAGCACACGGGAATTCTCCCCGAAGCCAGGCCACAGGAATTTCCCTTGGCTGTCTTTGCGGAACCAATTCACGTGGAAGATCCTGGGCAGCTTTGCAGCAGGACGATGGGCCATGCTCAGCCAGTGGGCCAAGTACTTGCCAAAGTTGTAGCCAAAGAAAGGCCTCATGGCAAATGGATCGTGCATAATGACCTTGCCTGTTTGAAACACAGATGGAGAAGGTAAGGGAATCAATAGCACATTTATTCTAAAGCACAAAGATTCAGATCCTCCCAGGGTTTACCCATGATCCCTTCACCACCCTTGTGAGCTTTAAGAAACAACACAAGCATTATCCTTGATGCACAAAAGGCACAAATGAAATTAATTTTTGTTATTGAATTTCTTAAATCTCAGGTCAAGCAGCTTAAATGAAGATTCTCAAGAGGTGCCTATCATTCATACATTTATGTTGAGCTCTAGCAGAAGGGAAAATTTAAATTTGTTTATCCCAGACTGTAACAAGAACTCACTGTCAAGGCTTCTGGCAACCCTGTGCCTGCATCCTGTTCTGTATGCTTGCCACCTAAGGGATTATTTTACTTAATTTGACTTTTACAGAGAATTTGGCCGTTAATTCCAGTACAAATATTTTCTATTGTGAAAATGCACAGGTTGCAAAATTAGCTGCCAAGACTGAAACGTGAAAGAGCAAGGGGAAGGAGAGGGCAGGCAGTCCAGAGGGGCCTGCTTTTAATACAGGTAGGCAGATTAAATTTTGATTTACCTTTGTGCTCAGCAGCTGCTGTTGCTTCAGATCTCATGGCTGCTCCTACAAATACTCCATGCTTCCAGTTAAAGGCCTCATATACAAGAGGGACACCTATAAACAACAAAATCACTTGAGTAATTAGAGGTCCACAAACATTTTTATGACAGGTTTTGCCATCTGATATAGTGCTGAACACGTTACTGGATAATGTATTATAATTTTTCCTGGTTTTTTTTTAATTAGTTCATTTCCTGCTCTCTTACAGCAAAGAAGTTTGAATTAATGTTTTCAAAACTGGCTCCTGACTACTGAACACATCCAGTGGGAGACACCTGGGACATCAGAATCTCCAGCAGATTTTAGTGGAAATAGAATCTGATCCTGTGGTCATATTAGAGTCAGATCTAGCATTACTTCTATTTACTTTCCAACTTTAGGTGACCTTTAGCAGAAAAATTTATTTTACTTCTTTTCTTTAAACTATCGAAAACTCTAACCATTTCTCTAACCATTTGCTAACTAAACTACAGGCAAATTGAGACCAATGTAGCAATTTTCTATGTGTCTGCTACCCATGTTAGTGGGTCCTGATCTCCCTCCAGCCCTTTATTATTATTATTACCTGGTTTGTGTTAACATCAAGCACCTCAGACACTGAAACACCAGTGGCTGGAAGCGTGTGTGCCAAAGGCTAACACAGAGGAATTGGACTAACGTGGTTATTTCCTTGCTTTTGCAGCTGTGAAAGCAAAAGTTGTGGCTGTGCCCAGCTGTGTGCCAGCCCTTCTGTGGCCAGCCTGGGAATGTGGCTGCTGCATCCCTTACCAGCTGGCCTGCGGCCTCCAAAGATGATCCCTTCGATGGGGACGCCCTCAGGAGACTCCCAGGCTGGATCCATGATGGGGCACTGCCTGGCTGGGGAGCAGAACCTGGAGTTGGGGTGAGCACACGGTTCTCCTGCACAGAGCAGCACAACAAAACAGAATTAACTTGAATTTATCCACCGATTCCAAAGAAAGCCAAAGAGAGGGCCACGGGGTGGGCCAGGTACCGTTGTCTGGGGTCCAATCCTTGTTCTTCCACGAGGTCACTGTCACCCCAGCTGGCAGGGGCTCATCAATGCCTTCCCAGTAAACACCTCCATCGCTGGTTTCTGCCACGTTGGTGAAGATGGTGTTCTTGAATATGGTTTTAATAGCATTGGGGTTTGTTTTGACTGAGGTTCCAGGGGCAACACCAAAAAAGCCATTTTCAGGATTGATTGCCCTTAAGTTGCCTGGAAGTTAAATGATAAAATATCAGTAAACCGTACTGGTTTAATTCTATCCAGAAGTTTGTAGCATGTCTTACTGCACCTACAGCAACCTGTAAAACATTCCAATTTTATTTCCATACCTTGTTCATCAAACTTCATCCAGGCAATATCATCACCCACACACTCAATTTTCCATCCTGGCAGGCTTGGGTTCATCATGGCCAAGTTAGTTTTTCCACATGCACTAGGGAATGCTGCAGCAAAGTACTTCTTTTTACCTTCTGGATTGGTAATTCCCAGGATCTATTGAAAAATTAATGCAACTGTTAAACAAAGCCTTTTTTTCTTGCGCTTTTCATTTTGGAGATTGTCTCCCAGCAAGTGGAAATGATAAAATATTTAATTAGGCACATTTGTTCCTACAGAAGAAGCACCACATAATATTGTTGACAAATAACTCAAGCTGTATTTTTAAAATCAGAGTCAACTCTTCTTCCCATTAGAATATCTAAGAAATTCTTATATTTTTAAAAAACGTTAAGTCGGTATACAATAAACATTTCTTTTTATTTTGCTGATTAAAGACCTTATACATCTGTGTTTCTCTGTCAAGACAGAAGAAAACCAGGCAATATTCTTTTGGCTGCACAAGTGGAGTGAAAGGAAAGCACTTTGTGCATGGATTCTTCTGCTCTTCTCAAAGACCACAGATATTTTTTCCTAAGGCTGCTCTTATGCACTTTGACATTGTTTTTTTCAGTGGTATTTTATGGTCGTAGAATGTTTAAAGGACAGCAGAAATTAAAGCCAGGAAGGTTACATAGCACAACTACCTTAGAAAATCTGATATTTGCAGGTTTTTGAGTACAAGAAGTCACTCTCAGACGTTCCAAACTTTGCTTGTTTTATACCATGACAGGTCCTATTTTAAATGTTTAGTACTTGGCCTTGCAAGCAGTTTTCTGTTCCCCATGAGCCTGGCACATAACAGATTCCTATCTAAAGTTACAGGACTATCCATATGAGACTAATTCCATTGATGGCCAGGCGGGTGATGGATTTATGTGGCTCTAATTTGAGGTTTAACGGCTGTTCAAACACACAAGATTTAACAGCATAGATTCTTACCAGCATGTGCTCTGCCAGCCAGCCCTCCTCCTTGGCCAGTCTGCTGGCAATCCGGAGAGCAAAGCATTTCTTCCCCAGCAAGGAGTTCCCTCCGTAGCCGCTGCCAAAGGAAATGATCTCCCTGCGATCCGGGAGATGAGCAATCAGCGTCAGCTCCGGGTTGCATGGCCAGTTGTTGATTAATGGCTCTGCAGAACAGAATGTTGTAGTCATGAATGCAGCAATTTCCATGCTTGATCACGCTGTTGTTTCATCAGCATCAAGCCTCTGACAGCAACCCAGGGCATATGCTTCAAGGAAATCCCTGGTAAGTACTAGGGATAATGATCTCCTTTCCATCAAACTCTCTCTGGGCTTTGATTCCTTGAACTGAGTTTTGTACCTAGTGCTGTTACAGAACCACCCTGAACTTCTCTGGTGAGAGTGTCCCATGTGCTGAGGACATGCACTCAGCTCCAAAACACAGCCCTGGGCATTTCCAGAGGTTTTTAATGGCTCCTGGGGGTTTTTATGGCTCCTGGATTTTTAACGGCTCTTACCTTTCAGCGGCAGAGGGCATCCAACTGAGTGAAGGCATTTTACAAACTCCCCATTGCCCAGGGCTTTCAAAACATCTGTTCCTATCCGTGTCATGATCCTCATGCTGGCCACTACATAGGGTGAATCCGTCAGCTCGATCCCAATCTTGGACAGAGGTGACCCAATGGGCCCCATGCTGAAGGGGATCACATACATCGTACGTCCTGGAAAACAGGGAGTAGCAAGATGTGGCCAAGAGCAAAACAAGGAACATTTGAAGTAACCTTTATAAACATGGAGGTTGTTTCTCAGTCCTTTAAAACCTGTTTGTCTTGTGACAGCTTCTGATGATGTTTAAAGAGCTGCAGCTTTCTGTTTGTCTAATTGTGTAGCAAGACGTTTTATCTTAAATGCTGAAAGCAGCAGTTCAGACAGATTGTCTAGCCAGGAGGAAGGGGAGGTGAAGGCCAAGTTCTATGTTAGTGTAGATCCCTGAATCTGAAATTCTTGCTGTGGATGAGAGGACCTTCATTCTCCTCTCATTTCCTATCTGTCCCTCAGTTGCTGCGTGACTTCCTGAACCAAGTCATAAGAATTTTTGTACTTTGCCCCTCTCGAGGAAAACAAGAGTGCTGGAAAGAGACTGAGGACTGTCCTTGCCCAGGTATTTGGGTATATGGTAAAGATCTGCATGAAACTAGTGAAGTGACTATCGGGGGATAAAGCTAAATCTTCAGCTAAAACTGTTCTTTAAAGATTTTCAGTAACTTGCAACAGTAGTAAGTGTCTCAGCATTGCTGAAAGTTCAGTGTCAATTATCTTTTTCTTGCCTACCTTGCATGCAGCCTGGGAACCTGGTGTTGAAGGCTTTCTCAAAATCTTCCTCAGACATCCAGCGCCCCAGCTGGCTGGTTCCAGTTTTAGGTATTGGAGTGGTATCTCTCTGCTCTTGAGTGATGATGACAGTTTTGCTCTCAATTCTTGCCACATCTCTTGGATCAGTGAGAGCCAGCCAGCTGCATTTCACCAAAAAACCAGGGAATTAGACTTTAATTATCAATATAGCATTTTTACCCTCCTGTGGGTCCACTTTAGCCCAAAAGGCTGCTAAAACAATGCTTTCAAGTCAAAAATTCATGACAAAGCAGTATAACAGATAACCTCAAAAATCAGTCAGATAAAGCAATTTTATCAGAGAATATAAGGCTTTCCAATAATAATAAAAAATCATATGGCCTAGGAAATTCTTGTTACATGTTAATACTCCTTTGCCCCTTATCTCAGCCTTATTCTCTGTTGTTAACTTTCAGGGAAAAGTTAATCTTGTTTAATTCTCATTCTCATCAGTGTGAAGTTGTTTTGTATGGGGACCACAAAATGATGCCTCAAACTAAGTGGATGCCAAGGAAAGTAGTTTAAGTGTTGGTATAAGTGCCAGAGGGATCAGAACCCAGCTTAGTGGATTGGCATAGTCCCTTAAATTAGAGGCATCACAAAGGAAATACTGAGTATAAGCACGATCATTAAAAGTGAAGGAGTTCATTAAAGGGGATTCTTTTTCCCCTCTAAGGAATTTTTTTGCCATCTATTTACGATAGAGGGGATTGTTTTACATTTTCACCTCTGTGCATCGAAATTTTCCACGAGTATAAAAATGTTCTAGTTGGGCTGTCATAACCATCATCACTACAGCTAAGCATATAATTAACAATGAATAATTTATCTGGTGAATCTTGCCCTTTTCTCTCCCAAATAGTCTGCAAACAGATTGCCAAATTCCTGCACTTAGTTATTCAAAAGTCTTTGCAGATTTCTCCCATGAAGATCTCGTGGTTGGCACGTAATTCTCAAGTATGCTCTTGTTGTTAATATTCTCCTTTCACGTTCAGTTAGTTGGGAGAAATTATGAAATATTTGAAAAAAGTATTTGCAGAATACATTAGAGTCAAAGCTCATCGGCACGATATGAATAATGCCTGTACTGAATAATATTTGAACACCCACAGACCTATTTGAATGCCACAAAAAAGTATGTGATGAATAAACTAATTGGCTAAAATAGTAGAATTCTTCAAAAGAAGATTTGCTCAATAATATTTAGCGTTGCTAATGATAAGTTGCCTAAGTCTCATGACATTATTTCAGTTCCCTGATGTAACTAATCAACAGAGAAAATGTGCAGTTGATAGTCCAACTGAATAATATGTTTTATCTAATTTTTAGAGGAAAAAGTTTGCTTTTCCTGAGTATTTCACCTATGTAAGCTAAAGTTCCAAAATGTTCATGGAAAGCAAACATTGGAGAGTTATAAGAAGTTTTTAAAGTAAACAGGATAGAAAATGAATTTTCCAGTTCTGAGATGATACTTGACTTCATGTAGGCTACTCACCAGTTCTCATACTTGTTCAGCTTCTTGATCATGCCTTGTTCTACCATGATGTCCAGAAGTTTCTTGTTCTCTTCTTCTGAGCCATCACAGATGTGGATGCACTCAGGCTGGCACAGCTTGGCATTGGTCTCGATGAAATCCCTGGCTTCAGGAGACAGACTCTCCCAATCCCCCTGCACAACCTTGGGCATGACGTTCATGTCGGCTTTCAGCTGTGGGGGCATTATTGAAGCTGCTGTGGTTCTTGTTGATGGCTGTAAAATACTGATCACAATGGAAAAGCAAATAGATTAGGTGTGTTAGCTTAGCTACGTTCCAAACAGCGTCACAAAGCCTAACAACGTATAACGCAAAGAATTTGCAATGGACTTGATTATGTACTGCTTTAAAATCAAGGTAGGGAATTTGGATCAAGGTGGGAAAAATAGAGGCCATTCTACTAATTTAAGGTGGGAAAAATAGAGGCCATTCTACTAATTTAAGATGGAAAAATAGAGGCCATTCTACTTACTGTCTATGGAAGCTGGAGCTGGATGCCAGAGAGGATTTTGCTGTACCTCTCAGTTGAGCCCGTTTCACTTGCTTTGGAGCTCTCTTGCAATTGCTGCTTTCCAAGGATGCACCTCCTTCCTTAAATATTCTTCATGGTAGTGTCCATCCCACCAGTTGAGGTGAAGGAGGCTTGGCCTTTACATCACCACTGGATGTGTCTTGGGACAGTGCCACTGACATTGTCATCATGCAGAGTTGTCAACAAAGCAGCCCTGTCCAGGTAATCATTTAACAGGCTTGATTAATGAATGCTCAAAGCGGAGGTTCTTAGCCCCTGTTTTGAAGCAGTTACAAAATTTAGCAGTTTAACCAAACTTTGATCCATTCTGGCTTTGAAATCAAAAACGTCATAACTTCTCGGCGTGTGGGAAAGGTTGAGTACAAAGAGTTTCTGGAACCAGGAACACGGAGGTCATGCACAGAGGCAAAGTGCAGTTGGCACATTTTGCAGGCAGATGGTCACTAGCTGGCTGTGAAGTGGAGGCTCGTCCAAGGGGTGTTTACTCACCTTGGGAACATTGCCTGATCTGGGTATAAAGTTCAACAGAGAGCACTGACAGGCCTGAATAACCACTACGTAAGGCCCACAGCTCTTATTTTTGTCTATGCTGTTCTAAAAACATCCCTAGCAGTATAAATCTAAGTGTTGGGGTTCCTTCAGTGCAGGCAAGGAAGTTTTTGTTTATGGCTTGTTTTAGGCTCTTGCAAATGAAAGTTATTTCCTATTGCTACAACCTCAGAAGAGGCAGAGTGGCAACTGTCTCAATAATTAACCTCCTCTTTCAAATATTATGTTTTATTTTACTGGGAGTTCTGTGGGGGCGAGGTGTCATAAAATATTAACCCATCCCTAAATTTATACTCAGAGCAAAAGCACAGAACTGCTCAGGACTGGGGTTGCACACTGTTGTTCTGTGGGTGAAGTGCACTGTGCACATACACAGGCCTGAGTCTGGATCTGTGCGTGTGCACATACACAGACCTGAGTCTGGATCTGTTTCAGTTGTGGCACTATCTGGTATCAACAGCCACTACTACTCTTATAATTCTGAGGGTTATCTCAGTGTGATATCAGACACTTGAGTGTCATCTCAGACGCTTTGAGCTCATCTCTGTTTCTGCATGCCTGTCTTTAGCTTCCCCTATTCCATTTTAGACAATTGTGGCCATAAAGAAAGGTGGTCTTCATGTCTATTTGTCCATGCAGTCTGGGTGTGTGAAGACTGAAGTATTTCAGACAAATAGAACTGTAGAAACAGCCCTGCTGCTATTTCTTCTCCCTCTATTTATACCCAGTCTTAGCAAAGCATCTGGAGCCTGGATAAGGTGATGCATTTGTGCTAACTTGTGACTTTTTTGTATTGATGGGGTTCTTACCATGGTTGTCATTGGTAGTTTGCAGAACAGGAAATCTGGGATTCCCAGTTAAGTTTCAGGGAGTTCTGAAAAGCAACAAAATTGACTTATCTTGTATAAAGGGTGTTCACAACCCAGCTGTTGCTCAGGTTGGTGAGGCAGTTGGATGTTCCCAGCAAGGTTCTTGCTGGGGCAGCCAGCAGTGACTTGCAAGCCCCCAAAAAGCCAGGCTGGCAGAGCAGCAGGGATCAGGACTGTAGCTCACCTTCCCACCTGCAAGTCTAAAATACTGCAGAGCTGACTCTCTCTCTGCAGGAATACCCTCTGGGACTGTACCCTCTATCTCCCCCGCAAAGCCTTTTATTGTGTTTTGTAAATAAGGGAAGAAAACAGTGAGGTAAGAGGGGCTGTCCTTGATGCATGGCAAGGCCAAACATTCCTGAAAAGGAAAACAAAAATCTGGTGGGATAAGAGGTGCTAAAGACTGCTCCAGATAGGGCTGTGATGTAAGCAAAGATAAAATCCCAAAGCAATTTAATAATGGCAAAGCTGGTGTTTGTCTTAAGAGTCCACATACTGTGTTGCTGGTGGAGCTGATGAGAAATATTTTCCTTTTAAAACATGTCATAAAGTACCTTCCTTAAAAATAAAATGGAGCATAATCTGTAGTAATACTAAGCAGAGCCCTTTTCCAGAGAAGTACAAAAATACTGAGTGCTTTTTGTTGGCCAGGTAAGTCAGTGTACATAGAAATAATTGAGAGTAAGGCAGCAATGCTCAGTTGTCAGGAAGAGAGTAGACCAGGAAATTATCATATTGTAGCACAAATAAAATCAGAATAAAATCTTACATAAAACAGTGTAATACAGCAGAATCAGTCCTTGTGTCTCTAGGTTTTGAGAGGAATAAAAAAATTCCCAAACCCAGAGCATTAATTTCTGCCAATTAAATTACAGTCAGGCAGGTGTTGTGCAAATTTTCTAGCACTGCAATCCTAACCTCCCACAATCTTGCTATACAAACTGTGGGCTTCTCTTGAGAAGACACTAAATATGCCAAATTGGTGGCACTGTGTTATGAACATATGTCCATTAAAAATCACATTAAGGATTCCAAATGTTTTTCATTTGTGATGGCAGCAGGGCTCGAGTACAGATGTCCACTGGGAATTCTAGACACTTCAGCATCAAATTACTTGTATTTAGGTAACACCTCCCATCAGAGGATCTCAAAGCATATCACAAACACACAGTAAGCCTCAAGCCCCTATATAAAACACACATAGTATTTGGTGCAGTGAAATAACTGGAGCATATGCAAATCAAGGCCAGGATTTTTTTCAAGAATCTTCTCATTTAGAGATTCAGCTTTTAGAAAGCCAGCAGAAGGCATTAAAGGTTTTATGTGAAGACAGTGAAATCTCATAACACCCACTGTCTCCCACACAAAAACCCAGATGTAGCACTTGCAATGGCTCAGTTTCAGTGGTCTTGAGGTGTCACCCAGTACCAGTGGGTGCTGCTGTCAGGATTCAGTTTCTGGAAGATTTCAAGAGTGGCAAACATAGGAGGTGGTATGGGGAAATGTAAGGCCTTTTAAAAAATAGTTGTCTTGAATGTAAAGTTTATTTTCCATTTAAATGAGAAGCCTTTTTTAGTAGTAGCTGCATTATAATGCTCATCTAATAGCTGATACGATTTCTTCTGATTGAACTTTTTTTGGCACTTTTTCTCTGTGCTTCTTGACACTTGAATGTGATGCTTATCAGGTGCCTTCTTGGAAGCTGTCAAATCATTTAAATGTGTGTGAATCTGACATTTCAAGATGACAGTGTTCAACAAGTGCCTTGAAAGGAGGGGTTTTAGGATGTTTGCTTTGATGGACACCATTCAGGTTGCTCAAAACAGAAGTTTTTGAGCACTTCAGGTTTTACAGACTTACTGGAACTCAATAAATGTAAAGGTTTTTAGATGCTCAAAAAAAGTGTCAGAAAAAGGAAGCTTAACTCATCACTACAAACCAAGGTGCAACAAAGCACTCAGAGTGAGATCTGAAAGTTGTTAATGGCATATAATAATACTCAGAAATTCTACTTCCCTCCCATTGCTAATTCTCCTACATATTGTCACCTCCAAGGAGTTTGTCACTTGGGTATTTTGCTATAAAATTGTAGGTTTTTAAAGATTCTCTGAGCTGCTCTACCAAGGGAAGAGCACTGCCTCTGGATTGCTATTTCTGTGGTGTTTTGCTCAGCTGACACTGAGCACTCTCTGACAGCTGCTGGACTGGATGCCACAGAGTCCAGACCCAAGGGCAGCCCTTGCAAGCTCAGAGAGAGCAGGGCAGGGATCGTTCTCTCGATTTCCAAAGGAAAACGTGAACCGTGCAAATTGCCTGAGGTTGCAAAAGCGCCTGTGAGCGAGCCAAGGGCTCGTTCCAGACCCTGCACGGTGCCGGGCACGTTTGTGCCCCACAGCCCCTCTCTGGCAGCAGCTCCTCTGCACTGACCCACCTGCAGCAGGGCTGGGGGCCCTGCCACGTGTGCCACGCTCCCCTCCACGTGTGAGCCCTGGGACTGAGCCTCTGCCACCGGCCACAACAGGGAGCAGCGAGCTGGGGGCACCACGCTTTGCCTCCTGCTCACCTCCCTTCCAGCCCTAATCCATACAGGATTGGCCAGATTGTAAAATATGCTGTTTGCGGATCCCTACAAAAGGCAACGTGATTTTTTTGGCCCGTGTTCAAAATGAAGTGGATTGTTCTGATGGTGGAGGAGTGGAAAAAAATACCTAGATTTATCATGATTAGACTGTACTTCCATTAACCTGTCCAGCATTTTCAGCTTGACAACAGACATGTTTCAAAACAAATGGAAGCAAATTTCATCAGCCGGGAAGATGCACTGGTGCATGTTTAAAGTTTCTAAACAGTCACCAAGCTTTGATGCTTTGTTTAGTATCAGCTCAAGTGCTCAATCCTGGGCTATATTTTAGGGAAAGTCCTGACTGTGCCACACTACATGCCAAGGCTGACATTACATCATGGGCACACTGGTTTCTTGCTTGTTGTTCTGCTTTGGCAGGTAAAATAGTTATTATTGTTATTATTACTACTTTATTTTTGGGCTCACTTTTGCAGGCTCAGCTCTGAAGATGGGATTGAGACATGTAATTTTAACTTTGATAAGCAGTCACTCCTCTGGAGCCATTTCTTGAGGTGTGACTCTAATCTGGGGACTCTTCCCTAAAGGAATGCTGTTATTTAAAAAAAAAACCCTGTCAAGGATCAGTGTGAGTATGTGAGTAATAGGCTCTGTAGGCACTGGCACCTGACCAGTGGCCAGGTATGTGTAATTTTGTCAGCTTGGGAGCTCTTCTCTGCAGAAAGTCTCAGTCATGTGGAGAGTTTGGGCACACCAAGACTTTGATTTTTACCCTAGCCACAACAGAATTATGATTTTTGCATGGTTACTGCAGGATTTTTTTGCTGGATGAACAGCAGAACCACAGCCAGAAGAGAAGGGGACAAACCATACTAACAAGAGTGAAAAACAGTCAGCAAAAGGTTTGTGTTTCCCTTTACTTTCAGCATCTGCTGTGCTCAGTCCCACAAAGCCCAAATGGCTCCAAATCCAGTTTGCAAATAAAAATGGCTATCCTTGCTGGGGTGAAATCTCTTTACCACAGAGGTGTGTGTTTGCAGCTGTCAAGGACTTCCTGCTTCCTACTTGAGTAGGGAACAGACAAATCCTTGCACATGAGTTCAAGCACCTCTTGTTCAAGAATTTCAGCTTCCTGGGGTGTTCTGCTAGCTGTGCCCTTTACAGAGACCTCACCTCCTCAGGAATGAAGAAATGACAGGGAAGCACCTTTTTATATTCTAAATTTGTTTGTTTTTTGTAGGATGGGATAACTCTGGCTCCCCTGGCTCCTTCCTCTTGCACACTGTTCATTATTTCTCTGTGATGCTTTGCCTGCTAGCAGCACTGTGCTGGCAGCTGTTCTTTCATGGTTACCCAGCTCTACCTGTGCCACAGGCTTTTTCTCTTTTCTTTAAATCCTCCCTCATACCTTTGTTCTCCCTCAACATTTCAGTCCCTTTTTACTTGCAGTCTGACCCACTGGTCACAGTTCTGTACGTCCTTCTTGAGTTGACTCCTTTGAAGAAGGATGGCTTTAGCCAGTAAGAGTGGGGCAGATTCTGAAGGTTTAGGTTCTGTTTCTTCCTCTGCTATGGATTTCCCATTTTGACTTTGGACATGTAACTACATCCCCAAGCCTTTATCATCTCCTAGGAAGGTGGCTGGGAGGTGACAATGCCAATTTCTCCCCGTTCTTATGAATTCTCCTAGTTTGGTTGATAGTTCCCAGCTAGAGAAACTTAAAAGCTAATTAAACATGATAATTATCTCTTCTCATTTTTGTCTGTGCCACAGACAGTCCCTGCTGGGTTCTCTCTAGGTTACTGTAATGGAAATAGTAAGTTCTTACTTTAAATGTAAAGCATTTATTAGAAACTCTTTTCTCCTTCAATAGCAACACAAAAGCAGCAACTTGGGCTAAACCTTGTCTTCTGTTTCAAGTGAGATTTGTTCTGTACTTTTTCCCCAGGAAAACAGCTTTGATTAATATTTCAAGCATTTTATAACACTAAAAGCCAAACAACAGGATAGAAAAGCTGATTATGCAGAAATGAAAGCCAAGCTACATCTAAAGGTCAGAAGCCAAAAGTGCCTATGTCAAGCACTACATACCTTTTGGTTCTTGAACCTGGCAGCTGAAGGAAAATCAACATTGCACAAAAACCAATAATCCCTGTAACGAATCCTCTGTTTACTGGAAAATTCTTATGTAAGTGTTAACAGGTCAGGTGAAATCCTACATACTGTACATTTCTGCTCAGAAACATTCAAAGAGGCATAAGGCAACATCAGTGGACAACAATGGGATCTTTTCAATGTAAAGACACTTTTGTTTGGTCAGTGTAAATGGTTCTTACCAGACAAATGCCACAATTATGATTATTTCTACAAACAACACTCAGTAGAGAGATCAGGATTTCAACTGGACCCTGGAAATCATGGGAGTTTTTTTCTTATGCTTTTAGGAAGATATAATTCTGACTGCTATGTGTGCATCTTTGACCTTCTGTAACTCTCTCCAAATTTACTGATTCAGGAGGATATATGTGTATATCAATACTGTTCATGTAAAGAGAAGGTTCTTACATGGGTGTTTAAACCACCATGTACAAATGAACAGCAATCATCCTGCATTCTGCAAATGAAATTAAAACCCCCATGCACTTGCTAACCTTTTAAGGATCAGGTATTTGCTCTAAATAGCACTATGTACCTTTTTATTTTAGATGAAGCATAGATGTTCTCTGCCCATAATATCTTAAACAAAAGATGGGTATGAATGACAGATCAAGAGACTTTCAGTTTGTAGAGGCAGCTCTGAATGGAGTAATAACTGTGATTCACAAAACGTGTCACCCAGGTATTCTCATCTGCTTTCTAGACACTGCCTCATCTTGGTGTTTAAGTTACAAAGACTATAAAATTGACTTTGTTTCTTACAGGAGCAGAAAAGATGTACAACTAAGCCTGTTATACCGTATTTCCATTACCAGTTCCTGATGGAGAGGCCTGGGGCTAGCTGGTTGTGGACTTTAAGTGATGGTTCAACACTGTAGCAGTGCAGAAACCTAAGATTTAAGGTATTTCTGCTGATAAATTTCATGGACTACATCACCTGCTGTTCAGCGAAGTGACATTAATGTACACGTTGTTAAATACTCTCTTAAATTTTCTTGATTTCTTTAGATTTTTGAATTAAGAAGTTGATTTGGACTCCTCAGAAAGTTTAATGCCCAAGAGGATTTGTTATCTGAGCTGGAAAGAAGTGCACAGGAACCCAATGCTCTTCTGAACCCACCAACTGCCTCCTTACTGCTGATTTTGCAAGGTTTAACCTGGACTTGCTGCACATCCACGTGGAAGCAGAATTTGAACTCCTCTGGGTTTGTACGTGTCACTCACAGATTTATTAGGACAATAATTTAATAGTCTCATTCTTCAGTGATCCTATTAACTTCTAAGTTTTCGTGTCGGTTCAGCTGTGCACAAAGAGCTATTCTCAGAACTGTTTTCCTGATTAAAGATTAACAGTGCTTTGATAAAAGAAGGAAACATGGGCATCCTTGGAGTTTGTTTCTTACATCAGCTGGGTTAAACCTTTACTATCTTTTCTCACTGTGTATCTTCTATCTGTGTTTGGCAATCAAATTCTGCACAGCTCCAGCACGTTTCCCCTAGTTTAGTCAAAACAAGAGGAAAACTTTCTGCCTTTTAAACCTTTAACTCTTCCACCCTTGCACAAACAGCAACAGAAACCTGTAATAAGTAACTAAGGCAAGTCATATTAAAAACTTTCTTTGCTATCTGTTGGATTAAAGAGTATTCTGTAAAAACAGTGGAAGTCACTGAGGTGTAGTTAACTACATAACCACACTAATGTCTTTTGAAATGGAATAAGTGATATGCTTCCCAATAAACATCCTTCTTCCAAACAGATCCAGGCACGCAGCTCTGCTGTTTGCCACAAGGAGCAAATTGTGTATTATTGTTTCTAAATATATCATAATGTTAGATGAAACAGTTAATAGACAAATTGCAATTATGGTTAATAATTTTTAGACCACTTCCCTGACTTGTGCCTAAGCAATCAATCATCCCTGGTACTTTCAGCTCCAATAAGCTTATGCTAAGTACTTCCCCTTTTATATAACCCACATTTGTGCTCTGTTAGGTCTTGGTTTTTTGTCATGCTATATAATTATAATCATTTACAGTATGGAGCAGGATTTTAAGACCATAGACAATACTTGAAAGCATTAAGTCTTTTAATTTAATAAGAGTTGCTTTTGTTCTGCTGCAAGAATCACTCATATTTACAGAGATGATTTGTCTCCAACAAGTCAAGATGAGCACTGGAGGGAGAGCAAAGGCTGGCTTTCCCTGTGCCTTAGGCACAACCCGAATTTAGCTGATCCTGCATGAACAGCACAGTCCAAGCACTGTGCCCTGAGACAGCTCTGCAGCTCTGCTCACCCTCCTCTTTGCATGAGAAGTGGTAATTTATAGCCTGCCTAGACACTAGTCAATCAATACCCTCCAGCATGATTTCCATCTGGCTTTGCTTTGCTCTGCTCCCATCTTCTCTCTGCTTTGGGGATTCAGCAAGGAAACAAGTAGGACTGTATGTTCTGATGCTCCTGGGTCTGAGATCTCACTAGTTTTTCATATGACTGCTGCAATAAGAAGCAGAGAATTGTGTTCTTTGGGGCAGGCAAGAAATCCAAGTCAGATCTAAATCCTAAGTGATGTCTGCTAAAATGAACTGTAACTTCCATCTCCGGACCAGAGGTCTGGGGGAAAAAAAAAAATTAATAATATTCTTCTTTCCAAGTGATCAAACTGTTTATTTTCTCCTGAGAATATTCCAGGCCAGCACTGAAGCACTGACTTAATTCTGAATCTGCAAGATTCAGTTGCTTAGAACAGCATCAAAAAGAACATAACTTTTAATCTCACTCATTAGCTGATGTGCTTGCTTTTTTTTTTTTTAAATTAAGGTTTCTGGTGGTCTCTGAAGAAATGCTTCATATTTGTGAAAGTGGGACACCAAAGGAGCAAGGAGCACCAAAAAATACAGCAAAGAGACTTCAACCATTTAGTGACAGCTTCAAGACCTGAGCAACATTTCAAGGAGCCAGATGAATTAGATGATTGCAAAAGCATCTCCGCTTTCTCCGAAGCAGGTGATGGCGTGAAGGAGGTTATCTGGTGCTGTCATTATGGAGAGGGGCAATATCTCACTGCAAAAGAGGTGCTGAAGGTAGTGCTTGTCCCTGGGGTGGGAGGAGAGGGGAGGCGTGCGTGTTGGCGGCGCTAAGGCGCACACACCGCTGACAGGTGCGGCGCGAACGCGACACACGCTGGGAAACAAAAGTGAGACATTGGTGGAAAGTGAAAATGGAAAACTTTCCAGATGCCAGGTGGAAAATGATATTAAAGCTGTCAAAATAAGTCACAACAAAGACTGGGTTTTCTCCTAGACTAACAGGAGTCATGTTCTGGAGAAGAATGGAGGTTTCAGCTACAAGGCAGAGTGTCATAAATGAAACAATTATGAGCATTGGAGGTTAAATTTGAACCTATTTTTTTGGGGTTCTATGCTCTGGTCTCTTTGTTTTTCATTTTTCTCTTTCAAGTGCACTGCAGCATTCCTGATTTACTCTACAGTTTGTGGACAGGTCAAAAATGTGTAAATAAATCCCACTGTCATTGCTTCACATAGTTATCTATTCTGGGCCTAATTCCAAGCCCTGTTAAATTGATGGCAATCCTTGCATTGGCATCGGAGGACTGCAGTTTGGAACCTGTGATGGAGGTGCAAAGCATCGCCAGGGAGGATGGATAAACAGCCTCTGCAGTCATCCAAAGTGAGTTTCTAAAACACAGTAAGGGAAGCAAACCTTGAACTACATTCAAGGTCAAATATGCTTTATGTATATGGTAATGGAGCTTTTTAAAAAATCGGCTCCACCTAACACACATTAAACATCTTAAATATTATAAAAGACATTATTCAGATTTAAGACTGACAATCTGAACAGATAACCCAGTATTTTGCTTTGAAAAATCAGTTGCACTGTTTATACTTGGGTAGAAAACCGCAGATCAGAACAAAGTTTGCTGTGTTTCCTTAGTGCAGCCAAGGAAATTTACTCTGCTGATTGAGGATTTTACTTGTCCATGTACTCACTTTCATGCACTAGTAGATTCCTATCAGTAATTTATCTGCAATTCTGTGGCTGAATTTTGTTTCTTTATGTAATGTTACTTCAGCACAAGAAAATGTGCCTACATTAAATTCCTTTTGCTCCTTATGAAACACTCCTAACAAACAATAATTCATTTTGAACGTTTACCCCCCAAAGTATAATTATGACTTAAAATGCAAAATACATCTCTATTCTTTCGTGATAGACTTTTCATGCAGGCTGTTGATGTGTTAGAAGGAACCAGACTCCCAGAGGAGTGGGTAGAAGCTTGATTGCAGCTAGAGATAGACAATGCAGCAGCAGCAGTAACTGGAGACTGCTCACACAACACACCATAATGGCCATTATGGAGCTGTTAACCTCTAGTGTGTCAAAACCTACTCAGAAACTGGCTGAATTTGTAGATTGCTGATCCAAATGGTTCCTTTAAATTCAGCAAAAAAGGAACTGAAGGGCTATTCTGCATTTGGGCTATAAATCCTTGGAAATACCGGTTAAAAATGGAAATAATGACAGACCTTTACTGTAGCTGCATGGATGGTGCTGGTATTAATAATGCAGAAGTGCAAGGCAGGACAGCTCTTAGAAGTTGATGACTGCTGAAGTGCAGAAAACCTCATTAAAACAACCTAAAGGATGGTGTACTATTATAACAACTTTTTTCCTACAGTGCCCTTCAACTATCATAATTGCACAGTAACAGAGCAACTTGAAAAGATTTAGGAATGTGTAAGAAGTAAAATCTCTGGCCACAGTTACTGGCAGCCTAATTATGTGAATAAATTGTGTACTCTGCATCCTGTTCTTTAGTTTTGAGAGCCTGTGGATTTGTGGGTGATGAATAATGTGGTGTCTAACCAAAATATCAGCACTAAATTGCTGGAATAGACATTCAGCCTTAAATAATGGCTTTGGATTTGTGTTGATTCCAAGCAGTAGAATAGTTATGACTAACCTGCAGTAGTTAAATGTAAACATGTTGTATTATTTCTCGGTATAAGATTTTACAGAACTGTGGATAGGAGTGGCTGTTGTCAAGGGTGTTTATGAGATTTTCAGTTGATATCTCTGAGGATGAGGTCTAATAACCCCAACTAATCTGAGGGTAGTTGTGTGAGCTGTTGTTTGTGCTACAGATCTTTCACAAATGCCAGTTGTACTGGGTTACTTCCACAGACAAGGAAAGCCACCACTTGGTTTGGGGCTTTGATTCGTGTTTGGTAATTCAGTTTAACAGGATCCGGACTACACTGGGCTGCAGTCCCTGTGCAATGCACTGTACCCTGCAATGCACAGAGCTAATATTTAGAGGTAAAGCTCCAAATCTGTCGTCTGCACTGACATATAATAGCGTATTCAAAGTAAGTGGGTTTTATAGAATGTTTGATGGCTGGAAATTACTAGTCTGGAAGGGTACACAAGATTAAATGTTAAGTCACTCAAACTGTGCAAGTTTACCTCAAAGACATTTTCACAATGCCTTTGGAGAAAGAAGTATTTCAACTTGTTCTCGCTGAATAACCAATCCTGGCCTAAGGAACAGCGTAACGATGCTTGTACATCGCTCCACTGCCTCTGCAAAGCCACTTGAGCCAATTTTGTACAGCACTTGTGTGGCGGCAGCATCAGGCGGCCCTTCAGCGGCACTCCAGCGCCGGGCTCCCGGCTGGAGGCTTTCCGCCACAGAAACACGGCAAGTGCTTCAGATATTCCCCGAGTGGAGAAACCAATTGAGCTCAGCCCCGCGGTCTCCAGCCAAGTGGGAGCAGAAGGTTAAGGGCCTACAATTAAGGCTCGGAGATCTTCATTTTTGCTAGCCCAGAGGGTGAGAAAACGGCAGCTGCTCTGACAGCACTTGCCATGCATGGGGACCAAGGAGCATCGGGCACCTGGATCATTGGGAGGGAAACCTCTGCAGGTTCGGGGCTTTGTGTTTTGGAGGGAATTAACAGGTGAGAAGCAGCTGTTCCCCAAAGCTGCTACCCAGGAGTGGGCTCCCACCCCAGCTGCTGCTGAGGGAGCGGCACAGGGAGGCAGAGGATGGCAGAGGCGGCCGTGCCGAGGTGCACGGCAGGTGCTGAGCCCCTTCCCTGCTGCCTCCCCTCGAGGGCCAGCCCGGGGGGACCCAACAGCCCAGGGGGACCCAACAGCCCGAGGGGACCCAACAGCCCAGGGGGACCCAACAGCCCGGGGGGACCCAACAGCCCAGGGGGACCCAACAGCCCGAGGGGACCCGCCCGCAGTGACCGAGAAGGGCAAGAGTATCACAGCCTGGTTCATTGGTGTGTGACAGAGAAGGCATTACAATTAGCCTGCAAAAGTCCTAAATTTGTTTAAAAAGCAGAGCATACTTCTCATTTCCTTTTAAAAGTATACTGAAATGAAATTCTAAATGTTTTCTTTAAAAAATAAATATACACGTGTTTCTGTGTTCTCAGTGCTGCAATCTTAAAATTGCTCTGAAAATTTTATATAAAATATAAAAACTGCTTTGAAAAGCAGTTTATAAAAACTGCTCTGAAATTTTATATAAAATTTTGAAGAGAGAGGACATAATTTTAGTAATTATTCTTACTTAATTGTAACTTACCTGTTAGGCTGCTCTATGCCAAGTGCAAATTTTGTCCATCACATGTAAGACTGAAAATCAGAGCAAATTGGTGGCTTGCATTTTGTTGACAGCTCAGTTGATTTGCCTTTAATTGAAAAAGTTGTAAAACATTTTTTTTAATAGATTAACAGAGATAATGATGCCATTGCATCTGAAAATAACATCCAGCAACTGAGACCATCTGAAGAGGGGGAAGGAAAGGAAGTTTTTTCCACTGTTGGGGAAACAAAGAGTCAGAGCTGCAAAGGGGGTGATGATTTGTCAGACTCTTTCAATGAAAGTAAAGAGCAGGAATATCCAGCTGCATCAGAACAAACAGTTGTAAGAAATCTCAAGAATCTAAAATTTGAGGCTGGTGCTCCACAACAGGAAAAAGGTAAAAAGTTAATAATCTTTGTAGTTAATTTTTAAATAAGACATGTAAAGTAAGATTTTGAACTGAGGTTGAAGTTTTGCATTAAATATTCACAGTGGTAATTGCTTAGATTAGGTTAAGTAAAAGTCTGTGGAAATTTGGAAGAAGAAATAATACCTTCAGCCCTAAGTGCTTGAAGCTCTTGTTCAGGCTGATGTCATCTGCCTTGTGTTCAGGAGAGACATTTTGGATGGCATTTAGAAATTAATGGTCTTTTGAACAGTGTGTGGTGTTTGAAACCTCCAGGGAGATTTCAAAGTTAATATTGTATAAGTGTCTTTGAATAAACCTAGTAATTTATTTAGTGTCTTGATCCACTCATTCAGCTTCAAAATGTGCTTGTTTGAGGGTTTATGGTTGAGCTTAGAGTGGTTCCACATTGCCAGCAGAGGGTGGTGGGCACTTATCAATCAATACCTGTCAGCAAAGCCTAAATAAGAGTAATAGAAAATGGCTGATTTAAGATGTTAGAAACCTTAAAGTATGTTACAGAAGTTAGGGACTGACTCAGAAAAGAACAGATAAGCATCTGTTTCCCTAGAAACTGTGTGTGTACTGTAAAAATTGGATGACATCAATGATGTTGAGTCTGTAAATGTGTGTGTTGTATCTGGAAGTTCAGGTATCTTGGCTGGGCCTCTCTGTGGAACTGTACAAATTGTTGATGTCCCCTGGTTCAGTTACAGCCTTTATAGGAAACACGTTTGAGCAGTTTTAACAAAGCTAACAATGTTCCTTTGTGTGGGCATGAATCCACAATGAACAAATGACAATAAAGTGGTTTTGTTTGCTTTTACTGAAGTGAAGTGTTATCTGCGCATCTCTGTGTGGTATAAAGCAATGTATGAAATGCATTTTGGTCTCAGCATGAAAATCATTACAGAGAGCACACTTGGGAGCTGAGACAACTGTTCTGGAAAGACTCTTCAAATATGACGTATTTGCCATTTCACAGTTTCAGATCTTCTTCATAACTAAAAGTGTTGCACATTTAATCTTAACTTGTTACTCTCAAAAGAAATTCATTACTCTTGTGCCTCGAACTTTAATCTATGACTTCTCCACAGAACTGACTTTTCCCCCTCAAATTCAACCAGTAATTTTAAAGACGCTTTCACATCATGATTTTTTTATATGCACTTTATATGCACAGATTCAGGAGCACCAGAGAGCTGGGAATAGCTTAACCTGCCATTTCCAAATCTTTGCATAAATTTAATTAGTGCTAATTACACAGTTGTTATCAAGAAGTTTGTTGCACAGGCTGTAAGTCTTAAAGATGGTACTTAGAGAGGAAATCTCATCCTGTCTTGGTGGTGAGGGCAAGGGTAGGAGTTAGGTTTCCTGGGATTAGATTCTCAACTGTATCACCAGCAATTAACACAATTTTGGGGGCAAATCACTTAATGAATCCTTTGATGTAGAAGTTCGTAGTTTTATCCAGACTAGAGGGACTCTTTAGAAATTAGTACCATTTTTTAAAAAAGTAAAGTCATTATTTTGTGGCATGTACAGCGTAAATGTGTCTTTGTTCCAACAGGAGAAAATACAAGTTTCAACTGTTTTTTCTGCACGTTCACCTCAGTGAAGTTGTGGAGTCTTGGGCGTCATCTGAAAACCCATTCGGATGAGAAACGTCACCTTGGCGTGTCACCTCTGCCCCAAGGCTTCCGTACAGCAGCCCTGCTGCACAGCCATGTAACACACACACAGGTACCCAGGGCCTGAAAATGCTGTGTTACATACTGCCTTCAAAACTGATGAGCAGGCAAGTGGCTCTGCCTTGGAGCTCTGTTCTGTGATCATTTTATGCTCAGAAATTCCTCTGATTTTCTGTGGCGTTCCGCACTGAGAAGACATGGTCTGTAGTTAGGAACTCTGTGTTGTGTGTATTTGTTATTTTGTTAATGCCATTCTAACAATTCTTGTCAGCTGAACAGTGATTTCAGCTGTGCTGCATTCCTACATGCAGAATAGAATTTTCTGTGATGTTTTCATTTAGCTATATAAACATATGAAGCAAAGTGATAAATTGTATTTATAATAAACTTACTGTGTACATATATAGGGAAGAAATTCTCTGCTGGGAAGGTGGGGAGGCACTGGCACAGGCTGCCCAGAGAAGCTGTGACTGCCCCATCCCTGGAAGTGCCCAAGGCCAGGTTGACCAGGGCTTGGAGCAACTTGGGACAGTGGAAGGTGTCCCTGCCCATGGCATGGAGTAGAACAAAATGAGCTTTAAGGTGCCTTCCAATCCAAATCATTCTATGTTTTATAGTATGTAAAAAATCAGAATATCAGATATGGTTTTATTAAAAAATTTTGCATGTTGATGTAAGGCAGACAAATCAAATTGCTGTGGTGTTGAATAAAAGTCTCACATGCATTGTTGCAGGGAACAAACCCCATAAATGCAGTGAGTTTGACACAGCCTTTGTGACCTGAGGGGAACTTGCATGACACAGGAGGTACAAGCACACTTTGGAGAAGCCTTTCAAGTGCACAATATGTGAATACTCCAGTGTGGAAGTGAGTACAGCCTTACTGAATCTTTTGGGAGGGCGTGAAGGTTTTCACGTGCTAGAATTTTAATGTACATACAATTTTTGCCCAGATTTTTAACCATGAGAAGTCCAGGCTCTGCTGATGGCCCTGGACACGCTGATGGATTGTGTTTATCTGTAATGGTGCTGCAGAGTTACTGCAAGGTGGCTGATGGTTACAGCTGTGTGGTGCCATGCATTTATTTCATTACATTTCATTACATTTCATTTCATTACATTACATTTCATAACATTGCATTACATTTCATTTGTGTGCACATCTTTTCATCCCCGTCATCCTGAAAAAAAGGAACAAGTAACTTGAGTTCCTGGAAGCCTTATTTGTCCAGCTAGTATTTGCAAATGTGTTGCTCCAAAATAATACTCATACAATTATTTAGGGGTTTTTTAGCTATTTGCATTATAAGAGCTTTTTCTCTTTTTTTATTCTAAAATTGGTGCTAGACAATGTGTTTGTGTGATTTTGGTCCTACAAAAGCATTTTTGGTCCTCATTTCCACTACGTTCCATGTACTGTAGGACAGTACTAGCTAATGTCTAAAAAGAAGTTCATGTATTCTGTTTATATATTTGATGATGTATGGGTTTTTTCCAGTTCTAGAATTTTCTCCATCTAGAATAAAATACCTTAGAGTCTGCTTAAGGGTGCACTTGGAAATTGCAATTGAATTGGGTGCACAGGCTTTTAGAAATGCACCTGTGATTGAATCACTGTCACAGTTTAGTGGATGTTCAATATCTGAATTTGTGCTGTGTCCAGCTGTAAGCAATCCTGAACTTTATTCCATGCACCTTATCTTAATAATTAGATTTTTGATAGCTTGCATCTTTAAAAAGCCTGACAGCTGATACTAAATTACCCTATTCTTTCCCTTGTTTCAGTAAGGAGCTATTCAGCATTCATTGCTGTTACAGAACTCACATTCTTGTAAGATTTACCTGAATGAAGAAAGCTGAAAGAGCTCTCCAGCACTGCCATGCAGATTATTTGACTTTTGTGTATCAAAGGTTGGCAGTCATGTTTAATTTTATTTAAGTGAATAGTAGTGTAGATTTGAAAAAATCTAGCAGTGAATTCATTAATTGTGTTCGTAAATGGAGGAACTGAACAGTTGATAACTCCTAATCACATACCTACAATATTTATGCAGAACATATCAGAAAAACAGCTTAAAATTAGAATTGAATTAAACTTTGTAACTAAAGTGCTTCATTGGGACTTGAAGGTGAATAGACTCTGGATAATGAGTTTGGTCTTTCATTTATTTTCCTGAGTGTTTTCAAAGAATTTCATGTTTGGTATATCCAAGGAGCCTGACAGTAGTAGGTATCCTCTTTTTAAAATTTTATCTTTGTTTGTTTTTATTATAAAATTTCCCATTTTGCTAATGTGGACCCTAAATAGGAAAGTAAGACAATATGGGGAAAGAGTGCAGAAGTGTCCTAAAGCCACAACAGGCTGATTGTGCAGGGAAAAACACAAATGTGAGAGTGCTAATTCTGGGTTTAATACAACGTTTTAAATTGCAGTAGGTGCAGCATGTAAAATAGCTTATATTTTAATTAAATGCATCTCTAATGTAGATGTTGCTTTAGGAAATCCCTCCTTTCTGTCTGAGGCCAGCAAGATGAGGCGCCGCATTCGCTCGCACACGGGAGAGCGTGTGGGGGCCTGAATATATGTTGTATTGTAAGATCTGTGTGGTTCCAAGTTACTCCAAACGAGCTGCAGCTTCAGGGTCCTTAGTTGGGCAGCAGCTGTAGCTCGTGAAGGTAACTGAGATAAATAGGGGTGGGTCAAGAGCCCAAGAGGAGCCCCTGAGAGATGAGAACAACACTGCAGCGAAGATTGCAACAACTGGTGCCCCGTGTGAGGAAGAACACACAACCAAACATTGAAAGAAGGTATGGAATCCCCCGGACAGCCGAGAGCTGTGGCAGCCTGAGAGCTGGGACTGTATGTGTATTGTAATCGTATAATTGTTAAAAGAAAAGGGGGGAAATGTGGGGGCCTGAATATATGTTGTATTGTGGGATCTGTGTGGTTCCAAGTTACTCCAAACGAGCTGCAGCTGCAGGGTCCTTAGTTGGGCAGCAGCTGTAGCTCGTGAAGGTAACTGAGATAAATAGGGGTGGGTCAAGAGCCCAAGAGGAGCCCCTGAGAGATGAGAACAACACTGCAGCGAAGATTGCAACAAGAGCGGCCCTTCCCCTGCCACCTGTGCAGCCATGCCAGCAAAGGTGCCTGCAAACTGGAGAGGCACGTGTTAACTCACACAGGTGGGATTCTGGGCTAGGGATCAAGCCCAGGGCCTCAGCTCCTTAATATTCATAGAGCAATTTTATTTCAGCCTCACAATTAGCCCTTTTTAAATTTGCGATTTGGAGTAAAAACATGTTCTCTTTCAGTGATCTGGATTTGGCAGTTGGAATCCCAGTAGTTAGTCTTGCTGTTCCTCCTAAACTTCTTTTATATTAGAGAAATATTTCATGAAATATTTCATTTTCTGTGGGTCAAGTTGTCTCTTTCATTTCTCAATTAGTTGATTTTATTTGGAGAGGTATCTATGAGAGATTTTTAACTCTCTGTTCAGAACATATTGTTGTGACCCCAGATTGCCAGCAACCAATTTGGTCAACAAAGAATTAAATTGCTTTAAGATTGAAAGCAGTGTGTTCTTGTCATAGCTCTGTAACATGCAAGTCATCTCAGGGGCAGTGGGTATCAATCCTGTACTTCAGGGTTTAACTTGGCTCAATTATGATATGCAATTTGTGCTCTGATTAATGTTTTAGGTTGAATCAGAGTGTGACAGCGTGGTTTGAATCAAATTTTCCAAATATCTGCACTTGTCACGCATTGGTTCATATCTTGAGACAGTTTGGTGCAATTAAAGTGAATTATTTTTTTATGAGAATCAACCACAAGAGTCCAACTGGAAGAGTTCAAGAGTGTTACCCACTCCTGGCAGGGACTTTTCCACAGAACCAGTCTGGAGCTGGTTCAAAGCTGTGCCAGTTGCCAGTGTTGATGTAATTTTTAATGGTACTCACACCTGATGAAGCTTTTTGGGGAGGAAAGGCAAGAAAATAATTTCCGAATTTCCCTCCTCACCATTATCAATGGCTGATGGTGTGTCACTCTTACCATGATGTTTTACTGCTGTTTACTTTCTCTCCTTGCATATTTGAAGATAATTCTGCATTTTTGTACATGAAGTATTCAAGGAAGAATAGATGACAATTTAAAATAATTCCTTATTCCTAGTTTAGAATTATATGAAAGGCTTTATGCTTCAGCAGTTTGACTTGTGGACTCAGAAAGCCAAGATTTTGTGTTGCAATCAGTTATGTAAACTTCTGGAGACTTGTTTGGCCTTTTGTGCACTGTCAACTAATATTAACTTTTGGTTGATCGGGAGACTGTTGCTGTTAGAACATGGATGTTGAATTCTGTGGGAATTTGAATTTATATTAAATAAGTAGAGTTTCTAAGCATATCCTATTTTAATTTCTTTTTAATAAAAAATGCTATGAGTGTTATGTTTGCCAGGCCAGATTCGCTCAGAGAGGCACCATGAAAATCCATGTGTTACAGAAACATGGAGAAAATGGGCCAAAACACCAATGTCCACATTGTAGTGCTTTCCTTTCTTGAAAAAGTGATTTGGGTGAGTCTAAAGGAAAACACTGACAACATAATATAGAGCTAAGTAGAGGTGAAATCTCTCATTTTCCCAAAATTTCACCAAATATCTTATAGCTGACTTCAATTATCACAATATTTTGAGTAAAATGTATTTGTAGGTTTACAGGTAAATTTCTCCTGCAAGGAGATGTGGTGACATCTTGTGGTTGATGTTTTAATTTGTTTAAAATGCAAAGTAGCAAATATTTAGCTTTTTCTGTTTTATGATTTGCTTGATGCCTGTGGCACTGTGACCCTCTGGTTTTTCAGAAGAAGTGTTGGTGAAAATAGAGCTGACCAGTAAGAAAAAAACCTATATATGATTTTAAGTTTCCAGAAGTACCTGAAAATGTAGCATTTGAGCCTGAAATGTGACTGAATTCTGACTAAATTCAGTCAGAACTGAAAAATTTATTTTAAAGAGTACTTTTAGGATAGCTAGAACCCATTCAGCAAGGAAAGTAAGAAATTATTATTCACTTCAAAACCATATGCAATGAGAACATATTCTCATTTTGGCTTAACTGTGGACACTTTAAAGTAAATGTGACCCTTTTTCCACATACAGATTTTACATGTGAAACTTTATTGCTTCTCCAGGAAGCAGAAAATGATAAATTTTATTTTATACCCACCAAATGGCAATGTTCTTTTAAAGCAGAATTTTAATATATTCTGGAAAATCTTCAGGAGTTTTATGGAAGTTGTTAACTAAGTCAGTCTTCCACTTAGCGTTCCAGAATTTGTCTGTCAGAACTATATTTGCTTTGTGTCTGTTAAATTGCTTACATAGATTAAGATTTGATTGATATATTTGTTCTTCATTATGCTAACAGAGTAATATATGTAAGCATGCTGAAAATCGTGGATTGGTGAGGGCAAAAACTGCTACACCCAGAAAAGGAAGGAAAGGCAAAAATAAAATCCATGAGAACCCGAAGCGTGCTAAGGCAGAAGGTAATCAGTGACTAAGTTAGGATTTAATCATGTAAATTAGAATCAAGACTAAAAGGCTAAGGCATTGAATCTTCCCTGCTGCTTAATTGCTGTTTCACAGTGGAGCTAATAATGGAAGAATACTTGAGAATAGGCTTTATTGTGTGTCAGAAATTCTTGTTGTGTGAGTGGGGTCTCTGCACTGGTACCATCCCTGCCCTAACCTCCCTTTTCAGCAATGCTTTCAGATGATCTTTGTGGAGCAAGAGACAAGAATGGAGATGCACCTTAGGCCTGGGTGTCCCTAAACCTCACCCTTTGTATCAGATTGTATCTGCACTGAGAGAAAATTTGATGTGGTAAGAAGAAAAAATGTTGGAGCTTTTCTGAATCTAATGAATATATATCAGCAGCTGAGTTTACATTAGCATTGACACTTCTGTTTTCACTGGTGAGGCTGTAATGGTATGGTTAGAGAGAAGTATTACAGCTGCAGTGTTTATGTTTTTGCAGTAATTAGATTTTGCTGCTTATTAATGTTTTCCTACATGCAAACAATTTCTTTTTGATATCTTGTAAATACCTTCATCTGAAAGCTTGATTTTCTAGGGCTGTGATAATGTGTCTTCAGATGTTGTTCATGCAAATATTCAGTTCATTAATTGACTCACACAAAACCTAGAAATTTCTGTGCTGTTTCAGAAGGTTTTTCCCCAAAACTGACATTTGCAAGTATTTAAATATATCACTGTCCACTTGAACAATTTGAAGGGGCCTGTGGGATCCTCAGTGTGGCTTTGCAGATGATGACTTGTGAGACTGGGGCTGTCAGTGATTTGCTGTTGCTAATACTTAAAAAAGAAAAAGCACGCCTATGATAATTAAATTTCCAGTTAAAAAATGCTTAGTTTTCCTCTGATGAGAATACCAAACTCAGTAACATGGCTTGTAATGTAATGTTCAACAGAAGATAAATTCATTCCCCAAGTAAAGTGCAAGATAAAAGATGTGCTTTAGTTACATATTGGCAGCATTTTCTCCACTAAATTAAATTGCATACTTGTTAAATTTATTGAAATATTTACTTGTCTTTCTGATTAATCATCCCAATATTTAATTTTTTTTTTTTTTTCAAAGTTGCCCTGAAATTATTCCCAGATGATTCTACTGTGAAAAATGAACATTGTGCCAGTGAGATTGTTCCTGTTTCAGATGGGACAGAAACAGCAACTCCAAGGGAACACAGAGCAGAAGCAGCTCAGTAAATGGATCCTCAGCATGATGGACAAACAATGCACAAACAGACTGGTCTTGTTCTCAGTAGTTGTAACTCAAAGTGTGGCACTACCTCCAGTTAGAAAGGTGGAAAAGATGCTGGTTGGAAGCTGTTGAAGCCCTTCTCATGTGCTCATGTTTCTTCTGGCTGCAGTTTCTACTGCGTGACCTAAATACCATTGCAAATT
Source organism: Zonotrichia albicollis (assembly GCF_047830755.1). Lineage (NCBI taxonomy): Eukaryota > Metazoa > Chordata > Aves > Passeriformes > Passerellidae > Zonotrichia > Zonotrichia albicollis. The sequence continues at coordinate 13,126,923 of NC_133835.1, forward strand.
ATGAAAATTAGAGGCAACTTTCACCTGGTTTATTACATACAGGTAATAACAGAATGGCAAAAATCAGCTAATTTCAGAGTTATTTATTAAAGAATAGATTGGTTGTTTCCCCTTTCATTGGTTTTTTGCCAGCTTTACTCACAGAAGTGCAGACAGATCTGAGGCAAGTTTATCCCTCAGTATCACTGAGAGCTGCCTGAATTTCAGTGCTTATACTTTGCTGAGGTAAGCACATGAAAGGCAATGATTTTTTAGTACAAGGTACATTTACTAAATCGCCTTTCTGCAAACACTTTAGTTTCTAATCGAATTCATGATGCAATAGAATGCGTGACACAATTTAGTGGAAAAGCACCATTTTTTATGCCTCATACTGCTGGTAATTAGAAACTAATCTTTTGTCTGAGTTTTTCTCAGCTCACTTAGCTGGGGAAACAGAACTGCATGGCAAAAATGAAGAAGGAGCAGGGTGGCAGAGAAGTGTGGAAGAATCCACATTCTGGGAATGTGAAACCTTTGTGACCTTAAGCTGATTCTTTTTTGGATGCAGGTGGGATCTGTTCTCTTTAACCAGCCTTGCAAGTGTTCCTATGTAAGTTTGTGATCCTCCATTTAGCACCAGATCCACACCACACCCAATTAATTAGATCTTCAATAAAGCACAACTGTGTTACTTAGGAAAGTTCATGTTTATAGTACACTTAAAAATCAGAAAATAATTTAACTGTCAAATACAATTCTGTAACTTTCCTTAGGTTATAAGAACTACTGGGTTTAACTCTTAATGATTACTAAAGTCATTACAGTAAGTACTATTAATTTTTCTGATTCACTACAATGATCAAAATTGCCATTTATGCTCTGTTCACCCTGGATTTTTTGTCATTTATAATTAATACTTGGGAGCCTCATAAAATCTTAAATACTTTTTAAATATTCATCTTTAATGCTGCTATTCTTCTGTTACATTTCATTATAAGTAAGTGCCAGCATAACTAACAAATATTAATTATATTAAGTCATGTAACAACTGAATTTAATTGGGATGCCAACTTCAAGATTAACATCTGTGTTTAACTTCATTATGGTGTGGAATTTGACCAGTTTGAAGTGGTTTGGGTCTGCAGGTTGGGCAGGCTGTGGTTGCAGGTTCTGCTGGTGTGGGCAGGGACAGAATTCCTGTGCTGTGCATCCCAGGTGAGCTGCAGGCTCACAGCAACTACAACTTTTAACTTTTTTTACTTCGAAAAATGAAACAATGAAACGTTAAGTTTTTGCCAGTTAGTTTATTAACATAGCACCTTTATCCTGCTCTTGGGGACATGTACATGCCTGTTCTAGGGTAACTTGTTAAATTCAGCAGCTGTTCTGTGACCAGAGCAGTGCCAGGAGCTTTGGGCCATGCAGTGTCCCCAGTGTCTCTGTGCTCAGTGAGCAGACAAGAGAGGATGTTGGGATTAGCAGGAGATAATTGCAGCCTTAAATAAATAATCCCATTTATAGAGACCGCACCAAAGGCCTCACTAAGATCTTCATCAATCATCTCAGTCAAACACACGAACAGGAATTACCACTGTGATAACAGAAACCTCCTTCAGTTTTGAGCAAACCCTGAAAAGTCAGAAGGCTTGAATTAATTTAGGTTCCTTATTGATTCTGTCCCTCCATTGCAGATCTGTTACTTCAGTGTTCATAAAGTCTCATATTGATTGCTCTGTGTCTGTTTTCATGCTGGTAAAATTTCAGGAAGTTCATTCGTTCTTACAAGTGACAGGACTTGAGAATACTTTTGTTCATTATAATTGCTTAAATAATATTGTTAACTTTATTCTTGTTGAGTTGTTTCCATTTGTGTTATAAATTCTAAGCAGCAGATTGCTTGGTTAAAATTAATTTTAGAAGTTGTTTAAATTCCTTGATCAATTTGCTGAATATATATTGTTCATTTGAATTGTTAATAACAAAGCTGACTCATTCTGTGCTGACATCTAAAAATCAGACTACATAGAGTGGAATGTGAATGTAGTAATAAAAGATATTTTTATCTGTGAACTTTCAAATTATTATTTCAGTAGTTAGAAGCTATGAATGTGTCATTTTGGAAATGAAGAAAGAATGCTTTGACCTCCTCAGGAGCCAATCCTAGTGGCCTTATGCTTTTCTACAGCAGTGATTGTTCTTCATGATTAAGAGTTTGCATAACTATGCAAATGCAAATATTTGCATCCCTATTCTGATTTGTATTTTACAGAGATAATTTAATTTCATTACATTACTCACATATTTTGGACCAATAGATATGTATTAATATATTTTAAAGTAATGCATATTCTGAACAGATGCCAAATTTAAAATATTTTAATTTACTAATTGTGGAAGAGTTGTTAAATAGAGAGGAATTATTCATGTCTGAAACAGATAATACTGGAGTGTTCTGTAGCATTATGTAACAGTGTTCTGAGATAATTCAGTTATTTGAGAAAGAACAGGAAACTTGCATTCTGAGTTTCCTCTGCAAGCTGAAATTGTCTGTGCTTTAAATAGTTAATGTGTGAGGAAATACAGTTTTCACAGACCCAGCAGATAAAATGCAGAGAAAGAGTAAAACCAGGCCTTTGGATACATTCTTTTAGAATTTTGGCTCTGTAATGTAACAGACTTGACACAAGAGTAGCTTCAATGATGCTAAAATGTGATGTGACCTTGTGGAAGTGATGGGTCAATTAGAATGAGCTGCGTCCTGAAATTTGGGAGAACTGACCTCAAAAGGATCCTGGACAAAAGAAGACAGAGCCGAGACTGGAAGTTGGCTCTGGTGTCCTTGCAGGAGCTGCTGCCCGAGTTCAGGGGCAGGGCTGGTTTGGGATCGGTCATTCCTGGCCGTGGGCACTCCTGGGTCTGGGATCGGTCATTCCTGACCATGGTCATTCCTGGTGGGGGTCTGAGGTCGGTCATTCCTGGTGTTGGATCCGGTATTGGTCATTCCTGGCCATGGCCATTCCTGGTGGGGGTCTGGGATCGGTCATTCCTGGTGTTGGATCCAGTATTGGTCATTCCTGGCCGTGGCCATTCCTGGTGTTTGATCTGGCCATGGTCACTCCCGGCCGTGGTCACTCCCGGTCCGGTAGCCGTCACTCCTGGCCGTGCTCATTCCTGGGTCCGGTATCAGTCACTCTTATCCGTGGTCACTCCCGGGTCCAGTACTGGTCATTCCTGGCCGTGGTCACTCCCGGTGTTGGATCTGGGATCGGTCACTCCTGGCCGTGCTCATTCCCGGGTCCGGTACTGGTCACTCCCGGCCATGGTCACTCCCGGTCCGGTACCGGTCCCTCCCGGCCGTGCTCATTCCCGTTGCTGCCCGCAGGTGGCAGCACGGGGCCGCGGCAGCTCCGAGAGCCGCTCCGGGGCGCTGGAATTGCTGCCTCAGTTTCCCTCGGCCCGTCCCTCCATGGCTTTGGCCGAGTCCAGGCGATACAAAAGGAGCTTTTTCTTTCCTTTAGCAGGTTCCTAATGTCGCTACCAAGTGTTGCCACCCCATCCAGGAGCGAGGATGGGAGTGTGCTGCTGCCTTGTGTTCTGCTGAGCAAGGCTGGGGCTGCCTTGTTGTGCCTGGAACAGGAATTTCCTCCCGGTGGGACCGATGGAGGCTGAGCTGCTCCCTGCTGTTCAGGGACTGTGGCAGCTCTTCAGCCCTGCTCGTGCCTTTTCTGTGTTTGTGTTTCCCTTTGCCTGAGCTGCTCCATGGAGGGTCAGGGCAGTGGCGCCAGTGCAAGGCAGGTGCAGGGAGCCTGCACTAGGGCATGCTAATATATTTTCTGTTGCTGATAAATCTTTTTAGCATAGCAAGAAAGTTAATGTTTGTTGATAATTTAAGCAGCTTATCTAAGAAATCTTTAAGAGATGTTAGGGCTTTTAACAAGCAACACATTTGTTAGGGGAATTTTAAAAAGTCCTTTTAAGTGAGGTGAAGTGGGCACAGGCCATGAGGAGTGACCTGGCCCTTTGATAAAGGAGGAACTTGTCAAATCCAGTAGATTTTTTTCAAACATTCTCCAAGGTAAGTGTTGACACAACAATGTGGGAATGGTGCACAGTCAGCATCACCACAAGGACTGGGACTTCTCATGCTGTAATGTGACATTTTACCATGAGATGGTCTTTACTCACTGTCTAAGCATTATTCTTGTACACTATACAAGGAAATGATGGATTTCCAGCTGATTTCCATTTTTGTAACTGTTCCAAGAAATTTTCTTGAATTGTCATCGTAATGTTCCTGCCATCCTCTCCTTTGTATCCAAACTAGTCTCTTTCCTGTCTTTCAAATCTTTTTGCTGACTGCTGAGTCTGGATCAGGGAAACTTGTCTGCTGTCTGTCGGCACATTCCTGGAGATCCCTGCCATGAGTACTTTTTTGTGAGTTACATGAATTTGGTTTATTTAACAATCTCACAACTATACTGCAAAGATAACTGACAAAAAAATTAACAGATGGGAGTTTAATTGTTGTTGTGAGGAAGCCTCTCTGTCTCTCAGCCATAGCTGTGTTGTCTCCATTGTACAGATGAGAAAGATGACACACAGAACAAAATGAATCTCTGATTTAATCCTCTTGCTTTCAGGAGCAATGAAACCCACAGTGTGCTCTGCTCATTACTACTTCAATCTCACTGAACCAGAAATAGAAACCTGGGGAGCTGCAGCATGTGCTGATTAAGTTACATTAGCAGAAGGTGGTGAGCAAATAGGCAAGGACCTGAAGACATAAAGCTAGTGCTGTTAATCACTTCCAGAGACATTAAAATCAGAATATTAAAGCTGAAATAACATTTATAACTTCTTAAAGGTCAGTGCTTAAGCTGATAGGAAGGCACTGTGGCAGCATGACTAACAGCCATGGGCACGAGTGGAGTGCAGCATCCTGGACGAGCAAGCTGGTGCTAATTGGAAGGTCCAAAAAGAAGACACAGACTCTGAAATCTCAAGGCCTTTCTAAAGCAGGAAGAGTGAAATGAAAAACATTTTCCTTTGATACAAACCTTGGAGGCCCCTTTTGCAGAATGCAAGCTGACTCCTAATGGGTGACTGAATTGTGGCTGACAGGTTGGGTATGGCTCCAGCAGTAACTTCCACTCCGTTTGAAATCTCGGGTTTGTTTTGCTTAAGAAACTAGATGTGCATTTGAAAGCAATTTGCATTAATAAAGTATGTCTTCAGGCAAACATCATTCCCTGTTTTAAACAGCTTTTAAACTTTTAAACAGCCCAGCTATTGTTTGAAGTCAGTGGCAGAAACAGCTGGGCTCTGTCTGGCGTTAGGGGTGTGAGCATTACAAAATGGGAAAGCATTTTTGGACAGTTTTGGTTCAATCTGTTTTCACTTTGAATTGGCACTTGACAATGAAGAATTTAGTTTCTATCTCCTTTGGTAGCTGACTGTTTGAGTTGCTTCTCTAAATTTTTTTATTTTTAACTTTTGGGGTTGTTTTTTTGTTTTCCCCAAATTGAACTATTATTGGTTCTGTCCCTGCTCTGCCACATAACATTTGCAGCTAACGGGGGGAATGCAAAGGAGTGACACTGCTGATTGCTTTGATAAGAAAGATACTTGCTTTTATTACCAACCAATTAAATGGTAGGTAGCAGCTAATGGTGATTATAATTAAGCCTGGAACTGACATTCTTTTTCTGGAAGAGCTGTAGGCTGAGACAACTACGCTCAAGTCCCTTTATGGCAAAGGTGATTTTTTGTTCTGTTATGGGATCAGCTGTTTCACTGCAAAGTGAAAGTTGTGAAGCTGTTTATAGTTGGTATTTGCCAATCCCATTTTAAATGTCCTGCTGTTTGAAGGGAGCTGTTTGTCCTTTCACCATTTAGCTTTACTGACTGTGAATTGAAATTGTTTAATTTTACATGAGCTGTACCCTCCAGGCCATGTCCTCTGACAAAACTTTTGCAGTTTGCTGCAGTAAAATTTGTGGGATAATAAATGTCATAATAGTGTTAGGAGTAAGACTGTGCTCCTTTTTTGCAGAGGTGTAAGTTTATAAAAGTAAATACAGATAGATAGTAAATTCATTCTGGTTAGATGCAAGGTGAGACAGCTGTGTCTTCTTTTGGGCCAAACTTCCAAGGAGTGATGCACAAGCAACAAACCCCACCTTTTAACACCAGGCAATGCACCTGTACTTTTGACACAAAAGGATATTTTTCTGTTTGCTCCCAATGCCTGTGAGGGCTGCAGGAGTGTGCAGGGATGCTGTGGTCGATCCTGCCAGGTCCGGGTCGTGCCAGGGATGCAGGAGGGCACCGTGGGCATTCGGGCTGAGCCTCGGGGGCTCCTCCCTCTCAGCAGCAGCTGATGGTGGGAACAACAAAACTGCTTTCCCCATCTGTGATGGAGCCTGACAGTTCGTAGGGGATGAGTCAAAGGTCGCTGATGAGAAGATCCATCCAGATAATTGATGTAATTGCACCCTGAGGATGCAGCTCCTCTCAGGCAGCGGCTGCTGGTGAATCTATACTTGGCAGTGAACTTCATCCTGTGCCTTAAATCAAAAAAGTTCCTTCATCAGATAGAAGTGGAGAAAGACATTTTGATTTTTTTTCTCCTGTTGGCAGGTGTTTAGGAAATAGTTGCATTGTGGAACAGGGAAGTAATTGTGATTTAAACATTAAATTACCATTTAGTGTTAAACCCTTTGATGAATACACAAGCTGTTGTTACTTCACAACAAATATCAATAAGCAGCATGAATGAGTATACATAATTCATAATACTTAACTTGAAAGTGCATCTTTTTCTTACAGTGATTGATTCATTTTTCTAGAGTTTGTCCAGTGACTTCATCACAATTTAATACAAAAAGCTTTTTTGTTGCAGAGTGAACTGTAACAGGACACAAGCTAGTCCTGACACAAAACTAGCTTTTTTCATACCCCTTCACATGGCCCAGAAATCCAAAAGCTTTGTGGTTGCATTGCTGAATGGAACTGGGGAAATAACGCCATTATCAATCAGTCAGCCCTTAGCACTTAGCACTTTATTATATGAAGAATAAGAAATATTCAAAGGAGGTTGTACTCAGTAAGAAGGAGTTGAAAAGGCAGGAACTACCTCAAACACAACAATCAGATTGTGTTTTTTACCTCAAACTGTTTGAATGCTGTGTATAACACCCAACACTTCCCATTTTAAGAGACTGTTTCTGTGCCCATAGGGGAATTTTTCGTTTACCAGAGAGGCCCAAGGGATGGGAAGCAAAATGTTTGTTTTTGCAAGAAGCTGCAGAGTTTGTTTTCTACCAAAGCTCCACAAGGGATCAGGATTGCCCAGCCGCTGGTGGGGAAGGTGAGTGAGCCCCCAGCCCTTTTCTGAGCAGCATTTTCAGTGCCCTCCCAGGCTCTGTGTGCCCTCACTGTCTGTGCCTCCAGGTCTGACGGAATCAAGAAGTGCAGGGCAGCCCAGCGCTGCTCTGAACAAAGGCTGGTTCCTCTCTGGGGCAGGTTCAGGCGTGTTCCTTTGGACCCACACTGACACAAAGGCAGGGCCAGAAGAACATTTTCTGGAAGCTGCTTTGGTGGTTTTTAACCTGCTGTTATTTCCTCCTTCCTGGATTTTTCTGCATTGACTCCAAGGGAGTGTGATGGGGAAGAGCTGTCACACCCCAGTGTGGGGATAGCAACAAAGCTTTGCTCTCCTCTTGCAGTTTATCCAGTCAGGTTTCCTTTTTATTCAGTGAAATTGCTGGGGTTTTCCACCCTGATGAAAGCTCTGCTGTCAGACACATAATGGTTTTACATCATATACCTCTCCTGAAAGTACTAATTTAAACTTGTCTTTACTATTATGAAATAAGTAGGTAGTAGCATGGTCTTGTGCCAACACAAATTAGTACATTTATAATTAGATTAGTACAAATTGTTTATAGGTTTCAGACTCCACTTAGCCCAGTAGAATATGCATGCAGTCTGAAAAATTGCTTTCTTTGGTGGAAATTCCTTTGAAATAACAAAAGTGTGGCTCAGAATAGAGTTTTACATGTTTTACATTAGTTCAATAACAGCTATAATCTGATACTATGGTCATTTGGTTTATGCCTTTTGCCACTTATTCATCAAAACAGAAAACAGTATTTTGAGCTTCCAGAGATCTTCATATTTATCTACGATTCATTCAGTGTCTATAATTGAAATATACTCTTGAATTTCCCCTGAAGCTCTTGCTCATGGGAAACCAACAGGCTTACACCAAACATATCTGTCACTACTAAAAGCTATTTGATAAGAGACTTGGGAAAAACTCTTCTTAAAATACAGCAAAAGAGAACTGCAAAAAGCAGAGTTCTTGAGGCAACTGCTGCACAGGAGCTCTCTCAGCTATTTTTGCTGGGAGTGCTTTGGGTAGAAGACAAACATGGTCAAATTAGCTAAAATGCTGGAAGTTCAGTCAAGGATACTGCCTTAAATAGTTCACCCAGAAAGGCTTTCTTAGGGCAGCCCCTTCAGAATTCCAATGGCAGTTGCAATTTCTAATAAGTAAATATCAAATATAGTAATTTTTCTGTGAATTTGTTTGAGGAGGGATTATGGGAATGTTTCGAGGTCATATTCAGCCCTCCTAACTATGAAATACTCACTAGGAAAAATATATATCTGAGAGTAGACCTTGATTAATATTGTTGTTTTCCTATTCTTGGCTTTATTTTTTTTGCCATTCATGGCTATAGGTCACAGAGCTGGAGGAAAAAAGTATGGTAACAAGATGCTAAAATTTAAAGGAAAATGTGTTCACTGTCAACCTCCTTTTACTGTGCAGTGGTTTTTACTTCTTGCCAAATATCTGCTATTTGACCCCTCTGGGCTATGCTAATATTGACCTAAAGAGCACAGGAGATTATCTTTCAGTGTAGGAATAAATTCAGTATTTACTCATAAATATTTTTCATAGAGCCATAGAATACCAGGTTGGGAAGGACCTCAGGGATCATATGACTGAACCTTCCAGGCAAAATCACAGCCTTGATAGGATGGCCCAGCTGAATCTTAAAAGTGCTCAGCACTGGGGAGATTTTTCTGTAAAAGATATTCCCTGTAAAAAGGGAATTTCCATCTTCTTTGTAGGCTGGAACATGGTGAGGAAATCTCCCTAAGCCTTCTTTTCTCGAGGCTGGACAGCCCCAGTTCTCTCAACCTTTCCTTGTGGGGCATCTTCCAAGTTCTTTGATCATCTTTGTGGTCCTTCCCTGGACTATCTCCAGCCTTTCCACGTCTTTTTTATCCATAGCAGGGACCAAAACTGACCCAGTATTGCAGGTGAGGCCTGACAAGTGCTGCATTGGGTGGGATGATGATTATGATGACGATGATGATGATGATGATGGTTTATCTCTGCTGGTGATGCCCTTGCTGGAGCAGCCCAGCATCCTGTTGGCTCTCTGCCACAGCAGCTCCCTGGTGACTCAAACTGAGATTTTTGGCCCCCTTTCCGCAGGAAATGTCTCCATTTCTGGCTTATCCCTGCTCTCACATGCACCTTTGGTGCTGCATCACTGTGTGCACACCTGGCTCTGCAGACATCCATGCCCTTCATCATCCCCTTCTCTCATCTCAATTCAAAGCTGCCACCAAAGCTTTGTGGAAGCTGCAGCCCCTCCCCAAGCCCCATATGTGTGGCTGTGACCCCACAATCTGTTAATGAACATGTGCAAGAGCGGAGCAGCATGTGGGTGGAGGGTGGCTGTGCCCATCCCACTGCCAGGGAAAATCCATTCCCAAATGCCAGAAGTCAAAATAATGGACTGGATCACTGGGGGCTGTGGTGGTCTCAAAGGGTTAACAGGGGCTGTGCACAGCCAGCCCTCACTGCCTCTGCTGAAGGAACATTAATTATAGAGAGCCAGAAGGATTCAGAGCTAAAAAGCCTAAAAAGCCTGAGTAGTATTTAAAACCAAGACAGACAAATAACCGGTTGGATTTGATCTCTAATAAATTATTATGTTCTGATGGTGAAATGCAGCAAGAGGGTGACAGTCAGATGGGGAGGCTGGCAGCAAAAGTTTTAAAAATAAATAGTCTTAAATTGCAGGAAATTACAGCAAGCAGCTCCTTGGGGTTATTTTTCTGCAGGCATTGTGTGTCTGAGGAGGCAGGCAGCCTGCTGGCAAGCTTCTGACCTTTTGTGTGGGAAATAAAATGTGCAGGTGCAGTAGTGGGAGTGCACAACGGGGGACAGTGACTTTCAGCTGTGGGTTTGAGCTCTGGGGCCCTGCAGGGCAGCCAGGAGTGCTCCAGATCAGCTCCACTAAACCTGAGAGCACACAGGGAGAGCCTGTGGCTGGACAGGATGGCAGAAATTGTGTGTTTCCAACAAATATCCTTGTGCTCCAAATCTGTAAAATGATCTTGCTGAGAACTGATCTGCTTCTCCTATTGCCCTGTTTGTGTTTCAGTCTGGAGTAACTCTTGGAGCAGTTTTTGGTTTGGTGGCATTGCTGCACCGTGCTCTAACTCCCATTTCCTTGGCTGAAAGGAAATCCACACCTGCATGGCAGGGATTTCCTCCCATTGTGATTACATTCCAAATTCCTAAACCCTCTAAGTAAATATGAATGAGAAGTGATAATTTAAAATGTAATGAAGGCGCTGCAGATGAAAAGGTGACAGCAATGCTGGGAATTCAGCTCTGCAGTGGCTGGAGGAACAAATCCTCTCAATTCTCCTTTTGCAACACAAGTGATGAATCCTGGATCTCTGCTCCACTCAGATATTCAGTGTTTATCAGGACAGTGTTCCTACAGACAAAACTGAGGAGTTCCAGTCATTAATTTCTCTCAGTTTAGTGTTGCTGTTACTGCTCCAATGTTTGTCAATTGTTTGGGCTTAAAAATCACCAGGTTTTGCTGTGGGAAAAACCCCCATGCTATCCCAAACACTTCCACATTTTTATAAAACACAGAGGATCTGACACTAAGAATTATGAATCCAAAGTTTTATCTACTGATAGTTCACATTCAGAACCAATTTTTAGCTCCATGTTCTTATCAAAATATTGTTTTTAAAAAATTAAAGGATATATTCTTGGAAGCTTAAATAACCTCTACAGAGAAATTTGTATCCATGTAGGTTTTACAGCTAAACCCAGTTCTAACTATTATCTGCTGGTGGCACCATTACACCAGAGGAATTTATTATCTAAGTCTTAAATGAAAAACTGCTATGGACTACACCTCTCAATCTGATTTAATGGCTTGTATTTTTTTTATTTCTTCATCGTTTGGTGTGAGTTAAACCAAGTCATTGTGTTGCCATGGGGTCTTTGTGGGTGAGTTTTAAAGAAATGAGCTCCATGAGGAGCCTAATGGTGATGTACCAGGGAGGAAAATTGTCTGCCAGTGTCACCTAAAGTAAGAAATCCTTTATGCAATCATCCCTGGTTCTTTTCTCTGCATCAGAGGCAGTTCCATATTGAGCATTATTTCCCCCCTTTATTTTTTCTTTCAGAAATCTTGGCTAAAAAAAAGAGAAAAGCCAACTTAGATCATGTTTCATCCTTCAGATGCTGAGGATTAATCTTTAACATTGATTTTTCTAATTATAAATGGGGAGGAATAGTTACATTAGTTTCTTGTCTGTGGGGTAACCACACTAACAAACCTGTTTTTTTAATTGACAGCTAAATACAGCTTATTTTGTTTTCTTCAACTTTATATTGTCCTAATCTTTCATGTAATTTCCTAGACCTGTCCATTATTGATATATATTGCTACATGGCTATGTGAGCCACTTATATACCACAGAACATAGTGCAGTTTGATTTTTCCTGTGGCTACGGGAGCAATCACTTCCAGCAGTATTTTTCCACACAGATTTCTACTTTAGTTCTTAGCTTAAAGTTATGAAGATTGAAATTTTTGAATAGTTACCTCAATTAATCTTCATCCTCCATGGGAGACACAAGCACTTCTAATTAAATGTATAATTGATTCTATTAATTCTGATTTTCTTGCAAGGAACTGATTGCTGTATTCTTTACTCAAAAAATGGGAGAATGACACTACACTTCAGTCCATTGTGAATGCTTGTAAAATTCAGTTTAAAAATCCTCTTATAAAACCTGGTACTTTTCTATTTTTCCCAATTTTAGAAAACACAAATTCCCCCCCATGTTGCCCTGTCCCTCTCCTGGGTAATGTTGCTTTATATCTGAGCAGAAGTAATTTGTGCAAGACACATTACTTATAGGACAGTGCCTAAAAATACACGCAAAGGTCAGTGCACAGCAGGCAGAAGGCAGCACTTGTTCCAGCCCCTCGCACTGGGATCCACAACTCTTTGTTAATATTAATTGTGCATATTTTAAACAGTGCCTGCTTTAAAAATACATTGCACAAACAGGCAGCAGTGAGCACTTTGTGAGCCCTGGGACTGGGTAACGGGGCTCAGCTCTTCACTTTGATGGTTTTGGACATAAGTGTCTGAAATTTGCTGCTCTTATTGGCTCCTGGGTTTGTGAATTGTGCATCTGCTTCCAGGTTTGTGAACTGTGCATCTGCTTCCAGGAAAGTGGGGTGTATTTCCAAAAATACAAGGGAAATTGAGAATAAGAGCAAAGATATATTTGTGTCTGAGGAGGCAGGCAGCCTCACTATAAAGCACCAAGACCTCAGTATAAATACCATGATACCCCCTCAGTATAAAGGACCAAGACCTCAGTATAGATACCACGATACCTCCTCAGTATAAAGTATGCATTATCCAGGAATGGTGATTTTACTAAAACTGCAGATTCTGAGTCCCCAGAGAAGAGGCTGCAGTGTTTGCAAGGCTCTGTCAACATCTGACACAGAAACCCTGGCACCTGGACACTGCTCCCATCAAGGCCTCTCACTCGAGCACGCTCGGTTTGTTTTGTAATTTATCCTTAATAAGAAAATGTTGAAAAGATGCAATTCTGGCTGGGCATCAAAGGCAGTGAGGCTGTACATGGACAGCCTTGTTTACAATGTGACTGTGCTGTGTGGCAATTTACAACCCAAATTTATGTTGCTATCGAGTGTGGCCTTTTTTTTCTCTTGAAAACTGGTGTCTAAGTGTGTTTACAATGGTAATTGTTCACACACAGAAGCAAAAAAAGAATGCAAGTGTGGTGAAAGCAACACAAGGAAGGTGATGCTGTGCAGGCAAAGTCATTTCAGAACTTCCTCAAATGTTAAGCTGATGAAGATGAACATTAATTCTCTTTTGGAAGGAAGATTGAGGTAGAACAGATGGGTTGGTTGCCAAGAAAATGGTTTGAAAGCAAGTAATGTGCATGTTGACATTTCCTGCTTTTACATAATTATTTTTTAAATAACTTATGTGATTGCCTTGAGTGGAATGATTGTGTTCATTAGTGGGATATGAAGAGAAGCATTTCCAGCATCTCAGAAGGGTTGTGTTGTGCTGTACCTCTATTCTGTGCATTGAATCATCCCAACCCTTGCATTTAGTTTGTTTCTGACAAAGCAATGTGCCATGACTTGAACAAAGATCCAGCAGCACCTTTTTCTTGCTGTGTGTGCAACTTGTTCCACCTGGAGAGGTAAATGTGAGTAGGATTTTGTTCACATTCCCATGGGTGCCCATTTGGGGTGGAAAATCACGGACCCAGGGCACGAGGTTCATCTCCCTCTCCCTCTGAGCACAACTACAATTTGTTGGCTCATCCCACTGTCCCTCCCTGAGAATCAAATCCATGAGGCAGGTCTGGAGCAGAGAATGTTGGTGGATTGAAGGCCGAGGAATATTTTCCTTCAGGCCCCTCTCAGTATCTGTCTGTGTTCTTCTCTCTGCTCCCAGATTTTCCCTGTGAAATCCCACTTTCCTTCCTGAGCACACCCCATCCCAAGCATCCTCTGTGCACAAGGTTCTGCTGCTTTGTTTTGGATTCCACCTGAACATTTGCTGTGTGTGGAGCCAGAGTGTGTGTGATTTAGAGGTTGGTCACTGCCAGCTGTGCCCTGTGCCCACTCTCTGCTCCTGTCAGGTCCTCACCTTCCCCACCTGCCCATTTAGGGGTGATAATTAAACCTCCCCTGCAGCAGTCAGGTCTGGGCAGTGCAGAAGAGCCCTCCTTGTCCCTGGTAATGATGCTGTGATCACCTGCCAGCTACACAACGCCTGGCACCACCTATTTGCTCTCAAGGAGCTCTTTCAGCAGCTGTCAGATGCTAATGAAATGCTTCAGCTGCTGAAACAACCTGTGCCCTGTGCAAACCAGGGGGCACTGCCTGGAAATGGGCATAAATATTCATAACTATTCATAATGGCACTAAAAAACCCAAAAGTGTGAGTGTGGTTATCAGAGCTCCTGTGTGGATGGGCTGTGATGGATTCAGAGTGATGAATGCAGTGTGAATGTTTTGGAATAATGCTGTTATTGTTACAGTTGTGAGGAAAAAACCCCACTAAAGGTAGTGGGATTGCAGGGCATGTGGGTAAGAGCAGATTTGTGCCCCTGGGTGATGCAAGAAGTTTAAAATTGGACAGAGCTGTCTCTTGTAGGTGATGCACTGAAACTTGTTCCTGACAGAAAGGAGTTGCTGTCTGCTCATTCTGTTTCCATCTCTGTTCTGAACCTGCTCATGAAGAATTGAAAGTGTCTCTCCAGATCTGTGCTGGATGCTCATGGAACACAAATCCCACAGACTGAGTTCAGTGTTCTCCTTTCTAAAATAATTAATGTCAAGGATAGCAATGTGTCTGATTTGGTCAGGAGTGGATAATTTCCCACCTTTCAGCACCCTGAAGCCTCAAATCTTTGACATCAGAATACAAATGTGAGTCAGTCTCTTTAGACAGAGTGCTTTACAAATTAATTCTGTCAATGTGTCTGCATTGGGTTTTTTAAAAAATAATTTTGTTTGTAATGTGCTTTTTCAGAAATAGCCGTGCTGAGAGGGGACAAGGATGATGTTCCCCTTGGAGCCCTTTGTTGTAAATCCCCTCAAGGTAATGAGAAGCCAGTGATCCCTCTTTGCTCATGCTTCTCTGCCATATCAATAACTTGTGCTAACTTTCAAAATCTGTTGATTCTGGGGAGTCTAATGCTGTGTCTTTATACATCCCTTACCCCCTCTGCCCAGAGTGAAATTTACCATTAAAATTCACTGAAAAGCTGTTTTTTTCAGGATTGCATGAACAGGTGCAGAGCTGGGCAGGGATGAAAAAATCAGTCCTGAGAGCTGTTGGAATGCCACTGATTTTCCTTATGAGAGCTTCAGTGGGAAAAATTCCCCCTGTGGTCTGGTTCTTATGTGCAGTGACTCCACTAAATACTGCTAGAAACAGATAGGATTCAGTCTTGAGTGAGTTTGGCCATATGAGAAATATTTATTGGGTGTGTGGGAACAGGACAGGCACCCAGCTGATAAAGTTCTTCTGAATCTGAAAACAATCATAAATTTGTGGTGGTACCTTCATTACCTTGAACCATTATCCATATAGCCTGGGTGTGTTTATTTTTCTGGGGAAGAAGTCTTGTGAAAATTAAGTTAATTCATTGTCTCAGATAAAGAATGACATTTTAGTTGGAAATCGTTGTCATAATAGTTGCACAAAAGGATTCAAATATTCTGCAGCTTGGTACAAATAAAATGTTCAAAGATACAGGTGTTGTTCCTGAGCCATCAAAGAGTTTTCCACTGGCACTACAGTGTTTTATTAAAATGAAAAGAAGAGAAAAGATAAAAACCAAAGCCCTGTGCTAATCTTTTGCTTTGTTGCTTAAGGGACATTTCAGTATAAAGCAGCAATTTCCATATCATTTGAATAGCAGTTGCAACCCATTGATGTTTAAAGTGAAATGTGCAGCTCCTGTAATCAGCAGAGCAGATGCAAATGTCTTGTCTGTTTGCAAGTGCAGCTCCCTGCTTGCTGCTCAGTTAGGTTTGGAGTGGAAAGCACCATCAGATAATGAAAATCATCATGGGAGCTCCTCTTTCATCTCCTGGCTGCAATGGTTTGCTCCAAAGCAGCTGGAGTGAGCCTGGCTGGGGCTGCAGAAATCCCAGAGAGGTGGGAAAGGGACACATCTCCCCCTCTGGGGACAGGAATGGCCTTTGGGCTCTGCTTGTGCCCAGTGCCATCCCAGTCCACGCCTCTGCACACTTCTGTAAATCAGCAATCACTAAAATAAATGACATTTATCGTTCAGACCGTGGCCAGTGGTTTTGGCTGGGCAGGGCAGCAGGTTGGGTATAAAACCCCACCGAGCTCCTGAGCTCTGCCATGCCAGGCTCGAGGTGGCTGGAGCTGCTCCTCAGAGGGATTTTAAACTCTAAAAATAACCTGCCGTGGAATGAGGGAAGAGTTTACTTTATCCTGCGCATTTCCAAATGTGACAGTGAACACTTCCATGGTGCTTTCTGTGCCTGCTGTGCCTGAGCTGCTGGCCCAGGTCAGACACGGGTTCCATCAGAATGGTTCCTGGGTGGAGCTGCCCTCCTAGGAAAGGGAAAACTTCCCAGGAAAACTTGGGTTTGATCAAATCAAAATCGATGAAGCCTCCAAAAGAAGTTGCTGGTGGGATGAGAATCCTCCTTTGCTTCCTCTAGAACATTTTCCTGGAAAGAGAAATTTCTCATTAGTACTTTTCCTAATCAAGAGACATCTTGTGGAAAAGGATTTCCATCTTGTGGTCAGCTGTGGTAGTAAAACGCTCCAGCTGGACTTTTTTTTCAAAGCAAACCAAACTGGTTTCAATCAGAAATAATGCAAATCTGTTGCAGTTCCTTGTGAAGGGAAATGCTGGAGACCTCACAGAGTCCGTTTGTACAGAGGGTAAAACTGTTTCAGGACTATCCCCCTTCATCTTCAGAACTAAAATACTTGGGAAAGGTATAATATAAATGATTCATGATGGAATATTTAATTTTGACACATTATACAGCATGTTGGCCTGAGAAGCCATGCACAGGAGCCCAGACAAAATTACATGGAACTTTAACAGAAAGGAGGCAATTACTGAAGAGGCAATTTCCCTGAACTTCTGGGAAAATTTCTATCCAGAGCCAAATATTGTAGCTTGGATTGTTTTCTATTCCAGGATGGCTCTGAGTCTCATTGCAACGTCATCAGAACCTCACGCAGACATTTGCTGTACAGGACAAATTTTGAAACCCGTCCTCTGATCTTGAAATAGCAAAATGCTGCAGGGTTAAGTGCTGGGGTTCACTGGAAAATCCACCCACTTCAGTGGGAAAGACTTTTTAATACATTAAAAACAAAACAAATTTGGAAAGGTCCTTTTACATACTGAGGACTGTGGCTGAAGGGCAGGGCTGTGTGTGCTGGGGAGGTTTTGAGCTCAGATCTTGTGGGGTGCTCTGTAAATGACCTCAGTTGCACAACCCTGCAAGGAAAGGTGAGGCTGTTAAAAGGAATAATTAATTTCTTAATTTTAATCACTGCCTTGTCCAGTTGTGTGCTGTGATGCTCATGCAGATTGCACTGAAAATCTTCTGACTTCAGCAAGAGCTGGGTCAGCCCTGAATATTTACAAGGAGAGTTAACGTCTCAGATCAAATTCTTAGAGATAAATGTAAGAACTTGATAAGTATTTTTTATTTTGAGGGCTTGTAGCTAAAGGAGATGTTCAGTGTGTTCCTTAGTGGGTGCCAAAAAGCTTATTTTCAGAAGTGTCTGAATTTCAGGGAAAGTCAATAACTGCTATATTTAATCTGAAATTGCTGCAACTGCTGCTGAAATCCATCTATATCCTTTTTGTAGGAATAATAAGGAAAAAAATACAGCAAGTTTTGGTTCCCACACCCTCAGCTCTTCAAACTGTGAGGAGGAAGGTGAGTACAGGTGCTTTGGGCAGAGCTGGCTGGGGTTTTTGTTTTATTTTTATTACCAGTTGTTTTTTTCTTTGGTTTTGTTTTTTCCTTTGGTTTTGTTTTTTTCTTTGGTTTGGTTTTTCTTTTGGTTTTGGTTTTTCTGCAGTTCCCAAGCCCTGGGCCAGTGCTGTGACACCAGGCTGCAGCCTTCAGCAGCAGCAGCCCAGAAATGCTGGTTAATCACTGGTTTATTAGCTCGTGGCCTTAGGCAAACCTGAAATCATTAACAGCCCATTTGTTGGGCTAATGACTCTTTTTTACTAGATGTATAATTTAATATATGGTAGCTTTCATGCTTAATTATGATCTTCAAAGTTTCTTTTGAAGGAATTTATTTTTCTGTGTGCATGTGTATGAGAGGGTTGGGAGCTGGCTGGCTTTGCTTGCATGCTGCTGTGTTAAAATCTGGATAGTTTATGTAAGAAGATTTTAATTTAGATATGGGTATTTCCCCTGTTGCTTGCTCTTTCAATATTTTTATCTTTGAGCGTTTGAAAAATAAATAATGATGAGTTACCAACAGGTTTAAAATAGCATCATTTCATGCCCCACTGTAGGTTGCTGCATTGTTTTGGACCTAAAGACCTAAACCCAAAGTCCTATCAATGGGGCCATTGTGGCAGCAGCTTCCAAATGAATGCAAGTCTTGATCTCAGTGTCCTGGCTGGTTTCCAGCCTGGTTCACATTTTACTCAGCAGCAAGTCCCACTTCTGTTCCCTGTAACCCCAGTGGGAACAGAGGCAGAGCGCTGCTAATCCCACGTGCCATTTGCATGCAGTGCTTGTAAAGCACCCTGGGATCACTTGGGATGGAAAAGGCAGTGCATGTGAGATGCTTTTCACTGGCATCCCAAATCTGCTGCCCTGTCACTGAAGGGAGGTGATGACTTTGTCAATCAGGAAATTTTTTAAATTATTTTTAATTTTTTTTTTTTTTTTTTTTTTTTTTTTTTTTTTTTTTAGCGAGGCAGCTGATTGAGAAGGATAATAAAGATGAATTTGATTTTCTTTCTGTGAGCTCTAGTGTCCCCTTCATGGAGATTAAAAATTTCCCGGTGCTGTTTCCAGCTCCACAGAGCAAGCAAAAGCTGATCTGGCCATGCCCACAGCCCTGCCATCCTCTGACAGGATCGCCATCCAGCTGTGACTTAGCAGGCACCGGGACAGCTTAATCCTGTTTATTCGCCCATCCAAAGCACCGATGAGCGGAGATAATCGGGGCTGGAGCAGGGGAGGAGCAGGGATGGGTTTGCTGTGCCCTGTGGTGGGTCTGGCAGACACAGAGTGCCAGGGAAGGGCTCAGTCCTGTCGCAGAGCAGGGAGGGACCAAAAACACCCCCAGTGCAGAGCCAGCCTGTGAAACAACAGCCTTGGCAGGGTCTGATCCAGATGTCGTGCTCAACAATTCTAAATTGTTCCTTTTGTGGCTGATTTAATCTAGAAATCCTCAGAGTCTGAGGGGCCACGTGAGGCACTCTGTGCACCATGCTTTGGCTGCCAGGTGGCAGAGACTGTGTGTGAGTGCCTCATCTCCCCCTGCTCACTCTCATTTGGAAACCTACACCTCCCTTGTACTTGGATCTAAATTTGCTAAAATTACACCCTTTTTTTGCTATTACAATTTTGCTGGGCATGAGGCACAGCTTTTCATAGGATGCTGAATATTTGTAAGCAGCCCCTGGGTCTGTGGGGATGTAGGAGCACATTCTGAAGAGCCCCTCCCAAAAATTTAAATATACTCTGGGAGGATTTCCTCGGTGACCTAGAGCCCTGAAACTGGGCTGCACAAAATCTCTGGAGACAGCACAGTAGTGAGCTTTCAAATGACTTTATTTTCTTGTTCTTGTGATCATTAGAGCTCTCACACTTCATATTCTATCCCATTAATGCATTGGCTGGGTTTCAGTGAAAGGCCCCATCTTCACTTGGATGTTATCTCAGTGTTTAGCAGTCAATACTTTCCTGTTGCAGTGTTTGTAACCTCAACTTTTACAGCTGGCATGAGCCATGGATTAACTTCAAACAGGGATGCTGATTTTGAAGCCTCATTTAATGTTCTCTGAGCTGTCCTAGTGCAGATGACAGGTTTATAGTTTGGGAAGCCAGTAGCAATGGCTGAGCTCTTTATAACTACAGAACTGTGTTAGGTGCAGCTCCTCACCATGGTGACACTGCAAATATTGAACACAAAGTGATTCATGGGACCCAATATAATGCTCACTTTGATTAATATTTTACAATATAACTGGCTTTATTTAACTTTTCAAACGTGAGTGGGTTGGGAGAGGACAGAATGTTGCTATGTATAATTTATGGGGGTTCATATTTGCGTGCTTGTTTTAAAAATGAAATTTAAAAAGTATTGTTTGTTTTCTCCTCTCCCTGCTGGCGGATGTTCAGGCCCTTGCAGGGCTCCAGGGGATTTTCTGAGTGTGAGTGTTGAGTGATGGGCTCTGAAAAGTGATGTTCTTGCTCTCCTCCCTTTGTATTCCATGCAGGGCTGTGTCCTTGCTGGAAGTGCTTTGGGATACCCTGAGCAGAGAGCCCATGGTGCACCCTGGCCATCAGACCCCTCAGACCTGAGGTTCAGCCTTATTTCCCTGCAGAAATGAAGTTTTGGGTAAGTAACTCCAGATTCCTCACTAGAGCTGGCAGGAAGTAAAGGAGTGTGGCAGTTGCAGAGCTTTGGGGCAATGCAGGAAATGAGTAATTAGGAAATTAGCCCCAGGGCTGTACTTCTGAAGTGGAATGCTGTAATATGAGCATATTCCAGGTTTCCATGCGTTTTGACTGGAATTTATTGCACCTAAAAATCAATCTATAGACTAAGAGAGAGGATGCAGCAACCCATCTACTTAAGACGTGGCCACAGCATCCTCAGAAATGAAGATGTACAGGGTCCTAATAATCTAAGAAATCAGATTATTGTGAGACAACCCTCTGAAAAAAAACTTTCTCATTGCTCAGGTTCTTCTATAAATTTCCCTCTTACAACTAAGAGTTCCTCTTGTCATTTTTACAACCATGACTGTAAATAAGCAAACATTATAAAATGTGTTAAATTCACCAGCATTCTTCTGCAAGCAGGGAAAAGAATGCCCATTATTAACTCCTGTTTGCCACAAAGAAGTGCCCATTAGTGTGTGTCCAACCCCTTTATGTAAAACTGAGAGCAATGAAGTCACAGAGCTTTTATTTGTCTATGTTGAGTCCTGCAAAGATGGCAGAGGAAAAAAATCCTGCATTAATAAAAGAATAAATTCCTCTTCACATTAACATAAAATGCTTCTGCAGTGATGAAAAGATTTGGGCTTGCTCCAGTGTGGTTTTCCCCGTGTGGTTGGGTTTTGCATTTCTTTCAACTTGCCCTTGGAATCCATTTCCAGTTGGGTTTTTTTCCCCCCCTTTCCAACCTGACATATAACATGATGTTACAAATTCTGACCTGTGACAGCTTGAGGAATATTCATGTGTTTGGACAAAATATCTTGCCTTCCAAGTCAATTTTAAATGCTATGGAAACGTTTTGCTCCTGAGGTTTTGTTTGTCATTGTTGGTTATTAAAATCCTCTGCCCGAGATCAGCAGTGACACAACAATCCTTTGCAGGAGGCATTTTCAGGGATTTTCATGGATAGCTTCAGGAGGGGGTGATGGAGAGGAGAGGAACATTGAAATAGCAATTTTTTCTATACTATTTCAAAGGTTTCTTTTTCTTTGCAGCCAGAAGTACCCATGAGCTGGATCTGGAGCTGCTCACAAGCCTGGCCCTGCCTGATGTCAGGGGACAACCTCTGTGAGTTTGTTTTCCTTCCCTGTCCTCACCGCTGGGAATATGCCATGATTTAAAACCAGTGTGCCATTAATGCTGAGGGACTGACCTCATCTGCCAGAACAAGTGTTTTAGTGCTGTCCCAAGTTCAAACCAATCAAAAGGTCAAACTTGTTTGAGGCAGGGAGTGATAAGAGGGGCGATGGGAGCTCGTTCCCTCTTGTTGGAATTAAGCCAGGCTGGCTTCAGGAAAATCTCCAGCTAGGATGGACCCTGGAGAACAGTGACAGATGGGAAATCAGGGCTGAGCCTCCCTTGCTGGAGACTGAGAATTCCCATTAAATGCAACAGAAGAAAGGCAGACTCTGGAGAATGGGACTTTGGGTCATTCTCCTGGTGAAGGCTCTCAGAGACAGCTCCCAGTGCCTCAGTGTTGGTGGAGGTTTTGGCCAGCTGATGGAATGGACTGGGAGGGGGAAAGGGGATTTTCAGCCTGAAAGGTTTGTCCCTGTGAAGGAGGAAACACTGAGGTTATTTTGTAGTGCAGAGAGCTCAGAGCAGCTCTCTGGCCCTGGGGGTATCTCTGGGCAGGTGGGATGTGCAAAACCTCTGGTCAAGTTGGAGGGAAGTGGCACCTTCAGCTTATCCCCTTTGGGGAGGAAGATGGAGCTCACACCTGCTCAGTTGAGCCTGGAACAGAACTTTTTCCCTTTCCAAAGGCAGAGCTTTTCCCTCTCAGTGTTTTTTTTCAGTGCAGGGGAGAACAGGGAAAACTTCTCAGTGGAAAACCCTGCTCTGGTTCTGTGGGGGGCTGCACTGCACCCTCAGCTGCTGTTTGGAAAACTCTTTCCACAATTTGCAATGGCTGCTTTTTCAAGGGTCTAATGGCTTTATTTAAAACCAACAAAACAAAAAAAGAGAGAGAGAAGAGAGAGTGAGAAACTTAGAGTCTGCTGCTGCCATATGAATTATGGTGGGGGACATTGCTGGGGAGCCCATTAGCCTCTGTGGCCTCTGTGGCACACGGCCATGCTTTCATAAGCTTGTGAGAGATGGAGTTTTTCTATATAGTTTTGTTTTTTTTTTTTTGGTCAAAGAAAGCATTCTCCAAGGGCTGACTACAGACAGAATCCCTGGTCTTTTTGGCAGAATTCCCTGGTGCTTACACAGACAGGTTTTCTGTGCTCCAGCTCTGGTGTGTGACCCATGCTTTCAACACATCCAGGGCCAAACGAGGATCTTTTGGCTCGGGGCTGAATCTGACCATTTTCCTTCTGCAGGAAAGATGTCAACAATTCTATGGGTGGGAGAAGAAATGTGACATTCAGGATGAGGAAAGGTGGCCAGGACTGCCGAGCTGGCTCTAAGAGGAAGGATGAGGAGCAAGGCACAGAAATCCAGCTCAGGAGGGCACTGCCCATTCTGCCCCTGGGTCAGGGCTCTGCTGCTTTTCACTGCTGCCCAAACCAGCAGCACTGACACTGACAATGGGGATTTTTCCGAGCTCTTGCTCATCACACCAGATGTGCCTTGTGCTTTTTTTTTCAAGCTCATTTGAATGTATGTAATGGACTTCTGGCTTTGAAAAAATCATCAGTTACCAGATGTCTTTTAAATTGTCTACCTTGCAAAACTGTCCGTTACCAGATGTCTTTTAAATTGTAAACCTCTGCTGTCAGAGGTTAAAGCTGTGTCAAAACAGTCACTGATATGAATTCATATTACACTTTAAATGCATGATGATTTCCTCCAACTCTTTCCCCTTTAAAAGCCTCTCATGGAAATGTTATGGCTCACCCAGGATTTGTCACCCGCCCATCGCTAGAGATTCAGTGATAAATGCTTTTAATAATTAACAGTGGCAGGAGCTTTGTACCTCTGTCTCGTGGATATCTCACCTCTCAGACAGCAGAAATAAAAGCCTGTTGTAACAGGAAGAGTAATGATCTGGTGTAAGGCTCCTACAGCTGCACCACCAGTGCAGATCTTCTACAAGTGGAGCTGTTTGCCAACAGGATTTTGTCCTGGGCCCAGCTGGGAGCTCAAGGCAGCTGGAGAAGCAGAGATGCCTGCAGAGTTCCTGAGGTAAAGGAGGTTTGGGGCTGTGTGGGGCTGGGAAGGGCTGAGCAAGTCAAAAGGACAAGAGGGTTGGGTTTGAGTTTCCTTCTGAATCCGACTCTCCAGGGTCTCATCCAGGCTCTGTGCTGGCTGCCAAAAACCCAGACTGAGAGGCTATTTTGGGATGCAGCAACACCAAGTGTTACTTCAGAGATGTTTGGAGAGAGATTTAATAAAATCAACTAATAAGGTTTGACGTGCTGAAGATTAGGAAAAGTCATCCCGAGCATCTGAGCTGAGCTCAGGGCTGGGAGGCTCGGGGAGTCATGTGTTATCCTGGGCATGGGAGCCCTCCTGGCATGGCTGGGGGGACAGCAGCAGCTCCCCTCTTTGTGAGACCACCTCTGAGCTGTGAGGGCAAGCCTGGCACTGGATATTTGCCTTAAAATTAAAAAAAAAAATTAAAATAAGAGAGGGAAGAGGCAGCTGGGAGCTGCAGTGTGCCCTGGGGCTGGGAGCTGGGGTGAGTGCAGCAGCTGTCCCCCTGTAAATCACACTGTCCCCCTGTAAATCACACTGTCCCCAGCCCAGCACTGGGCACTGAGGTCCCTGCTCAGTGGGCACTGCCCTCACCCCTGGTGCCAACTGCTCGGGGCTGTCAGCTTCTGCTTTTGTTTTGATGGTTTTGGGTATTTTTCTCCCTTTTTTGTCACAGGAGCAGCCCAGAATAGGATCACGAGGTCAGTGTTGATGACTTCCCAAATAATCTCTAGCCTGGTTTTGGTGCTGACACCGTTTGGAAGGCAGTGTCACTGCTGTCCTCATGTTTGCATGTGACACCACTGCTCGCTGGCTTTTCCCATTTCATAACTAATGAGTGAAGTGAGCTTGACAGCCTTGGTTTCAGCTTCAGCCTGTTGGTTTCCCTGTCACAGACAGGCTCTGTTAGCAGCAAATTCTTGTCAGGAGAAGAGAATTACAGCTGGAGCTTGAAATGTGCTGGTGTTCAGTGCAAAGCTTTAAATTCTTGACCAAAGTTAGATAAAGGCAGCTGAAAGTGTGACGTTTGAAATGCACTATCTATTTGTCTTTTCCTCCTCACCAAAAATACCTAGAGTGGAAGTATGTGTATTTGCATCCAAGCTGAGAACAGTTGAGCTCCTCTAAAACAAAAAGGATAAACACAGCGTTTAAAATATTCTGGGTTTTAAAATCTGTGCAATTTTCCCTTGCCCTAGATATGTGTAGATTATCTGTATTGAAAGAAAGAGGTATGTATGGACATGTCTTTAAAGAAAAAGGAATGGTTAGTTCTCAAGGTGTGGGAAGATTATTTAACTGGTAATAAGAAAAAAATGTTAGTTCTCCCCCAGCAGTCATTAATAGCTCTGAGCTCCAGCCTGAGTGCAGATGGAGCTTTGATATGATCACACTTTTGCAGGGAGAATGTGCTGTATATCCTGCTGCTAATCCTGGGCTGGAAATCAGCTCCTCCCCACACCTGCTGCCAGGACCTGACACAACTGATCTCAGAGCAGCATTTGCAGCCTCCTGGGCTGGAGTTTGGATTTGGGCACATCCCAGCTGGGTCAGGCACTTTCTCTGCCTGCTGCCCTCCTGTAAAAGCCCCCTCAGAGCCACCATTCCCTGCTGCCCTTAACCCCTTCCATTCCCTGCAGCCCATTTCTCCCTGGGGCTGGGGCTGCTCCTCCCTCTGGGCACTGCAGGGTTTGTGCTCACTCATTGCTCTCAGTTCTGGCTCCCAGCAGGATGGGCTAGCCCTGATCCCAGCCTGGAACAGCTGGGAAATGCAGCAGCTCCTGGGGTCCATGAGGAACAAGTGTCTGTGGAGCTGGGAGCCCTCAGGCAGCTCTGGGCTGCTTTAGGGAATGCCCTTCCAGAGCTCTCCTGGCTGCCACAAAAACTGGAGTCAAACGTGGATCCCGATGGTTTTGGCCTCTTTGTTAACATTTGGCAATCACATCTTGTTATTGAAAAGTTTTCTCAATGAGTGGAAGACTGGAGGGGGTTTTGGAGGGGTTTTTTGGTAATGGTTTGCAAAATGTCTGGTTTGGATCTGAAGGGACCCTTAGCCTGACCTCTGGTGTAGAACAGAGAGCATTGAATTTCCTGCACTTAACTCCCAGAGTCTGTCCAAGAGCTGCCTAACCACAGTGCCTTCCTAGGGGAAAAATGCTCTTAAATGCACTCATTTCAGCATGGTAGAAATGTTTCTTATCCCTGATAGGGAGGAATGGGATTTTCCAGAAGGGTCTGGAAGGAGAAACTTCTGACCTGGGCTCTCCATGCCTTCCCCCTGACCTCATCCCTGTCCCCAAACAGCACCCTGAGATCTGTTTGTGTCCTCTCCTGGTTGTGCTGGAGGTTAGAGAGACATTAAATGAGCTAAAGGGGCAGAGAGGGAAGATATACCCATTGGGGAATAAAGGGGCAGGCATGCAACCCAACTCAGCAGGGACAGGGTTAATGTGACCTTGCCCCACATTTGGGTGGGAAATTTCCAGCTTAAACCAGGTATTTATTATTCCACACAGATGTTTGCAATGACATATGAGCCACCAGTGCTGCTGTTTTGCCCAAACCCTGTTGGGCCAGGCACAGACCAGCAAGGTGTCCCTGTCCTGCAGAGGTCTCAGACTCACAAGGAAATTGATTCTCTTTGTCCACTAATTTCCTCTCCCAGATTTAAAGTGCAATGAAAAATAAATGATTTGAAGTGACCTCTTGAGATGGATGTGCTGCCAGCAGGCACTGACCTGCCTTGGGTAATGGAAGGCTGGGGGTTCACAGATTTAGAAAGCTGCAGTGCAGCTTTGCTAAAGTGACACAGATTAAGATATTCTAGAGATTATCTTCCAAAAACATGGTGGTCAAGGGCTTAATGACTGAAATTGTGGTCAAATGTCTGCTTGTTATCAATTGTCTATTGCCAGTTAAACTGCATTAATGAAAGTCTCTTGATAAAAGCTGCCTTATCACCCGGAACTGAGATACCCAGCCTAATGTGCTCCAGCAGGGCTGGAGGAAATTCTCTTTTCAGCAGCAGAGGAGACGAGGTGTCGCTTTCCTGAATTAGGCTGACTCAAATGGATGGTCAGGCCCTCTAGAAAGAAGCAATTTCTTTCACCTTTTGTGTAAAGGGCTGCTTTATCCATGTGTCAGAAAGGGTTCTGGCTGTCTTGCAGGAGCCAAGCAAACACACCTCACTGGCCATTTGCAGGGGCTGGAGGCAGCATCACTGCACCCTGAGGGGATCCACAGCACAGCCCTCTGCCATAACCACTTACTTCCTTGGAGAAAATGGGCTGAAAACGGTATTTAACATTGTTGGTGACAATTTTTACAGATTTATTACCTGGTTTTTGTTCACTGTTTGGCTGCCTGCTCCCCTTCCATCTGCCAGCCCTGTAATCCACCTCCTCTTATCTCAGCATAGCTCTCTCCACCTCTTGCTCATTTTCATTTTATTGCCTAGCTAATCTCATCCTCCTGCTTTTCCTGACACTGCTCCCTCCTCCCCATCTGTGGAGATTAAATCACTGCTCCTTTTGTCTGATGCCACTCAACATTCCCCCATTTCACTCGGGCTTTGGGATGCTTCCAGGCACTTTTGCTGTTGTTGCACACATCCGTTTTCCTGGCACAAAAAGGCCCAGCAGCATCTGATGGGAGTGTTGGGGAGTCCTCTTTCAACCAGTTCTCAGAGGTGTCCTGAATCTGAAATGGAGCCCCGTGCAGCACAGCCAGGTGAGTGTCTGCAACACCTGGACCATCAGCAGGATGCTCAAGGCAGCTCTGCAGTGCTGACAGGGCTGGCACCTGAACATCTGAGAAAATTCTAGACCAAAGGTGTGGCTAGGAAATCTCCAAGCTCTCAAGATGTGAAGCTTTGGAAGTGGTTTCTTGTTTTGTTGGTGATGTATCAGTGTAGTCAACCATCTTCCCCTAATGACAGCCTGTCAGTGTTCATGGCCTCAACACTTTTATTCTAATTACTGCTGAGGGTTTTGGGCCAAGCTTGAACAGTTCAAGGGTGTTTAGTTCATCCTGGGATAACAAGCCCAGGTAGGGACACTGGATTTTCATGCCATGTGTTTCTGGCACCCTTCCACCTTCCTGTAATGCTGGAGATTCTCAGCAGCACCTGCTCCACCTCTGGGATTGTGCAAGGCCTCTGAAGGCACTGCTGCTCATGTGGGCTCAGCAGGGCCTTTAACTCCCCAGAATATTCAAACTGTGTTTCAGGGACGCATTCCCTCACAGGGCTCCTCACAGCTGCCACTCGCTGTGCTGTGAGCACCTCAGTGTGTTTGCTGCCAGAACAGATCCTAAAGTCTTGGTTCAAATTTTGAGTGATTCCCACTCCAAATGCATGGGAGATGGTCCCCTTAGCAAGGACTCCTGCTGTCTGGCCCTAATAATTGAGTTTAAATGTTCATTTTTATGCTGTTTGAGTTATACTTTTTACCTTAATCTCAACTTGCAATACCAACCATGGTGCATTTGCTGTATCTCCCCTCACCACCTTTATCTGCCAGCATGTTTTAAATTACTTTAAAGAGTATGTGAGCTAAAAAAAAAAAAAAAAAAAAAAAAACCAGAAAAACCCAGGCAACTTCAGCTGAAAGGCAGCAGCATGCCTTTAAAATAGAGCAGCAGCCCTGCACAAGGTGCCGAGCCAGTGGGAACACGGCGGGGAGAGCAGAGGCTCTGTTTAAACAGAAGGTAAATAAGTGGCTGGGGGAGCTGCAGTTCATCTTGTTCCCTTACGTGGTGCCCAGATAATGCAGCAGATCCTCGGGCAGGCTGGTTCTAAAAATGGCCACAGCTCTTGGGTTTCATGGGTGACACTGGGCCGCCCGTGGGAGCAGCGCCATGGGATCGTGCCAGGGAAATGGCATTTGGTGCTCCTCAGCCAGCAGCAGTGCTCAGCTCTTGCCACGCTTGCTGCTTTATGAGGAGGACTTCTGCAGTGAAGATTTTGTGATTTTATACCTTGGTGCTCAATGCAAAATTGCTGCCTGTAAGTCCCTGGGGTCAGGCAGGGTTTTGCTAAAATTCCCTTTCCTGCTGTGGTTGACCTGTGAAATCAGCAATCATCTGACAGTGACAGCAGCACTTAATTACTAATTCAGGATTAAAGTGGGCTGTCCAGTGAGTGATTTCACAGGAGCAGAGTTTAGGATTGAAGCTAGTTTAATATAACAATTGTCTTGAAATCCTCCTTGGCATTTTAATGGTGTTTTTCTTCGGTCTAAATATATATGAGAAGTTGAGAGGATGTTTAAATCTGAGCAGGGTATAAAAGGGACCAAGAGAAAGACTGAAAGGTCCTGTCCAAGCTCCACCCAGTTGTGTGAGCCCATGGCTTCCCTAGGCCAGGGCATCATCCCAGGAGCTGCAGCAATCACCATTCCTCTCACTGCTCCAGATGAGCATTAATATCTTTACCTTCCTTGTCACCCTCCTGTCTCCTGCCCAGCCAAGCTCAGCTCAGTGCAAAGGACAATGTTTGTTACCCTTCAGTGGCTGCAGCAATGGCCACCCAGCCCTTCCCTGCTCCCAAGGAGACTGTGTTTGCATTGAGCATATGTTGCTCACTGGAATGGAGAATTCTCCATTTTTTCTAAATGAGTTTTCTCAGGCTGTCCCTGTTCAGCAAATTCAGGAGAGAAAGGGCAGCAGTGCCCCTTGGCCAGAGCATGGCGAGCACTTCTGTGCTCCTGCAGGAGAAAGCAGAGTGCAGCCTCCCCATGGCAATAGAGTGATCCTCTGTTGGGTGAATTGTTGCTTACAAGGTTAATTAGCTGTAGAAAATGAGCTAGAATACTTGGGACTAATGAATCATAATGAGTCATTATATTTGAGGAGTGACAAATTAAATTCATGCATGTTTTGGACTACTTGTTTCACTCAGAATGGAAAATAGTGCTATGCTTTCTTCTGCTGTTCTGCTGTTGTGTCAAGATGTCAGGAGATAAATCAATATGGCCAGAGCTTGTAAAGTCTGGCACTGCTTGATTTCATGGTGTTTAATCTCTCTCCTAGCTCCTTGAGCTGGGCTAGGAGCAGGAGCTCCTCTGGAATCCGTACTTTGGCTTCCACCTTCAACAGGAGGGATTTTGATCTGTTACTGAGAAATCATGAAGCTTCTTCTAAGCTAAAAGAGAGAGAGAAAGAAAAAATAGTTGTGATGTCCTAATACCATGAGGGGTAGTGTCCTCTGGCAGCTCTGGTTGAGGTGTAGCACCCTCATCTAGGGAAGTACATTAAATTACAGCTCCACCTCAATACCAAGGTGAGTCAAAGAACCTCTTGGAACCAAGAATTCGTGAGATCCTTCAGCTCCTGCTGCCCCCAGAGGAATCTCTGGAGTTTTTCTGTGGAATTAGACCAAGCAAAATAGCCAGACCAGGAGCAGTCAGACATTGTGACCCCTGAAATACATGGGAAGTAAGGATAAGCAAGCTGCTCCTACCTGGAAGATAACTGCTGGAATCTCAATGTGAGATGAAGGACACAGTGAAAAAGAGGATCTTGATGAAAGAATTAATTCTTAGTCTCCTTCAAGCATTATAATATGTCCCTGGTGAGCTGAAGCCTGGCACAAGCTGCTGTGCTTGGTTTGGGGTTTTTTTGCTGTTGGTAAAGGTTCAGCTAGTTCAGGGCTGGAGAAGCTGTGAGCAGTGGGAGGGTTTGAATTCACAGCCTTCCTTTTAAATATATCAGCGGTTCCAGCAGGGCAAGTGGGACTGCTGCTGACTCAGTTCTTTGCTGGATTGATGCTTCTGGAAGTGTTTGGAGAGATTTGACAAATCTTTCTGTCTGTTGAAGGTACCATGGAGTTAGCTGTTTGTCACCACTGGGAGAAAACATCTTTCACACCATCTCAGAGCAAAGAGCACTTTGGGGCTCAAAGACAGAAGGTACCAACTGGCACTTGGTTTTGCTACTAATTATGTACCAGAACCCAATGTAAGTTAGGCCCAAATTAGTGCATTTCTCCAGATGTTTTCACAGTTTCCCTGCTTGCAGCCCTGTGGGTTGTGTTCTGAGTTTTTAAGCACTCATTTTGGTCCTTTCCACTCCACTGTTGTGGTTGGTCCTGGCAGGGTCAGGTGCAAACTCCCACTTACTCAACACTGTAAGACATCAGTGACACAAAGTGGGAAATTCTCCTTGGGGTGCAGAGCTCCTTCAGAAGGCAGCCAGACCTGTCCCTGTGCTTGGACATGTGGGTTCATGTACAATATCTTCTGTGAAAGCAGCTATTCTTGCTCCTGCCAGGCTGCTCTGAAGACCCATACAATGATGTTAATTGTAAGCCACAAGCTGGCTCTTATCTTCAAATTGTTTTTCCCTGACAATTTTGAGCTCAGCATGTTCTCAGTAGGAGCTGATAGATGCTAAGCACTTCTGAAATCCTGCCAGCTTCATTTAAGTTCCTAAACAGGAACTGAGTGCTCTTGAACATATGATCCTAAGGGTGCATTTCATAACTCTACAGCTCTGTCCATATCATTCCTTTCCTCTCTGCCTGTCCCCAGAATGCTCCTGGCAGCAGCAACAACACCAGGAGCACCAGGCTAGTCAAGGCTTGAGTGATGTCTCAGTTAGGATGTCAGCTCAAGCCACACTGAGCAGATTTAAGTGACAGCAGTTAAAAGGTGCCTGTCTGCATCCTGTGTGCAGTGATGTCCCCATCATCGTCGCCAGCACTGCGGATATATTTGAGATAGCTGTAATGGATTTTATTTATGGACATGAAAACAATAATCTAGTGCAAATCCTGCCTTGGTTTTCAGAGTATTTCATTCCATGTTTCAGGCCATGTACTTGACAATGCTCTGACTCTCAATTTCAGGACTCAAATTTTCTCCTCAGCAGATTCTTGGGTCAGATGTAATGAATATTTTGCAGTGTTCATGGGGCAGGGGAGGAGGGCAGACAGGCCTTTATCTGAAGCTTTTCCAGCAGAGTGAGTGCATGGACAGCGTCTGTGTTGGTGCTGTGGGGCTGACATCCTCTCCAGCACGCTTGGCAGCGAGCGCAAGGACCACATGTCAAAAATCTGGGGGGCCCAAAGGCTGCGGACAAAAGTACGGCAAAGAATTTAAACATCAGTGAGTGGAGAGCGGCTGGAGGGCTGGGGGAGCGATTAGCGCAGTGCTCTGGAATGCGGCGCTTCAATAGCGCTCCAAAAGGCTCTGCAGCCCCATTGACTTGTGCAGCGTCAGGACGGGACGGTGGGGGGCTTTCCTTTCCTTTCCTTTCCTTTCCTTTCCTTTCCTTTCCTTTCCTTTCCTTTCCTTTCCTTTCCTTTCCTTTCCTTTCCTTTCCTTTCCTTTCCTTTCCTTTCCTTTCCTTTCCTTTCCTTTCCTTTCCTTTCCTTCCCTTCCCTTCCCTTCCCTTCCCTTCCCTTCCCTTCCCTTCCCTTCCCTTCCCTTCCCTTCCCTTCCCTTCCCTTCCCTTCCCTTCCCTTCCCTTCCCTTCCCTTCCCTTCCCTTCCCTTCCCTTCCCTTCCCTTCCCTTCCCTTCCCTTCCCTTCCCTTCCCTTCCCTTCCCTTCCCTTCCCTTCCCTTCCCTTCCCTTCCCTTCCCTTCCCTTCCCTTCCCTTCCCTTCCCTTCCCTTCCCTTCCCTTCCCTTCCCTTCCCTTCCCTTCCCCCTTTCCTTCCATTTTTCCCTTTCCTCTCCTTTCTCCTTTTCCCTTAATTTTTTTTTCCTCTTTCCTTTTTTGTTTTTTTTCCTCTTTCCTTTTCCCTTTTTTCCTCCCCATCAGCCAGGTGCACACAAGGTGCTCTGCCAGAACCCCCTTGGCAGCCTGCAGCAGTGTCAGCTGTTTCCTTGCCCTGGGCTAATGTGCTAAAAGCCACCTGATCCAGCTGTTGCCAGCTGTGCGCTGGGGTGGGATTTGCATGTTTTTCTCGCGTTTGTCATTGTGGGGTTTTGGTTTATTCCACTGGTTTTGGTTTCTTTGGGAATGGACCCAGCGGGACTAAGCATGTGTCTGTGGTTGCATTCACTTGTTTTGTTTTGTTTTCTTTAAATTTTCCTTCCCCCCCCTTCAGATTTCTAGGTAAATAAATCCAAGTGTGGAATGAATTAAAAATAAAGCTGGGGGGAAGCCTGGCTGATGTGAACACATGCTTTTTTAGTTCAGGTGGGAGAAGAGCACACTCATTCAAGCCCTCATGTAGGGCAGGGAATTCCCTGGCTTTTGTCTAAATATGGCAGGAGAGCAGAGCACAGGCAGTGCAATGCTTCACTGAGTATTGTTTAAAAGGGAGCTTGGCACCAGCCAGCAAGTAGGATTCTTGTGAAAACATGGCACAAGGAGTTGTTTGACAGATTCTGACATAGCAAAGTGTTTACTAGAAAAAAAAAAAAAAAAAAAAAAAAAAAAAAAAAAAGAGGGAAAAGAAATAAATTGCAGAATGCATGAATCCAAAAGCATATTGTCTGCCTAGGAAGATTGCAGAATAAAAGGTGCTCAGCACTGAGTCATAGCCTGCATGCTCTGTGGGCCTGATCCTATCAGTGATTCATGGCACTGAGTTAAAAATCCACTCCTAAATGATTTCCTCTCTCATGTAGGAGAGGGTATGAAGGACAGTGAGAGCTGGGGAAGAGGCAGCCACTCAACCACTGGCCAGTCTCTACCCAGACCTGCCAGGCTGGATGGATCCATTCTCTGCCATCCACCCTGCAGGCAGTGGCATTTCACCAGCAGGTCTCTGGATGCAGCACCCAAGCAATCCTGTGGTCTGTGTAGGTGTCTCCTTTTTGCAGAGCTTATGCTGAGCTGTGGTTTTGAATCTCTGTTGCAGCAGCAGTCCCTGCCTGGAGGAAACCCTTCTCCCTCTGCCTCTGCTGCATCTGGAGACATTGTGAGAACCTTGGAGCATGCAGGCCTTTGGACATCCCAGCATTGGAGAATTTTGTGTCCAAAATTCCTGGTCTATTGTTTAAATACGGCCATGATGTGAGTGTGATTTGTGGGAGGGAGAACTTGTCCAGAACTCAGCACTTCTGGAGGTCTCAGATGAGAACACATCCCTCAATGATTCTGCTACAGATAACAGCTGCTGGGCAGTCTGTGCAGTTCATCCAGAGCAGGACTTGGCTCAGCCTTCCCTACATTTGCCTTGAATGCAACATCCAAGCATGATCATAGCTGGAGCATCAAAGGTAAGTCACTCTTGCTCGGCTTGGTTGGTGCCTTGCAATGTAAACTGCAATGATAGGAGCAGTCTGTAATTAGCACATGCCCTCAGGCAGTTCTGTTGTTCCTGAAATGCGAGACCTAAACTGTTCTGCTGCCACAGGATTGGTTTGGTGAGTGTTTTACCTGCTCTGCATTCGTCCTTGGGTTAGTGAAAGCTTTCCCTAAGAGTGCTCTGGTATGGATCAGAAACCAGGATTCCAGATCCACTCCTGTGGGCATCTTCCAGTGAAACCAGGGGTTAATCCATCACCTGTGCTGCCTGTGAGGTGCACTCCATGGCAAAGCAACACAGCCCAGGGGTTTCTGTGCCATCTTAGCAAAGGCACAGGAGCACTCTCCCACCCTTTTTGGGCATTTCAGTTGATGCTGTTAATTGTCGTGGAGCTGCTGCAAATATTTCATAAAGCAAATATTTGGTGTCCCCATCCAGCAGAAAATAAGCAGAAGAACCAACCACCTGCCACTCACTTGGTCACCTCAACAAGGCCAGGCTAGGGCTGAGAATCAATAGCAACGAAACTGAGCTTTTGTGGTGAGTTCTGTCTGAACTGGGAGAGCAAACAACACCTGGACGAGCTGGGCATGGGCTGGAAGGGAGAGGGATGGTGGGCAGAGGCTGTTTGTGCTCCAGGGTGGGGCTCTGGCACGGCAGGAGGAGGAGGAGGAGGAAGAGGAGGCTCCATCAGCCCCGGTGAGTGGGTGCCTGCCCTGCCCTGGATGGCAGCAGCTCCTCTGTCCAGCCAGGAGCAGAGCCTGGAGTGGAGCTGTCCCAGCCCCTCTGCTCCTGCCTGGGCTGAGTTCAAACAGCACTGGGAAATCACTGGTCTGGCTTAATTTTTAAGATTTAACTTTTAAGATTTAATTTTTAAGATTAATTTTAAGAATAATCACCACTCACACCTCTGCCCAAGCTGGATTCCCTGAGGAAACCATGGAATTTTGCCCTCCCTGGGAAGCAGGAGGATGGCACGGTACCCGCTCTGGCTGGGCCCAAATTCCCAATGTCCAAGTGATCTGCGTTTGGGTGCTGGGTTTTTTTAACTTTATCTTTTTTTGTTGTTGTTTTTAGCCTTCTAAAAACAAACTTCAGATTCGTCAGCTGGAAGTGATCTCATCACATTACAGACTTGCTTTCCTGGGAAACTGAACCCTTCTGGTGGAATGATGGGAAAGTCTCACCTTCCCTTCTTTAATATTCCCTTAACCAAGGTTCTATTGAAATTAGCTTGGCAGGGCAACAGCTCAGAAAGAAACACACAAAAGAAAACCCTTTGTTACTATTAGGTTTTTTATTCTATGTATTTTCTTACTCATCTTGTGATTTTGGGGAGAGGGCAAATGATTTTTGAATCTTTATTGACACATATCCAAATCTCTAGAGAAGGATACATTTTACTAACACAGGAGTCTGTTTGTTCCACTGCCAGCAAAAAAAAAAAAAATAGAGGCAAACCCCAATAATTAATTGTTGCCTTTGGTAGTTTTCTTTGAGCTGCAACACTGTCTGCTCACTCCTACTCCTTTTTCTGCCTCTTACAAATTCTTTGCACAAGTGGGAGCCCAGCTCAGCGCACCCAGTGCAGGATCAGTGTCCTCAATGAGGATGGGCTTGGCTCCTCTTCAAAGGGATCTTTTATCGAGTGCTCAGTGTGATGTGACAAAGCAGGGAAGTGTGCCATGGATGTGGTGCTTCCTAA
Source organism: Zonotrichia albicollis (assembly GCF_047830755.1). Classification (NCBI taxonomy): domain Eukaryota; kingdom Metazoa; phylum Chordata; class Aves; order Passeriformes; family Passerellidae; genus Zonotrichia; species Zonotrichia albicollis. The sequence goes on from NC_133835.1 coordinate 13,162,575, forward strand.
TCCCCTCCTTCTACCTTGATTAAACTCGAGGGCAATTACCCTTGCCAGGGTGGTGAGGGCTGCCAATGTGCATCTTGTTTACAGCTGTGCTCATTTTTTACTTTGTTTTCCCATTTTGCGCTAGGGCAAAACTCATCTGCTTTATGCCATGGATGAAATCCATTTTAAACACCAAGTTTCTGCTGTTTTGCCACAGGAGCTGAGGGATTCAGGGCGTTGTGTTTCAGGCTGGCACAGTTGCTGTCATGTGCAAAGTGATGCCCAGGCTCCCAGAGACCTGCAAGGTCTCACTGTCAGTACAGGGAAGCTTTGGATGGGGCCAGTAGAAACTAAAAAGATTTATTATGGGACTATTTTATTGTGCTAGGAAAAAGAATTTACTGTGGTGTGAGTGGGCTTTAGACGCTGCTGTAAATTCCAGATTAAAATTTCACAGCATTTGCCATTCCATTTCACCTTATTTTATTTTCTGTGTTTTGCTTTCATTTCTAGAATCTGCCATATTCTGAATTCTGATAAATTTAGAAAGTGTTTTTTTCAAAAACGAACAACCACACCATATTTTGGCAAAAAATACTTGGGTTAACATTTTTATTTTACCAGTTTCCCAATTGCCTATAGCAGTCACTCTAAAAAAAGACTGCATCTAACTAATTTTACTTGAAAATATCCTGTTTCTTTTTTTCTCTCTGTTTTTTTATCCCTTCAGAAGAAGCAGGCCAGATTTCAGAGAAACTTTACCAGGAAAAATGCACATCAGCACCCTGAGATATTTCCATGTTTGGCTTTGAATCTGTCAGTTTTACAGGGTGAAAAAAATACATTGTGAATTTTCTAGTTCAGAGATTTGTAGTTTGGTGGTTTGGGCAGAATGCACTGAGGGCAGGAGCTTTTCTCCATGGTCATTCCTGCCTCACCCTGTGTTTCATGCTTACTCTGTGCCCTGGCAGCCTGCTGGCTTCCTCCTTTTTTCTCTGGATAATCTTCCTTCTTTTTTTTTTTGGCTAAAACAGCATGAAAGTCTGTTTCAGCTGATTATGACACGATGCTGAACTTTTCTTTGCCAGGGCTCTCTGGTTGCCCCTGCAGCCACCAGACCATGGTGGGACACCGTGCCCAGCCCCTGTTGCTCCTGTCTCTGTGCTGTGATGCCAGGGCCAGCCTGGCATTCCTCTTGGCACCGTCCTGGCAGGGGTGGCCGGGCAGGCAGAGCTGTTCCCGTTCCTGCAGCAGCCTGCCCACCTGTTCTCTGCTGTGCTGGAATACCAGCCAGAGCCTTGGCTCTGCTGTTGCAGGCTGTGTGTGAGGGGTGGTTTTTAATCCCTCTATTCAGAGTGTTTCCAGGAACAGGAGGAGAAGCATACAGCATATGCTCACCTCGGCTCCCAGGAGGGGTGGAGGGGTGTCCCAGCAGCTGCTGGGGTGATCCTTGTCCGTCTGTCCTTCCACAGCCACGTCTGAAGGTGTGCTCAGGGTGCCTGGCATCACCCCATGAGCAGGTGAGCTCCACGAGCAGGTGCTGTCCCTTCCTCCCCTCTGCAGCCAGCAGCATGGACAGGGGTGTCACAGGCAGAGGGGCTGGACGGGGGACTCCATCCTCTCCTGGTTTTCCTCCAGCTGGAGCAGCTCCACAGCAGGGCTGGGAGCACCTCAAAGGCACAGGATCTCCCTTTATGGTCACAGTGGTCCTTGGGTGTTTGGAAATTTGTTGGATTAAGGATTTACATTTGACCAAAGCAGGTGAGATCTGGATGCACCTTTGGGCTCAAAACACACGAGATATCTGCAGCAGTAGAGCAGGGGGAGTTTGGAAGTCTGGAAGTTTGGAAGTCTGTTGGATTAAGGACTCTGGTTTGGCCAAAGCAGGTGAGATCTGGCTCCAGCTTTGGGCTCAGAGCACACGAGATATCTGCAGCAGCTGAGCAGGGGGAGCAGGCTGAGTGCTGAGCTCCTGCACCCTGCACCTCCCCACATCTGCCCTTGTCACCAAATCTCCAGCACATCCATCCTTGATGTCCTGCATTGCTCGTTGCCTGACCCCCAGCTGACCCAGCTGCAGCCAACAGGAACACTGGCATCACTGGCATCACTGGCACCTCATCTCCCCCCTCCTCCTGTTCCCTCCTGTGTGCCCACCCTGCTCTGGCTGCCCACCCTGCCCTGGGCACCATCTGCTGAGCTTGGGGCTGTCTCCTCTCACCAACTGTCGTTTGTCCTGCCTGGGGGGGCAATGTGCTCACGTTCTGCATCAAAGGACCCTCAGCCCCTCTCTTTGTGGGCCAGCCGGGCTGTCGGAGAGGAGCCAAGCACTTGGCACTCAGCAAGCAAGGAGCATTAATGAAAGCATTGCAGTGAGGTTAGAGCCTCATTAAAGCACTGCTAACGAACCGTCTGCCTTCCAGAAACATGAGATTTTAGCTAACACTTCCTCCTTCTAACTTTATGTATATTTAAATCTTTCTGGGCAGGCAATATTCATTTCTCCAGGCTGCTACAGCATAAACAAAGCCCATTTCAGAGGAGCTGCTCTGGAAGTGCCTTTGGGTGCTGTCTCCAGTCCTGCAGCCTCAGCAGACACGATTTGTGTGGTCATGGCAGTGTCCTGGAGCTCAGGGGACATAAACCCCATCACGGTCTGTGTGGTCATGGCAGTGTCCTGGGTGACATAAACCCCATCACTCCCGGGTGCACAGCAGCACTGTGGGATGAGGGCAAGCTCTGGACCCATCACTGCCCCTCTCCCAGCCCTGCCACTGCTGCTGGCAGCCTTTGCCAGGTGTGGTTTTGGGGACAGAGATGTACCCCGAGGTCTGTGAGCATCACCTGAGCTCTGCTGGGCTGGGGTGGCACTGCTGGGCCAGGTGTCCCCAGGGGTTTGTAGGGAAGGTTCAGCCAGGTGTCCCCAGGGGTTTGCACAGGGGGGTTCACTCTGGGGCCCCCCAGGGGTTTGCACAGGGGGTTTTGCTCTGGGTGTCCCCAGGGGTTTGCACAGGGGGGTTTGCTCTGGGTGTCCCCAGGGGTTTGCACAGGGGGGTTCACTCTGGGGCCCCCCAGGCTCCCCAGCACCCTCGGGCAGGCTGCAGGTGGTGCTCAGACCCCCGGCTGCCCTCGCAGCCCATTGTAAAGCAAATGAATTCTCCCAGGGCCTGGAATAGCTTGGCAGGGAGCAGAGCAGCTGCTCCGGGACTCAGTGCCCCTGTTTGATTGCATTTGTCTGATTTCAGCAGCCTGCGAGGGGCAGGGGAGCCATGGGGACATCTCTCTGCATGGGTGAGCTCACAGCTTCTCCTCCTGCACATCCTCCTCAGCTCAGACAGGATTTTATTCTCCTGCTCCCTTCGAAGCACACCCAGCGGTGTCACTGTCAAAGGACAGTGTTTGATGGATGAATCCATCTCTTTTACCTTACAGGATAAACGCGGTGTTTTTGACAATAAATGCCATTTTCTTGAATGGAAACAAGCAGTCCAAAAGGCTTCTGCTGGGTTTAGCAGCCTGTTTGGAGGGTCTGCCCTGGGGAGAGGGCTGTCATGAGAGTAAACTGGTGTTAAACTGCTGGTTTGTGTTGCAGAGACTCAGAGCTGGATGCAGCTGCAGGTTGGTGCTGAGGATGTTCCCCCACTGCTCCCGAATTTTGCACTGGCATCCTTGGGTGTCCTGCCTGGGGCTGGGGCATGGCCACAGCCTGGGGAAGGGAGTTAGTGACTCACTGTGAAATTTCCTCTCCCTTTCAGGCATTACAACACAGATTTTCCTCTTGCACAGGCCCCAGCTCTGCAGACAGGCACTGCCCTCGCTGCAGGGAAATTGGTAGGATGTCTTGGGGCAAAGGTAAAACTAAAGTACATCAGTAAATGTTAGCAGGATCAGGACCTTATTCAGGCATAAATCAGGTAGCCCCAGCCAACAATAGAATTACCTAAGTATAAAATCCCATGTAAGCCAGTAAGATCAGCTCCAAACCTGCTATGAATTTGCTTTTTGTTTCCATGCCAAGAATATATCACTGCTAACTGCTGCAATCAGGGCTGGTCCTTTCAGGTTTTTTTAAGTGCTTTTGAGCACGTTTATTTCCCGTCCCCAGCAGATCCACACGGAGCCTGGCCCTCCTTCCCTGGGGCATGCCCCAGCCTGTTCACCCACAATAAATTGTCCCTATCAGGGAATATTTTTTTTCTTTCCTGGCTGTTTTTGTTACTGCATTCGGTAAACAAAGGGACAGCAGCAGTGACGATCCAAACCCGTTCTTTTTTATTTGCCTGGGAACAGAGTCAACTATTTGTTGGTCTTTTGTTGCTGCTTTTGTTCTCTTTTTAGCCAGAGACCGTTGGAGCAGCTCCTGGTACCTGTGGGCAGCACGTACTGGAGCTGCAGCATTTGTCACCTGCTGCCACCAGCCCAGGGAGGGGCAGCGAGGAGCACAAGGTGGGGTATGGTACCAGGTACCAGGTGGAACCAAAGGTGCAGGGCACAATGGTCCCTTCTGTCCCTCCCAAACAGAATGAGAACAGCCTGCAGCAGTGTGCTGTGGTTGTATGTGCCTCAGTTTCCCCGGTTCTCAGTGCACTGAGATGAGAGGTCTGGTTGCACCTGGCTGAGCCAGGGTGATGCCAGCTCTTGGGGATGAGCTGCTCAAAACACTTGGAGAAGGAAGGCAGGGAGGGATGGGAGGGAGGGAAGGAAGGAAGCTGGAGGCCCCTTTAGCCTGAGGACAGACCTCTCCTGGCCTCTCCATCTCTGGGGCCTGTGCAGCAGCTCTGGCAGCTCCAGGCTGGTCTCTTCTTAGCAGAGACACCAGGAGAAGCACCCTGGCTCCCACTGCCATCCCCACCTGTGCCTCCAACCCACACCAGGGCTCTCCAAAAACCCAGCAGAGCTTCCCCTTCCCCGTTCCACTGGGACACAGCACAGCCAGGAGCAGGAATGCATTTCCCATGCTTTGGGCACTGGTGTGGGCTGGGGACACCCATCAGAGCCATTTGTCACCCCAGGCCACTCTGGAACAGGGTGGGGAAGCTGCTCTGCCTCCTGTGCCAGGCACAACTCCTGTGCTGCAAACCAAACCTGCAGGGGAGCAGCCCCGGGAGCCATCTGGTGCCTCTGAGGCTTTGATGGAGTGGAACAAAACCAGAGCAGCCCAGCAGGTTGGACTGTGAGCCATGCTGAGCCTGTCCTGCCCTGCTCAGGCTGCCTGCCCGGGTGCTCAGGAGTGTGTTGGTGTCTCCTGCCAGTGCTGCTGAGACTGGGGGGTTTGCATGTAAAGGAGGATGGGTCTGCGGTCAGGAGATACGAGTGGAGGGAGCAGCATCTCAGAGCAGCATCCCAAACACCAGTCAGGCAGCAGGGCGGCCAGGGGAGCTTGGGGACATGTGGTGTGTGCTCTGAGCCTGTGGCAGGACAGCCAGGACCCAAAGCTGTCCCCAGGGCTGAGGGCAGCACGGCCAAACCACCATGGATGGCTGGAGAGGCTGCCCTGAGCTCTGCTCCTCCTGGGGGGATCAACAGAGCCGCAGCACACAGGAGGAGGGGTACACATTTGGGTCCCCCCCAAACAAGTCCCAAATCCACAGAGGCAAGAAAAATGACTCAGGAGAATTCCTCTGGGATTTTACCTCGCACCTCACTTTGTGATGCTCTGGGTTTGCTGTGGAAAGGCACAGCCCAGCTTGGTTGAATCTCATTACATTAAGCATTTGCTGCCTGGTTTCCAGGAGCTGTGAGCAGCATTTGCCATGCTGGGAAACAGGCTGGAGGAGGGATGTGTGCCCTCCACCTGCAGCTGTGGGGGCTGCAGTGACTCACTGATATCAGGGGGCTGCCCAGAAAGGACCTGGGGATGTTTATGTTGCAAGGGCTTCTGGAGGTTTGCTCTATAATTACAGTTATGTAAAAAAAGAGGCAGATTTCAGAGTTTACTCTAAATGAAAAAGGGAGGAATGATTGTTTCTGACTGGTCATGGATTCATTTTTTAATTGTGTACCCACAATGTGTTGTCATGCAAGAAAAATCTAACCCTTACAAAAACTCATTTCAAAATGAGTAACTGCAACATTTTTTCAGTCATTGTGTGAGAAGGCTGTTGCAGGACTGCTGGGACTTCCCTTCTCCCCAGAATGAGATTCTGGTGTAATTAATGGGGCATTTGGACTCTGATAGCATTTGCTTCAATCCAGTTTCTCATGGAAACCCTCCTGATGCCTCTCAGATCTTCATGAAGGTATGTAAGCTTTACTCCTCCGCTTTCTGCCTCCCAGAAGGAGAATGGGAGCTGGAAAATTCCCCAGGTTCTTGGCAGAGAGGCTGAGGTGGTGTGGCTCTGCACAAAGCAGCTCTGGCCATTGACCCTGGCAGCAGTTTTATCTTTTGCTGGGCTGGGAATCGTGACCTCAGCCATTGCAGCAGGTGTTCTCTGGAGCAGTCTGCAAGGAAATTGGTTTAAATAGCAAAAGCATAATTTATCCATCTGAACTAGCAAAGTGTTAATGTGTCTCAGGGGTGAAACAAAAATTCTGTGAAATTTTCAGGGCTATGCTTGGTTTTTCTGCACCCAGACAGGCTCTCAGTGCCTTGTGCTTGTCCATCACTGCCTGGAGAATGCCCAGCACAGAGAGGATATTTCTGCTGATAACAGGAAAGCCAGTGTTTGGTCCTGCTGTCAACAGGTTTTAGCTTGGAGAGAAACCTCCACTAATCAGCTGCTTTGTGGCATTTTTACAGCAAGATAAAAGACGCCTGGAATTATTTGTTGGTCACCAAGCAAATGTTTTTACTGGTGAAATGTTCCAGAGGCTGTTTAGAGTCTGATTGACAAATGTGCCAAAACTCTGCAGCCCTCCCCATGCCCTCCCCTCCTCAGATCCAGGGCTGAGATGGGAGATGGAGCTGATGGAGCTGTAGATGAAGAAGGAGATGGAGCAAGAGCTCAATGGTAACCCGGGGTTGAAGTGAGGGGAGAAGCTCATTTGTTATGCAAATATCTGCCTCAGCCTGGCGTAGACAGTGGAAAGCTCGAATTATTTTAAGCAGAGGAGCAAAGTTCTCTCCATCCCCTTCTCATCTTGGATGCTTGAAAAAACAAAACAAACCAGAAACCTCTGTGTGAACCATCTGACAATGATCAGCACTTGGCCTTTCTGGCAAGAGCTGGGTGAGCACAGGCACATGGAAATAGAACAGTTAGGGGGAAAAACGGCATTGGAAGCAGCCAGGCTTTGTGTTGTCGTGATGACAGCACGAAGGGATCATCCTGCAGCCTTATCTCTGGAGCCTGCCAGGCACAGCAGAGCTGCAGGGCTGTGTGGGTGACACACACAGAGGAGCTGTGGCAGCTTCCTCGCTGCCTGCTCAGCTCTCGGGGCAAGGAGAGGAGCAAGGATGGCTGTTATGGATGCAGGAAACCCTTTCAGGCCCAAAATCGAGGTGGGAGGCCGGCCCATGCAGGGGAGGCACCCGTGCATGGCAGGGACCTTCCTGCACCGGTGACCAGCCACCCCCCGCAGCTTTGCATGAGCAGATGTGCATTTCATGCTGCTAAAGAAACCCCTGTCAGTATTTACATAGCGTCGAGGGGCACCAAAGGGACAGAGCTGAGCCTTTCCCATGCGGGCAGTGATGCCAGGCTGCCATTTCCATGGGGAGAGCCCATGTGCCACGTGCTCCTGCAGCACGGGCTGAGTGAGGCAGTGGTGCTGCCTGTGCTCTGCCCACAGGCAGCTGTGGTAAAACCCTGCTTTCCAGGCAGGCTGCATCTCTCCAGAGTGGTTTTCCGCTGAGCTGAGCTCTTCCCTGGCCTCAGCATCCTTATGCCCCTGAGAAGGCCTAGGGGGATGCTGCACTCTGGTGTGCAGAGGGCTGGGTAGAGCTGGGGATGAATCAGCTTTTTAAAAGGGGCTTCAGACCAGCCCTAGATCTGCACCAGAAAGATTTCCACTGGTTCTGCAGCCCTATGGTCAAATGGAGGGGCAGCCTTTCTGCCTCACTGGGTGCTGGCACAGTCTGGGCCCTGCTGGGGGAGCCCCTCTTTTTCCATGCAGTATTTATCACACTTCCAATAATCCCTGTTGGGTTTCCTCACAGCCCTGCCCCAAACACATCAGGCTTTGAGCTGTGCTGCATCACTGCTCCCAAGAGCACAGGGTCCCTGGGGCTTTGCTGGTGTCTCTGAGGGAGGGCAGCGAGGCCATGGGGCTGGGGAAAACCCTTAACAGGACTAAACAACCCCCCAAAAAACCCCATCCAGCCTGCAGAGTCGAGTCCAAGCTGTTGTGGGTGGGGCATCACCCTAGGATGCTGCGGGCACAGGTGACATCCCTGTGGGCCCAGGCTCACCTGGTGTGCCACAACAGCCTGAGCTGTGACTGGCTGAGACTGAGGGTGGCACTGAGCTGGGTGACGCCGAGCTGGGTGACGCTGAGCTGGAGAGGCTCATGAGCCCCTCCCAGGCACAGGGCAGAGGAAATGGAATGATTTTCCTTGGCAGGGCCAGGAGATGCTGGCATGACCTCCCCAGTAACCCCAACATGTCTCTGCAGGGCCACCTGCCCCCAGCCAGGTGTGGGCCAGGTGCGGTGGAAGGAGCTGTGGCTTGTGGTACAGTAGCACCTGGACTATTTCCCCTTTGTGTAAAATGCTTTGTTTCCTTAGAGCACTGCAAAATCTCCACTGTCATTCTTCAACACTTAAAAGTAGTTGCTCTCATGAACATTTTTGAAATAGTTTGAAAAATTTGTGCGGGCATTACAGTGTTTGCTTTCTCTGATGACTATTTTTAATCTTGTTTTTCATTAAAAAAAAATAAACTGAGATAGATATGAATTGAAACTGCGCCTTTAAATATGACGTGATGTTGGCTGCCCAAAACTAAACACAGAATAAGGGAGAGCTGGAGCATGTGCCTAAGAGCTGAGAAAGGCTAAAGCTTTGAATGCCACTCGCTTGGCAGCACTGTGAGGGCAGAGCCCAGGAACCACAGCCAGGGCAGGGTGCTGGCCAGCTGGCACCAGAGGGGTTAAAGAAGCAGGTTCACCCTGCAAGGAAAGAGCTGCAAGTGGCCTTTCCAGGAGGAGATGCTGGCACCCCACTCTTGCCCTTGGCACCCAGCCTGAGAGCCACCAGAGCCCCCTGAAGGACACAGGGCAGCACCAGGAATGACAAAGGCAGTGAGGGGATGCTTCCCTTCCATGCCCCGCTGGTTCCCAGCTCGGCAGAGGAGCTGTGCAGGGAGCTGCAGCCTCCCCCAGCTCCCATCCTGGGCTCTGCTTTTGTTCCCGTGCTGGGGATTTGGCCAAGTGGGGTTTGGCCAGAGCCAAAGGCTGCGAGAGGGCACGGTGCTCCTGCAGCCAGCCAAGGATGGGACGGGGGCCCTGCAGCAGGGCCTGTGCGAGAGGGGCACCCCAAAAAGGCAGAGCCTGCCCTGCAGAGCTGGCAGTGCCATGGCTCACTCAGTGCCATGTCACGCTCACTGCCATGTTAGTCTCAGTGCCATGTCACAGTGCCATGGCACACTCAGTGCAATGTCACATTCAATGCCATGTCACACTCACTGCAATGTCACACTCAGTGCCATGCTACACTCTGTGCAATGTCACACTCACTGCCATGTCACGCTCAATGCCATGTCACGCTCACTGCCATGTCACACTCAGTGCCATGTCACACTCAGTGCCATGTTAGTCTCAGTGCCATGTCACACTCACTGCCATGTCACACTCAATGCCATGTCACGCTCAGTGCCATGTCACACTCAGTGCCATGTCACACTCAGTGCCATGTCACATTCAGTGCCACGTCACGCTCAGTGCCATGTCACACTCAATGCCATGTCACACTCAGTGCCCTGCTGCCTGAAGAGCACAGTGCTCCAGGACAGGAGCAGCTCTGTTCTGCATGTGCTGTTTCCATTTCAGACCCAGCCTTGCTGCAGGGATGGTCCCGGCTGAAGCCAGGCAGGGAGGACGGCAGCACGTGGGAAATGCAGTGGCACAGGCCCTGATGGATGTCATGGTGAGCTATTTTCAGACTTTATCTCGCTAGCCTCTGACAAAAATGTGCTGTGGAGCAGAGCTTATCATGTGCAATTTGGCACATGGGGCCAGTGAGGGGACAGTGTGGATGGTCCCTGGAGCTGGGGCAGGTGACACAGAGCCAGCAGAGCAGCAGTGGTGGGTGCTGCTGGTGCAGATGTGAGTGTGTGCCACAGGGATGGGCATGGACAGGGTGAAAACAGGTATCTGAGCCTAAATCCCAGCCCAGGTCTGAATCAGGGGAGTGCCAGCGTTGTTGTTCTCCTGGCTTCCTGGTGTCACCCAGAGCATGAGGATGGAGCATGAAGTTTCTAAACTTTGGATTTTCCTAAACAGGGTTGATTGAAACCAACAGCAGCACCCTGCACTGCTGGGACCCAGGGGCTCTGGGAGTTATCACCCTCAGCCCCTCGGCTGCTGGGGCTGGAGATTAGGGAGCTGCTCCTTATCAGCCCCAGTCCTGCCCCTGTGGGGCTCCCCTTTCGCTCTTACTCACTGCAGAAATGAGTAAGCCTGTTGTAACCACCGTGCTGGGACCTGTGGGCCAGCAGGCTGTGCTGATGGGGTGGAGGTTTGTAAAGCATCTCTGCACAGTGGCCTGCACAGCCAGGACACGCTGCAGACACCCACCAGAGCTGGGGCTGTGCTGGAGCTCAGGGCCCTGCACATCCAGGGCTCACTGAGGCTGGTGAGGATGGCAAGAGTTAATTCTGTGTGTGTGCAAAGGAGGGAGGGGAAATCCAAGGTCCTCACATGGCCACAATCTCCAATGTCTCACTTGCACACAGACCCCCACACCTGCCCCCAAAACCATTGCCTGTGCACAAAGCTCTTGGCCCAGCTTCTGAATTTGTACCAACTCCTGTATGTGTGTGTGTCCATCCATCCATCCATCCATCCATCCATCCATCCATCCATCCACCCAAGCAGGTCTCAGCCCCTGCCTCCTCCAGGATCTCCACACAGCCACCATTTCCAGCAGTTTATTCGACAGCTACAAGAAAATATTCCTGCACTCTCCAGCCCCACGAGGCACATGACCCGGCCAGTGCCAATGGAATAAACATTTGGATTTAATTTATTGTCTCTCCTGCAGGCTGTGTCTCGGCTGGCGGCTGCAGAGGGGCTGGGGCTGCTCCTGCCTGCGGGACAGGGCCCGGGGCAGCCTGGCAGCCTTTGCCCAACTCCATGGGATATTTTTATTTTTTTTCCATTCAAGCCTGTGCAGGATTCCTGGCAGGACTGCAGCTTTCGTCCAGATTGCAGATGCCCAAAATATCTGTATTCTGGGCTGAGCAGACTGAAGTGCCCAGGGTTGGCTGATTGAAGAGGACATAGGGGAATGCAAAAAAACAGACAGACAGAAAGACAGACACAGGAAAAGTGCCTGAGAATGTATGGCAGCAGTGGGCAAAAGGATGGGGGATGCCCCTGGGGGTCTGCCCCATCTCCAGCCGTGGCTCTCACACCAGCATGGGATATTTTTACTGTTTTTCTCAGTCTGCTGAAGCCTGAGCTCAGTCCAGGACAAGGTTTTGCCCCAGATTAGCTTGTGCTACCAGCCATTAAATTTGGTTGCATTTCTGTTATGTTATGCTTCTCATTTTAAATTATCTTCTAAACTGTGCACACCTGGCATCTTCAGGAGCCAGGATTTGTGAAATAAAAGTTAAAATGCCAGTTGAAATAAGGGATTTATGTGTATTCTTTCACATACACACATGAATGCACACAGCTACTGATAAAAACCACGTGTTTGTTCATACATACATGTTTCTGATCAGATTTATAATGTATATAATATAAACGTTTTTCTACATATAAAATTCATTGGAAACAGGAAACCAAATTAGTTTACCTTACTAAAGTAGCATGAAATACAGAGCAGTGTGCACTGTTGAAAAGAAGGTAGGATGTGGTTTTTGGAGGACTTTTCTTTCCCCAGGGCTCGTTCTACCATGTTTATGTCTAAAACCTGCTAATTTTAAAGCCAGCTCACAGGAGACTAATGGCATGACTCATTTATTTCATTTCACTTTCATTTTGCAGAGCTCAGGGTTTGTTTAAGGTGCTCACCTGTCAGCAGCTCGTGGATGCTACAGGAGACCAGGAATGGCCGTGAGTACCTGCACACACTGACCCCCCATTTACCCATGAACAGGAGCCACTCCAATGAGCTGAGTCTGATTTTAAAAGATCTTTTGAGTGTTAAACATGTAATAAGATGCTCAGTGTTATTTTCAAACCAAGACATGTTCCTGGCTGATTTATAAAAGGCCACAGTCTCCACTTTTATGTGGGCAAATGCTTTTAAAAATTGGCTCCTGGGATTTGGGGTGCTCATTGATTCATCCTCTCACAAGCCTCCATCTCTGACCTTTCCATTACCAACTTTTCCATCTCCAACTGCTTCATCATGCTCCTGAGCATGGGCACACAGCTAATAAATCTGAGTCTTTAATTGCCCTCCCACACTGTGTGGCTTTATCTGAGCCATCATTCCTGTCGCTGTGCCTTGTTGCATCCCTCTGCTTCCAGATTTGTGCTGCTGGAGTCAGCAAGAGGATAAAACTGTTATTTAGGTTTGGGTTTAGGTACAAATCCCCTCAGTAACACACTCCATGGCTGTGTGGCCCCACATGATGTGTCTGACGTGGCTGAGTTGGCTCTGTCTGGGGTGGGTACAACCCCTCTGCTTTTATTTCATGCAAGGTCCCATTTTTTGATTTTTTTATGCACCTGAAACGATGTGAAAAATTTGTGTAGGGAAAAATAAAAACCCACAAACCCACCATAAATTCCCTTGCTAAAGGCATCAGTAAGGACAGAGGGTCCTGCTGGCCTGGTGGTGCCAGCACCACTAGGATGGAAAAACCTCAAGAACACCCATTGCCCCTGGTACCCAAGGGAGATTTATTTATTTATTCCCCCCAGTTTATCACCCTGTCAGGAAGTTTCCCAAGCCCTCCAGGAGCGGGTGCAGCAGTATCAGCAGGCACAGGTCTATCAGGCTGAGCAGAAGCTTTTCCAGGAACTATCTAGTGCCACACGTGACCGTGCCCGGGCGATACGTGACAGGCATTCACCGGCCGGTCAGTTGACTTTGTTATTCAAACTATTTTAGTGATGGTTTTTAATCCCAGGCTTAAGTTTTTCTTTTTCTATTTTTTTTTCTCCCTCTTCTTTTTTTGCTCTCTGAACAAGGGAATCTCTATGCTGGCAGGATTCAGAGAGGCACAAAGGAGGGAAAAACAAGTTTCAGCCAGAAGAGAGAGAGAGAGAAAAAAAAAGGATGCTGTTAGCATTCCCTGTATTTGAGGGGTAAAAACATTTTGCTGTCAACTCTGTTTTAAAGGGTAAGTGCTAAAAGCAGCCCAGTTACTATGCAAATAAACGGTGTGCTCAGCCTTTTCCTCTCAGTGCAAACTTGTTAGCCAGGGGAGCTGGGCTGTGGGGTTGGCAGTGTCCCCATGTCCCCAGTGCTCCCATCCCATCCTGGGGATACCCACTGGCTGGGGGTGCCACTGCAAAGCTCTGGACCTTGACAGGAGCCCATGTGGGTGCCCAAACAAGGTGGGACAGCGTGGGGAGCACAGCAGAGGTGTGGGCTGGGTACCCCCTGCTCCTTGTCAAAAGCAGATTCAGGCAGCTGGCAGCAGAGCCCTTGGCTGTCCCTCCGTGGCAGGGGACACCCAGGGAGAGGGAGTGCCTGGAAAGGGCAGAAATCTCACCCAAGACATCCCCTTTCAGGGCAGGCAGGTGGGGAAGGTCTGGCAGCAGCCACCCTGGGGTACAGGGCTGTCTCTCACTCCTGCTGCCAGGTGGAACGGGAGGTGATGCCAGGACATGATGCCAGACTGTGGCTGGGTTCATCCCGATGATGACCAGCACCCAGCGCTGGTATTTATGGTGGCACTTCCCCATGACAGCAGAGGGGCTGCACATGCCCCAGCCCACACGAGCCAAAGCTCCCCCTGACCGCCCCAGTGTGATGGTTTCCTATAAAAAAGATTTGAATTTGTCATGCAAATGACTGGGCATGTGGGCACTCATGCTGAGAGGTGGCCTGGGCTGCCAGCATGGCCACAGGGATGTGCCCAGGACAAGGTCTGGCCCCCAAGAGCTGGTCCCACCCCAGGAACTGCCAAGCAGATGGTGCTGCCAGGGCTGTGCTGCCAAAACCACCCAGTCCTTGCTTCTCCTCCTGGTCCCTTTGGCTCACTGAAGCTTTTAAAACCAGCATTGTGACCCCCCTGCTCGTCCCCTCCCTTGGCTTCTGTCTGCCTGCAGCAGAGCTGAGCTGCCCAGAATGAGCTTTCCTTGCACTGGGACCACATAAGGAGGTGGAAGAGGATGCTCCATCAAGCAATGCACTGAAAAAAAAAATTAAATTATACTTTTAAGCAATTTCAAAATTATTTAAGCATTTGTGCCACCCTGATCAGTCGGGAGCCAGGCAGCCTCTGCCTCTCACCCACACCCCGTTGCTGATACTCTGCAGTTTAGCTCTTGTCCTTCTAACACAGCAACCTTTGAGCTCTTCCCACTTTCCCAGCCCAGCACAGGACAGGGAAGTGCTTGGCTCCTTTCTGGAGGCTGCCAGCCCCACCTGGCAGCACCGCCCCGCTCCCACCGGGAAGGAGCATGGCAGAGCCCACAACTCTGCAATTTCACAGCCGGGTTTTCGCAAGCAGGAAGGAGGCAGGTCGGGCTGCTCCTGCTGCTGTTTTGATGTGGCTGTTTCTCGAAATGAGCCCGGAGCAAAACTGAGCAGGATCCAGGAATGGCACTCGGCACTGCAGGCGCTGGGAGCCGCCGCCTGCGCCCTCACTTCCTGGCAGTTTGGCCACCTTTCAGGAAATCAGATAGCTAAATGGAAAATCATCACACTTTTCACTTCAGAGAGCACTGCACCCATGGGTTTTTCAACAACAAATCCATGTTCAGCAGCCTTGCTGTCCCCATGGAGCAGGGGAGATGTGTGTCCCCAGCAAAGACAAAAGCCCAGCTCAGCAGTGCCAGGCATCACTGCCTGGGGATGGGCACCTCAACGCTGCTCCCCAGCACCCCCATCCAAAAATCCTGCCCTCCCTTCTCCTCAAGAGCACTCCTGACAGGGAGAAAGAAAAATTGCTGAATAATCTCCAGCCCCGATAGCACTTCAAAGGCAGGGCCCGGGCCAGGCTGGATGCAGCGCTCGGCTCTTACTCCTTTGGCAGCCCCACAGCGGTTCCAGAAAGTAATTACTTAAAAAGGAAATAAATGTCACCCACATGGTTGTAAGCAAAACCCCGGGCAGGATGAGCAGAGCCCCACCAGGATCTGCATTCTCACGCAACACAAGTAAGGCAGGAGAGAGTTGTTTCCATTCATTGAGATGGGCTCTTTACTCTGAGGGCTACTGGTGACATTTGACATGCCCACCGTGGGCATTTCAGCTCCCCAGGGCAGCCACAGCGCTGAACTGCCTCTGCTTTCATCCTACAGCATTCTCTTCCCCCAGGATGGCTTTAGGCATCACCACCTGAACCAGCAGCAGATGTTGGTGCCAAAAATGCAGCCCTTCCTAGCACCAGGCCTGCTGTGACCTTTATGGAGATGAACCAGATAACTGGCATGATCAAATAGAGTCATTTTATTTACTTCTACAGATTAATTATTGAAGTTTGTAATTGTTAAAACCTGAACACCGAACTTCTAAAGCAAGTTGGTTGGGGGGAGTCAAATGTAGCACCAGAGCAGCAAATAAGGCTCAAATGTGAAAGGCCCTCTGCTGCTGGCACCTGCCTGTTCTGCTGGATCTGAGACACCCTCAGCAAATCCCCTTAACCAGGACAGGGCTCCGGCAGACTACTCTCTTTCAGAGAAATTCCATTTTAGAAAAACAACCCCCAACTTATTTTAAGCAAAAAACAGAAGGAAAGTGATGGCCCGAAAACCCTGGGAGGAGATCCCATCTGCCCCTGCTGCCTCTGGAGCTGCACCAGCATGGCAGCACCTCCCACCCTCTGCAGCACGCAGTGTGAGGAAGAAGCTGGCACCAGCCCACAGGGTTCTGTGAGCTCAGAACCCCCGAGGTGCCTCGGGACACGCAGAGCAGGGCAGGGTGGGACACGCTGCAGGATGCTGGCAGCCCCTGATGCCAGCCAGGGTGGCAGCAGGGGCTCCTGTCACAGCCCACCCTGGCACACTGGAGGGGGAAGCCCAGCATGGGCAGCCAGGTGGGCTGGGAAATACCCCCTAAGGCAGCCAAGCAAACATGGTACCATACAGCATGGAATAATCTTAAAAGTTAAAATAGTTTATTGCTGTCTTTGTAGAAATGCACTTACATCGCCTGTTCTCTTCCTTTATTTGGCTGTTGGATTACAGGCATAAAAAGGTTACATTTACCCATTTGTTCAGTGACATAACACCTTTTTCTCTATTGCTCCACTCATGATATTCTCCTAAACCTTGCTGGCCAACAGCCCCAAATCTCTTTTACATAAATACTGTAAATGTCTCCATAGGTTGCAGCATTGTAACAAAAGATCTACCAAAGTAGACAAAATGTTCAGTCTTCTTGGTTGGTTTTTTGCATTTAAAAATATACCTAAATTTGAGATAATCTTAACAGAGTAACAATTACAATAAGAAAATAGTACAGTGCGTTGACTAAAGGAATATTCTGCTCTCCTTCAAGCCAATATTCCCTTTTGCATGTTGAAGTGATTCAGCAATTACTTAAGAACTTTTACCTACATACAATAATTTAGTAAAATGAGAATTAAACAAGGCAGATACTTACTACTATTCTTCTGTCTGCAATTCACAGCTCATGCGAATAAAATCGCAATAAATATTAAAAAATAGTTTTTCTTTTGCTTTTTTTTCTGTAAGGCATCTCTGAGTATTACAAAGTTTTTGTACAACCAAAAAATAAGATTGCTTTTTTTCCATGTTCTCCAAGTACCTCTGTACCTCACCAGTAAATAAGAGGATTGTAGGCTGGATGAGGAAGGAAGGGGGCAGAAAGAAGACCACAGGTGATGGAAGCAGACTGCCATGTGTGCAAGAATCTGTCGCTTTCCTGTGAAACGTTTCAGCCGCTTTTAGAACATCTTCAAGACAGTATCTGTCCAGATTGAAGGGAAAAAAAAAAGGGGGGAAAAAACAAACTTACCAGAAGTCCACTTTCATAAGCACAATCAGACTGCAAGGATTCGGGGGTTCGCCCTCAACACTATAAATAGCTTAGGCATCAATATGCACCTACATACGGGGGAGTAAAGGGACGGGGTGATTTTTTTTTTTTTTTGTGAGCGTTTGTTTTGTCTCTTTTATATTTTTTTTGTCGTTTTGCTGTCCTAGTGGTATCCTTGCAGGGTGGGAGATTGTCCGGGCGGCCGGGCGGGCCCTCACTGCATGCGGTCGGGCTGCAGTTGCTGCGGCTGGTACTGCACGAAGGCGGCGGCGGGCGCCGCGGGCGTGCCGGCGCTGAGGGGCGGCTGCACCGTGCCCGTGGTGTAGCCGTAGCCCACGAAGCCGGCGGCGGGGGAGGCAGCGTAGGGGTACTGGTCGTAGGCAGCTGTGGTGTACTGGGAGTAGGCTTGGCTGGCGGCCGTGTAGTCGATGTAGGGAGACGTGATGGACTGCACGGGGGTGGGGATCACCACGCTGGGCTGGATGATGGCTTGGGGGTAAACATAGTGAGGCGTGAGTCTGTGGAGGGAAAGGGAGAGAGTCAGCGACGGGCTGGGGTGGGCACAGCCCCGCTTCCCCTCAGATTCATGTGCGCCAGCCATGGAAACGGTGCTGCCCAGCAGTGCTGCCCTCGAGTGAGGGGATGAGAAGCAAACACTCCCAGACCTGAGGGTAGTGCAAGGTGAAGCATGGGCTGCTATCATACACACACCCTGGTTCCCACAGCTTGTAATCCAGGCTGCTGAAATCCAAAATAAGCTCCCTGCAAGGCCGTGACACAGCCACCGGCTCACCTCATTTCCTCGGCCTGTCCCTGCCAGCCTTTCTGCCTCCTGAATTGTCCATGCAAACTTGGGTGAGGGTCCCGAGCACCCACAGCCCCTGTGGGACACCTCAGCAGCAGGGACAGCGTGTCACCCTGCATGTGTCCCACCAGGGATGGCCACTGACCCCAGGCCCTCCAGCCTGCCAGGTGTTATCAGTTACTACACACTTACACCATGTTTCCACAACACTGCGTGTTTAGGGAATGCTACAGGGTGTTTGTTGTAAAACACGAGATATTAATGCTGCTTTCCTCTCCCCAGCAGCTGGCAGGGCGGTGACACTCCTGAGTCCATGAGCTGTCACATCTGCCCCTGGCATCTCCGCTGCCCTTTCCATGAGGGCCCAAAAGTGCAGCTTCTCCCAGGCTGCCCCTGCCCTGAGGAGTTGTGCTGCTGAGAGCAACCTAACAATGTCACCCTCAATTAAAGTCCGTAGATGGAGGGATCCTGGAGGTGATTAATGCAGGAGTGCCTACTAATTTGTTAGAAACTGCTAATGAGGAGGAAAGGGGAGGGGGGAAAAAAGCATAGAAATGAAAGGGCTGTATTTTCCAAAGGGCTCATGTCAAGTCAGGTCTCAAACAAGGCAAAAACTGTGCAAACCTGAAGGTTTAGGTACATCCACACAAACTGCCATGGGCCAGGCAAAAATGGGAAATTTATGTGGCCTGAAGAGTGTGGCAGGGTGACACATCTGGGGTTTGTTTAAGAAAAGGGGGTGCAGGCTATCACCAGCAAACGGCACAGCGCCAGTGGAAGATCAGAGCCACCCTGGGGAGAAGGTCCTGCTTGCTGAACCACATGAGGCAAAGACATCCCCTAAAAGCTTGTGCCACCCTGTCTCCAAACCCAACTCATTTTGGCCAATAAAAAAAATCCCCAAGGCAAAACTCTGCAGAGAGATTATGCAGATTCAAATATTTTGGGGATTTTTGTGTGGATGTGTGTGACAGCACATTTTCAAACACAACCACTTTTAAAAGCCTCCCACAGGCTCTTCACAAGGCACAGGGCTGTACGTAGTTAGCCTTATTCCATCTGAACACCCTGAATCTCAGCCACCACCTGCAGTGTGCTGGGGTCCACCTGGGGCTGCTCCCTCCTACCCAGCACCTACAGCGCTGTTCCCACTTGCTTTACAACCAGCACTGGATGGTTTAATCTGCTCTTCAGACAGGAGAGAGGCTTCTCACAAACAAGGGCTCATCTGAACGAGTTTTCTCTCCTTTTCCCACTCCCATATGCAGTTTGTTTTTGCTTGAGACAATTTACATGACAAGAGAATGACTGCTCTCCTCTCCTTTCCCCACACAGCAACACTGCCTGTGAAATCAGGGTCCTTCCATATGCCCAGGGAGGATGGATGGTGGTGAGCAGCACCTCAACCTTGCATTCAGTGCAAGACCTTCTTCTGAGGCCACCAGACACCCCTGGACAGCAAGAGGGACCTCACAGTCCTCCAGCCCATAAGCACACCATCCCCAGCATCACCCTGTGGGTAACAAGAATGAGATGAGGCAGCAGAAATGCACAGAATCCCTTTTTGTTCAGCTCTGATCTAAACTGGGGCCAGCAGAGCTGAATCAGAGCTGGAGCTTAGGCACCAGCTCAGCCCAAGGGCACTCCATATCACACACTCCTGGAGGAGCAGGGCTCAGTCCCACTCAGAGGTTCCTCTGCCTGTCACTGGGGACTTTTCTCTTTCATTTTGTTTTAAATAAAGAGTGCAATGCTGCTCCTGGGCCTGCCAGGGTCTGGGAGAAGGCTCTGCAGAGGCACCCCCAGGCACTGACCCTTGGGCATGGCATGAGCAGGTTCACTCCATGGTTATTGCTCCAGCCCTGGTGGATCAGCCAACATCCTGCATCCCAGACTGGCATGGATGCTCTGGCTGCTCCTCACTCCTCCCTGCCACCAGGCTTCCTCGTACTCCAGGGCCCAACAAAGCTAAAATCACTCCACAAACGCAACAAAAAATGCACAATCCACTAAAAACCATCCAGCGGCAGGAGCAGAGGAGGGGCCTGCACTTTTCCTGCCCACAGGAATTCCACCTGTGCTCACCAAACAGCCAGGACAGCCCTGACAATCCAGCAGAGCATCACCCAGCCTGAGCAGCTCCTCCACGTCCCCTGCTGCCACCCAACTGCTGTCCTGAGCTGGCACAGCCCATGTGGGGGACGTGGTGCCGTCGGGGTGAGAGGCCATCCCCAGCTCATCCCAACACACTCTGCACTGTTGGCTTTGCTTTCACACACGGAGCTCCTCGGTGGGCCCAGAGACAGCAAATCTGCAACATCCTGCACTACATCTTTCCTGCAGCAAGGAAAACTCCAGCTTTTCAGGGCTATTTAGAATAAAAAGCACCATTAGCTTGGAAGGCAGAATGTGCTCCTGAACCCTCTCAGCTCTCAGAAATCCATCCCACCAGCCCAGGGCATACACAAGCACACATCACTCACAATAGCTGGTACTGCACTAAAAAACCACACTCAGCAACTCCAAGAGCTGCTTCTAAAGGGAATGTCAGTGTAAAAGGGAAGGTTCTCTTGGTCTGTAGGATTTCAGTAATTCAGCTAGAAATTTCAATCAAGGTATTATGCAATTTGGTCTTCTGAATTAGGTGGACAGATGGTAATTCATCAATCAAAATAAACACACAACTCAAAGTAAGGTCACTTTGATGACTTGCAGCTACAAACAAAACAAACCAGTGCAGGAGGATGAAGTTCTCTGCTGGCTACATTTAGCATCCACAGAAAATTTTAAAGTATTTCCCCTCTTCCATTATTCCTGAACATGACTTCTTCAGGAGATAATTTTTTTAAAAAAGAAAGATGTTCTGGAGTTCTCTTTCTAGAAAACAGCAAACTCTAATCTGAATTTCTACACGATGAGTCACATCTGTGTTTTAAGATGCCTTTCCCTTCCTCCCTCCCTTGCAGTTCTCCTCCATCCCCCACGATGGGCCCTGCCAGCCAGGAGAGAACTTCATCAAAAACACACACGGTGCGATTATAAAACACCAACCAAGTGCTCAGCCGTGGCCACCACACACCAAAGTCACCCTGTGAACAGCAGATGGACGAGATGCTGCTGGCACCACCACGAGCCACGGGCACAGGCCACCCAAAACAAGGAGCAGGGTCAAACCTCAGCCCAGAGGCAGCAGTGGCACAGGAGGGACAGCAGGGACTTGGCAGGGCCCTCGTGGTGCCAGCCCACGCTCCTGAGCGTGTGGCACCGTGCCCCAGCAGCCAGAACTGAACCAGCACAGGGATGGTCACAGAGCCACTGGCAAAGGGACACAGGCTCTGTCCTGCTTTGGTGGGGGACACAACAAAAGGGGCCCCGTTGAGGTGCAGGCCTGGGTGGAGGTGTTCAGACATGTCAGGGAGGCACCCATGACCCCAGGCAGATGAAAAAGTGCCTTTCAAAAGCTGCCATCACCCAGCAGCAGGGCAGGGCTGGCTGGGGGACAGCAAGGAAAAAGGGACAAGTCAGGAGGAAATGTGTCCCACTTCTCTAACCAAACACTGGGGAAGAGGAACAAGCTCTCATCAGCAGAGCTCATCTCAGAGACACCTCATGTATTTGACTATTTTGTACCAGATTTACACCTAAAATGTGCTTTAGCTGCACCTTCTCAGGACTTCCTACACATGAGCCATGAGCTGCTCCGCAAGCTGCTCCTGCACGCTGCATGAGTTTGGGAGAGCAACAAGGTGGGAGTTCCTGACCCCTTGATCTCTGCCAGCCCTGCTGGGAGCTGGTTTTGTCAGCTCTGAAGAGGTGGAGACAGCTGCACCCCTCTGTCAGGAGGGACACGGCATCACACAAACATTTGGGAAACGAGGAGGGGCACAGGGCTCTTGGCAGCCTCACAGAGATCAGCACACAAATGCCACCACCACGACCAGCCTTTTATTCCTTGAAGAATAAAAGAAACAGAGCCCTTTGTGTCTGCCACTGAAGGCACAAATTCTGGCATTTGACCCCAGGAATTTGGCCTCCATTTCCACTAGAGCTGACCCATTGGCTGCCACAGGGACACCCACACTGCCACAGCACGTGATGGCAGGGGGTGCTGGGGGTGCTGCAGGGCCAGCTGAGCACAGCCCCTGGTGATGTGACACCTCCAGGCACTGCCTGCAGGGCACATCCACCCAAAGGTGCATTTTGAAGTGGGCTCCTGAGTTGAAAGCTGCTCTGGGAAGCACACCCCACACTTGCACTGGCAGTGCCAGGGCACCACGGCACAGCTGGGGATGCAGGCACACGTCCTGTGTGATTCACACTCCAAGGAATCGTTCCTGAGGGACACTCCCAAGCCAGCAAGCACTCACCTCGAGGAGACACTCAGTAAACGTGTGTGGAGTGCAGGCAGGGCTGGCCACAGGTATCATACGGGCCCCAGCCACGGTGACAGGCTGTGGAAATGTGAGAAATTCAGGTGCTGTTCTCAGTGCAGACATGGGGAGGAGGCTGCAGGATGTCCCTGCCTGCCCACCAGGACTCCCACTCCAGGAGGGGATCACATTTATCCACTAACACCTGTACAGATCAGGACATGGGTTGTGCCCTGATCACTCCACCATCCCTCACCATTCCCTGACAGGGCTGGGCTCTGACCACAATATGACAAAGCTCCAACTCCTGAAATGTCCCCACTAAAGCTAATTTAAAAATGCCCTGAAATGTCAACAGCTTCTGCCTCATCAGCCAGCTATCCCAGCCAGCTCAAAGTCACACAGGGATGAACTCTGCAGCTCCATGGGATTTATCATCACCTGCTGCAATATGACACAAACACAAAATAGCAAAGCAGTCAAGGCAATTTCTGCTCCTCTTGTAAATGATTTGCCTGTCTGCCTTCTCCTCATCCTCCTCTGTCCCTCTGAGAAGATGCACACAGCAGCCTGTGCAGACAGGTACAGGACTGAGCTTCCTGCTTCCCTGCTGGGAGCAGATGTCACCACACCAGCGGCAATCACCAAGGCATGATGTGCCACACAGACTGTCCCAGACGGCAGTCAGTGGGGGAAAAAACCAGAAAGAAGTAAAAAAAAGGCTGCAGACCAAAGAAAGAAGTACACCTCCCAAAGATCTAACACTTTTCCTCAGCTCAACCAAGAGTCTGAGATCAACATGCTGAGCTCCACTATGAGTTACAGCCAGGCTCAACAGCTTTATCCTCTGCATCTTGCTTCCCCCACACCCAAAGGAAGAAGGAAAAAAAAAAAAACCATGATCCTACACAAAAGCATGCTGGGCCAGACCAAAAATAGTTTTGGAGAGAAGCAGGCTGAAAAACACTCAGGTAGCAGGAGATAACATCTGCCTGAAACAAGAGCCATCTGGCACCAAGGAAAAAGCCCCATGGAAGTTTATCCACAACTGGTCAGCTCTCCAGAGAAGGAAAAAGCCCCTCCCCTTTCCAGTTATCAGCACAGCCAAACCAGAAATTAACTGACAGAAGAAACAGGGACTGTTTCACACCAGTGCATGACAGGAACCTGAGTCCTAGGATGGTAGGGAAAACCAGGGTCTCCAACAGATCAACTCAGGAAGCCCCAGAATTCTGCCTTTGACTGAGCTCTCCAATTTTCTTCTGCAATTTAGAGAAAATCAACGGCAGAAACATCTCTAGAGTCTTCTGAAGTACCTGACAAGTTTTGGAATAATACACATTAGTGACTACTTTCAACTGGTTCCATTTTTAACAGACTTTCCTTCTTTACACGTGATCCCTTCCACTGACCTTTAATTAAAACCATCCACTCACTTGACTTATCTAAACCCCTCTCTTGGAGATGAAGTGTTTTGAAGCAGAATGCTTCAGCTACAGAAAAAGCAATGAAATATCTCTTTTTGATAAAAGAAGGCCTGCACTTAATAAAACAAGTAATTAAGTAATTTCTCAGTCAAGAAAGAAATTCCATTTTAAGAGCTTGTGATCTCAGCTACCAGTTGTCCCTTTGTGGCAGTAGAACATTTAAGACATCTCAATCCAATCCATCCACACCTTCCTGCAAGCTGGAATCATGGGGGATGCCTGGATCCAGCAGGGTTTTTCCAGCCTCTGCTGCTTTGGCCAGGGCAGCTCAAGTCTGACAGAGGAGAATTAAAATGCTCAAAGCTGGTGACAGGGAAATTGCAGGGGACAGCACAACTCTGTTTACAGCACTAGGAGACTGAGAAACAGGAGACTGAGTTTTAACTCCGAGGTCCAGGACTTTTCATCTTTTGTGATCATGGAGTATATTTAGCTCTGGTATGTAGCTTGCTCCCATCCGTGGGGAACAAGTTCTTCATAAAAGTCGTATTTAGAAGTGACCCGGTGTCCTTGCTACCAAATTATCAGCACAACAACTGTCTGGTTCCCTGGCTGGTGCCCTCAGTGCCAGGGCAGGGTGCCCAGGGCTGCATTCATCATTCCAATTACTGGGCATGTGCTTAATACTACGAGTTGGGGCCCATATGCCAGCAGCTGCTCAAAGGAAAGATGAGATCAAGCACAAGCTGAGCTGCTCTGGAAATTCAGACGTGTGCATCAATCTGCCACATTGGGACTCTGTGGCACCAGCCACAGCAACACAGGTGGGTTTTGGATCTGCCACTCCCCAGCTCCTGCACCAATGGGAAAGAACTCAGGTTTCTGCTGCTGAGGAGGATGAAGAGGAAATCCACCAGAAGCAATGGAATCACAGAGAAGATGGCACAACTCAAGCCATGTGCTGTCAAGACAAAGCTAGAGCCAGCTCAGGCTCTCTCCATCACACACAAGCCATGCCCTGACTGCCCAGGAATGGCTCAGATCCTTCACCCAGAGCTTGTCCCTTGCAACAGGTCTGAGCTCACAGCATTCACGTAGCCAAGTGTGAGGTCACTATATCAGACCATGCTTTTGTATTGTTTTACAGGCAGAACATGACCAAATTCTGCCCCAACCCCAAAAAACAGGCACACCAAAACCTTGGGCCTGACACGAGTGTTTGGCATCCTGAAGCACATGTTCAAGAAAATTCTCAAAGCTGTCTGAACTGCTTATAAATACATGTTTATGCTTAAAAAAACCTAAATAAAATAATTTTTAAAATAAGAAAGGGATTTCTTTCTGACTGGCAAGCATTTGGTCTGAACAGCAGTCACCATGCATGAAAACCAGCAGCTGAAGCCGTTTGGAAAATGGATTTGGACATTTCTTAGGAAATGCCCCCTTTCCCCCCCAAGCTTCCATGTTCCTGGCACAGGATAACACCAGGTGCTGGGTGCTCCATCCCCATGAGCCTGGCAGAGTGGGATGGGATCCTGCAGCCTCCAGCTCTGGGCAAGTGGGCAGTGGGAAGCTGGAGCAGGGGGATGCCAGCTGACACAGGCTGGGCACAGCACGTGCCCCTTTTATAAGCATAACCACAGAAAAGATGAAAGTTTGTTGCCTTTTATTTTTAACCCAATAGAGAAATTTTAAGGATAAACAGCTGCAAGGGAGGCTGGGCTGACACAAAGAGAGACTTTCTTCACTTCCTAACTGCAGCAGCATCAACGCATGAAATTTTAAACTCAAAGGGATTTAACTCTTTCTGATGTTGCTGAGGCCAAATGTGGGCCAGAGGCAGGGGGCCACCAAAACAAGTAACTACACATGGATGGGGTCTCTGGAGCAATGACATCCAACGTGCAGCTATGGAAAAAGCTGGATCCTGCCACAAGAGACAGCTTTATGTTTGCAAGAGCTCAGTCACTTACTCAGCCACTGGTAGATCTCCCACACAGATAGCTCCTTCGCTGAGGCACAGCCACAGGAATGCATCTGCCATATGCTGTGTCCAGAGCAGCAAGCACAGAGGAGAACCAGGGAATCCCCACTCCCTGCACAGACTCAAACCTGCCTCCCCCTCCAGAGTCCCAGAGCAGGGAACCACGAGGTGGGAGCAAGCAGCTCTGCCACATCACCTGATCACATGAAGCATGGCAGCTGCAGGGACACGCTGGCACTGCCAGGTGCCTCCAAGCAAAGCACAGTCTGCAAGCAAGCCCCAGGCTGAGCCCCGGGCCCAATGCTGCTTCCCTAAACTCAGCAGCCGCATCTCCAAGTCACAGACAGATCCTTTGCCTTGCATTACTGTTAAGATCTCTGGTTACAACAGGCTAGAAACTTCTTTTCCAAACAGGATTTACTACTGACTCCGTGCTGTCTGCTGCGCAAGTGCCTCCCCTGCCAGGACAGCAGGAGGAAGGAGAGAGGCTCCTCGTGGTTTCTCTTTCTGTTCCGCATAGCCCTGGCAATATTTACAGCTGCATTGAGGTGTCTGGGGCTGGGGGGGGGGGAAGCCTTCAGTCTATAAATAATCCTCTCTGGTGTTTGGGTAATTTTCATAGTTTCCATTCATTTCAGGTTTCACCAAAACCTGCGTTTTGTGGCTTGATAGCTG
The DNA here is from genome assembly GCF_047830755.1 of Zonotrichia albicollis. Taxonomy (NCBI): domain Eukaryota; kingdom Metazoa; phylum Chordata; class Aves; order Passeriformes; family Passerellidae; genus Zonotrichia; species Zonotrichia albicollis. Next base: position 13,189,045 of record NC_133835.1, read on the forward strand.
GGACATGAGTGGCTGCTTGCTCTTCGTTAACTGCCCGGGAGTTAACGGTTCTTCATTCATTCCTGCCCTGCCAAGCCCAGCTCGCTCACCAAGCACCCTGTGCCCCATGACAATCATCTTTTGGAAACCACAATGCCAACCCCCGGGCACAAACACTTTGCAGAGGCAGGAACTGCAGGAGGGAGAGCCCGGCAACCTCTCGCACCAGGGGCAAAGCAGCCGAGCCACTGAGCTCCCTTTGGGAAAGGTCAGGATCCACCTGGCGTGGTGCAAACAGACAGCAGCAATTCAGTGACAGACCCTGACAAACTCCTCATATCCCACTGAGGGCCAAGGAAATTGTGGGTCCAAGGGAATGCAGGAGTGGAGCTTGGCAGGCTCTTAGTTTTGTTGGTCTGCTGAGGAGACAAAGAGGGAACTGGCAGCCAAGCTCTGCTGCTCGACCGAGCACCTGAGGCTTTGCTCAGAAGCCACCGAGCAGCCCCAGTCGTGGTGCTCAGGTAAAGGTGGTGCTCAGGTAAACACACTCTGCAAAACCCACATTTCCAGTGATTCTGCTGCAGCAATGACTGAATTCAATTAAATTCTTGTTTACTGATGCTTGCAAATAATGATATATAATCCCCTGCCTCCAGCCCTCCATTCTCCTGGTTCCTGTCTCTTGGCAACTGATAAATAATTTATAATGTTCTCCACTGTATGTGCTAACTGCAGCTCTGCTGGTTTAATGATGAAACCAATGCCTGCAACAGGAACTGTCTAGATCACAAGGAACATGTAATCAGTCGATCCCACACTCCTCTGGATGTGAAACCAAAAGCAAACTGTTGGGAAAAAAAAATGTTTTCAAGAGCTGCGGCTGCGGGGTAGGAAGGGCACCCAGAAAACTGCAGATAATCTGCGAGGTGCTCCTGCCAAAAAGAGGAGTTTTAACGGGCTTCACCACTTTGTTCTTCTCTGCTCCCATGCATGGCAGGACTCGCCAGAGGCTGCTTTTATTGGCAACTTCTCTCCTGCACTGCCATGCAAAAGCCTCTGGGTTTGCATCTCAAGGTGCTGCTGCTTTGGGGGCTGTGAAAGCTCTTGCAGCCCCCATGCAAGGAGAACTATTAAAAAGCAGCATTTGGTCTGTGCAGACTGATGTGGCTGTTGCCCCGAAGAAGGGGAGACTCTTCCTTTCATGGCAGATGTTTTTCAAGGCCTTCAGCAGTAAGTGCCTGCGAGAAGCAGCGTGTTTGAACCCCACACAGCACACGTACACGGGGCGTGCACTATTGTGGCAACACAGCCTCTCACATCCAGAAACTCAGCGGAGTGAGATTACCCAGGCAGTTGGCAACTGCGGCCATAAGGGCAGAGGAATGAAAGTTTTATTGTTAGCAGATTTCTTTTTTCTTTTAAAAAAAAAAAAAAAAGGAAAAAGAAAAAGAAAAAAAAAACACCCCAAAAAAAAGGAGCGGGGAGCAGGGAAGGGATGAAGTATTGCTGTTGACAAAGGCCAAAATCCCATCTATTTATATTAGAGTCACACAAAAACCACACCAGGGCAGTGCTCAAAAGCACTCATTTAAAAAATGCACCTACTTTCTTAATGCTCTTAGAAAATAATAATAAAAAACCTTATCAATATTCACTTTCTGAAATGGTTTAAAAAAAGAGCTGCATCAATCATTAAACAGTTAAATGAGGGCAGTATGACAGTCACTATTGTTCTCGTGAAGCACACTTGTCTTTTGCCGAGCAGCTGCCAGATCCTATTAGATGTATAAAAAGAGGACTTTTCTAACCGAGTAGGGATGGTATAAGCTATTGAAAACAGCAGACAAAAGCCCACTTTTGCAGACTATTCAAGCCTTGTATAACATCTGTCCAAAATCAATTTTTGACCTAATGTTACTTTCATTAAGTAACAGACTTTGTTTCCAATGCAATTTGTTTTCTAGGATAAAACTGTATCCTAAGCGTTATTACGTGGGAAATGGCACAGAGGAAGCAGAGGATCTTATTTGAGAAACATGAGAACAGAATTTGCTTAATTGTTTTGACACCTTAAGTACTATAATAGAGAAACTATTTTCCATTTGTTTGAATTCCTGTGAATTCTTGAAGTTGGCAAAACAGCGAGCAATGCACTGGGTTTATTATGACTAAGATTTACTAAGGATAAAGAAGGATCTTTGGGAATTACATTAAAGCTGACAAATGCACAAAACTTCTGAAATCTCCACCAGAAATAAAGTACTCTGAACATTAACAACAGCTGTTGAAATTGTCCACTCCTGATGGCGAAGGCTTTTTTCACACATTTTAAATAATGAGGAAGTTGATTTGTGAATCTGATCTCAAACAGACCGTTAGGAAACATTTCCACTTACCCAAAGGGTCTCTGAATGAAGGCTGGATGTAGCTGCTGCACACCTATGGTAAAACCTAAAAAAAAAAGGTTCAGAAAAAAAGAAATATTAATGAATGGCATCCATTGTACCATTCAACTGGTAATACACAGGCAGAATTACAGCACACGTCTTTGCATTTGATCTGCTATGCATGTGAGCAAATTCAGAGCCCCATTTAGGAACAAGTTAAATTTAACATGCATATGTGATATGCACGAGGAGCAGATGGGAATTCATGATGAAAGCCCAGTGTGAACGTGCTGCTATGGAACAGACAATGGGGTATAAAGCCTTATTTTACACACTGAGTACTGCGGTCATTAAACCAAAGGCAGAAATGACAAAGTGGATCTTGCAGTTAATTCTCATGTAACAAAGAGGTTAACGGGCAAACAGATCTGCCGTGGAAGGAAACAGCTTTAACACAGTTATATGAACTTTGGTGAGTAACATTAGGGCAGCAGGGCTGAACAAAAAGATACAGCAGAGAGGTAACTGGACCATGCAGTGTCCTCAGCCAACAATCAGAACTATGGTGGACAGATAAATGTGCATCGTCAGATCAGATGATTCCAGCCCAAGGAACTTGTTTCCTTGTCTTACAAGTTATTCTAATACAGAGAGATGGGATCTCCTGGATGCCTCACCAGTTTGAATACTCCTTGGTTTTGCTCCCAAATACGCCAGGTTCACATTTGCTTTCCTGCCGTCAATGATGGGGTTTGGGTCTTTGCAAGCTCTTTCAGCAGCAGCTCTGTCTGCCATGGTCACCTGGAATCGAGCACAGCCTTGTTTGTAGCAACAGCGCTTTGTAAACACTCCAGCAACAGGCACTAAAGTGGAGTTTATTTATTGTTCTATTTTGAATCGGGAGCCGAACTCCCTTCGTGCAGCCTCGCTTGCACGGCGAGACGGGAAGGGCTGCTGGGACTCGATGGAAAAGCGGGCGCTCCCCCCGCCCGGTTTCCCCGCTGGGCCGGTGCCAGCTGCTTTCCCCTGCCCTTCCACCTCCTCCCGAGCCTTTTTTAAGGGGCTGGCGGAGCCGTTCCCGAAACCCCCGCGCACAGGAGCTCAGGGCAGCTGCGGCCGGGATGCGGGGACCCGCACGGACAGCGGGAGGGGGGAGCAGGTGCTGAACGAACGGCACGGTCCCAGACAACACGGGGGGCTCCTCCCGGGCCCCAGCCCAGCCTTTGTCCCGACCCAGCCCCTCGCTCCCGCAGCGGCACAAGCTCCGCGGCAGCCCCGGGACGGGCGGCGGCTCCGCAGCGCCCGGCACCGGGCGGCCCGCCCGGCCACACCGGGACTTTGTCCGGGAGTCTGTCCGGCCGCACCGGGACTTTGTCACCGCACCGGCGGGCTCGGCAGCCCGGGGCTCGCTGCCGGCCCGTTCCCCGGGGCAGCGCGGGCAGCGCCCGTCCCGCCGCGGAGCGGAGCAGAGCGGAGCGGCACTTACAAAGCCGTATCCTCGGGATTTGCCGGTCTGCCGGTCCGTGATCACCACCGCCTCCTCGATGTCCCCGAAGACCTCGAAGTACTTCCTGAGGGAGGAGTCGGTGGTGTGGTAGGGCAGCCCCCCGACGAAGATCTTGGTGAAGGTGGTGTCCTTCTGCACGGTGTGCATGGTGCCGGCAGCGGCCGGCCCCGGCCGGCATCCACCCCGGGCAGAGCCGCGCCCCGCCGAGCCCCCCGCGGCGGCCGAAGGCAGCGGAGCGGCGGCGGCTCCCGGGCCCTACAGCCGCCTCATGGCCGCGCCTGCAGCCGAGCGCGGCCCCGCCGAGCCCGCCGGTGCCGGTGAGTAGCGGCCGCCCCGCCGCCGCCGCCGCCTTTGTAGGGCCGCGCGGCCCCGCCCCGCCGGCGCGCAGGGGCGCTCGGGGCGCGTAGTCCGGCCCCGCCCGGGGGTCCCCGCGCCCCGCCCCGCCGAGCCCCCGGCCCGCGCCGGGCCCGGCAGCGCCGCACACACCGGGATCCCCCCCGGCCGGACCCTCGGGCCGGACCCCGCGCTCGCTGCAGCTCCCGGCGGGGCCGGGCAGCGCGGGCAGCGCTCCCGCCAAAGATCCCGCCTGGGCAGCGCTGTCCCGCACCCCTGCCCGCTGCTGTTGCACAACCATCGCAACGGCGAGCGCTCGGTCCCCGGCAGGCTCGGGCACAGGGACAAAGCCGTGGGCAGCTGGCAGCCCTTGTGGCACGCGGTGGAAGCAGGGCAGGAGGAAGGGGTGGTGTTGGACGGAATTGCCAGGGAGAAACAGCCAGGGAGGGGTCGAGGAGTGAACAAAGGTTCAGAACTATCTCTCTCAAGCAGGTGCTTAAGCCTCCTGCTTCTCCTCTGGGCACATGGATATGCACCTGTGCAGCCTCTCTGGGGACAGGGATGCACCGTTCCCATTTCCACTGGTAGTCAGCAGTGGGGCTCTCCACCGTCCTCCTTTTGCATTTTGTTTCATGAAAGGACAGGCAGCTCCAGCCACTGACCTGACCTGCAGGTTTCTGCCCTGACTTGCCGTTCAAACCTGGGAGAATTGTTACTATAGGACAGCCCCATATGTGCTGCATGTAGCCCCTGGTCCATAACTGCAGGAAAACAAAAGCTGAAAACCCAACCCACCACTGGTGAACTCAATGGTGGGGTGCTTGCAATGCTTTAATTCCTCCTCTCCAGCATCAGTTGGAGTTTAGGGTGTGGGACAGGATCACAAAAATCATTATTTGTTCATACTTTCCATCACCCAGAATCTCAAGAACTGCCCCTCTGCCTTAGGTTTATCATTTCTCAGAGAAAGAGATTTTTTGCAACATGATAAATGCAGAGATAATATTATTAAAAAAAAAAAAAGCAAGCCAGTGAAGTTCTAAATCATCATCATCTACTTTGGCTTCTATACAGCAGGTTCAGACTCTGCAGACACTTTTTTTGTTACAGACCCCACAGAGAAAAGCCAGTTATTTCAAGAGAAAGGAATGCATTAATGTCTGCACTCCATAGTTATTCATTAATATTTTTCTTGCACTGCTTCCATAGTTCTAAACACCCTATGCTTCATAAAAGAGAGAGGGGGGAAAAAAAGCCAAGGAAAGCCATTAAGCTTTCAGTCCTGAACCACCAGACTCCAAGACTAGGGTGCATTTCCTTTGATTACTGTGGAATAAAGATGGAGCTGGGCCAGCAGCACCCAACACCACTGAAAAGCTGACATCAAATGGATGGTCCATGGAGCCTTTGTGTCTTGTGAATCTGTACCTGGTCCATCCAAACAGCCTGGAACACACCTTTGGGGCCAGGCTGCAGCCAGGGGCTGGGGCCTCTCCACCCCCAGTCATCCCTTGTGTCTGCATGACTTCCACCACAAACTGCACATCAGCTGCTTCCTGGGCTGCCCGAGCTAATGACAGCCCCGCTGGCATTCAGGCACTGTCCTTTACAGAGCTTCATTCTGCTCCAAATGATGGCAGAGATTCAAACCATCCAACCAGACTCTGGCTCCTCTGCAGGGCAGGCAGGGCTGGCAGAGCTCTCCAGAGACACCAGCAGCATCTCTGTTCTCCATGCTTGTGCTTGTCAGGGGGCAAAAACAGCACAGGCTTTTTCTTCTTCAAACACGAGCCCCACATCTCTCAACGGAGAAATCCCAGCTCCTCGTCTTCCCTGGAGGCAGGAGCAGGAGTTTCCTACAAGAAAGGAGCTCAGGCTCAACCTGTGCTCAGTGAGCAGCACAAACCCCCTGGTAGCAGCCTTGGTCCTGCCACATCCTGGAAAGCAGGAGGGGAAATGAAATCTCCTGTCTCATGCTGCAGCTATTGCAAACACAGGCTCTAATGAGCTGTTACCACAAACACAGCAGGAAAGGGAAGAGAAAATGAGTAAGGATAACTTCATGGAAGTTAATGAGTTTGCTTTTATTTTTTCCGCCTCGTTCTTGTGAAAAGCACTCATCCTCCTCAAAACACCTGCAGATAAAATCCAGCCATCAGATCAAAGCTGCAGGAGCTTGGCAAAGCCAGTTTGCTGACATCTCCCATGCTTTTACTGCAACAATAGGAGTACCTGAGAAGAGAAGGATATATTTCAACTTTCTTTGAGTTATCTCAAAGATAACTCCTGTAAAGGCAAACATATCTCAAAGTATGAAGCTGCCTTGGGGAAGGCAGGACATTGCTTAGCACAAATCCAAGAGCAGACTGCAAGCAAGAAGGAGAACACAGACCTGATATAAGCTATTGTAGGGGGGCATTTAGTCCTTTGTTGTTATTAAGAAATAAAACTACACAGGTCAGTCAGTGAGGAGGCTGAGAGAAAAGTATCTTTTGCAATGGGTGTACAACCATCCTCATCCTTAATGTACAGAATTCGTATTACAAATCCAGAGCATCCTATTCTCATTCAGATTGGGAAGATTAATTTTACAATAATTCAACACAGTTAAGAGGACTCACTGGGTTTTTACTTACATGTTAATACATTCCTCAAGGCTTATGCAAAATTGATACACAAAAGCTCCTTCTGGTGGATTTCAGCAGTGTTATCCAAGAGGTGGAATGGAAGAACTGCACCAATGTGCTGGATTCCACTGACAATCCTAGAGGAGATGGCACTGCAAGGCCATCCAGGTACAGAACCATATAGAAATGGTCCCTGCCTAAAATATGAAAACCAGATTATAGCAGGAAGTTGTACCTTTGGGAGCACAAGAACAGGACAGAGGTGGGGAAAGAGCAGCAGGGAAAATGTTCCCTGTTCCTTGGCTTCTGCAAAGCCCCAGAGTCCCTTCTGTTCTTGTCCCTCCCTTGGCAGTGAAGCTCTGTGCTGCTCTCCTGTAGACTTATCTGAGCATTTTCCTTTCTTCCCCCAGTGTCTTTGGGAAAATTGATTTCAGACACCCCAGGTCTGACCTGCAAGCCATTGAAGAACCTGCCTCGTTTCTTAGCAAACTGATGGGCTTTATTTTTAAAATGGAGCAGGGCTGCTGTGCAGCTCTGACCTTTTCCAGTTCCTGCTGCTGTTTAGCCAAGACTTCATTGCTGTAGGGCAGTGCCCTCGGGTTTTGCCATGGATACCCGCTTATTGCAACAACAGCACATGAAACATCCCCGGAGAAGCTCCACAGTTAAATAAGTTAACTGGAGAGCAAGGCACTTACTGTGGGAACTGTTTGGTTTGTTGGTTTTGCTAATGCTCAGTCTGGATGCTGGCCACCAGCGAGGCTGTGAGCAGGGAGATCTTGAGGGAGCTGCATCCAGTGGCATTTGCTTTAGGTTATCGCAGGGAATTCTGCATCTGGGCCCTCTGTCTCAGATTTTTTGGTTTGGTGCCCTGAGCACACCATAACAATTGCCTAACCCAGAGCTGCTGCTGCCACAAGAATTGAAAAATGAAAATCATTCTTCTTTGGGCCACTTGTAACAAAATAGTTGAGCAGAGGAGGTTCCCAATCAGGGCTGCTCTTTGGCTTTGGTTTCTGTCGGAATCCTCCAGAGTATTTCCTCTTCTGAATGTTCCAGAGCTGGGCATGCTGAGTGAAATCTGTTTCCTTTTGCTGGCTGCACTGGTTACACAGAAGCAGATCATCAGCTCTAGTGGGCATCTAGAGTGACCTGATTTATTATTCCAGTAACCTGCATTTAAAAAAAATATGGCTATGGGCATTGGTAACTCTGGGACTGAGAGAACACAAATGGACACCTCACTCAATTCTGCTGGACCACAAGCATGTGTTAGAGTGTGGCTAGAGGAAATGTTATTAAAAATCTAATTCTACTTCCTCAAACTTTCCTGCCCTCCCATTTGATGTCCCTTCAGAAAATGAAAATTGCATATCTGTGCCATGACAAAGGACAAACAGAATCATGGTAATTGCAAACAAGATTCCTGAAAAAGAAGAAGGCTTGGAGGAATATTGCAGAGCTCATAACTGCTTGGAGGATCTTGCCACAGGAAGTGCACTGCAAGCCTTGGATATAAGTCTAGATGAAAATAAAGGCATAAAATATGGCCAAGGAATCTAAGAGGCTGTGCCATCACATTGCTCATACTCTGCACTGCCAGCAGGGAGAATGTCTGATATTCAGGAATCTTGTGCTTTGCTCTTTGTGCCACCATCACCATTTCCCAGGAGTTTCTCAGAGCGCAGCTTGGCACTTTTCCTTCCCCGTGCCCATGTGTATCAGGGGGAGGATGAAGCACCTGTTTGGGAGCAGGAAGGACCAGGTCAGCAAGGAAAGGTGCTTCAGTGGAGCCTGTGGTGGGGGAGATGTGCTGCAGCCACCCTGAGTGGGCACACCTGCATTTCTTGGTGCTTTTTACTCTGCCCTTGGGGCATTTCTCCTCCACCATCTGTAGTTCTCTGTTTATGCAGGTCCAGCTCCTGGGAGCTGTGTGTACAGACTCTCCCCAGCCCTGGCAAAACACTCTGGGGAGCTGGAATGACACTGGGCTGGGGATTGTCACAGTGTGACAGCAGGGAGCTGGGCTGCCTCTCTGAGCAATCAAAATACTGCCCTTGATTAGGATGGTGCCTTGTTTGCTGGCATTGCTGGCATCTCTGCCAAATAGTTTTGTCATCATCACTATTGTAATGCCTTGGCCTAGAGCAATGGTAACCCTTGCCTTTCCTGTGACTTCGGGGTGATCTCTCTTTAACCTCTTAGAGAATGACCAATGAAAAGTGCAGGTGTCCAGGTTGCAGCTAAATTATGCAACAAATCCAGGAAATCCTTCACTAGCTGATCTCAGTTTCTTCTTTGCTTCATAGAAGGCAGGAAAGGGATGATAAAGGGTTAGAAGCAGAAAAGGAACAGGGCAAAGCAAACAGCTCATGGTGGTTTCTGGGACAGAAGTTTCTCTCCAGATTTTCTACCACATCTCCTCTGTTGGCAGTAAGCACTGGGGAGCAGGAGCTGTGAGACAGATGCAGGAAACATTTTCCTGCTATGACAGCATCTAGATCTCAGCAGAACATTAAATATGTAGGCTAAAATACTGCCTATTTCTCCATGGTTTGGTGATGTCAGGGAGGAAGAGTCTCTCTATTCCCAAATCTGCAAGGCAGGGCATTGAGAGACGAGACAGAAGGGTAAGGAGATGAAACCACTTGTTATCATCTGCTAAACACAACCTCCAGTAATGATTCTGTTCCTTCCCTGAACCCCTGCCCAGAAACTCTGTCTCTCTTTAATGGAAATATGGTCCCATCTCTCTCAGGCTGGGATTTAATCATCACAAGGGTTTTCCTCCCACAAAAAGTTTTTTAGAAAAAAACATTCCATTTGAGTCAAACATGCAAACTACATCTCAAAATAGTTAAACAAATATTTTTGCTATCTCAATTTTATGTTGTACTTGGGGAAAATATTAATTGTAACTTCATACTTCTGAAGTTTGAAAACCATAAAACTTCATTTTAAAATGAACAAGAGATCCTTTAATATTCTTTAAAGGAAGGAAGCAGAAAAAGTAAGGCCTTTTGAAACAGCATTAATAATTATATTTTTTTGCAAATATTTGTGGAGTTATGTTAAAACTAAGTGGTATTTTCTGATTTAAAAAAAGAAAATGCCAGAGGGCTTCTAACAATCTCTGCCAAAGCTGCCAGGGCCACATCCCATGACCTTTTCATGGGAGTGCACGTGACACTGGTAGCACAAACCGAGCAGGAACTGTGCACCCACTCCAACCAGGGAACAGCCAGGACACAGAAGAACATGAAACAAGATGCCTCAGCTCTGGGATGTAGAGCACAGCTGTATGGACACAACAGATATTCTCAACAGCAGAAGACTCTCACCCATGGATCCCCTCCTCAACCTCATGGTCCTTTTCCCCAGGTTGCTGTATTTTAGTCCTCACTAATCCAGACTCTTCTGTCACACCACATCCAATGAGATAAATAATCCATCTACTCTGATATCACTTTTCCACTTGTGAAACTTCTAGAAATTATTTCATGCCCACAATGAACCTGGCCAGAAGAACATACACAAAAAGAAAAATGTTGGCATGGCAATTAACCTTCCTTTAAGGTTTTGTTTGAAACTCTTAGAGCCTTCTAGTTACCATGTCTACTCTATTTAAACACAAGGCAGGATAGGTTCGTTGCAGTGGCTCTGAACAGAATATAAACACAATTGGAATGTCAAGACAACAAACCAACATATCAGCTCTGGATACAGAAGCTTTTTCCATGGAGCCTGGAAAGGTACTGAAAAAGAAAAACAGAGTTACCTGCACTGAAATCTGGGCAGGATGATTGCAGCATCTGCTTGATCTCAAAAAGTCCAAAATGGGCCTTTGACAAAAGAAAAAGAACCAGTTACAATGGTGCCACAGCAGGGCAGCACAGTCACTGGCTGGAGGGGACAAAGCCCACCTGGGCAGTGCCACTGGCTGCTGAGAGCCCAACATCCACATCCAGTCTGTTGGAGCAGTGATTCCTGGTGGGGAAAAGCCACCAACAGCTCAGCAGGCAGCAACACGATGTCCCCAACACTGCCACAGGACAATGACATCAGCTGAACATGACAAGTGCAACAAAGGCAGGCCAGCCCTGCTAAATCACACAGCCCAGTTAGTGCCCATCCTGCCTTTAGTTAGTGGGGAAGCACATGGAGAAAGGTGCAAGACAAGAAAGAGGGCAGGTTTTGCATCCTCAGGAGGACAAAAAGGCTGCCAGATGGGCTGATTGTATTTTGAAGTCAAGCTTGTGAATGAAGTGTGTGTGTCAGTACTGAATGAGGAAATCCATTCTGCTGCTTGGAGTGTGGTTTTCCTTCTGCCAGCCCTGGGGTGCCAGGGCCAGTCTTACCTCAAAGGACATTTCCATCAGCCTACAAGGAGAAAAAACCACTCCTCTATTTCCAGACCAGTGTGGCTGTGACAGCACCAGCCCTGTTAAGCAGGTCACTAGTGGGAAATGTTACCCTGGGCCAAGCCACATTCAGAACAGTTTGGGGAGTTAAATCATCCTCTCTGTCATCTCCCTGCTGCTGTTTGCAGGACCACCAAAGAAAGGTGCCCAGATGATGAAGTGGATGAGCTCAGGCATTGAGGCAGACACAGGTCAGCACTGCAGAGTGGCCCCAGCTGCATCACACAGCCAATGGCTGAACAAAAGCTGGAAGGGTTCAATGACAAGGTTTTGCTATGCTGTTCTCTTTAAATAGACCATCTTTCTGTGGTTTTTTGAAAAGCTGTTTGAGCCCAGTTAAAGTGTTTCTGAAATGCTGTATACTCATGTTTGAAGCCTGGCAATGTCCCACAAATGTAGAATATTTTCTTCTTTACAATTATATAGATCCTGCTCTGTAAATTAAACATTTATGCCCAAACAACCAACTGCTGTCTGCAAGCCTGCTGCTACAGACCAAGAATGAGCATTACTTAGGAAAGGGAGACCTCCAAGGAAAAGAGTCAGGTATCTGCAGAAAGCAATTACCTGTCAGTGAGTGATACCTGACTCCATATAAATCCCACTGTTACAGCAGGAGCATGGCAGACAGCTGTCCCTCCAAAGAAAAAGAGTTGTAAAAATTGTATTTGAGCTCCTGTTTAGTCATTTGAGAATAGTTTGAGCTACTGCATTATCTCTGCCCTTTACTGACTGCAATAATTATGGCATATTCCAAACCAAATGGATCTCCCTGTGCTGTGGATCAGTAGTGAGCTGTGTTTTGTAGGCAAGGGAAGGGAGGTGATTGAACCAGTTGGCAGGGGGTCAGAAAAGGACATTTGAGCTTACACCCTTCTGGGAGATGGCACAACTGTGAGCAAGTACCTTGGGAAGGGTTGAAGAAAATCCATTACCTGAGTTTTATTTCACAGTGTTCCCAGGAACTGAGCATTGCCCCTCTCCCTGTCTGTCCAGCAAATCAACAATCTGCATTTAAGAAACATGAATGACAGAAAGAACTCCCTGTCAAACTACATTTGTTAACACACCCCTGAGGACAGGCTTAGCTGACCTGGGTGTTCAACATGCAGTTTGCAGCATTTTCCCATTCCTGCAACAAACTCGTTGCTGGATGTCAGCCCATCCACACCTCACACTACAAAGCAGTTACTGCCTGCAAAAGACACCCTGGGCAGCAAAGGGTAAACTTTCCCTACACCCAGGGAAGAGCATTACCCTAATCTCTTATCTAGGCTGCTTTTCAGTGGCACTTGATACAGGAGCTATACCAAACACTTCCTTGAAAACATAAAGCCAGGGATTGGGTTACACACGATTCCAGATCTGTGCCACCAGTAAGACAAAAGCTCCTGTATTACCTGGCACATGCTGCTAAATTATTGAAGTGTCCCTTCAAACTGAATATATTCACTGCATAATTAGTCAACAGAAGAAAACGGTCTCTCTTTACAAAGCTAATGCTGGCAGCTATTGTATCTTTTATGCACTGTAACAAAAAGCATTTGCAGAACCGATGCAACACAAACATTTGGAATTACTCTGTCCATGCACGAGTGTTCCCAAGGCACATGCTCCCCTTTGTGGTGCTGCCTCAGTCTCATGTTACCTTGCAACCAAGACCTAAAAATGTGAATTACTTTTCCCAGCTGTAGCACCATCCCCATTCCAGGAGCAGGTAAATGGTGCAAACACCTGCAAGTTTGCTTTGCCCCTGAGGAAGGAGTGAGATCAATTTGGCCGCTCAGGTCCCATTCTGCATCAAGTGGGACCTACCTGGACCACAGTGCTTGCAGCTGATGCCACTCCAGAGGCTTTGCTTTCATGGGCTTGTTCCTACTGCTGATTCCACGTGCACACAGAACCAGGGGCAGTCCCAGCAGTGCTGGAAGCACCACAGCCAGCTGCTGTTGCTCCATTTATTCTGACCTGGGAAGGGAAGAGCAGCAGCAGATTCCTCTCAGGGAATGGCTGTGCTGCTGCTGAGAGCAGGATGGGCCCTGCACTGCTGTGTATAAACCTGAGCTTACCTGGAAATGCAAAGAGAGGGCTTCCAGCTGTTAGAACACCAGCTGCAGGATGAAATGCAGTTCTGCCAACTCCAATGCACAGCTCAAAGCATGCAAAGACAACATTCTGTCAGTGGAAATATTCCTGGGTTTTTCCCCTTTGAATTTCACCTGTTGCACCTGACACTAAGGGGACAGAGGGGTTCTTTTAGGGGTCTTTGGCAGAATAAAGACAGCACTAAATTGTAATTACCATCAAGGTTTTCCCAGCAGGATATTCTGATTAGCATAGCACAGAACTTATGATTAGTACGGCACAGGATTTCTACCAGTAGCATCAATATGGTACAATCTGTAAATAGCACAATACAGAATTTATAATTTCTTTATAGCCTGGACTTTCTGCAAGTGTGAGGCTCCTAACACATGGTTTAGTAAATCAATGTAACAGCCACATATACTTGGAAATGATGTCCCAGAATGAGCCACTGAGCCCTGAGGAAGCAGAGGACAGTGGAGGGCTCACAGGTCACTGCCCAGCAGCAGTTTTGGGTCCCAGCCCTCCCCTGAGCATTTCTAACTCCATAATTTCACAGACAGAGCCCTGGGTGCTCAGCAGCAGCACTGGGCTGCCCAGGAGCCTGGGGCCTTCAAGGAAGGGAGGAATGGAGCCCAGGAATTGAGGCCAGCAGCCAGGGGAAGAAGAAACTGGTTTGGTTAGCTGGGTTCAGGGGATCTTCAGGGCCTGATAGGGAGAGAAGGGGACAAATCCATGACCTGCCTGGTCAGATGTCTCACTGAGCAGCTGAAAGAGCATTGCATAGTTAGTTCTGAATACTTTGTTTATGTGCATGGATACCAGGTACACTCCTGAAAACTCAAAAACGGAAATGATTTCCATCTTCTCCTGTTCCCTGAGTATTTTGGGAGAAGCTGTTTTCACAAATAACTGTACCTTGTATCCCAGCAGTGCTCCAGGCGTGCTGCAGCCCCGGCTGCAAGGAGAGCTGTGCTCAGGAGCCATCAGCACTGCCATCGCCTGGCACCACAGCAGCGTTACAGCCGCGGCCTCGCTGCTGCACTCCGGGCACCCTGAGCTGCCGGGGTGGGGAAAGTTACCGGGGAATTGTTCCTGTCCCGAGTTTGTTCCAGTCGTTATTGTGTGCTGCAGCTCCCGGTGATGATCATCGCGAGGTAAAATGCTTTACACGGTGAATCTGCGCCTGAGTTTTGTGAAATAAATCAATCTTACCCAAATGACTGCAAATGGCACTTAATTAGCCAGTCTCTTAAAAATTAACAGCCTTTTCATTTTGCTCAGGTTCATCTCTGCAGAAAGCAAACAAGTTGGAAATCAGTGGTTTCTATCATTTCAAAGGCTGGAGAGTGTAAAACCCCATGATAGCGATCTGACACAATTCCTATCGTGGGCAGCTGCCCAGACACCTCATCTGCAAACAGCACTTGCTCAGCACTCAACTGAGCCAGGCACAGCAACAGCTTTATTGAAATATCCCATGTCCACCAATCCCACCTCAGCCTCAAACCCACTCCCCTCTGCAGAACAACTCAGTGACCAAGTTTTCTGGCCTAGGAGCTAAAGTGGAGTACTCACAATTCAGGATTGCATTTCCTGTGGCAGATGGTAAATCAATACTCTGCCTGCCTGCCATTGTGCAAACATGTCTTGTTTCATCTGTGAAAGGCTCTAGCAGACAAACTTTGCCAATTATTTCGTTTTCTGAAGTACATTTCATTAAACCAATGTGCAAAACCACTGACATGTGAGAGCAGCAGCAGGAAACTCATCTGAGAATGTAAAATGTTCCCCTTTTGAGGAGTTTAACTGGGCTGCTCTTTATGCCAAAGATCATTTGCCTGCAATAAAACACATTGACAGCAAACCTTCAGAAAAGTAAAGAAGTTATTTTATAAATCAAGCATTCCTATGTTAGCTTTGGGTACATGTTAGCATCTTACATTCTTCACTCAGGTTTTTTGGACAGGTAACTGCCACAGAATAGCAAGTGAATACATTTCCAGAAATGCACTAACACTTGAAAGGGTGTGAATAAACTCCGTTTTTGATGCTTGAAGGAATACAGCTGTGTGTACTTTACAACAGAACCTCACAATAGTTCCAGGGAAGAGCAAATTGCCAATGTGCTCTCTTAACTTGGGTAATGGAAAACAATTCAGTTCAAAGCCTGACTCTGCTCCCAGCTGAACACATCTGATGTGCACAGCAACATAATGGAAACTATGTCCTTCTAAAATTAGTCTGAACAAGTAGCAAGTGCTGATTAAATAATTCTGAAGCCTCAGTGACAAAGGAATTCAGTCCAGCAGAGTAAGCACTCAACATCCTGACACCCAATGTGTTATGAAAGCAGACTCACCAGTGCTGGCCCCAGTGGCCACTGAGGCAGGTGCAGCTCCACTGGATCCCACAGAAATGGAACTTGCTCAACTCATCTATTTTCTCTCATTGACATTGTTAGGTATTTAAACAAAACGAGATTTTTTTTAAAGCAGGAAACAATGACACATTCCATTCCTCCCTGTTCACTCCAGTGCACACTTCAGGGATCACTCACACCTGATCTCCAGCCTGCAGTTGCTTGGTGGCATTCAGTTGATTGGGAAGGCTGGAAAAATGTGCTAACAACCAGAGATTGCTGCATAACAATCACAACCTCAGGGAAAAAATCAACAGAAATCAAAGAAATGTTTGAGCAAATAATCAGCTACTGATTTAAATGCTGGGAACTCTTTCCTACCTTAAAGAAAACAAATTGTGCATGAGTGCAAAATCTAAAGCTATGTAAAACATAGAGATAGCAGGGAAAAAACAAACAATGTTGAGAAATAAAACAGAAAAAGATAATCCCTTAAGAAAGCAGAGTTGGGTGCATTTAAAGGATGTTACCAAACAAGAAATACTCATCCAGCACAAACTGCTGAACTCAGGGCAGAGTCTGCAGTGAAGACCCTGGGCTGGAGGGAGTCTGAAGAGTCTGTGATTCAGCTGTACTCACCATGTCAGGTGTTTGGCTGCTGAAATAGCAACGAACTTGATTCATCTCAGAACAAACAGCCTTTCACACCACTTCTCCCAGCTCTTTGAGGCAAACCCACAGGAATCATTTGTAGTGGAACAGAAGTTGGAAAATGCATTGGGTTCTCAGCTTAAGCAGCTGGAGAAAAAGGAGCTGACTTTCAGAAATGTCCCTGAATTACACTGAAAGGCCAAGAAGCTGCTTTGAAACAGGAAGCACATTGCCTTGCCCACATTATTGGAACAGAACTTCTGAATATAAAAAAGCATTTAGTAAAAATTTTATTGGAAACTCAGCATGAATCCGTAACCACCAGCATTAAACCATAACAGTTTTACAGTGAATTTGTACAATATGCCATGTAATTCTATACATGCTCCCCCCATCCCCTTTTTATTCAGTCATTATCAAACAAACAATAGTTAGACAGGAATAATAAGCATTCACTTCCAAAAAGAAAACTTTGGCATGTATACAACTGGCTAGTTCAAAGTAAACAGTGGTAGATTCAAGTCAGAAAGAGACCCACTCATTTTGTTTCACAGCATTTTTGATCAGGATGAAGCTTCCCAGCACTACTTTCTAGTTAATACAAAAATGAATTTTTCAGTCCTGAACACCCTCTGACAGGACAAAACCATGTTAAAATGCTCAACTTACAGCTCTAAAAGGTGTCAGCTTCAAAGAAGCTTAGGTAAAAGGGATTTTGCACACATTGGTTTGGTCATGAATAAAACCTTTAAAGGTTTGCTCATGTTCCTGAACTCTGAGCTATTTCATCACTTGGCACCACTGCAACTTCTCCTCTGAACTAGAAACAGCAGTTTGCTCAGCAGTCATGTCCACTGCAGGAGTGCCAGAAAAATCTAAAGTTTGCACTGGGCCCATCTTCTGCCTTCAGTTTCTGTCACTGCCCCTGGCCCCCAACATACCTTCCCAGTCATCTGAAAAAGGAGGGAAAACTATTTGCAAGGCATTTCTTCCTGGCATACAGCAGACAATGCTTTCATTTCAAAAACCAGAAAGCAATGAAAGAACCCCTGAATTATTAATAAGAAAAAAAAACAAGCCTCCTTTGAGAAGAATTACTGGTGATTCTCCAAGTACTTACAAAAAATACAGTATTTATACAACTTCTCCAGAACGATTATAATTAACATATTTTAATGTAATACTAACAAAATAAATCCAGAGATACAAATGGTTGCACTTCAAAGCAGGAATATCCACCCCAGATGTTGATTTTGCTGCAATTTCATTATTGCTGTGGAACAGAGAGTGGTTAAGTCATGTCAACAGGAGCCTCTCTTTCTTATACACATCAGAGTATCTAATTTGGAAATGTTCTCCAGCAAGTCAGAATACATTTACTGTCATTTTTACAGTTCCTGCTAAATGTTTGTGATCCAAAGTTGATCCATGGTGCAACAGGGCACAAATGGCCAACGAGCAGAGGCAGGAAGGGCAGAACAAGTAGAGGAGTTCAAGTCACACTCACTACTTCTTATTCCTGGGCTTCAGCTCTTCTGCTGCATTTCGCAGAAAAATGTAATTTTTCTTCTGTGGATTATAGAATTCATGACCCTAAAGACAAAAATAATCTACATTTAGTCTCTTCAAAGAAAAAAAAATATCAGCATTACCTAAAATATAAGAATATGAATATTCCATTAGTTTGGTTTATTAAGATTTAATCTTAAAGCCTTTAAGGCCAGATATTGGACCACACTGGTGGATTAGGAACAGCTTACTTGAACAAGCAATTACAAGAATGATACATATAAAGTAAAATTTAAGAGACTTTTATCCATTTTTAAAGTATGAAATATTTTTAATTTTAAAGATAACCATATATCTCTAAGTTCTACTTTATAGATGCAGCCTAGGAACTCATAATGATTTCTTTGAAATGTCATTTGAGGCAGAGAAAAAACCAAACCTTTAATGGCCACCCAGCTTCACTTTAGATTTTCTATCTTTTAAATGACATAAGGTCACATTTTTCCCAAGTGAAGCCCAAGTTCTACAGGCAACTGCAGAGTTTTCTGTTCCCCACTGAAGATGCAAATGTCCTGTTTTGCATATCATTTCCATACACATTAGCAAATTAATACCCAAGTATCCAAATCAGGGAGAGTAAACACTAATGAAGCTCCTGAGGTCCAACATGCAAGCTGGAATTACCAACGCCATGGACAAGAAATGGCTCTGGGAAGGAAGGAGGGTTAGCACTTAGCACCAACTGATTTTACTATTTAATGCTGGTTTACAGATCTGAAAGTCTACCCAAGCAGCAGAACTGAAGAACTCATCTGCCCTGGCACCAACAAATATTTTAATGTGGGCAGAAGACTAAATACAATGCAGTGAATTAAAATTTAGCTCTCTGTGGCATGCAGTTGAGTTAATCTTTGAGATTCTGCATTCATTGCACTCAAAACCACAAGAACATTATCCTCCAAGCACCATGAAAATTAGTTACATTCCAAGCTTGCTGCCCTCCCCCCTTAAATTATTAGGAAGTATTGATTTTTCACAGATCATGGTTTGCTGTGGTTCTGCTGCATTTGCATTGTTAAGTGTGGAAGAGAAATAAATAAATAAATAAGCACTATCAAAAGCCTCACTAAGTGGCAGTGAAAATTTAATAGAGAGCATTCAAACACTGGGATAAGTGTTTATAACCACAGTGACAGCTTTTGTGCCTGCACCAGCAGCAGGGATGTGCATTTCACAAGCTCTGTGGGAAGCTGTTGGTGCCACCCTGCCCTGTGGCACTGCCCACGGCACAACCGTGCTGTGGGAGCAACCACAGCAACCTCTGAATCAGGGAATTTACACTTTGCTCATCCACATTTGTCAACCAGCAGCATTTAGCAATCCTGTCCTGCTGGAGCTGAAACACCACAGATTCACAGCTTCAATGTTAAATTTCATCAGGTGGCCAAAATGGCCATTTTAAGTTCTCTTAGAAATCAGCAAGGTTCAACTACAACTTATTAAAAAACCAGTAAAAGCCTCACAAGAAGAAGAGTCTTAGGTGTCAACTGAAAGTATGAACATGAATCGAAATCCTTCTTACCTTTGACCAATCATAGCTGGAAGCATAAGCAAATATGTTGCCATTGTGGTTGAAACAACAAGCAGATATTGGCTGGTCCAGCTGCTCTGAGGTTTTTAGCTTTGTCCGTGCATCTTTATCCCAGAAGCTGAATCTCCCATCAGAGCCCACTGTGGCCAGAGTACCATGCACAGGGTGGAATGCAATCCCATTCACCTGCAGGGCCACACAGAACACCATGAAAACACCACACACACCAACAGGTGATGGGCACACTCACAGGAGGTGGGCTGAAGTCTATGAGAGTAAATACATTAAATTTCAACTAAATACAGCTCTTATTTCCTTAAAATTTCTTTGGAGAAAGAAATCCCCCAAAGCAACCAAAGCAAGCCCACCAAAGCAACAAGAAAACCAGAATATTTTTGGCTTAGTACCTCATAATTCAATGCATAATGCCATTACACAACTATTGTTTCAATATCTGCAAAATCAACAAGTGTCAACTCCACTTGTTGACAAGCAGATTCAATGAAAGGCTGATCTAGTGCTTGTTTAATGAGAGTATAAAAATTTGCCTTTCCTCTTCAAGAGTGACTATGACAGGTCTTTAAATGTGTCTAAGAGCCTTAAGCAAGATAAAAGGTGAAGGAGAACAGTTCAGAGCCAATTTTACATTAGGAGTGTACAGTGTATATATGACACATGTTGGATACTCACAGCATAGATGTCCTGAGGTGCTGACGTGTTTGTTCCATTGGAGCGATGGCATTTAAAAGTGAAATTATCTTTTGCACTGGAAAGGAAATTGAAAAGTTAAAAATATTTTTTAAAAAAGCTTTTTATTTTCATCCCTGTGACCTGAGCAATAGAGAGGGGATGTTTTATTGAATACTTACGGGTTTGGGGGGTTGATATAATGAATAGCTACTCTGCCTTCAATGCTTCCAAGGGCAAATCCAGTTGGTTTGTTCACTTTGTCTTTGAAAATAGCAACACAGCGATGCTGAATTGGAGAAAGATACAAAGGAGTTTCAGACAGAGACATCTTTTTCACAGCAACACAAAACTTCAAAGTCATCAATGCAAGGTAAGGCAAAACCACTAGCAAGGTCAAGAGATAGATCAAATTCTGTTGAGAATTTGAGCAACAGTTTAAATTTCTAAATCCTTGTAAAGATCAGCAACAGATCACTGGCAATCCAGGTCACTGCCATGCTAAGATAACTTGGTTTTGAAACATTGCCTGTTTTTACAAGAAATGTCAAGCCCACAATGTCAATGATCTGTATAAATACAAATATTATTATTTACCTGGTGTTTCAGAGGAGACTCTATTCTTCTAAATTCAGAAGGTTGGTTCTCTAACTGATAAACTATCAACCCCCTTTCTGCAGTGGCCACAGCTGCCATAGGATGAACCTGGATAAGGTTGTAAAACAGGTTGGAAGAGAGACACTTGTGTTAATTGCATGGCAGAGCACCCTGAAGAACTTAAAGGAATGAGAGGGAGGGAAACAGGAAGCAGATAAAGAAGAAAGTTAATTTATTCACATCTCTTCAAACACAACCAGTCAGTTTTTCCCTGCCACTGAGAAATTTAACACAACAGAAGTCTTCTAATTCTGTGCTGATTGTTCCAGTGTGAAGTGCAATAGTGGTTTACAAACTTGGCCAGAACTAAGGGTGGGTCAGTCCTCAATGCTGATTTTTGTGATGTTAAAAGGACACCAAGGGTGTTTTGTATGATGAAAATCCCAATTTTTCAGGGCCTGATCAAGAAGATCAGATTATGTTCCAGCACTACAATCACACAGACATCAAACACTAATAATATCCAAATCCTGTCCTACAGAAGCCCCCAAAACTTCTTCCTCCTCCCAGTTCTCCAGCTGGCACCAGTTTGCCACGTCTCCTGACTTACCACATCTGCACAGTAACACCTTTCAGGGAGCTGCAGAGTCATCATGGGGGTTGGTGAGCGGGTATCCCAGAACTGATGGGACAGAGAAACAAACAAACAAACTCACACCTGGAGCTCAGGACACATTCTCCTGTAGTGATTTTAAGTGTAACTGTTTCATTCTTGTTACAGTCACAATAGTGCAACTCCCTCTGAAGGGAACCTATTCCATTAATTATTAGAGCTTAATAAAATATTCTCACTGCATGTAAATATTTTTACACACAAATTACTAGCACACTTTGTCCATTTATTCAGGTAAAACTCATACCTTCAAAGTTTTATCCCAGCTTCCTGTCATCACACAGCTGTAATTTGGGGCTTTAATCCAATGGATGGTCTTCACTGGAGCATCATGCTGAGGAAAGAAAGGACAGACAGACATGCAGGAAGCAATCATTAAAGAGAACAACTCTGCTTAAATTATGACTGGTAACTCATTTTAGTCACCACAATTACATATTCTACAAACAGACATTAACTTCTCATTTGAGAATGTAAATTGGAATGCTGTTGTTGTTGCAGTAAAAAGCTGGTATTTATGAAGTCAATTGAATGACTTCTTAAATTGTTTTTTCCCTTCTAATGCATCAGGGTGACTTAGTGAGATCACTGCAGCAGTGGAAAGAGCTCCCTTAAGTAAAACACAGGAAACAGATGCACAGGGTTTTTAAATCACTTTGATCACCTGTTCAGGTGCACCTCACTATGACAAAAATATAAAAATTAGAAAGTTTTTAATAAAAATAGAAACAGGAAAAAAATATTTAGTACTTTGGGCTTTACTTACTTGTGCAATCTGAATTGCTTGATTACTGTTGAGATCCCACATTTTGGCAGTTTTATCACAAGAAGCAGTAAATACTTTACTCCCATCCTAAAAAATAAGAATAAAACCAAGAGATTAGGGAACAGGAAAACTGTTATTCTCTTGTTAAAACTTGTTATTCCAGTGTTATTCTCTTCTAGAAACAGTGTAACATCAATGTAACATGTAGAGGGATTGCAAGACAAAGAAGAAACATAAATTCAAATTTATTTATTCCTACGTCATAGAAGAACAAACAGTGCTATTTTTATCTAGCTTTTAACACACTCCTAACTTTAAAACTCACTTTTAGCCTTGTTACACCCATCCCACTAGGACACACTGAGCACACATTTACAGCAATTTCAGTCTGTGCAACAACCATGGGCTGCAGCTACCTGGGGCACTCATCTGCCTGCAAACCACACACCAATTGATGTGGAATTCTGGTTAAAAATGTGCATTTGTTTTTAAAAAGCAACTTACATCACTCCAACAGGCATCGAGTACAGGCCCTGTGTGCATCTGCTGAGCCTTTGGAATTGTCTGTCCGTTATCCTGAACCTCCCAGCAGCGAACCTGCAACAGGAGAAGCAAATGCAGATAAACCACATTAACAGGAGCTTGAAGAGACTTGTCCTGGACACTCAAGCCCTAGTTTATCAAAAAAAAGCATGGTTACAAATAACAAAGTCTGGGTTTCTCAGAGCTAGTGAAACCTTGGTTTTTTTGCTTAATTTCTTCTCAGCTGTAAACCAAAACTCAGCCCCACAATTTCAACTCCACCTCAAGAGTGCCTTGAAAACCTGTAACCCCTCACCACACTGTCTTGGAGAACCCTGAACCCTCAGCTGGGCAGAACATAACAGTAAGAAAACATGCCCACATTTGTCTTCCCTCCCTGCCTGAGCTAGCTGGAATTTCATCCTTCAAACAAACAAAAAAAAACTTGCTATGATAACTCAATTAATAACTTAATTACTTTGGGTTTATGATGATTTATCAGCTATGTTAAACTTAGTGCCTTGACATCAGACATAAATTTTGCAGTACTTCAACAAGTTATGTTTTCAGGTGCCCTGCACAAGCTTTTGGAATCCCATTTTGCAGTTTAGGCACTTTATTCAATCTGCATGCCTAACTGAGAATACTTACATCATTCGCCCATGATCCTGCAATGAGGAAATTACCCGGCAGCGTTGGTGGACTAAACGCTAAACAAGATATGCTGTCATCAGGTGGAGATGTCACTTCAATATCCTACGAAGGACAGGAGAAAGAACAACTTCTGAAAACTGTGAACCGAGCCCTTATTACTGCTACAGAACGAGTGAGTAGGTCCTGCTGTGACAAAGTAACACACGCAGCAGCACAGGGGGCTGGCACACGCACCTTCATGGGGTTGTGGTTATCGGCTGTGGTGCTGCCGAACATGCTGGTACCGCCGGTACCGAACCCCGACGTGGATCCGAACAGACTCATCCTTGCCCTGCGAACGAGAGAAAGGGTGAGCCCCGCAAGGCCCTCCAGCGTGCCCGGGGCGTCTCAGCGCAGCCGGCACTCCCCTGGGAGGCACCCAGGGATATACAAATATATCAAACTAAATACAGTAAAATACAATAAATAAATAACAAGACACTTCTCGTTGCTGTAGGATCCCCACACCTCCCACCTGCCCTCTCGGGCCGCGCCCTGGCAGAGCCAACCGCGCCGTGCCCCTCGCTGCACCCGGGGAGCCCAGAGCCGAGCGCGGCCGGGGTGCAGCCGCTCTGGCGCACACCCCAGCGGGGCTCTCCGCCCACCCCCCAGGCCGCCGCTCCGCGGGGCTCCCTCCGCCCGTCCGGCGGCACCCGGAACGCCCCCCGGCCCGGGGCTCCCCTCACGCACCGCTGCGGGCCCGCTCCGGGCCGGACCTGCGACGCGAGCGGCGGCGAGCGCGGGACGGGCCGCGCCTCCTGCGCAGGCGCCGAGGGGCGGGGCCGCGGCTGCGCCCTGAGCGGGCGGGGCGGGGCAGAGCCTGGGGCGGGGCCGGCCGGATCTTTAATTAAATTTTAATACTGATGCGACATTAGAAAGTCCCAACTAAATAAATGTAAATAAATCTGAAAATATCGTCTGCAAGATCCACGGTGATGGCTGTGCAGATCAATGTTGGAGGCATTTTCTATGCCGTCAGTCTGACTCCCTCACATGAAAATTAATGTACACTTTAATTACCACAGTTTTCTGCTTCTCTTTACTGTTTTACAGACAACAAAATAAATAAAATGAACAATGGATTCTGTTATGATGTGCATTATTAACAGGATTGTTTATTAAATTCTTAATCAGTAACATCCACTTTCTTATTTGTTCATTGAAAACAAATAGTAATATGATTGCTGGAAGTTTTACAGCTGCTTGAGATATGCAGTAATCAGGAATTATTTCTGGCTTTTAATAATTTACAGCAAACACAAAACCCCACAATGCAGTACCTAAAATAATTTCCAAAAAAGAGGCACAATAGTAAATTCTTAAGGAAGTCTTTCACTCCCTTCAAATACAAAAAGCTTGGTGCAACATCATGCAGTGCTTTAAGACCAAAGGCAAACCAATTCCTGGATACGTTTTTGAACTTCACATTTTTCTGGCCAGAAAGAACATATTTCATTATCTTTTCTATGTGTACTATTGCCCATGGCACTGTTTCACAGCAGAAACCACAGAATGGTAGTAGCAGTAGTCTGCAAAAATCATAATTACTCTTATAGTTTGAACAAAGAAAAAGAAGATTATACTCTAAGTACAGAGATAAAGAAACTAAATAAGAAACTGACAGATACTCCTTTGTCTCTGCACTTTTTTTTTTTCCCTTAAGTGCAGTCAAATTCAGTCAATATATAGAAAAACATTTCATTTGCAGAGCAGCATTCACAGCCATCCACCAAACTGCAGTTTGTTTGGTAAATAGACTCTGGACAGGTAATCTGCTGAGACAGTAGTTAAAACTTGAATTTCAGCCTTCAGTTTAGATGCTGCCATAATTTCCAGCTAAAAGGGGGAAAAAAGGAGGAAAAATTAATGTGTGTAGGAAGTTAAGTAAGAAAATTCCATCCACTCATTGTATGTGCATGTAGAGCTGGAAAGTTGTTCAGAGAGACATCCCAGGCTTTTCTCAGTCTTGCCTTCTTTTAGGGCTACAAAACCTGGCTGGCTCTGCTCCCCTAAGAGCTTGTCAGATATGGAATCTGTCCTGTGGGGAGTATGAAATAGAAAATAGTGGGTTTATACAAACCTCTTTTTTCCACAGTGGCTGACAAGCAATGTAAGGTCTCTTCTGAATACTTGCTAATTTATTTTCATCTTGCTTTGTAAAGGGAATCAAGGCATCTTTGCGTATGTTTAATCTGCAAAGAAAATAAAATTCTTACATTTTCTCACACACTTAAAGATATATTTGTCCATCTTACTTCCTTATATTAAGCCAAAATAATGCATGGAAAGAGTAATGGATTTAAATGGATTTTTGTGTAGTAAAACTGCATTTGCTGGGTGTGAAGCAGAAGGATACTTCTGTTTCTCCTGAGGAAATAACTCACCTCTCGAGGTCAGATGGAAGGAGACCAAGCCACTTGATAGAGGGAACGGTGAGATGATGGGCCTCAAAGGACATGGACTAAAATAAGAAAGGTCACTGTAACATTCAGTGATCTGTAGTTTAACTTGGGGTGTTCTTTCTCCATTTCTTTGCTGAACAGTTCCCCCATCCTGCCCTCTGCCTTCGCCTCTGCCTGCCTTCCATGCAGTGTGCCCATACCTTGTCTGTAGCCATGTAACAGGATAATATTTCCTTGTTCCTCTTTATTTCTTCCATTAATGTTCCACACTAACACAAGTATCCCTAAGCAGATTCTCAGGCCAGAATAAAATCTTTAGCAATATAACATTATTTTGTGCAAATCACCCATCTCACAATTAGGTTCTCCTGCTCCCAAGGTCCCTCCAGCCTTCGTTCCTCTTCTAAGGCAGAAACAAATTGTGAAACCTTTTCTATTGGGACTGTCTGAAAACTGCCTGTGCAGCAGAGAAAAACTGTGAAATATGGTTAAATCAAACACCTGGCATTTCTATGCACTTTCTTTTGTTGCAGGAAGAAGCTGTTTCTGCAGACACAAGGTCTAAAAATCACCTCTTTGTGCTGAATCAAACTGCTAAAAGGCAGCACCCATTCTGACAAAGGCTGTAGCATTTCATGCATTCCAGCTTCCAGGCTGGGCTATAAAACAAGGTATTTGAAAGGGAAAAATATACTCACCACAGATCCATATTTGTAGACACACATTATTTCTACACCTGGGTTGCAGAATAGCAAAAGTCAAGTGTCTGTCTGTCTGCACAGTGGGCATGCTTAAAGAGACTGTTTAAAAATCAGTTTCATGGCACAACAGTTATGGCTTAGTGATTAGTGATTTACTTATATTTTTAGATTATGTCAAAACAATCAGATTCTCAGCATGTCACCTTCATGTAGTTAAATGTTTCACACTATCTGTGTGCAGTCAATTCAAACCTAAGGACAATCAGCTATTTTATACATTGTCCAACATCTCTTATTAAACATGTATTTCTTTATCCTGTGTAATTCATATTTCTTAATACTATTTCTTTGAGCAGCTGCCTCTCACTTTGGAGTAATCTCCCTAATTTCAGGTGGGATCAATGTAGATACATCACCTTCTGATTGTGTGGGATTTCTGAGCTCTCAGAACCTTCCCATAAGAGTGAGAAAGGCCATTCTAAACAAATTTTGCTTTCCTTTTATGCCTGTGAGCCTCTGCAGATTTACCATGTGGATCTGCATCCATAAGGGTGAAAACAGGAATTTGAAAAGAATCCCACAGCTTCCTGACCAAAAGTCGTGTATTAAGATCTGGTATGCCTCTTCCCTAAAGAAATAAAAGAAAAGCAGATGGTTTGATATTAACTGAAACAACATCTGGCTACATGTGTGTTTATATTTGCCATTAAAAGCAAGCAAACAAACAAAATGCTGGCAGAACCATTTCTCCAGCAGCTGTTTTGCAGGGAAAGTTCAATGCTCCTATTTTGGCTTTGTGCAGAGGGAGGGCCAGGCTGGGAGCAGCTGGGCAGGTGTTCTGGATTATGGGCACTGCAGGAGCATCAGACATTCCTCTGTTCAAGGAGTTGATTTGTGAGGTCTGGGAGTTCATACATAGATGTACCCTGGTGTCTGCATAAGCTGGGGTAAGAAGGTCACTTTTTTATCTTAAAAAATATTTATTTATTTATGGCACTAATGGAACAATAGGAAATAAGTTCTTGCTATGACTGACTGAAGCTGGACCATTTGTGGCATAGCATAGTAGAAGTGCTTATCTCTCTTAGGAATGACAAAATGTTTTTTCCTCATTGTATGCATATTTCATTTACACATTCCTGTTAATTCCCCTGGCTCCAGAGCTCTTTCAGTACAGTCCAAAATCAACCAATTCTGTTTCGTTTGGGTTTGCAAAACCTCAGGTCCTGAAGGACAAAAGGTCCCTCAGCAGCTGAGCCTTTCTGAGACTGAGCAGCAGCTTTGCAGCAGCACAGGAAGCTGATAAGCTACCAAGCTCTGAGGACATGTTTGGAGGAAATAAGCCTTTAGAGCATGTATTTCATATTTCTATGAGGATAATTAAATTTTAACAATTATTGTTAAATATGTTTCATATTAATTTCATTATGGCTTTTTGCCCAGGTTTGAGCAGCTCTACAATGCTAAAGTATTCCTTAAATGAGGGGCAGCTGGAGGATATGAAACACAAGGTGCATACCGTGATCATGATACATGGGGACACTTTACTGAAGAAGTCATCATCCAGGAGTCTCTGGAAAGTTGCATCTTTTTCTACAATTAATATAAATTTGGCATGTGAGGTTAAATCTTTTGTGTTAAGGCCAGCTGTGTGTAAAATGATCCATCACACCAATCAATTAAAGCTAACTGCTCTAAAATACCTGTTCTGGGGCCAAGAGCAGTGATCATGACTCAATTTAAGAGCCAACAAGGAAAGCAAAAATTACCAGAACGTTGTTTAACTTGGAATATTTCTTGTTTTTACTTTCTTTTTTTCTGTCTATGATTAGAGTTCTTGCTCAAAGGATACTTTTAATTCCTTGAACATTAGATGGCACAGTGACTGCCTAAAACAACAAAAATGAGATTAATCATTTTAAATTGAAAAAAGGGTATATTTTAAAATAACAACGTTAGGTAATGAAGGACACAATTTCATCCTGAAACCACCATTCCTCCTCTATAAGCAAGATCAGTTCTGACATTTTCACCTCTTGACAAGTGTGTTCAACCATTCGTGTGCACTATTGTGTAGTGGTCTAGGAGTCCCCCTGTCACAACAAGATGCTTTTCAAAAGTATTTGTGCCACTGTTGCAGAAAATTGTTCATCCTATGGGCATGATGGAGATAGTAACACCTTGATTAATGTTTTATCTGTCTTAGCCAGAAACAAAGTCTGCTTGGTGTGAAGATTGCAAATTTAATACAGACTTAAAACATTTAAACAATCTTTTTGTAAGACCATTAAATTAATACTTTTGCTGGCCTCTAACCTGATATTATGAGTATTTTGGAGCAACACCTTGAAGATATGGTGATGTTTACTTTACATCTTCAGTTAGGATTGGCTGAATCTGGCAAGCATATGGATGGGAAAACAGGAACTGGAGGAAGAACTTGGTCAAAAGAGAATGTATATATGGAAGTGTGTGGTCTGTTTTAACTCCTGACTGTAAATCACCCCAGTGCCAGAGTGGAGCAACTCAGCAAATAAAAATATGGAGAACAGTAACAGGGGATTTAGTGCTTACAAACAAAGTGTAATGGGCAGCTAAGGTTACCCTTCAATTTTGAAATGACCAACTAAGGCTTACAATGAACACATTTTTCAGAAAATTGTGACATTAGTCAGCAAGTCTGAGTTTTATTTCTGTTTTCATTCTCTGCACCGCTGTAGAAAATCTTTCAGGACTAGGCCAGTTGAATCTCCTCCCCCTAAAGCAATTTTGACTTGTTTTCTCTCTCTGCCAGAATTCAATCTGCTGTGACAGATATGCTGTATATTCAGAGTGCCCAGCATTCTTTCCTTCAAGAGCACTCATTTGACAGAACACTGTAACATAAAGCCTTAGATATGAAATATTATATCATGTAATACACCTTCCTCTGCAAGGATCTCATGGCAGAAGGTAGTGCTAAAAACCATATCCAAAGATTTATTCCTGGTGGGTCTAGCTCAGAATTAGAATACAGAGTCTGAACTTCAGAATTACAATACAGTTCAGCAATATTTTAATCTATTTTATTCACTCAGGTTGTAATGCCTCAATTTGTCCCAAGCAGAGGTTTGTGTAATAAATGTACACTGTGACCTGAGCTACAAGGAGTGCAGGTTATCATGCACAGGCAGATGCTATGGATTGTGTTTGTGGTTTATAATACATACTGTTGCACTGCAGGTACAATTCACTTTTGTACCATCTTCCTCAGTGTAACTTAAATTACCAGCAACAAAACCTTTAGTTGTAGACAGCTGGGAAAAATAAAAGTTGTACAGAGTAAATGGGAAGTCACTATATTGCACAGACAAAGCAAGAAATCTGAAAAGAATTCCCACTGGTACTAAGCAGTGGTTCACAGCCTTCAGCCTTTTAAACACCAAGCAATGTTCTGTCCTCATGGACATAAGGAATTACAAAAAAATATTTTAGGTATGAAGGAACCCTTGTAAGATACGAGATATGGGTTAATTTGCAGGTAGTTACATTTCTGATGTCCTTTAAATTTTCATTTAACCCCCAAATTATCAATTCATGTGAGTAGAAACTTGTAAACAGGTGCCTTGCACTCTGAATTTTAAGCACTTCTTTATATGATAACAAGAGCCCCTGTGATTTTCGCTGGCAGTTTGTCCCAAACCCGTTGGAAAAAGCAAACTCTGAATTTTCTGTGAAGAAAAAAACCTTTTGAATGCCACAATAAACCATGACTAGGTTTCATTAGCACCGATGAGACTTTGAATTATTTAATTCTAGCTGACAACTTTTTGTGCTATTTCCCCTTGTAGTTTAATCAGTTTAATAAATATTTGGAAATAATGACAGAAATATTGACAAGAAGCTGCTTACCACATGCAGACTTCTCCGGGGTATCTTCAGCATGCAAGAAATGTCATTGATTATATGGTCCACAACACTTTGGCTACCAAACAGGAGAGTATCAGAATAATATATATCTCTAGCAAGACAAAATATTGTATTTGTAATTATAATACTGAAACAGCTGCAGGCCCATGAGAATTTGATAAAGAACAAACCTAAAGCATTCTATGTGCAAGAATCCTGCAGGTTTGTATCCTGCAGGTTGATTTTCACAAAAAAATACTTAAAGCACAGCTTTATTGGAAATTGTAGAAATTTACTCCATTACCTTTTAGTTGCATAAGTGTTGCTCTGTACCATCTTATAGATCATTGATAATATTTTGAGCGTCAGAGCTGGAAAAAAAAAAACATTTTACAAAGTATTCTGTCCATTTTCAGAAATGTGTATACAATAATTAGTCTTTATATTTGTGTCCCATAAATAAAAGTTTGACACATACTGTGAAAATACAGAGAGATTGTACTATTCAATAGACTCATTAATTTCTAGCATAATGAGAAAAAATATGAGGGGGTTAAGTGAGGGAATGTATGCACTAATGTCCAGGCCAAGAAATGAAATTACTGAGTTAGAAAGAGAAATGAGCTTATTGTCTGTATTCCAAGGTTCCTTTCTGGCCAGTTTTTTGAAGAAGGGTGATGTTTTTACATTAAGACTTATTGAAAATGCCTTTAGTTGATATCCATTAATGGAAGGGAGAAACTCTAGGAATATTCTATTAAGTTCACTGTCACTCACTATAATTTAATAGAGAAAAAAAGAGAAAAGCTGAAAGGCTGACCATAGTATCAGCTTATATCAGCCATACATTTCCAATTTGTAGTGTATAATATTTTAATTTTTTGATGTTCTTTAAGAACTTGGGAACTAAGAAAAAAAGAAAAAGAAAAACCCAAGAACTCCACTTAGGACTTTTTTTTAACTTACCAAATCTTCTTGCTGATTGAGGGCAGTCACTTCTTATTTGTTTTGTAGTACAACCTGGTATCATCTGTAGACCTACAGAATCTTTAAATCTGACATAATGCAAACAAACACAATAAACTGCAAACTCCCTGAGTACAGGTGAATTGTCTGCAAGGTAACTCAGACCCAGAAACCCCTTTCCTATGATCAAGTGCTATTTTCAGAGTCAGCACAGAAACCATCAGCTTGGGTGGGCTTGGGGTGGCCAAAGGAAAAAGGCAGCAAAGACTTTCTCAGGAAGATGCTTCAATACCGAATTAAAGTATAAAGTATATAAGTTTCCAGACAAAATTATAAGAAAAGGATTTGATACATGTTTAGAACTGTTAATGTATCAACATCAGTAATTACTTAGTATGAAAACAGAAGAAATCAGAAGAAAAAAATCTGAATCATTATGACAATAAAAATCATCTGACACAAGTGACTTCCTCAGGTAGACTATATGAAAAACTGTTACTATTTCAAAATAGAATAATATTATCTAAATTATGCCCTTAAATTATTATCAGGATAACTTAATTGTATTCTAAGTGTTGGAAACAAAAAGGGAGTGTATCCTGCTCTAAACAGTTGTTTAACCTAAATGAGCTGCAGTATTTCATGTTTCACCACTCCACATCTGAAGGTGCACATTTCACCAAAAGACTCAGTTATTTTCTTAAGGACACTTCATTATTTTACTCTAAAGTAATTTAGTGCCTTATGATCCTGCCTTTAAAGCATTCTATTTCATTTCGGAGTTTTGCAGGTACATTTAAAAGTGCTGGTTTAATGGCTCTAATTTGATCCCAAACCACATCGTGTTCCCACATTGGTTTGTGCGAGGTTTTGCTCCGCGCGTCCTTTGGGTGGCGGAGCGCGCCCGCTGCACAAACCCACAGGGACAGCCCGCGCAGCATCTGCCCGACGGCTTTAAAGTGACTTTATTGCCTTTGTGTTGCAACATTTTAAAGTTATTTGTGCTTTTCGCTCGCCTGCTCCCGACATTGGAACTGAAAGGAGAAAAACTGTAATCAAGACTTCCCTGAATTACTCTCAGGTTAAACCTGGATCATTCCCGTTCGTCCAGCAGGGCAGTTTCTGTAAGGCATATCTGAGATTACACTTCTCCACCAGAAATAATGGTTCTGCTCTTTTGGATGTGATTGATGACTCTTATTTTTAACATACTGTGATCTTAACTCTTTTTAATTTGAACATTTTCCCCCATATGTGTTCAGATGGTAACTAACAGCTCACATTTGTTTTTCTAGCATGGAATGCCATTTCCCCAAAGACTGCCAAAAATTGCAAAACTTTGTGAGAGTATTTTAATTTTACAGACATCTGAGTGAAACATTTTTGTCAAACTATCAAGACACAAACCATTAAATTCCCTGGAACCTACAAGCTTTTCAGTTAACTGATTACCTTCAGGCCCCTCAGGTTTTTTGATTGGCAGAAGTTTATTGTTCTCATTAAATGAGTTTTCCACCAGAGTGTTACCCTGGAAAGTTTGCTGTGCTTCCTCAACCTTCAGTGTTTGTAATGTGTCCATTTACAAGCACCTCTGCAATCTTATCAATCTGAATATCCTTTAACCCACTGATGTCCAAAGCTCTTACAAGGCCAGAGACAGATTTGTGTTTTCCTTTACTATTTTGCTAATGTATTGTAGAAATCAGCTAATCTCTCAGGTTTGATTTTCAGTTTAAATTAACTCCTTGGGAAAATATTGTTGCACAAACAACTTCTACAAATCACAGAATGTGCTACAAAGGAGAACAGGTTTCTTTTTCTCTGATCCTCTCTAGGTCAGCTGGCAGAAGATCTGAAATTTAGATAATGTACTGCAAGCTTGGTTTGCTTTATTTTGCTGGTAATGAACTCAGAACAACAACACACAGGTAAGAAACACAGCAGGGAGAGCTGAGATGCATCTCTGAGGAATAAATGGATAAGTTTATCACTATAATTTTAAGAAATATGATACACCATGAGGAAAAGCAGAGGAAAAGAAAGTAGGAAGCACTCAAAGGGTTTGAAGAACAGAATTGCCAATAATTTCTTCCAGCCTAAACCAGGTTTTTTCACTCTAACACAACCTATCATTTCTGGCTTCTAGTGCTTCCAGAAAAGGATTGTTTATAGGACCTCCCTTTCCTTTCCAACCCCTATTACAGCAGTTTTACATTTCCCTTTGTGCTGTGGTCTGCTATTACTTAATACATGATGATGCCTGTTCAGAGTGGTTACTAAGCATTTCTTTTTATTTGTCCATTACTTTTAAAAATTATTTCTGGATTCTAATGCTTATATAATACTTATGTATGGTTAACTTTTCTGGAAGTTCCATAATCAAATTCATATTCATGGCATTTGTATTAATAGAAGGCAGGACTTTGAAATATTTCCTACTTACTCTATGTTCCTCCAGTCTGCTCTGTTGGCCACTGTGAGAACAGGTGCTTTTTTCTGGGCCAGGCTTTGAACTACACCTTGGATAACATTTTCTATTGCTTCAAGAACCTCAGAACTGAAACAAAGAGAATTAACAACACAGATCATATGATAAAATCTAGTTCTACTTTGAGTTTTATCAACTATCTCCACTCTTACAAAAATCATGGGAGCCAAAAGTGCTTACAGCATACTTTGTGTTCAAAAATGTGGAGGAACACTTTAATTTTTTTATTTTGTTTTGCTCAGTTTCCCTGATACCTTTGCCTTTCCATTGCAAATACATGAATAGAGGACACAATTTAAAGTATATTTCTGTTCAATCCTGTAACCATCACATTTTTCACCAGCTGAACTTCTAGACCAACTGGCTGGTTTGTGACTAATGATTAATGTTTTACTATAAATGAGGTAATATTGGCTTTGGCCATGATTTTGGCAAAGTTGTTTTTAAATGCTATAAATTTAAAAAGTGTTCAGGACTACAAATACTTCCTGTTGTAGCATTGCACATTAACCTTTTGATCTGCTGCCCTGAACTAACTGCTAAGGCTTTTAATTACATGAAGGCTCAGTCTCAACAGACACACCATGGAAAGAATCAAATCTGTATCTTTCACCTAAAAAGACAAAGCAGCCTTGCAGCAGATCCCTTACAGTCAAACTCCAGGCTGGGTTGAGTGTTATGACAGATGCTTTTTATTTTTATAAGCAATCTGACTCCAGTGTTTCAGCTGTCCTTAAAATTACAAGTGTACTCTGCATTATCCTGAGTCTAGGTAGGAATTAAAGAATTCATGGAACTTATTTTAGCTCAAAGTTTTATCAGCAAAGTCCAATTCTGTCATTAAATAATGTACAGAGAAAAGATGAGTCAATACCAGCGATGCCACACAAAATGAATTATCTCAAATCAGCAAGAATGATTTTTTAAATTAAGCAGAATCTTCTTAAACAATAATGAGCTGTCTTTAAAGCTCACTTCTATCAGCTGAATATGTTTCTTCCATTTTATAGCTCAGCTCCCACACTCTCTCCACATTGCTGAAACTAGATTATAATTTTTAGAGCAATTTAAAATTTCAGAAGAACAAAAATTAGTGTTGAAGACAAAAAAATCTGTATAGGCAGATGGATGAAAGAACAGATAGGTTGGAATTCTAAATCATGTCATTACTTTGATACTCCTAAATATTTTATTTATTAATTTTATTCTGTCCATTGTAACTATCTTAATATTCCAGATGTATTTCAGAATTGCTGCAGAATTTGCAAGCCCAGGTTTGTGTTCCAATCCCACGTTCCCCTTTTGCTAGCCAACAGAAATGGGAAAAGTAACATCTAAAATGCAAAATAGGAGGAAAAGGACAGGAAGTCTCCATGTACCCCCTGCTGATATTCTGCCTCTTTTTGCAGAGATTATCTGAATTTTAATAAGCAAACATATGATACTGGCCAAGTATGCCTACTTAAAATTCACTGTGGTTTAGTTAACAATGACATCTGAGCAGAGAAAGGGAAGGTGCTGAGAGAGAAGGAGAACAGATCTTTGACATAAATGGCACAAAATATTAACATTATAGCACCTTTAGCAAGCTAACAGGATACACCAAAGAAACAGTTACAAATTAAAATCTGCAGTGTAACTCAGACCGGTATATTGCCAAAGTCATGAGCCAGAGACCAAGAAATCTCCAAATAATAATGTTAATAATATCCTTTTCTTTTTAAAATACCTTCATGATAATCCCAGACTGGTCTAGCTGCTGAGGCTGATGTACTGTGTGCAGAAAGGCTCTTTAAAAATTGACAAGGGTTTTTTGTTGGTGTAATTCAGTAAGCTCATTTTGTCACAGTTTTCTGTTTTTCTGTAGCCACAAACTTTTTGGAAAGGTCTGAAGGAATGAAGATGCTGTTTGCAATCCAAGACCCCATTTGTTTTTGTATTGGATTATGCCTTTGCTTCAGCATGAGCCTGTTTGGTGCAATAGTGTCCTACCTACTTAAACATTATCAAAGAGAGTGGAGGTGCTATTTTTTACATTTTTTACCTGGGGACGTGGCTCTCCTGAGCAGCCAGACTTGTTTCCCTGAAGCTGGCCTTGCTCCCAGCTGGAGTTTCAGTGGGACACAGACCGTGCTCCTCCATGAAGGCTGCTGCAGGTCAGTCCAGCTTCTCTGGATAGGGAAGAAGCCCTGTTAAAAAAGAGACAAAAAGAGGTTACCACAGAAATTGCAAATGGCTCTTCTGCTTGCTGGATGTAAAGCACATAACCTGAGCTCAAACCACAGGGTCACAGAGGAAAGGCAGAAATTTGCTGTAGAAACAAAAGTCAAGGTTTTCCCACTGCTCCAGACTGACCAGCTTAGGGCTCCTCCCTCCCTTTATAAAGAGTAGGAGCTGGCACACCCCATCCTGGCCATCTGAGGGCTTTTTACACCCGCCATGTTTGACTGAGTGCTTTTCCTGACCATCCTGGCCAACTTGGAGCTTCTTCCACCCTTCCACACCAAGCAAGCTCTTTTCCTGCTCTTCCTGACCAACCAAGGGATTCTCCCACTCTTCTCAATTGACCAAGGACTTTTTCCTGCCATTCCAGAATGACCAAGGGTCGTTTCTGGCCTTGCTGACCAGCTGAGGCTTTTCCCGCCCTTCCTGACCAGCTGAGGGCTTTTCCGATCCTGACTGACCAACAGAGAGATTTTCCCATCCTGAATGACCAACTGAGAGATTTTCCCATCCTGAATGACCAACTGAGAGATTTTCCCACTCTCCTTAACCTACCAGTGGTTTTTCCCACCCTTCCTGACCTGCCAAGGCCTTTTCCCTGCTCTCCTGGCTGCTCAAGGGCCGCTCTGGCTGCTTTGGACACCTGAGGGCTTTTCCCGCCCTTTTCTGACTGACAGGTGCTGGCCCCACCCACCCTGCAGGCCATGGCCGCTGCTGGACGCTGGCCCTCAGGCCTGGCCATGGAGCTCATGTCTGACCACAAACTCCACAGCATCCCAATTTCTGGAATAAACCCAACCAAGCTGGCTTGGAAGTGGCCAAACAGCTGATCCTGATCAGTACCTTCCTCATCCAGCCATTTTCCTCTTCCCGTAATCTCAAATGTCTCTTCCTGGCTGGCGGGAAGCTGAGGGAGATGGAACTCCAGTGCAGCTCGAGCTGTTGAAAAATCCACGTCCTTCCCCAAAGTGGAATTCAAACTTCTACTGAAGCTGAATTAAAGATTTAGTGCTACTTTTTATCGTTTGCCTTCAGCATTCCGAAGGTTTACGACAGTCTTGCGATATGTTGTCAAATCTTTCTCAATGCGCTGTTAAAGTCTTGTGTTCTGAACAAACAATAAATCCCAATTCTAAGAGTCGTGAATCACTGGCTTCCAGAGAAGCTGAAATTTAAGAAAAGAATGCTAAATTTTGTAAGGGTTATGGCCGAACTGGGATTGTTGTTATTCATGTGGTGTCTCCAGCCAGAGGGCAGCGCTGCACGATGGGTGACACAGGCAGACATAGATGGTGAATTTGGGAAGAAACCCCAAATATTATGAGTATTTTGGTGCATTTTGCCTTTAGATGTTCAGCTTTTCCGACAAAAAATCCTGTCTGTCACTTCAGAATGTTTAAATTGGTGATTGCAAAGAGAAAATGCAGCACTCCTGGGAATCCTGGTGAGGGCCAGGGGAGCAGCCCCTGATAGTCCTTGGCACTCCCTGGTTCTGCAGTGCTTTTGTGTGCAGAGATCAGGGCTCCTGCTCCATCAACTCCGTGGCAAAAAACCCCAAATAACACAAACTTTAACTGCTCTCACCTTTGCAGTTATCATGTGCCAAGTTGTATTTTCAACTCATAACTATGTCATCATAATTGATTCCTCATTAGATGTCTCTCTGAGAGTGTTAGAAGTTACTTAGGAGATAAATATCACAAGGCTTGTCCTTTCTAGGGAAAAAATTTCAAAGCTCGCTGTTGATAACATCATGTTTAGTTCTCAGCAGTCAGCACTATTGGAAGCTGTGCTCAATCCAGCTCACAGCCAACAGCATTTCAAACGTGGTGATGCTTGGACTTGTTAGCAAGTTAGATGATGTAGTTTTTAAGTTGCTGCTCCATTAGCTACTGCCACTGAACCTTTCTTCTTTGGTGCTCGTATGAGTGAGCAATCCAAGTCCAGCCTGGGTAGGTAATTAAAAAATTCATGCATTGATTTATTCAAGGAAAACCTCAGGCTATGATGATATGAGCACAAGGTGCTTCAATTAACAGAGGGAAGCCAAAGAAAAGGGAAATAATAAACTGAAATTTTCAGGGCTTTCATCTTAAGTCTTTGGCCTTTAGGTATCTTGAGATCATTCCGGAAATATTTATGTAAAATCTCTGTAGCTCTTTCCAACAACTCTACATCAAAATCAACAGATTTTTTTTTATATAGAACTGCCAAAATTATACCATGCCCCCAGCAACAGACTGCAAACAAAACTAAATACACCAATTTATGAGAAGTCAATTCAACTACTTACTTCTTCTTCACAGCCTCAAAGAGCAATCATAAAAAACCCCAACTAGTTATACTTAGTGTTTAAATCTGAGTCAACAAAAAAAGTAACAATAACAAAATTTTCAATGCTTCCAACATAATACTGCACACATATATGTAAATATAAATATCTTTTAACCAGATATATTTGTATCCAGAATATGGTAAGTAAATGAATTACAATCAAGAAGTGGACAAGCAGATTATTTTTCTAGAGTCCTCTTTATTTATTTTCTCTTTTAAAAATCTTCTTTTCAAAAACCCACCAAAATTAAATTCCAGATATTGACTGCTATGTTTAAAAAAATACAGAAATTCACATCTATACATTTATAGATAATTGTGCATAAATATATACTCTAATATGTATTTATATACATTTATATATGTGCATAAGAAGGAAAATTACTAGGAAAGCAAATGAGGGACCAGTTTTAAATGTTAAGATGGGAAGGAGAAAGTGAAGGCAGCAATGGAGGGATGCAGTTCTCGTCCTGCCTCTACCAAGCTGTGCAGTAGATGGCACCACAGGTGCCAGAGAAAGTGTTACTACTCAGAAACTGTTAAATTTAACACTGTGGTGAAACAGGAGCAACATCCATCACCTGCCAATTTTTACTGATCTCTTTCTAATGAGTAAAGCCCAGAGAAATAGCAGATGAAATGTCATTCACTGCTAACAGCTCACAGCTTCAAATGGGATATCTTCTTCTAAATAACATTGGTGGTTAAAAAGAACCCAAAAATAATGCATGTGTGCAGAGACACCTGGCTCCAGAGTGAGAAACACCTGAAAAATATTTATTCTGTGGTGAGTCAAGTCACTGTAAGAGGAAGTGGGATTTGGTTACTGAAACTCTACAGACAATTCTTAAAAGGAAAATTACCTTTCATCTAACCTCTGTCAATTCTGATATCCACATCTTCTAATATTTTTAGGGATAGTAAAGTATTTTTGGTGGAAGGGCAAAATAGGTATTTGAGACAAAGAAACACAAAGTAGATTAAATAAAAGATTACTTTTCGATATTTTAGCAAAAATTCCATGTGCACTCATAGTAGTTGAGCTACAAACAGGCAGCTCTGTGTGACTGAACATTTGAACACATAATTCTTACATGCTGGGGAGTTTGAGCTTGCCCAGTACTAACGTAGTCACTGTTCTTCCCTCTCTCCTGAACTGGTCTCACACTAAGATTGGACACTCCTCCAGCCTATTAGGAAAAATTCTGATTAAAAAAATATGTTGAAGGGAAAATATTTTGAAACAAACAAATGAAAGATATTTGTACTAAAATACAACTGGAAAGCAGGAATGGCTTCAATTCCATGCTCATATGACAGCTTGAAAATAGCAATCCTGAAAACAGCTGCACCATTTCTTCTGGCTTTCATAAAGTAAACTGTCTTATTTTCTGTTTGCCTTTTGTTGGCAAAATCCTAGAAAGCATGAACACTCAGGTGTGGTTTTACTCTTTAAATACAAAAATGCCACCTGCTGTACATTAAAATTGTTTGAACCTAAATCTGCTGCATTTATGGGAATGCTACACTAGTGGTGTCATGACCCCAAATTTCTGCCAACAGGTAAACTTGGGGTGGACTTCAGACAGTTGTTATTAACTATTTAATAAACCCTGGGGAGAATGAAGTCAGAGGATGATGTAGGAGTTCTGACACTGAGTACTCTGGGCCATATAAATGCTGGGTGGGGCAGCTGATTAACATTCTACTTCATTTTTGGGAGTCTAGATTATAATCAACCTTATGTCATTCTTTAAAACGCATTTGGCGATTTTAATTGAGCTACTAATCTTAATTGGTCCACACCACAAAAATGCCAGGGGCACTGTGATGTAATTTTGGATAAATGGCAACCTTTGCTTTTGAGGGTCTTAAGACTCAGTGTAAAGTATATAAAATAAAAAAACAGCATAGATTTCTTATCTTAGTTTTTCTTTTCTTTTTTTTTTTTTCCCTACTGGAGAAGAGAAAACCATGATTCAAATATAAATATAAATTCTGTCTGAAGTTTGTCTTACTGAGCTGTTGTACAAGCAGTTCTGGCTGCAGTGACATTGCTGGTCAGCCTTCAGTGAAAACTTTGTGCTGCTTTTTCAGGATACAATTTTAACCCATTCAAGCATTTTTCAGGTCTTTCTGCACAGACCACTCTTTTCTCAGTTCTCAGAGCAAACTCAAAAGAATCAGCTGGATTTCACTGCTGTGACCCATCCCTGTACCTGGGCATGGAGGAAGGGGTGACATTTTGCCCTGTTTTGCCTTGTCCAGCTGCTGCTGGACACCAAACACCTTGGGTTTGGTTTGGTGGCAACTTTCTGCCTGCTGCTTTAGGGATCTAGGAGGCTCTGGAACAGAAGAATCACCCAGATGTCCCACAGCCAAAGGTGTGTACAGCTCACAGCCACGGGAAGGTGTTAATAAAATGTGTAATAAAACCGTGGAGTCTGTGCAAATAAATACAAACTCCTATAATATAAAGTTCTCCCTGA
This sequence comes from Zonotrichia albicollis, assembly GCF_047830755.1. Classification (NCBI taxonomy): domain Eukaryota; kingdom Metazoa; phylum Chordata; class Aves; order Passeriformes; family Passerellidae; genus Zonotrichia; species Zonotrichia albicollis. The sequence continues at coordinate 13,229,926 of NC_133835.1, forward strand.
CTGATCTCACATATGGTTCCCAAAGGGAGCTCAGTGCAGAATTTGGGCCTTAAAGAATTGAATAGAACAGATTTATATTATTCTCTAAAGAGAAAAATCTTCTGGCAGAAAGAGGAGTTTGGAGCTGTTGACTAAGGACTTTTCTACACTGGGAAGCAGACTGGAATCGCTATTGCAGGATCAGCTGTTCTACAATGACTTATTTGACCCATGACTTTTCCAGACTAGAATATCCACACAGGGAGCTGTTATGGATAGCTTATTCAGAAATAACTATTTTGGTCAGTTTTCCCACATAGAGAAATGCACAGTGTCCATGCATAGCTGTAGTAAGCTTGGTTTATTTTTTACAGAAAAGCACTTTTTGTCTGATATATAACACATGGCAAAATGGGAAAGTAGAAAAGGAATTTTGAATAAGATCATTATGCAATTGATTAAGATGCTTCATTTAATTTCCTAATATAAGCTATATTATTATAATTTACTATGATTACTTACATACTAAGAACATCTCTACATCTGCAAGGTTATGTCCATTACAGGATGTTGCATCAGTTTAACTAAATCATTAAAACCCCCCTCATTTCTAATGAAGTCAGTGCAAAAATATTAACAAAATTATTTTCTGTAGTCTCTGCTGGATTTCATATCTCAGTCACCATCCTTGTGGTAACATAATACACGTTGTTAGAAAGAAATATACAACAGTTCTGTGCTTCTGTAAAATTCAGGCTTTTTTTGTGTTACTACATTCATTTTAATAAACAATAAATGAACAAGAAATAGCCATTTGCTGCCAGTACTTTTGCTACGTTGGGAATTCCTGTTTGTGCCTTGCATGACAAGTGGGTTTAGCACTTGTTAACAGAGTTGCTTTCTAAAAATCTGATGTACTGTTAATTTATTATTTCAACATTTTCCTCCGTGTCCTCTACTTTGTAATGTTACAGGGTCTCTCATGCATTCTACTGGAATGCTTCCATGTTAGGATCCACTCATGAGGAGTTTTGAGTGCCAGAAATGCAAGATTGGGACCCTAGCATGTCAAGAAGAAATAAAAATATAGAAATTACATTGCAGAGGATACCTTCAACCATCCATTAGTCCTAAGAAAAGAATATCTAAAGCTTTTTTAATAAATTAAACTGAGGCTATCTTTCAGCTCTTTATGGAGTTTGATACTTCTTCAGAAGGAAAATTAACATGCTCATCAACCAGTACAGATTCTTAGGTGGTGTGGAGAGCTGGATGAGATCATATCCTCAGCAAAATTATGGAATGCTGGGAAGTAAATCAGGAGAGCCAATTCCTAACTCTCATTTTAACGATGGGGTGCCTCATGTTAGTCATGAAATGTAAGCAAATAATAGGTGTTGCTGAACAGCTGCTCTTACACTATATTGGCTCTTCCCTCTGAAAGATTCAAGCAGGAGAGAACCATTCCTTTAAGTTTTAAATACATTGATTTTCTACATATTTCAGCTGTTTTGTGATGGTCAATACTTGAAAATCTTCATCAGTATTTGTGGAGATTCAAACTGATTGGCAATCCTAGTGGAAAACTTCTCTTTTCATAATCTCTATAGTTAGTGCCTGTTTTATGAGAAATGTTCTTACTGAATATCCATTATTCTCATTCACGTTAATTTTCTGCTGTCGTGGGGTAACAACAACAACAGTCTTGATTCTTTTCCTGTGTTGCAGATATTTTGTTTTCTGTTTGAGAGCTAAACTGAAAGTGAACTTTTACTCTGAAATTATACACTTCAGTGTTTTATATGACACTCTTGTAATAAACATATTAAATTATATACTGTGATGTTAAAGCACTGTAATAAAAGTACTTGCTGCTGAGTGCTTGAGAAATTATGAAACAATTGTTTTCAAGTTTTCATAAAATGCCCAAATGGACTTGATGTTGGAGAGACTTTTCTGTGCAGCACAAATGCATAATTTCCAAAAGAAAAACCTGTAAGTTTTGCCAACTGACCTCCTAGGTAGAGCCTTGCCCATAAATGCAGCCAGGCAGATTGGTGCTAACGATATGTAAAGTTCATCTTTGTACTCCATTCATTCTCACTTCATTACTGGCAAGATTAGTAATAGCCAATTTGCATTGATTTATACCAGCTATTTACAGTCCCCAGGGCACAGAAGTTATTCATCCATGGAAAAACCTGTCATACTCTCCTTTTTTCTAGCCATGCCTCTATCTATGTGGTAATAGAGGGATGGAGTTTCTGCCTCTGCTGTGTCCTGCACAGAAGCCAGTGTCTCCAAAGCCAAGCACAACAGAAAAATATGGCTCTTCCAATAGCTGGGATGGTGACCTAAAGATTACAATGAGAAAAAGGCTGAAGTTCTCAAACCCTCTTTTACACTGATTTGAGCAGGCACGAGCAGCTCTCAGACATCTCTGTGTAAAAACTGGCAAAGAAAGAGGCAGAGATAGAGCAGAGCAGGGACCTGGCAGTGAGGCTGGGCAAACTCAGATAGATGGGGCTGGTTATGCTGTGCCCAGTTTTGGCTCCCCAATCCTAGAGCAGTGTGGAGAATCGACAGGAGGTTCAGTGGAAGGTGCTGGGATACTCCAGATCCCAGGGAGTGGGGTGAAATGGAGGGACTGAAGGTGCTGGGCTTGCTTGTCCTGGCCAAACAGAGGCCAGGGACTGCTCTCTGCCTGCACAGCACTTACAGAGATGACAGCCAAGCTCAGGGTAGCTAGTGTCATAACACAGATCAGGGAGCAGTGGCCATAAATCACAGCGTGGGAGGTTCAGTTGAAAATTAGGAAAAAATGTTACTCATTTTTCAGGCATTCTTTGAAAAGCAAAAACAAAACACCCTCACAAACTACAAAAACAACACCCAAGTATGAGTACGGCTGAAAAAAATAGAAAACAAAAATTGCCATCCTCTGGTTTCTCATTGTTTTAGATATCGCCTACCTTTTATATTACACAAATTACAGTATTATACACATTGAATCTTACAGGCATCTTACATACATGTATTACCTGGTTTTGTTTAAAATTCTTTGTATGCAATTAGTAGTTGACAGAATGCCATCTTTTGTTGAGGAATGAATCCTTTTCTACAAGCAAACCCCAATAGCGTTTAATTTGCAATGCGATATTGACTATCATCTCTGAATCAAAAATTAGTTCTTCACAATGAATTCATTCAATTGTTTGGGCTCTATTGCATCACCATATCCAATGGGATTAAAAAGAAATGTTGAAAAAAACTCAATTGAAAGGAAACTGCAAAACTCCATTGGCCCAAAATCCATGAGCATGCTAATTAACTAGAAGCAGTTACTTGAATAATCAAGACAGGTTTTTTCTTGTATTTATTACCTGCACTTTCAGGTATTTGTTACATCAGATGTGATATTTATCTAAGCATTGGTTTACCACATGTGTGTGAGAGTAAAGGGGTTAATGTTGATCACTCAAACTACAGATATTCCATTTAAGGCACTTTGTGACACCAGCAAGTTTTCACCTTTCCCTCAGGATTTTAAATCCACTAGCACTTTTCACATGGCTTATAGCCATTTTACTGCTTCCCAAACACAGTTCCAAGCATTCAGCTGCTCAGTACTCACTGAGAAAATTGGTTTCCTTTCCTTTGCAACTTTTCAGTTTCCACAGAGCAGGGGTTAATATTTTCAATGCAGACTCTCTATTCAAGAAACACAGAATGTTTACAACATGGTGACATAATTATCTCTACAGTATTAAAACTCAAGACATGGATTTGCCTATAGGCAAACTAAGGCTTTCTCCACAGAAAATTTGTAATGATAATGTCTGGAGATATAGAAATATAGATTTATGCTTTATTATATTGTTTCATGTTTGAAACTTTTCTTTTTTTAAACCCACTCCTGAGACTTTACCCCTGTTGTACTGAGTCCATCAGTTTGGATCTGATTTAACAGTGTCTCTGTGCTTCAACATACTGCTGCAAGGATTCATGTGCCCACACATAAATTTTCTTGATGAGAGAAGCTTTTGTATGAACTTCTTAAAACAGTTGGCAACAAAATATAAGAAACATCTACCACACTTCACTGGATTGGATTAAGGGATGAAAAAGTAAGAGGAGAGCAAACACCACAACACTTTGTAGTCCTGTTTGACAGCTAAGGGATAAATTGCATCCTGCCCTCTATTCTTAATAAAAAGCATAAGACCTATTATACTTGTTAATCCAAAGTCCACCTAGACTAATATTCTCCTTCTGACAGCAAGAAATACTGGACATCATGAGAAGAGCACAAAACCAATGTTTAGTGATGTTTTCCCAACATGTTTATGACTCAAAGACTTCTGGAATAACTGGTGAGAATTTGTATTCAAGGACTTCTCCTGGTGTCTTTGTATTCATCAGTTTTTTTAATGGATTTCATGCACATTTTTTAACATAACACATCCTGTGACAGGGAGTTCCACAGGTTAACTACTCATTCTCAAAGGTGTGTTCCTGAACCAGCTATCTCCTAATTATTTATGATGCTCCTTACTCATGAACAAGACAGTGAGTAATCAGCCTTTTTCCACCTTTGCCATGCCACCAGGTTGAGATTTTGGTGGGTTTTTTCCAAATTTTAATGTATTTCCACACTGCTTCCCCTGATTCCTATTGTCATGGACTATGGAAGGAGGAAAAGAAAAAAAGAGAAAAAAATAAATAAAAGAGGGTGAAAATGGGATAAAAGACAGAACCACCTAGGAGCCTGAAGCAAAATGAAGGGAATGCAGTGCCCAGGATGTTTGCATCTCTGTCTGGGGCAGAGAGGGAGAGCAGGAAAATAGGCTGGGCCCAAACACAGAGGAAGGAGAGTTGAAATCCCCAAATGACAGGAACGGGTGACAGCTTCAGGCAAAACCCTTTGTCTTGTTTTGATGATACAGATATCGAGATTCAGAAGGAATTTTAGCCATCAGTACTTGGTTAGAATCTAGATATTCTCTCTATTCTTTCCTTTCCTCTGTATTTGTCAGGTCTGCAATCAAATGAAAAAAATCCAGTCTTCAATTCCTTAACATCTGGGTGTACACAGGAAGGTTTTACCTCCTTTATATCCCTGCAGTCCTGCTAATATTTCATCCCATGAGAACCTGAGATCATCGTTTGACTTCAAGGAAATTCAGTGTACTGAACTACCCTAAGGAGATACACCATCCTCTTTCACCACTGGAGGGAACATTTTTGCCCCTGACAAAGAACTTGGGTGTCATTAAGATAAAATAGATTATGGAGAATTTGATATAGGTGTAAATGCTTTCAGATATTTAATCAATGGGGAAGCAGTGGAACAGGTTTAGGCAGCCCACAGGTTGATGACCTGTTCTGATAAAAGCTGGCTGGACTATTGAAGTCATTCAATATCTATCCCTGCTGCAGTTTCTCATGGCCAGCTACTTACATGGAGCACAGATTCCTGATTTTATTACCTTTTAACTTGCCACCCTCATACAGGTTATTGGAACAGGATGTAAGAAAGTAATCTGAAAGCAACAATGAATTTTTACCTATCCAAAAAGACCCCCAAAAAAACCTCAACAATAAACAGCCCCCCAAAAACTGCTCAAAAAACCCCCAGAACATAACCAAACTATTATATATATCCATATATATGGAGAGGAGGAAACTGTAGGAAATATTGGCTATGAGTCCTACCATATGCATAGACATGAAATCTTGGCTGCCCACTCTATGAGCTAAAAGGTTGGATAGTAACAGTGCTCTAGAAAAGATTGAACCCTGGGGCTTACTGCGAGGCAGTGATGGATTTAATGAGCTGGGTGTGACTGGAGGGAATGAAGGAGATTCTTCTCAGGACGTGCCTGCACTTGAAACTCTGTGGATTTTGTGCATCTGTGTTAAATGATTTGAAAAAACTATTGTGTGATCGATGGCACACACACACACCTCCTCACAACAGTGCCCTGCACACATGATATTCTTATTTCTGTCATTACAATTCCTCCTGCCATCACCACCGGCTTTTTAGGAGCTTCATTTAATTTCTCATCTTGTTTAAACTCCTTTAGTGTTTTGTGTTATTTACCACATGTTCAGATGAGAACCATTTCACCCCTTTCCTGTTACAAACAGAAAGAAACCTGGCAGATTAGCATGCAACTAAAACAAAAATGCCCAGTGAAAAGGCTAATGCTATGGGTTTGCCTCTGAGCAGCAGGCAGCATTAAAAAGCACATTTCCATTTACGCAACAGAAGATTTTGTTAGTCAATAAATCCCTGCAATCTCAGAGGAAAGAATTAATCTTACATAATTGGAGTTTTGTTTCAGGAAATGAATTTATACTAAGAGATTCAATCTCTTAATTAAAAAGATTTAGTGTGTTTGTGTTCCACTTAGCAGTTTTATTTGTTCTTTAATTTGCAGGAGTCCATACTGGGAAATAATTGAATGAAAATGCCAGGAGGAATGGGATGTGCATACCAGATCTGTGTGCAGACAAGAACCAGGATCTCTTGAGCTCTGCTACTAGTTTTGACTTTCAAAGACCTCAGAAAATCCCTGCACATGTCAGTTCTCTGTCTGTACAATGAAATTCAGCAGTGGGTTATCTCACAAGGCTGCTGTTACTGCTGGAATTCAAAGAAGGAGCAGTTGGTAAATGCACTACTGGTATTACCAGTGTAACAAAATCAAAGAGAGCAGGATAAGATTTCATGGATGGGAAACACTGCCTTAACAAGAGCCTTTTTCAAATGTCTTCCTCTCCTGATAAAAGATGAGGAAATTACTTGTAAATGCATTAAATTGTATTATATGAGGGGGGAAAAAACCAAGCTGCCACCTTTATATGCTGCCAGAGGAGAAAACCACCATGGAGCTGTACTAGGTACAAAAATGTTTGTATATTGAGAGTGATCCTGTGTCGAGTTTGTGTGTCAGTGTGGGAATTTTGTTTGCAAAAGAGCTGCTGGGATTGTTCTGCAAAGAGCATCCAAGCCTCCAGACATGCCTGCCCTTCCCAGGAACTCTGGCTGCTTGGCTTACTCTTTGTGGCTGGGAAGCCTGAAAAGAGTTCACACAGGAGCAACACAATCAGGATTCCCCTCTCACCTTTTGTTGCAGAAAAAGAAAAGGGTTTGATCCAGCCCTCTAAAAACTGAATTGAACCACAGACAAGCCCATTACACTCACAAAACCATTGCCTTCCTAACTATCAGAATAAAAATTGTTAAACTTACTGCTTTCAACCAAATATAACCAAATGTCTTTTAGACTTGAATAAAGATTACTGTGGAACTATCATTTGCTGCGACTTAGGTAAGTATTCCATAGCTTCCATTGAAAACTGATGTAAGGAACCCTCACCCATGGACACAGGCACATATTTCATCCAATCCACCACTACCAGTTCCAGGTCATGCTGATTAATGCTTTTCACATAAACACACGTCTTATTTCAAATGTTAATGCCTTCTTAGTGCAAGGTGAAAGTCTATCCAATGATAGAATCCCTTAAGAGTGTTAATTAAACAGGACAATAATAATCCACTGGTGATTTATAGTGAGGTGGATTACTAGAGCATAGTGGTTGGTCTGATAGGCATTTATTGCCTACTTAACCATTTAAGTATAACCAAAAAAAAATCATTGTGGGACAAAAGGTGATGAATGTTTCTGCTAAAACAGTCCATTAAGATGATTCATTAACATTACAAAGAGGTCTGCAGCCTGTGTGCCACTCGGAGCCTTTAAAAGTCTGGGAAAGTGAGAGGCATTACCATAGGAAATGCTTTATGCTAAATGTGCGCTGATAGAATCTAAAGTCCACTTTCTGCAGATAACATCACTTTTTACATTTTGCACTACAAGGTCTGAGGACGCTTTGTACTTCTCAATTCCTCGAGAATGTATCTTCCTAACAGAGGAGAGGAGCAATAAAAGTCCCAATGCTCTGGCATACATTGGCGTCCCTCACACTTCCCTTTGAACTGATGGGCCTGGAATGCTGAATCGCTGGTTGCACCACTGCGGAATGACACGGGAGCCATGAGTTATAGTCGCAACAGCTACAGCTTTATTAAATGCACAGCAAATAAAGCTCCTATAATGATCTTTTCAGGTCAAATAACAGCAGATGCCTGCTGTGTAACAGCAAGGTGGTGTACCAGCCCTGACTGCTACAGGAATTGTAGGAGGGTTAAATCAGTGTGTAAATGCATCCAAAACAGCAAAATAAAGTCTTCAGTATTTTCCTAACAAATTATTCCCTGAAAGTGGAGCTAATGAAGCTTGGCTATTCATGGATTTATGTTGCAGTTCTTACATCTCCCTCTTGGAATAACCCCAGGTGTCCTCCACCATATCCCACTCCAATCCCTCCAGCCCCCTTCATCCCTCATCCTCCCTGCAAGAACATATGCAGGCTCCCTTATTCCCTGGGGAATACCCTAGCTAGCATGCCTTGGCATCTTCTCTCAGCCATTCCTTGACTTTTGTTTTTGATTTGGCAGCTGAATGAAGCAGTGTTTTCACCAAGGAATATCAGAGCAATGTGCAAATCAGTCGAGAGCCTCGCTGCTGTCAAACACAATGAACAATTGCTGAACTCTCCCTTCTCCCTCAGTGGGAGAATTAATAAGGATTCCTTCCTCTCCTTAGATGCTAATTCTTGCAAAACTGGTAAGGACAACTGGTAAGTGTCTCCAAATCATCTGCATAACCTGTGACAAATGTGTCAGCATCCTGGAAACTGGGTCAGACAAATAATTAGATTGTGTAAGTGATTTCCCTAGGGAACCAGACTGAGAGGTGTGATAGGATCTGCACTGACCAGAAGTCAGTAGAATCTTGTTTATAGAGTGTGCAGCACCTGTCCAGACTACCTGCATGGTCTCAAAAACAAGCTGGACCAGGTTCTAGGAGCACAACAAGACACTTGCATCAGACCTAATAAATTCTGCCTCTCAGTAGATAATTACCCTGGTTTATTTCTCAGTCAGCAAATTAGCACAGCTACACCAAATCCTGGGCTGGAGATGACTGAGATAGATTTGTTGTCCTGCATGGCACGAATTGTCACTTCTAGATGCTTCAGTTAAAAGTGAAACACTGCAGATACTGAGTCAGGACAAAGGAATGGAGCTGAGGGGCAATGTGACATCAAACACAGCTCCCCCAGCACTGTTCAATATCTTCTAACTGCCTGGGGAGTTGGGAAAGCAACATTTAATGTCTGGTGCCAAATATTGATTCCTCTAGGAAACAAGGCTCTGACTGCATTCACGATCTGTGACCAAGTTTTATCACAACATGCCCTGCACCAACCCCATCTACAGAAATGGGATAACTGTTTCCAAGCAGGGCCATTAACCCAGGAATCCAAAAACCAGCCTCTAACGAGGTAAACACCTTTCAGATGAGCTCTGCTGATTAATGAACGGAGGGTGCTGAGGTGGGGAGCTGTGTCTGGTGAAACACTTGCTCCTCACCCTCTGCAAACTCCTTCAGATCCCCTGGGACACTTGCAAGTCTCAGTTCTTAGTGGAGAATGCCCAAGGGTGCCAGCATTGGGGAAGAGCCTTTGTGGGAGGATCAGGCCTTGGTGTCAGACAGAAGGAAGGAACACAAACCAGCAGGAGCCTGCCAGGAGCACAGGCTAAACCAGAAAGAGAAGCTGAACACGTGTGTCCAGTGGCTTGATGAGATTCAGAGTGGGAACAAGGATGAAAGGACTGGATTGAGAGATCTGTGTTTGCAAAGCAAAGGAGAAGGGTTGAAACTTCCACCTTTCGACGCATTTTCTGACTTTTCCCCCCCACATAATGAATTTAACCTCATTTCAGTAAGAGCTGAGAGACAGCCACCAACATCTTCTTGTATTTTGCTCTGGATATTCTTTAAAAAGTTTCCACAAATTTACCCACTAGATTTTTTTCACTTATGATCTCTCCAACCCACAAAAATAGTGAAGATAAACACCTCACATTTGTCAAACACAAAGACCTCAGAAAATCTGGTTGAAAATTTTTAGACCAAGTGCTTTTTTCTATCAGAAAATGCTAACTTGCAAAAAAAAAATTACATTTTTGCTGATTTCCATGGAAATACAGTTAGGCAGGTTCAGATATTTCCATAAGAAAAATCTGTTCTGAATGAGAATGGAGTAGAAATGTGAAGGGTGATTTATAAGACTCCCAAAGCCAGAAGTATACCCAAATATATGCTAGCACCCTACCAAACACAACAGAATAACTGTCTGTTCTCCATAGAGCTATTTTATTTTATATTTTAAAAATAAATAAATAAAATGAATAAATAAAATTCCCCAGGCTGAAGAGAAGCTGATGAAACAGCTGGTGACTAAGTCTCACCTACCAAGCACAGGACTCCAAGCAAGCTCTTTTTCAACCCACTACAGAGCCCAGATTTCAGGCTGACAAAAATAATGTTGAAAACATTATGTCAAATGTCTGCTCCAAATCCCATAAAGCACTCCTTGGACAGGGCCCAAGTAAATACCCTAGCCACTGGATGTTGGCTATTCTGGGATGTCTCATTCTTTCTATTCATGTTTTGTTTTTTAAATCATTCTGTGACAAATCTAAAACAAATGTCAAAACCATTAATTTTTTTATACGCTAGATTTTTTTTTTTTTCTGTTTCTGGTCAACTCTAATTCTCAGTGCACCACCCTTAACTCTTCAATTCATTTCTTCTCTTCTAACTTGGTCCAACTTGCTGGCCTTTAGAAGAGTGAGAGATACTTAGCTCTTGCATGGGGAAAATTAATTTGATTTGTGCATTCTGTATTGTCCTATATCACTGATTTTTAAATTACTTCACAGGCCTTTGGGGCCCATAATCTGCTTTTACAGGGATCCAAAAAGGTAAATAAGACACATTGCTTTGGCATGACATAAAGAATTGGCTGCCACCAAAGTCTGCAAATTAGAAAACATTAAAGATCACTGCTTTATACAGATATACCTGTGTCCTGCTGCTGTTGGTATAGGTTGAAAGCTTGCAATAAGCTTTTATTTGCACTGGGATAAAAAAACTATTACCATTATTAAAAACTAAGTGAATCACAACATTTTTTGGAAGAGAGTAAGAGGAATACTTTGGCTCAGGAGATGCATGTATAACCAGATCCATCACTTTCAAGAGAAAGCAATTTTACAACAGTCAAAGTTAATATAAAGTTCATGTTGTTACTTTAACTTCATGTACCCATATAAAACTGGACAAAATTATCATTTTGACACGTTTGTTTTTCATTATTAAAAGTTATCCCATCTCTAATGTGATCCCTAAGCATGTGAGTGGCTAATCAAATGCTAAATAAAATCAGTTTTACATGGCATTACAGTGTTAAAAATCCATTTAAATTTTTTTCTGATTGATCAATTAATTCCCATAAACTTATTTAGATAGATTAAAAGAATATGTTTTTTTCTTTTGTTTATCTACTTCTACTTCTCTGAGGCAGCAAACTTTAGTCAGATACAGTTAATATCTTGTTCCCAGAAATTTTCAATAAAAACTGTTTTCAAATGAGTATTTTTGAGAAAAGATGTGACAAAATGAATACTGCACTTTCATGCTATCACATTACAATAATCATGTTTAATCCTGAAAACTAGAGCTACCACACTCTGCATCATGCCTACACGCATACAAACAAGAAAAATAAAATCAGATTTATGGAAACACGGCTATGTGCTCATGGATCTCGGCCGTGCTGCTGAGAAAGCAGCATTTTCACAAAAGGCAGGGTCAATCTCAGCGGCTGCTCCTCAGAGCTGTCCTTTAACAGGAGCATTTTCTCTACCCCCAGCACAACCAGCAGACAATGGGGCTCTGCAGTTTATGAGCTCCCTTGATGGCCACAGTGCTCTTCCATACCTACCAAATATAGTAAACAGTCAATGCTCGGCTTTTTGTTCCTGCCTCAAGGCTTAGAAACAACTTGCAAATCCTCTCAATTCGCTTTTTCGTCCCCATTCCTTCCATTAGACTTGCTAACAGTATCTTTCACAAAGATTCTTTTGTTTCTACTGAAAATCTCTTAGAGATTTCTTTGACATTTCTCTTTCTCTCGGTATCCTGTCACAGGGCACCGGACCTTCATCCTGGGCTTACCCAAATCCTTCCTTTTTCCAGGACACACTAAAACCTTCCATCCCACACTTTACAAAGGAAGAGTGAAGGCACTATCCCTAACAAAAAACCCAAAACCTTAGAGCTATGAACTGCCGAACTCCTCCCAAAGATGGCAGAGAGTCCTCAGACCCACATCACATCATGGAACTTTTAAGATGTTCTGAATATTCTTACTTTTCTCCATGATTTAGGCTTTATTCAATGTGTACTTTCTGTCTTAATGGGTGCTCTTCTCAATTTCTCCCTGCTTCCAAATAAAGCAGTAGCCTATGCTTTAAGTTAGAAATACCCTTATTAAATCTGATATGAAAACACAACCCCCTACTTCTTTCAAAAGAAACTGGCATTTCCACTTGCAAATGTAGCCAGTGTAAATTCCCCAGCCGTCCACATTAGGGATGTTTGCTGTCTGACTTGTCATCATTTCCCAATTACAGACAGTAAGATGCTCTGTAAACAGGTTTTTGTTGAAATGGAAGGTCTCCTGTGCTGTTCTCCTCATGTATTCAGGACATGGAAATAGGGACAGGAATAATCAGGAAGTGATTCAAAATCACCACAGCCCTCATCTGTGTGAGGACGCTGCCTGTGCTGCACGTATCCTGCAGTTACTCAGCTGGAAGAACAGGAGCTTGGTCCTGTGTGGTTTCAGTTTATCTTCATTATTTCAATTTCTGTACACATTAAACAACTGAAACCTTTCCCCTGCTCGTGATAAACATGCTATTCACGAAGATGGTTTTTACTCCCAAAACAAATGTGAGGATCTGTCTGGAATGTAAAAATCTCAACTTCTCTGGATTGTACATTTTCACGAGCTTAACAGACAGCAATTTATCCCAAGGAAATAAGTTAAATTTTTATATGCAACTCTAAATAATCTATTTTATAGCTCCTTGATTTAAATAAACAAAACAACAAACACACAAACTGCTTCCTTCTGCTGTTTTCCCGACAATCCAAATATTTAGTACCCTTTATAGGATGCTAACTGTGGAAATCCATGCTTTTGAATTATGCTTTTTGGGTGCCTCGAACAACAAAAACAACAGATTCTCTCTTGCGGTCAGACCACCAGAGCGGAGTAAAGTGCAGTAACTCGCAGAGTTTCTGCCCCATGTTCTGCTCTGCTTGTCCTTTTCAAAGGGGGCTCAATGAAGAGCCTTGTTGAGACCTCCGCTGGTGCCACTGTTTATAGAGGGGGTCATTAGGAACAGTTTAGTCAGAACAAAAGGGGGTTTGTTTCTATTGTCCCGCTTGCAGTTTGACGATGTCTTAACTGAAAAATTATCTTAATAGTCTAACAGTATATATTCGCCTATGGGGCTCAGACAACTGCAGAAAGGGCTTTGGATGAATGCTGAAAAGATGCACTTGACAAAGCCAACTCAGTGCACGCTGAGCACCATTTAGGAAGCGCATTTGTTCTGACTGAAAACTTAGAAGTGCCAGTCTCGGGAAGATAAACTCCTGCAGCCCTGCACTTACACTAAAGCCCCTCCACAAAGGGGACAGCGGTGACACCGAGGGCTCCACACCCAGCCCTGGATGGAGGCAAACACGGACACCTCCATCTGCTCACACAGCGCTGCACCAACACACACCGGCAGAGGAAACGGGCTCTTCAGATTATTCCAAAATCCTCCGGATTCATGATTTTGTGCTGCTGAAGGTCTGGGAGATCGCTTCACGCAGGCACTGGTAATGTGGCAAACCTCCTCCCCGAGCCCTGGCGCCCTGCTCTGCTCGGGAGGGGATTTTTGTGGCCAGGGCTTTGGAGAATCAAATGGCTCTCCAGCTTCCATCTTCCTTCAACTGGTTCAGAAACGCTGCTATAAATCACCGCAGATATAAAGAAAGTTATTTTAGAGGCAGAACCAGAAACAAAAAAATGCACATTGTGTCTCTGCAGCCCCATGCAGCTTGGAATTGGCAGCTCAAAACTTCCAATTGGAGCGGCTCTAATGTGTATTCAAAATAAACTGTGAAAATAATTGTTCCTATGGAAATGAAATATAAATAAAAAGTAGGAGCTGAGACCATATAAGATAATGTTGGACCAAATTCTGTTTCCTGCCTATTGAAATGCACAAGATAAGCCTCAACAGGAGAGAAGCTGCGGGGTGCAGCTGTTGTATATAATCCTGCTTCCTTCAGACCTGTAAAACCAGCAGTCTCCAAAGATCTCTCTGCTCCAGCAACACGAGTTTTATGATTCAGGGGCATGGTACATATGGTTTAGCATACACACCCCAATTTTCCATGCAACCTCCCCTGTTAGGATTACTAATACTTGTGGCATGAGTAGTTTGTACAGCAGCTGTGCAAGGGTTATGCAAGCATTTATGTACACATTGGAATAAAGGCACAAAATAATGGTTCTTTTGAGGTATTACTCTGCACCTGCCTGGAGAGGAAAAGTAAAGCCATCCAAATTCATCCCATTGCATTCACAGGTCGGGATCAGTTATTTCATTCACTTTGAAAAAAATGAATATGTTTTATATGCTTTTTGTTCAGTACAAAAAATAGCAAACATCCCTGCCTTTAGTGAATGCAAACAGCAGAAAACTGAAAAAGACATAAATGTGTGTTAACAAGAAGAATCCTGAGTGTCTGTAGGAGCAAAGATCACCATGTATTGTAAGAAAATGTGACAGCTAAGCAGATTTTCAGAGGCACATTTCCAAGGTGCTGCAGCACAACTCAAATCCGCTCCCAACAGTGACGTCCGAGCTCGTGCCCAGCTTAGCTTTTCACAAATACAAGCCTGAGATCTCAGACGTTCAGATTACAACGTTACCAACAAAGGAAATACCTGGGCTTGGGCCAAAAGCGTCAACCAAATCAAGTGTGCACACAATAATTTAATAGTACAAAATTAAATTCAGTTTTCTTCAAGCTGCTTTGGCTGTATTGGAGTCTACATTAAATAATACTCCCATGCCTATATCTGTGCTGCAGAAATGGATTAGTTATATAAAGTTTAAAGAGATGATTGAAGTACACTGGTGTATTTATGCCTGCTCATACCAGAATATAAACATATATAGAAAATACAGCCCATGCCGATATTCAAATTGTAGATAAATGTATAATAAATGTAACATTACAAAAGTTTCAGTAACATGAGCTCAGTTCTAATGTTCTCTGAAGTAAATAGCAATAAAAGGATCCCTGTGGTGATCCAGTTTTAGGAAATGAAGTGCTGAACTGTGAAGGGCTGAACTCTGTCCACTTTCCCCAGCTGATGAACATTAAATTCAGTGCCATACCCCCATTTCACCAATCCCCAAATTCTATTTTAGCTCTCACTGGCATCTTCAGAAATAATAATGACTTTTTCACAACCCAAAGCATAGATTTCATTTCTGACTCTCCTCTGATAAGTAGCATTGAGAATCAACACTTAATTTTTATAATGTGATCAGTATTGTCCAACAGAGCACAGCTCAACCCAAATCTGTTCAAATTCCTGGATTAGAGCTAATATAATGGCTTTATCCATAAGGTGATTAACTCCATGTTGGTGAATATGTTCTCAGTAATAATTCTGGAATGATGACTAGAATCTTTTGATAAGAATGATCCAATACAGCGTAAAAAAATACGTGAGCTAATTATCCATTCTTATACAAATAATAATGCTATTATTTTTGCTGTACTAATGTTTTTCATGCAAAGAGCATAGACAAACAGTTCAAAATTCCCCAAACACATGCTAGTTTAGTGGGACTATTTGGAAGGAGAAAAAAGTTTGCTATAATTTAGGAGTTGCACTTTGTTCAAGACAAATGAGAGAAGATGCAAAACAGAATGGAAAAGAACCATGGTTGAAGTTAAAAAGAGGACATCAAAGTAGGAAGACAAGGAACTTGAAACTGAATCAGCAGAAAAGAGGACAAAATGCTTTGTGTCTAATTTTTGAAAAGTCATTAAATGAGTTTCTGAGCAGAACCCACACTTTTTACTGCCTGTTTGGTAAAACAATGCAAATGTCCAAATTCTGCCCCTGGCATACGCCTCACATGGGTACATGAGGATGACAAATTCACCAAGCACAAACCTGCACATTTTTGTGAATTTCTTGTTTTTAAATCAGCCCCTTTATTTATCTCCTAAATACACTCTTCCAAATATTGTCTGTTTCCACACAAACAAAAAAAATGGCAGTAGTTGGTACTAAACTTGGGTAAGAGCATGCACACAAAGCTCACAGAGATCAAAAAGTTACTCAGTTGGTAATGTGGCTTGTGCAGAACCCCAGAAACATTGGGAGTCTGTTTTTATAGAAATTATCTGAAGCAGCAAGTGCCAACAAACAGGGATTACTTCATCACAAGCATTAAGTTTTCCTTCTCAAGAAGAGGAGGCTACACAAAAGAAGTAGAGAAGACTAAGAGGAAAAACTGGTTTCTTAATTGATCCAGGAAGGAGAAGGAAAAAGACAGTGACATGAAGGTGCCAATATTTCAGCAACCTGTGTGGAACTGATCCTGCAGGAAGCAGGATAGGGTTTACACAGCAGGCAGGAAAGGAGGGAAGAGAAAGACATTTTCCATGAAGAAAGGTACAAACTGGATTGCCTTTCTGTTTGAAAGGTATTTGAAATTCAAGCTCAGATCTGAAGGCTGAAACACTGCAGTTGGAGCTGCATCATCCTTTATTGTACCCAGCAGAATAAATGCTGCCCTTTGTTGTGTCCCAAAGCAGGATGAAGGCAAGAGCTGGGGACTTCACATCAAAAAGTTATTCTTTAATAAATTCACTTTCTCATCCCATGCTGCTGGCATGGTTTTGTTGCACTGTTTTAAGTACCCCACTGCCAGCTATCATGCATTTATTAAAAGGAGTACAGGTGCAGCAGGATCATAGAAAATACTGTATAAAAGAGAAAATTTTCCCAACTGTTCCTATAAAAGCACAGGTTACAGTTGCAACATTGCCCCTCTTTCAAGAGCCTATCCTGCATTTAATCAGAATATAGCTGAACGTGGCCTAACCCAAATCACTTAGACAAAACAAGAAGGAAATAGTTTCAAACATCACTTTTTCAGGAAATTTGTCAAATCAAGAGTTTCAAGGTTTAGTTTTGTACTCTGTTCTTTCTCCAGTGACACCTACAACACCAAGAGCAGTTACCTAAGGTGTTAACGAGTGAGCAGAGAAACCTCCCACACTTTTCTTTCTTTCAGAGCACAACGCTGACCTGAAATTTAGTCAGTTTTTAACTGGGAGCCACAAGCAATTCCAGTACCAGTAATTTAGGCAGCAGAGACACCTGCTCTCCAGCCCACTGTCCCATCCTTGCAGACTTTTCCATCTCATATCCATGCCAAAGGCAAGGCTCCTTGTCCTACTGCTGCTTGACGAAAGGCCAACACTCACAGCCCTGGAAAAACAGCCTACAAGGAGCAAAAAAGGCAGAGAAATCAAGTTGTCTGCAGCTGAAAGGGAGAGCAGGGAGATCCCAAATCCTCTGCCTGCCCTTCCTGCACAGCCTGACCCAGACACCCTCTCCTTGCCCCCAGCTGTGCATTCCTGTGGCCTCCCTCTTTCCACCACAACAGGGAGTCAGAGCAAGAAGCTGATCCAGCAGAAAATGATTTCAGTAAAAGCAAATACAAAAATGATTAAAAAAAATATTTTAAAAACAGAATCAGCTTTCTGACCTGTGTGTAAGTGTTGGTACCAGCATTGCAGAGGGGTGGGGTCGCACAGCTGAAGGTCCAGGCTGGGGTGGGATGAGAAAACAAAGATCTTCCTCAGGGGGAGCCTGGCTTTAAATCAGCTTAAATTGATCTAGAAACCACACCCTCGGCCAGGAAGAAATTTAGGCAAATTGCACGGTGAAGAGCAGGTTAGTGCTGCTCCTCAGGAAGTACAAAAGATGCTGGAGAGCTTGATCTTAGCTGGGCAGCCAGAATTCAGCTGCTGGGTGCTGATGTATCCATGGGGAGCACTGGGAATACAGATCCAGGGGGATTTTTGAGCAGCACCAGAGAGTGCAGCAAATGGATGGTGGATGGAGCTCCACAATCTCTCTGCCCCCTCCATCCTCCCCGAGCTTGAGCCATTCCTAAATAAGTGTTAGGTCTGAGCTGAGGGATTAAGGCTGGTTCCACCTCTATTTCAATAGTGCCATGAGTGAGTCATTTCTATGTGATGCCTCAGTTTCCCTGTTATTAAGAGGTGCACATGCATGCATACAAACACATTATATCATTCATCATTGCTCCCATGCAGTTTTTTGACTGGCTACCTGCTGTTCTCACCAAGATTTGAAACATAAAGAACTTAAAAAAGAGCTGAATATTATTTTCCAGAAGAGTTGCAGGATCTGGTGCTGGATACTACCAGATGTTGCTCGTCTGAAAATATTAACAGAACAATCTATCATAAAACACCTCCAAAACCAATGACCTGCTTTATCCTCCACCCCTCTTCTTTCTCCTTTGCCCAAGGAATTAATCTTAATGTCAGGATAAACTTAATGTATATATACATGATTTCTGAGGTTATCTCAGGCTTAGTTCGGTGACCCAAATACACCATCCTGGCTTCCCCTTCTTTCCAAGTAAGATTTGGGAAGCATTAGTTTACATTTGTAATCTGATATTATTATTATTATTATTATTATTTACTGTTGTAGCAGATATCTACCTGGGCTAATTGGGACTGGAGCTCCATTACTGTAGATGTTCCATCCACTGAGTCAAAAAAGCCATGACTTTGAGAAAATGGCAATCTATTTCAAGGCAATATCCCAAAAATGGCATGTACCAGGAGCAGAAGGATGGGAAGGCAAGGGTGCAGGGTAATGGAATGGCATAAATCACCCATGTGCACAGGTTGATAGTTTCATTTCAAGGAAATGTTCCTGGTTTTACCATTCTTATAGAATATCTCCCCCCTCGGATTTCTAACGCTTCTCCATTAACTCTCCCCACTGCCAGCTGGAAAAAGTGACCCGGGGCTCTGTGCACAGAGACACACGTACGTGTCTATGTAGGTGAATATATAATCATCATGCTTTAAATTATTTAATGGAGTTTGTTTTGTCACGGGCAGGCTCTTCTAATCTGAACTTTTTTTAAGAAAAGAAGAAAAGAGTAGGCAGGAAAAAGAAATGTGTACGCGTGCTTGCGAGACAGCCGCATCTATAAAGTCTGTGGGAGTTTGGGCCCCTTCCTTATACATAATCCGCCCTCTCTCCTGGGCTGTCTTCTGCTTAATGACGTTCACGGCAATTTAGGCGCTGGGGACCGGCTCAGCCTCTCGCCGAGCCCGCAGCCTCCACAAACATCCTGAAAAGCAACCTGAGCAGACGTCCTCCCTCCTCGAGGCAGTTCCCGGGATTTTCTCTCCCGAGCGCTTTGGAGCGGGCGGGCGGGCGAGCGAGAGCGCTTGGGTTTATCCGCCTGCTCCTCCCACCAGAGCCACCCTCCCGCCGCTCCCCGCCGAGCGCGCCGCTCACACGGCTCCGCCGCGGCGTGCGGGACGCGGGCACCGCGCTCCGCTCCCGCCACCGCCGCCACCGCCGGGGGAAGCGCCTCGGGCCGCCGCCGCCGCTGCCGCCCCGTCCATGGGCCGGTGCCGCTGATCAGCCCCCGCCGCCGCCGCCGCCGCCTCGGGCCATGAGCGGGCTGCGGCGCCTCCGCGGGGGCTGAGCCCGTCCGTCCGTCGGTCCGTCCGTGCGCGCCCCCCGCGCATGCCGGTGGCGGGGCGCGTCCCGCGGCGGGGCAGCCCCGCGCCCCCCGCGCCGCCCCGCAGCCGCCGCCGCCGCGCCGCGATGCCGGTGGCGGGGCGCGGGCAGCCCGCCTCCTGGCTGCTGGTGCTGGGCGCCGCCGCGCCCGCCCTCTGGCTGCGCTGCGTGCTCGCCGACTTCACCGTGGACAACGAGGTGCACTCCAGCTTCATCCACCGGCGGCTGCGCGGCCCCGAGCGCCGCGAGATGCAGCGGGAGATCCTCTCCATCCTCGGCCTGCCGCACCGCCCGCGGCCGCACCTCCACGGCAAGCACAACTCGGCCCCCATGTTCATGCTGGACCTTTACAATGCCATGTCCGTAGAGGAGGGGGCGGCGGGGGCCGCCGCCGAGGACGGCGAGGGCTTCTCTTACCCCTACAAGCCCATCTTTAGCACCCAGGGGCCGCCTCTGGCCAGCCTGCAGGACAGCAACTTCCTCACCGAAGCTGACATGGTCATGAGCTTCGTCAACTTGGGTGAGTGCCGGGCTCGGCGGGGCTGGGTCGGGGGTAACCGGGGGGGAACCGTGCCAGGGGGAGCTGGAGAGGGGACCCGGCCACCGACGGGAGGACAGGGGCTGGCGGCGCAGGTGGCCCCGGCTGGGAGCTGTTTCCCAGCGGGGCAGGTGGGTGACAGCCCACCTGGGCGAGGAAGGGCAGGTAGCGGCCCTCGGCAGGGCGGCTGCTTTGCCAGGCGGTAATTGAGTGGCATCGGTGGGGAAAGAAAGTGCTCAGACTTCCCCTCGCAGCATCGGACAGCCACGAGCTGTCCCCACGCTCCACACACGCCGGCACTCTGAGCTCTTTGTCGTCCGCTCCCTTTGATAGTGGCTGCGCGTCAGAAATGGGATTTGCAGGTAGGAGTTAAACGGGACGATGAGCTGGTCTGCTCCGCATCCCGCGCCGCCGAGGAGGACACGAAAGGCAGGCAGAGCACGGCGCGGGTCCCGCACCGCTCCCGCGGGATGCGGGGACGCACGGCCGGGACCGTTCCCTACGGCATCCCAGCCCGCGCTCCCTCGGCCGCAGGGGCTCAGCCGCTCGCACATGTTTTCCTAATGGCTTGGGAGGGATTCCGCAGTAAATCCTTATTTACTCCTGCAGCTTTTCCTGTTGACCCCAGTTTATGCCGCTAACTCGCCTCTTTTCACAAGCACATGTGGATGGGTTTATGCAAACGATACGAGAGTTGGCACGCTTTGTATGCGCCTCACTAGGCCTCCCTAATTGGATGCCACGGCCCAATCTGATTTCTATTTGCTCGCTGTAGATTGCACACCCGTGTGGACTGACTTGGCCGGATTTGAGTAAAACATTGTCAGGGTGCGCATTCTATTTTAAATATATAATTATAGACCTGGCTCGCTCTCTCCGTTTTTAGAGCTCATCATGTGCGGCTCTCAAACCACACACGTACAGATTGGGTGCCTGCGAGTTCAAGGCACAACCTGAATCGTGTTTCCAAAACAAGATCAGCTCAGACTTTGTCCCAAACAAAGGGAAACGCAAAGTGCAAGAGGATCACACCTCTGGCACATAACCTGCCAGGAATTACAGACCCCCATCTCCAATAAATCCATTAACACCTTTATGGATGTCACTGTTCTGGACACTTCCACTGTCTGGAGCTTCAGAGGCAGCAAAGATTAAATCATCACCTAAACCACCACCTCTCTAATCCCAGCACTTTAACTAACTTGAAAAGCTCAGCAGCTGTAAAGGCTCTGTGACACACGTTAATAATTATTAGACACGGTAGCCTTCCCGGCACAATTCCTGCATGATAAGGAGCCACGGGACGCTGTGGGAGAGCTCTAGTTTGCATGAGCTGCGCCTCCTTATTAACTGCCATAAGCTTCACAGTGGGAAACTCGGAATTACATCTGGCCCGGGGGCTGTGCTCCATGAGGGCTGGTGCTTTCCATTTGGAATTACAGTGCTTGTCTAGTCACTGCTGGATACTTAAGCCGATGAGCAATGATACATTTAAAATCAAATATTTGAGCAGTCAAAAGTACCAATAGCAGTCAAATATTTGACTTTGAAGATAAGGGTGACCTTGCTAACACTGTTCTCCGTGGTTCTTGTGTCCTACACCGAGTGCAAGGAGAGCCCTGAGCAGAGGACAAAAGATGTTCAAATAACAATAGCGAAATTCACTCTTTGCTTTCCATTTCAGTAGAGAGGAAAGAACATTATGAAACATGTAAGTACATAATGGCAGGGAGTTTAGCTCTGCTCCTCAGGTGTAGTAATTTACTGAATCACCAGTGAAACTGCAGCGCTCCCATCCCACATTGCCAATGCAAGAGTCTCTTGTCACCTCATGTAAGAGTTATAAGAGAAAGTTAATATTTAGGCCATTGATGGGTTTGAATACAAAGGAACAAAATCAATCCATAGATGTGAAATAAAAGTTACATTTTGGATATGTCTGTGTCTATGTGAGAACTTTGTATGGAGCAAGTTTCACCTGTATAAGCCATAACCCCTGATAATCGACATCCTGATGCAGTTTGGTGACTGCAGTGGATTTATTCATTCATTTCAACTTGCCAGGGTTTGTTGTCAGCTTAGAAATGCAAGAGTGTTCTTCATGCGAAATCCTAAATGATTATTTTATTTAATTGCTGTCAGCATGGTCAGGGAGCAGTAAGAGCACAAGCACAAGCAAAGCCCAGCAGTTTTAAGGACAGGTGGAATTACGACCAGCAAGGCACTTTTTGGAGGTTTATCTGTGCTGTTTTGTTCCCTTGTCAACAGAGCATGCCAGGACGAGTTTAAAAAGGACACAGATCTATAAGAGCTTTCTTCATCGCTGTGCACACCTTTCATCCCATTATAGTCATTCCTCTTTCATCTTTATAGGACAAAGGCAGGCTTGTTTATGGAGGTTTTAATGAATTAGAGCAGCCACTCACTCCGTATATAATCAAACACAACACCTGCTTTGAGACATACAGTTTTCTATGACATTCAGGGAAAATTAGAAGATCTATTGTAGAACTGAATTTTTGTGGAGACTTTCTACAATGATCCCTTTTAAAGCAGAGCTGGATTCCTAAATGCAGACTGTAGTAAACTGTGTCCTACTTTTGTAAGAGATACTCTGTGAGCATTGCATTTCACAGGTAGGCTTTTATTACTATAGCAGAGCCATCACAATGAGGAAGTGTCACAGCATAATAAAGTTTCATTTTAGCATGGAGGAAGTAAAAGCGAGCAAAGAAATAATACTTTGAAATTTCAGTCAATAAAAAACGGTAATTCCAGGCTTCCAAATGCTAATCTACAAAAGCACTTTTTTTGCCTTATTCATATTCCTCATCCATCTAGTTGTACAACTTTAGAGGGAATAATATTTTTTAAAAAACTACATTGCAAGATTTACTGGGCTACATAGTAAAAACCCCAACAACAAACCCCACACACATTGATTTCTATGGAGATACTGTGTATATTTAGTGCAGAAAATTTATGCTGGGTATTGGTAGGGAGGAACCAGAATACAGGTGCTCCGTTTTAGGGAGCTTTGTACTAAGCACAGTTCTACTTACTGTAAAATCCTGACAACTAATTAGATTTAGATTTATAACCAGCTAATTTACGGGCTACATTTTGTCTTAGCTTACACCTGTGCTAAGATGGATGGGGAATGGAGTTGTGTCAAGAATGAAGTTATTTGTAAATTAAAAGAGAATTTAGCCACAGTGGTCTAAGTTAGCCAGTTAATTACTGGCTAATTTTGTGAAATTTATTACTATAATTTTAACATTTAGAATTTAATTTCAGATCCTGTCCAGTACAGTTTACAAACTGATCCATTTTAGGAACCGAAAAAACGCAAAGCATTTTCTGCACAAGTTTAATTTCAGTTTATAAACAGCAGCTAAGGAGTAAACATCCTCTAGATGACTTAGGCCTTCTCTTCTAAAAATAATTGCCTTGTGCTTATGCTGGTAAACTTGCCTTGGTAAACAGACTTGCTTAGAATATTTTTAAAAGAGTCGGCACAAGTGATACGCAATTTGTTAATTTGTCTCGTGGTTGATTATAAAATGAACAACGTTGTTTAATCCTGGCAAAAAAGAAGTGGGGGGGGAATTAGTCATTCTTGGAAGGAGCACTTGAAAGTGGCTTTTGTTAATATAAATCAAGAAGCTGAAGAGCCCCCAAGTTTCCTTTTATTTCATACCATCTGGCTATCCTTTTTGTTGACAAGTGTTTGGCATAGAGAACCATCTCTTTGCCCTTTAATAACAGGCTTTAACACTGTAGGGTATTAGAAAAAGATTCTATAACAGTTAAAAAATTTCCTTCGGGGAATACTTTATAAAGTGAGCACGGGCTGCAGGCATTTGCAGCTGTAACCTGGCTTGTGTTAAAATTTGGAAGGGGCTGCCTTGCATTCCAGCTCACTACAGGCCTTCATTGGTGTACAGCCAAAGGTTAATATAGATGTCACACAGTTTTTCTTTGGAGAGCCTCACATATAAGAGTACGAGTACAGCTGTGTTTTTAGTAACCCTTTCATAATCACTTCTTTTAAACCTCATTTTCCTGCTTGTATAAATCAAAGATTTTCAAGGATATTTGACCTGGATTTGAACTTATTTGATCTTCACATATTTCCCACTTGAAACAAAGCAGATTAAAAGTTAGCCCTGGATGCCTGGTCCCCATCACATGGTTTGTCCATACATTAGGCCAAGC
Organism: Zonotrichia albicollis; assembly: GCF_047830755.1. Taxonomy (NCBI): domain Eukaryota; kingdom Metazoa; phylum Chordata; class Aves; order Passeriformes; family Passerellidae; genus Zonotrichia; species Zonotrichia albicollis. Next base: position 13,254,551 of record NC_133835.1, read on the forward strand.
CCTCGGCTTTTTTTTTTTCCTTCTATTCCACCTAATGCTGTTAAAAGCTCTCAAGCCTGAACAGGTACATCCCATAATTGTTTTGGGCAGTGTGGATATGTGCAGCCCTTGGTGGTGTAACACTGGCTTAAGGCAGAAATCTCGCAGCTGAGGTGGGAAAGGACCGTGCAGCAAGTGACCAGCAGGTATTCTCTGAATGTGCAGACCTATCCAGAGAAAATTTAATTAATTTTCTAATTTCCAGGAGTAAAACTACAGAGCAGGACGGGAACCATTTACCTCTGCCATGGGGGTATGCTGGCAGAATAGAAAGGAGCAGCCAAGGACAGATGTCCTTACACAAGGAGAAAGGACCTGGAAATTGTCCCTATCCCCTGGATCACAGCAGATTTATCCCAGAGCAGGGTCTTTGCTCTGTTCCCACACAGGCTGCCCTGGGGGGGTGAATCCCCTCTGTGAGCTGCAGTTTAGAAGCCAAAACACAGCAGCTCTGAAAGGGCTTTGAAGGAGACAAGCCTTGATGGCCAGGTCCTGTGATGCCAGCAACAGGAGCTGGGCACCAGTGGAGCGTGCAGGACCTGCTCCCAGTGCCCCCAGTGCCCCCAGTTGTGCCATGCCCGTGTCTCTGTGTGTGTCCCAGCTCTCCCCCTGCAAAGGAGCTTTAATGGCCTCTGGACAGGCAGCACAAAACCAGGCACTGCATTCCCTGGAAATCAGCCTGAAACACATTTTCGGGTCGGCGGGGAGAGACGTGTGAGAGAAGGTTACACAAGTGGTTGGAAACATTAATTAAAAAAAAGATTATAACTATTAAAGCCCAGTCAGAGCCGTTGACAGGCTCCTTTTAAATAGGACACTGTGATGTTTTAGTTTAATACATTCTGGCAGTGTCACTGGGGTTAAGGCTAATACTGGGATGTGTGGATCCTGTCATGTTATTGTCAGGAGGAATGCAGGGATTAGGTTGGAGAGTGGCGGTGGGTGAGTGCTGCAGCTGTGTACACTTATTATAAAAGATTTAAGTCCCACTGGTAAAATCAATATATTAAATTGCAAGAGCCCCTGTTTTTAATTAGTTTAAATCAAATATACGGTTAGTGCCATTAGGGCTGCTATCCTTGAACCAAGTGAGGAAATGCTAATATTTATGTGGAAACTGTTAATTTGTGGTTAAAATGATAACACATTTAGTTTTATGCCTCTAAATTGTCCTAACTGAATGAATACCAGTGAGAAGTTGCAATGATGGATGAAGTCATCTGAGCAAGAACACAAGTAAGCAAATTTTGATAGCATGCCAGATAAGGAGACTACCTGTTGATATACAGCATTAAGAGACCATGATATTTTAAACCTTTCCAGTCCTCCTCTCTAGGGCCTACATCAAAGTACTTTTATGAATTAACTACATATATATATCAAAAATATATACCATTACTATATATAAATAAAATATGCTATTTTATATATGTATATTTCTTCTCTAAATGGAAGAAACTTCTAAAGAAATGAGAGAGCTGTTTAAGTTAGTTTCAGGATGGAGATTTTCCTTTTCAACTCTTTGAAATAAACGAGACTACACAAAAGGACTAATCACACGGATAAAGTTCTGCACATGCTTAAGTTTGGAAAAATGGAAACCCAAGAGAAAATTCTTGGCTAGGTCTTCATTGGTGTAAATTGTCAAATTTCTACTGAAGCTGGCCCTGTGGTCTCATTTATACAACTCTACGTCCAAAGTAATTCCCATAAACTCCCTCTTGATTTACACGAGCAGCACTGAGAGCAGAATTGGGCCAGAGAAGTGCCCCTGTGTTGGAATAATGAGCATGCAGTAGTTTCTGCTTGAGCTTCACAGAGTTTCCTCTCCTAATCTTGAAATTGTTTCTGAGGGAAGTTTCCTTTGCTGCAAACAGTCAAAACATGAACCAGCTCCTATTAGTCACTGCTTATCATTATTATTAGCCCAATCCATGTTGTTGAACTACAGCTGAATTCCCATCCTTGCAACAAACAGAATTTAGCAAATTATGTTTGACAAAAATGTGAAACTGATATTTCTTAATACAAGACATATTTCATATGGAGAAACTTCAGTGCTGAAAGATTCCTGGTATCAAAATATCTGAATCATAGTACAAATAAACAGCGCCTTGTAAAGGCTGCGGGGCCAAATTCCGTGCTGGAGTAATTCCACTGAAGTTAGTGGAATTGTGCCAGGAGATAAACTGCCATCTAGATTTTTTTTGGTGTTGAGGCTTTTGTCAGTAAAAATCTTTGCTGCAGAAAAGGTTGCAGGTAGCAAAGATCAAACTGGTTCTGATTCAAAAAGCCCTTTTGGAAATCTTTGTTTCATTGATGAGGACCACAAAGTTTGCTGAGCCTCCCCTGTATTTGGGTGTATGTCCTACAATTCCATTATTTATACATAAATATACCTGATTTACAGCAGGTAACAGAGAAGCCATGGTGGGTGTAATCCCCACCACACTGTGGCTTACCCCATCTTTTAAACATTTGTGCCATCTACATCTGAGAGTCAGTGAAAATCCAGACTGAGTGGATTGAATTAATGGCAACTTTGAGACTACAAGTTTTAGTGTAATTGCTTTATTGTTTGGGAACCAAGATGCTTACAGTCCAGTTCCTGTGCAAACATGTTTAACGTGTGTTAATGTGTTTCAAAACCAGACCCTCTCCGCAGAATTCTGCTTTTCATTAATTGACATCAGTAGCATGGTACAGTATTTCAAAGCACTGGCCAAATATAAACTGTGTTTCTAATTTCCTTACTTTCCTGTGTTTGGAATGCCAATGTTAATTTGTTCCCATGGAAGAGTGAGAGCTGCCAACCACAGTTTTATATAAATGGCTTTACAGTGCAGGGCTGCCAACATTAAATGATACTTAGGAATTTTCATGACATTTTGTATTTAATGCTGTGTATGTGAGAGAGAGAAATTGAGGGAGATATATGGCATGTTGAACAGCACAAGCTCTGATGATCAAGGCAAATATTTGAAGAAATTTATCCTTTGAGGAACTGTTATTCAATGTTTCTTCTTATTTAGGATTTTTTAATAATCTGTCAGATACTACACAGCATATTCCTTATGCCTAGAAAAAAGCTGTTTTGCAGGAAACTTTGTTGCTAACGATCCAAACAATTCCCCCCCACACCGCCCAATAATTTTAGTTATTTATTAATAGATGAGCAGATGGACTTTAGTTTATGTTGTTCCTCTGATCATTCTGAACTGGTTTGTAAGAATGTGATATTACTCAACGTGAGAAAATGCAAAAGCAAAAAAAGCTGCCACTACCAAGGAAGAGGGGAATTAACTGATTTTAGTTTGACTGCCAACAGGTAATTTTTCTTTAGCAGAATAGTAGCAGCTAGATAAAATCATTTGCCTCTCTTAAAGAAAAAAATCAAGCATTATCATAACTTCTTTAGTGGTATGTCTGCCTTTGTACATAAACCAAACGTGAAGTTCCCTTTAAACAAAGTTTATTTTAAACTGATAATGGTAAAAACAAAGTCTGTTTATGTATTTCTCCCTTAATTCCTGGAAGATATTCAAAATACAAATTGTTCACGTTTCAGTAGATTCCCCTTAATGAGTGCTATGGTTTATCTCTCCATTTCCCCAGTTTATTGGAACAGGTGCAGTGTCTGCCATCTGTGCCAGCCCCGTGCTATACCAACAAACAAAGTGTTGTTTTGGTTCACTGGATTTAAAAGTCTCCTGAGAGTAAAGAAATGAAAGAGAAAGAATTTAGAAAGTGCCTAGTGAAGGAAAAGCACTTCAAGTAATGTGCTTTGTCACTCAAGTCTTCCCGTAAATTACCTTAAACTATTTCTAAACTGTTTGAAAAATATTATCTGCAGAGGATTAGGTTTCTGTTGCATCTCAGAGGTTCCACACTATTCTTTATCATCCTTATCCTACCACAGTAGCTTCCAAGTTAGAGTATTTTGTTGTCAGGTTGAATTAAATTGTACGGGAGTAAAAAACTCTTTTTTTCCTTCTCTTAAAGTAGAAGAACTGTGAATTTTCTTCCCCCCCACCCCAGTGTTTCTGCTTCCACCTCATTTAAGAGATACTGCAAATAGCCATCCAAGTTTAAACAAGATTATGTTGTAATTAGACAGACAAACTCATAATTATTTAAGGGCTAAACCAACAACAACAACCCTTTCAGGTTCATTTTGACAGTGTTTATCCAGTGTATCTGGAAAGGCTTACAATTAAAGTGCCTGAAGGGTGGGGATGAGATTTTTCAGCATGCAGTCAGTGCTATCGGGTCCACCTGGCCTGGGAAACTATGCAGGCTTTGTAGTGGAGAAAATCCCTTAACTTAGATCTTCATGGCAAGCTCTTAAAAGCTACCTTCCTTTAAAAAAAACCAACAAAAAACAAGGAAAAGGAGGCAGAGAGAAGGCAGCTTCCCCCTAAGCAATAATTAAAGCGAGCAGGAGCTCCCTCAGTGCTGGGGGAGCAGCAGATGAGCTGATAATCACACAGAGCATCACCCTGCAAGGTTTTCTGTGCTGGATAATCACACAGCATCACCCTGCAAGGTTTGCTGTGCTGGATAATCACACAAAGCATCACCCTGCAAGGTTTGCTGTGCTGGATAACCACACAGAGCATCACCCTGCAAGGTTTGCTGTGCTGGATAATCACACAGCATCACCCTGCAAGGTTTGCTGTGCTGGTTAATCACACAGAGCATCACCCTGCAAGGTTCTCCCTGCTGCACACAGGAGCTTTCCAAAGGAGCACAGAGTTTGCTGTGCTTCTGCAGCTGGCTCCCCATGCTGGGCTGAATCAGAGCTCCTCACAGCCCCACTGATGTCACACAGCCCCAGTGATGCCACCCCAGCTCTTCACAGCCCCACTGATGTCACCTGAGGTCCTCACAGCCCCACTGATGTCCCCCCAGCCTGCTCAGGCCCACTGATGTCACCCCAGCTCCTCACAGCCTCACTGATGTCACCCCAGCCCCACTGATGTCACACAGCCCCACTGATGTCCCCACAGCCCTGCACAGCCCCACTGATGTCACCATAGCCCACTGATGTCACCTGAGTTCTTCAGAGCCCCGCTGATGTCTCTCAGGCCCACTAATGTCATACAGCCCCACTGATGTCACCACAGCCCCAGTGATGTCACCTCAGCCCTGCAGAGCCCCACTGATGTCACCACAGCCCCAGTGATGTCATCCCAACTCTGCACAGCCCCACTGATGTCAACCCAGCTCCTCACAGCCCCACTGATGTCACCCCAGCATCCTCCCTCAGCTGCAGCGGCCTGGCCCCAGGCCACCCTGGCAGTGAAGTCACCAGCCCTGGCACCCTCTGAGGAGCTGGCACTGGCTATAATTCATCCTGAGGGCTGTAATTGATCCTGGGGCCTGGAAATCAGCCTGAGCCCTGGCCCTGGAGCCCCTGGACCAATCCTGCCCCTGGCCCCTGCCTTGCCTTGGCACTGGGGGGGCTCCCTCGGCTTTGCCAATTGTTCTTCCCGCAGCTCAGTGGCTGTAAAACTTTTTAAAAGAGAGCAGAAGAGCTCTGGGAGAGGGACTAAAAAATGCTCATAAAATAATGCAGTGTTGGAGGTTGGGAGTTTTAATTCTGATGGAGAGGAGGGTTTTCTCCTGGGTGAGCACTGGGGATGGGGTTGGGTGGGTTTCCTTTGTCAGTGCCTGGAACACCCAGTGCCTGTACTGAGCCCTTTGGCACCACAAGGGAAAGCAAATTCAGCATTTAAACACAAAATTAAAAATTACTGTAATTTAGAAATTCTGAATTCTGGTGCCTACATTTGGGTACTGTTCTTTTGTATTCATATTTTAACAATTTTATTTACATAAGACAATTGTCTGTAATGCCATGAATGATAACCAGTCATCACCAAGAGGAATCCATTCCTAATTGTATTTGTTCTACCCACAAACTGCTCTTCCCTTGGTTCTCAAGGTTAAAACTTATTGCTTTTTCCATCACTAAAAATATTCCGAACAATTTAATCTTGCTACTTTTATTTGTTTATTACTCTGCAGTCATTATAACCCCACAGGGACTTTTTAGATGTTAATAAAGAGCACTGCACATCACTTTTCCTGAAGCTTGTGTGGCACTATAAACATTATGCTGGGTTTAAGTTCCCCTTTCTGACCATATCCTTAAAAAATTCAGTATTTGTTAAGAGAATGGAGGGGATTTTTTTTCTTTTCTTTTTAACAAAAAGAAATAAAAGGGGGGGTGGAGGAAAAAAGTAACTTTAGCCTCAATCTGCTAGCTACATAAAACAGTAAATGTTCAGCTGAGGCAGGGAAAAACCAGAACTGCTAGAGACTGGTTGTTTCCTTTTGGAGGAAACAATAAATGTGCCCACTTGTATTTTAACAACATTACTACTGGGCCCCCTAATTACACAAATATACTTGTAATAAACTGCAGGAGAGAAGAACTGAAAAAGATCTGTGATGAATGATTCTTTCTCCTTAGCTCAAAAAGAAACTTTTGGGTAACTACTCTTAAATCTTGGCCCAAATCAGGAGATGAAGATATTTCAGCACTATGTGATGAATCATTTGTCTCCTGAGACAGGTGAAAAGGAGAAGCAAATCAGACATGTGGTGTAAAACTTCTGTCATTGGTGTGGACACAACTCTGACCTCTGAGTACAATAGTTCCTGCAATCCATGGCATGCACTGTAATGAAATTACCAGAATATTAGAAAATAGGAAATCCCTGACATTTCTGCTGCATTAAAGCCTGACACAGGGAATACAGAAACACACAAAAGAGCCCAGAACGAGGCAGGGACTCATCCAAGCAAACCCCAAATATTTCTCCAGCAAACAGAAACTGTCATTTTGCTCATTAGTCCACAGCTGTGAGATGAGAGCTGCTTCACTGAAAATCCTGCAGAGGAGGGAGGTGAACATAAACCAGTGTGTGTGACACACTGAGAGGGAGGTGAATGTAAACCAGTGTGTGAGACACACTGAGAGGGAGGTGAATGTAAACCAATGTGTGACACACTGAGAGGGAGGTGAATGTAAACCAGTGTGTGAGACACACTGAGAGGGAGGTGAATGTAAACCAGTGTGTGACACACTGAGAATCTCCTCCCTGGGCTGGAGCTGTGGCCCAAGGAGTGAGCAGAGCCTGGCAGGGAGGACACTGAGCTGGAGAAGGGTGCTCTGTGCTCCTGCTCCTTCAGAGATGCTCTCACAAACCCCCCACACTCACTTCTGTGCTATTTTTGCAGTTGCACACCTCAGGACTGAGCTGTGCTCCCTCCATTCATGCCAGGCCCATGCAGGACACCAGGGTGTATTTCAACAGCTGATCTTTTACCCCAGAGCTGCAGTTGCAAAATTGTGCTTGAAGACACACAAAAACCAAAACAAAGCAGCAAATGCTGTTGTTAGGGGCTGACTCAGGAGGCCTGTGTGGCCCAGCCCTAGTGAGAGGCTCAGTGTCAGGAATCCAGCAGGGCTGTGGTATGCAGGGCTAGGTGCTGCTGATGTCACTGATGGGCTTATCTTGTACCAAAAGAAAATTCCTCTTGTATAAAAGGGATCGTGGGTGGGAATTAAACTGCAAATAAATCTCTGCCTCACCCTCAGATGCCGTTATGCCTGGGGCATGGGCCACCAACGTTTGGGGTGTGAAGGGGACAGACACGTGCCCGTGCCCTACACGTGAATATTTCATGTTTGTTTTCCTGAGGACATTCCTGAAATAGCAGTTTAACCTTGCCATCACTCTGGGACACTAACATTTTACATCTGCACACAGGAGTACATGTGGAAGTCTGCAGCCCCCAGGTCCTCAATACTGATAGCTCTCAGGGCTGTGTAGAGTTAATAAAGAACAAACAGCTGCCTGCCTATTTCTCAATAAAATAAATGTGTTGCACAGCAAATGTTCCTAGAAAGCAGAAGCTGTGAGTCCCATCCCAGGGTGAAGGACGTGTGGTGCTGGCAGGGAGGTCATTCCAGGCAGTGACTCCTCTCCAGGTCCCCTGTCCCAATCCCAGTGCCCCACCTGAGCTCGCCTCTCTTGGCAGCACAGAGCAAACATGATGATCTCAAAGAAAAATGTGAACTAGGTCATCAAGTCACACTTGCATGAGGAAGGGCACTCCACAGCGTCTCTGTAAGCAGCAACTGATGTTTCTAATGGTTATTTTCCAAAACATCCCTCCAAATACTCCATTTCTGTCTAATAATTATCAACTGTGTTAATACCACTGGACCTCCTGCATGCAGAGTACCTGAGCAAGAGGCAATGGCTGCAGCAGATTGGGTGCAAGGAGAGCAGGGATCTGGCAGGGATTTCCCCTCTGGGGCAGCAGGACCTTTCCCCTCCATAGTTTGCTGTCCCCTAATCTCCCAGCTCTGCTGCCCAGAGCTGCAGATGTTTGTCAGAGCACAGACAAGCTCCAAAGGCCCAGCTGGTCGTGGGGCACAGCTCAGTGTGTACATTCCTAGCTGAGGTTTTGCTGATCACAGTCAAAGGCTGAGATCCTTATCTGATGGCCTGTGCCTGATATCTGCCGCTTATTTTGTAATATCCCACAAACTGCTCTCTCAACAGCACCAGAACCTGGGATTTCAGCTGAGAAATCCAGCAAATTGCATGGCTCCAAACCTGGGAAACTGGTTTTTAATTATTTTCCTTTTATCCCAGCAAACCACAAGAAAGGCTGGATTCCCTGCAAATCCTGCTGTGCTCCTCCCAGGGAGCCTGTGCAGGTGTAGGCCCACACTCCTGCAGCGTTTGGGGGGATGCTGGAGCTGTTGTGGCAATACAATATTAAAGGAGGATTAATTAGATTTGTGCCATTTATTTGGGCAGCTGTGCAGTAGATGAAAGGAAGTCTAATGCAAATGAAATGAATAAGCCTGAAGAGGCCAATGTCCAGTCACAGCTCTCCACTCGTGTCCCTCAGCACAGCTGGGGCAGAAATGGGCACATTCCTTTGGCAAAAATGAGGCATTTGAAGATTCCATCAGCTGAGCTTTCCCTTTCAAGTGTTGCCAGTAGATGCAAAACATATACATGTGCTTTTAAAAGACTTTTATTTTGAACTCAAGATGTGAATCTATGGCATTAAGAAAAGCAGAACAATCCTTTATTTAGCTGCACCTGCACCTTAATGCCTAATGAGTTTAGTCTGATGGAATCCAGACCTCAGGAAGGATTATAAATTCTCATTTGATTTCATTTACTTTTAAAATACCTTAAACCAGCTGTACCAGCCCAGAATCCAGCCCTTCTTTCTCTATCAGTTTTCCAAGTGTTGAATCTTTGCTGTCTTAAGTAACTTTATGCTATATAATGATACTGCAATAGTAATAAAAAACAGAGAGCAACTTGGAAAAACATCATGCAGTAGAAGACAATTAACATATAAGCTTAAAAGCATCAGATTATGAGCACAACTTTCATGAAGTTCTTTTGGCCCTGGAGGGAAGGTTTGGAACTCACTCTTCAGACACCAGAGGTACCTTTAGCCATTTCTGTCTGTTTTGTGTAAACACATTAGAGATACTCAAACAGGGATCTTCCCAAAATTACCGACTCAGGCTGTTTGTTATGAATAGTAGCTAATTTATCAAATTATTCAAAAACATATTACTTTGTCCCGTTGTAGATACTGGAATGCAAGGGAAAAAAATTGATCCTGTTACATCTCTGAATGATCAAATCATTGCATTGAAGAATTAGAATAACAAGATTTGATTTTAATTTGCATGTCCTCTGCACATGCCAGTTGCAGATTGAGGTGCCTGTGCCCTCAACAAGATCTCATTTTCCTCCAAATCCTTCCCTTGTGGGCTTTTCTCCCCATTTTGTTTGCCTGTAGCAGTCTCACACTGCCTCTTATCTCCACTGCTGAATCCACTTTATTTCTGACCAGATCTGCTCAGCCGCTTCTCTCTCCTTCCTTGGGGGTGTTTCCATTTGCTCAGGGTGTGCAAGCAGTCAGGGCAGGCTGCTGGTTTTTGCATCAGTGATATTTGGAGACCTGCTCAGTCTCAGAGCAGGTTGCAGGAAGCACCTTGGGCCCCATTTGTCAAGTGTCTGGACTGGGGGATTATTTTTCTCAATAAACCTTATTGCCACTTAACTTTTCTCCCTCTTTGTGCTCTGCAACCTCTTCCCCCCTGAGACGCCCATCACCCTCCTGCTTTCTCCTCCTCCCATTTCTGTGCTGTGCCTGCCACCCCAGCCTGATCCTCATCAGGAATTCTCCCCAGATTGCCACTATCTCCGTGACCCTTGGATGCCCTGGAAAAATGTGTGACTTGCAATTCACACCTAAGGCTGGCACAGCTTTCCTGGGAAGCTGGCCTGGCCAGATGCAGCTCCCTGGTTCCTCAGCCTTGCTGTCCCCTGAATGACAGAGTCAGTGAGCAGTGTGGTGTAGCCGTCATCTCTGCTCAAACGGGGAAGAGAAAAATGTGCTCCTGCATCTTCACACACCTCCCACAGCTGCACCCAGAGGATCTGGGGGATGTGTTAGGCAGCAGCGTGCCTCTGCTCTCAGGCTGTGTCATTCCATTGTGCAGAGAGAGAAAAGAAAGCAGGAGCAATGAGGAGCTTCTGCCTGTCCTTCTGCTCACTGCTCAGTTTGGCTGCAGGGACATTTCCAGGGCAGGGTGTGGAGCAGAGCTGAGGCTGCCTTGGGGTGCTGTGCACTCACCCCAGCCTGCCCTGTGCACCCATAGGGTCCCTGCAGGAGCTGCTGCCCAGGTGCATCCCATCTTCAGTACACAGAGACACAACAGCCCTGCTATGCCCTGTCAGGGGTGAGCACCAGCCTGGCTTAACCCTGATCCCAGAGCCAGCACCAGAGCTCGAGACATCTGTGATGGCCACAGCACTGCCCAGCTGGGGGGACACAGGAGGAGCCACAATTTACAGCATCAGCACAGTCCCCAGCTTGCCCCTCTGGAAAGCAGCCACCCACAAGGATTTGGGAATGGGAGAGCTGGTGGGGTGAATCCCCAGGTCAGCACTGTCCTGGGTTTTGGTCAGCACTGTCCTGGGCTCCCCCTTTCCTGTGAAAGGAGGAAGAGAAACAGGATCTGGGAGCCTGGAGAGGGAGGCCCTGCAGGAGATTTCCTTATAGTGGATTCCAGGAGGATGAAGGTAGAAATAGAGGCAGTCTGTCAAAAGGAACAACTTCATGAACTCCCATTTTTCTTTCTTTTTGCTGCCACCCCTCCCTGAATTCTCCATTCCCTCACACCACTGAAATCCCACAGCAATCCTCAGTGCATTACAGCAGCTGCAGATGGATTGCAGCTCCATGTGCTGCTGTGTTTCACGTGACAGGGCTGTGAATAAGGTATTCTGTAGAAACGCAACTCTTCCCTGCTTATTTAACTTTGCTTTCCCCAGATACACATGCAGACACAGCAAACAGCACCAGGAGTCACACCACCGTGGGTCTGTTTACTATTAGGAGAGTTTTGTGTTCTCAGAGCAGTCCCAGGTGTAAATTTTTCACAATACCTTTCATCTCGTCTAGCTCTGCTTTCAGTAGAGAAACCACAGCCCGAGCGGGCACCCATCAGGGCACACTCGGGAAGGAAAATGGATTACCTGTGCTTAACCTGCCCAGAAACTCCATGGATGCTCTTGAAAATGAAATGGTTTTACCATCCAGCATTGCTCAGAGTGTCTGCAGAGAAATCCCAGCAGGGAATGTCTCTGAATCCAGACAGCAGCATGCACAATTCCCTCTGTCATTTCCTCCCCAGTGGCTGTTTCCCCCTTTGCCATCCACCACACTTGGGAATTTTAACTTAAAGGGCTCCTGGGTGACACATGGGGTGAGGAGAGGATGTGGTAGCTCTCAGCATCCTCTGGTCCCCACACACATTCCCTGATGGCTCCTGCCTGGCCTGGGCACCACACTGACCCCAGCACTGGGGGAACACCCATTCAGGAACACCAGGAAGGGAGAAACACCCATTTATGAACACCAGGAAGGGAGAAACAGCCATTTCTGTCCTGAGCAGCCCTTGCTAGCTGAAGTTTGACTGAGTCAGGAAGAACTTGCTGCTGTTTGGGAGATAATTAAACCCATCTTCCCTCGCCTGGCTGTTTGCACACGCACAATGATACCATTGTTCAGAGTCATGCAACACACATGCTGACATTAAAGTGTTTAATCTTGTACTACAGTATTCCATTATTTTTTGGACATCTGTACATGATAGAAAGGCTTCGTATTAAGGGATTTGTTGACAAAGAAATGGCTAATGCTGATACATGTGTGGACTGAAAGGATCTTTCCAAGTTGTGTTCTGCAGTAGGGAGGCTGCTGCTTCCCAGGCCTGAGCCTGGCACAGATGTGATATGCACTGTTGCTATTACCACTTTTCAATTTATAACAAGGAGTCAGTGTTCAGAAGAATTTTGGAAGCTCCCTGCTGGGTTTGTGGCTAGGTGGTCTCGCTGGCAATACCAGCTCCATGCTGAAAGCTGAACAAATGAAGTGATGGCTAAAGGGAGAATATTAACTCCAGAGGGTTTTTTTTCCCCTTGCGAAGCAAAAATGCTCACCCCAGATCACTTTGCAGAGTGAGCACTAAAGAATTTCCAACTTCTGGGTTTGGGGATAGGGATTTATGGAGCCTGGTTTTCATCTTCTTGGAAATTAGTGCATTAGTGCTGCTCTCCACCCATGGATGGGGCAGGACTTTGCCCTGGCACATGCTGAATTGACCATGCAAGAAAGAGTTTATCACCTTCTCCTCCCTGTCCCTGGCTGTAAAATGGGTCCCTGAGCAGGGCTGGGTGCAGGTTCCCTTCTGCTGAGGCCTGCCCTGGCTCCGAGCAGCCCCTTCAGCAAAGGGCACACGGGGACAGAGCATCAGGGCAGGGTTGGGCACACAGGGACAGAGCATCAGGGCAGGGCTTGGGCACACTGGGACAGAGCATCAGGGCAGGGTTGGGCACACGGGGACAGAGCAACAGGGCAGGGCTTGGGCACACGGGGACAGAGCAACAGGGCAGGGCTTGGGCACACGGGGACAGAGCACCAGGGCAGGGCTTGGGCACACAGGGACAGAGCAACAGGGCAGGGCTTGGGCACACTGGGACAGAGCATCAGGGCAGGGTTGGGCACATGGGGACAGAGTCCCCCAATATCTGGGGGTGCTGAGCCTGTGGCTCAAGGACAGGCTGTGGTTTCAGAAGTGGCAGGATGGCAGCAATCCCTGGTGATGGGATGCACTAATGGGTTATAGAAAAACCACAGGCTATATTTCTAGTAAGCTTATGTCACAGATCAGAACTTAGGCTGTGTTTGTTTTTCCTTAGGTTTCTCCAAAAACCTGCACTAGCTTCTAGATGACTTGGAGAGCTGCAACTATTCCATGTACAAGGCCTGCCAAATACTGTTTTTATCACTCTTTAAAAAAAAAATTTAAAATATATCCCATCACACACCCCAGGACATTTGCTGTACTCCATTTATAGAACTCCCAATTTATATTCCTCAACTATTTCTTCAATTATTTCTGTAAGTGCTGCTTTAGCTGCCTAATGTCAGCATGTAAATCACGAAGCCAAGAGAATGAAACAGATGAAAACCAATCACAGAACTTTGCATTCCCAAATTCTTGCCATTATAAATTTCCTGCCACTGCCCCTGTAACTCTTGCTGTCAAGGACAATGAGGAGGGAAACATTCCCTTTGCTGGCTGTGGCCTGGCATGACATTATTGCAATAATCTTTATTATAGTCCCCCTTCTCCTCAGAAAAATATAAGGACTGGCCTTGCATTTCTTGCTCAACCAGGCGCCCTGCTGAGCCCAGTGGGCTCTTTCAGCTGCACAGACCGCTGGATCCTGCCCCTAATTGGTTTCCTCCTTCTTGAACCCCAGCAACATAAGGAGAAAAGGCCTATATTTCATAAGTGCCATGGTTTTATCCACCAATTTAGAGACAAAGAAGTGCAATTTATAGAGGGAACATTTTATGCCTGTTAATTAGGAGCCCATCGAGAGGTCTCAAATTCGGCATCCCGAAAATTTACAGCTCGATTTCACAAGCACCACCAGCAGCCCCAGCCCCAGGGGTGGCCCTGGCCTCCCTCCCTCCATGCTGGGAGGTCCCTGCTGCCCTGGGAGCTGGGACAGGCCAGGAGCCACCCAAAGGATCAGCTTTTGGGAAAGGAGACATTTCTTTCCAGTGGGATGCACTTCCCAAGGGAGGCAGGAGGGTGAGGCAGGAGATGGGAGTGGAGCTTCCTGAGAGACATGGGGCTGGTGGGGCTCAGGTGGAGCTGGTTTCTGGGATTCTATTTTCTGGGAATCTGCACTGAAATGATGCAACAGAGCTCCTGAAGCTTTGGCTTCAGTCTCAGGGGGTAAAAATGGAGGGAAAGAAAGGTAAATTTTCTTGGAAAATTCGAACAAGACTTTGCACTGCTGGATGCAGATGTGTCAGTCAGAGTTTAGAGATCCAGCCTGGGTCTCAGGACAGTCCAGTCTCAGCCACCTCTGAGGAAACAATGCTCGTTTTCTGTAGCTCTGCAGCTGCTGGAGAGAAAGCAGAAAAAGACTCTCCTACCCTCTAAACTCACCACACAGGTAGGCTCTGAAAACCTGTTAGACCTTAATGCCAGAGCCTGGCAGATTCTTTTTGGCATTTGAATTTCTGTGGGGTTTCTCAGGCAGCTGCTGGTGGCTCAGCAGCAGCCTGGCTGAGAGGCTGAGGCAGGGGGTGTTGTCTTTTGGAATCTATTTTCCTTTGACTTATCTTTCAGTCTCAGGAATTCAGGACCTTTAATCTATTTGAGATTAAAGTCCTTAACAAATCCCTTCTGGCCTTTTTTGGGAGTGAAGAAGTTACAGACACCCTACTGCACATTCCTTCTGCTGCCTTTTTCCATTGTAAATGAGAAACAAGTAGCTCTAATTGTTGTAAGCACTACAATAAATGAGACAACTGCTCTCAAAGTGACTTATAAAAACAATTAACATATTATCAGGTGAAAGTGTTAACAAGAAAATTTAAGTTTTTACTTGTTTATATATTCAAAGTGTATTCTAAGTGCCTCACCCAAATGTGCCAGGGAGGAAGAGCTGTGGAATTACCAAAGCTTTCCCAGTTTGGCAACCTGAGAACGAAATATATTCATCTAATGTTGAGTTTCTTTCTGAAAACCAGTTTTTTGCATCTTCAGAAAACAAGAGAGTAAAAATACCTAAGCAGGGAGATTGGCCTCTTGTGAAATCCATTGAAATTAGTGAAAATATTTCTATTGACTTGCCTGGCATTTAGATAAGCTCTTTAATTCTTCAATAATAATTATTTTAGCACAGTCATTCTTGGGGAAAATTCTCGCTGTGATTCCCTAGCCCTTTGTTGAACACCTGGGGCTGGTGGCTGGCCTGGTGCTGCTGTGCTGGGTCCCTGGGCTGAGCTGGGATGTGTGGGGAGAAATAAAAACACTGCAAGCTGTGGCCCACCATAATCCCTGTGTCACGAGGCAGGCCTGGCCACCAGCAATCCCTGACACCACCCCAAAGTCCAACCAGGTGTGCAGAATTAGCTCAGGGTGGCTTTGCCCTTGCCAGCAGAGATTCACAAAAGGGCTGCAAAGAGTTGGAGTCAGTTTATTTCTAACCTCAACATATTTTGCTGTGAAAATGACCAAACATGGGATCAGCTGAAGTTTCCAGCTTTATGCTGATGTGTCATTTGCTTTGGAAGCTTGGGCGCCTGGATGCTAAACCAGAACCTCAAGGTTTTCTATCCAACATTATTTTTTTGGTACAGGCATTAACTGTATGGCTGCAAGTTCTAAATATCACCAGCCACACTGTTCCATCCCTGTCTGCTGATGTTTTTAAGTTCTGTATCTTCAGCACACGCCACGACAAGCACCCAGTATTTGTTGACATTTTATCTCCAGCTTTCCCATATTTTTGGATCTGATACCTGGCTGCCTCACACCTGAGCACATGTGCCCATCCTGTTTGCTTTAACCATCCCTGGCAGTTGCACAACTCTGTCCTGCCCCCTCTTGCATCACCACCAGGCCACAACAGAGCCTTGGAGACACAAAGGACTTCAGAGGGCTGGGAGCCCTCTCTGTGTCAGATAGAGCAGCACTCAGATCCTGCTCAGATAGCAAGGCCAGGCTTTCAGAGGTGCTGATCTGACTTGCATGTTTGTGACAGGTGTGGCCAAGCCACTGATAACCACCAGCCTGAGATATTCCTTGTTTTGGCTGCATCTCCTTAGTTGTTCCCCCACAATTTCTGGCGTCTTGCTTATTTTCTCATGCATCTGATGTCCTCCTCCATCCCACAGCTCCCACTCTCTCCACCTTTCCCAAGGACTGTGCCAGGGGGAGTGCCTGATGATCCTCATCCACCAGAGCCCCAATTGACTGCCACACTCACCATGCCAAGGGTTATTTTACACCAGCAATTTTAGAGCCCTGTGTTAAATTAGGCCTCAGATTAAGCCCTGTGTTAAATTAGGCCAAATTGAGTTAGAATTTGTCTGCAGTGGCTGTGCCTCCAGAATGCAATGCCGCTTCTGAGAATGAGGAGAGGCTCACACGCATCACCTGTGGGTGACTTGGGATTGTTTTTCAGGGAGAGGAAATGCCCTGTTTTCCCACAGTCAGGGCACATAGTCTGTTTCACAGCAGAATTATTTTTCAAGGGTGTTCTTCCTTTTCCTATTTTACAACCTTTGATTGCGCATCCAGAGCTTTGGCTTCCTCTCCAAGCAGCTGCCTTGCCAAGGCATTTGAATTGTGAGCTGGAATTTCCAATGTTTGAAATTAGCATCTGAGCTAAAACCATTCACCAAAGCCTTTGGGTAGTAGATTTGTGAGAACTATGAGCCTGGGACAAAGATGAGTTGAAGTTCTGTGGGCAGAAGGGCTATGAAGCATATCCAGCAAATACTCAAAATGCTTGATGTGTTTTAAGGGAGCATTTAACATTAATTTAATGGTGAACAAACAGCTGAGATTAAGTCCTTCAAGGATGACCAAAAAGTTGTTCTTATGGTCATTATATCAATAGGAATCATGGATTTTATAAATCTAATGGAGGAGCTACAAAATCACATCCAAAGATGCAAAGAATTGCGTCTTTGCAAGATGCAAAACTACAGTCACATCCAAAGAAATGCTGCAGCAATTCTCTTGAACTGTTTCAGTGAACACTTAAAATACCACTATTCCCCCTTGCCTTTTTTCTTAAGCTCTCCCCCCACTCTCCCCCTTGCAACTCCTCAGGTAATTAACTGGAAATGACCCAGTTGCAGCATTGTCAGAGGTCTAACACCCATCAAACCCAGGAAACTCAGGCTCCTTGAATGCTCCCCTGCTTACCCCGTGCTGTTGCGCTTAGGGTATTACAGGGGTCTGCAGAAAGTGCTTGATCGGATATACTGTACCACATGTTCCCGAATACCAGCACACAGCAGCAGGACTTGGGGATAGGATTTCAGCCTTCATAATGAAGAGTCTTGCTTTTATGAGTTCGAGTCAGACCCTTAACGTTATTTTAACATAGATTTTGGTGTTTAATTATGTAATAAGATTTACTGCAGTCATCTAACAGATGTTGATTCAGGGTCAGTGTTTCTCATAAATTAGTTCTGAAAGGATTTGTTACTTCTGGGTCAGCAGATAGGTCCAGAGTGCAAAGAAAAAGGGGAAAAACAATAAACACTGAGTTGAAGGGTTTCTTGGGATTCTTTCTTCAGTTACATATCCACATATTTTCATGATCTTAATGACTATAGCCACAGGAATGTTTGCTTTAACACTAAAGATGGCTCAGGCCAAAACCCTATATCCAAACATCTGCAAAGCATGGGAAAGTTCAAACTTTGGGGCTCTTTATTTTATGACCCTGGCTGTTAATTTTTCATACTAACACGACACATTTTTTCTAGGGCTCAGCAGTGGGAATTGCTGTGACCTTTAGCAGCACCCCAAAAAGTTTCATCTTCATGTGCTTGTTGTCAGACCTTGTGTATAAAGTGCAGCTAAAGGCCAGTGTTGGTTGATGCAGTTGTCATCACACATATACTAAAAAGCTGCACCCACCTTCCTCTGGAAATTCAGCCTTCCCATGTCTTTGGAAGCAAATCATGTTGGTACATCCTACTGCTAACAGCTGCGACTAAACCCACACAGCATTATACTCATTCTTCTAAATTTGTGGTTAAAGGAGGGATTCCATATTAAAGTATTTTTCATTCCATTTTAATTTAGTTGCAGATAAATTCCTTTAAAGCTGAAATTATGCTCTTTATATCTTATTCTGCTAGGAGTACTTTGGAGGAGAGGGATTGAGGCTCGTTTAATAGTGTTGCTAGCACGTCCAGGGCAGTTGTAGCCTGCCAAGTCTTTCACAAACACTGGTGAATATTCACAATATTCCTCCACATCAGGGTAAGAGACACCAAATGTTGCCCCTGAGATGTTTTAGCAGAGGTGCAACAGAGAGCACTCAACACATAAAACCATTTGCTAAACTTAACCACCTTTGCCTTGGAAAGTGTAGAGGTTTCATACCTAAAAAGCTCCTCTAAGATGAATCCCAGCTATGAGTAAGAGCTCTGAAGCATTTCCCTGAGCAGCAATCACACAGTGGCAAACTGGACTCCTCTCAGAAGGGATGTGAGAGAGGAGGAAGAGTCCATGGCCAGGGGCTGAGCCTCAGCCAGCAAAGCAGTGCTGAACCTGCTCCGTGCTTGGACACAGCCCCGCTCCCAGAGCCTCCCCAGCTCTGTCCCTGCCGTGGGGACACCCTGGCCACGGACTCACAAACCCTGAGCTGTGTTTGTGCCATGCAGAGCTGTCAATTTAAACAGCACTGTCCAGAGCCACGCTTGGAACTCCTCTTTTTTTCAGGAGTAATTCCCTTTAAGTCAATGGATTTACACAATGGATTTGCTGCTGCCAGAAGCAAAATCAGGCCTGTAGGAAGACACACATTCCTGGCCAAGGAAATCTCAGAGCTAACTACTTGAATTGTGCACTCGAGCTGCAGAGAGGTCAAGTGGACAGACGACAGGACTGGGACATATAGGAAGTCCCTGGTTCAAACCTCAGCTCTTAAAATGTCATGCGTTGTGACCTTGGGCGAGTCAGTTCATCCCCTTACAGCTCCGTTTCCCCCTTCTCCTTTGTCTGACTTGTCTGTTTAATTTGGAATTTGTTCCAAGAAGGGTGCCTAGCCTCCTGTGCTGGGCTGGGGCACTGACACCTCTCCTCCCCCCTGCTGCAGGACTGGATTGAAGTCTTTGTTTCCTCCCAACACTGACCCCTGCTTCCGTGCCACAAGCAGGGTTACAGGGGACCACCAGCTTCCATCAGGGGACAGGCAGGCCTGTCACCCCCTGGGACAGCACACATCCCAACACCAGCACTTGTTATTTCACAGTCAGGGTTGGGAGGTGGAAGGAAGCCCTCACTTTGAACAGTTGCTTCACAGCCCTGATCACTAAAGATCCTTTAAAATGAAAGCTTTGACCCTACAGAGAGGAGCCGTGAGCTCGTGATGAGTTCAGCTGGCACCAAATGTGGGTCACTGGCATGAAAAGCCTCGAGGGCTGGAATTTGTGTCTATAGAGTGTGGGTATGTGTGTGTGTGACTGTCAGGAGCAGAGCCAGGCTGAGAACCAGCACTCCTGAAAAGCCCCATCTGTTTGTCTCAGCTCCTTCCCACAGCAGCTCGGTCGTTATCGGTGGCAAATGTCCAGAGTCACTTGTCAGGCACAAAGCTGCCAAAAATCATTAAAACACAATGGCCCCCTGTGCCAGCCAACTGTGAAACTGTTCCAAAGGGAGCCTGATAAACACATATATGCCCATAATAACCCAGATAGAGGCAGGTATTTCCTCTGTGCTTTGGTGATCTGAGCAGCCCCCGAGGTGCTGCCATCAGATATTCCCGCCCTTGTCTGTTGTGGCAGCTCGGAGGGTGTTTGCTGGCGAGGGAAGGGGAACAAAGCAGGTGCCTAATGGGCTGTTTTCTGTTCCAGTGGAGCATGACAGGGAGTTCCACCACCAGCGCTGCCACTACCGAGAGTTCAGGTTCGACCTCTCGCGGATCCCCGAGGGGGAGGCGGTGACGGCGGCCGAGTTCAGGATCTACAAGGATTTCATCCGCGAGCGCTTCGACAACGAAACCTTCCAGATCAGCGTCTACCAGGTCCTGCAGGAGCACCCGGGGAGGTGAGGCACCCACGGGCACACCCTGCTGAGGGCACAGCCAGGGCTCTCACAGAGCCTGTGGCCATCAGCACACGAGGGGCTGCGTTTGGCATTGGGGTGGGCAGGGGATCCCAGTGATGCTGCTGCAGCAGCTCCTGAGTGTTGTGGTGTGGGCACAAGTGCCCTGGGAGCCTCCCCATGGCCCAGGGATCATCCCCACCCCGTTCTGCCCTCCGCGAGCACTCAGTAGCCTGGTTGTGTGCTAGTGCAGAATAAGTATCATAAACCAGGAATATCTCAAGATTTCTGCAAGAAATCCCCCCCTTCGTCCTGTCCCTGATGGATCCTGAGGTGGCAAACTCAAATGCTTTCTTTAGAATTGTAGCTTAATTGGCAAACCCAAGGAGAGATGCCCTGTGAGCTTCCCCATGCCCCAGGGAGCATCCCCAGCAGTCCTGCTCTGCCCTCTGGGAGCACTGTGCCATGTGCTAGTGCAGAAAAACTATCATAAACCAGGAATATCTCCAGATTTCTGGAAGAAATCCCCATTTCCTCCTGTCCCAATGGATCCTGAGGTGGCAAACCAAGGAGAGATGCCCTGGGAGCCTCCCTGTGCCCCAGGCTGCATCCCCAGCACTCCTGCTCTGCCCTCTGGGAGCACTCAGTGACCTGGTTGTGTGCTAGTGCAGAATAAGTATCATAAACCAGGAATATCTCAAGATTTCTGCAAGAAATTCCCCCTTCCTCCTGCCCCTGATGGATCCTGAGGTGGCAAACCCAAATGCTTCCTTTGGAATTGTAGCTTAATTACTAGCCCTTATTATCAAAGGCATTCAAGCTCCCTAATTAACAAAGACAGATGACACCATGCTTTTAATATTGACTGATTGTTTTGCATGTGCAAAACTACAAGATGAGCTATTAAATCCCTTCCAAGCAATTATTAATGTATGCCAAGCTCCCTGACAAATCCTCCAGGGAACTTGAATAAGAACATATGTTCAATTTTCTCATCTGGTTTTAGTTCCAATTAATCAGCAATCCCAAACCACTTATCAAAGGCACTTAGTTTCATTTGCACAGATTTCTTTCACATACAAATCCTACCAAAAGTAGATTGCATTTATTTATGTGAAAAGTATTTACAGTCACATTCTAGTCAGAAGTTATTCTTTAGGACTACTAAATATGGGCTAATAATACCACAGTTCTAATTTAGGTTTATGAAAAGAGAAACACTAGGGATTTAAAAAGTGGAAAGTCCAAAAGGGTAAGAAAAAAAAGTATAATCAGGACTCTGGCTTTATAGTTTTATAAGAGCTAATAAAAATGCAGAAAAAATTGAAATATGTCAGGAAACCTTGTCAACTTTTTTTTAATGGTGAGAATTTCTACCAGCTTTGCTGGATGGTAAAAATATTTAACCACTGGTGTGTTTTCTTCCACATCTGAAATTCTGATTTTATAGCTTAAAACTCATGGTTCTCCTGGCATTTCTAATGATGCAATTATTTGCAGTGTTTGGGGACTGTTCTAAAACTAAA
The DNA here is from genome assembly GCF_047830755.1 of Zonotrichia albicollis. Classification (NCBI taxonomy): domain Eukaryota; kingdom Metazoa; phylum Chordata; class Aves; order Passeriformes; family Passerellidae; genus Zonotrichia; species Zonotrichia albicollis. The sequence continues at coordinate 13,276,340 of NC_133835.1, forward strand.
TATATTTTTATCAAACAGTGCTAATTCAAAATGTACATTTTAACCAGGTCTTCCTTAAAGGAGAAGGCACCAAGCCAGAGCTGTGCACAGGGCCCATCAGATGTCCTGCTCACCCTAAGCATTTCAGTTTATTCCCTCTCAGGCCGCTCCAGAGGCAGCAGCCTCCCTTTGCTGCCTTTCCTGAGTGGGTTATTTAGCCTGAAGGGATGGCCTTCCAGTCTTGTAGATGTGCTGGCAGAGGAGGAGGCACCAACCTGAGTGCCAGGGCACTGGGAACGGCCAGGAATCTGTTCTGGGGTAAATGACCTTCCTCCCTCATCAGATGCCAGGGCAGTTCCCCCTCGGGTCCTGATGAGTGAGGTGCCCACTAGGAATCCTACTGACAGAGTCAGAGTGAGATCTGATATCTTAATTTTACCATGGTGCATCCAAAAGGTTGTTACAACTTTGTTCAGAGAGGATGGGGAGGCACTGCTGGGGAGCAGCAAATGCTTCTGCAAACTCTCATCCACTAATTCCAACTCCTAAAGGAAAATAAATGTATGCAAAGGGTGGGCATATACATCAACCACGGTCTGGAAGAGGTGAGGAATCTTGCTAATTATACAGATGTTCCAGCCACAGGACTAGATGCAATTTTACTGCATCATATTCACCACAGCAACGCTATTTTTAATGAGTGCTCATGCATATTCCCCTTTTGCATACATTTTGGCACAGGCTGTGGTGAGTTTTGAACAGTTTGTCCTGAAAAAATATTCCTGTTGGTTTGGATTGACCAAAGGTAAAAATATTGTCCCTACCATTTGTAAAAATATTTGCTCTTTTTCTGCATTTTTCCACTGACATTTTCCACCCGGCTCTGTCACAGCCCAGTCATCCAAGTCAGTGTGTCATTGGGCAAGTGCAGAAAGAAAACAAACCCTCTCCAGTGTTGATCAAAAAACACCCATTGACTTTGATGCTTCCTTGGCTGTTTGTCTCATCCTGAGCTCTGGAAAGTCAGCCCCATCTGACGTTGTTAGCAACAAGAGCAAAACAAAGCCAAGCCCTCCGCCCCACGCAGGCAGGGAAACCTCTGCTGCTTTTGGGTTTCCTCCTGCCAGGGCTCTCCTGACACAGAGCATTGCCTTTTGAGAGCTGACCCTGCAATTCTGCAGGCTGTGTGGGGCAGCTCAGCATCCTCACACATAGAGCAGAGAGCAGAGCAGCTCCCAGAGCACAGGGAGAGCTCAGCCTGAGGGGCACTGAGAGATTTTCCTCTGTGGGATGAGCTGCAGGCAGGATTTTCAGTTAAACCACACAAGAGCCTCCAGTTTGGAGGGTGTGATGGTGCCCTCAGCTCACGGAAAGCAGAGGTATGAGGAGCTCAGTTAATGGCTTCACGAGTTCAGACAGGTTGGAGGGATCTAACCAGCAACATCTCCTGTGTGCACTTCATTGTCAGTGAAAAATACAGGCTTAGGTGTTTCCAGAGCAACAGCTGCACCCCCAGCAGGCTGTTCCTGAAATCCTGCCCCTCAGCAGCTCAATGTTTGCAGGGTAGAAGCTCTCCCCCATCCTGCTCAGCCTAACAGCCCTGGCAGCAAAAATGAGTGCCCAGCCCTCCCTTTGCAGCAGAGGAGATGCCGTTCATGACTTTGGACTGCCAGGAATTACATCTCTGTCAGACTGAAGATATTATTACAGGTGTTTGTAGGAAATCAGGCTAAGTGATCAAATATTCCTTCTCACTTTTCCAAATCTTTCCTTGCAAGGCAAGCTCTTCAAACTGGCAGCATCTCCTCGATGGAAAGGCGTGCACAGCATTCTTTAGGCACACAGCATCAGCTATTCACTTTAGGCAAACAAGTACATTCATGAACAAAAATGTCCCAAATATCACAAACACTGATGATGTTTTAACTGGTATAACATGCCTCAAAGCTCTCAAGTGCATAGCTCAAAGTCCAGTGAGTCATGTCCAACTTCTGTTTGGACGTCAGGGCTCACTCACCCAAAAGCCTGGGAAGGTGTCGGACAAAGCCAGTGCCTGGCTTGAGAGCAACAGGACATGCAGTCCAGGTTTGAGGTGACAAACTCCTCAGTGGGAAGGTGGCCATGGGGAGCCTGGGGCTGCTCAAATCTCCTCCCCCAGAAAAGGAGGGAGAGAAAAGCAGATCCCAGTGCTCAGTCAGGGCATCCCCCTCAGTTAATTACCCTGCAGAAAAAATGCAGACTGTAGAGATGCCCTAAAGCTCAGAGCTCCATCCTGCTTTTCTGTCTGCACCTTTTGAAGCTGAAATACCTCATCCCAGAGTTACATCTCCTATTTCGTTGGACCCAGCTCTTGCACTGCAGAGTGAATCCCAGCCCCTTTGAAGTCGATGGGAGTTTTGTTACTGGAGAGAATAAAACCAGGTACTTGACCAGCCTTTGGTAATTGAAATGTAGTTGTTACATGTTCACTTTGTGGCCATTATGGATTCCAGGGCTTCAAAGGCAGTGATTTGAATGCTCATGTTACCAGCCCTACAGAAAAATCAGATCTTGCAGGATGCATTCCTGGGTTTGACTTGCAGCTGGAACCCTTTAGCCTGAGCTTCAAACTACAGCACTGCTGCAGCAGATCAAACCTGAGCCCCTCTCCAGACCCCTTTCTGCCATTCCCTGGAGTCTGGTTCCATGCTGTGGGTTGAAACATGTAATTCTAGTACCTAAGAAAGACTTGGGCCCACCCAGCCCATAAAGCAGATGTGCCTTCGTTTTGGGGGCTTTTTTAAGTGCCAGTGTGATGCCTGTCCTTTTTCCCCACTTTTTTAAGCGCCAGTGTGAGCATTTTGAGGATGGTGCAGCACAGCACATTTGGGTTTAATGATGTGCCCCAGCACCATGACAGTACCTACAAATACCAACAATTAATTTGATTATAATTTTTGGTGATTTATCTGCAATTCACTCATTTATCTCTCAGCAAGTAACGAGGGAATTTGAGCATAGAGATCCTGCAGCTCTCCAAGAACAGACTGTATCTGGTTTTCTCCTTCAGACCATTCCTAAAAGCCACTGCAGCCTGCAAAACCTTTGACAAATCTTGAACTTGGCAAGGCACAACTCTTCACAGGCACCTGAGGAGCTGCAGGAGGCATTTTGCATACCCCAGTGGGTCCTTGCTGGGGAAGTGATGCACTGAAGAACAGCCCCTCAATGCTGAGCAGAAACAGCTGTACAGAAAGCGTCAGGGATATGTGTAAAACCTCATTTCTCCCAGCACTGTTTTTACAACAGGCTTCATGTTTAGGAAAGATGTTGCATCTCAGTAACAAACTTCCATTGCCACTTTTAATCAGCCTCTGAGATCGAGATCTTACCCTTCACCAACACTGTCTAAGAAAGGCAACACAGCTACTTGAAGCGCACAAAGCAGAATTAAGAATCTGCTGCAATTTTAAAGTGAATTTAATTTTCCCCTAGATTCAGCGGAATTTACACAGATCTGTTTCACTACCAGTATAGCCAGTTTTCAGGCCAACCCTTGGAAAACACCCCTAGCAAACTGAATTCCTGCTGTGGACATCCCTTTACCTGGCAGAGCCCCTGGGCTGTGCTTTGCTGGTGGCTCCTGCCTGGGGTCACGGGGAGAGCTGTTATCAGTGGGGAGAGCTCTTATCAGTGGGGAGGGAGAGGGGAGGATAAGCAGGGGATCCCAGGCACGGGGCAGGGAAGGTGTGGGAGGAGGGCTGCATCAGGTCTGTGTACAGAGGGTGTTGCAAACGTGCCAGGGAGAGGCCCAGGGAGATCCTGGGGCCCTCTCAAAGTAGGAAAGTCTGAAAAATATTTTCCTAAGCTTGTCTTTGGACAGCTGCAGCTGACTTTAGGCAATGACACCAAGCAAGCTGGAATCTGGATAGGGCAGGTTTTTAATCCAAACAGATGTCTTCTAGCCCCACATCTCCTCTCACCCTGCCAGGATGCTCTTTTTGCCTTCTCCTCCCTCCACCTGCTCAAACCTGGACGTGAATAACCCCTTTCCCCATGCCAGCTCTGTCCTTGCCCTGTGCCTGTGACCCAAACAGCCCCACTAGGGTCAGAATATGAATTGAGAGGAGAGGATTGTGCTCCTGCCTTAGACACTGTGGTTTGCATGCTGAATCAACGAGAATTCAACATATCCATGCCTCAAGTGTTTCCTACTTTAAAGCAGAAGCAGGAGGGTTAAGCCACACTTGTAAAGCCATCCAAAGGCTGTTGCAAGGTGCCTCTGAATGGTTTCTGTTTAAAGCACTGATATTGGAATTCCTGCAGGTAGAGGGGGGATCAGAGCAGCCCAGCTGCCAGGGATGCTCTTTGGGCTGAGGGATTCCCTGTCCCTGATGCTGTCAGGGGCAGCAGGAGCTGCTGCTGCCAGCACAGAGTCCTGCCTGGTCACAGGAATCACCTTGTCTTACACTGTAATGGAAATTGCCAAGAGTCACCTTCACTGCTGTTGCCTGTCCTTTTTCCCATTTATTTTTATCTCACTTGGAAGTGCTCATTAGTGTTTACTGCCACTTGTAAGCAGCAGCTTGAAATAACAGGGCTGACGATGGGGACAGTGAGTGAAGAAAACAGATGTAAAAGCAGGGACTGTTTGGCAGGACTGGCCTAAAATAGTGCAGACCTTACAGCATTATAGTCGATAAATGCAGAGTTTTATCTCCTGTTCCCTTGCCAATGCAGAATTTCTGTCTCTCATGTTTTCATCCATGCTCTCCTTGTGCCCCAACTCACCAAGGCAATATCATTTTTGCATATATTTCTAGTGTTTATGGCTTCAAACCAAGCTGCATCCCAGGGACTGAAAAAGTACCCCAGCAAAAAGCAAAGAAGTCATAAATACTATTTTCATGAAGCTTCATGGTTGTTAATCTTTTCTCTTATTTCAGAATTGCCATGTTGCAACAATTTCCTTTATCCCACACCTTCCCTTCTTTGCTTTATTTGTATTTTTTTTTATCTTATTTCTGTGCTTACCCCCACAATCCTCACTTCTTCCAGCTTCCACTTCTTTCCTCTTCACTAAATATTTGTGATCCCTCTCCTCACCACCGTCAGCCCTTCCACCTCCATAGCTGCAGCTGCTCCCCAGACACGACCTCACATGCATCCTGCCCAGCCACCCTCACGCTGCAGCGCTGGTTACTCAGCCCTAGCCCAGAAAACAAGTTCACTCAGGAAGTTTCACAGACCACACAGCACTTACATGACCTGTAGACAAATTTTTTTGGGAGTGCTTTCTAACAGGAGGTGACTCTCCTGTCTGGCATCCAGTGTGAGACACTACCAAAGACATCAGCAGGTAAATGCCAACCTCCTGTCTTCATCTCAGGCTCCACTGAGAGCCTGGTGCTTGAGACAGGCGAGCAGAAAGCCCCAAATTTTATCATTGCTCAAAGCTCTGACACTCCCGCTGATGTCAGTTCTTTGAAGGCTGAGCCATTTTGATGTGGTCTCAACAGAACATACTTGTGGTCTGGACCCAGACTTTGTAATTTATGTAACTCTAATCTAGACATTAACATTTCCATGTCCCAGCCTAATTTTTCTGTAAAAGGAGGATCATGTGCCTTTCCTATCTCTTGCTCTGGAAAAAGAGCAAGTACAGTTTCTTGCATGCACTGAAATTCTAAAGTGAAGGAGCTGAATGCAGGGCCAAGGAACCAAAGGGTTTTTTTTGCCTCCTTACTGCAAAACCATCATTCACACTGACCAGGAACATGCTCTGTGAGTACACAGTGTGAAACTGAGGTACAGGAGTGAGATGTGCATAGAAACCTTTTCTCTTTGGGCTCAGATCTTTATCTCTCAGCTAAAACCCAAAGCAGCCACGTTAGTTAGACTGAACCAGCACTGCCTTCTGTGACAAGCCATTAGATGGGAGCCCTCAGAATAAATGATGTTTAATTCTTAGCAGAACAACATTTCTCTGCTCTGTTTACTGTGTCTTGTCCAACAGGGATATCTCGAGGGCTGGCTGCCTATTAGCTGGTGATTTAATGCTGTTTGCCTGTCTTTGGAGAGCAGGACATTCCACTTGAAGGAGGTTTTCTTTTTGAAAAGAACGAGAGGTTTCTTTTCATCTGAACAGGAGCCACATCTCAGGAGCCTCTGCTTGCAGCACCAGTGAGGTTCTGCATCCCACCCAGAAAACACTAAGCCAGGAGTGCTTGAACTCCTCCAAAGGGCATCCAGCACGGGGCTTTTTGGGGTCCAAATGTTCCAAGTGTGTGTGGGAAGGACATTTCCCTTCAGTGGCTCCCTTTGATCTCTCTCACTTCGGGCTTCCCCTCCAGGCCTATTGTTTGCACATTGCTGTAACTACAGGAAAACAAATGTATTATACAATTTCCCAGACTGACTCACCCTGGTACTTGATGCCTCTTGTAGTCTGCTTACCCCTGATTGCATCATGTCAGCATGGGAAGCTTAAAAGCTGTTTTTTCTGAGTAATAATACTGCAGTTGAGCAGTAGCTAAAAACAAAAAAAAATTATTATGATTGCTGCTATCATCAACCTGCAAACTACAAGGGGAGAAAACCAAGCGAGCCAAATCCCTGTTAACCAAACCTTGTGTGAATCATGAGTTCCAGTCAGGGGCCATGCTGAAATAATGGACTATGTGAATAAAACACCCTTTACTCCTGGAAACTTGGCCTCAGCCACTGGGACGGGCCCATCCATGCAACGGCCTGGTCCCTGGCTCCTGTGGGATGTGTTTGGGTCAGTGTGGTGTAAACAGGGCAGGGTGGGAGTTGTCCTGTGCTGTGGGAACGGGGCCACCGCTCCTGGGTGGGGATGGAACCCCAGGAGAATTGTGCCCTGGTTGGAGTTCAAGCTTCTTGCATTGCTGTAACTAATGTGAGTTAAACCCATCCTGTTTAACTGCAGATTTCCTGGGAGCAGAGCTGACTGAGCTCCCAACACCTGCCTTGAGCACTGCTGCACCCCAGCCCTTCCTGAGCCACCCACTTTGGCCCAAACACCCCCCAGACACTCCCACAGGATCCCCTCTGCCTTGGCAAGGAGGTGGTGCTGCAAGTCTGGTGTAGGCCTTCTTCCACAAAGCAGAGCTTTGCTTGAAAGCAAGCACTGATTGCACCCAGCCCTGGTGTAGGCCTCCTTCCACAAAGCAGAGCTTTGCTTAAAACCAAGCACTGATTGCACCCTCAGCAGCACTGACTCCATATTCAGCCATGGGGTACCCAAATCTCTCCTACTTTAGAGAAGAAACACAGAATCCTCTTCCTGCACACCCTGAGCCTTGTGCCCATGTGCCCTTCATGCAGGAACTCACTTCAGAAATTTAATTTCATATAAGCCAGCACAATCAAAGGTGGGTGGTGACACCCCTTAGCTCATAGAAGAAAGCATCACCTCTTACACATTCTGTCCCACTAAGGTTGAAAGAAAGATAAACAATAAAAACACTGCAAAAAAAAACCCCTCCATTCCTGTTCTGTGTGGCACAAAAGCTTCTAATTTCTTGGTATGCCAAAGAAGAAAGAATCACTAAAAGCTGTGAATCAAAAGCCCTTATGCCAACAGCTCTCCTCAGATTAATTTCTGATCACTTGATGTTTCATGCAAACAAGAGGCACTGTGTAAAGCAAGCTGAATATACATATTTGCACTGACAAATCTATAGTGACCGAATTCATAAGGCCTTTTAAAGCTTTGAGGATGTGATTAAAGGGTTTTTCAAGGATAGTTCTTCATTCAAAAGGGTATAATTACACTTGAACAAGTTATCATGTTTGTTCACTGCAGGCACAAAAGAGGCTCTTACAGGACTTGTCTAGACACTTCCACCTCATGTCTTTGTTCTTCTTTTAAAGTAATTTTTTTATAAAAGAACTGCAACAGCATCCATTTTTTAAATCTGAGTTTTATCTCCTCCTTTTCTGATAAGAGAAGGCTCCTTCCTTTACAGAACCTGTATTTTCTCAAATTCTAATTTTTCAGAAATATGCCAGGAAATGTCTTGTAAATCTGAAATAATTTCACCTTTTTCAAAAGAACAGAATCTCTCTATTTAGGATCTTTTCCATTTTCTGATATTATTTCTTCAGCTAGAGTAACCCAGCAGTGGCCTTTAAAAAAACACCCAAGCAATGAATTGAAAAAAGATTGTGACCCACAGCAGTGCAGAGGGTTATTGCCTCAATCAGTTATCTGTAACCTCAGATGAGAAAATTTAAAAAAAACCTATTACATATGATAATGTATGCACACCATTGTTCCAGCTGGCTTGCACCAACACTACAGTTAAGAATAAAAGTCAGGAGATTATGTGTGGAAAGGCTAATGAGCAGCATTGTCTGCCCAATTACCGGATTTGCATATGCAAACAGTAATTCTGCAGATCTGGGCCTGGCAAAAGTTTTTTCGAAGTTTCACCAGGAGCTCAAGGTTAACAGCAAAATAACCCCAAACCAGCTCAGCTCTGCTTCAACCCATCCTCCCTTTTTTGAAGAGAATAGAGGAGAAGTTTCACCTGAGGGTGATGGGAGGGGAACACAAACCAGCCCAGCTCTTGCTGAAATCCCAACCCCTTGTGCTGCCTAAAGGATGTTTGTGGAGACTCCAGTGGAAATCCTGGCTAACTGGGAATTCTGCTCTTTGTTTCAGGGATTCAGATCTGTTCCTGCTGGACTCCAGGACGATCTGGGCTGCAGAGGAAGGGTGGCTGGTGTTCGACATCACCGCCACCAGCAACCACTGGGTGGTGAATCCCCAGCACAACCTGGGCCTGCAGCTCTCTGTGGAGGGCATTGATGGTGAGTGTCACACCCCAGCAGAAACCAGAGACTGTTCCATGATTCACAGACAGGGGAGGCACTAAATGTCATAGGCTGTAAATACAGCAGGATTTTGATGCAACACTTTATGCTCGGGCAATCCTCAAGGCTTTAAGTGAAGTAAAATATCAAAGTAAATCAACTCCCATCCTTTCATTGCATCTGCTGTTATATGATCTGTAATCATGAAGCAAATACAGTCTATTAAAAAAAAAATCTTACAAAATGAATGAACTGAGAGCCCTTTTCCCCCTCTCTCTGGTCAGCCTGCCTTGCAGGGCTTCTCCAGGAAAATGTCAGCTGTCCTTGGCATGTTTGATTTGTGGCTGACAAGGCCTTAGCAAAAGGATCACAAAACCATAACTTGGATTTAGCAGCAGCCCTCAGTGTCTTGGGACAGAATAATCCTGGATATTATCTCTGCATTGCACAGCAGCACCCAGACATCCCTCAAAAGCAACAAGGAGAAACATGAAATTTCCCACTGCCACCCCCTCCTCGCCTTTTTTGTAAATAATTGATTTAATTCTACAGAGAAACCTATAATTTTACCAAAAACCAAATTATTCTAGAGCACAAGGATGATGATGAAATCATGATGATTATCATGGATGATAATCAGAGTTTTGTACAAAGTTATCAGGTATGGCGGTGGCAAGATGCAGCAATAAGCAAAATACCTCTAAACATTTGTTTCTCTCAGCTGAGCTGTATCTGGAACTCTGTCAGCATTTCATATAAGGCATTTTTATTTTAAGCTAATAACCTTCCAGTGGGAATTTAGTGTTCCTATGGGCTGAGTTTTACGGCTCCTTTTACAGGATCACTTCAAATTATAGGTTGGTGAACTTGAAGAAACCCCTCTAAAGAATGCAGGAAAAGCTAATGCTGAGCGGATTTGGGCTAAAACAATTATGTGTAGGACTAGTTAATGTAACTTTTACACACATGAAGTTAGCTGTGCTGAGCTGCTCGTGTCAGAAGCAGCTTTGCCCGTTAAGGTCTTTAGAGGGTGGATGGCATTCCCAGGAGTTATCCTGGTGGCTGCCAAGATGAAACCAGGATAAAACCAGAATAAAACCAGGACAAAACTCTCACCAGTCTGTTGTGTTTGCAGGACAAAGCATCAACCCCAAGCTGGCGGGGCTCATTGGGAGGCAGGGCCCCCAGAACAAGCAGCCCTTCACCGTGGCCTTCTTCAAGGCCACCGAGGTGCACCTGCGCAGCATCCGCTCCACGGGCAGCAAGCAGAGGAGCCAGAACAGATCCAAAACACCAAAGAACCAGGAGGCGTTCCGGGTCTCCAACATTGCAGGTACAGCACAGCTGCCTGGGAGCACGGTTCTGGCTCTGGGATGGTGTGGGAATGGTTTCTCCCATGTTATCTGTTTGTTGTCACTTTGGTTCACCGCTGGTTTGAAATGGTGTGGGGTTAGGGTCGTTCCAAAAATGGCGGCTTCAAACAAACATTCTTTTCCCTATGTTAGATGGAGGGATTTCTTAAATTCAAATTTAAAAAAAATATCCCAAGCACCTACCCAGAAAAACTCCTTTTCTCCCATAAGAAATAAATTCTCATTTTGAAATGGAAGATAATGACGTTAAAACAATCAGTGATAAGTGATCAGTGTATCTGAATCCAAATACTGTTCATTTTCCAGAGCTCATGATTTTAAGTTTAGGCCCTAAAAAGCACAGCAGTCCCAAAATTCTTGCATAGAAGAGGAAAACCAATTCATTGTCAGGATAACCACTGCTATTCTGGGGGAGCTGTGCTTCCTAATTTGGAAGAAAACTCCATCAAGCATTTGAAATAGAAATGTGGTTTAATTATGTGATACCTCGGAGGTTCTGGCCCTTGATGAGGGTCCCAGCAGGAGCCACAGCTCAGGGCTGGCTCTGCTGAGGCAGCAGCAAATTCCAGCTGCTTCTGGGAGTGCCCCACTGAGCGCAAGGAGAGCTTGTGAGGAGCAGAAGGAAAAGCAAAACAGAGCTTCCAATCACATTTTTATAGAATCATTAAGGTTGGAAAAACCTCCAAGATCATCAAGTCCAACCTGTGACTAAGTCCCACCTTGCCAAGCAGCCCAGTGCACCGAGTGCCACGTCCAGTCCCTTGAACACCTCCAGAGATGGGGGTGCATCCCTGGCAGCTCCACTGCATTCCTGGCAGCTCCTTCCATCACCCTGTCAGTGATGAAATTCTCCCTGAGCCATTCTTTCTACCTGGGCCTTCAGCTCAGGCTATGTGTTCAGGATGGACAAAACTTTAAAACTGCACCGATTCTCCTGTTATTTATAGGCAATAATCAGAATGATCTGTGTGTTGCTATTAGGAGGTCAGAGGAAGTCCAGGGGAAAAAAATTAAGATAAAACCCCTACTTTCCCAGGTCTTTTTTGGCTTTGCACTAAAAAGCCAGAAGTGCATTTCATATATGTTGAACCCAGCCATTATTATATTACCAAAACACCTAAAAAGCCAGCTGTAAGTGCACCAGATGAGCAGCAATGCCTCACTCCCTGCTGAGCTCATGGCCACCATTGTCCCCTCACAGAGAACAGCAGCAGTGACCAGCGACAGGCTTGCAAGAAACACGAGCTCTACGTCAGCTTCAGGGACCTGGGGTGGCAGGTAAGGCCTGGGGTTCCCTGGCACATCATTTGTCAACTGCAGCACTGAGATACAGCCACTGACAGGTTTTTTATTTTAAATCCTGAAGGGGAAAAATATTGTTTACAGCCTTTAGCGTGCTTAAGAGCTTCTGCTAAGTTGGGTATACAAATATTTAGTGGGAGGCTGGCTGGGAGCTCAGCACAGTCAGGTCCTTTTGAGCTCAGCCTGCAGGTCCTCTGGCAGTGCTGGAGGCACACATGGCTCTCCATTTTCATCTACATGTTTTTTTAGACCTGGTTAAAACTATTTTCCTTTCTGAAAGCTTGTGTCTGCATTGTGCTGCTGGGTGAAGTGATCCTCGTGGGCAGGCAGGGCACTGCTGAATGGATAAACAACTGAACCCAGATGTGCAGCTGCTCTGTGGGCACATTTGCAATGTGGGGTGTGTCCCTTCAGGAAGGGCAGGCACTTCAGAGGCCTCTAAGAGAGCTTCAGAAAGGCCAGGGAGGCAGATTTTTATTTATTTTGCAGGCCACTGTAACTGTGTCTTAATGTTTAGATTTATATGTTTGGTTTATATGTTTAACTGGTTGGCTCTTTGTTTCACTGCATTTCTGTCCTTCTCCACAATCCAATGGCTTCCATTGACTCAAGGACTGGATCATTGCTCCGGAGGGCTACGCTGCCTATTACTGTGAAGGAGAATGTGCTTTCCCCCTGAATTCCTACATGAATGCTACAAACCATGCCATTGTACAGACACTGGTAGGTGCCCCCTGTCTCCTAGCACAGCCTTATACCTGACAGCTGCTGCTCAGAAATAAATTAATACACACAAGGTGTCTGAGCTAACAGGGGCAGGAGGGTCTGCCTCAGCTCTCAAGGTGCCTGCAGCACCTGGTCCCACATGTCTGAATTAGAACCTGGCCAGAAATGACCCTGTCTCTGCTGCAGGCAGTGGCAGCCTCTCTCTGGTTGGAAAGGGCCCTGTGATAGATATTGCAATGGGGGTTTGGTCCCACTGCATGGGAAGGAGGGAGCAAAACACCAGACCCACTGTCAGCACCTCTTGGGGAAGCTCTGTAAGGATCCACAATGTGCTGCCACCAAAAGTGAGAATCAGTGAATCCCAAAGTTACACAGCTCAGTGGCTGAGTGAGGACAAAGGACAAGCAGAAGGTTGCCCAGGAAAGAAGGATGTGGGGGGAGGAGAGGGGAGAATGAAATCTTAACATGGCTCTATTTTCGTTCCCCAGGTTCACTTTATAAACCCAGAGACTGTGCCGAAGCCCTGCTGTGCTCCTACACAACTCAACGCCATCTCAGTGCTCTATTTTGATGACAGCTCCAATGTTATCTTAAAAAAATACAGGAACATGGTGGTACGAGCATGTGGCTGCCACTAGGTTTGTAGGACAGAGGAAGAAAAAGGAAAAAGAAGTTATTTGTAAAGAGTGGGTTTGTGCAGCTGTGTGGGGTTGGGGGAAAGGTTGGTGCTCCAGCCATGGGTTTAAAAAAGTCCCAAACCATTTTAGGACCAGGCCTCTGAAAGTTCAGACAATGGAGCAGTTTCTGGATCTGAAGAGGCATTTGAACACATTTTGTTTTAGTTTATTACAGACAATGAGCTTGTAAACTGAAACAAGCCAGAGAAACCGTTTAAAACCAAATCTGCTTACAAAATTGGCTCCTACAATACATACTTTTGCAAATGAGTCTTTCTGGAGATTGCAAACTCACCAGTGTTGATTGTGAGTAAAACAGTAATAATCTATCCAAGGTGAGACTGTGCTGTGACTAATAAGTGTGTGTAGTTCCTGTAACACGGTTTGCAATAAAATAAGTGAACAAAATATACCTGGAGTGAACAGGTATTTTGTTAGAGAATTATTGCTTCCATCCCTTTGCTTCAATTTCATAGGCAAAACCAAGGATGAATTACATGCAACTTCCAGTTTTAAACTACAGTAACAAAAACTGAATGTGGATTGACACAAATTCAAAGGACAGATTAGGGCAAGGAAAAACAAATCAATTGGCAAGCAAAAGAGCTGAAGAAAAGTGCTTCAAAGAATGAGAGTTTTGGGGTGTACTTTTTTCTGTCAACAAGGAAGGAGATTTCCTCTGGCAGCCAGAAGGTATTTCAATTTGCTATGAACTTGAAACAGGAAAGCAGCAAAATGCTGAGAAGCAGGGATTAATCCTGACGTGTATCTGGGGTGCCCTAAGCAGTCACTGTAAGAGCTGTAACTAAAGATCCTGCTGCTGTGTGGAAAATGTCCATTGACCTCCCAGAGGGAACAAGTTCCAGCCCTTTTCCAAGGACATGGAGACTCAAGTCAGAAGGTGCTGTGAGCTGGGATGCACACCCAGCCCCACACAGACTGGGAACAAGCTGGGAAACCTTCCTGGGGCCAGTGCCTCTGATAAACCCCCTGCTCTCCTGGCTTCACCTCAGAAAACCCCACAACAATCCCCTTCAAGGGCCACCAAGGAGCTGGAACAAGAAGCAAGAAAATGTCCCCTCAAGGCTTTTCTTTTTCCTTCTTTTAAAGTCACAGGTTACACAAACATCACACTTAAGTAATTAAGGCTCAATTAAAGTTGCTGCAAAGAAGAATAAAGAGTTGCAGTAACCAATCACAAACCAATTCCCCACTTTGGCACGCACCAAAGTAGGGTTGGTATAAATTTCACCAGGGAGATAAAAAGAAAATAATGCCCAATAAAACACCATGCCCAGCACACCCAGCTCTAAATCTCCAAACTTCAGAGAGCTAAGCCTCCCACAGACGGGTCCAGGACAGCACAAATCCCTGGAGATGGGTCTCTGCTCAGTGAGCAGATGGGGCCATGCAACCACAGTAGGGACTTGGCTCCATGTCCTGCCTTAGAGGAGAGTTAGAGAAAGAAGATAAATTAAATTCTGGACTTCACTTGCTGCTCTTCTCCCTTTAAGTCATAGATCAAATCCAGACCAGATGCCTCACTTAAAAAAGAATAAGCAAAGGAAGCAAAAAACCCCTACTGTCTATGAAATAAATTGGAAACTTGTTTCTGATGGCCTAATTCTCATCTCATTTCAGTCAATTGGTGTTTTCCCAGCAGTTTTTTCAGTAGCAGGATTAGGCTGATGGGAAAGGGGAAAAACCTACAACACTGGTAGGTTTTGGATGGGGTCCTTGGTGAGCAGCTGCCACCTTGCCAGATGTGCCTGGCATCCCCCTAGACCTCCCCAACATCTGCAGGAGCAGCCTGGCTGCAGCAGGGAGGACTGCAGCAAACCTCCCCATGGGCAAACACAGCCAGAAACTCGGCAGGACAACAGCTGAAGCCAAAAATCCACCTCTCATGGAGCCTGCAGACAGCACCATCCACCACAACCGCCAAACCTGCCCTCAGTGCATCCCTGGTCAGGATGAGGAACTGAAATCACACAGGGAGGAAGCATCTTTTGACATTGCATACATATACACACACCAGTGCTTCTGTAAACCTCCTAAAGGAAGTGAAGGTGCTGCCTAGGAAGTTAAAAGCTAATCATGCCTGAGCTTCCACTATTTAGTAGTCAAGGATTAGTTTTCTCTTGGGTGTTTCAGTGTTGGTGGTCACTGCATTGGTGTATTGCGTTTTTAACTTGGACCACGGTGTCTTGCTGTATGGGACTCATATATTAAATATTATGTGGGGATTGTTTCTGTTTTGGTTTTTTGTTGTTGTTTTTAAGCATAATAACAGGATTTCTGTTGCTAGGCTCAACATCAGCTTCACTGTTTGTACATTTTTGTGTAAATAGTTGTCACAAGCGGAAGAAGAATTATTTATTTCCATCTCTGAATTCCTTTTCAATCACATGCAGGAAAAATGATTCTGGGTTCCTAAACACATTTGTTTCCTTATTTAAGAAGATATTTATTAACAGTTGGCAAAAATGCATACACATTTCTGGTTCTTTTCATAGAGCAGTTGTCAGAAGCCTTTTTGTACAAACTAGTAAAATAAATCATTGCAACTTTACAAAAGATATCCCGACGACATTGTGTATCTGTGTGGTTATTCTCCCTTTATTCAAAGAACCTTTCTGGCTGAACAATATTTCATCCCAGGCCTCTGTTTTCATGCAGCTCAGTCTCTATGTATGGGCAAAACTGTCACATGTCATTATTTGGGGCAGCTCCTTTGGTCCAAATACAACAGGGAGGGAAGAATAGCAAAAATATGGATGTGTTTTGCAGTCTGTGCTGCAAAGATCCATGATTGAATTATAGTGCAGCTGTCAGCAGCTGTTTCAAAGAAGCAGGGGGTAAATTAGTTCTGTTTACTGCTAACATAGTTCAGAGATTTAGTCATCCCAATAAAATTATAGAGGCACAAGAAAGGAAGAAAGAAACTCCAAAGAAACATCAGCCAAGAAGCTGACATTTTCTAATTTAGATTGTTTTAGCATATTTGAGAGATGCTGCTGGCATGAGGTTTCCTACTGTGGATACCACACTGCATTGCTATGGAGGCAGCTGAAAAAAATAATGCTCTAAATCCTTCTATTAACTGAGCATTATATCTTCAGGGCACAACAGCAATTTTGGGGTTCTTGTTTTCTTTGAACTGTGAGCAGAGTTGTGCCAACTTACATAGATATATTTGTTGGGCCAGAGGATTCAATCATCAGCATTTGGGAGTTAATCTGCCATCTTCCACAAGCAAGTACAAATTCATAAGTAAATTTGCTTTGAGCACTGCACTGAGAGTGCAGTAAAGCATCAGTGGAAAGACTTTTGCTCATGTAAAACAAGACCTACTCAGCTTTTCTAGGCCTGGGCTAAATTTAGAAGGAGGATCCTCTGGTATTTCTCATTATGGTCCCAATTCTCTTCATTTAGGTGTAAGGCAGGGGTGGTGCCAGCAAGGAGAGCAAGAATAAAATAAATATTTTTGCTTTGCAGGGCCAGTCCTGTGGCCAACAACAGCTTTACCACTGAGTTCAACACGTTCAGCCATGAAATATCTGCTGGTTTCCAGCTCTGCCACAAATACACACAACTTGCTGGATGTGCTTTGGAGCAGCTTTCCCAGCCCAGGAGCCAAAACTCCATTCCCAAGCTGGTTGCAGCCTCCCCTTGGTCTGCAGCACTCCTGTGGCTTTGTCTCCTCATCTACTGTTCTGGAAGAGGAATTCTTGACATGAATGCATCCACTGCCATAAACTGGCAGGGCCATAAAACCCTGGTGGATGAGCTTCCAAACAGCTAGATTTATCTGAGTAATGACATTTTAAAGTGCATTTAAAACATTTTATAGAACAGTTATTCTAGCTTCCTTTCAGGCCAAGCTTTGAGGATGTTATGTTTGCTTAATTGAGCTGTTTCAGATCTGTTCCAGTACTGACAAAAAAAATCCTTTTGTCCCTATGCAGGAAACTGCCTCTGCTGCTGCCAGTGTTCATGTAATAAAAAATAATGATTTAAATAAGTCTTAGTGCAAGTTTAAATTCCTGATTGTTATGGAAGTGTCAGCTGTAAAGCCCAAACCAGAGAGGGCCAGCAGGGCTTGCACAAGCCCATGGCCAGGGGCTGCAGGATTCCCTCTGCTGCTGGATTCAGTCCCTCAGCAATGGGAACAGGCACTGCTGGATAAAAATCCCCTCAGATTCATCTTTTGAGTTCAGAGTTCACATCCTCCACATGCTTCCATCCAAACACCCTGCTTGCTGACTTCCACTGCTGCCACAAACACATTATTCTCGGTATCCAACCTTCCTTCAGAGAGAAATTCTGCCCAATTAAGCTAAAAGGAACCAGTTTGAAGTTTTTATTTATCAGGTAATGATTGACAAGACCTCGAGGCAAAAACTAGGAGCACTTTATACTGTAGTCACTCATTACCCAAGTACAAAAGCAACAGAAATGGGTTATTATGGCCACTTTGAGTTGCTCTGTTTTAAATAAAAATATCTATTCCCTTTTTCTGCTTAATGCTGTGGAATTTGTATTCCTAAATCAGCAACTGAGAAAGACTAGAAGTTTAGGATAGCAGGTTTAACACACTGATTTGTTTCCTAGCTGGTTTTCCAAGGGTCCATTTGCCAGGCAATGGGAACAAACATTTTAATTTTAAAATTTGGAAAGTTGTTTCTTGGTATTGTGAGGTTTACCACTTCGGGATAAATCTGCTGCTTTCTCCAACAGAATCCTTGTGTATGAATTAATTCCATAAATGAAGACAGCACAAACTTTAAACAGTTGAAGTTTGGCTTTGCATTTAAAAGGAAAACAGGACAAGCCATAGACAGATCCATCAGCTTCAGACTTTTTTTCCCTTAGTGAAAGGTACTGGGGAATGTTGGGGGGAAAAAAGGGGGCCCACAAACCCTTAGGAAGCCAACTTTGCATTTGACCAGCTTTTGCAGGCATGGTGAAGCATTTAACCATTTGCAGGCTAAAGCTCTACATGGGGCTGCTTGAATTAACATCGTCCTCAAAGAATTGCCTTGCTTGTCTGCAATAACCCCGGTCCCAGGGCAGGCAGCAGTGATTTGGGGAGTGGAGCAGCCGTGTCTGGGGTGAGTGCTGTACCCAGGGCCTGTAATTAAAACCACTCTCAGAGCTGAGGTGGCTCCTGAGTGAGCTGCTGATAACTTGGGCCTAATGGGCTTATTTTAGGAAGCTCTTAAGAAGAAAGGAGGGGATGCCAGGAGCTCCGTGGATCTGTTGTGCTTTAGTGTGTCAGCACCTGGGGCGCGGGCCCAGCGTGCTGGGGCTGTGCTGAGTTCCCAGAGCGGCACTGCAGGTTTGTCACTGTGGTTGTGCAGTGCACAAAGGGCCACAGGGGCTCTTTTGGCCTGGATCCCCACCTTCCCTTCCATTGCATGATCTCTCCACTAAATCCAGAGTGGACAGCAGCCCCAGGAGTGGCCAGACACTGATGGTGACACCAACCAGGTGCCCTTTGCCTTGGCTAATCAAGGGGAATGTTGCAGGCCGCTGGATTTACCCCCATTTATCCCTATTTGCTGCTGCTGTGTCAGGTGCCTCATATCAAATAGGTGGAAGCAGAGACATTGAGTGTCTGGATTCAGTTATGAGGGGTCAGAGCTCAAAGATATCCTTTCTCAGGTCCCAACAATTTAAGTCATTTTGCTCAGTGTTTGACACAAGCTGTAGACAAGAGCAGAGCAGTCAGTGCCTCTACATCTTCTCAGACTCTTTAAAAAGAGATATTTGGGCAGCTGCTTAATGAGAACAAGTTCCTCATTTTAGCTTCTATCCTAGGCTACATATAAGCACACAAGAAAGGAGAACAAACAAAAATATCAGCTGATCCAAAACTGACATGGGAGGAGCTTTGCTTACAGTTTGTTTATCCATTTCTCACAGTGATCTACTGCCACTGCTGACCTGGATTTGGCTCCTGAAGTGAGAAACCAGCTCTTAAATCCATTGAAATGAGTTGTTCTTCCTTAACAGGGAATGACCTGGCTGAACTGCAGTTGTAGGAGTTGATTACTCCAAGGTTAATTAATCCAAAATGGATTTTGTGACACCTCAGGGGTAAGTTTTAGAGGAGGCAGCAAGTAGAGGTAGGGCCAGGCCTTTGTGAGAAGAAAGAATGCAGACACTGCATTTTAAATTGTACAACCAAGTTCTGAACTCCACCTTGCAGGGCTCCCTGGAAACCCAGCCAGTGGTTCTGGGGAGAAGGAACACAACACTCAGAGAGACTGAGCCACCATCAGCTTGGAGCAACATTAACCAGGAGATCTTTATCCCTAACACCAAGACAGACTTTTTTTTTCATTCTAAATCAGAAAAATGCACAAGTGATTCCAAGTTCAGCCCATGAGTTGTTTTGGTTTCACATGACTACTGAGAAATCAACTGTAAAAGCTGGTGCAGTTACACAGACACATACCATGCACAGAATGTGAACTGTAAATACTGGCAGGGAGTCTGCTTTAAGAAGCTGCAGTTAATGTTGTGTCAGAACAGCCCTTGGAACCCCCATTTCCAGAGACTTACAGTGCAGGGGGTGGGGAGGGAATAAATCTGATTTTGCTGGAGCTCTGCCTACAACTTCTCAGCCATAAAGCCTTTATTTATGGCTGTTACACAGCATGAAGGATTCAATTTGTTCTTTGTTATGAATTTCAGTGGATCATGTAACTGTTTATTTCCAGATATTAAAAAAAAAACCCAAAAAATTGGTATTTTTGGTTTGCAGGAAAAAACAAAGCTCCTCATAGTCTACATTAGCAGGGATGTGCTCAGACCACACTTGATAGAGACAGGGGGTCCCAAAGCCCTGAAATTTCTCCCTTGGTCAGGAAGAAATTTCCTTCCTCCAGCCCCCTCAGAGAGCTGCTGGAGGCACTTCTTCATGGGAGTAGGTGGAAAAGCATAACCAATTCAAGGCACAAACTGCATCAGCTCCTCACAGCTTTGAGAGATTTCCTGCTTCTAGTAGCAGCTGAGAACAAGATGCTCAATAAAAGAAAAAATATCACAGCCAAAAGGAGCCTCCTGTGTGTCTCCAGTGACTCAGTGCACTTTGCAGTGGCAATGTGCACTCACACTGACAGTCCTATTAATTAACACTTGCTCAGCATCCCCTCTTCAAAGAGCTTTTATTGATGGCAGTTGAAAAGGAAGATGCTTGTGTTTTGCATTCAGTTATTTCATGTTTCTCATCTGGCTCAAGAACGAGCCTTGAGAAACCTGTTTTTTGGGCAAGAGGTAACAGCCTCAAGTTAAAAGGAGATGGAGGCTCCTTCCTGGGAGCTGTGGGACATTGACAGCAAATAAAGCCCACGGGTCAAATATTCTGTTCTCCAGATGGGAGTGACAGTCTTTGAGGAAGCAGATCTGGCTTTCTGCTGCAGCACCTCTCAGAAAATGCAAAGGAAAACATCTCTGCTGGCACAGCAGGATACTGGAGTGGCTTTAGCTTCCTTTCCAGACCATGGGTCAGACATGGCCTGTGTCCCCTCAAGTGTCCTCCTTCCCTTTATCAACAGAGGTGGAACACCAGGGGTGCCTCAAGTCTGTCCTTCCCCTGCCTCCTCCTGAAATGCTCTCAGAAAATGGAGAGGTGGGACAGATCCCAAGGGTGTCACCATCTAGGGCACACCCTGGCACCCCAGACACTGCATTTACTGCTCCTACAGCTTAAAAACCGAATTATCTGGGGCGATTTACTGCCAGTATGAGAATAGGGAACTAAGGGGCTTTTCTAGGTTCAGGATCCCCCAGTTTTGTCAGCCTCTGGTTGAAAGCACACAGGTTAATTGGACAGAGGAATGGAAAACCCTCCCCAGCTCTGCTCCCTGCCTCTGAAGGGAGTGTGAATGAACAACATACCAGAGGTCACACACGCATTTGCAGAGAGGTTTACATTTAATCAACAGCTGTCCCTCCCACCCGGCACACATGAGAATCTTCTGGGAAAACAACAGTTAATCAATTCACAAAAATATTGAGCTGCAGCTCTTCCCTCCCTCCTCAGTCAAATTAAAGGCCTTTCCTGTGCAGTGACAGCTGACAAACACTGTGCCCTGTACTTCAGGTCCTCATTGCTGGTGTCTGCCTTAATTGCTGCTCCCCATTTGCCTTGGCCCCTTCTCAAAGGAGGCAGCACATCTGATTGCACACGGAGGGAGATGTCTGCCTCTGATCTGTCTGAGCAGCTTCTCCCTCAAGTCATTCACAAGTGCCTCTGTTACTCTAGACCAGTAAATGAGAGCAGCTTTGGGATGCAGCCATCTCCCCCAAACTAAAGGATTTTCCCTGTTCAGTAGGATGTTGTCACATTTGGCTGCCAAAACTGCTTATTGTGCTGTGAGTTGTCAGCCAAAATGAAGCTCCACTGCTGCCTGAAGTTGTTTTTGTTGAGGCCTCCTCATCTTTGAGAGGAAACTTCCATATCCCCCCTCCCCACTCCATTTTCTTCTGCCATTTACTCAATTGCATTAACAGCAGCAGCCACACCAGAAAGTTTGTGGTGATGGGACTGGAATTCCTCAGTGGAGTTTGTCTTAACACATCCAGAATACCAGATATCTGCTGAGCTATATATAGAGATAGAGCTGCATCTCTGAAAAATTAAAGAAAAAAAAGGCCTATATTTCTGAAAGCCACAAGGCCACAAAGATAGAGTATGTGAATTACTGTCATTACCAAAATTGCTGGTTAGAGAAGAACTTCTAAGCACCCTGCATTGCTCTAGAAGCTTGACTATAGGAACCACTGTAATTACAAAGTATTTTAAATCATGCCAGTACAAACACGATCTGGAAATGGAAAATACCGTGCTAGTCATTGCATCTGGAAATTAATGGTTGGCATGGAAATCATGGAACTGGTTACTCATGCCGAGCAGTGGGCACGGTGAAGTCATGTCCAGCACCACTCCTGAGCACCTTTGACTGCAGGCAGAGGTTGTTTCCAGCCTCACCCACACCTTGGCAGCCCCAGGTCCGAGGGCTGATGCTCACAGAGAGCTGGCATTGCTGACTGGGGACTGAGCTGTCAGCTCACAGCATCCCCAGGTGTCCAGAAAGGTGTGACACATCCCTGTGAGTCACCTTCGTGTCACACACAAAGGCCAAAGGGCCACACCAGCCACATCACCCTCTCCCACAAGATCAAATCAACATTCGAGTCAAAAAAGAATTATAGTGAGTCTGTTTGGAATAATAAATGTCAGGAACTTCTTGCTAAAAAACTGTGAGAGAGGAGTTTGTAACCAAGCAATAGAAGGGGAAAAACCAACCAACCAAAAAAATCTTTACAGCAGCTTCCAGAGTCAGCTCACACATTTTACTGCAAGAACAGCTTTTGTCCCAGCCTCTGCCCAAGGAAGGAGTTGTGGGCGCACAGCAGAGAAGGACAAAGCAGAAACTCCTCCATTCACATCACACCTGAGCCCTGTGCACAGCACACAGGTTGCCCTGTCCCAGCTGCAGGTGGGAGAGCTCCTGTTGCACAACATGCTGGGGATAATCTCCAGCACCATCAGCCTGCAGTGCCTGTCCTCATCCCCTGCTCAGCAGCTGCTGTGGCTTCTGTCTGCCACATCAAAGGAGAGCTTATTCCAACCATTCCAACCCTCAGGAAGCTGGGATCAGCCTGCTCTGGGATGGAGCTCAGAGTCCCCCCAGCCAGAGCTGCAGCTGAGCCCTGCTGGCCTCAGGACAAGAGCAAACCAGCTTCCAAAGGCAGAGCACCTCCTTATTCTCTGTTTCTCCACCCCTGGTTCCAAGCAATGCTTTTGGTCCCCTACATGGACAGAACAACATCCACTCCTCCCTGCACATCAAGCTACAGCAACAAAATTCACAATTTCAAGAGCTCACCCCTGTCAGTGAGTGGAGCAGGGTGGGCAGCACAGAATAGGGCACAACACACAGAACCTGCAGGCAAATCCTGCCAGCTCCAACAAGTGACACCACTGCCTGAATTGCTTCTGTCACAACGAGCCCCAGTCCTGGTCAGGACCAAAAAGAAGGCAAAACCAGAGCAAATAAATCACTGGAATAATAAATAAAATAACATAGCTCTAAAAACAATGCACAGAATCTCCTCTACCAGGATTCACACTCTATTTCAAGATGCAGCCTATTCAGTGATCAACCCAAACACCTGTTTCTCTGACACTGCAAACCACTGCATCATTTTATTTAGGACAACAAAAGATAACTCTTACCTCTCCAGTACCAGAGGTCACCTTTTCCTTTCCTCCATGCAGTGTTCTCAAGAGAAGCAGGCTGTGACATCAAGGGAGTGCCAGCATTTTGTCCTTCCAGGGAAAAGAGAACTTGCTCCTTTCTGAAGTCACCAAAGGCCACAAGACCTTTCCCCTCCTTAGGGCAAACTCTGGCCCCTCTAACCAAGCCCCAGAACCAAGCTCCCAGCTCAGCCTCAGTGACTGACTGGTTCAAAACCCTACAATCCAGTCCTTTCTGGGAACTTCTGATTTTCACCTCATTTGGTGATAATTTACCCATCAGTTTCTCAATTAGGAGGCACAATTATGTTGTTTCTCCCCCATGTGCTCTGGCTCAAGCATGGAGCAGCCTCTCCCTGCCCCTCTCCCAGGCTCCCACCCCAAGGACATCACTAATTAGCAATCAGCCATGCTGCTGATCACCTTCACCTCGAGGGTTATGGTCTCACACAGCCTGTCTGGCCACCAGAAGCCACGCACACACCTGGCCCCTCTGCAAGGGGACTTTCCACCCTCCATCACAGTGGGGACTGGGCAGAACCTGCCCCTGCCCTGCCTCCCTCTCCCTGCCTACTGAATCAGGGGGTCCAAGCAGCTTCTGGGCTGGTTTATGAGTCCAGCCAGGCAGTGGGGAGGGAGTTCCCAGTGAAATCACTGCTTCCATGGAAAGCCTGGGGTAACAAAGGTAGATTTTTCACATCTCATGGCTCATTTCAGCAAGGATTGCTCCCAAAACAATCCTTGGGGGTCCCACATCTGCAGAGGGGTTGGGAGCCCTGTCCATGTGTGTGGGTGTGCAGGCATGGTCTCAATGCCCAAGGCTGCACACAAGGAGGTTTGGGGGAGGCACAGACACCTTTTCCCCCTCACATGTGCCTTGCCAAAGCCATTTCTGGCTGTGCTGGCTGTCCCCAGCCTGTATCAGCCTCCCAAGCACTGCTGCATCTTGCTCAGAGCCGCAGCTCGGGTGATCAGCACCCCTTTCATGTGGTCTTTGTTCCCTCTGCATCTGGGTCCCACATTTAGGAATCCAGCCCTTGGCAGTGCAGCAGGGATTGGGTGACAGTCACTTAACTGGTTGTTTTCCAGTGCCCCATCTCTGCAGAGAGATTTCCTTCAGGTCAGATGGATGGGCAGCACACCCCACACCTGCACAGGGGATGTTTAACAGGGGGCTGTGAGTCTAAGGATTGCAGCAAAACACACCCTGTACTAACACAACCCTTACTATAAAGTAACTGATTTACACATCAGAGAATTTCAGAGCCTACTCTGGCAAAAGTTCCTATATTGAGTATTGATAATTTCCACTCTCATTTTAACAAGACATAACTCAGTATGACTGGAATGAGCTGGACCTGGAGTCTTGATTTCTGTTTCACATCATCCACTGCATAACTCTGTGCAGGAGGCCTCGCCCATCATTGCCACAGTTTCCCCATCCATAAAATTTTAATTTTGCAGAATTTTGGAAGGTATGGCTATGATGGGGTGGGCTGTGAAGGACAGAAAGCACTGCATGCAGGGGGCAGGGGTTGGGGTGAGGAGTCTGGAGTGAGCACAGTGAGCAGGCAGGAATGAGGGCAGCCAGACTGCCTGGAATGGGTCACTTCCAAAGCTGGGAATTCTCACACCAAGACAAAAAATCAGGAAGACTTTGGCCCCCATCCACCTGTCCTCATGCAGGCAGTGCAGGGGCCTCTCTGATGCTTTGTCCAATGGAAAATTTATCCTCTGCAGATATTTGTGATGTGTCACATCTCTCAGGCTGCTGCGCACACAGATCTGCCAGCTGAGGGTTTTATGGGCCCCGCAGGGAGGGCAGCACAGTGAGCTGATCCCATCGCCATGGAGAAATAATTAAGAGGTTTTGTTGAGTAAGGCTTGGAAAACAAAAAGTGGAAATGACTAAGGGTCTTAATTGAAATGTATTTCAAATTTACAGTTTCATCAATAATTTCCTTTTTCTCCACTGAGAAACACCTCTGGAATAATAATTAAAAAAGCTCTATGAAAAAAGGTGTTGTATAAATAACATACAGATGTCAGACATGGGGGAGAATTATTTTAGGTTTAAACTTGCAGCACAGTTTGAAGGAAGGCTGTGTGAAGAATTTTAAAATATACATACATTTTTATTAGAACTTAATGTTTGCCATTTTTCAGTCTGTTCCTCATAAAAAGAGCAAATTTGAGCTTCTCTGGGGCTGTGGTTTCCATAAGCCAGGTTTAAGTGTAGACACAAGACAATCCCTACAAGGGGAGGGAGCTGGATCTGGGAAAGGCTCTTGCAAACTAGTTTAAAAACAAAATGTGTATTTGTCAGACTGTAGGGATGGAAGAAGATTCTTAGCTCATGAGCTGTTTAATTCATCCAGAGAAAATAGTGGCCCAGAAAGTTGGGAATTGTGGGGATCCCTGCTGGCACAGCCCTGAGGATAGAGCTGGAGTACCTGGCAGAAATAGGGTGGCTAAAGGATGGCTAAAGAGGTTGTGGGGTGCTGCTGGGGACATCTGGGGACCCCTGGGACTTCTCTGTGCCTCCTTCCTGAGTTTGCACTTGGGCAGACCCAACCCATCCACGTGGATCCTCTGCTCTGCAGCTCACGTTTCCCAAAGTAAGTTGAGGCTCCTTTGAAAGCTCATCTTGTTTTCCCTAATTCAATCCGGAAAAGAGTCGTATTAATACCAACAGATACTGCCCACACACAAATCAGAAAAATTAAAGGGCATTGCAAAAGTGCCTGTTTCCAGTGGTCAGATTGGCTGCAGACGGAAGCAATTGGAGCTGCATTAAAACTAACAGGCTGTAATTGTCCAGAGGCATTGTCTCACAGTGCAACACTTCTCTTTGGCTCTTCACAGAGATTTCTTGGAATTTTTTCAATCGCTTTTCTGCTTGAAGTATATGCTGCATTTCAGATCTTTCCTTTTCATGTCACAAGAGAATGAGCTAAAAGTTCATCAACAGCCTATGGCAACATCTCAGTGGAGAAAGTTGAAGTCATTTCTTAATGCCATTTCTTATTAGCTATCATCATTGTGTAAATGCTGCAAGTACAAGAGCGCAGGAGGTCTGCTGTTAATCATTATGAACCTTGGTTTCTCCCTGCCTAGCAGTTAAACCTTCAGAATCATTTCATTTCTTTAAAATATACAGAAAACTGGCTTCTCCCAGACCCTTGGGTGTTCCAGTGAATAATACCGTGGACTCAGTTCCCAACCAGCTTTCTGTAGTTAGTTAGTCAGATAGATCTTCTATTTAAAGATAAGTTCCATCCCACCCTTCTGCAATCTGGTTATGATTACTGGTTACTGCCACCCGCAGACTGATAAACTTATAACAGCTGCATTGCAGGAAATCACCTCCAATTCAACCCTGATGTTGTAGGGATGTCTTTAGTTAGCTTAAATAGGCTTTTAACATTCATTTTTTTGTGTGCAAAACACCTATCATTAATTTTGACTCGAGAGATCAAACAGTTAACAATGTGTTGATCCTAGCTTACTTTTAAGTGATGTATTGTATCATTTCTGAGAGTTATGAGGGGTTGATATTTTCTTTTACTAATGCATCAAAGTCGATAAGTGAGCGGGGCAAACCCGCGTCCTGGGAAAGGAAGCTATTAACAGCTCTGCTCGGAAGGTTCTGAGGGCCACATTGCGTCATAGCCCTCCAGTTTATTGAATGTTAACTCTTTTTTTTTTCCCCCCTAACCAAAGGAAATGAGTTTCTATAATCCTCTGCTTTGAGCTGCATCCTCAGTGGGGTAATGAAAAATGACCCACGCCATCCGATAGCGCGCTGCTTTGCACACAATAGATCTTCACAAGGGCAGGCACAATGCTGCTCCAGCTCCAGCTCTTTCTCCTTGTTGAAACACACAATGAATTTATTTATTGCTGATCTAAAAGGCACTCGAACAGAACGGGCACAGCGGGGGAATCGCCCGAGTTTAACTTGGCATGGTAAGAAAGCAGCCCCAGAGAAAATGACCAATGTGCAGGCTTGGGAGAGCAGAACGTTTTTATAAGGAGGTTCTTGAAATGGTGGGTTCGTGCACATGCAGAGAGCAAGGCAAATTGGTTCCACCAACAAGGCATCTGCTTCCTTGAAAACTTTTTTTTTTTGGCAGAATTTGTATGCGAGTTGGGCATGTTGAGTGATTTATGGGGCCATTAAACATACACTAAATCAATCTCTATTAGGGAAAAAAAAAAAAAAAAAGCACCATGTACTTAAAAAAGGCCCTGGAGCGAGATTGCTGAACCCAAGGTCTGATGTTGTGAGGCAGAATGGTCACTGGCAATTTGGAGATGTAACATGAACTCAGTCAGTCAATTTGGATATGATAGTTCTTAATGTTCCACGAATCCAGCAAAATGTGTATCCAATTAACTACTACTAAAGGACCTTACTTATAAAATAATACTTTCATGGTCAGGTTGCACTTTTTCCACTCATTTCTGCACACAGTTCAGGTTGCACATTTTGTGTGTTTGATTAATACAGACAAACATCCATTTTGGGCTGGCTGCTCCTGGCAGGGCTGGGCAGAGAAGAGGCTTTGTCCCCATCATCGCAGATTTAGGGAAGGATTTTCTGCTGGAACTAAGCAGCAAGAATTAAAGCAAGACGTTGTCCTTTGCTGAGGGATCTCTTCAACAGCAAGACCCAAGTGCTGGAAACACTGAGCTGGCAAAGCCCTCAGCTGTTTACTCAGCGCTGTTTTGAAGCTGAAGAAATTCGTAGGTGGCACAAACATGGCCTTCAGTGCATAGGAAAAACATCCTGCTCAGAAAACACATCTGAGTTATTTAAAGGACATGTGCAAAATGTATGCATCCCAAAACAGCTCCTTTTCCAATGTAATTTCATTTTAAGACCGTGCAGTGGGCAGACTTTCACAAATTCAGGCAAAACAAGGTTTTATGAACTCCCCTCTGGATTGCCTATGCAAACAAGCATAACGTTCACATGGAAAAAGGCCAAAAGTGTTTTGTGAATAGAGCATTAAGATATTTTCTTCTTGACTTGGTAAGGGATGGAAAATCTGTAGCAAAGCCCTACAGCTTGTCAGAGGAAATTCTCCTGTGCACGTGTGTGCACACACACATAAGGGCAGGAGAGTGACATGTAAAGTTTCTGACATGCCACAAGATGGGATGGGGGAATCAGGAATGCTCTGTGAATCCAAGAGCATTTCTCACCCAAGTTCAGCATTTTATGCCCTGCTTTTCTCCAGTATTGTTTTCAGTTAATTTTTTTTTCTTATTTCAAAATGAAAACATTTGAAGTGTGAAATGTTTGAGTTTCAAAAATGAATAAATGACTTTGTTTAAAAACTAAAGAAAAAGAAGCAATCCAAAGTTCTCAGGAGAATGAAAAGGCAAAGGAATGAGATTGTGACAGAAGCTGACATGGATACAAGAGAGGACATGGAAGTGATGAGGCTTTGACTTGCACTAGAGCCCTGTTCCTCCACAAGGAACCCTTGAGCTCCATCACAGCCCAGCAGCTTAGGGATCATCTGGGAGAGGTGTCTGGAACAGAGAATCAATTTTTTTTGTGGAAAAGAGGCAATGGGGTTTAAGTTTTGGATCCCACTCTCATGGCTCTGGGGTTCAAGGGCAGTGACAGCTGAAGACACAATTAATGTAACAAATGGAAACCAGGTAATTATTTTTGTGATACAGCCTAATTGCAAGGAGAACTGGATTTCTCTGAGTACAGAGAGATCATATGCAGTATTTTCTAGTATTTTGGCAATCCAGTGCACACTCATGAGTCTCACATTCCCAGAGAATCCAGAAGTAGATCTCTCTAAAGCCCAGGAAAACTAACAGCAACAAGATTTGATAAAAGACACCCCAGACAGGTCAGTGGATTATAGAGATGTACAAGAGGGTTCTCCCCAAACTGCAGCATTTTGCAGCAGCCCTTGCTCAGAGCACACACTGGATGGGGACAGAAGCCTGGGGTGTCCTTGCCTTGGGGACACTGCCCTGCTTGGAGCCACCACCTGCAGCTCCAGGATCTCCTTGCACCCAAACTTTGCTGCCACTGCATTCAGCTGTCCTGGACATTGCTCATCAAACCATCATTTTTCCCTCTCCTGCTTGCACAGTCAGTGAAATACCCAAACTTGCCTTGCACATTCTCCTTGGCTTTCCTCCTCTTTTTTTCATTTGCAATAAAAAGAAGCAAAACAAAGCTTCTCTCCCCCAACCCAAAACAAACCACTTTTCTTCCTTTCTTTCACTGCAAAAGAAAAAAACAAAATAAACAAAGAAACAGCTGCCTTCCCTCCTCCCTCCTCAAACCCTCGGGGGCAGTGTGGAGGTAGAATGCCCTTTCTAATTTCATTGCCAGTGCTGTTGATATATAGGGTAATTTTATCTTAACAACCTGTAACAAAGGATAAGACAGTAGTCGTCCTGCATTCCAGACAGTAGGAGATGTTTACTCACTCTCCCAGCAGACTCTCTCATCATTCATCCAGACTTTATTGGGATGCCAGGAAATGGGAAACCTATAATTTGAGAAAATGTATCACACAGAGAAACTTCTGTTTGGTAAATAAAAGGTAGCTGAGGATAATCTGCTTTTTAAAAAACTGTTCTCGCCGGTTTTCTCATTTCTTCCCCAAACTTTACTTTGAGCTAAACCTTTGCAGAGTGTGGTACTGAGGAAAAACATCAGTGAGCACCTTAGGAAGGACTGGGATGTGCCCTAACCCCAGGGCTCTGGAATCCTCTGCTGTTTTTTGAGGCCGTGCTGCCAGCAGTGGCTCAGAGCACGGGATGTGTCTGTGGCAGGGATGGTTTTGTCTTTATCTCTGGAGGCATCACACTGTCCATGCTGGAAACACTCTGAGCAATCTCCTGTGGGGCCAAGAGCAGGGGAAGGGAGAGAGAAGAAAGCACATATTCTGCAGCAAACATTCTTAGGGGTTTTTGCTCCTTAAGTGACTTTCACATGAGTGTTTATTCCTGTTTATGTAGCTCGACATGAATGCCTGGCTTTGATTTGAGGACAAACTGCCCCATAAACTCATGAATGTCTGAATTCAACCTTCACCTTTCCCCCCTAACCTTCACTCTTGCTTTCCCCTTCATAATTGGTGACATTCTCACAGCCAAATTTAATAAACTACGTGTTACTGAGAGTGAACTAGACTGTGAGCACAGATGGAGGCGGGGAGGGATGGTGTGTGATGCTGCTCAGTGCAGGGCAGAAAACTCCTGCTAAAACCAAGGGCCTGGACAGAATTCCTGCTGTTCAGGACCAAGATTCCCAGTGGGCAGAAAACCATTAGCAGATGAACGAGCCCAGTCCTCCTCTAGCCATCACCCACAACTTGGCTTCTCCCTCTGACAAGTCAAACAAATGACCAAATTCATAAATTCCAGGTTCCCTAAGTGCCATTCCTATTGATCAGGGCTCCACCCAAATTCACCAATTCCAGGTTCTCTCCAAGTGCCATTCCTATGGATCACGGTGTCGCCCTGATTTTTTAAGATTTTCTAAGCCATTTGGTGTTGACATTCTTGCAGACAACTTTCTCACACACTTTCTATAAATAACTCATTGTTTTGCATTCTTTTATGGAGGAGGAGGAATCTAATGGACTCTTGGTTTGTCCAGTGTCATTGGAGAGGTGGCACTGTCACCCTCCAATCCACTGCCGCTTTTGGAAAACTATAAATGTTGGAGTCAGAAAATAAACTTCCTTTTTTTCTTCTTCACCTTGAGAGCAGCGGTGTGAGCTTGTGTTCTTTCGTGTCCTATAGTGAAATCAGGGCTCCACTCAAATTCACCAATTCCAGGTTCCCTAAGTGCCATTGCTATGGATCAGGGCTCCATCAAATTCATCAATTCCAGGTTCCCTAAGTGCCATCCAAATTCATCAATTCATCAATTCCAGTTTCCCCAAGTGTCATTCCTATGGATCAAGGCTCCACACAAATTGATCAGTTCCAGTTTCCCCAAGTGCCATTCCTATGGATCAAGACTTCACACAAATTGATCAATTCCAGGTTCCCCAAGCACCATTGCTATGGATCAGGCTCCTGCCATGCCTCCCATCAGTGCTGGCTGTGTGGGAGCTGATCAGCCTCTCCAGGCACAGCGGGCTGGCCTGGAAGGAAGCAGTCACCCCTCCTGGATGCCCGTCAAAGAAAGCTCTCTCCTTCAGCTGTGCTCAGCCCCTGTGCCCTGCAGTTGGCAGCCAGGAGCAGGGCTGGCTCTGGCATCCCCTGACAGCAGCTGTGTGGGCTGCACCGGCTGCAGCTCCGCTCACATTTGGGCCCTGTGGTTTTGAGGCTTCTCACCCCACCACAGATTCCCAAGGAGTGTGGTCGTTGTCATCTTCCAAGTAGCCATTAAAAGCAGAGTTGAAGTCAGGGTTATGCTGCACCACAAACCTTTGAAGAGCTCTGTGTGCTCTGCAGAGCAAATCCAAAGGCAGCTGATGTTCTCTGCTGGGCCCAATCCACCTCTGTGGGAGCTCCACCTCATCCCGGGGAGGGACTGCAGGGTGAATCTGCTCAGCCCTGTGGTCATTAAAGGCCTCTCACACTTGGTCATATCTGATCATAGCTGTTAACTGCATGGCACAGAAAAGAGATTTTTTCTCTCACTTTATGCACATGAAGTCCACTTGGAAATGGACTCAGCAGCTGCAGCTCGCTGGAGGCAGTAATGGATGGAGGTAATTTACCCTGTATATTTTTTTTTTTACCCTGAAAGGAAATTTAGTTTTTAAATGCAGTCATTGTGGAGTAAGAAGAGAAGGAGGAGGGAACTGAGAGAGGATAAGAGGCGTGCCTTTAATGACAGGAAAAGAAAAAATCTGTGAGCTCAAGCTAATGCAGCTTCCAAACTCAAATAGATGTCACCATGGTGACAAAGCCTCAGACTTCATAAATTTTTTCCTCTTCCCGTTTGTGGTGAGCTCTGGTACCCTGTTAAATACATCCAAAGCCTTTTAAAGACTCATTGGAAGCATCTGATCCAGTAGAAGATTTCCTCATAATAACATTCATTAGATATGGGGAGAAACCACATCTCAAGCTGCCTTCCTGTCTCTGAACACCAAAGACATGAACTTTGGAGTTAAAATTCAATGCCTGTATGAGGCTCACTTGTATAAATATGATTTCCAGCCCAAAGATTCCAGGGGGGAGGCCTGTGGTAGGGTAAAAATCCCAAAGATTCACCTCAAGATCTGTTAATCAAAACCCAGGGACTATACATGTGTCTGTAAATAATATTTGATTTAATTCCAATCCAATGATGAACTGGAACTTGATTCAGGCTGGTTTGCACAGCCCCAGCCCATTTAACCTTCCCAGACAGATTTAGCTCATCGCACACATGTCCTTACAGCTCAGGCAAAGCACATCCAGAGCCACCACCAGCTCAGGACTGTTTGGAGACCAGTGTGAAACCTCCTGGCAATCACTGCAGACAGCAGCAAACAATAAAATAAAACCAGCATTTCATCACCTGATCTGAAAGATCTCTAAACGCATCTGATGCCCCCCAAACTTGAGACTCACAGAAGGTTCTTCTGTGAAATCCAAGCAGTTTTGGGCCCCAGTGTTGACCAGATATGCCTCACTCAGCATTTGCCAGCTACAAAAATGTCACGGGCCTGAATATTTCAGGATTTACAGCTGCAGAAAACTCTCCAGTGTCACCTTTCTCCCCTTTTATGGCTCAGCCATAATCTTAAATTCAGCTGAATACAAAGAGCTGCCTGTAGACAGCTAATCCTAAAGACAGAGCTTTGTGTGAAACTTGGAGGGAGAAAAAGAAGGAAAAAAGAAAGAAATCACTGAGAGGGATTGGCAGGAAAGACAAATATTTCTGGCTAATTTTTGCTGGTATTCTCCTACCCTGGTGTGGGGCTGAAGTGAGAGGCTCCTCTTTGGCCCATTCTCACACCACAGCAGCAAATTCAGCAGGCAGCAAAGCCCAGAGGGTGGGAGGGGATGGCGGGGCTGGGGAGGAGCAGCAGCCTCTGCTGTCACACGGGTGAGGATTATCCTGGGATCAGCACTGAAACCCGCGCTGATAATGCTGAGCTAATGCTGATAATTACACGGCAAAGCCAGCCTGTAACCCAAGTCCTAATTGCAGTTAAAGAGCTCTTCTGGCCTGCAGGGAGGTGCTGGATTTGGGTACTCCTTGGGAAGATGAGTGGTCCTGGCTGTCCCAGGCACTGGGCACCTGCTCCCATCTCAGAGCAATACCTGCCCAAGCTGCTCACATTTTGCACAATTCCCAGCTGTGCTGACCTTTATTTGCACAGGCTGTGATCCCATTCTTTGGCAGAGCAGCCTGAGGTGCATCAGATCCCTCCACCTTTTGGCCCTGGTCTTTCCACCAGGGTCAGCAGAGTGATTCCAAGTACTTGGAAGTCACCTCACGTTTTCCCTGCTGTGCCTTTCCTAAACACAGAAATGTGTCCTCAGGCACCAATGGATCCCCACAGGGATTGGGAGGCAGAGGAATAAATTTAACCTTAAAAAATAATTCTGTAACCACCACTGAATTTCACACAGTGACAAAACCCCTCCCTAAATAGAGACCATCCTGCACAGGGGAAGTCAATGACCCCCATTCCAGCTTGGGAAACCACCAAACACGGGGTATTTCCATAAAAGATTCACTGCATATTCTTCCTACCTGCATGGAATTGTCTCCCCACATTGCTGCTCACCTACATCGGGAATGAAAATGTGAAGGATCCTGAAAACAAGCTAAAACAGTTGAAAGCTAGATAAATACTTAAACAATAAATAGCATTTTTCTCTCCTATTGTATTACTACAATGTGTTTGTATATAAACAAAAACGGGGTTTATAGGGTTTTTTCACTTCATGTGTTAACCACTCAGCAATAGGCTCAATTTTTGGTATTATTTTGGGAATTAGTATTATTATGGGAATTAGGAATGTCACCCACATTAAGGATGCTGAGGAGAAAGCAGAACTGCTCTGGTGCGGCCTGGCTTTACCTCACAGTGTGTGCAGGAGCTCTGGATGGGCAGCCAGGGAGAATTGCCAGGGGAGCAGGAATCCCTCCCTGCCCAGCCCTGACACTCTCCTGGACCCCAGGGACACCCAGGATGCTCCAATCTCCTTTTGATGCTCACAACTCCATTCTGCAACCACTGCCCAGGACAGCTTGTGAAACCAAAGAGGGATGATCCAGCTTTTATTGGGAGAGGTTTTACCCTCTGCCAGCTGCAGGATGCTGTTTTACAGTCTGTACAGCCTCTTTGATATCTGACACAAGCTGCTGGGTGGCTGCTTACCTGCTGAAACTGTTTGGGTTTGTCCTGGTTCTTTCTTGTCTGCATATGGTTTGTGTCTAGGTATACTTCGCTAATCTCTCATGGCATTTTTTAAGTAGCCCAACTGCTTTTGCCCATGCTATTTTTGGTATGCTGAGTCTAACTGCAATGAAAAGAATCTAAGTGAAAAACATATTCCCTACTTTAGTTATGATCAGCTCTTTAACACAGAATTTAAAATATTAACATCACATCACACTCTCTACAATCATTATAAAAGTGCTTCTCAAAGTGCAAATGAGTGTTTTGTCACAATATTTATCTAAAAGTATCAAAGTAATACACAAATCTGAGATTAAAACCTTTGAGGCAGAATCTGCAAATTTTATAATGTCATATAATTGGATAATATTAAATTAATAACAAAAACCAGCACATTTCAATATCCTTCCACAAAAAAAAGTAATTGTATCCCCATGCTAAATATGAGGACCTAAGACACAGTACCAGATTCCCAGGAAATAAATGCTTTACCCAGGAGGCAGCTGAGCGGGGCTCATTTATATCCCCTGGGAATGGGCACTGATTAAAACACTTGGTCAATGCTACAGGACAGAGAGGAAACAGGAAAAGATTTTCAGTGCTGCTTTTGTGATTTATCCATCACACAATGTTTCCTCACTTTGCATGGAGATGAGAAATGACCTCAGAACTGAAATATCATTAATTTTTAGTGTGGCTTCAGTTTCTCTGAAGAGATCAGCCTTGCTTCCACACAGGTGCCACAGAGCCTCAACTCCCCTCATCCCATCCCTGTCCAGGTGGGATCTGTGCAAAGGACGTTAATTCTGGCTGAGGAGAGGCTGTGGAAGGGCCTGTGGAATGTGCCAGGGGGACGGGCTGGGGACAGCTCACCCCAGCGCCACTGCAGGAGCCCTGCTGAGCCCTGGCCTCAGGAAATCCTGATCTCCAGGAATAAAACTCTCTTTCATCTTATGGGCCAGTGGTTTAAGCTGAGGGGACCACATAATCCTGTTTTTCTGTGGGGATGTTTGTAACCCAGAGAAAATGTGTAATCCTGCTGCAATCAGTCCAAAACTCCTGGAGGAGAATCAAGGGATGCTGTTATTTGTTATTCCCAACAGACAGCTGAAGGAGAACCTCAACAGCTCCCACTCCTGCTCCTCCTTACATCACCTTTTATTTCAGAAATCAAGCAGGAATAAGTGTTCAGACTCCTTATTGTTGTGATCTAAGTTTCTTCCTCAGTCTTTATCTCTGTTGAACACTTCCAAACCAAAATTGCTCATTCTGATTGCCAGAGCTAGACCTAAATTACAGACAGAGAAAATTTGGGGCACCAGAATTCCACTCTTGATGAGGAATCATTGTGAGTGGAAGGAGGAAGAAGCTGCCATTTCCGCCCCTCACATGGACCATCTCACTGGGTAATGCCAGAAGCTGCTCTGCTGAGGTAAAATCATCTCACCCATTAGGCTAAACATGTTTTTACTGATTATCTTAACAAACTGCACTGAGCCAAACTGTTCTTACCTCCTGGAGATGTGACTGGAATGGAATCATTCCACACTGCTCACAGGGTGAGGCTGCAGGAGCTGAAGATCCACAATTTTAGTCCAATTTAGGCAGCTTTTATATTATATACATGAATTAATATTATATTTATATTATATTATATTTATATTATATTATATTATATTATATTATATTATATTTATATTATATTATATTGTAGTATAGTATAGTGTAGTATAGTATAGTATATTATTACATAAATATATTTATATATATTTATATTATATTGTATGCCTTAATTTTAGTCCAATTTAGGCAGCTTTTATATGATACACAATAATTAACAATTGATGTCTTGGCCAGACGAATTTGTCACCCGTGGACAGGAGTAAAGTGCCCTGGAATGGATGAGAATTTTATATTGGGTAAAATATATTTTTTTTATATTTTTTGCGCATTAAGTTTATCACTTAAAAAGAAGAGCAAGAGGAAGAGGGCATTAAATGTGCCCTCTCAAATAAAAGCGGGCTCTACAGAGAACGGTACCAGAGGGACCCCGGCAGCACCGAGGATGCCCCGGAGGGGTCCCGACGGTACCGGGATGGACCAGGATGTCCCGACGGTACCGGGATGGACCAGGACGTACCGGGATGTCCCGGGGGGGATTCCGGGCGCTGTAGGGATGTCCTGGGATATCCCAGGATACCGGGATGGTCCCGGGTGGATGGAAATGCCCGTCCGCTCTCTGGCGGCCGAGGAGGGAACGGCAGCGCCGCAGCATCCCCGGGATGCGGAATCCCGTGCTGAGGGCCGAGACACGGACAGCGGGGAGCGGCACCGAGCGGGGGCTCTCGGCTCCTGTTCCTGCCCTGCGGGAGCCGCTGGAAAGGCAGCAGCTCCTGGGGAGAGCCAGCAAGGTACAGGAATAGGGGTTAAGGGGAAGGGTGAGAAATGGAGAGAGCAGGGCACAGAAACAGCAGATCAGGGCATCTCTGCTGACCCCTCTTGCAGCACTGCCGCCATCCCCTGGCTCCTCACTCCGTCCCCTGGCTCCGGGCTCCTCCATCCCCTAGCTCTGAGCTCCTCCATCCCCTGGCTCTTCACTCCATTCCCTGGATCCTCACTCCATCCCCTAACTCCTGGCTCCTCCATCCCCTGGCTCCGGGCTCCTCCATCCCCTTCCTTAGCCTGCATACGCTGCTCTCTGAACAAACCAAGTCCTGCATTCCTGTACAGGTGCTCACTGAGCTCTGCAGCAGCTCCAGGCTGGGTCTGTTTGCAGCAGCAGGGCTCTGTAAGGCACCCCACAATATAAAACCACCCCAAACCATGCTCTGTGTGGGATGGACTGGGGCCACTCAAGAGGTGAGGGCTGGGGGCTCAGATCTCAGCGCTCTGAGTGTGAACAAGCTGTGCAGGCCAGCCCAGCTCCTGGAAGGCCAAACCCCATGAGCACAGCAGGAGCAGACACTGACAGGCCCTTGGCTCACCCTCTGCCCCAGGCCTGGTGTGGGGCGGCTGCTTTCTGGTGTGGGGCACAGGGCAGAGCAGCACCCGGGCTGCCAGGGAGGGAACCTGCTCCAGCACTGCCACACTGGCAGCTGTTAGCTAAATGTGTTTGTTACCTTGCTTATAACAACATTTTCCAGCTACTCCACTTTGCCAGCCCGAGATAACTTCTGTGGCATTTTTATATTACACACAAGATTGAGCGCAAACTATGACTGTGCTCCTAAACTGGACAGGAGCTGCACGTGCCAGCTGCATGGAAATGCTCCTGCATTGGTGGAGGACAGCCAGAAACAATTACAGAACCAAAATCTTACCTAGCCTTGCCATAAATGGTCCCGCTTTAACTTAAAAATACGTATTTAATAACTTTTTATGCGGGTGCTGGATTTCTTCCACCTTACCATCCAACACGGTGTCTGCCATCACTCAGGGCACCAGTCTGAGCCATAGGTCCTCTCCTTTGGGCTGCTTGTCACTCCAGGTACATTATGCTTCCATTTACACATCTATCTATCTATCTATCTATCTATCTATCTATCTATCTATCTATCTATCTATCTATCTTCAGATGTATATATATCTTAACATCTCTATACATGATTTTTCCTTGCGGTCAGCCCTCTTCCCTCCTCCCAGCAGCAGGATCCCCGAGCCACCCCTGAGCTGTGCCTTTGTCCTCACCCACCTCCCAGTGAGAGCCCACAGCCCTTTCCCCTCACTGAAATGTCATTCCTGGGTAAATATTTTCCCGTGTGAATCGTGCAGATGCCCCAGATGCAGATCTCGCTTTCTGATGGTTTCCTTGCTGGTGTGAGGGAGCGAGGGGCAGCAGTGGAGCAGCACCGGGAAGGATTGTCCTCACCCACCTGTGCCCTCCTCAGGGCTATCTGTGCTCGATGGATGTAAAAACCCCCGAACACCTGCGATTTTCCCGGGGTTTGCCGTGAGCGGGCGGCGAGTGCCGCGGGATGCCGGGAGGCGGCGCTGGAGCGGCGCCGGGAACCGGGAACGGGCTGGGAACGGGCTGGGAACGGGAACGGGGCTGGAATGCGGATGGGAACGGGGCAGGGAATAGGGCTGGGAACGGGCTGGGAATGGGGCAAGGAATGGGGTAGAATGGGGCTGGGAACGGGGCAGGGATGGGGCAGAGAATGGACTGGGAACGGGGCTGCAAGGGGACAGAGAATGGGCTGGGAATGGGGCAGGGAATGGGGCTGGAATGGGGCTGGGAATGGGGCTGGGAATGGGGCAGGGAATGGGGCTGGGAATGGGGCTGGGAATGGGGCTGGAATGGGGCTGGGAATGGGGCAGGGAATGGGGCTGGAATGGGGCAGGAGCGCAGATCCCTGTCCCTGCTGCAAACCGCAGCAAACGGGACGCGCCAAGAGCCCAGCCCGGTGCGAAGCAGAGCCCCCAAGCCCTGCACAGTGAATTGTTGTTATTTTGGGAGGGCGGACGGAGCCAAGGTGGCCCCGCCGTGCCGGGCAGTGCCTGGGGGGAACACGGACCCCGTGTGCTGGCAGTGCCACCCGGGCTCTGGGCACTGCCCGAGCTCACAGCACCAGCAAGGATTCCCTCCCAGTGGATAATCCATCTTTACACTTTGCTCAAAGGTTTACGTGTCAGAATGAAATGAAAATTTAGTTTCAAAGGCAAGCATCTCAAACTTTTCTTGGAGCATCCTCACAGTGACCTCCGAGCCATCTCAGCATCACTGTGAAAGGATTCTTCCCTGGGTTTTCTCTCTGAGTTTTTTTAACAACTGGTTAGCACCTTCTCTGGGAGGAACACTGCCTTGCTCACACAGAAATCATTCCTTGGGGTTGGCAATTTTAACGGATAAATACTTCAGAGGACTCTTCAAACTTCTTCTGAATAGCAACAAGGCCGGGCTATGTCTCCTGATATCTTCCCAAACACATCCTTTAGAAGAGTAACTGCTATGGTGCTGATTTAGCATTCCCAAATTATTAACATTTCTATTTTAGCATCACAGGAGCTTAAACGCTGAACATGTATAAGCAAGGAGTTCCCGTTACAAAATTCTCTCATACTCACAGCATTCTTCATTTTGCAAAAATACAATGGCTCCCTTGTGAAGTTATGCACTGGAGTTTGCCACACGGAATATTTTGCAATAGATTTGGATAGATCTCTGATCTACTGCATGACAACTTGCCCTCACCTGTGGACCATCCTGGTCTCTCCATCCCTGGCAAAACAGCACCACAAAGCCCTCAAATATGTTCAGTTATCCCTCCAAATCCAGAGGCTGCTGCCTCTGCTGCCTCCCTGCTTTTACACTATTCCAGTTGCCTGGAATAATCTTCTTATCAAAATGCAACAAGCTGTCTCCAGCTCCTTTTCAGACCATATGAACATCCACCTGTTCCCCTGACAGTAACCATATGCCTCTGGATTTGTTCTGGAGTGTGGGAGGCTGCTTTGTGCAATTTGGGCAAGATCCAGCTCCCACTGAAATTAAGGAAAAAATTCCTATTGATTCCATGGCTCAGACTGAAAATTTCATGGGATGATTTCCTCCTGTTTTATTACTGCAGCACACTGGGCACGTTTGGGATTCTGAATGCCAGCAGTGATTATCACTAAATTGTGGTGATATAACACCAGGCAAAGAGGTAAATCTGAGTTTGCCATCTCAGAAGGGCAGCACAAATCACTATAAAGTGATTTATATAAAATTCCTTCACATGGTAGAGTTTAAAACACAGCACACAAGGAGATGGAGGCACCTAAAGACCCAGACTCAGCTGGGGGCAAACCCTCCCAAGTGCAGCTCTCCTCTGTGATCTGAGCACACAAACTATCTCTGTATCAAAAGAACTCTGTCAACACTATTTGTGCAGAATCATAAACATAATAAATCTTGCCAACTTCTCCATGAACTGGCTATTTATTGCACTCGTCTCCGAGGCTTTCTGATGCCGGAGCTGGAGGCTGCAAACATAAATACTGAAATGATGTGTTGCATATGCCATGGCTTAATTTGCTGTGTTTGATTTGAGGCTTAGCTCTGGAAGCCCCTCCGTGTGTAGCCTGCAGTGCTCCCTGTCCAGGCTGGGAGATAACAGAGATAACAGAACAAACCTCATCAGCCTCCCTGACACATGTGGGAGTCAGTGACGGTGTGAGTGTGGCAGCACAGCCAGACTGAGCTCCCACAGCCACAACTGGACCAGCACAAAGGCTAAACACAGAAAATCCAACCCAGAACCACGTCCTGAGAGCAGAGAAGGGGGCACAACACATCTCACCCTCAGCACCTGCTGCTGGTGGTGGTGGGAGACCCCCAGTGTGGGAGCCTGTCTGCATTACAGGCGTGGGCAGGACTTTGCTTCAACCCCAACATCAAACAGCTGATTTGATCTGTTAAGAACCAGATGGGCAACCCCTATTTTTTCACTAAAAATTCCATTTCTGCAAATTTAAACACAAGAATTTTAAACATTAAGGATTTTAAACACAAGTCTTGCCCAGATGGGTGTCCCCCAGCCAGGAGATGATTCCCTGTTCTGGAGGTCAGTGATCAGAGCAGGCACAAGGCAGGGGCAGATCCAGCCTCAGAGTGCTGGGGGGATGCACAAATCCACCAAACCACCTTTTATCATCCCCCTCTGATTCAGTGACCATTTAAGGAAGTGATTTAGTGGAACAGTTCCAACAGGAGCTGTTGGGACTCCTG
This sequence comes from Zonotrichia albicollis, assembly GCF_047830755.1. NCBI lineage: Eukaryota > Metazoa > Chordata > Aves > Passeriformes > Passerellidae > Zonotrichia > Zonotrichia albicollis. Next base: position 13,317,547 of record NC_133835.1, read on the forward strand.
GAAAAGACAGAAATAACCTGATGGCAAGGGTGATTTCTGGGGTCCAGGATCTTGCTTGTTCATTAGTTTCCAAAAGAGAACAGCAGAGATGGAGCTGCATGCACTTCCCAGCATCTCTCTTACCCTGAATTTTGGGGCAGACAAGAACACATTGGCATCTCCAGCTGCAGGCCAGTGATTCCTGGTGCTGGGCTTACATTTTGGACCTTTCTTTTCTTACAGAACATTCTGCATGAAAATTCTTGTCTAAGCTAACAAATTTCAGCAAGAACAGAAATACCAAATTCTTGCTTCCAGTGAGAAAATAAATACATTTACCCTGGTTTTATCTGAAAAAGCCATTCTTTCTCCCTCCTTTCCCCACACATTTCAATTGCTGCTCGTAACCTGAATAAAATACTATAAACCTGAAGCAATATTTCCTTATATATCTTATACTGCCCACAGGAATTCAAAAAAGGACTTTGTATGAAGTCTCTCGGACAGTTTTGTGTCTACTTACATGATGCATCCAACTGGAAATTAAATGCCAGCTGAGGAAATGGAGAAGGATGATGCAAGTTGAACTTGTCCTTATAACCTTGGGATGCAGGAAGTGATGGTCTGTCTGATAAACCTGAAAGAAGAACAGATAAATTCATCCAGCATTGTGGGGGGATTGGTCTGCACACCTCTGTCACACACATACAGGTAGGAACCACCCCTCTAGCTGCAATAAAATGGTTAAGCAGAATATAAACTGTCATTAGCATACCATGAGATCCTCTATAAAAACCTGGAAAAGGGTGTATAATACCTCAAATATATTTTTATTAGGTTTTTTGAGTGAAATACTGCATCCCTGATGTTTCTAAATCAGAACAAATTAAGAGATTTGTTTTACATAATTGGTGTGATTGGTAACTTAAAATACAGCCTAGTGCAGAATTATCTATTTTTTATCTCTGGCAATTTCCATGTTACAAGAGCCCAGTCTGTATTGTACCTTTTCATAAAATCATTGATTGCTTCCTGATCTACATTAGATCTTCCTAACAGTTCAAAATACTGCTTCTAAAATAACGAACCTCCCAAAGATTTTTTGTAATCAGTTCAGTTCCACCTGTGGACACAGCAGAGGGCTGGGAGCTAATCTCCTTGCCACTGCTGTTTCCCTTTCTTGTTTTCTTTTTCCCTGCTGAAACTCCTGACAGCCAAAGGGCTGTTGCTGGGCTCAGACCACAGGAGGAAACATCAGCTCCAAGGAGGATTTTCAAACGGAGGAATTGTCTTCCTGTGTCCAAAGTCAGATCCGTGAGGACACGCTTACAATCAGAAGAGGAACATCCTCCCTCTCCCGGCCCAGAGAACACACACAGCATCCAAATCTCCCTGGTTTAGGATTCCTTCAGTACCTACAAGTAAGATGTCAGTGTTATTTTATCAACAAACCCCAAGCAAAGGTCTCCTACAGAGCTGTGTGTTACAGAGGGATGCTGGGGATGGATTTTACACCAACACACCGAAAACTGCAGCTCTGCCTCGTTCAGCTCTGTCTATTCCCAGTGTCTGAGGATGGGTGGCAAGGGGGATGCATTTAACAAGAAGAAGACGACATTAAACATCAAACATCCCTTTGCTTCTATAATTAATTGAGAAGAAAACCTCATAATCAGTTGCAGGCTCTCTGTGCGCCGTGAGCGTGACTCCGCGCAATTACCGCGCCCGGTCCAGAGCGAGGGGTTGCTTCTCATCTTTGTGAGATGGGGAGGCAGCAGACAGAGCTGGGAGGTTAAAGGTGCCAGGAGGAGGTCACCAAGGGTGTCACTGGCCCTGAGCTAGCCATAAATAACAGGAGCCAGTGTGGTCTTTGGTTTATAGAGCAGCTTTAAAGCCTGGCTGTCAGGGAGGCGCTGGGCACACAGAGCTGCCCTGTACCAAGGGCTGGCGGGAGCAGGACACAGCCCAAGAAAGGGCTGCCCAGGGAAATCTGTCTGTCCCATCCCTGCAAGTGCTCAAGGTCAGCTTGGACAGGGCTTTGAGCGACCTGGCCTAGCAAAGCTGTCCCTCAGTCTGTAGGTTATGTTTGCTGTCACCTGAAAGCAAAAAATCTTACAAGGAAGCACGCAATGCTCTAATCTCATAGGACAGCACTTGCATAAAAGCAAGTGTTTATATCAATGATGCCACTCACTTCAGGCTGATTTTAATCATCAAAGGAGAAAAAGCACGTTTTGTTTGGTCTTTTACTAGTCAAAAATGGCTGGTATTTAATAAGCCCTGGAGCCAGATCTCAGTGGGACAGGCTTTTTATGGGCCAGAGGCACCTACTATACTGTCCTTTGCACACACAGCCACTGACCTATGTCCAGCTGATTTGAATTTACTTCCTAAATCTGATGCTTCACCCAGTTAGATCAAAACACACACAAAAAAAAGAGAGAGAAACATGGCATTTCTAGACCACAGTTCTTGGTGTCACTACACATTACTGATAATTTAGGAATGCTACAGAACATCTCAAGTTTAAAGTACTTTCATGGTTCCAACGGAGAGCTAAAACAGATGGGGTTTCAGCATGACCTTTCAACCTAGCAGACACTGCTGACCCAGATTATAGTTCAACAAAGCTGCTCCTGGATTCATGTTACATTTTGGGAGAAACACCAGGGTTACAGTGGGAATGGAAATGCTGCCCAGAGGCAGCTCGGGTGGCAGCTCAGGTAGCCACGGGATGGGAATGGTGTGTCAGCCCTACTCCCTGTGCAGATATCTTTATATCTCTTTTGGAGAGAGCTTCTGTCCTCTTTCACAAAATGCTGAGAAAATAATTCAGGACTGGGAGAAAGAACAGTGAGAGATTTCACTGGGAAGCGAAATCACTGGGATAAAAAATGAGTAAAATGGGCAAAGTGCTGCAGTTGAAAACACTTTTTTTCCAAGCTCAGGCTTCACACCAGACAGCTGGAGCTGAAGGTCTGGTGGTGGTCAAAGAGAGCAGGTTTTAGCACAGAGGTGGCTGCATTCCAGCCCTGGGGAGGGATTGCAGGATCCACCCAGGATCCCCTGGACTCATCTCTGAGCTCTGCCAGTTGGGAACTGGAGGGGGACCATAAACCACCAAGCACTGTGGCTTCCTTTTGCAACTGAGGGAGTTCCTGTCAATGTGCTATTATTTTAGACATTGCAGCACTAAAAATAGTGCCTGTGTGTTTTTTTTAGCAAGCTTGTTGTTTTCAGGAGCTCTGAAAATATAAAGGGTTCCATAAGTACTCAGAACAAGCTTGTGAAATAGCTGGAATACAAAACCACTTGAAAATGCTGTTTGTTACATTTCCCTATGAGCTCAACTATAAGATCATGCTATGCAGACCGTTTTGCTACAACACTAGGCTCTTTACTTAAAATTTATTTTACTATAAGAAAATCTGGGATGCCGACCTAGTTTTTCTCTATTTCATATGGCAGCAAAAAATCTGCATTCTCACAAAACCTTCCCAAAATGCTACCACCATGCCAAAAGCCTCTTCAATCTCCTTGCCCCACAACAAAATATTGATGATCCAGACCTTAATGACGTCTGCTTGTAACAACACCAGACAAACAACCCTTATGTCCTTCAAGTAGAGATCAGCTGCACGAGGAGGACCAGGCTGCCTTAATCCCCAAAAGACTGACATCTGTCCTAATTGTGAAATCCAAACAGCGTTTTTAAAGCAGCTTTAGAAGGTGCTGCCCGTGTGTGTTGGTGTTTGCTGGAGCTCTCTGCCCTGACAGCAGCAGAGCCCCATCCCTCCTGTCCAGCACAAAGCCCTTGGGATAAAACCGGAGGCAGCCGGTGGGGAATTTCCTAATGCACCATCCCAGCAGAGCTGGATGCTGAGCAAGTAGGAGCTTATCGCCAGGTCACTGCTCTGCCGCTGAAATGGGTGAGCATGTGCTGGTAACGTGCCAACATTTGGTGTTGCAACATTTTCACAGATTATCCCCTATGATAAAGCTGCTGCATTTAATGAGTTTTGCCAGCCCAGTTATGGTTTGCACAGGGTGCAAAGTGGGTTTTGGGCTGGATTTAGCAATTCCTGTAATCCAAAATTTTCAAAGCGATTTGTCCATATTAGTCAGGTCTCAGAGCTGCCTTGTGAAATACCTGTTTGATTTCCCTAAGAGCATCAGGAATGGATGTAGGTATCCCAGATGAGGGTCCTTGGAGCAGTCCCTGGCAGTGGGCAGCAGCTGCCCTGCCTGGTGGGGAGCATGGGAATGGGTGACTTTAATTTGCTGAATTTTGCACTCAAGTTTCAGAGTGTCCCCTAGCAGGATTTCTATAAATTAAATACAGAACACCTTAGGAAAAATCTCATTCTCCTTACCCTGAATCTGCCACCTGCTCATTTAATTTTGATACCCTTTAGTTGCTTTCTTAGAAGAGACATCCAAGAACAAAACAAACTTTTTAGGGCTGACTCAAAAGTGTCTGATACCCATTACTCATCCTGGATTTATCTGAGCTGTACCTTCCCGCACACACCTGCACAGAAATCGGATCTTATATGGCAAAGCAATAATCTACTCAGGTTGTAGACATGAATTAATAAAACTGACACTAATTGCTGGATTTGTTACTTCTCCAGGCCTACACTGCCCTGTTGCCAGGGGACATGGAAGGATGGGCAGAGATCAGCACCCAAAAATAGAAGTTTGTATTTAGATGACTGTGAATACACATAGGTGCTCCTTGCTCATCTCCTTTCAGAGCTTATTTTCTGGCTTTAATTACTTTAAAACCCTAATTTTAACAGACCATTATTTTTTAATCAATCTTTCTCTCCCATCCCCAAACTCGGGTTTAATGTTCCTGCAAGTCCAAGGGAGGCAGATTTTCTGTCCCCACCCTTGAAGAGCAGTTGATTCACTCCCAGCCCTGCCAAGGCCAAATGCAAATCGTGCTAATAGGAGCAGCTGCTGGCTGCACAGCCCAGGGGATAAACACAACTTCTGCTCATGCTGCTGCCCCAGCTCCCATCCCCAGCATCCCCAGCATCCCCACGCTTGGCTGGATGGAAATCACCATCCTGAGACCCCTCTGCAGCCCTGGCAGGTAGCTGAGACAGAGATGCTGTGCTGGGGATGCAGCTCAGCAAACCTGAGCAGGAAAATGTGCAGGGAAATGTGTCTGGGCTCTCCCAGAGCAAACTGGCACTGTGCTGGGGTGGCAGTGCCAGGCTGCAGCACATTAAGGTCTGGCCTGTGCTTTCTGTGCTTGCATCTGGATTTCATCCTATAAGCCCCATGAGGGGATGTTATTTGTATGTATTCCGCAACTGACAGGATGTTTTATGGAGTTTTAGGGTAAGCACAAGGAGGATACCTGGTGAAACTGTTCTGTGTTAAACACAAATGACAGACTTTCTGCTTTGCTCTTTTAAAGCTCATCTGGCACAAATGTCTGGATGAAGCCAAGGCAGGGAAAGACTAAGCCAAGGCTGGTGTAAAATGGGAGAGCCTGGATGAGCTGAAGGTCCACTTCCCATTTTTCCCCTTCCAAGAGCTCTCTGTCCCTGCTGCCCCACAGGACTCCAGGTCACTTTTAAACAGGGATCTGTTTTCAAGAAATCCCCTTAAAAATCCTCTATTAGGGAATTGTCTTAATTCTTCTGATTCCTTTGGTGGAAATCAAATGGCCCTGCTTTGTTAGCAGGGTTAGGATGTCAGGCAGCAAAGACTGATTCCATTTTGTCATTTAGAAAGTATATTAATAAGTGTAATTAGAAAGTATTAAGATGGCATTTACCATGCAAGGGACATCACTGCTCTGCCTTCTGCTCCTCTGCTGTTCTCAAACTGATTATTCATGCTTCTCATTAAAAAAAAAAAATCAAATGTGAGAGAGATTTCCTGCGATTTTCAAGATTTCAGAGCTACTTCAAGAACAGGACTTCAATCATTGTGTGGCATGCAGATGGAGTAAGGGTGAGGCTGAAATTCTTACAAAATAAATTAACTCTTTTTAGCTCTGGAGATAACAAAATAAAATTTTAAAAAAAGGCAAAACATGTCCCCTCACTTTTCCTTTCTCCCTGGATCACATAAATTTGGGGAAAAAATATTATCAGTGTGAGACACAGTGAGTAGTGAATGCACAAATGTTCAGAATGGACAATTTATCTGGGGATAATCTCTCCTGCTCAAACCCCATCATTCTGTTGCCTGAGTAATGGTTTGCAACCATGGGAACTGTAGTCTCCACATTTGAGGCTGAATTTCACATTCCACTTTGGGAGCAATTTTTAATTCCTTTGAATGCTTGAGAGGAGAAAAAACATTCAAATTTTTTTCCTCTTCAAAATTCCTGCCTTTGGCTTCTTTTAGGACTTTTCTGACCATCACTCTGGACTTCATCTGAGTCTCAGGGCTCCAGAGTTCTGCCCAATCTCAGATTTTATAATAAAAGTTTTACCAGATTTACCTTCAACTTCAGAAGATGCAAACCATTTCTACTCCCAATTTAATGAACAACCGCCAGCCAAAGAAACCCTCTTCCCACCTCAAGAAATTACATCGTTCAAATGGAAAAAACCCTGGTTTCAATTAATAATGGAGCATGCAACACATATAATTTACAGCAAGGGCCCTGGAGAAAAACTTTACTACTGTCAAATTATTTTAGCAAGAATCAAAATTCCAGTTACAGCAACTTGAGCTGTTCTAGAATGTAATCAGGGAAAAAATGGCTCCACCTACTCACCAGTGAAAACAATATATCCCCTGAAAGAAATCCTCCAACTTTCAGTCCTTCTGGGTCTTGTGCAATATTTTGTGGCTTTTCCTAGCACTGTTTACATGATGTTGACAATCAGATTTTCAAGTGACATCAATACTGGTGGGACAAAACCAGAAACAAAATGAACTGGTTAGAGCATAGATGTTCTGGAAAGTCAAAGCAAATAATAAATTTAAAAATGCACTTAAAAAACCCCCATAGTGGATCTTAATTAAGAGCCTGCCATTTTTATGGCAAAGGCAAATCATCAACAGCTTGTGTTCAAACTTCTATCAGTATTTCATTTCCAAACAGTCCAGGAGTGTAGGTAACAAAATAAAGTGTGGCTACACAAGACAAATGCCATCTGAGCTGGACCAAATTGCCTAATGTCTTTTAGCTCAATATCAGCAAAAGTCCACCAAAAAATAGCCACATAATTCACCCTCCAAACGCCAGCCCTTCCTTTAGCACGAATCAGACTCCTATAATTGCTCCCAAGTGGCAAAACCACAGGCATGGAAGCAAATGAACCATGATAAGAGTCTCTCGTATTAAAAGCATCATAAAAGTCTGAGCACAAAGCCTTAGCAAGAAATGCCCTTCTCTCTGCTCACGGCCCAGCTCCACCCCGGGCGCCGCCCGCGCTGGAATTCAGCCCTCCGTGACAATATCCCAGACATGGCATTAGCACTTCTGAAAGCTCTCAGCCATCAAAGGTTGCCCCCTTCACAAGTCTTTTCATACCGAGGACATGATGAAGTAGTCTGGCTCTGGCTGGAAAAATAGCTCAGATGGCACCCGAGGGGCTGTGGTGAGAGGAGCTGGCGGAGGGCTGGCACCGAGGCTGGCATCAGCCTCCTCTGCCCCCATGCAGAGCATGCTCTGCTTTCCAACTGGAGCTAAAGCTGCAGAGGGGTTTGTGGATGAACCCCAAACAGGGGAAAACTCCTGTTTGCTCTGGAGGTAACTCAGACAGCAAAAACAAAACGAGGGGATGGTTGAGGAGCAGGGAGCTGCAGCAGAGGAGGCAGCTCGGAGGCATCCATCCAGCCTGGCCCGGGCAGGGGGAGGGCAGCATCCTCGCTGGGACTGACACAAAGTCAGCCTGGGAGCTGTGCAGACAGACAATGATGTTTTTATAGGTGACACATCCAGAGCTAATGCAGCTTCTCGGCCCCTGTGACAAAATGGGCTTGTCACCGCTCTGTCTGTGAGCAGAGAGAGCTGCCCTGGCCCCGGCTGCTGGCAGCGAGGCAGGCAGGGCTGCACTCCCATCCCCTGTGCCCTGGGAGTTAGGTACTCAGCACAGCATCTGCAAGACCCCAAATGACTCAGCCATCAAAGCCGTGCTCGCAGTGATTTTTCAGGAGTTTCAAAGAGCCTTCTGACAACATGTGCCTAATTCCTTTAGGCGCTATCAAAAATGCTGCCTACCCTGGGGATGGCTGACTAAACAGAAGTCTGAACATTCGTGTCATAAATATCTGGAGACAAGCCTGTTGATTCAGTGAAATGTGTGGTTGGCTCCTATTGTAAGTGCATTCACAGAAAACCTCACAGTGTGCTGCCGCTTGGGATTACTTGTGAGCAAAATAAATGACAAACATTTTGGGGGGGTTTTTTTTAAATAACATTTTGATACTTTACAAAGTGGCTTTTCTTTTAATTTTACACCACATCGTTTAAGATGACATGAAGCAACATAATTTGCTGAGACAAGATACATACAAATAAATAAATAAAAAGGGATTAAAGGGAAAGCCGGCTCTGAAAGGCTGTGAGTTGGAAAAGGCTGTAATTCAAACCAGAAGGGTCTGGATTGGATTATCCTGACAAGCTAAAAGGAGGCAAAACTGTGCTGTGCATTTATGAAGCAGAAATTAAATGGAGGGGAAGCAACGGCTTCAAAGTGAAGGAGTAACTTACAAAACCTTCTAATTCCAGATCTGAACCCAAAGTTTGGCAGCTCCAAGCAAGCCAGGGACCTTCAGAATGCAGAGTCAGTGATGGGCCAGGCCATGGAGGAGCAGGACAACCACATCTCTCTGTGGGAGACTCAAACCATCATCCAGGAGATCATATTGAAGATGATCTTCCCATGGAATAATATCTTGGACACTGGGAGGCAAACACAAACATTGAGCACATTTGGGAAATTCAAAGATCTTCAAATTCCACGATTGTCTCCACCATAACTGCAAAGCCACGGCAGTGATGGGACAGATTTACTGCAGTAAAAATACAAACCAGTATCTGTGACACTAACTGATCAGTCAGAAACCAAACCAAAGGTTTGAGTTCCAGCAGAGGACAAAATCAAGTATTACCAACCAGAGCAGGGCAGATCCAGCTGATCTGATAGCTCAAGAAACACCTTATTTTAGAGTGCCAAATTCCAGAGTCTCAGCTGAAGGCTGTGGGCAGAGGTTGAACCATAGACCTTCACTCTCCCCTCAGCTGTAGTGGCTGAGATCTGTATCCCAATTTTTTTTCCTGAAATTTTCCAAAATTTTCCCATGGCAAATAGAAATGTCACTGGAACAAATATTTTACAAGGAAAATTATACATTTCTCAGGGTCAGTATTTTCCACTGGAAACCTTTTTATTTAATAATAAAATTATTTATAATATGGATTTTGTGGAGTAATTTGAAGAAAAAGAGTATTATTAAAACAATACTCACCTAATACAAATAATTACTATAATAAAACTTCAAAGAATAAATAATCATATTTAAAAAGAATAAATGATCATATTTACATTTTATGTCTGAAGGTATCCTACACAAATTTGAAAAAGAAAGTACTTGAGAAGTACAGGAGCTGGTGGAGAGCTGGATTTTAGCAGCCCTGTTAAACTCTCTGGGCTAAGTGTCAGATTAAAAGTAAATCTTTAATTTCTCAGAGGCCTAAAAGTGTAAAGACCCAGTTTTTCACAATGACACCTCCTTGCATTTGTATAATCTGGGTTTATGGAGGAATGGCAGCAGGATCCTGGCACTTTAACCAGGGGAGCATAAATACAGCCATGCCAAAAGCCAGCCCTGTGCTGGGAGCAGTCACAAACCCAACCTCTTGGGCAACACTTCAGCAAATTCAGCCCCAACTCTTTTCCCAGTCGGGGAACTGAGTCCCTTGCTGGCTATTCTCAGGCAAGTAGAATTGTAGCTCCTACTTGCTGAGGTTTCAATGTCATATTCTTGATAATCTCATACACTGAGCATGAGATTCAGCCTCCTGCCCCGAGCCCTTCAGCTCATGCAATGCCTCTCTTTACAGCTTGCTTACAGATATATTTCAATTGGCAATATTTGAAATTTCCAAATGGAAAATAGCTCCTGGTGTGTGAATATGGCCAAATCACAGGATGATTTTATTCCCACCAGTTGCTGCCACGGAGTATGAAATTACAGCTCGTATTACTCCATACCATGGCTTGCAGAAATTTGGACCAAAACTTTAAAAATATTAATGTGTATGCAAATGGAGTCTTGCGCATAAATCAAGCACACACACTTAATAATCTGGTGCTTTGGCTTTATGAAATGATAGATCAAAGCAGAACAAATGAGGAGATGGAACCCAAATTAACACATTAACTGAAACAGAGCCCTCTCAGATCCTGGAAACCACTCTGTGTCTGGGTGTCACATATCCAATTACATTCCTCGTAACTCAAATGACAGAACAGACTGAGAGAAGCGAGGATGCCTATTCCTACTCATCACCAGCTACTCATAGTAATTTTTTTCAGAGTACTAGCAATTATCCTTAAAGGAGAACAATTAAAATCCAGTGTAATTGGAAGTCTGGTTATGATTACGGATGAGTCAAAGTGCTTTGGAAAACGAACACAGAACTGTTTGGAGCTGCATTGGTATTTTATTAATCATGTCATTAAAATGGATCCATGAAGTGGGTGTAGCTATACGGTGGGATTTTCAAAAGCTCTCAGCACTAGCCACACTCTGCTCCTAGTAAAGTTGGCAGGAATTTTATTCCTTGAGTGTAATGGGAGCAGAGTTACGCCAGAACAGGGCATTTTTATAGCATCCAAACCTTATTGTTCACAAGCAGCCAATTCTCTCGGCATTTCTTTAATTCCTTCTGGTGATCCCATAATCCTGACCTTATTTCCCTGTCCCTGTGGCAGCCCCAGGACTGGAGGTGCTGCAATACCCTGGGCCTGGGGAAATACGGGGCAGAAATCTCCCTTTCCTCCCCTCAAGGATGAGAACTGGTGGGAGCTTTGAGGATGGAGGGATTTGGGCTGAGTTTGCTGCTGGGGGCAGAGTGCACAGACTTGGCCTAACAGATCTCAAGAGTAACACACAGCAATTGGGAGCAGATGGTTGGCACCAGAGAGCAGCTTAAAGAGACAGCACTGAGAGGGGAGAGCTGAAAAATAACATAACAGGAGATTTATTTGTGGTCTCTGGGGCAGGGCTGTCTAAGAAATATAAGCAGTGGTTGGTACTTTCTGCTCGTCACAGCTAACGTGGGACCTTGAACCAAACAGATTTTGGCTTTCTGTTTTGCAAAACCAAAGCCTGATCTGGTAAGGATAAATCTAAACAAAGCAGTCTAAACAGTGTGACCCCCCTCACACTGCTCCTCTGATGTGGCTCCTTCAAGCACCAAAACTCCAAAGCAGGTCCTTAAGGAAGAGTGGGAACGTACCCCAAAAACACAAAGCCCCAGATTTGAGCACTTTCCAGGATTTTACTGGCACTGGAAGCATGGGCTGAAAGGAAAGAAGGACAATCATTTGTGCAAATCAAAGGTCAAGGAGAAGCAGTGGGAATGCATGAGTAGCTTCAGCCAGCTCTAGAGAAATCCCTCTGCATGCATGGACAGCCTGGAAAGACACCCAACCACACAGATAACTTGAAAGCCATGACTTTAAATTCTGCCATTTGTTTTGTGCAACAAAATCTTCATTTTAAGAACCCACCTACTGAGATATGATTTATATCAGTCATACAAATGGCATTTAAAAGGTACCAAAGGCCCTCAGACAAAATCCAAAGAATACACCTAAATGCTGTTCTAACAATCGAGAGGATTCCCTGCATAAGATGCTAAGATCTAAATTTTCATTTTGTAATTAAAAGGAAAAAAAAAATCTGCTTGTAATCCTCTTGAAAAGTGATCCCCTTGGACTGAAAAGTCTTAATTCTTTACATCTGAAGGAAGCAAGGTAAGGCAGCACTACACTGCATTTTGTTCTATCGGAGGGAAGCTGGAAATAATCTGGAGAAAAGATTATTTCCAACTTTCCAGCTCTTTTTCTATAATTAACAGGATGTAAGACATAACAAACAGAGGCTGAAGAAAACCACAAACTCTCCATATGGGGCTCAGTTCCTGTTTACTAGTATCCTGTTTACAGCATAGCCTTTGATGGTCAGATAATCAGGCCTCTCATGTTCCCAGAATGACCACACTTATTCTGTACTTATTTAAGGCTGGGAAGACTTTTTAATAAAAAAATATGTCAAGGAAACAAAGCAGAGAGATTATAACAATATGCATCACTACGGAAATACCAGACTCATTGTTATAGAATACAAAATTACCAAATACCCTTTTGTGTGAAAACAGAAGGATGATGTGAGTTGCCAGTTCAAAGGGAGGCAAGGAACAAAGTCCTTTCCCTCTTGCTGCTGCCCTGGTCCATGTCTGGGTCATGTCACTCAGGTGGAGGAAGGGGAAATACCCATTTCCCAGGACAGTTCTCATTTCCCATTTCCCCATTTCCCCATTTCCAAGGACAGTTTTAATTTTCTGTTGTGTTGTGGCCATCACAATTTCCTATTTTCCCATTTCCCAGGACAGTTCTCATTTCCCATTTTCCCATTTCCTAGGACAGCTCCCATTTCCCATTCTCCCATTTCTCAGACAGTTCCATTTCCATTTCCCATTCTCCCATTTTCCAGGACAGTTCCCATTTCCCATGACAGTTCCCATTTCCCAGGACAGTTCTCATTTCCCATTTCCCCATTTCCCAGGACAGCTCCCATTTCCCATTTTCCTGTTTCCCAGGACAGTTCCCATTTCCCATGACAGTTCCCATTTCCCAGGACAGTTCTCATTTCCCATTTCCCCATTTCCCAGGACAGCTCCCATTTCCCATTTTCCCGTTTCCCAGGACAGTTCCCATTTCCCATTCTCCCATTTCCCAGACAGTTCCATTTCCATTTCCCATTCTCCCATTTCCCAGGAGAGTTCCCATTTCCCATTTTCCCATTTCCCATTCTCCCATTTTCCAGGACAGTTCCCATTTCCCATGACAGTTCCCATTTCCCAGGACAGTTCTCATTTCCCATTTCCCCATTTCCCAGGACAGCTCCCATTTCCCATTTTCCCGTTTCCCAGGACAGTTCCCATTTCCCATTTTCCCATTTCCCATTTTCCCATTTCCCAGGACAGTTCCCATTTCCCAGGACAGTTCCCATTTCCCCATTTCCCATTTTCCCATTTCCCAGGACAGTTCCCATTTCCCCATTTCCCATTTTCCCATTTCCCAGGACAGTTCCCGTTTCCCAGCACAGTTCCCATTTTCCCATTTCCCATTTTCCCGTTTCCCAGGACAGTTCCATTGCTGGCCAAAGGCTCCCTTGGGCAGGTGCTCCTTCCCACCCTGCCCTCTCAGCTCCAGGCACAAGGAGGAAAAGGGGGTTCAGCTGCAGCTCTGGCTGCTGCTTTGCTCCTCTTTAACACAGGGGCCAGTTCAGAGCACGGCCCATCCAGCACAGGCTGGAGGCAAACCTGAATGGCACCAGAACAAACAAAACCAAAATATTCTTACACTGGGCAAAACCAATTCCCACCTTGGTGTGCCCAACTCTCTTTTGGCTGAAGAGTGAAGTGCGTACAGAACCTGTCCAAAATAATAAAATTTTGCAGTATCAGCTCCCCCTGTGATGTTCCTGGGCCCTTGGGCACAAAGCTTGGCTTTGGAGACAATTCTTTTCCAGTTGTGACCTGGACTGGACCACAGTTGGTGGACAGTTCTGAACTTGGGAAAACCACAGCAGCCTGGGGTCACTATAACAGTTTTGGTTCTTGCTCAGATTCCATCTTCCACTGCCTACCCCACAAAAGAATACACCCTCTTCCCTACACGGCTTCTGCCCATTTCTTTGTCACACACAACTTTTAGAAACTTCATTCTGCTTGGCACAGACCAAATTTTTGTCGTGTTTTGTCACAAATTCAACACCACTAATTTAATTGCAAACTTTTTTTTTGACACTGCTGGTTGTGTACACAGTGTACAGAATGTACAAAAATGGGAATCTCTATTTTTTTAGTTGAAAGGAGGGTTTAGGAGTAGAGAGGCCTGCTGTAGGAGAGCTTCCTATTTTCATTTCTTCTTTTGAACTCGTGTTATGAGAGCAATAATTTAGAGAAATTACACTTGGCAATCAAGGTTTTCTCATCACTTTGCATGTGCTAAGAAAAGTTGCAAGTGTTTAAGTAAATAAAATTAAGAATGATTACTAGATAGTCGCTGAGAAAACATTGTATGACAGCTTTTATCTCTAAGAGAACTAAGGTTTTGTTATAAATAAAACTGCTGAAATTATGCATTGCAAACAAATAAGGTTTTGCTTATTTAGATTTTTCTTCTGATAATTTTTTTTTCATAAATACCTTTTCATTTTGCTTTTAAATCTCTTCAGAGTTTAAAATGGTTTACATCCTAAGCCACGTTGCCATACCAGATTTACTGATGCCATCTATTTGCTTTCTACATTGAATGTATAAAAGGACAGCTCAGAAAGTCAGGGGAATTAATCTATTGAGATAACCTGAAAGTCTAACCTTTACAAGATTCTGCCTGGATCAGCTAAAATCAGGTGAATTTACAGGCTATCATTCTTCCAGCCCATTAGTAACACTCTTTGGATTCATTTATTTATTTATTCTCCCTGAAGAGCATCACTCATATCTTATGAAAGAAGAGGAAAGTCCCCATGACTCACAGAAACACCTTAATTAGTGAATTTGGAAAGGAGTGCTGGTCAGGATACGCTTCCTTGGGGACATGGTCTCCTGGGAAAATGGCCAGCGTTTAAAAATTTCTTGGAAAAAGATGGAAAACAGATGGAAACTTTTTCAACACTTCTGTTTTGGTATGTAAATTATTTCAGTGCTCTTGAAGAGGTTGAGATTAAAAACTTCAGAACATAGTTAATTAACGGTGATAATCTTAATGTAGTTTGCACCATAAATATACCTGGCCTTTAACCCAAGAATAAAAGAGATGTTTGGAGGGGTATCATGGGTGTGGGAGATTTCAATCTTGTTTAGCCTGAGGTTTATCTCAAGAACTGTCTTGGGCCAAGATCTCCTCTCACAGTCTCCTGCTTCATACCACTATAAACGAGGCAAGAATCTGGCCCAAAAATTTTATCAGGTTTAATATCATCATAATTACAAACAGCCCATTACTCTCAGTAATTACACCAGAGATGGAAGTTTAACTCCATCCTTACTCAGAGATGTTACACTTCTAGGTGATGCCTATGGCCCATGTTCATCCATCTATTCCACCCAAAATTCCTCAGGGCAAAGGTGACTTTAAGTCATGTTGAGGACATCCCTTTGGAGCAGAGCCCAAGACAAGGACTTGGAAAATTTTCAGCAAGAATTAATAAAGGTGGTTTTCAGAGCTCTCCATACCTGAGAGCCAGGAAGCTCCATAATCAAATAACAATCCCAAGGGCTTTTCAGCCTGCAGGAAAATAATTTAATTTCACTCAATTGCTCCCTAACCATGAGAAAGTCTTAATGATGTGTTGGTCAAACACTGTCACCAGTTCAGCACGAGGTTTGATAGGTCAAACATGGGCATCATCTCATAAACCTGGCTCAGGGCTGAGCTCAGTGCCACCTTCATTACTCAGGTGCTGCTCAAGCACCTCAGCATTGTTCATCGAGGTCAAATGAGTCACTTGGCACCTCTGCAGGAGATGGAACAATAAAGGCCAGTCCCAAGAACCTTGATGCAACCAGATAAAGGTACTTCCTGCACCACAAACACACCACAGCTGAGAAACCTCTTATCAGGCTGTGAGCTGCTATGAAAATGCAGTTCTTTTTGGGGTGTTTTATTCTGGGGCACTGGAATACCAAAGATCTCTCAATATTTTTAAGGGACAAAAAAACTGATTTTGCTGTTCTGAACTCCGCAGAATCCATCTTACAAATTCAGCCATCTGCCTGCCACGGGCCATGAGCAGCTCCCTTTCAGCAGAAAGTGAGGATTGGTCATTGTTTTATTATTATTGAACACCCTTTATGTTGATAATAAATCACTTTAACAACCTTGTCCCTGCAAGGCTCCGCTATTGCACAAGCCACGTTCCACCCTCTCCATCCAAGAGTTTTGGGGACACCACTGCCCCAATTTCAGCTCACTGTGCCATCTACATCCTTTGACAACACAAAGTGCAAAAACCTCCTCAGTGCTGATTTTCCTGAGGTGCCAAAAGGCCAGGTCTGCAGCTGAGATATTCATCACAGAACCGTGGTTTTCTCAGTAAAACTGCTCTCCAAGAAATCCTTCTCATGGTGCCTTGCTGAGAAGATCTTTCTATTCTCTTCAGTTATCAAAGAAGAATAAATATTAAATAGAATTGGTCAATAGTTTTTAATGTGGTTTCTTTTTATTGCTGGAATATTCTGCTTTGCCCAAACAGATATAGTTGGGAGGGGTGGGATGGCTTCAGTAGATTTTTTTGCATTTCAATTATTCTTCTAAAAACAATGGCTTTGAAATGGTCAAAGAAGCTTTCTTTGACATTTTCAGAACTGAATAAAATCCCCTTTATTTGAAGCAGCTATTAATTTTCAAATATAAGTTGACTTATCACCAAAAAAATCTAAAGACAGAGATGAGTGGTTTTCTGTTGTGGTATGGGAAAAACATCCGAAATCTGAAAAGGTCTCAAGGTAGAATGAACACATTTTTTGCTGAATTCTAATACTAGATATAAATTGTAAATACTTGGGGATTAACAGACAGAGCTATGTTTTCCAGAATATACCAACTAACCAAAATCTAATCTACTAACTATGAGATATATTAACAATAATTGCATTAAAGTGAAATTTCCTTGATTGAAATTAGTGCCAAAGCATTCAGTGAGCTGAAAAGACCAGTCTGGACATATCACACCCAGCTTTTTCTCAGCAGCAGATCTTGCAGAAAGAGCCACTGGGCTCAATCTGATCTGATTCTACTCTCACCATCATTTCTGGCTCCTCCACTCCAGCTGAGACAACTTCACCTCTGAAAAGCCCAAAGAAAAAAATCCTCAATTATGCTAAGATGATTTCAAGACGTTGGAGTTAGAACTGGGAAATAGAACTTTTTGATTGAGAATGTGACCAAGAACAGAAATGAGGAGAAAGGAAAAAACCCCATGTGCCTCTCCAAAGTGAGTGGTGTTTAAATACCAACCATCAGCCTCTGCTCATCAAGGGCTCGCTCAAGTAGTGCAAATATGTCTTTTAGTCAAGTATTAACCCTGCTGGAAAGGGGTTTACAACAGAGAAGTGGTCAATCAAGGCCTCTGCTCAGATAACAGCTCTCCAGCACACGCTCCCTTGGGAGAAGCCCTCAAACAACACATCGCATCTCCTAGGTAACTGCAGCCCTAGATGAGAGCTGTTTTATTAGTTCCCTAATTAAATTTCACAAACTTCATAGCAGTGACAGACTCCTGGTTATCTCTGCGGCAGAAATTCAGATGGGACGCCAGAGGGGAAGGATGGGGCCGCTCCTCTTATTGCCTGCCAAGATTCTGTGCTACCGGTTACACTCGTCAATCTCTATCTGCAGCAGTTAAGAGCTATAAAGAATTCATTAAAAGGGCTGAGATTTATTAGAGGCTCCTCCATCTCATTAAGGGTGCTGATGAAATGTGAAGCCCTTGAATCCACACGCCATCTAAGAAACGCTCAAGCAGAGCCTATCAAGTTTTGGCAGAGAGGGGGAACAACCTTTTTTTCCCAGACTTTCTCCCCCCAAAAAAGTAAAATCTGAGCCATGGTTCTAATTTTTGTTATCATTGCTAGAAATTATACTTTACAGCTGTGTCTGCTTCCTCCACCCCCCTCATGAATACAAAATGACAGCAAGATTTGAGTGTTGCACAGCCAGAAAGACAGGAAGGAGATAAGAACTATTAGAATTTAGAATAAAATGTGGGAAAAGCAATAAAAAGAGGGAATTAGAGGACTCGAGTAGTGACTGCTGTGGGAAAACCAACTTCCCCCTCAAAATACCTCTAGTGAAATACTGGAATGACTAAAAATAGTGAAAACTTTTTTGTTTTCCTCCATTTTCTGCAGGAATTTCAACAGTTCAAACATTTCAGTTGCGCTCAAAGCTCAGAAGTTTTTGGACTGAGCAGTGTTTTTATATTTTCAACTAAGCTTTTAATTTTTCCTTTTCCATGAAAAAATGCTTTTGAAAAAAAAAAAAAAAAAAAGAAAGGCATGTACGTTCTGCAGAATTATTTTGTCTCTGAAGAAATCCTCGAAAACATTGACCCCTGAAAATGCCAGATATAACTGAAAGAAAGGAGGGGAAGAAAGAAATGAAAGGAAATGTGGAAAATTTTCACCCCATTGGAGCTGTAAGGAATGATGTAGAGGAGATGCCAGGTGTGGACTTGCCTTTAGTCCATCTCCAAAGCTGAGCACACTCAACTTTTCCCTCCTGCACATTACTCAGCTCAGTCAATAAAGGCAGATCAAGCCCCAAACAGAATTCTGAAAGGAGAGGAAAAAAACCCTTTAAAGCAAGCATTAGCAGGGTTTTCAGCTCAGCAGTGACCTCCAGCCCAGCTTGGTGTCAGATATTTCCTACAGGGCCCTGTAAAGGCAGCAGCTCTGCCTCAGACAGCTTTTCCTCGGGCGTAAAGACCGAGATGCCAAAGGCACAGGGAGTTTCTGTGGCCAAATGAAATCAATTCTGTGCACCAGGCCTCCCCCCCAGGGAGGGATTACAGCCCAGGTAATGAGAGAAATTCTCTGATGAGGATGCATGTGAGAAAAAGCAGAGTCTGTGTGCAGGGCGTTGGGTTTGGGAGTGCTGTCACCCCATCATGCAGGGCCAGCCCAGCCCGTGGTGGCACGTGCAGGGCTGGAGATGAGAATGCAAACGACAGAGACTCCCCTGGGTGCCAAACGTTTGTGTTTGCTGCATTTTGTATATCTGGGAATGCAAATACGGCTGAGAAAATGGCGCTTTGCATCTCGATGGAGATAGAAATCTGAGGTTCCCACAGATTTGTTCTCATTCAGGCCATTCTATGAGACATATGGAAATACCCCATAAACTTATGCTGTAACAGGAGAAATGTCAACAGAAACCTTACCAAACACATCAGGAGAACATGAGTCTGCAATGCCTTCTTTTCTTAGCCCTCCCTCACTTTTATATTGAAATATATACCTATTCCTCTAGGTTTATGTAAATTCTGCTTTTTTTTTATTTTAAATCAGTGTTAGAAGGACAAATTACCTCCCTGACCAACACCTAACAGGTCAACACCTATTTCAGGAGGATTTCTTCTGACCACCAGCAACAACCATGGAGGAGTTGAGAGAAGGAACCTTGTCCATGTAACCAACAGAGCAAAGCCAGGGCTGACCCCAGCAGATCAGCACCCAAACAAAGCCAGAAAACATCAGCAGGGAATCTTAAATTCCCAGGATAATCAGTGTTCATGTGTGAGATCTCCCCTGGCAAGGCAAACACGTGTCCCTGCAATCCACACACAGGAACACGTGAAGAGTCTCTGCCAAACAAAACCATAACAAGTTCTTGCAATGCCAGTGACTAACACTTACCTGAGTTAGATAAGGCAGGGAAGCCTAATTTGAACTCGAAACCCACCTGAGGAAGGGAAGGGTTTGTATTGTTTTCACTGCTGTTTCCAGGTGCAGAGATGCACGTCCTGCCCCTCTCCTGCTTTCAGGGGAACTGGGTTGACTGAGTTTCCAGCAGCACAGAAACGCCTCAGATGGGCACTAATAGTGCCCATATATGATGCCCATCAGTGATGCTGTTCAAAGGGGAGATTGAGCAGGAGCCAACAACGCCTGGAAATGGTGGGGATCACTCCAGAGTGGGACACACACCCTGCTGTCCCACCAGAAACACCCCTGGCCCTGCAGACACACAACCCTGGGGTGCAGGCACAAGGAACCTGAGCTGTGGTACTGCCCTGCCTTGGCCTGGATCACAGAGCCCAGCAGCCTGTGAAGTGCAGATGCTGATAAATCCAAAACTCAGAATGCTTCTTCGTGTGCAACAAGTCACTGCAGAGATCCAGCCCTTCCACCCATCACACAGAAAGGCCAAACAGCTCTCATTTTCTAACTCTGTGCTCAAACTGCAGGAGAGCCTTGATTCCTCGTGCTGCAGGGTGGGTGGCTCAGACTCACAGATATTTATGCATTTCCTTATGGTATTTTTTAAGTGTGTGTGCCTTTCTTGGAAAGAGTGTGATGGAAAAGGCACTGGTTCATCTCCCCAAGTCTCGCTGCTGAAGAAAAACAGTGGCAGCTCATTAAAGACTCAGCTGAGTTGCACTGGGGACCCAGAAACCCTCAAGCAATCAGGAAAACTGTTTGTGGTTTTGTGCCTTCAAGTAATGCTAGCACCAAAACTTTACCGCACTTCTCTAAAAAGGAGTGGAACTCCAAACCTCTGGGCTCACTTCTCTACAAGGCTCAAGACATTTATGCTCTAGAACCACCTGGAAAAAATTGCCTGTGAGTAACAGCTGTGCTTTCCTCAGGAAAATAGACACCAGCCTTTATCCTGTATTTCTGTTTAGCAATATCAGTGATCTAGGTGAAGACATTGTTGTGCCAGCATGGATTAGTTACACAATCACTGCTTTGGAGGGTGTGGGAAGCTCATTGCATCCCTACAACAGAGAGCAAAAAGATAGAGAGGAGTTTTTTTTTAATCCACAAGACTCCAAACAGTCATAAATACAGGCAGCTCTGGAGCCCACCAAGCAAGCAGGTGAAAATACATTAACACAAGCATTTACTGTAACAAGTCTCTTTTTTCCCCTGCAGACATTTCTGCTCATTCAAAATGTGCAGCGATAAATCAAATTAGATCAAATACAACTGTCTGAAAGGAAGCCACACAATAATCAGTTTTGAATTTTCCCACCCTTCTCCCATAAAAAGCCAGTGCAGTATTACAGAAAGTTAATATGTGCATCTTGCCCATTATATCTGGCTTGAAACTGTACAAAATGACATCTGATAGCAGCTTGTATGGACAAGCTCTTATTAAACATAATTACTCAACAAGGTCTATTCTAAATCAGTTAATGATCGGCAACAGACAGAAATTTACTGGTATTCCCTGACTTTGCATATTATGGGAGTAGTTTTTAATATTAAAAAGTTCATATCATTCCTACCACTCTTTGATTCACCACTGATGAAGTGAAAGTACAATCTGATTACGTTAATTGAGCGTGTTGTCAGATTGTCACTTTTCTCCTTTTTAATTGCCTCCCCTCTCCTTCATTAGCCCTGACAAGCCACATTTTCAGCCCAACATCCCACTTTGCATGCCTGCTTTTCCCATGTGCAGTGCCACAGACCTGGCTGCTCCCTGAGTTTCCCCAGGCTGCAGGATCTCCTGGGGCAGCAGGGATGCCCTGAGCTCCCTGGGAACACCTAACAAGGGTTTGTATTTCCTGCTGCAGTGCAAAAGTAGGAAATTGTTAGAAAACACAGCATTTCTGAGGCTGTGTGTGATGGTTTGTGCTGTCACAGGGGTTACAGACTAATGGGAGGAATTAATAATTCCTCATGTGTGTGCGCGCTTCAGCTGCTCTAATACAAAACAGCATTAAAAAACTGTCTCAAAGCTCTGTGTGGCAATTCAAGGGGTGGTTTTACATTCTCAGGGGTTATTCAGAACTGCTCTTTCCAAGCTGCTGAGCTGTGTGTGTTTTGCTGTGAGCTTGCTCCTGCAACGTGGGAATCTGTGCAGAGCTGAGCAGCCAAAGGCAGGAGCAGACCCAGGGAGACATTTCACCTCCTTTCCTCCCTGAATCCCCAAACCACCCAGAAAGAATTCTCCCAGTGATTGAATTTCACTCTGAACGTACCCAACTCAGTTTTAAGTTTCTTGAGATCTCCTTGATTTCCACAAAACGCTGAGATCCGCCTGGGAGTTAATCAAGGGGTTAATTAGTTAGGTAGTCCCCTTACACCCCCGCTCTATTCATTTGTTTTAGGTGAAGTTACACCTAGTTTTAAACTGCCACTGTAGGAGAGTCCCAACTTGTTTTGCTATCAGTTGGCTTTGATAATTTGCCAGGGAGTTAATCCTGCCTGACACGCAGCTCACAAGATGCAGCTCACCTGTGCTTTATCAAAGCAGCTCCCTCTGCTTCAGGAGCGGGGAGTGCAACCCTGCCCAGGAAAACACACTTTGTAAATGATTCTACATGTGCTTTTAAATGTTTGGGGCTTTTTTCCCCCTTCAGGAGTTTTGTCTCTCACATTACGGCTCTGGCTGTGTTTATAGAGTCACCTTCTGTCCCAGAAATTTGTGGGATTTGGGAGGGTGGCTTCACTGAGAACACAAACACGTTTGCTGACAGTGTAATTACTCCCTTCCCCAGATTTTTTTCCTTGCTTTCTTAAAGGCAGGACACCTACAGTCACAATAGCAATATATCACTGGCCTGTAGCACAGCTTTCTTTCCCCTGTAAAGTGTTAATGAAGTTCCTGTCCTTGCTTCTCAGTAATTGTAAAAGCATGTTGGGTAATATACTGGCCACACTTTATTAAAGCACTGGCCACACTTTATTAAACCCTAACAATCCAATCCCCTGCTCCCTGCTAGGGAGCCCTAACTCCAGTTGCATTTGGAGCTCGTTTCAGCCTGCTCACGTCTCACACTTGGTTTTAATTCTTCCAGGGCCTGGTCTGAAGACACCATGCCTGGCTGCAGCCTTGTCAGTGGCTCACACGTGGCTGTGGCTGTATCTGCACGATTTCTAATGCAAGGCCTGATGCTGGAAGGTGCAGAGGGCACAGAGGGCTCCTGCAGATGTCCAGGGGGAAACTGAGGCAGCTCTGGGCCCCTGGGGATGGGGGACTCCAGGCTGGGCCAGCAAGGTCCCTGCAGGATGCTTTGGGGACAGCGTGACTCAGCAAGGCAGTGACTGGGAGGGGACAATGGAGGGGGTGGTGGCAGCTAATTATTTGACAATTATTTCTGTTGAATAATTATTTCAAGAGGCAAGGAGGGGGATGAGTCTGCAGTGCCTGCCTTCTTTTAAAATTTCTTTCTCTTTTATTCATTTCTCATAATCCATGTGAGTCTTGCACAGACAGAGGTAGGACGAGGTGCTGAAATCCAAGGGCCCATGTAGGTTGTTTTTCTCCCATTGGCACTGCCATGGTGGGAGAGAACACCAATATTAGGAGCAGATGTCCACAGCAGATGTCCAGAGACCTTGGATGAGGTCAGTTCAAGCACCACCACTTTTCCTGCAGGGAAACTGAGGCACATGATCCCTTCTTTGGTGTTGCAGGCCTGGTGGTGGAACTGCCCTAGTGAACTGTCCTTGAGACTTTCTGTGTGCAAGCCTCTGCCCAGAACAACCACAAATCTGCTGCTGCTGTTAGCCACATAATTTCATCTCTGGGAAAAACATAATTTCTTCATTCTCTTTTGTGTCTTTCTACCTATAAAATCATCACAGTCTCAGTGTGGAAGCACACGTGTGTCTGTGCACAGAGAATATGTTGTTCTTTACGAGACACAAAGTACATTGTTGTGTTATTTGTGAGGCAGAGGTAACCAAGCCATCAGACTCTTGGGTGTTATGGCACAAGAAAAGAAGCCCCTTGTTTGAAACCTCAGAAGAAAAGAGCATTAGTGCATGTTGGAGAGGTAAAGTGATGTGAACTTGGACAGGCCCATGGAGAGCACACCAGGCAGAACCCTTGGTGTCTCATCTCGAGGCATCACCTCTACAAATTATGCACAACATCATTTTATGTCTTCCTCGATGACAAGGCTGTTTGATTTTCTGAAGGAAACATAATTGAAAGATGTGTGGCTCCTCCTGCGTGTGATTAAAGCATTAGCAGGACGGCCACAGTGCACAGAATCACTCAGAAATGTCATGGCAGACGAGGGCCCAAATTCTTCTTTGGCACAAAGTGATTAGCTCAGCTGGATTTCCTGGTTAAATACAAGGTTAGATAAATACTTGAATAAACTTCTTTCAGCACGGACAGGATTAAGGAGAATGTCTTATTCTTGTGCTGACAAAGTTTTAGTGCTTGCAGACTGATTATATCTTTAATTTAAGACGATTATTTTCCATTTTTGGTGATTCACAAGGGGAGAGATTCCCTCGTTGTTTGTGCTGCTGGAGTCATCAGGAGGAGCAATTCCAGCTGCCCCTGGATCCCATGGGGAGGTGGTGGCTCAGGAGTGGAAGGGCTCAGGTGTTCTCTGGCACTGTTTGGGGGGATGCTCACCTGGAGAGGTGCAAGAATTGTGGCAGCTCTTGTATTGGGTACCCCTGAGCCCTGCTGGACCCCTCCTGGCATCCCATTGCCTCCTCCTTTTGCCCATCCCATGTTGTAGGGATGACCTGCTGTGGAGCAGGGAGCCAAACCTCCCACCAGTGGTGCTCCACATTGTCCAGGCCATGAGGAAACTCACTATTAAAGCAACTTTCTTATTTTAGCTTCTCCTGAGGTTGTGGTCCACAGGCAATGCAGCAGCTGACAGTGGACTCAGACTGCACTATGTGCTACTTACAAAATATTATTAGTGTCTAATTTCAGATTAGGAGCCCTGCCATGGTTGAAGAAAAAAAAGGGAAAAGTTTTTTAGTTTTTTTGTTCTTAGTGGAATGAGAAAGATGCACACCACAATTTTATTTTCCTGCACACTCGCTGCAAATACAAATTTGTGTAAATACTTGTGCAGTGAGTGTGTGGGTGGTTAATGGGTGTTGGCAAATGGGCAGCGCCACAAAAGAGTCACAGAAACACAGAATCTCTGAGGTGGGAAAAAACCTCCCAGACCATGGAGTCCAAGCTGTGCCTGGTCCCCACCTTGTCACCAGCCCAGAGCACTGAGTGCCACATCCAGCTTTTCCCTGGACACCTCCAGGGATGGAGACTCCACAATTTCCTCGACAGCCCCTTGCAATGCCTGACCACCCTTTCAGTGAACAGATCCCTCCTGATGTCCAGCCTGAAGCCCCCAAGATCTCAATGCTCTTTATTGCCTCTCTCTAATCCCCGTGGTCCAACCCAGAGCAGCTGACATAGACAGTCTGGGATGTGAGAGATCCCTGGTTCTGTCCCTAATCTTTTAATTTAAAGGTCAGGAATCTACACTCTGCCCATCAAAGGAAAGGTGCCATGAAGGACAATGCTGGGAGGGCTGCAGGTCAGTTAAATTTGCTCACAGACAATCCCAGACTGGCATATTTCCCTGCTTTATAGGATCTGCAGTTAGAAAATATAGAAAATATATTACAGCTTCAGCGTGTAAGGAGTTATTCAGCATCCAGAGATGAAGCCTAGGATCTGAGTGAGAAATAAAGCAAAAACCACTGCCATAAAAATAGAAGGCTCAGTAGTGTTCCACATTGCATCTTTGGAGAAGATTAATTGGCTTGGCTGCTGTTGTGAAAGCTCTGATAGAGCACAAGGCTCCAGCCAACTTCTGAACTCCACGGAGCCACAGAAGGGCTGGGTGCTGAAAAACTTTGAAGAGCACAACATCAAACCAGCCTCAACTTGAATCTGAGAAACATCCCAAACCAAACCCAAACAATGCTGCTGAGTGAATGATTCAGGGCTTTGGTACCACCCTCCACATCTCGTGTGCAGCAGCAGCAAGGCTGATAATAAAGTGCAGTGGAATATCCAGAGCAGAATCACAGAAAATCAACAAAAAAGTATGTATTTGTCCCTGGTTAGACAGATTTAAAACCATCCTATTTGAGGCAGGTACTCTTTGCTGTCCCTGTTTCCTGAGTGGGAATCTTCACCAGGTTATTTAAGTTTCTGGCACACAGAGATTCTGAATCACAGCCTGACACTGGGAGGGACCTCATGCAAGGCACAAAGCCTCTTCCTGACATTATAAAATTCAGAGAGGCAAAAAACCTGGCAGTTTGCTCCTTTGCTTCACCATCTCTCTGTTCTCTCAAAGTTTTTAATCCTTTTACAACCTTTCTTCCAGCATAGAAAGAACTAAAAATGGGATCCAAAAAATGCCTCTGCATTCTGGGCAGACAGCAGCCTGAAGTTCCCAGGTAAAGGCAAATATTTGGCTGGGAGAATATTTACTTAAAATTGGCACTACTGATATAGGACAACTTTCCTCCAAGTGCCTTGGGATGTTTGATTAAATGAGAAGTGTTGCAACAAAGCAAACAGTGTTCATAAGAGTGCTAATAATAGCAGTACCTGGAGTCATTGCTCCCATAAATAGAGACCAGCAGGAGATAACTCTGTGCATTTACATCAGATCACCAGAATGTCTATTTGCCCCAAGCAAAAATGATATCATGAATATTTTATCATTATCAATGCTTGCAAGCATGGGCCGTGTGCGAGGCCTTCAGGAAGATGTGCAGCTGTCAGGAGCAGCACAGTGGATTACTGTGCCGTGTGGAGGAAGGCAGAGATAACACTCACCTCCTCCCTATTGTCTCAACTGGAAAAGATCAGATCCAGCCCCATGATTATTATCATATTGTGAAGCTACCAAGGATAATGAAACAGCTCACTCAGGAAGTAACATTGTACATTAATCTTTTCTTTCTATATTAATCCTACATCAAAGAGGAGTCTGCCCTGGCTAATTATGAGATTCAGCTCCAGAAGATCACTATTTACACCCAGGCTATTCTGGCTTTCGCTCCAAGCCCTTTTCCTTCTCTCAACATCTCTGCTCTGTGAGCTCTTTGCTGAAGGGAGGTGATGATGCTGGGCACCTTTTCTGCTGTCACCTGCAAGGATGTGGCACACATTTTAGTGTGGCAACACCGTGTGTTTATTGGCTCTGTGGCTCATTCAGGATCCAAAATTACAAGCTACTGAATGAGGATGGAGCAGCAAACAGGATTTGAGCTAAGAGATGGACCTGCAAAGAGTGAAGATGAGTGAGAGGCAGGTGGGTTTGGATGGACCTTGCATCCTAAATTATACTGACCACAGAAAAGAGAACAAAGAGATTGAACAGACAGAGGGAAAGACACAAATGCTGTTGGGTATTGACAGACCAGTTTGCTCTCCCAGAGTCCATAATTCCACTAAGCCATCCTGCCCTCACACCACAGGGTTTCCTTGTGCTACCAACAGCCCAGCTGAGGAGACTTTCTCCCAATGGAAATTCTGTCTGGGTTTTCCCAGATGAAGTGATGGGCAGCCAAGTGATGGAAAAGGCATTTTGGCCTTAAAACTTCCCTTAGTTCTGCACTCATTGGCAGTATGAATGTGGCCAGGCCCTAACTCTTCTTACTTCAAGAGTGACTGCTGTAATGCAGTGGAGGAAGAAAGAAATAAGATTTATTTGACCTGAGGCTCAATCTCTTTTGTTTTAGCAAGTCCCAACCAATGTAAAATACCATGGGTTTTCTGATTTTTCCACTACTTTAACTTTCCTCCTCACATGCAGTGTTTTCTTTCCTCCTTCCCATCCCTCTTGCCTCCTTTCTTCTTCCTTTTCATATTTCTCCTCAGGCTTTTCTTTCCATTGCCTATTTCTCCCCACTGCACTTCTGCCCTCCAACCTCACAAAAACCCAAACTCTCAAACAAGTCCCTAATCCTCTCCTAATCTGAGGCATACAATCATTAGCTGAAAATTGATATTTTTGTTGCTCTGTGCTGGCACAGCACCAGGGAAAACTCCATCTCTGCCCTGCTGGGGGAGCAGCCACTGCAGCACAGCCGCTTTGGAGAAATTCCAGATTTATGGATTAGCTGCTGCAAAACACAGGGTGGATGAAAAGCTCTGCTGGGAAGTGGGGAAACAAGGAGTAATCTGCCCTCCCAGCTGGGTTTGAGGTTCCTTTTTGCTCTTTGAGATCTGCCACAATGTCAGGGCTCAATCTAATCCGTGGTCCAGCTGCTGCCTCCCTGCTCCAGGTAGATAAAGATGTTTTACTTCTCAGAGTGCAGCCAAAAGAGGTTGTTGTGTTTAATTTACATCCTTTATCACTTGGAAGCTGTGTGTGGTGGCACTGAAAGGTGGCTCAGGGAGTCCCAGATGGGAGATGGGGTTTTGGGGTGACCAGGGCTCCCAGCCAGGCACAGGCTCTGCAGAATCCCAAATTCCCGCAGAAAAGGCTCCAGAGGAAACCCGTCCATGTGGAAGGCTCAGATCCACCTGGACTTTGGCTAGGATTAAAGGGGAAGAGATCCATTCACTCAATTCAAAACCACTTTTTTCAAGAAGAGATGGGCAACTTCCACAGCAACCAAATCATGGACTTCAACAGTGCATTCACTCAAAAACAAAAATGCAGTTTTTGTGTTTGCATTCCCTCATTAGAGTTTTTCCTCACTGCTACATACCGACTCATTAACAAATTAACATGTTTTGATTCCACTGTGAAAGTCTTGAGATAATTGTTACAGCTATGGTCCTGGGGCTGAAGAACTGTGCTTCTAAAATGCTTTTACAGGCTACAAATTGGATGCTTTTCATACAGGTTATCTAATTTTAATTACAATTTCCCCTCTGGCAAGTCTTTCTTCGCTTTGAAGTTGTTAGAGTTTTGTCATCCTTGGGGAGTGAGCAGTTTCAGATTATCATCATGTCAGGTTTTATGTCCATAGAAACACTTTTTCAACAGTTCTTTTACATGAAGCAAGCTTTCATCTGTGGGAGTTTTATTGGCCTAAAAGGTATGACAAGCAACTTAAGTGTAAGTGATGTCCTACTTGTAATGTGAAAAAAAAAATCACTCTAAGCATATACATCAGGCACTAAAACAAACAATTACTGTCCCTACAGACACAATTGCAGAATGTAAAAATAAGACATTATTTTCAACTCACTGTCTTTTTTCTCAAGCAATCATTTGCTATTTTGAAGCAATATTTTGACTGCCTGAGTCATGAACGGCGGGGAAGAAGGGAAGGGGAAGCAAAGGAAGACTGAAATGAGATAATCTCAGAAAATGACCCAGCCAAGGTACAACATCTGTCCACCAAGCCCTGGCAAGGCACCCCTGAGCTCCAGCATGGGTTTTGACCAGCAGGCTGCTCTGGGTGCATTTCACATGACTAATTGCATAACACTCAGCATTCTGCTTTCATCAGGAGCAGATATGGTCCCTCCCTGGGCTGCATTAGAGGCCTGCCCATAGAGAACATGTAATCTCTTGCTCTTTATTGCCAAGATGTTTACTGGTGCTTGCCAAAGCCAAGGAAAAGAAGGATTTAGCACATAAGCATCTCCTTCTGAAGGGCTGATTTGTTTGTGTTTGGAGCCTGGGGCACTATGGCCAAGGGACAATCCAAGATGTTGGATTCCAAGTGTATCAGCCACCTCTGTGCCAGGGATATTTTTTTTTTTACAGAATTTTCTTGATGAAGCTGTCTGGGTTTGCAGTGCTGGCATTCCCAGGCTCTGCATCCCCAGTTTGATGAGCTGCCAGCATGTTTGCTGCTGGAATGCTCTCACAACTGCATGAAACAACCAGCAAAGCAAGGATGCTTCATCTGGGTGTTCAGACCTTTAGCCTGCATAGTTTTAGAGCAGTAAGAGATACAAGAGCAAATAGTTAATAAAAATAAACAAGCAAACACAAAGCTTGAGGAGTTTGCTGGGGAACACGAAAACAAAGTGTATGGGGGAGTGAAGGAAGATGTGTGCAGGTTCTTCTCTCATCTCTGACATTCCTGAGCTAACAAACAACAGTGAGCCCAGGCAGGATCCAAAAGTGACTAGGGGAAAAATGTTCTGTAGGATCATTGCTCAAATACAAAATTGCCATTGTCTTCATGGGGATTTCTAATGATGTAAGATGGTAGGAAAATTTCAGGTTTAGCTTCCATTTCTTCACCCCCAAAGATCCTTTCTTCATACAAGAGATCTTGGATCCTGTTCTCCTGGAATGAAGTCAGGCATTTTCAATAGAAGATCAGAGGAATTAGCCTGAGTTGATTTAAATCCCTCTTAAATTTATGTAGTCCTTTAAAATCACATGAATTCAGTTTGCAGCTTCAGCCCAAATTTTGCAGCTGGAAAAATTATGGGATTATATATAATTATGGATTTATATAAATTATATAAACAAGACCTACTTTCCTGAAATGCTGGATATTGGTCAGGGGATTGCAATTTAAGAAGATCTCCTAGGAACAACAACAGCAACAAAATGTTTAAATAAAATTAATGAATGGAGTTGGTGTTTTCTGGTCTTTCTCATCTGATACTATTTTAGATAACTGCTGACAATAAAAGAACTATTCTAGATTTATTCCTGGAGCTCAATTTGCAATTGGTTTCTGATTTTTAATAGTAAAGGAAGGAATAAAGAAGACATAGTTCTTCTGGCCATCAATGATTCAAGGGATTCCCCAATTTTCAGGAAGGCAGATTGGAAGAGTGGGTCTTGGAGCTGCAAGTGGAGTCACTAGAAAAGCAGGTTCAATAACTTTGGGCCAAGTCAGTGTAAAAGAGTCAAATCTGTGAGAATGTGAGGTGGCCAGAGTGCCTCAGTTGTTCCAGATTCCTGTGACCTGCCCTTCACCAGCTGCTCCAGGTGTCACAAGAGCAGGTGTCCCTCTCAGGAGAGGGTCTGCAGAGCCTGAGGAGCACTCCCAAAGGGAGGTTAAGGCTTTCAAACATCAAACTAGAGCTCCCCTTAAACTATGTGAGGGTATCAGATTTTTTCCTGATGAGGATTTAAATGACACAGGTTCTTTGAGGGTTTGACCACAGTGCCCTGCTTTTAACCCTTTCCTCTGAGTGGGCCATTCCAACCAAGGAGAAATACACCTAATTCTGAGCTGCAGGAGCTCAAAACCCCAGATATTTCCCTGTGCAGGAAATATTTCCCTTAAAAATTCCCAGATATTTCCCTGTGCCTTTCCCAGGGCAGCCCTCTGGGGACACTCCTGTAAAATCTATGGTAAGCAGTTGATGTTTGCAGGGCTGAGGGCTCAGGATTGACCAAAGGGGGAGAGTTCATGCAATGCTCCACTCCTGGTCCTGTGGCCTCCAAAGGCAGGAATGTGACAGACCCTCCACTTACGGCCCTCTGGAGCAAATCCCATCCTCCTGCCTCTGCCCAAAGTTGGGACATCATGGTTTTTCTGGAGAAATGGCTACATGACAGACGTCACGTAGACATTTGCTTGTTAGCTGACTAGGAGTTGGGAAAGTACTGAACACAGCTAGTTTGAGTTTTTGCACTTGCAAGATGGCGTGTCTTTGGGCCTAGCTGGGTATGATAGCAAGTAGACAGAGAGACGTGAGAAATAGGGAATGTAGGCCCAAAGGAATGAGGAAGAGTTCATGGTATAGTTTAACCAATAGATCGCTTGGCTTACAGAATATTCATAAGCTTATTATTTGCTGTGTAAGTGTTTGATGCTCTCTTCAATAAACAGAGCTTGCTGATCTCATATTGAGTGTCCGAGTCTTCCCTCACCCAACAGGTTTTCCAGGGAACCTCAGCATCTTCTTCCTCACAGAGACCCCTGACAGATAAGCTGGTTCTAAACACTCCTAATTATGAACCCAATTAACTGTATCCACAGCATGACCCGCAGCTGTGCCAAAAACACAGCAGCAAAAAAATCCTCTGGGCACCGCTCAGCACCTACACTGAGACTCCTGTCCCCTCCACTCACTGCCACTGAACTAAAGAGCACAAAAAAAAAAATCCTGTGCAGTCAATCTTCCCTGCATTTGTTCATTAAAATATGGTCAGCCTCCATGAGAGTTTTATTTGGAACAAAAGGACTGTTAGAGAATTAGTCACAGCCTGGGAGGCAGGAGAGGGCATTGTTTCATGGAGACAAGAAAGGCTTTGGGAAGCAGATGATTCTAATTTACCTTCTTGACTTTATTCAGCCACTTTTAAATAGATTTCTCTTCATGTGGACGGCAGTGTTTATAGCTGTGAAGAGGAGGAAGGCTCGCTTTTAACCCCTGCAAAAGAGCAAGGCTGAGAAATAAATCCTGCTGAATTCTGCTTCTTGCTGCATCAGCAGAGATCTCAGCTCAGGTGACTTCTCCAGGGAACACCAGCTGACATCAAGAATTCCCTGTGAAACATAACTGGGCTGTTCTTGCACTAAAAATAAAATCAAAAGACCTCTGTTTCATAATTAAATTCTTCTAATTTAGGTATTTAATTAAAAACTGTACTATTAAAATCACTCCATTTAAAACTTTCATGTATGAAAATATTTTAATTTACTTCTATTTATAGATTTATGTTCCATTCTGAGATGCAAAATTTTGGGGATAGAGTTTGAACTTTTCAGGCTGTTTGGAGTGGGATTTTGCTTAACAGATCTCAGAAAGATTTCAGGGCAGGGAAAGCAGTTTTGGACCAGTTTTAGTTAAAAAAGACCATTTGAGAAACCTTCTGGATTGAATTTATAGTTTAAATTCAACTCTGAAAGGGAAGGTGGAAAAGAAAAAAATCATATTTTATTCCTTAATTTATTAAAATTGTGATATAAAACCTTTCTGTATTTACATGTGTATATATTTATTTAATGTACATTTTCCTTAGCTTCTATCTTAGTTTCCTTAATTTCTTTTTGTTTCCTTAGATCCTAACTTGAAAGAAAATTGTAAAAGAGAAAATCACTGAATGGTGACCTCTCATAATCTCACTTTTTAAAAGAGGAAAGCTGAACAAGCAGAAGAAAAGGTGTTTTACTCTGTTTTCAAGTCTTTGTTTTGGCAACCTCATGTAAAACTCAGATGCCTGAAGAAATGTTTGACTAAGAGAGACCTTTGCTGAAATGCAACGGTTACATTTAAGTTGTTCTTTGCCTACCAAAACATTTTGTGCAGACGTGTAAGACCTTCCCAGAGATAAATCCCACACCTTTCATTTCCATATGTTTAAGAAAAATAAATTACTTAAGTAAATCTTCCTACTTTAAAAGTTCATAGAAGGATGAAAAGGGAAAAAAAAAAAAAAGAACTATTCTGCTTAGTGCACATGTAAATAGAATTCTCTCTCCCTCACAAAACACATCCCTCATGCAAACACATATTTGGATTGGCTTCATCCATTTCCAATCACAAAAGCCACCACTCCTCCCAATAGTCATCAAAGGCATGAGCACAGCAGCTCTAACAATTGCTGCCATGGAGAAACAATTTAATGAAAACATGTGAATATATTTTTAGAGCCTCATAATACAACTTCTCAACTGGAAATGAGGGGGGAAAAAAGCATCTCATGACCATGGGTTTGATCAAGCCCACCAAAAAATGCTCTGCAGAGCATGACTTGAGAGCCATTGTATCACACTTGAATCCACCAGAAACCAGCCCACCAAATGAAACAAATTAAGGCAAGTCAGTTTAGAAGGGCAAAAATATCACTCCTTGTTAGTGCAGGGCTGATGGACTCCTCCGTGATGAGCTAAACAAGCACATCCACAATCACTGCAGCTTCCAGTAATGTCATTCAAATTAGATTGTTCAGGGGATGCTCTGAAGCAGTGCTGAAGCATTGGCTTGTGCTGCTGCTTTAAATGACTGAAGGAACACATAAATGCAGTTCACAATATTCTTTCTAAAGATTTAGGGGAAAGATGGGGCTGCCCTGGGTTTTTTTTGTCATTTGGAAATGAAGAGCAATTATACATTTCCCTGAGTTTTTCCATTTTACCTGTGACCCACCTCAGTTATGTTTGAGCCCTTCTTAATCAAATGTGACAGAGGGTCAGATAAATAGCAATTTAAATTCCTCCAGTTCTTGTGAAAACAGTTAGGTACAGGAGGAAGGCCCCTGCAAGTACCCAAGGCTAACAAGAGGAAAAGCTTCATTTAGAGCTTCCCTTTTACAGATGCAAAATTAAACCAATCATGAAATATGAACGCAGAAAAAAATCTTTGTTAGTCCTGGTTGTGGAATATCTTGTAGTTTTCTTCCATTTTCTCCCAGCATTTTTTGCCATTTTTGTCAGCATTTTCTGCCTTGGCTACAGTGATAATTCCCTGTCCCCACTGCCTTCATTGGGTGTCTGAAAGACAGAAGGGAGACCTGCCCTTCAGCCCTAGTTGTGATAAATGAACTTGTGATAAGAATCCTCAAAAATGTTCCTTAAAGCAACCAAAAAGCAGAACTATAACAGTGCAGTGTCAGCTCCATCAGGTTTGCTCCTCCATGGGCTCCCACATCCCTGGCTGCTCTCAGAATGAGCTCCCCCAGTTGTAAACTCAGCACTTAGGTTTGGTGGGAATCTGGGAATTCTTTGTAATTGCTGCTCCTGTGATCCTGAACCCTAACATTTCTCATGCACATTCTCCCCCAAAGGAAGCATTGCTGGCATTTTTACCCTACATCACTTCAGCTGTTTAAAAATCACCAAATTCTTCCTTTAAAATCTAAAATCATTTCAATCCCTGCAGGCTGCTTTTTGGCCAATATTTAACACCTAGTGGCTTTGCCCTTTCCATGCTGTATGGGCTTGGTGACCTCCCATCTGCACATGCCAAGGAAGGCCCTTCTGACATCAAAACATTACTCAAGAAAATTCCTTTCAACAGCAGGTACTTTACTGACCTAGATTAAGTTGCTTGAGACGTCAAAGCCCTGGGAAAAAAAAAAAAAAAAAAGAAAGAAGCTAAAATTGGCCTAAATGACTTCAGGCATAAAATCTGACCAAAGGAATTATGTCAGATGCTATAAACAGAGAGGAAAGCATGTAGGGAATATGAGGGATCAAAGGGAAAATCAAGTTAGAGTGATTTTTTTGTTTTCTCCCAACTAAAGAAGATGCTCCTACTTGTTGTGATGTGGAAGGAAGCAAGGGCTGTTGGCTGCCACACAGCTGGCTACAGAATGCTTTTATGAATGTTTTAAGAAGGAAAACCAAAAATGTGTTGACTGGAACACTCCATGCCATTCTGGGCTTCATTTGAACTCCTGAGCCTCGCAGTAACAGGAATTATGAATTTATCCAGGCTTTCTTGGAAGCAAGGCTTTGCCCGGCAGAGTGTCTGTGGAAATGCACATGAGCAAATCCCAGAGAGGTGCAAGACTGACCTGGCCCACAGCCCAGCACTTGTGCTGCCATGAGGGGTCATTGCTATGCCTCCAAAATTCCCTCTTGCCTTCCTTCAAAGCACAGGTGAGAAGGGCAGAGGGTCTGTAAAGGGCAAAGAGAGAAAACCAACACCATGCAAGGGTCCAATACCTTGCACCTTCAGTCTTGAATTAACTCTCATGTTCACAGCCCTCTGTCTGAGCCAGCTGGGCTGTGATTGGCCATTAATTACAAACATCCAACATGACCCAATCAAAGATCCACCTGTTGCATCCCACAGCAGCAGATAATCATTGTTTACATTTTGTTCCTGAGGCCTCTCAGCTTCTCAGGAGGAAAAATCCTAATGAAAGGATTTTCCATAAAAAGATGTCTGCGACACTGTAAAGTTCATTTTTTGGGTGTATTTGGCCCAGCTGATAAATGATAGAACTCTCAGAAAGTGTGAAAATACATGGCTTTCTGAAGAGCATTGTAAAGTTCATTTTTTGGGTGTATTTGGCCCAGCAGTGCCAGTGCCTGCAGTTTCCCCAGATGGGCACTTGAACACAGCTTTGCAAAATACGGGTTTTTAATTGGTTATTCATGATGAAAATGTTACAGTGAGCTAAGAGTGCCCCACAAGATGGATACTTAGAAACCCAGTTATTTTTGTAATGGACATAAATAATCCTCTCGACAGTAGCCTGGAAAACTCCCCCAGCTTGGTTTGCTGGCTCTCCAAGTCTTGCCACCAGAGGCTACAGAGGCTGAAGAGGAAAACAATGAAACCCTGAATGTCCTAGAATAAAAGGAGCGTCACCCTTTCTGAAAGGCAAAACTTAAGAAATTGTAGAGAGGGAAGCAGAAAGATCTAACAGAATGCCAGCTAATACATGAAAACAGGGCTCCTTGATCAAACCTGGAGCACTGGAGCCCCTGTGTGAGTGGAGACCCCTCTGTCAGGAGGCTTGGGAAGTTTCTGGGTGGAAATGGGCAGCTCTGGGAGCTCTGATGGTACCAAACAGGAGAGGAGAGTGAGCCATGAACCAGCACAGTGCTGGGTGGCTGCAGAGGAAATGGCAGGAGCAGAAAGCAAAAATGGGACTAATTCCAGCTCTCCTGGAACTTTGGGAAGTTTACAAAGCACACAGAATGGAAGCACCTCTGCACTGAATTCTGACCAACAGTATGTGTAGATCTCTGTGTGCCCTAAACCCCTCAGAATTGAATGCAAGCAGCAGCACACATTTCCTTGGGGATGGTGATTTAAAGTGATCTGCTCAGGTACTGTGACACCAAGGCAGGGCTAATCAGAGCCATTCCAACAGTGAGGCCCAAACCTCAGCCTGAGGAGCCAAAGGATTTTCTGCTTTTCAGTTTCCAGTTGCTGAGCTCATTCCTAACTCTTGCAGAGTCACAGCGCTGTTCCCATTGAAAAGGAAACAAATGGATTCACTTAAATTGAAATATAAAATCCTTCCCTCGACATTGTTGTTTGTGCTGCCCTCTTTGACTGAGTAATTTCCCAGTCTCCTGACAGTCCTTAAGGAAGTGCTTAAAGCCTGAGTCTGTGCAACACCCACTGTGAGGAAGGGGTCACCCAAACTCCTATCTCCTACTGCTCAATTTAGTTAAGAAGAAAACGCCTGTGCTCATATTCCAACACATGTTTCTGCTTTTAGATCTCTGGGAACTTTATGTGTCTTTTTTTTTTTTTCTTTTTTTTCATCTGTTCTCAGAGCAAATATCAGTGCATTCAGAGTCCAGCCAGGTCCTTCTGACCACAAAGAAACCCCAGAGCTGCACGTGGGGACAGTGCTGGTGACACTGCCCAAGAGCCACCACCCTGCAGGGCCAGGTCTAAGCCTTGGCTTAATTGCTGGCTTAGCTCCATCACAATCCCAGTTCTGGACACAGGGAATAACTGCCCAGGTGTGACAGCAGGACAGTGCCAGGCAGCTGGAGAGCCCAAGGGGTGACCACAGGGTGACCACAGGGTGACCTGCAGCTCTGCACACCCAGGGCACCTCAGGGAATATTTCTCTGTCTGCTCTGGGGTGCCCTGCTCCTGACCCTCATTCATAGATAAAGTTTCCTAAACTCCAGAATAGACTGGAATCCACAAAAGTGTGAAGTAGATTATAGAGAGCAATGTAGGTGCATCACTGGGTGAGAAATTGAGGTTTTGGGGTTTTTAGTGTGTTGTGGATGGAAGCAAGATGGAGGGCACAGGGTGTCATCCTGGGTTTCTTCTTCATGATTCTTCTTCCTCCTTCTCCATGGGTTTGGTGTGGCGTTTTGTAATTGGGCAGAAAAGTCCCCATTGCAGCTCTTTGGGATGAGTTATTGGGTTAAAAGGGAAAATAATCCAGGTGTCAGCTCTTAATTGGACAGTTCAGTCTTAAAAGCCCTTGGAACAAGAGATTGTTGGCCATTTTGTGCCTTCTAATGAAAAGCTGCTGAACTCACAGCAGTGAGACTGTTTTACTGATAAGAAATAATAAACACCTGAGTGTGAACATGAGCTATCATCTCAAGTGCCTTCAATGCAGCCCCAGAAAAACCCACAGCTGGCACCCTCACATGCAGCCTTGGCACAGAGCAGCAGAGCAGCAGGGAAATCTCCAGCCCAGCTTCACTGCAGGCAGGTCCCTCCTCACACCTGCATTACCACTCCAGATGAGAACAGCTTTTCTCCTGCACAGTTTCAATACTCAAATGTGTGTGAAACAGCAATTTATTTAGTTCTAGCTTTACAGAAATTGTGAGAGAGGAGAAGAAAGTGCTGCCTGCTGATGCTGCAGACCAGTAGGGTCTCAATTTTCCCTATCATTTTCTTTTACTGCACTGTCTGGGGTGGGAACAATCGTTTTGTTCTATGTGTTTTCCAGCTCTCTCAAAGCAGAGTTTCTAAATGTTATAATGACTAAATGATCCAGATTAATTAATTTGGAATCTGGGCCTTTTCATGAGCTGGAGCATCTCTGAGATGAGCTGATTTTTTTTGTTGCTGATGAGTGATAGAGATGGGCAAGTTGCTTCAGAAGCTGTTACACTCTGCTGGCACTGAAACCATATATAATTTAGTGCTGCCTAAAGCCTCTATATTCACTTTCCATCTACTTCTGCCCCAAGCATGGACACAACTTTTTAAAATGGACATGAAAACATCTGCAGCTGCTTCATCTGTGCTTTTTGTGTCACTGCAATGGCATAAACCCAACACAAACAGGAATAGGAAAATTCTTTCGAGTGTTCTGCATTTTACAGCTTCCATTAAAATTAATGAAAATGAGATCTAAGGGTTCCAGAAGCAAATCAGCACTAGAGTGCTTAGAAATGACACCTTAAGAAATTAAAATACTCAAAGCACATGAGAAAATAATTTTTTCAAAGGAGATGTAATGAATTCTGACAGTTATTTGTATAATGTTTGTTATGTGGCATCACTAAGATTTTTCTACTGGTGAAGGTTAGATGAAAGTGTTTTGACAGCTCTCACTAGAGGGATGATATTTAATATAGAACAGTTTGCAAAACAGTATCAGGGCCTGGGAATACCTTTTTGGTTAGTCATGGTCACCTCCAGCCCTATGAAGAGGAAAAAAAATCCTAAATCCTGAAATTTCTAGTTTTAGCAGCTCATCTCACAAAGAAAATATTACCTGAGGTTTTAAAGAATACCTCTTTAAGGCAAAATGATGTGTCCAAACATTAATTTTCATGGCTTAAATGAACTGAGGTCTTGAAAATGACAAAGCCCAGAATGGAATCTGAGTTTGGCTTTTCAGGGTGGACTGATTAGCAAAATGGAAAAATCTCTGAAATTTGTGAAGGCTCAAACCTGAAGTGTCACCCTGAGCCCCGCACGGCCAAAGGATGCAGAACACAACTGGTGGCACCCAAACTCCAGAGATTTTGGAGCTCATTTTCACCCCTCCTGAAGAGCTTCACCCCCAATTCCCAAATAAAGAAACCCTAATGGCAACTGCATGGAAAGAAAGCAAAGTGGGCATAAGGAGAAGTGGGAGAACAGCGCTGCTGCTCTCCGGTCAGAGACTCCTCCTGGGAAGGTTCTCCATCCACAAAGATTAATCCCACAACATTTATGCTGCTTTCTACCAAGTTTGGGGTTTTTTCTGCACCCTCGGGGTTTCTCAACAGCCTGGGTGTGATTTTCCTTCTAGGAATTCTGTCCCTACAAAGAAAAAAGGGCTCAGCCCTGCAGAGGCTTTACCGAGTCCTGTTAATCCAAGTGGGAGTTGTTTGTCCACGTTGGTCCCACAGGGAAGTCAAGGATTGTTTGTGTGTTTTGAGGAATCCCACAGAACACAGTGGCAGCATAAAAACTCTGCTCCTTTGGATTTAAAAAAAAAAAAACCCAAACAACATCTATTTCATAAAATTGCTTTGTAAAAGAGTCAACTTTTTTTCCACCCAAGTAGGCAGCTAAAGGTCTACAAGAATTTTAGATTTCCCCATGGAAAAAAAAAAAGAAATTTTACTTCCTGAAGAAAACTTGTGGAAGAAAATTCTTAGAATTCATTGTTAACTGAAAGTGCACATCTCAGACAACAAGAAATTTCTATGATACCTGCCTGTGCTAACTCCAGCCCTCCATACATTTAATTTTTGGTGCCTCAAGCCTTGATGTAGGGAAGGTTTTCACCTCAGCTTGTGCAGGAGGGAGCTGAGTCCTCATCTGCTCCTGGTTGCTGGCACCACTGCTGCTCAGCAGCTCCATGGGCTCTCCTCAAATTTCATTTTTCACACCCTCCAACAGCATTAAATATGACAAGACATAAGAAAAACAGAGTGAGAATAACAATAGCAATCAAACTTGTGAAAAATCAGGAGGCGACAGTTTAAAAATTATTAATAACTGCAGGCTTGTTTTGCTGTGTCTTACAGAATGTGGGAGAAGGGATTTGCTGGGAGAGGCAAAGGACTAACAACATTTAGAAAAAAATATATATTTGTCATTGGGAGCTGCTCTTCAACTTCAAAGCATCTTTAGTCTCTTAAAAGGATTTACATTTGAGCTGAAGGGAATTTAGGTAATGGGCAGCTCTGAGAGACATCCCCTCTAGCAGAGTTTTCACATATCACACAGCAAAGGAAACAATTCCTATTGAGTTTCACGGGATGATTTATCACCCCGCCTCTCCAAGGCTCTCACTGGCTCTTTAACATTCACTGCACACTTTGTGAAACTGCCTAGAAAATGATGGAGCTGACAAATATATTATTATATCCCTGGCCTGTCTGGAGCTCAGGCCATGCCCGCAGCCTCCTCCAAAACCAAACACAAATGAGAAATTCCCAGCCCCACCATCAGAGCTTTGGGTGCCACTTCCCAAGCACAGGAATGGGTTTATAGGAGATGGAGGAAAAGATGCAGGGATTGAGGATATAGGGATTTTCCAAGGAAGGAAACAAACTACTGAAAACACTTTTTTCAAATAGAAATCCAGACTTATTCCTGAAAGAAATGTCTGAATCAGAGCCTGGACTTCTACCAGCTAAACTCCATTTCAACAACAGCTGAGTTACTCAACCTAGGGATGTTAGAGGGGATCTCAAAATAAAACATGGAGTAAAACCTATCCATACATTGGAAAGGAAATCTGTATGATGCAGCTCCCCAGCCTCACAACCAGAGTTCTCATCTTGGCCTGCATCACATGAGTGTACAACCAGAATGAAATTCATAATTACCACAAAACCAAGTGGGACAAACCCAAAAAGCTGCCTTTAGAAACACCACTGTGAGGATATTGCTTTTTGTTTTGAATGGAGAATATTCATCCTTACAAGAAAAGATTCAAGAAATTTCATTTCAGGCTACTGGCCAGGTGCTGACCTGGTGAAAATTCAATATGTCTTCATTTCAAATTCAGGATGTCTTCACTTCAAAGACCTTACTCCAGGTTACAATCCTGAATATAAAATTAGAACCAGTGTGATTTGTGGTTAATCATTTCACCTCAGAGTGCTTTTGTGGAACGAAGTCGTTCTTCTGCCTCGCAGAGTTTATGGATCAGATAAAAGGTGCTATAAAAATACATTTCAGAAGATTTATTGCTGTGATACACAACTTTCTGCCAACTCTTTCTTCTGAGCTGACAGAATTTTCTTAGCAAAAAGTCACCTAGAGAGAAGTCTCTGAAGTAGAAAATATTCACTGTTTTAGCTCAAACCTGAAGATATGTGTGTTCTGAGAGTTTTATCTTGAAGCCAATGTATTGGTCACTGGGATTTTCTGGCTGGAAAAGCCAGGAAAAAAAATCCTTTAAGCACTTTTAGGTGGTGTCTCAGTGCCTGCTGCTGCCCCATGCCAAGAGCTGGGTAATTTGGGGTGATTTTTTCTTCCATCCCTACTGCTGATCACCTTTCTTATTGGATAATCATAACTTTGGGGTTCTTTAATATCTTATGTGCCCAGACACAAAGTTTTAAAACACTTTACAAGCTCAAATGAATGCTCATTGCATAAACTAAGGAGAGAGTAAATTAAAAGGTAAATCCATATTTTTCCTACTTTTCTAGAACCACCGATTCCCTGTCATTTGACTGATTTCAGGGGTTTCAGTGGTTCTGGGAAAGGTCAGAAACACTTCCAGGAATATTAAAATTCGGTGAGTTCTTAACTGACTTCAGCAGGCATTTTCAGCCCCCGATTTCTTTTCCCCAGCTTTTCCCCAGCTCCTGTTTCCACCAGCACCCACAATTATTTACGTGAAGCGCTCCGAAAAACCAGCGAGCTTTAATGAGACTTAAATGCTTAAGTGTTTAAATATCGGGGATTAATTCTTGCGGCTTAATACCAGATTAAAAATAAACGTGCTCTTTGTGGCTCTCCCCGTGCGCGACAAAGACCGGTTTGAGTCTTTCTCGGCTCTTTTGTTTCTCGTCGCTTGCAGATAGCACTTAGAAAAACACATTCCCAGTGGCCCCAGAGACTTAAATATCCTTTTGAAACGGAGGATTCCCTCCTCCTTTTTAGCCGGGGGCGAATCTCAATGATAATGTGAAATACCTGCACAGAAACTGGCATCTCTGCTCTCCCCGAGCTGCGCGATGCCCCTGGGGGCAAAACAGAGGTGTGTGCGCAGCGCAGCGCGGGCTTGGCACGGGGCTGAGGTTTCAGCCCCATCATGTGATGGAGCCATTGATTCACCAGCCAAAATTAACCCTCTCCGCTCCAGAATCGCATCTCCCGGGACGCTGATCCTGGGTTTGGGACCGGGGATGGACAGGTGAGATCCTGAGTTCACCCCAGGGTCTGGAAAGTGGGAAGGGGGTTCTTCTGCACATCCTTGGGGATTGTGCTGAACTCCCATCTTGGAGAGAGTGGGAAAACACTCTTTAATTGGAATTTACCTACAGACCTTGTCCCTACAACATCAAACAACTCACTATAATAATATAATTATTACTCACCCTTAATATTAAAAACATGAATACCAAACTATTATTACCAAATTATTAATACCAAAACAACTTATAATATATTGTAATTTAAAAAAAAATACATTGTAATTTATAATAACATAAATTAAAACATCTATATTATCTCACCCTTCATATTAAACTAAAAATAAAATGGAACTGTTTAAAACACCTCTCGATTACCCTATCTCTAAATAAAAAAGCATTAATCCAATACTGATTGCTGCTATGTGTGTGCCCAGGGTGTCACACTCGCTGGTGGTTGTGGACAGGGGAACGCACGGCCCCAGGGAGGTGCTGGCACAGCTGATGCTGTAAAATGGAGAATAGAGGAAAAAAGCGCCTTGGGCAGGTCCTTCCCTGGTCCATGCCCTCCTCCACACGGCTGCAGAGGTTTCTGGCACGGGTTTGGTTTAGAACAGGGAAAAAACCCAACAAAATAATGGCATGGACTGAAAATTGAGAAATAAAGAGAGTAAAACCTGGTCTAAATCAGTGCTGCTGCTGCAGCTCTGGAAGAGCCTGATGGAGATTATTAATCTTTGTAAGACTCCTAAAGGCAAAAGGGATTTTCTGCTGGCTTTCAGCCTTCTTGAGGCATTGAAACTGGATGATCTTTAAGGTCCTTTCCAACCCAAGCCATTCTCTATGATTTTATGGCGGCTGCCAGAGTGTGCCCCGATAGAAATGGCCCGAGCAGGGAGCTCAGCCATGGGGCTGCCTGTGGTCCAGGGCATCCTTCTGCACAGAAATCCCTCCCTTTTTTAGGGCCACTGATGTGTTTGGATTTCTGAGATCTTCCCGGAACCAGCCAAACGCGATTTGAATGAGAAAGGGCATTTGAAGTAAGAATTCAGTCTGTGGGAGATAAGATCTCATTGGGGTCAGTGGAGGCAGTTAGGGTCTGATAATTCCAGTGGCCTTGGGAAGAGCTCGGCAGCCAGGGATCCCAGGAAAATACCAAATCCAGGGAGGAGAAGGAGGATTTCAGGGCAGTTGGCTTCCTTGAGGCATTTCTCCATCCTCCCAGTGGCCTAATTCACGGGGACATCAGGAACAGCACAATATCAAGTGGAGAACGGGATTAATCTCACACAGGGAAGGGAGTGAGCAACAGGAGAGAAAAGCCCATCCGGGCTGACCTGGCAGAAAAGCAGACCTCGAATCCAAATTCAGCTTTAAATTCTCTCTCCTGCCTTCCTTTCAGGCCCTTTTTCCCTGCTTAGTCCTGACCACAGAGAGAATTTGGAGCAGAATTCCTCTTTGCTTTGATTTTACCCAGAGCACCCAAAGGTAGAAGCCAGTCCTGGACGTCTGAGCTCAGACCAGGGGGGTGTTGTGTTTTCTGTGAACAAAACTAAGACACATTTCCTTTTCTTTTGCAACATAAGATGGCTTCAAATGCTGCTTAGATCCCAGTCCTCATAACCCAAGTCAACTGGTCTTTTCTTTCTTTTCTTTACGAAGTGATAATTATGACAATATGCAGCATTGTGTCTCTGTGACTTTCATATCCAACTTCAGTGTTTCTAAAGTAGCTTCAGATTCATTCTTTCTCCCA
This sequence comes from Zonotrichia albicollis, assembly GCF_047830755.1. Classification (NCBI taxonomy): domain Eukaryota; kingdom Metazoa; phylum Chordata; class Aves; order Passeriformes; family Passerellidae; genus Zonotrichia; species Zonotrichia albicollis. The sequence goes on from NC_133835.1 coordinate 13,361,601, forward strand.
TCCGCCCAAGAAGCAAAGGCAAAGATAATTTAGAAATCTTTAGGGCTGTTTACATTTGGAATGTTCATGGGAAAAGGGCTTTGAAATGAAAATACATTCTAACAAGAATGTTATTGTTTAGCTCTGTTCTGCTAAACACGACTTAAACACACTCAGAGTTTGTGTCTTTATTTATGGATTTGATTGGCAATTTAGGAAAACTACCATTGGTTATTTGAAGAGGGTGTTTATTTAGTGTTACAGTTTTGGGTCAGTTCCCCTCAAAGGAAACTTCAAGCATATAGAATGGCAAACTTGACAAATCATGTCAACACTTGGAATTGGACACTGCTTTCCATTAACTCTTGGGTAAACTAAATATATCTGCCAGGGACATTTTTTGTTAAGTGGTTATCAACATTGTGCTCTACCAAGGAATCTTGACTGTGGCATTTTCAGCTTTTAAAAGCCCACAAAATTAGGGTGGAATGGAGATAGAAGAAATGCACTAATTTGCAGGGCAGAAGAGGCAAGGCTGGGTTTGAGGAGGTGTTTGCACATGTAAATCCAACACAGTGAGAATGGGGAGGATAAGTCTGTCCTGGATTTGAGTTCAGAGGGATTAAAGGACAGTTTCACCTGGCTTGTTGTAATCAGCCAGAATCTGGCATGCACAGCACTCACATACTTCTGCAAAATGTGCTGCCTGACTCGATTCAGTTTTCAAAACCTGTCCTTAGCCCATGTGCTGGCCTCACCCTGCCATTGCATCACCCCTGACTCCTCCTGGGTGCTGGATGCAAAGGGATGGATGAGATTTGTAGCCTGAGTGTGTCATGCTCTGAGAATGCTCCTGAATGCCTCTCTGGGAGCTGAGGGAAGGAAACACTTCATTCCTGACCCCTGGATGTGGGTTTCACGCCTGTGGTGCAGAGAAAGATGGTGAACCCTGCAAGAGACATTCTGCACCCACCCAAGACACCTGGAGAACCCCGAGGGCAGCAAGACCCCCCAGGACCCCAGGGGCTTTCAGGGCTGAGCAGTAGCTGAGACTGAAATGTAATTTTGGTTCACTGCTCATGTTTGTCTCGGACAAGCTGAACAGTCCCCAGCACTGCAGTGGGAGCATCTCTGGGCAGCACAGCAGGGCTGAGCGCCCATCTGCAGGGACAGCAGCAAATGACATTTTCTGGGTTTGGTGCCATTACAGCAGCAGGAAAAGCCTGGCAGGGCTCTCAAAACTGAGAGGAAGTGTCTGAGCTTGCTCACTCAGGGGAATCACTCCTGAATGCAAGTGAGCTCTGAGCCCAGCCCCAAGGGATCTGACAGAGACCACTGATCTCCAAAATGAGCTCGCTTTGTTGAACACTGATCTCCAAAATGAACTTGCTTTGTTGAACTCAGAAGATACAAAGCGCTGTGTTGTTGCAGACATCTTTTCATGAAAATCCTTTCCTTAGGATTTTTCCTCCTGAGAAGCTGGGAGGCCTCAGGAACAAAACGTGAACACTGATTATCTGCTGCTGTGGAATGCAACAGGTGCATCTGGGATTGGTCTCATGTGGTTGTTTCTAATTAAGGGCCAATCACAGTGAGCTGGCTTGGACACAGGGCCTGAGCCACAAACCTTTGTTATCATTCTTTCTGATTCTATTCTTAGCTTGGCCAGCCTTCTGATGATACCTTTTCTTCTATTCTTTTAGTATAGCTTTAATGTAATATATATCATAAATCAGCCTTCTGAAACATGGAGTGAACATTCTCATCTCTTCCCTCATCCTGAGACCCCAGTGAACACGGTCACACTGTATCATTCAATTTGTTTGAAAATCTCAGTTCCTCTCCCCACACACTTAACCTTAGGAAAACTTCTGAGAGCTTTGGACATTTTCCTGGAGAGGTTACTGATCCAAGGGTCTGATTCCTGGGTCACACCATCTCCAAGGCAGTTCTTCCCAGTTTATCTGGGAATCTCAGCTGGAGGTTTCCCAAGAGTCTGAGATCTCTGTGGGTTTCAACTCCACCAGACTCAGATAATCTTTCAAACTGTTTTTTACAGCATTTAGGTACTTTCCACATCTGGCCCTGAAGCTGGAAGTGTGTGAGGCTCAGCTCCAGTAAAACATAAACTGAACTTTATGAACCTCATAAACAAAGAATAAAATAAAACATAAAGTCTCTGTTGGTTTGCAGATTGGCCTGGTGCTTTTATTTATTTATTCATTACCCTCTCATTAAAAAAACAAAAATTATTTTAAGTTCACTAACTTCCTGAGAAATGTGGAAAACCCAATCACTGGTTTGGTTTCAATGCAGCCACTTATTTCCTAACATCCAGCACACACCACTGCAGACATTTTCCATATTGCTTAGTTAAACCATACTCCTGCACTTAAAAAAAAAAAATTTAAAAAAGCAGTTTTATTCTGCCTTTGGCAGAATTCTTGTAAATGATCAGAATTATAGTTCAGGCAACCTGTCTGTTGGAGATGGATCTTTAGGTCTTCACAATGGTCTCCAGACCCCTGGGAATATCCATCAGATTTATAAGTGGAGCTCACACATCATGGCAAGCTGCACTTCTCTCACCCATCAGGAAGGACACGTGAACAACTGCTCCTAAGCAAATATTTTAAACCTTTCTACAACAGTCTGCAATTCAGCAAATCCTGTACTTTTTCCTCCTAAAATCCCTTTCTACCAGCACAACTGATGTTTCCAGGTGCTGAGGTTTCCTACAGCTCTGTCAATATCCATTGTTTCTGGAAGCCCTGAAGGTCCCAGCATTTCCAGCTGCTGAGAACCAACCCAGGAGCCAAAGCTCACGAATTTTTACATGGACAGTTTTGCTATTGACCACTCAACGGGTTTTGGAGCCCCAAAATTTTGTCATTTTTGTCTAAGCTCTCTCTTCCCTTATAACTCCACTTTCATTGTCTGACCCTTCCACAGGCAGTTCCTTCTGGTGTAAAGGTTTTATTCAAGTTCGTTTCTGCACAGAAATCCATTCTACCTCTCCACAGATAATTCAAATGTACAAATAATTCATGTTTCCTTCTCTGTCACACAAAGGAGAGCATAAACCTGCAAGGCAACAGCTCTGCACTTCCCAAATTTTTTTCCCACAGACAGGCCCAGAAGGGATCTCAACCAGCAGCAGTTTTGTCTCCTCTCCCAGCACAAGGACACGTTCACAAAGGGATTTACAGGGACCTGGGAGCTCCTTGCCCGGGTGAACATCCCCAGCTGCCTCTGGAAGTAAGTCCCAGCACTTTCCAAGGATGAAACGCAATTTAAAATATCCAGTGCTTTTCACAGGGATGTAAAGATACCTATCATGCAAATTTTCAGAAATCCCGAAAGGAAACTGCCTGAAGTAGTTAGAGAAGCTGATGAAGTGCAATAACCACAGAGATTTTTTTCCTTGCTCCCCAGTGGGTGCCTGAGCTCCTGACAGTGCCAGGGGTTTCAGAAGGACAGGATTGCACTGGAAATCACCTGCTCTGCTGCTGGGAGCAGAGATTCACTGTGCCCAAAAGGAGAAGGCAGCCCCAAGAGTGCCATGGGGAGCTGGGTATGGCTCAGTTCCATAGCCAAGGCCTTAGGGATCCATCTGAAAATCCTCCTTGATATTTAAAGCAGCGGCAAATTAGCCCAGAAATGTTGGTACAGCGAGCTCTAATGCAGCAGAGTGTTTCTCACAGACAGGTTATAAAGAGCAGGAACATTTTGCAAACAGACTAATCTTAGCTCATGCAAGGCTAATTTCAGTACAAAAACTGGGGGGCACCAAACCCTGTCACCACTAAATTCCATTTTGATTCAAAATGACATCTCCTAAAGAAAGATAGCAACTGACCATAACAAACACAAGACAGTAAAATAAATAATGCTATTTCTAGGGAGGAATTTATAGTCCTGAAGTCACTTAAGAACAGAAGGAAGGTCAGGAAGAAGGATCACATTATAAACCCAAAGCTATTCTGATCTAATGAATGGCAAGGAGACATTTTGGCCACCTCCTAGGGAGCACTGATTATGGCCACTCAGCAACCTCTCTAGGTGGTGGTTAAAACATCTTGTTTCTATTCATTACTTCAGCAGTGTATTCATTCCACAACAGAGTTTAGGAATCCCTCCCTCCTCCCCTGCTGCACCCCTGGTTTGCAAATATGTCGTCTACAAGCAAAAGGGGGAAAAATATCCAGAATTTTACTTCAATGCTTCTAAATCTTCATCTTTGTGCTTTCCAACCCCCATTTCCTCCACTCTTCAGAAACTGCAGTGAAGCCTCTGTGTCTGAGGGGAGAGAGGTGATGCTGGAAAAGGAGCCTCAGCCCCCAGGTGCAGGGCAGGGCAGGAATGTGAGCGAGGAGTGGAGGCACTCCTGCTTCTGCCCTGCTCTGGGCACAGGGCACAGAGGGGACAGGGCTGCCCAGGCTGTGCAGGGGCACAGGGGGCTCTCGGGGGGCTCTGGGGGTGTTAGAGCCAGCACAAGTGCAGAATGTGTGACAGACACACACCCCTGCCAACACCACCCTGTGCCACCAAACCCATCCCGGCCCTCTGCCCTGCCTGCTCCATCTCCTCACACATCTCAGATTCATCCAGGGCATCCCAACAGTGCCCTGGGGAAGGTGTTGCTCCTGTTCCCACTCCTTTTCTTGGAAGAAAACCTCCCTTGCCTTCGTGGCTATAAATCTTTCCACTTCCAGCCCCAAGGTGTCCTGGCTAGTCCCTGCTCAGTAGCTCTTGCACTAACATTTGTCATTTAGCTCAAAAATACTCCCTCCCCTTTCATGTTCCTCAGTCAAGCCCAGAGAGAACAAACCCACAGAGAGCAAACCCAGAGAGAACAAACCCACCTCCCTTTCTCATCCATATTGCCAAGACAAACACCCCAAGCTCACTCCTGCAAATAAAGCTTTTTGCATCCTGTGAATAACTCTGATCCAGTTTGAATCAATCCCCCCGAAATCCGGGCAGTCAGAAAGGTGCACAGCACCCACAGCTGACACCAATGGGTGACAACCTCCATCTCTGCATCCTGAGCACCCCAGGACTCCGGGCTCAGCCTCTGCTGCTCCAGGATTTCCATGGAAGAATGCAGACAGGCGCCAGGCAGCAGGGCACTGCCCAGAAATTCCCCAGCCCCTCAGCCCAGCCTTTAGAGATGTTAAACAAGGCCTTTGAAAGTCGGCCCTGCATGGAATTATCTCCAATTTCACAGAGATTTGGGGAGCAGCATTGTTACCTTGTTCCAGTCAGGCTGGCGTGTGCTGGCCAGCTCGAGTGGCTGCTGCTGCAGATTTAGTGCAAACACAGGCAGATGCTGCTTTTCTAATAAAAACTATGTTTTAAACAGCATGTATAACACCTTAACTGGTTGCAAACAGCAAGCAAGTTATAAAATCCACATGCCTGAGACATATCACCATTCAAAATATGTTTTTTCCATGCCTGAAACCAGAAGATTTCTCTTAAACCAGCAGGAATAAAAAAATCAACTTCTCTAAGACCATCACAACCACATTTCCACAAGGTCAAGAGACATTTCTGTCTGCAGTACCACCTGCCTGTCACGATAAATAATTTTTGTTCTGATTTGTGAAGTTTGCTGCCGTGGGAACGAGCCCATTTGCTCCTTAATGTGTGTAAGATGTGCAGCATGACACAGAATTGGCAGCACAGCCAGGGCCCAAGAGCTTCTACATCTGTCCTCAATATTTCACTCCTTGGAGATGTCAGCTTTCCAAGTGCAAGGTTAGCAGCAGGGCTGATCCTTGACCAAGGTGTTGCCTTAAGAAAACCTTAGCACTCACATCGAGGATTTCTCTCCAGCAGAGGCCACGTCTGTCACTGAGAAAAATGCAATGGATGCTCTTGCCTTTAAAACAGATGTCCCAAATCTATGGAATATTGTAAAATCTTGGTATCTCACACATCTGTGCAGTCATGCAGAGCCCTCTTATCAATACTGCTGGACTTCATGAGTAATATGGGCCAGACACTTTTGTAAATAAAATATTTCTATGGATGAGGCCATGGAGTTGTGTGTGAATGAAGCTTAACAGTTCTGCATTTGGGGGTGTGCACCCAGCTGGGAGCACCAGTGCAGCCCTCAGGAAGATGCATCAGGATGAGATTTTGGTGAGTCCACAGTGCCAGCTCAAATTTCTCTCCCTGTGTTGCTCACTGCTAAAATTTCCCATTGAGACACTGCTACTCCAGTGTGAAAATGCCAAAATAATTGTGCAAAATTGTTTTGTGTAAAACTATGAAAAATCCAACAAAAAAGAGATTGCTATGATTTTATAACCAATAAATATATATGAGCAATATTAAAAGATTGCATCGTTGCTCTCATGGCTATACAGGTTTTTGTGGTGGGTTTTCAGATATATTACCACTATTTATTTATTTTTTCTCTATATTACAGCTATAGAGAAGAAATAGGAAATGCCTCAGCTGCTCTGATAGCATCCCTCCTGCACGTGGGGATCTGGCTGGTGTCTTACTGGATGCCACAGTGCCCAGCAAGACCCCAGCCCCAGAAATCACTGGGACTCACCCAGGATTATGTACAAAGGTCCATCTGTTCCCATCTTAAGCAATGTTACCTCAGGGATGTTGGAAAAAAAAAGGTTTGGAAAACCTAAGCAGAAATATTCCAAGTATTGCATCTGCTTGTGTAACCTGGCAAAATTTTCCAAATGCAAATCCTCTTAACAACGATCTCAAACCTTTTTTGAGGTTTGGGAACTGTCTGTTTTTTCCACTGTTCCCTGAAGATCAGGAACACATTCACATGGGTGAAGCAATCCTAGATGTCCTGATCCACCAAAATGCAGGGCTCAGCATGTTGTTTTTTGGACTGTGGCTTTCCCTCAAGTGGATTTGTACAGAGGTGCAGCAGGGTCAGACTCATCCCCGCTGAGTTACCTGTCCTGCCCTCATGTCCAGCACTGGGGTTTTCTAGGGGAAACACATTTGGGGTTGGGTGAGAATGCAGGAGATGCTGAATAAACCTTGCTGAGCCCTCCTATCATTCACTGATATCCTGATTGTTGCCATCCTGAAATCTTTCCTTGTCTTCTTCCCAAAACTGAACCCTGAGTGCGGGATTTTCACTGCAGCAGCATGCTTGAGGTTGTGCATTAATAGGATTTGTGTGATTTGATCAAACCAACAATATTTTTGACACATGTGCACTGATTTTCTGTTTGTGCCAGCCTTTGTCCCAGCCTGATCCCACATTGCCCATTCCTCCCTGCAGACAGCACGAGCCATCCCATCTGAACTCACCACCACTCGCTCACGCTCTCTTCCTCTCCCTCCCCCAGACATTCTTTGACATGATTAGTGGCTAAATCAGATTCTTTAATTGAAAGAAATATAACTGAACTTTCTTCTGTTGGGAATGTGCCAGAGGCCACATCATAAGCAATGTCAAAGAATATTGGAAATGATCTAGACCTCTGACATTTGTGTTTAGCGATTCAGCATGCCCCAGGTGGTTTGTTTGGGATCGGAATTTGTCACTGCTCTGAGGAGATAGTCTTTGGTGGTTGGGGCTTAAGGATTGCTGCAAAGAGATATAAGAAGATATGTTTAAACAAGTCACTGGAATGCTTTGCTTTAATCTCCTACAACGTTTTGCACAGCCATGTCCAGGAGGATTTCTCTGGGAGAGATGTCCAGCATTGTCTGATTCTCTCTGAGATGGCAGCAATTTTTTAAAGACCCATTTTTTTAGAGCACCTTGCAGCTCAGATAGGAAATACCGAAATGTAACCATCTCATTTAGTCTTCATTCCTTTGTTTTTCAGTCTCATCTTCCAAATACCAGAACAACTGTCAGTTATTCATTGAACCTTCTTCCACAACTGTGCAAAACCTAAATCGTACATGGGATCCCACAAGTGGGCCTCATGTTACACTTTTCATGTAAGATTTGCATCTTCCAGTGTATTTGTCTTCTCAAAGAATCACTGGGCTGGAATGAGTCTCCAGAGGTCACCTAATCCGTGCCCATGCCCTGAGGATGCTCGTGTACAGTACAGCCTTCTGGAACCCTCTGAACTCTGAAATGTTTGAAGTGCAGACCAGCCTTGTTACATTTTCCCTTCGTTTACTCCTCTAATGTTTTCAAATTTCTCAGAAACACCCAGTTCACACTCCTCAGAGCTGGTAAATGGCTCAGCCCTGACTCTCCTATGTACATCCCCCACCTGGTGACCCTGGGGGAGCAGAACCAGCACTTGAGGATTTGTAGGTCACTGGAGATTTAAACCCTGGTGTTTGTTACACTGAGCACTACTGTAAAGCCAAGCACCTAAATTACAAAACGATTAAACTCTTCCCATGTGCCATGAAACTCACTTCCCAAATCCATGCACACTTTGGACACAAAATGCATTTCCCAAGAGCCAAAGTCTCAAGAGCAACAGTTTGCCCTCGTGCTCCTGTCTTTTGGGGCCTCTACTGTCAGCTTCAAAGGAATCATTGTTAATTGTTCAGATCGATTCCCAGCTACGTTTGATTTATTGCTGGGTGATTTATTGAGCTGCTGCTCTCCCTGTGCCTCTCAGGTGCTGGCTGACAGGCAGGGAGCTGCCCCGCGCTTGCACTCGCCACTCCCTCGCAGAAAGGGAGATGCTCTGAGCATACAAAGAGGCTTTTTCTGCACAGCAGCTGGAGACCACCGACTGCCTGATAGGGGAAACCCTCTGACACCTCCTCATTCCCTCCAACAGCTTGAAGAGGGATCTTCCCCGAATAAATCTTTGAAATGGAAATGTGAACGCGTACAGTGGAAGGTGCACAGCTGCTCACCCTCACCCTGAGCACGCAAACTCAAAAAAAAGAGAAGAGGTTGAAATATGCTTAAAGTTTTCCTCAAGTATTTCGAGTGTTAACTTTTGTGCCTGCATATTCATGTGTGAAACGAGGCAGCAGGTGAAAGCAGGTCCCAGGCAAGCGGTTCACAGCTCCCCTCACACCAGGCAGGTCTCAGTGCAGTGATTGCAACATCCCTGGGTTTGTCACCTCTGTGCAAATCCCAGCTGGACTGAGCACTGCCTGCTTGGAGCTTTGTCACCTTCCACAAGTACCCCCTGTTTTGTAAATCCTTAGGAATGTCACTGGATAAACGCTTTGCATTCAAATCATGTGGGGTTGTAGCTTGTTACAGCTGCGATTGTTCTGCCTTGTGAATGCACTGCTCTGGTCTGGCAGCAGCTGCTTAAACTGCCCTAAAATCATGATAGGAATAATTTGAAATAGGTATTTTGAGGAGTCCTTTACGACCACTTTAATTACTTTGCATTTACATTATCTGCTCTTGTATAAATCTATGTTTTTCTCTCTTTTTCTCCACACAGCCAAACCACTTGTGACTGAAGTACAAAACAGAGCCATGACAATTTTTCTTGCAGGCAACATCCCATAAAGTTTTAAAGACAGATTTAAATTGCAGATTTAAATGCTGCAGATTACTCATGTAGTTGACACCCTTCACTTTCTACCAAACAAGTCTTTACTGAAGTACAAACAGGGGCAAACAAGAACACATTTTTTCTCTGTCCTAATCAGATGGAGAGAGGATGGAGCAGAAATGAGCTCCTCTAGAGAGAAAACATGTGCAGTGAGGAATTTCTTGCACAAGAACAAAGAGAAATTGTGGGGAGAGGGTAGGAAACCATGTTGCAGAGTCAATGCAAGACAGACAGCAGACCCTAGAAAAGAGAGCTACCCCTCTTTCCATTGCACTAAAGGAATGGTGCACATCTGGTGTGGGGAGCCACAGCAAATCCAGCTGGGAACCATTCTCATGGGGATCCTGGAATAACTGGGGACTTCATGGTAAAGGATAAGCCCACATTGGAAATTAGGCATGAAGGATGAAGAGCCTGCCTGGCTAAGCTTAGATCCAACCCTTGGCTGGGGCAAGCCGTGAATGCCAAGTCTGGAGCAGTGGCATTTGGGGGCTCCACAGTGGGAAGATGTGGTAGCCAGGAACAAGGCCCTGGAAATGCTTCAGTGCCACAGAGTACCCCAGCCTCCCTCAGCAAGCCTTAGACTCCTTTGTTGTCTTGTCCTATTACCCCTTAATTCTGGAGATACCCAAAGATGAGCGTCGGCGATCGCAAACAATAAACGCAAATAAAAGCGCAGAGCATCCCTGAGCCCCGGCTGCGGGCTCGCCCTTCCCAGGGATGGCTCCACATGCAGAGACGCCAGCCCCTTAAACCACAATGTCCCCAGGACCCCAGAGCCTGATCTCTGCCCTTGTCCAGTGCTATTCTCCTCACACGGCCGTATGGTGTGAGCCTCGCAGCGCCGAGCGCGCAGCGCGGCCGCCTGACAAGGATGGCTGTGGACAGGGGCACTGCCTGTGCCCAAGGGACCTCTCCATTTAAAAGATAAAAATGTACAGCTTATGCTTGAGATCACCACAGTGGCATCTGGTAACGGGCAGAGCAGCGTTGATGTTTGTAGGTTTGGGGTTGGGGTTTTTTTATTGCCCTCGTGCCTTGGTTTGGTGATTAAAAAATGTGAAGTGGCCAGAAATGCATGCAGGTGGGGATGGCAGCATGGGCCAGTTCACAAAATAGCAGCTGGGCTGGAGCTTCTGTCAAAATTCAGATTATTTTTAAGAAAAGAAACATATTTTACAAGTCTCCTTCAGCCCAGATTGAAATACCTCTGACAACCTATAAATGTGTTATACTTGCCCAAGTTTAAAAGGAAAATTAATTGGAAGCAGGAGTGACAGTGTGGCAGTGAAAACCATCCCAGGGCAGGCCAAGGCTGACCACAGTGAGAGAGGGGAAATGTCCCACAGCACAGCCCCAACAACCTCAGCTCCATTCTCCAGTCCCATAAGGAGCTGGACACCTCCTGGCACTTCATGGCTTTTTCCTGCCCATTGAAGGAGCCTTGGGCTGTGCTCAGACACCTTGAGAGAAAAAATTACAGGGGTGCTCAGTTATTCTCCTCTGTTTCATGCAAAATGTTGGCTCTGTCATGGATACAGAATCTTCACAGAAGCCTATGTGGGCAGCAAGGGGATTAGTTCATCCCTCAATGTGATCACAAGGCTGGAATTAGAATTGGAACAAGCTCATGAGAAACAAACTCCACTGTGTTTATCCAGCATCTGATGAGGAGCACCTCAGAAAGTGTCAAATCCCTGCCATGTTCCAGCCTCAGGTGCTGTTTAGGGAAGAAGCACTCTGGACATCCTGTCTGTGCCACTCCAGCCTGGTTTTCCTTTCTTTGGCTTTTTGTAACCAAAATAGGATGGGTTGGGAGCATGTCCATTTCCCACATGTCCACACACAACACACAGATCAGTAACAGATTTGGGTGCAGTATAAAGCTGGCCAAAGTAAAGAAACTCCTGTGCTGTTTCTCATGGTGATTCTTCTGTAGTTACTTACAAATCAAATTATTTAGGAGTAAATGCTGCTGCAGATGCCTATAAAAGCCAGGATGCAAAAGAACCCTGCTGGACCAAATCATGTCTGTTGAAGTGTGAAATGCTGTGCTGTGAAGAGGAGGAATCAGACCTGACCTTGTCATAAGTAAATATGTGAAAGACACCAGTAATGCAGCTTTAATTGTGCACGGCCTCAGCAGCAGAGGAAATGCAGCCTGTAAAATAACCAGATTAAACCAAGCCTCAGCTTCACTCACAGGCACCACATCTGTAAGTTTTGAGCCTTGGAAATACCAGAAATCTATCTCTGCAGCTTTAAGCAGACAGCAGGGAAGCACCTAGCATTTGTCTTCCCTTCTGCCTTGGGAGCAGGAGATTTTGCTTGCCACAAGGCTGCATTTTGTTTCAAAATCACCTGACAAACAGGATTGTTGCTGCATGCTATCACAGTGGGATGCAAAAGCAAGATCTTCAAAGCACAGCTTAAACAAGTTTAGTCTTAAAAGAGTAGTGGAGGGAAGCTACTATGAGAATTTTGCTATGCATGAAGCATTTCTGAAAGACAGTGCTCACCACTAATACGGCCTAGCAGAGGCCACAGCTCTTGGCTTTCCACACTTCCAGGAAGGCCATAACGCCACACTCTTCTCAGATTGCTGGTACACACTTTTGGAAAATGGCATTTGTTGCTCTGAATGCTTTGTGAAGCTATTGTAGCTGGAGGGGTGAGAGGAATTTTTCCCTTTGTTTGCAATGCTTCCACAATCATAAATAAGCATTGTCTATAGCACTGCCTGCATTGCCACGTCTTGTTCCCACCCACTTCCATGGCAGAAGATCATTGGGCTCAGGGTAGGATCTCCAGGAGCCAAGAAACTTTAAACTTCGTGTAAAATGAGAGGCACAAATGCCAGCCCAAGCTCCAGCACGTCCCAGGCAGTATATGCTGCCCAGCTCCTCAGTTTCTGTGCAGACAATAGATACCCTTTTCTGAGTTATGGCCATGGGACCTGATCCTGCAAGGTGCTGAAAGCCACCAAAGGGCCCAGGGGGCTGAGCACTCTCAGGGGCCTTGGCACTTCGTGCTGCTCAGCCCCACAAAGAGAATAGGAATGGACAAATTTAACTTTGCCCTCAGGAGTTTGATCTCGCCCCCTCCACTCCCCATCCCCTGCGAGGCATCTCACCGGGCTGGCCATTTCTCCAGATCTTGTTTCAATTATTTAAGTTGAACTGGAGGACTTTTTGTCATTCCTTTTTGTGGAACACTCTGTACTTGGGGGGCCTCAGCTGGATATCCTGGGTTATGCAACCAATGGTTAAAGCTATTGTTTTCAGAAAGAAATTGCATGAATCTCATTAAATGCACTCTGATCAGGGGAGGCGGGATGTGTCTTTAAAACTGCATTTGGATCCAATCCTATTGTCCCAGATAGGGCTGCCTGCCCTCTTTTCTGATTTAGTCTTAAAGAAACTATTGTGTAGCCTTAATTAATTTCATATTGGATCATATTATCGCACTGCAACTGGCATTTGCTTGGAGATGCCGTTGGCTGGTCGAGAATTGCTTCAAACCAGGAGAGGGCAGCAATTTCCCTGACAAACCGAAAGTGCAGCACAATGCTTTATTTAAAACAGGTTTGACAAGGTATAAACAATCCAAAGGGCACAGGACTCGCTGCAGTGAAAACTCGAAATGGCAAAAAAAAAAAAAAAATAACAAAGCAAAACACAAACCACACATGCAAGAAAAAGGTTTGTCATTCATTACCCTGCTATTCAAGCCACAGGTGTATAAATACTCCAGGTTTTATTGGCCTCTTGACTTAGATAGTGCTGAGCATTTGTTATCAGCCTTAGATATTTCATAGCCACTAGGATGGACTGCAGCCCACGTTGGGGGAGAAACAGACCCAGTGTGTCATTTCTGCTCCTCTCCTACCCTCATGATTTATGAGCATAAGCAGAATTGGTACTGGAAGTTCTTGTTCTTCAACACATCAAAGTGGACCAAAAACTAGCCCTCAGTCAGGAGCCATCCTCCAAGCCAAACTCATTCCTGATGCAATTTTATTTCATTTTTGCCTGCTGTGGAACAGTGTCAGCAAGGCTTGATGACAACAAGGATTCTGCATTCTGCCCTTGCTCCTGATCTGTCTCAGTAATATTCACTCTCTCCCTTCACAGACACAAGCCATTAACTGCCTCTGCTCTGAGGAGATTGATACAGAAAAGAAGCAGGATATTCCCTAAAGTTCCTTGTAACCATATTGATTTGCTCAGTGAAAAGAAGCCCAAATTACCCCCAGTGTGTGCCAGGTAAGGCTCAGCTGGTGCCCCAGGCCAGGGCACACAGGTGACACCGTTTTTGGCTGCGCAGAGCCGGGCCTGGCAGCCTGTGCATCCCAGCCAAGCTCCTCCATCCCCAGATCCATCCCCAGGGTGCGGGGAGATCCCTCTGCTCCCTCCAAGAACTCATTTCTGTGACAAGTCTGAAATGAAAGGAATCAGGTGTGTGGTGGCCAACACACACTGAAATGCTGGAACAACTACAAGGCAGGGGAAATTTTTTTTTTTCTCCCAAAAATTTGATTTTCCCATTTTTCTTTTGGTTTGTTTCATTGTGTCAAATTTTCCCCTCCAAGGAGCTGCTCAAGCATTCCATTTTCGGCAAAGAGCAGACAGCAAGTCCTCCTCCATCCAAGAAAAAATGAAACCAAGCCTGGGGATACTTGGACTAATGCAGAAACATGCTGGAGTTGTCTTTGGAGACAAGAGGGATCTGGGGAATCCTGGCAAACATTTCTCACCATTTTCCCTTCCAAAGAGCAAATGAAAGGCAATGCCAGAGCTGAACAGGCTGAGTGCTGCTAATCCAACATTTCCAGAGAGGCCAAGGAGTCTCCAGGGTTTGTTACTGAAATGTGAGGCAGCCGCAGCTCAGCACACAGGTGGGGAGGCAGATCCCTCTCTGGTGCAAAATGCTGATAAAATCCATCCCCTGGTGCCAGTGACAATTTTTAACGCATTTTTCTAAAAATACTCTAAAGGTTTGGATGCTGATTTTTCCTTGTGCAAAAAAAGAAACCAAAAAAGGAGTGATAAATTCCAATAACTCCAGGAAAAAATTTAAAATATTATTAAAAGTATTATGGAAAGAGATTAATACACCATAATTAGGAATCCACTACTCCTTTCAGAGAATGACCCATCCAACCATTTTTAAATGGTTTATCATCTTTCATAGAGTTTAGCAAATACTTTGAGAAACTGCCTTGGTATGCCTCTGCTATTTAGTATTTAGTCATTTACAACATACTCTAGACATGCTAATTGATCATTAGAAACTGAACTTTTTAAAAAAAGTATCCAGAAAAATTAAAATATGGAAGAAAAATAATGAGTTGAAAATCTGAAATGTATGTTTTTCTAACGTTTATAAACAATAAATAACTGAAAATCCTTATTACCTGGAAATTGTGGTATCACAACCCAGACATACTGGCATTGCTATTCACAGTACTTTTCACCATTATTTTTATTTTTAAATGCCACCTTTAATCATCTTTCTCCCGTCATAACGTTTCCCTGTCATCACTTTCCTTCCCTTCCTCCAGGCAAATGTTGATGTAAGAAACACAGGGAAAATGTTGTGCTGCAAAACAGCTGGGCAGTGCTCAAGGTGTTTCTTTTTTTTTAACAGCATCTTTTATCTCCTGCTCATTTGTTCTACCTTTGACCTTTGTGATATCCTTTCCTACATCTTCCCTTCAGACGAATATTTTAAAAATTGAAGTTAAAAGATAAGAAAACTCTTAAGGGTTATTGCGAGTTGAGGTTGCTTCCTTGAAAATTTTTATAATAAAATATATGACCGAATTTCTGTTGTTTTTTCGTGCATTTCAGCCATGAGAACAGCTGAAATGTTGCACATTTTAACCTCACATTAAGATAGTAGACTGGGGAAAGAAGTTATTAACTTCATTCATATTTTTTATAATCTGCGAGGGTAAAAAGTAACTTTCGGAGAGATGCCTAAGGAGAACGGCGGCTTGCAGGCTGCTGGAATACCGTAATTTGGTAATTCTGGTAATTCCCCCATCTGAATTTCCCCCTTCAAAGGAAAGCAAGTTAACATTTCACCCGGGGACAATGGGGACAGCGCCGGCTCCGGGTCAGAGCAGCCGGCCAGCGACTCCTTCCCCAAGTTTGGTTGTTCGGAGTTTGCGGTGCCTGCAGCACCACCCGAGCAGCACGGGGATGATGCTCATCGGCTGAAATGGTAAAATAAGCGGGGCTGCTCGCTGTGCTCTGAACCCAGAACTGGAATGGATTTCTAGACTCCTAAAGTCGGGTCTATCTCAGAGCCACCCCATAGACCCTGCTGAAATCACCGCTGCCGAAAAGATAAAGCCAAAACAGAGCAAACCCTCCATCAAATCGCTTTGCCAGCAGCTCGCGTAGCGGCACCGCGGCTCGGGAATCGCTTCAGCTGCTTCAGCTCTTACTACGGGAGGGCAAATTAGCGGTTACACAATTAAAAATAAAATAAAAAATCCTGTCCCGTTTTCTCCTGGCCGGGAAGCCAGGCGGCAGGGTCGGGGTGAGGTGACATTTTCCGGGCTCGGGGTCCCCTGTGCCCGGGGCTCCGGTGCCACCCGTCCGTGCCCTGGGCAGCGCGGGCATTACCCACGGCATTACCCATGGCATCACCCCCGGCATTCAGCCGCTCTGCCGGGCTGAACCACACGGGGCAGGGCAGCCGGGACCTGCGGTGTCTGTCTGTCCTGCCGGGGATGCCGTCGGGTAGCGGGGATGGAGCGCCCGCCGCCCGCGGGGCTGAGCCGCCAGCCCGGGCTGCGCATCCCCGGCCGGGCACAGCGGGACCGGTCCCAACGGGAACTGCCTGACCCCGCCGGGGTTTGCGCCTCCTGAGAGCCTCGGGGCTGCTGAACACGGAGGAATCAGCCCCGGGGATGCAGAAAAGGCTCGGCTGCAGCACAGCCCAGGTGAGAAAAGGAAGGACCTTGGCCTCAGAGCAAACGCCTAGGGCTCAGCCCATGAGCCCCTTTCACTCTGTCTTAGCACCTACCGAATTTACAGAACCTCCTGGGACTCAGCCTATGAGCCCCTTTCACTCTGTCTTAGCACCTACCGAATATACAGCACCTCCTGGGACTCAGCCCATGAGCCCCTTTCACTTTGTCTTAGCACCTATCGAATTTACAGCACTTTTGGCTGCAGAATTTGTTTGCAGCGGTTGGCCCCTTTCCGAAGCAATGCTCACTTCGACACCGCGCTCACAGGTTGCCAAATAATCCTTACGAATTTCACAGGTATAAAAATAAAAGAGCAGCAACAAAGCCCCCAAAGCTCCAGCCCCAAAGCAGCACAAAATCTGGGCTGTGCAGTTGCTGTAAAACTTTCCTCCTCCCCCTCTGCCTGCTCTGAAAAGAAGGGGAGAGAACATACGTGGTGACATGAAACACTTCAGAGAAAAGCAAACAAATATTGGCTTCTCTGGAGAATCAGAAACGTAATGATACTATAACGCTAGCAGTTTATTTTTCACTGCCTCGGGCTGCTTGGCAGAACGTCACAGTAAAATCATCTAGGCATGAGAGATTAGCTGATGTCTGTTTTGCTCTGAGGCTCCATGCCCTTCTCTTGAGGGACTTTTACACCTGCTGAGGAATGCTGCTTCCCAATGGCCACGGCACCAGCAGGGAAGCCCAGAGCCTTTGATCCAGCCGGAGCAGGCGTGCTCCCCAGGCAGCTCCAGGGACGCAGGCTGGCTGCAGGAACCGAGCTGAGCTCCAGCTGCAGAGATCTCCATCTGAACCCTCAGCAGGGCAGCAAAGTGAAACTCAGGGCGAGGGCTGGGATCACACCACGCACACGGGCTCACTGCATCCCTGGGCTGGGGAAAATGCTGTGGGACAAATCCTGGGCTTGGCTGGGGACAGGGAAAATCCACCTCTGAGCTGGGGTTTCACTTCAGAGCAATTAAATGCTGCAGTTTGGGCAGTGAATGCTTTGTGGAACAGGTGGATTTGCTGTCAGAACGGTCATTGCACAGCCTGAAATTGTTTAAAACTTCTGCCCCCAGCTATGACCAGGCAGCACCAGCATCCCCTGAAAATGATTTTTTTATCTCTCCTTATCATGCAGTCAAATGTGAATTTAGTGTTGGTGAAATGCATTAACACTGCGAGAACAAGGGAGACAATCTCAATGGAGCCATCAATCAGAGTTCTGTCCCATCCCCCAAAGTTTTCCTAAACTTTAAAAGCAGTAGGACTGCCTGCATCTGAAGTTCCCTCTGTGCTTATTTCAAGGCCAAACAGTGGAATTTTATTAGCCTATACCAAGAACTGTTTCTGTAAACTTTTCCCCAAAAGAACATTGAAACCATTTGCATCAGTTTAATTAGCTGGCTGCAGAAGAGCTTTCAAAAATCTACACTAAATTAAAAATGAAAAAAAACTAACCCAAAAAAGAAGAAAACCCACTATAAAATTGACTCACTAAAATAGGTTTACTTTCCCCCAAACAAACAAGCACTTGCATCCATTTTGGTGGCATCATTTGCTTCTGTCATACCATGGGATTTCAGTTTCCAAGGTCACTAACACACCCTGGCATGGCTGCACAAAGCCCACAGCTGGCAGAGCCACATCATTCAGCACTCACAGGGAAATCTGGAAGGAATCATGCCCTGCAAAAAAACCCCACTATTTATATCAGCCATTATTTAACAACAGAAAAAAACCACATTTCTAAAAGTGTCCAAGACTCATCATGGGTTGGACTCGATTATCTTTAAGGTCTCTTCCAACCCAGTCATTCTGTGAATTCACCAGGCCCCTATGGCAAGTGGTGTCCAGACTTGATGGAATCTACCCCATGACTGAGCCAAACACCATCTGAAAAGCACACTTAAAGTAATATTTCTATAAATTTTTTCCCCACAGGTTTAAGGGTGTGACAGGAGCTTCCAGGTGCATAAAATATCTGTGACAACCGTGCTTCTCAGCAGCGTTAATTGGCACAAACCCCTGCCTAACATGCTGCCCATGCTGTGTTGTGTCACCCCAGAGCCCTCCTGCTGCAGCCCCAGCAGGCTGGAAACCATCCCAAACACAGCTCAGGCACCTGGAATCCAGATTACAACACACCCTCGTGTAAACCAGGCTCGCCCGCAGAAATCCAGCGGAGAAGCCGTGGTTTTGCTCAGAGATGGGGTTGGGAGCAGAGTTTTGTCCCAGCCCATCTGCCTGCTCTCTGCCCTCTCATGGATTAGTGCACTCCCTGGATCCTGCTGCTTTCTTGGCTTCTGATGCCTCTGGGGCACGAGCAGCGCTTTGCTCTTGCTTCACACAGCACCCAGCACGGTATAAATAACCAAAGTGAGTGAATCAGTGCCACAAGCAGCCCTTGTCTGCAGGAATCTGCTGAATCAGCCAGGCTTCCCAGGGGAGCTGCGTGCCGTAAAGGCTCCGAAGAAAATGTGGGAAGGCTGAATGGGAGGATGCCCTCGCAGATCCTGCCACACAGATGTGTGGAGCTGTGTTTCACAAGGACTGATCTGGGCAGAAATGCCCTCCTGCCCCCGTGGGTTCCCAGGGAAATGGGCGCTGTGCCCACACGCTCAGAGCAGGGCTTGTGCAGACCCTCAGACCCACCCAGCAGAGATGGGGCTGGCACCAGCCCCGCTGAGGGTGTGCCCAGCTGGGAGATGCCTTAGCTGAGATGGGCAGAAAAGTTTGGATTTACTCCTCTGCTCCTCTGCCCCCAGCAAAGAGCTCAGTGCAGCCCCTCTGGCAGGAGCTCTGGCAAACCCACAGACAGGACTGGTGTGCCCTGATCCCGTGAAATGAGAAAGGAAATGGGAATTGAGAGCCAAACTCTCCTTGGGAAACCTTCTCCAGGTCATCCCCTACCTTGGTTACAGGTCAAATGAAGAAAAAAAGAAAACCAATTTAAAGGAAATAAGAGGAAACAGGCAATTCCACTGAAATTGGCTCAGGTTTTCATTAAGTATCTCCTTTCCTTACTTTACCCTGAGCACAGACAAGCCTCTTCCCAGAGCCCAGCAGGCAGTGCCATGGGGGTTTGCTCTGCAGGAACCTGGGGCTGCCCTGCAGCAGCAGGTGCACACAGGGCTGGAGGAACATGGCTGTGACCCAGGGAAGCTGAGGATCGGGCCCTGCACAGCTTTATTCCTGCCAGCAGAGAAGGGTTTAACACAGGTTGTCCTGGGAGACTAACAGCATTCCTAATGTATGCAAAAAAGAAAAAAAAAAAAAAGGAAAGAAGAAGAAAAAAAGCCTCGAGAGAGAGAACAGAGCGCAGCGACAAGCTGATTTGTCACTCCCTGAGATGCAAGAGTTCTTTAGGACAGGATTCTTAAGCCGTAGCTTGTAAAAAGCTGTTTGTTTTGTACTGACCTTCCCCTTTTATGTAACATGAGAGGCATGCTTCAGCGAGCCCTGAATGCAGCTAAACATATGTCGTCAGCTGTGCAGCGCTGCCCCTCCGATTAAAGTGGATTTTGGGAGCATATGTGGGAATGGGCTGGCCACAGACACTCAGGGGAAATGAAGGAATACAGGGCAATTAGCAAGAGCAATCCCCAGACCTCTCCAATAAGCCTCCGTAGGAAGTACAAAGACTTATCTCGTGGGCATGGAAACAATTAAGGTCAACAAGTAATCGTGGAAAAGGAAACTTTAAAAACAAGGAGATGGTAAATGACCTAGTAAACACCCCTCTTGCCCCCCTCACAGAGCTGGGACGCATTTCATCTGGGGTTCATATGCACAATCGAGCTGGCTTTTGCCTCCCCAGCCCCCCTCACATAATGACTTCCCCTTGCAATTTCCTGGAGGAAGTTGCTGGAGCGATCTTTTAGTGATAAAAATAAGCCATAGTGATTCTTAATTTTCAGTCAAAGAATTCTCCTAATCTCCTAATTAAGGAGCACATGGCAGCAGTGTCCCTTAGAAAGCATCAATGGGACAAGCAGCCCCTGCAGAAGAATGCAGTTATTCTGGAGGACAGAAGTATCTATGGATCATTTGGCCACATGGATAATATCCTGCGTCTGACTCCTTCTCAGAGGTACATGCAAAGAAGGACTATTTTTCACAAGAGGCTTTCTCCACAATTATTTCCTTTTGATACCAGTCATTAGCATTGGAGAGGAGACATTGTTGCATCCTTTCTCCCAGTTTGAGAAGCATTAATTGAACAGTGGAGCCTCAGCAGTAATTGGGAACCCAGGCCCTGTCACTCATTTTCTCACCTCCCTCTCGAGCGGGTGGGACAGAATTTCTGAGGGTTATGACTGCACCAGGGAGTTCTCCGGGGTTTTGTGTATTTGTTTTTATCAGTCTGACTTAACATATGGTATTTGTGTGTCCTCTTGACAAACATTTGAGAGGTGACCTGGAACAGCGCTCGAGTGTCTGCTGCCAGCTTGGAGCTCCTGACTTACATATGGAACAAGCAGCATGGTGTCAGTCTGAAACATGGTTCTGCACCCAGTCAGCTGCAGTTTGAGGTGGGAGCCCCTCAGCATGGCCAGGGAAGGGAAAGGAAAGGATGTGAGTGTGTGTGTAGGCCACCAGTGTCTCCCAAAATGTAGTGACACACAGAACCTGTTTGAGTTCAGGTACATGTGGCAACTCCAGATCCTGTGTCTATAGTAAAGCAAGCACAGATTTCTCAGTTTCTTCTCTGGTCAGACCAAGAGGGTGATTTGTACCTTTGTAGCTCAAGAACAAATAGAATTCATGACTGAGTTGGACCCTGGGTCTCTGACAACAAGCCATGCTTATTGTGCCTTTCTTCCTTTCATCATCACAATTTACCTCAAAAGTTAATGCAGCAGTTTGAGCTGCGAGGAAAACACAGATAAGATGATATTAAACAACTGCAATAGTTTTGAAATGTGACACAAAAATTCCTTTAAGCCAAGATGTGCAGGACTTGGCTGCTATTAGTGCATCACCTGGATGAAAGGATGTAGCTAAGAATCAATAGGAGACTGGTTTTGTGCAAGTGTCTTCTGCTCTTTGTTTCCCTGCTTACCACATCATAATCCCATCCTAAAAATGCGTCCATTCAATGTCACAAATATATCTGAAGTCCTTGTCACTTGTTTCTACTGCAGGGTACTCACAAGATGCTTTTAGAGGAAGTACTCAAGCAGTACATGGCCAGAGGCTAAATCTGGCATACAGTGACTGTAACAAACTGTGACATCTGTCACAGCTCCTCTTGCACAGACCTATAATGATTGCTCTGGCCAGAGAAGAAGACATCTGAAATCAGTAACTGAATAATGCTAATGATACTTCATAAACATCACAGCTGAGCTATAATGATGCATTTCTCTGAAGAAAGATGCTGAGAGCTGAGAGGGGGCTGACTGGCAGATATTTACCCCCCATCCATTTTTCTGTCCATAAACATCCTTGTGAAGTGCTGCAGGCAGGGAGCTCTCATTTTATGCATCCCAAACTGCAGCAGAGACCACAGCATGTAGCAGAGGGAATGCATGTGTCAAACATGTCAATAGAGATGAAATAATTTCATCCATGTAACTTTGGCATCAGTCTGTATCTATTAAATAACGGCATGTGGGAATCATCTGGCTGCATATGCAGCACCACTTTAACCTCAGAAGCAATAATTTTTGTTATTTTAAGTCTGTAAGTTCTCTGGGGCAAGGAATGTGCCTTCCTCCCCACCAGGATTAGTGATTAGCTGTGTTTTTGTGACGCTGCAGATTACAGCAGAGCAAATCAGGTGTGCCAGGTGTGCAGCTCCCCAGACGGGTCAGGCCATGCACCAGTGCGCTAACAGCCTAAACAGGCAAGACAGACAACAGAAATATCATCCTGTACTCAGAGCTGATGTGCACAGAGGTGACACATCTTGCCCAGGGTCACAGGGAGGGCTGTGTCAGAATGCAGAGCCCCATCTCCCCAGCCCCAGTCCAGCGTCTCTGCTGGAAATTGCTCCTTAACCACTGCACCGAATACACTTGTACTATTTTACACATGGCTTAGCCTAATACTGCTGCATCACAGCTGTCTCCAGCTGCTTAAGAAGCAAATGTTTGTACCATAAATTACAATTTTTGGCCATGTGACTGTTAGCAGTTCCTGCTCATTGCCGGTAACCCTTCCCCATTAGGCACAGCCAAACTCAGGACTGGCCGATGACTGACAATTGTTACACAGGGCAGCACCCCCGTGTCAACATATTCACAACACCTGTCATCACTTCTTGTCAGTAATCTTGATCTAGTTATGATTTAATTTATGCCTTGTGTGTCATAAGCCAGCGCTTAATTTTTTTTCAAAGCAATCAAGTGAGCTCTTTTGTTGAGCAGCTTCATTTCTTTGACAGATGCTGAAATTGGACTTTTTTTTTGTGAGCAGCTCATATCATTCTGGCAAATCAGTGGTGCAGCAGTGTTACCAGCTCCCAGTGCTGGGGACTCTCAGTGTGATAGGAGCAGTGATACAGAATTCCCTGCAGGAAGGGAAGGAAGCCTGGCAGCACACCCAATTCACACTAACATGAAGCTAATGACAGAGAATTTGTGACAACACAAGACTGGATTTTTGAACTGTTGCTGCGTGTGCCAAGCTTTGCTTTAATTTAAGCAGGTTCCTGATGTGAACTTTGCTCGTGTGCTTTGGGCAAGATTGTCACACGCGTTGTTTTCCTGCAGTGACAGTCTCCAACACACACCAACGTGTGCCCTGGAACACAGGTGTGGAGCACCATGGCAAGGAATGTGTGACTTGCTTCCCAAATGGAAAGGTCATTGCAAAATTAAAAGCTGGGATGGAGTGAGAAAAAAAACAAAACTACTCTTTTTGGAAGTTAGAATTGACTGCTCTTTTGTCTGCAGGGCATTGCTGACAAGGACACATCTCAGGACCTAGAAAATTCCAGATTTTAAACATCTGACTGTAAAGGACATTTGCATAATTTAGTTTTCCCTGCTGTAGAAACTAATCACAACAAGAGCCACATCTTAATAGCATTGTCCCACTTCATACAGCACAATCAGGAGCTTCTAACTGAGCAGGAATGCACACTGTCCAAAGTTTCCAAGCAGAGAAAACCCATAATCAGTGAAACGAGGATGAGGAAAAGATACATTTTAAAGAAAATAGAGCAAAATCAGAGATTGTAAGAAGCCATCTGAGCTGCTCATTTTCATAGAGAAAAACAGCAGCACTGGCCAGGCAGGAATCTCCCTGAATTGCCATGAGCTTTCCAGGAGGAACCTCATCACCTCCAGGTGTTCCTTCCAGCTTCATATGGTTTGTGATTCTGAGATCTTTGAGAGTGGCATCACAAGGACATCAGCTGGTTTCCTCAGCTCTCATTGGCCCATTCCATCAGGTCCTGTGGATTTGTGTATGCACAGTTTGCTTAAATATTCCCTAACTTGATCTACCTCCACCAAGGGAAAGCTTTGCTTGCTCAGGACTTCCCCTCTGGCCCCACCACCTGTGATTTCAATATTTAGCCAAAGAATTCACTGGATTCCTTGGCCTCTGTCCTGCTCTTTGTCACCAGGTCCCCTTCCTGTGTCTCTCCAGATTCAATGCAAGAGGAGCTTTGGTTTTCCCAGCTCCATCATCATTGCAGGTAATGACAGATCCTGCTGGATCACCTGTTCCTGCTCCCACCTCTTGGGTGCTTCCAAAACTCACCAAAAATCTGCCAGGCTGTGAATGCAGGAATCATGTGCATTCATTCAGCTCCACACTCTGCTCTTGGCTTGGAATGCACCTCTTTGGTTGTGTGCACTCACAAACTGGATTTATTTTTCAAACACCTGACTCAGTGCCAAACGAGACAATCCATAAAAGCTGTCATTTGAGCACTGTACCAATTACAGCTGGGAGTGCCACAAAGGTGCCACAGCAGCAGCTGATCAGATCCCAGATGAAATCCTCAGTCCCAAATCCCATAATAATTGCCCTCACTTGGCTTGTAGCACCACAGCTGCAAGTAAGACTGGGAGAGAACAAATACATAAATGAAATTGTCTTTCTCCAACAACTTTCCATAACTTGTGGCATTTGAAACACAGCTCCAAATTAAATCTGAGATATTCTTGTGATTTACAGAAATCCAGCCCTAGGTTTGGATTTGAACAGCTCAGCTGGGCAGCCCCTCTGGAACAGGACAAGTGCCCACAAATGTAGGTGCATCAAACCTTTTGTACAAATGCTTGCAACTGTTTTCAAATCATCATAGGCTCAATCAGTAGCACAAAGAGAAAACACAGCTGAGAATCTTTTTCCTATAACAAACAAATCAATGAGTACTTGTTCTCCACAAGATCTAAGGCAAAAATATGGGCAGGAACAGAAAAAGAAATCTCAGGTAAGAGGGATCTCAAAGCTCTCTTCCTTCACAGTTGCCACTCTCCAGTGGTGTTCACACTGCTGGGCTGTATTTTGTTGCAGCAATCTATATTTATTTCATAACCACAAGCAAAGGCTTACAATTCTGTAATGGCTGACCTGTAAATAGATGCATTTTAAGTACAGGAATTAATTCAGAAGTAAAGGAAAAAACTTTTTCAGTGTTTTGATTTGCTACGGTAGGGCTTAGGAAAAAACCACCAAAGTAGAACCTTTCTTGTGATTTCACATTCATCAAAGAAGAAAAATGCATGGTTTCAAGCACCAGTGATAAATCTGAGCACATCTAAAGGCATTCAGAAATATTTGTAACCAGAACTTGTCCATGCTGAACATAACCCAATAAAGCCAATGACTGAATACATCAGCACACGCTCACACACACATATATGCTGTGAGTACACTTATCCTTTTTGCTAAACTACTTCCTTGCAGGGTGAAAGGTCAGACTAATCAGACAGAAATTAACTGCAGCTGGAAAAAAACTTCAGCGAGAAAATGCTTAAAATAATTGCGTTGCTTTTTTTAACCACATTATTGCTCTTCTCCAAGATGAGCACTTGGCATGTGTGCAAAGGCTGCAGAGAGAGCAGCTAACAAAAGGGAGAACTGGAGAGGAAAAATTCACTCAATTAATCCCAATCCATATCTCAGCATACATGGAGACAGCAAATACTCTGAGGTTTGGGAAATACTCATATCTGGGGTAGCCATGTTAGCCCTGCACAGGTGTTGAACAGAAAGCAACAGGCTGCTGCATTTTGTGCCCAGATAAATGAGAGGTTTTAAGTAAAACAATTTCCAGCACCACCCACTCGAGCAGCAATATTGTCATGGTTTCATTTTACCACTCTGAATGGCAGTGCAAGTTTTTGCCTGTTTGTAAATGTAATGTCGAAGCAACTTGTTTTAATTTAAGCAAGCAGAAGCTGCCAACCATCTTTGCTTCCCAGCCAAGAGGAATTTATCTTACACATTTATTAAGTCATCATCTAGTTAATGACCATCATTTTGTAAATAGTGCAGCAGAATGAAGACAGCCATCCAGCACTGTTAAAACTGATAAGAGACACAAATGGGCCAGGCCTCAAAGCAGTGCAGAGTCACTGTCACTCCAATGGGATCAGTGGAAATACCCAAATTTACCTCAGCCAAAGAAACAGCCCTCCTACTTTCCCCCTGTTGTAAATATCAGGTGTGTTTTCTCCAGCCAGAACTGCCTCAGCAAAACTCCATTTCCAAACTGGTGTTTTCACTTCAAGGAGCTGCTCTTGGAGGTGTTTTCCTGTCCATGGTTGGTTGGGTAGAGAAGGGGAAATAAATTACAGGGTAAATAAAGCACCAGAGACGGAGCTTCATTCACAGAGCTCGAGTGTAAAATGAAAGCTTTGTAGACTAAAACTCTTGTTATGCTTGGGTGAAATCCTCCCTGCCTAAAGATTATAATCTTAAAGTAGTTCATTTCGTTGTTTAGTTGAGGTTTTTTTAAAGCAGACTGATAAGGAAAAGCATTTTTCCTTGGAGAATGAGATCTTGTTTTATTGACTAGATAATAACCTTGTTCTTATTCTTCACATGACACTGCAATCCTAGTAAATCAGTGAGTTAAGGAGTTATTTACTCCAGGTTCTAAGAGAAAAAAAAAAGCCAATTTCTGCTCATAAATGTAACTGTAAAGAAGGTTCCTCCAAACTTCCAGCAAAGCAAAATCCCTGACTGAGCAGATTTTGGCGCCCCGTCAGTTTTCTGAAGGCTACTTTACATATAAAAAGTTACACTGGATTAACAAAATTATGTGGTTTTAAAAGAGATAATTAAAGCAATACAGCTTTATGTGAAAATACCCTTGAAATAAACTGAACCTAGTTTATAGAAGTTTAGCTGCACCGGGTAATTTACAGCACAGCTGTAAATTGCAGTGAAAATGGTTGGCAGCAGCAGGCTACAACACACTTACTTGTATCAGCACAATGGTTTACATGAGCTGAGTTTAAACAGAGTCTTAAACCACATCAATATCCATGCTGAGTCAAGCTCTTGCATCCTCCCCTTCTTGTTTTGTTAGTTTTTCTAGCCCAGTTGTAAAAACATCAAATATAATTCAATAAATAGAGATATATCATAGCAAGGCAAAGCTAGGACGCCTGGACACTGGCTGAAATTAAGAAATTAATAAAGTCTGCTCTGACATTCAGATGCAAATCTTTGGCTCCCTGTGTGAACTGAGTGAGAAGCCACAGCTCCATTTGCTTCCTTCAGATAAAGCTCAGTGAATTAAAGGGGTCTGAGCGAGGCTCAGGTTTATTTTCATGACATATAATACAAATGTGGGTTAGGTACCTGTGAACAGAGTTGTGTAGAAACAAGTATAGGAACTGCCTGTTCCTTTCTCTGTCCCGAGTCTGACTGTGGTGAGGGCAGGACCACTGGAGCATCATCCTGCCCCAAAACTCCAGGGCTAGAGCAGGCTCCATAGCAGCACAACACTTAATCAGGTGCTGAACTTTAATTACCTGCTCCAATCTGCAGTCCTGAGAGGTTTATGAGCCCTCTGTAACGGCTTCTGCTGTAAATACCAATCTCTGACTTCTCCAAAATAACAGAAACTGGGAGCACAGAGCCAAGCTTTGCTCTCAGGTGGGAGCTTGTCATGGAAGGAAGA
Organism: Zonotrichia albicollis; assembly: GCF_047830755.1. Classification (NCBI taxonomy): domain Eukaryota; kingdom Metazoa; phylum Chordata; class Aves; order Passeriformes; family Passerellidae; genus Zonotrichia; species Zonotrichia albicollis. The sequence goes on from NC_133835.1 coordinate 13,389,151, forward strand.
GATTTGGAGAGCTGTGGTATTGGGAAGAGCCAAAGGATCAGGTTTGGGCTGTTTGCCATCCTGGGAGCAGTTTTGGCTGAGGTGAATCTTGTCCATCACCTGCTTGTCCATTTTGGCTGAGGTGAATCTTGTCCATCACCTGCTTGTCCATTTTGGCTGAGGTGAAGCTTGTCCATCACCTGCTGCCCTGCACAGCCCAGCTGTCCCTGCACACTCCTGGCACCTTGCTCAGCTCAGGGACTCACCCTCTGCCACCTGGCCCTGCTCTCCCAAGATCAATGCATGGACCCAATGCATGAAAAAGAGCAGAGCTCACAGCCATGACATGTTATTTTAAACCTTTTTATCCCCTCTCCATCCAAGGAAGAGGACAGATGCTCAAGCTGCTGTTTGGACCAAAGTTAGAATGCTGCCTATTGTAAATTGTAAATTAGGTTGCAAAGACATTTCAACAACTAGTAAAACTACTCACAGTTCATCTGAAATTACATTTTCAGGATTCAGAACAAGTTACCTCATCATCATAAATGACCCAATTGTCCAAAACACAATAAGGACATGTCTTAGAAAGAGACAAAGAGGACATTATTTCCTTGGTCTCTATTAATAGGGATTCCCCCAAACAGAAGAATCATTTGAGTGGAGATATATTTGGAGGCAAATGAATAGGTCCTTCTAGTTATTCACAAGACTATACTGTTGAGAATGTAACAGTTATTTAGGTTCCTTTTTTTTTTCTTTTTCAATTGCACACTCTGGAGTGGTCTCACATGTGATTAGCTGTTTTCTTTCAGAAAATAAACTACATTGTACAATGCATTATTTTTTTCATATTTTTAATGTGCCAAATTAGCGAGATGCCTAGGTGTCTCCAATATGAGCAGGATTCCTTGTGAAATAAAAAAGAATTTTTATCCTATAGAACCATTAAGAAATCTGAATATCCAGCTGGGTCTGATCCTCACCTCATCTGGAGGTAACCTTCCTGGAGGGGAATTTCTTTGGGCCAACCAGAGCCGCTATCATGTCTGCAGCTCTGACACAGAAAACAATTTAAGGCCACTCAGAAACTTGAGCAGGAAGGCTGGAGAGTGCTGCTGTCACTGCTGGCAGTGGCACCTGGGGACACAGGGGCAGAGCAGGCAGGGGACAGCCAGAGGCAAAATGCTTTGAGAATAAACATCAGGTCAAGCAGAAGGGAGACTATTTGAGGAGGAAAATCCATTTTCTGCAGTGAGGACATAAACACCTCTAGATTTATTCTGTGTGTCCAACAAGGATGAAGACATTTTTCTTTTTGCTGCTCAGAAAGCAATGGGATTTAAAATATACATGTCCTCTTTTCTTCTACTCAGAAGATGCTGCACTGGCAAGAGATGGAGAAGCAATACCATGACAAAAGAGCAGTCCAAGCTTCCTTTGGTGCCCAGTAATTAACAGTTATTAATCTGGGCAGCTTTTAAGTGTGCCAGGGTAAGTGGGAGCAAGGCAGAGCTCAGAGCTGCATGTGGCCAGATTCTCTGTTTTCCCAAAAGCCAAACAAACCCACTAGGAGCGCCCTGATGCCATGTGAGGGAGGCTTCAAGCATCCAGTTGAGCTGGTTTATGGCTGCTGTGGGCATTGCCAAGCTGCCCAGCTGTGGGTATTGGATATTGCCAAGCTGCCCAGCTGCAGCCCAGCTCCTGCGCTCTGGGATGGCTGCGGGTCAGCAGCACAGCCCAGGGGTTGGTTTGTATGTGGCCTCCAAGGAACACAGAGATTTCCTGACCTGTAGTGAAGTCCCTGTGCAAGCGTTTCAAGGCCTGAGGTGCCACTGTGGCCACTGAGTTGTGATTTCCAAGCCCTCCATCCCCGTGTGGCTGTGGCTGCCCCGCACTCACAGCCCAGCCCAGGCACTTGTTGCTCTCTAAACAGAGAAGAAGAAAGTTGCCAAAGTTTCTGGGAGAACCAGTCAAGACCCATCTGAGTGGAGTAGCTCGCAGCTAATGGATGCTGTAAAGTGCCAAACATGCTTCACCTTTACTATCTTCCCTTTTTACACAGTGTTTTACTTTTTATAATGATGTTCCCATTATCTCGGCCCTATCTTCCCATCCCACAGCTACAGGCCATTAGCTACTTTTTTTCCCTTTATAAAAAAAATTAATTAGAATTGAAAAGGTTGACTAATAAAGGAGAAGACTGTTTTCTTTGGCAGCCCTACTCACTTTATTTATATTGGCATTGCAAGACTCCATCCTAATATAAGATGCACCTCAGCTTGCATAATGCATCCTGCCTTCCCCAGCAGCAGATCTGTGGCACAGCTTGTCTGTCCTGACCTCCAACCCTTCTCCAGCCTCCTCTGGGTCAGAGGCACCACTCTGCCTTTCCTTTATCACAAAATAACCCCCCAAAACAAAAACCAAACACAACCCCTCAAACAATTCAGCAGAACACAGGAGCAGCTGTGTGGGTCAAGTTGCTCTCAAATACAAGAGCTGTCTAGGAATTTTGGACTGATGGGATTTCTGGGCAGCTCCAAGAGGAGCAGGAGTTGAGTTTGTGAAGGAATTGCTGCCAGTGCCCAATTCTGCTGCTCTGGCCCCTGAAAACTCCCAGGCTGCCAGGTGGAAGTGCTTGCACTGCCTTTGTATCCTTCTCTTGGGAAAAACAATGCTTGTTCCAAAGCATTCACTGATAAATATGGAGAGGAATCCCACTTTTCGGGCAATTTCACAAGATTTCCCTAATCTTATTCTTGAATTGGTCTTTCACACGATTAGAAAATACATAAATAAAACAATCCTTCAGGTAAGAAATAGGCAGAAGTATTGTGGAACAGGGAGTTTTAATAAGCTCTTTCAAAGCTTTACTTTTGAAAAAATGTTTCCAGAATATTATCTATAAAATCCACAGGTCCACCTGATTGCTTGTTACCTGGGTTGCTTTTGCAGAAAGGAAAAAAAAAACTCAATAATAATGAAATTGTAAGATATAGAGGAGGAATGAGCCACTGAAAAGAGTGCTGAGATTGAAACTGCTGCTTACAGTACAACATGGACACATTTTACCTATATCTGGGTACATTTACATCATTCCTACTTGCAAACCTCATTATCAGACAACAAATTATTTTAAAACATCACTGCCCAAAGTTTTCAGTATGTACTGTGATTAAAATTATCTGTATACACAGAATGGCTTTTCAATTTACTCATCAGCTGCTTGATAAACCACAGTATTGAAAATGAGACAAATAAAATGGTTTGCAAATACTTCCATCTGCCTATTAAGGCTCGATTAACACTCCCACAAAAAATTAAATAATTAAATCAGCTCAGTTTTAAAAGCAAATAGGTCAAACAAATTACATATGGAATCTGGCACTGCTAAAGAAGGATAAGTACATGCTTAGATTAATAAGTAATTACCCATACAGCAGCAATGCCTTAATTTCTGGCCACTAGATTTTTGTTAGTAATTTAAATTACATCTGTACAACATGGAGGGGTTAAAGGTACAATCTGTGCTGGTATCCCAGTGGCAGTTATTGGATACCTCTCAAGGTTTTCCCAGACACACAGAACTGCAGGAATTGCACTCTGTGAACTGCAGATGTGTTTGCAAATTGAATATCAGGAGTTAAATTGTTCTGACGGGTCCCCTGCTCTACACACCTGAGGCTGACACAGCCACCTCTGCCCTCTGGGAGCTTTCATCCTGCAATAATGAGGCAAAAAGCATGGATCCAAATTGCCAGCATCCAAGAGAAGACTCTGGGTTTGGATTTTTCCATGTAGCAGCATACACAGGCAGTCTGGTGAGGATGGATGGATGGATGGATGGATGGATGGATGGATGGATGGATGGATGGATGGATGATGGATGGATGGATAGGGATGGATGGATGGATGGATGGATGGATGGATGGATGGATGGATGGATGGAGCAGCATTTTGTCACAAGCAGCAGTCCCAGCACTCATCCCTCACACCATGAGCTCAGCTTAGCAATCCCAGCTGAATCTCAGGATCCCTCAGGCTCAGAGAAAGAGGGACATGCCCTTGGCTCATCTTCCTCAGACTCCAGCTTTTGGATAACTCAGTGTCCTCTCAGCTCCCCACTGTCCCCATGTGCTGCATACGGATTTTGTGCAATTAAATCACAGTTGGAGGTTCATCAAGGAGAATGTGCTAAATTTCAGGCACTGGGAATGCTTTTGCACAGATTAAACCTCCACTGTTCCCACCGCCCAGGAGACATTTGTCCCATGCTTTGTTAACCGCAGCAAAGCAGGTTCCCATCAGAGACCCCGCGATTTTGGGTGCCCGACGGTGACACTTTGGCACAGATCTGTCAGCTCTGGACGCCGCAGTCCTGCTGCCTCCCCTGTGTTATCTGTGACAGACACAGGAGAGCAGAGCTCTCAGTGAGAGCTTCAGCTCCCAGCGCAGAGCCCGCATCCTCTGCAAGCGCCCAACGAGAATTCAAAAGTGAAAAAACCCTCCTTAGTACAGAAAATTTCCCGTTTTCCTTATCCCGCTGAAAGCCTGGCTAAAGGAATACCTTCATCACTTCAAATTAGAGGTGCGGGCTCTTTGAAAAAGCACAACTTTTTCCTGAAGGAGTTTCTGGGTTTCTCTTTTCCCCGAAGCTTTTCCTGCAGGAGCTCCGGGCTCTGCGGCTCCTCGGGGCAGGGGAGAAGCCCCGCAGTGGCAACACTTTCCGAGCGGAAAGTGTGTTCAAAAGTAGGGCTCCAGAGGTAAATAAAACTCTTTCGACAATAACGAAAGTAAATAATGAACTTTCTTTCGGTGTCAGTTTTGCTCAGTTAGTCGCTCGATAATGCGATGCTCTATAAAAGGCTTGAAAGAAGATTCCTTGTCAGTCTGCGGTGCCTGGGGGGAAAGCGAGCTGCTCAGCCCTCACAAGTAATTAAAGATAATCAGTGAAAAATGCGAGGGTCTGTTGTACTCTGCATTCCAAACCCCACCTACAACAGGAACAGCGCTCGAAATGATTATTTAAATTTAACCTTTTTTTTTTTTTTTCCAGGGGATCGGGGCGGGGGATGGGATTTGTAATTGTTTTTGTGCTGCCGTGCTCCCGAAAAAAGCAAGAAACAGTAAAAAATCAGATTCAGGATGATCGATACTGACAGAAAGGCACTAGAAACTCTGAAATGGCTTTTGTGTTCTCCTGCCTCTGACAGATTTCTATCAGCAATGTTTACCTTCAGGTATATTAAATGACAGAGCCAAACCTGCTTCATCTCAAGTGGGATTAATTTACCACAGAATATTTATAGGAACAAATAACAGCTTTAACAAATAAAAGAATAATAATTCTAATAACAGTATGTACAACAGGGAAGGTTTCCCAGGTACTTCATAGACAACAACTCCCTCTGGAACTTCATTTATCATGAGGAGCAGCGAGAGTTACAGCCTGGCAAATAACTTAGAAAAATCAAGCCACTTATTCAGGTGCAGACTCAGCAAGGGAACTGCTGAGTGTTGAGCAACTTGGGGAATCTGGTTGAGACTGTCTTTCATTTCTGGTGCTCTTTGAACTGCCTGGCACAAATCCTGCTCGCTGCACTCAGGGAAACCCAGAGCTGCCAGCTCTGGCCACACAAGGGTGCCTCAGACCAAGGGGTGACATTGCTTGTGTCCTGCTGGCTGGACAGGGGACAGCAATGAATGGGAGGCACCAGAAATAGAGGGTGAATTTAGATGAGGTGGGTGTGATGTTCTCCTATTTTATGGATGCACTGGGCCATGGAGCCACAGAAAGCAAAGCCAGCCTGGGTGACACAGCCTGGGTATGGCCCAGGTGACACTGAGACTGTGAAGCTGCAGCCAGGCACACCCCAAACCTGCAAAGGAAGGGTCTGTGAACTCTGCCTCACATCCCCTGCTCCCCTTGCACTTGCTGAACATCAGAAAATCCTATTTGACCTGCCCAGGGCTCCATGTCCCAAGGACAAAAGCCCTGTTGGCTCTGTGGGGCCAAAGGAAGGGCAAAGCCTGGTGTGAGCAAAGGGAAATCCATGGATTTGGGACTCCTGAGTGCTGAGGATGTGCAAGTGCAGAGTGTAAGTGCTGAGCCTCCTGCCACCTCCCTGGCTGGCTCTGTTTGCAGCTGGAAAATGTGAAAGCTGAGTCAGACACTTGGCACTGCCAAGGAAAGCACAGGTATTGTCTTTCAGGGCACTGACCAAGCCCTGGGCAGGTTTGGATGGTGGCTGCCAGGTTAATTCAGATTTAGCCAAAGAAGCAAAGGAACAATAAAATTGTGGCAAATAATCCATAACACACTGAAAGGTACAGTATCAGGGGTTTCTAGACTTCTTCAATTTGTGGACCTGAAACAATTTTCTAAACTGTTAGAAAGACCTAAGCACACAGACACGGGTACAGAAAATTTACAGTTCCTGACAATAGCTTTTGCTTTTAGTAGGTGCTTTTTTTGTGGATTCCTTTGAAGTAGCCAAGAAAACCACATCACTGCTTCCATGATTCCACAGGCAACAGAAGATCATCAACTTCCAATCTATTTTGTCTAGTAATTGTACATGTTTGTTTCTCCCACACTCCGCTGATGTGGAGTTTAACACTCAAATATTACCAGTTAAATACAAAACAAAGCAAAACTGTTGATGCATTATTTCACAATAAGTAATATAAAACCATGAATAATGGGTTCCAAATGATGTAAACATGTGTTTAGAGTACTGCTTAGAGCACTGATGCTGACCTAGATTTGACCTTCCCAAGTATCCACAATCTATTCCTTCTTTAAAAATAAAAAATGTTGCCTAAAGGAAAGATTGTGTTGTCTTCACAAATGATGAGTGAGGATTCCGTGTGACCGCAAACAACAGAAATACTGTACAGGTCATAATTAAAATGACCTTATAAAGTATCTCATGGAAAAATATTTTCCAAGAGACTGGACTCCACTGAATTTTGTGTAGACCACACACTTTAATCCTGGTCCTACTGAAGTCATTGAGAGTTTTTCCATTGACTTCTGTGTGCCCATGGTTTGGCCTCCATTAGCCATGCATGGAGCATATAATAAAAGCAAACATCAAAAATAAAAGTTGGTCTAAAGTTCCCTAAAAAGCATGCCCACAGGGAATTGCTGGGGAAAAAAATGCACAAAACAATTCTGGAGCGAGCGAGTTTGTGAAAAACACTATCCCACTTAAAAAAAAAAAAATAAAAAAAGTCTGAGAAATTTAATTTAAGCCATATGGATGCACAAACCATGTAATTAATAAGGAAATGATGCTGATTGTTAATATAGACATCTGAAATCAGCCACAACGAAATCTCGTTATGTCAGGACTGCAGCAGCCTGGATTCAGACAGAACATGCAGCATCACACGCTGGATATAATAGCATTACCAGGACATTCCTAACAAATTTTAGGCAGAGACAATGTCACATCTTTTCAGCCTGGAAAAGCAGTACGTCTACACAAGATGCAATTATTTTAATTCAGACTTTTAATGATCTATATAGAGACAACAATGGGCTGTTTGTTACCAGCTGAACCGGGGGTTCCACCCATACCCAGTGATACCTCGAGAGCCACCCTGGGCAGAGCTGGGTGTGCTCAGACATGTGAAAGTAATGAAAAATGGAGCAGAGAGCCCCAGTCCAGGGCGTTTGCTCCCCAAAATGCAGGATACCCCGTGCATTGTCTGGTTGGGCGCAGCACACGCACGCGATTCAATTCACACGGCTCGTCCCCAAAGTCCCCAAAGCGGGGAGATGCTGCATCTGTCTCGCTCAGAGAGCGACTCAAGTCCTGCCAAATCGAGTGTGACCTTCAATCTGCCACTCTCATGGTGAAAGGCAGCGGAGTAAATTACTTGGCCTTCCCTTTCTATTGAGGGTGAATGCGAGCGGGCCGGCGGGACCTGCCGCCGCTCCATCCCCAGTGGCACCCCACAGTTTACACAACCCAGGCTGAATGCCATAAAAGAGGGGCTTCATTCACCGGGGGCCCGCATGCAAAAGAGACGCCCATTAGATCATAGTAATTATTCCATTGACATCACACAGTGCCACAGTGGGACGTGCAGGACTCATCAAACACTTCTCTTCACCGGGCCCGGCCGCTAATGAGGCCCAGTGGCAGCATTGTGCCTCCCATTTACTCATGGCCGTGCCTGCCTGCCAACAACAGCTCAGCCCTCCAGACAGGCTGCCCCTTTCAGAGCCATTTATTCCGCGCCCAACCTCTGACCTCAAGGGTTATGACATCAGCAGCCCTGATTTGTGATCATTTTTATTGGCGGACATTCAACTCTTGTTTCCTGTGTTTAACTCTGCCTCCCTTTTTTTAGCTAAACTTATTGGTTCTAATAGGCATCTGCCAAAAGACTATAAAGTAAGCCAGAGCTCGCACAAAGAGGCTTCTGATCTTGCTATAAAAAGCCCCACAGCTACTATTTATGCCAATAATAACGAGTAATTCATTATCTAGGTGCACAAAATCTGTTAACCACTAAAATGTTGAACAATTTGGAGCAGATGTCCAACAATTTTATGAGTTTTAATTAAAATGTTCTATGTATTTTCATCAATACACCTGGGTTTTTAAATTTACAAAGATGCTACATCTGCGCACAACAGTACTTTGGAAATGGCATTTTTTTTTCAGAGGGGGATTAAGAGGGGATGATTTGGGCTAATCAGATGCTGATTTGTGGCGAATTTTTTCCCCATTAAGGCGTTGATGCAAAATCAAAGAGGAATTAGAGCTGAGATTTAAAAAGACAGAGCTTTCTTGGGACAAAGCAATGATATTTCAGGAGTCAGTGAACTTCAGTTTGTCTGCTTGAAATAGAGAAGGGGAATTTGCATTTTGAAGCAGAGTCATTAATTTTAAAGCTAGTGTTCTAAATGGAAATTGAATATCTTTAGAGAACAGGTTCTCAAAACACATGTTTTTCATAATGCAGTTTGTTTAAGCACTGTGATTTCCATATAGCAGAAACAGGTATAATAACAGACAAGAGATTCTTTATCAAGAATGCAAATAATAATTTTCCAAAAATTTGACATTACAAATCACTATGCAAGCACATAATCACAAGTTTGCATGATTTATGTTTTTAAGCATTTGTTAAAAAAATTTAAATGCTTAAGAAGCTGATACCGAATAAAATAGAAAATATTTTATCTCTGCTCTTTCATTTGGATAATGGGAAGGTTTTGGCCTGAAGTTGAAAACTAACTAGTTTTTTAAAAGGATGGTTTTCCCTCAATTATAATCATAAGCAAATTAACAAAAAAGAGGATCCTGTTCAGCTAATTTCAAACAGTTACAGTTGCAGATGATGATTTCAGGAAGTGGTTAAGTAATAGATTTTTTATTGTACCAGGAGGACTCAGTGTAACCAGCCCTACACAGAATCTTTGCAATGCAGCCCTTTCAGGGCTAATATGGATATTTAATGGATTGGATTGGGAGCTGTCACCAGCCCCTAATGTATCTCTAATGGAATCTGAGAATTTACATTTGTTTCCCAGATAAGATTCTCATCCAGCTTCTCTTTGTAGTCAAGTCAATAATTTTACTCATTATTTGCTAATCTTAATTTCATCATCTCTGCCAGTATTACCTTTATTTACATAGCTCATTTTTTGACAAAAGCTGAGCTGCTGTACTTTGTGCAGCACTACTTTGGGATTGCACTCTCTGCCCTAAATTGCACGCAATTCACACAGTTTTGTACACAAAACAGGGAAATGCATGAGCATTCCTAAATGACCACGCATGCATAGATATTCATGCAAGCAACAACCTGTTTTACATGCAGATGGCCAGAAATTTCTTTCTTTAAAAAGCAGCACACACAACCCCCTCCCCAGCTCTTCTGGAAAAAAGAAAAAAAAAAAGGAAAAAAAGAGCGGGGAGGAAAAAGAAAAAGCAAAATGAAAACAAAGAGGACACGCTGGATTGGATGCACAGGAGAGCTCCAGGGGCACCAGCACACTCTGTAGGTTTGCACAGCTCTGTGGATCTGGATCTGTTTAGATCCCAGATTGGGGAAGATTGAAAGAAACTAAAAATTGCACATTGCAGGTCAGCTGAGCGCTCTCCTCTCAGAACAACTTCCTTAAAAAATAAATACCTTCACCCAGGGCACTGTGATTGAGGCTGATGGCCCCTAAGGGAGCAGGGGAGCGGGTCCATGGAGTACATGGTCTTTGAAAGTCCACTGGAGAAAACAAACTGCTTGGTTTGGTTTTTGTGATGCACTTGTGCTGAGGGTGTGCCTCCAGCTGGAAAGGCTGTGATCAGGTACTTGTATTCTATTTTTGTGGTGAATTTTTGGGAGGGGAATAGAAGAAATGGCCCTCCACTACATCCTTTAGCAAGAGACACCACTCTAATATATTTCATGTCCTAGGACAGTTTTTCTAAGTATTAAACTATACTTTTGGTTTTGAACATACAGAATTTTTAGTTAGATCAAGGAATCACTTCCCACATTCCTTTTGTAGGACAAAATTCTTGCTAATCCAGCAAGTAATAGCAAATTGATTATATATTAAAAGCAACAACGCTATAAAGTTTTAATCTTCCTGGGCATGCAGAAAGCCTCTCTGTAACTGTGTTCAGATGCCATCCCCAATCACCATACAAACAACAACCTATTTCCTCACAATAAGTTGATATGAGACACCAATAATTTGCTTTGAGGAGACAGAAAATCTCCAACACAGTTTGAATGCTCTCAACTGTGAGCACATGAAGAAACAGAATTATTTAGGAAAAGTAATGCCCTCATACCTTATGAGATATTACAGGATTATAGAACAACTGAGTCTGGAAGGGATCTCTGGATTTTATCTGGTCCAACCAATGCTCAAAGCAGGAGTAGCCTCTGAGCCCTGCTCTGGTTTGCCAAATTCTCCCTTGCACTGGGGATCCCTGGATGTGACACTGTTCACCAGATGTGGCCTCACTGCTGGATAGAGGGCAAAAATCACTTTCCGGTACCTTGTGTCTTCATCAAGCCTATCACTCAGTTCTCCACATTATTTCCTCTCCATGTAACCCCTCCACCAGGTCAGTCACTGGTGCAGCTCTCCTGAGAACAAGGAAGGGACAGGAGCTGGCACTGGAGTTCACCTTGCAGAACCTGATGTCGGAGTACATTTGGGATTGTATCCAGGCTGTCTTTTCTAGATCCCTCCATGAGATGTTGGCTGCAGAAAAGCTCCTTACACCCAGCTCAGCCTACAGTCAGATAGAAGCTTAAAAGTTGGGAGCAGGAATCACCAAGGCACAAACACAGGACCTGACTTCACCCAGCTTCAAACTAAATCCAGACTTCAAAGCTGAACACTGAGCACAGCACATGGTCACAGTCTGCAAGGAAGTTGTGCTCTGCTCTGCTGAAGGATGTTAATGCTCATCACCATTCAGAGCACTCAGACTGGGGAAAGCTTAATTAAAAACATCTGACGGGCCATGATTATATTCATACATAATCGTCAGGATGCCTGTACCTGTTATGCCAGATCTTCATACTGTAAATAATTAGCTAAAGGAAACCTCAAGAGGTTTCTTCAGAACACATACTTCACCATATTCTTACAGCATTTGCAATTTTAAAATCAGAAAATTGAAGTGTATTTTAAATAGGAAACACTAATAACAGAGCTGCTTGTTTTTTCCCTGCATTAAGAGCAGGATTAATTTTCAAGCACTGCTGCACATTTTCCAGAGCAGTCACTAATCTGCTAATCTGTCTTTTGTAGAAGTGTTTAAATCGTTATGATCAGCTTCCTCATGCAACTATTGGGTTGAGTATTGCAGTGGAATAATTAGGAAAACATGAGGCAGAATTCCAAGAGAAAACAATGCAACTGGGGAGAAAAGAAACTGGGTTTGCAGTTAGGGCACAGGCTGAGGACTGGGGGCCTTTGGGCTCTCTGTTGGGACCTGGACCCAGGATGAACACAAGCAAAATTCAGGGCTCAGCTCCCTCCTCCCAGCCCCTCAGTGTCTGTATTTGTGATTAGTGCAGCACTGCCCATCCTGAACTAAAATCCCAGGGGATGCCTCAATCCTAAGGAATTTGCCCAGCAGAAGGTGTGATGCTCCTGCAAATTTTCTGGCCAGAGGGGAATTTGGGAATTGTAAGGCTGGAATGTCTGCAAGGTCCTGGATGCTCTGTCACCCACTGACAGAGGCTCTGAGTGAAGGACAGGATGGGGTCTGGACCAGGACAAACCACAGGCAAGGCTGGAGCTTGCTCTGGGTCCCAGGTGAGTCACACACCCCTTGGTCTGGCAAAATCTGCTGCAGATCCCTGAATGGTCCCATCTGTAGAAACACTGGGAATTTTAAGGCCAGCACCTGCTGGTTTTAAAAAATCTCCTCCTCATATCCACACAAACCCAGTGGGTGCCCAAGTGTGTGTGACTCACACTCTGCCTGCACACCTGCATGGCACAGGTGACTGCACTCACTTTGGTTTATTTTATTTGACTTGGTAACCTAATAAAAAATAGAAGAGTTCAAACCTGTAACTCTCCTTTCCCAAACTGGTCCTTTTGAAATTCCTGACACTAGACTTGACTTTTCATTTCTCCCTATTAGAGCAAAGTTTTGCTGGTTACAAAACTGAAAACAAAATTTCACAATGTCTCGATGGGGTGAAAAAGCAAATATTGATATGCATCCCAATGAGCTTTTGTTTCTTTTACTTCTAGAGAGTGGAAGATTTGCAATGCCCCATCTTTGTAAGGAACACCATGAAGTAAATGCTGTTTCCCCAGATTACCACAGCCAGTTTCTGTAGCATCTCTCTGTGGTTAAGTTCACACTGTCCCCAACCAGGCATTTCTGTCAAACGTTTCTCTCACTGAAATATCTCAATATAAAAAGTAGGTTTTCAAATTATATTTATATTTTTTCACAAAAATCACAAAAACTGCAACTTGATTTACAGTTGTGAGAAAACCTCAAACACTGAACTTTTGAAAACCAAAAGTGTGGAGTGCAATTTCTGTCCCATCCCTCTGCTGTAACACTCTTAGAGAAAGAGTTTTGCCTTGGAGTTACAAAACATGCTAACACAGTTTTTTTTACTCTGCCCCATTAGGGAAAAACTATTCAAACAAAGCATGACTTTTTCTCTTTCTTTGACATATTCAAACACAAGTTATGGCTGATTTCAAAGAGCTCTATGGCAGGAAAATGTAATCTCAGAAATGATATATGCAAAAAGTGCCCCTCTGTAGCACGTGGTTGATGCCGTAATTTTTGGAAGCTGCAGATTGAAGGCAAACCAGTTATTTCCTGGAACTGGCGTTTCATAGAGGTTGCAGTCCCAGTTTTGTAACTCTCCACAGGCTGCCCTGGTAGGAATTAATGAAATACCTGGGCAGAGTAGTCAGAAGGGGAATTAAGTTCCCAACACATTCCAGCAGCGACTATTGCCACACCCGCTCTCGACAATGACCAACCCTCAAAAGACAACCACAGAAAATTTGTCATTCACATTCCTCAACATGCAACAAAACAAAGGAAACAACCAAAAGGGAAGGAAAAAAATCTTCAGATTCAGTCAATAAATTGAATATGTTCAAGGGGAAAGCTATAAGGGAGCTCAATAGGAACGTGTGTGGATTGAACAAGTTATTCTTCGTGGGAAGGGCTGACCTGGTCCATGGGTGCAAGGTGAATTTACCAAAAGGAAAAGCCAGGCAGATTGATGTTTGAGGGGCCATAAAGTGTCCTGTTGGCTGACATGGTTGCCTTCTCTCTTCTAACAAAATCACAGATTTTGTTATTCAAATTTCAAGTCTTTTTGTTGTAGACCATTTCCACCCCAAATGACTGAAGTTCAAGTACATTTAGGATGAAATACTGAAAAAAACCCCATTTGATCAATAATATCCATTACAAGTTAGTGTCACACAGTGCAACACTATTCTGTTTACTCAAGGTGTCACTTAGACTGAAGAATAACAATCACTTTACACTGATTCTCCCAGCAAGAAGCATCTTTAAATATTCAACATATTTTGTGAAGTCAACACATTTTCACAAGACTGTTACTTTGGTTTGTCATTTTTAAAAAGTCATTCCATAAATCTAAACGAATTCCTCATCATGACCTACCATCATCTGTCAAAAAGGTACTTATAAATATGTATATGATCATTCTTTCTCTTTTTTTCTTTTCACATGAAGAAGGTATCAATGCTACAACTAATTGGGCTAATTTGCATCAAAGACTATACATAATTAATTTGTTTGTTAAAAGCTTTCAGCATTTCTTACAGGAAGTGCAAGAGATCATTGCTGAAGTTTGGAGAAGTAATTAGCAATAACAGATGTCAATGCACATAATTGTAAAATGAGACCAGAAAAGGTACTGACAGAGTCTAATTTCACAACTGGGTTTCTATCAAATATTCAGCTTAATGGTATATAGAAACAATGATGAGCATTTATTCTTTCCTCATTCCAAGGAGAAAGCTATTTTTTACCACTAAATAAGAGCCTTACTTCTATTACTGCATATAATAATTATGAGATTTAATCAGTCTATGCTCAGACATGACCTTGTCATGAATGCCAGCCACTCATTCCTGGAAAATGCAGAGCCACAGCAACTCCAATGGCCACTGGACCTTGTGATGGACACAGAGACAAAGCACATCCCCCAAAAAGAGCAGAGGGGGCTGTAACTTCATTGTGGTCTTTTCAGAGAGAATGGACAACATTCAGACAGAATGAGCATTCAAACAGAATGAACCACACGAGGTTGGCTGAAGTCAAGGAATGACCTGGGGTCGCCTCTGTCCCACCTGTGACCTGTCACGTTGCATGGGAGGTGAGTCCCCTCTCTCCCCATGGGTTCATCCCCTCTGATGCTGCCAATGTTGGGCACAAATGGCTCCCAGGGTCGTGTTGGGGCAGTCACAGAGAGTGTGGATACCCAGACTCAGTGAGCTGGCCATGCTGGACATCCATTCACAGAGTCCCCTCCTCTCACACCTCTTTGGGCTGCAGTGTTTGCCCTGACTCAGTCTTTAAACAGAACTCACAGCAGAACAGGTCTCCTGGTTTCTCTCAGCATTGTTGTGCTGTTACTTGGCCCAAATTCCCCATCCTAATTAAACCTTTCACTGAGAGCACCCATAGCTTTCAGCCACTCTCAGCCTGGCTGTTTCAGTGTGGCTTTCCAGTGTTTCCATAAGCAGCCCATGGCCCTAGAAGGAATGTGGCCCAGCACTGGAAATGCATGTCCCCATCCATAGCTCCTGCATTTGGGACTGAGGGTTCCCCACAGGGGACTCTTTTCCGTGTGCTGTGGCAGATCACTGCCCAGCTTCCACTAATTCCTTCCAATTGCACGGCCTCCTCCATCGCACCCTAACACGTACAGACACAATGCCAAGAGCACATCTTATTTTAGATATCATTTTATTGCTATCCACGACTTTGCACAGCATCTATCGATGCTGTAAAAATTGTTTTTGAAAGACAGAAACTGCTAACCAATCTTGCCTCAAAGGAATCCCTCTCCTTGGAAGAAACTAATGGTAGCTACAGAGCACTGCAAATGAAGTGACCAAGACGCCCATTGAGGAACTGCTGGCATGGAGGATAATTATGACCTGTGAAAAGCTCTCCTGGAATCCTATCCATTAGGATTATCCTACATGAAAGAAGAGTTTTTCAGTATGAAAAAGGACAGGTGTGTCCACACCACAGTCGAGGTGCCACCTTCATTGTCTGAGCGACAGTTTCAGCACAACCCAGTCATTACCATTTCCTCTTGTATCCACTCTTAACAAGATTAAAGTTTTCTGTTCAATAAGCACCTACTCTTCACTGGCCAGATTGTATTAGCATGGTTGGCATTCCACCAAGGTTTAGCAACTCTTTCTAAAAGGGGTTTAATAAAGGACTTTGCAAGGATCATATAACTAGACAGAAAGAGTGTAGATAATCAAATTACTGGCTTTCAGCACATACTTAGCCTTCCTTGCATCCAGCCAAACAAGATTTCACATCAAATGCAGGAAAACTCCATGCAAATAAGCTGCTAATGATTATTAGAAGATTCTCACTCTTATGAGAGGATGTCTTATGACAGGTACTCAACATTTGCTCAAATGATTTGTCACCTCATTTTACAACAAATTTGAGGTGACACTTTTCATGTTTAAAGCGTTCCTGGAGGTATTTCAGATTAATTACCACAGCACCTCTGAGTTTATGACTAGTGAGTACTCAGGGAGGAAGGTAAGTGCTTGCCCATGGTCACCACCAGTGCACATCTGTCCTCTGTGGCCAAGCCAATGCACCACAGGTTCTGCAGGGCCCCAGGTGCCCACTGGGCACCTTCAGCACCTTCACATGGGCTCTCACTCTCCCTCATTGTCCCTCTGGTGAGGCAGACACAGCCAGGGACCCGCACGTTCTCTGGCAGCCAGCCTGAGCTCAGGGGAGTGATTTGAGCTGAGTTTATGTGGTTACCCACCGATGGCATGGACACACCACACCCAGCATCTCCTCCATGTCCAAGACCATGCAGTTCCCCCCATCCCACTGTAGCTGTGATGCAGCAAAGCCAAGCTGGCATGAAAAGCAAGGCTTCCCAGCCCCACTGTTCCTTCTGAACCCCTGGAATGGATTTCACCTTTCCCATTGTTCCTCCTTGACTGTACACGTCTGTGGGATCCCGTTTGGGGCTGAGGCAGCTGGCAGGGCAGCTCCAGAGGAGGAGATGCCAGCTCTGCCTGGGCTATGCATCACCAAGTGTTTGTCTTGTGCCTAGACCTGCCAAAAGCCCAACATCAGGGTTTCTCTGTACTCTCCCAGCATAGCAATGGTTAGATCCCTTTTATCTCTGATGGTAATTTTCATGGACCCCTGCCAGGCTCTTTATGTGCTACAGAGTTCCCCACTTCATTCAAAGAGAAGTGTATTGTTCTCTTCCCTGTTTCCTCAAATATACTTCCAAAAATTCAGCTCTAAAAAGAACAGGTTTTCTTGGAACATGGTGCTGGAGGCCCTGGCTCCTGATAGCTCCTAAGCTGCATGGACATCACAAAGATCTTTACAATCAGGAGCTTTAATGAAGATAAACCCAGGCCAGAAGCTTAAACCAGACCATTGTTAGCTTTTGGTGTTTACAGACTCAAAATTAATGTATATAATTAATTAATGAATAAAATTACATTGGTATCTAGCTGACTCCCAGTCTGAATACACCTTCAATTTTATCAGTAAAGAAACTGGCTGTCAGCTGGTGTTGCCTTGAGGCTTCCAATTGGATGTCATCATTCCAAAACAAAATAGTGAAGACCAGAGTACACGACCCACAGCAGGGTGACCTAAAAGCTGGAGTTGGATGCATGTCAGGCTGAGGCAGAACTTTGCAGAGGAGAGCAGAGCAGAGCTGCCTCCTCACCATGGCTCTGCAGGGCAGCTCCCTTGTTCCAGATCAATTCTCCAAGTTTCCCCTGTGGAAGGGAGCCCATGTTTTGCAGATAAATTTCCCAGTCTCAATGCCAAATTTAAGGATCATAATTGAGATTAGAAACAATAATGGAACAATACCTTTCATTTAGCTTAGAGTTTTCTATCAATCGTAACATGCAGGTTTTGTTCTTTTTTTTTTTTTCCTCTTGTCTATTTTGTGTTTTAGGGCTCTTGGTTTTGTTGCAACAGGAAAAGCACTGCCACACTAAACACACCAAAGCACTAAAACATTTGGGAAGGAAACACAAGAAAAATGAAACGTGATTTCAAACCAATCCGTTTTTCCCCCAGTTCTCCTTCCAGTTCAGAAAGGTAATTATATACACAGCTGTGACTGGAATTTGTGATTGTTTCCCCTAAATATTGCAGCTAGCTTTAAGCACAATCACATCCAGAAAGACTTTACTTTTTGCAGCATGAAGTTTAAGAAATAATAAAGGAACAAAATCATGTTGAGCTGCTGTTTTGTCAACAAGTGTAAAAAGGTGTTACAACTTCTTAAGTTAGAAAATATAGAAACTACTTAGGAGAAACAGAATCCAGAGCAGTGTTTTCATTCCTTGCTTTCCGTCCCTGCTGTTATCATTACAGTAATGAAATATTTTGATCCTGAGGTTTTTCACCTAATAGGTTCCAATTAAGGACTTTATAAATTGCGTAGATGTTGAAGACGCTTTTTTCCAGCTGCTTTCACACACTCGCTCCCTTTCCCCTGGACCCTTTCACGACTGCTTTGCAGACTTTATTTAAAAAATGGGAAATTGCACAGTCCATCTAATTAGTGAAATCACAGATTTCATGCAGCTTGCATGGACCAGTGGCTGATATCAGAATATTCCTTATCAAAGACACTTCTCATTTGAATCTCTTTCCAGCCTGAGAACAGCTGCCCAGAAAAACTCTTGGCTAGGGCAGGCACACAGAGATCTCCAAGCATCTGCTCCCTATCCAAATAAAGTGCTGGAATTACACAAGGAAACGCAGAATAAAACATCAGATATTACACACCTTCCATTTCACCAGTTTTACTGGTGTTTACACCTCACACACACGACAAGTGACTTTTGATATTTGCTGAAACACAAGTACGACTTAACATCCAAAATTACAGGATCCCATACAGGATATTCCTCTCCTGCCCTCCAAACATTGTGATTCTGTGGCAGTTCCCTGTGGACTTCTGCAGCTTTTTCCCCTTGAGTTTTTGGAAGTGAAGGAATGAGTTCTGCTAGATGTCAGCATGGATCAGGCTCGTTAGTGCAGATCTCTGAGGGCTGGGAGAGCTCTGGCTCCAAACGCTGGGCAGCGACAGTTAATTTTTCTAATGATCCACAGAAGTATCAGGAACATTTCTGACATTTTCCTTTTAATTCTCTTCCCCTACAACCTTGCCCAAAAGTCTACAAATCCAAATGACAGAGGGTTACAGCACTGACAAGCACGTGCTTCTCTCTTCTTTGGAAATGTTTTGAATTTGCCAGGAAGAAGTTTCTTACTGCAAATATTGCTAAATAAGCCTAACAACCAAGTCTCTTGAAAGACAATTATGTACCATTAAAAATAAATATTAGAGATTTTTTCCCCAGAAATTACTATAAGGATTTGATAGCTAACTAAAAACACAAATATTTTTCTAAAGGATGATTAATTGAAATAAGCTTAGTTCAAAACAATTTTTAATTTAAATTTTCATTTAATTTTAAATGACCACTCATTTATGATTGCTGCTATTAAAATAACCACTCATCTTTTGTACAAACCAAGACAGACTATTTACATCACATGTTACAGATGAAACACCCACAGACTGCACAATTCTTGAAAGATTGGGTTGGGATCTATTTACTGACGACCCCAAAACCAATTTAAACAAATAGAAAGCCTTCTATGCTGTAGCATCAGATCCTGTTGAAATTTTTCCTACACCCTTGCTCGTTGCTTTTCTACTTTGAGTCATTACCTGAAGACTTGGCCACACTGCATTGTTGTTGTTAGGCACAAGTTTCTCCTACTAAAGCTAAACTGAAAAAAAAAGATCAAAGAAACTTTCAACAGTGAAATTAGGGCACGTAAAGTTGAAATAGGCATTTCTTGCAACATTTAACTCATTTAACTCTTTTGATTGCAAGCTTTCTGTCTCTAAAAGGAAGTGCCAGAGGAGATAGAAACATGGTCAAAAAACGTGTGCCAAGGCTTTTTTACTTATTCAGCACCCCTAGAGCACAGCCTCTCTCAGTTCCCAAGGTCTGTTTTGCAGCATCTTTCTGAGGAAGGTGAGCTGCTGCCGTTGTTGAAACCATGGGAAAGGAAGCCAGGACACAAACCCTGCACCTGAACAGGGGCTGGATGAGCAAACCTGGCTGAGCGTGGCTCTGACAGCTGGTGCAGAAAGCGCAGGCAGAAAGCACTTGAACTGCTACTCTTTGCAACAAGTCTCATTTCAGTCCTGTATCTACAGATAGACACAGGATTTTATTTTCTAAAGCCCTGAACACACTCCTTTCTTTCCCTAGAAAAAGGAACCACCAAGAGCCCTGACCCATCCTCCTGGCTGAACAAAGCTTGAGCAAATCCCCTCACACACAGCAAGGCCGAGCTGCACAAAAGTTGTGTTTTCCTTCTGGCTGCCCAGAGCAAAACAACTTTCCCCTCTCTCCATACTTGTCTGGCATCATCAGAGCCCTGTGTGTCTGCCCCTCTCTGTGCCCAAAAGGCATGAAGGACATGGAGGAACTGTGGGCTCCATCACATGCAAAATTTCTATTGCAGCACATCAGAATCAGACGTGATCTCTTCTGACACGACATCAAGGAACAGTTTTGTTTCCTTCTCTACCCCAAGCTAAATGAAGGGTTTATATTCCACTTGTGGTTAAAGCCTGTGTTCAGAGCCATGGATCTTGGTGAGCCTCTCAGCTGGATCATGCACCACAGCCCACTGAGAACTTGCTCCTCAGAGCTGCTTGCTCTGTACCTGCTAGGGCTCCTTTCCTTTCCATTATTTCCTTTCCATTGTTTCCATTATTTCCAAATTTGGATATTTCTATTCCCTTTCTATTTCCCATTTCTATTCCCTTTGGTTCTGGTGCCTCTCCTGGAGCAGAGCAGCAGCCTCAGCAGAGAGGGTGACCCAGCCATGAGAGCCCCATGAGGAGTTTGGGGACAGGAGGTGACACATGGACCCTGCCATGGCCCCACACTCAAATCACCTCAGCAGCACCTGGCAGCCCTGAACTCGCTCTCAAAACTGCCCTTTCCTTCCCTCCCTCATCCACCAAATGATCTCCTCCTCACTGGAGCAGCAGCTTTGGAAAATATGAAACAAACAAATGGGAGCAGCAGGGAAAAAATTCTTTCGGTGATTTCAGTTATTTGACCATTCCAGTGTGGTCTTTTCCTTGCCAGACTTGGGTTTTTCAATCTTTGATGGGCGTTTGGGTAATGGTGGGAAAGGCTGTGCCATTCCCAGCACAGCAGGAAATGTCCACCACAAATTCCCCACAATACATAAAAAAAAATAATCTTAATTCTTTTGCAAAGATGAAGTTGCAGAGAGATATTTATGAATATTTTTTTCTTTAAAGTTATTATTTTATTTGTCAGCAGATGACTATGGTCAACATAAATGGAAGGAAAACCAGTAGAACTATTTCTTAAAAAGTATATTTTGCATAAATTAAATCAACTCTCAAAAATATCTCTCAGAAAAGAGAAAATTTTACAGAGAAATGGATCTTTTCAATCAAAAGTTCCACCTTTGTGAATAAACACAGTCCCAGACACAAGTAAAACCTGGAGTGCCATCAGGAGAGGGAGCAACCACAGGAACCAACTGGAAGCTGTGTCATTTTTCTATCCTCTTAATACTGAAACCCTTCTTTTTTTTATTATTTTTTTATTTTTTTCTCCTGAGCTGAGTGGGTTTCTATAGCACTTTCATATGCACACAAATTCCTACCAGGAGCTGGGTGTTTGTATTAATCAAAAGCATGTGGCAACATGCTGCACGTGGAGATAAACAGCATGGTTAATTGAGAGAAACCTTCTGCTCAGCGTTTTGCTGCTTCTGCTCCCTCTGTTGAGTTGGTTAGTTTAAAATTAAACCGAAAAAATCACAATGTTTCTTAAAATTTCCCACTGAAAAAACTACATTAAAAAAAAAAATTAATATTCTGATTCCTGTGCCGTGCAGCATCTACAATACATTAAGTTTTTTACTCTAGACAGACACCAGCATTTCTTTCATATGCCAAATTCTTTAAGCTATATTACTTGGAAATTGAAATTGATGGAGGACATCTGATGTAAAAGATTCTTTTCTTTAAGTTTAATATGCCACATC
Source organism: Zonotrichia albicollis (assembly GCF_047830755.1). Classification (NCBI taxonomy): domain Eukaryota; kingdom Metazoa; phylum Chordata; class Aves; order Passeriformes; family Passerellidae; genus Zonotrichia; species Zonotrichia albicollis. Next base: position 13,411,017 of record NC_133835.1, read on the forward strand.
ACATGATCTTGTCAGGTGGGATCATGTCAGTGGTATTTATGCCATAATGTGAATCAGCCATGTATAAGTCGACTGTATAATAGAGCAAAAGGACACAGATTTATTTTTTTTTTAGCAGTATCTTGCCTCACTTTCCCCTTTTCTTCCGTTCTTTTTCACCAGGAAAAAGAGTCTGAGTTATGAGCAGTGGCTAAATCACAGAGAACCTTCTACCAAGCCCAGATTCCTGATCTGTGCTTTGTGTGGGTGGATCAGAGAACCAGTAATAGGAAAGCCATTAGATGAAAATGAAAGAGAGCTTTTCTACCATTTTCTTTTGGCTCAGCTGTTGCTATGATATTTTTCTTCTACAAAACTCAGAAAATTCAAAATTCTGTTTGTGCAATCACCTGCCTCTGACTGATTTTCCCTCTCATTCTGTGACTGAAACGGAGCAGTGTCTGAGGTTTTCTTTCAGCTGAAGACTAAGATAAATAAATGAATAAATTTACAGAGTCTCTGACATGTTTTAGGACTCTTGGCAACCCAAACCATGATGGGTGGCAAAAGAAAAATGTCAGAAATCCTTGCTGTGCCCTGAGAAAGGGTCTGAGGACAAATTCCGCTTCCATTGACACTCTTGTTCCTCTGCTGAAGAATTAAGTGATGGATTTTGGCCACAAGCAGCCAATTCTATACCTGGGCTGTTGGGTATTTATTTCTGAACTCAGAGTTACAAGTGCATGGCACCGTGACAGCCAAGCTCTGTAAAATCCCCATGGGTTCCTTTTGTTCTTGAGGAAAGAAAGTGATCTCTCCTGCTGGTAACCAGGAAATCCAACTGGGCAGATGTTTCTGCCAATAACTTGTTCTAGCACAGATTTAAATCATCTTTTTGAGGTCTCTTTCCTCTGCCCCTTCCAACACAGAGCGGTTTTCACTTGTTCTGGTGACACTGTCCCTTTGGTCTGTGATGCTTTTCACCGGGCTCACTTTTCACAATAAAACACCAAACAATTTGCTGAGAAAACCCCAAATACACACACAAGGCTCCAAAATTCAGCTTGACCACATCAGCCATCACTCCAAGGCCAAGCTCACTCACCAGGCACAAGGAGGGCAAGAGCCAGCTGCCTGCACTGCCTGTGGTTCCACATTAGCATCACCTACCCTCACTGGAAAGGCAATTTAAAACACACAAAAGCAGCTTTGCCAGTTCTCATTTTATCCCACACAGAAAACTGCTTTGATTTGCAGTTGGTGGGGCAGCCAGCTGTTCCAGCTGTGCCACGACAGGCTGCCTGCTCCTGCTGCTGTCCCGGGCTGGTTGCAGGAACCTTTCTGTGGGAATAAAGCTGAGCGGCAAAAATAGAACTGGGATAAAAGAAATCAAATGCTTCAATCAGCTTCCAAGTTTTTCAACTAGTTCTCCTGCATGCAAACTGGGAGCAGCTCAGAAATGTCACCTCAGAAGGCCATGCAGCTCTAAAATTGCCTTTCTGGCCCCAAAACAATGAAGGTTTTCCAATGCCAGCCCAGATGTAGGAGCAGAGGAAGCACAAGTGCCAAGTCTAACACTCAGACTGCCCATTGTCAACTCATGAATGGTTAAATTAATAAGAGCAGAAGACATTATTCATGTTTAAAGAAGACTTAGGTCCCTGTTAATCATAATTAATGTGTTGTCTTATTCTGGTTTTCAGCAGATACAGGAGAATGACATTTATCAGAAGTTTGGAAGCATCTCCATCTGGGCAAGGAATGGCCTGCAGGTAACTAACACTGCCCCAAGAGGTGACTAAACCAGAAACAGATAATATGTTGCAACAGAACTGCTGCAAAACCCAGAAATCTGCTGTTTTCTATTCATTTGTGCCTTTATAGAACTGTTCAATAAAACCTGACTTCCAGAACTTTAATGGTGCTATGTGGAAAAAGATTAAATATGTTTCATTCCATGATAAGAAACAGCTATTATTACAGAGAAGACATCCGATCTTTTTCTTACTCTAATTATTTAAGGAAGATGCTTTTTGCATGAATGGATGAAATCTGCAACAAACTCCTCCACAGATTCATGAAAACAAGGTGCCACTGATCACAAATAACATATTCCAACTGACAGAGAAAGATAAGTTACATTAGTTTATATTTCTGGAGATGATCTAAGCTCTTAGTTATCTGTTACATCAAATGTCTCAGTTTTCCTTCTGTAATCTAATATCCACCTTCAAGCTCGCCCTACATTTAAAATTTATACAAGTTTTTTCAGATGCTGCCATTTTGCCCCAGGCTTTGTAGGTGTTAAGCTCCAGTAATAATCTACACTGTTTCTTTAAGAAAGTTCATCCATTCACTTTAATTACATTTTCAGCCCTGGTTATTGTCCCTGTGCCTGCAAAGAATGTTTCCAGCCATAAAAAACCATTATCTGCCACAATTATGGATAACCAGAGCGTGGCCAGAGGGCAGAAATGCCATGGTGAATGATTGTACCGCAATTCAGCGCAGAATTTATAACTTTCCTCAGGGCTAACTGTCAGCCTGATCACAATGCCTGACAAAAAGATCCAGTAAAGCAAATGCAGATGCTTCTTCTTGCCTGCATGGTTGCTCTTTTTAATTTTTTTTTTTATTAAGGTGCAGTTTTTTGCGATACATTAGGTTGCAGCCACCATGGATGCAACACTACGGAAGGGACACTCTGCCTAATTCATTTTGCTGGAGCACAGATTTAGGCCACACAAGCCCAGCACCATGGTTTCAAACACAGTGTTCCTGTGCAGCCAGGACACCTCTGAGGTGCACAGCAAACCCTGCTGTGTGTCTGCCCTGGTGGCCAAACTGCAGTTTCATTTCAGCTGCATCACGGCCTCCCTGCTCCCCGTTACCGATGGAGACGGAGATAATTTTCCACAGCTTCCCATGGTACTGCTCTTGCAACATTAGATCTTTCCATCACTAATTCTTGTGGTTATTAACATCCAGAGGAATGCCAGACTGGGAGAAAGATTAACTTTTTGACACACCATTTGAGCATATTCAATTATTTCTCTCGTTCCATCAGGACAGAGGTTTGTGTTACTCCTCTTGATGCAGGATTGCAACAGAAGAGGGCAAGGAGATCATGAGTCCCACCACGATATTTCATGAGCAGAATAATACAAATCCTTCTATATTTTTCAGCCAGAAGTCTCAAAGTACAATATGAACATGACTCAGAATTGCCCTCCTTGGTTTTGTGGTGAAAGAAAACTGAGCAGCAGAGAGGGGCTGGGGATGTTCCTTGGTGCCTGTGCAATTTCCAGCAGAGCAGCAGGACCTGCCATCCCACCCCTGCCCATGGCAGCCACATTTTTGGACCCTTGGGAAGGAATAAAGAAGGTTGAAGTTCCTCCCCAACCTCTGGTGTGCTCCAGACTCATTCAGCCTGGGCTTAGGTAACACATTCCCACAGAGCAGGTGAGCCCCAAATTGGACTTTGTGCCTAATTTCAGACTTTCAGAGGCAACAGAGGCAAAGTCATGGTTTTAACAGAGGATGCTGCCTTTCTCAGCAAAAAGCTAAGTGCAAAATAAAGAGCTTGAAAAAATAATTCATTTCTACACCAATGTCTCCCTGGGATTTGCTGTGCTACCAACAGGACAATAATGCCAATGGACTTTAGGAAGTCAAGAGCTTTTAAAAAGTGTGGCCCTGAGTGTCCACAGATCAGACTGAGAATTCTCTGTAGATCAGCCTGACTTTCCTCTCTTTAGTTTTAACCACAGGAATTCAAAATACAGAAAAGATAAAGGCTAAACATTTCGGAGAAGATGACAGAGCTGTGCATTCTTGGTTCTAGGTCCTGCTGTGAGATTGGTTAGTGGAAAGGCTCTTAGCAAAACCCCCCTGAATTCTGTTCTAAACTTTCTGAACTTCCTCTGAACATGACCAGTTCCAAACCAGGTGCAGCAGAACTCTTTGCAGGAGTATTTCTCACGACCTTTGAGAAGGCAAATCTTCCTCAATTGCCACCACCCCAACCCCACTCTGGCACGAACAGGTCATAAGGTTTGGCACCCCTGATCCTGCTTCCAACCCAACTTCTATCCAAAACATCATCAGAGGCAAAACTCCACCCCTTGGCACATCTTCAATAAAACATCATTCTACCTGAACCTCAGAAAAGATAAACTATTAAAGTAATAAGAGGATAATTTAACCTCTTTAATCAGATAATCCTCTAGCACATTGGACATCTATTTGCAGGGTATATTCTACCGTAATAAGTTTGCAGCTCAGATTTAAACGATTCCCCACCCTCAGAAAAAAGCTGAAGGAAGTGGTTGAGACATTCCATATCTCAGGTGCCATTATGTGAATGTGAAAACAAATGAGTTTAATTGGGGAGAAATTCATCCCAGACAGAGGGCTCGCCCAAGGCCCTTGTCTGAGAAACCCCACTTAGCTCTGCTCTAGCACAGAGCAGCTACACAGGCACTGGATGCCAATTAAGCCCTACTTATCTTTTTAATGAAGGGCTAAATCTGAAAATGAATTATTGTTTTGATGTGTAAATGCTGTCGGTTTGGTACGGCAGTGAAAGGATTCTATCTGCGGGGACACTGAGGTGATAAAGGGTTTGCATGAAATTCCATGAAAACGTTCTGGAGCTCTCCATGGCTCTCCAGCAGCCTGGAAAACAGTGCCTGGCGCTCAGACTAAAACTGCAGATTCAGCAGCCCTGGATCCTCCTGTGTCTTTGTGCCAGTTTCAGCCAAGCGTTTCTTTCTGAGACCAAAACAAACAGAAAAGCTTCCCTGAAAACCAGAATGTCTCATTGCAGCGTTTGCTAAAATAATTGATTTCTTTCTCAAGCAGTCATTCATTCTCATGTTTCCCTCAGTGTCATAGAAATAAAAGTTGAGTATTCAAAAATAAAGAAGCTGTTTTACTTTGGGCCAAGCCAAATACTTATTTTAGCTTTTCCATAATTTTTCAATTGCTGAAAACATTTTAGAAAATTTTTTGGATACTTTTTACCAGGATTTGTTGTTTTTCTAAATTTAAAATTGTCCAGGAGACGCAATTAATACAAGTCAATGTATGGTCAAAGACACTGTAAATATTTAGAAATGTAAAAGAAAAGCCTAACTTTAATCTCATTTAAAATTCAAGTTAGGGGAAGACTGTAATGATCTTTTAGTTTTTACTGAGATTTTTACCTTCTCCCTAACAATCATAAATAGCATGTAGCTGTTTGAAGACAACAACACAGAAATTGTTTCAATGTGTTAGCAGTCAGAATTTGACTTTAGGGAGTGGAATGGTGATTAATTAAATGTCTGACACATGGATATCTCACTTGCAAGACTAAATTTCCAAGGAGAGATCGTGTCACCTAGATTTGGGGAATAGCTAAAATAGTCCAATAAAAATGTTTTTTAAAGGCCAGAGGAGTCATGGGGATGGGAATGGTGAAGGGAAACACTGGCCCTTTCTCACCTCCAAAATATGCTGCTTTTCTGATATGAGCAAGGGTGTAAAAAAGGCGTAAAAATTCAAATTAATCTATATCCACAGGCCTCTATTATTTAAAGGATCACTGTAAAATATCATTGGAGACCCACACTTTGCACTGCCCCAGTCATATATCCATGGACAGGTTTGGGGGCTGGGATTAGAGATGTTAAATTGCAGTTTATAGTTTAAGCTAAAGACAAAATGCCACCCTACTGTGAACTTAAATCATCCTTGTTTCTGCCCCACTTCATTACACACAGAAAATCCCCTTTGCATTACTGCAAGATCAAATCCCTCACCCCAGATTGTAATTACAGAGCAGTCAGGGAGTAGGTGCCATCTCCCCTCTACAGGGTCCCATGGCTCATTAGTCAATCATATTATTAAGAAATTCTCAGTTTTAATAAATGAAGGTGGTGCTCATCTCAAGGCTGAGAATGGATGTTTTTATGGAAATAAATACTTGATGCTTATCTTCACAGCATCTCCTTAAGAAAACCATTATCACTTCAAAATAGTTCCTCGGAGCAAAAAAAGTACAATTACGTAAGCCTTGTGCAAGCCAAGCCAGGAGGGGATGCCAGGTTGTGTTTATGTTTTTGCCATATTTTAGACCCAAAAACTCAGCCGCGGAATAAAGCTGGTGAAACTTAATACAGTTTCAAACCTACAAAGACCTGGTGCTTCAGCCACCCACAGAAGAGCAAATGCCTCTGACAGGCTCCATTCCAGCTGACTCACAAATTAAATCTGGGTTTTGAAGCTGCCTTTAGTGAGAGCTTGTTCCTCAGGTAGGTCCATGGAACAACGGGATAACAGAATCCAACGTTTTGCTTAAATGCTAAAAATCATCCACTTAAGGGGAGCAATTATCACTGATCCTTCATGCTAGCTACTTAACATTTAATACCTTACTCCTTAAGATATGAAAATAAGTTATTTTAACCTCCTGAAGTAGGTCTGAAAAGTCTCCTAAAATTTCTCAGGACCAGTCTCATTTAGAAGTAAGTGGAATTACGTTCAGAAGCTACTTAGATGCTTTTAAAAAAATCCTGCTTGATATTTAAAATACATAGCCCTCCAGTGATTTTCCCTTCAGTACTTCTTGAAATCAAGCTTAAAAAATGGACTTTGGAGCCAAGATGCATCTTTGTAGCTGCATTTTCTGTTGGCTGGTTTTCCTGCTGTAACACAGGGCTGGGCTGCTCTGTCTACAACTGAACCCAAAATACCCACAACTGAACCCAAAGTGCTGAGTGATTGGGAAAGAGGCTGTGCTGTGACTGGCACACATCAATCACATCAAGATCAACCCTGCCTGAAAATATTGTCTGTATAAACAAAAGGGTTTAAAAACACCTCTTTTTGAAAGTGTTTTTCTTTGGAAGCATTAAACTGCCAGAATCCAGCTTTTTTGCCACATTCTGCAAAGATTAATACTGATGGCAAAATGAACTCTCTAAATGTCTTGGGAAATAACGTCTCCTAATACTCAAGCTTTTTACTCTGAGTATTCCATACATGCTAACTTTGAAATATGATGTTTGCAATGCATATTTCATATTTAGTCCCTGCAGTGCAAAGGAATGTGGATTTTTATTAGTGCGAACATTCAGAAAGCAAACAGAGGACATTAGTACTGTTATAATTAATAAATATTTATATTATGGAAGTACACAAAATTTCCAGTCAGAATAGTGACTCTCCAATTTTAAATAATGCACATGTTGGTAGATTTCTATTTATGGCCATTGCATCTCACAGAATGAGGAAATTTAGTTGCATATACAAGATTGTAGGGTGGCTTTGCCCCCGTGGTATTGCATTCACAGCCATGCAGCTTTCTGGGACTTCAAGGGAAAAGACTAAAACTACTGTCAGGATGGAGAATTATCTGTCTGAAATGCAATTACCATAAAGGGAATTTTTACATTATATTCGTATTTTATTGTGCAGCAAAAAAGAAATCACAGTAAGCTCTTGTGCACCGCTCTGCAATAATCCCAGCATGTCCTTTAGTGGAACAGCTCCCACTTTGCACTGGCAGGAGGAATGCAAGCCTGCAGGTTTCTGGGGTTATTTGACTCATCAATTAATAGGTAATCTCAGGGACACATCCACACCAGCCCTTGGTACCAGGTCAGTACAAGGCTGCCAAACCCCCTAAGGATGACGTTCCTTTTCTCTCAAGAAAATCCCTGCCTGACCAAACGGCTCTTACACCTCAGCCCTATCGTTTCCAGTGAAAATAAAAATACTTAGCACTATAGAAAATTCCCCTAGCAGGCTTTGAAAAACTGAATCTCTAATTACAGAACTCATGAGCACAGTAAGAATTTAATTAAGAGCCCCCAAACACGTTGGCACCAGAGGCTCATCCCGGCTCGGCCGCTCCGGCTGGCGGGTGAGGAGCTCTGGCTTCTGCAAAACCCGTCTGCCAGCACTGGAGCTGGGACTGCTCACACCCTGTTCTTGCAGACAGCGAGGAAACCATCCAGTGTCCCAAATAAATTAATGAATTGCTCTCCTCCTCCCAACAGACTCAAGGCTGGAGCCAGAGCCGTAATCGCGCTCCTGCTGCCTCTGAGTCACGGAGAGCCGGAGCTGGGCACGGCGTGCAGAGTCAGCAGAGGCGGATGCTGAGCTGCATTATGTCTGCAAGTCAGTCAAACCAGTTTAAAGATAAACTCTTCTTCCCCTGGCCCCTCCACAGGCCCCTCTGTGCACACACGGCGCTGCCGTTCCCCGCCACGCAGGCGGCTTTTGGAACAGAGCGCCCGGTTGGCATCAAAGAGCTTTTGCCCCTTGGGTTAAACCGTGTTAGTCCAGGCCCTGAGCAGGCAGAGGAACCAAAGCTGAGCTTTGCAGAGGAGCCTGGGGGAGCCAAGCACTCAAAACCATTAAAATTCAACGGGAGCAGAGCGCTCACGCTCTCATGGGCTTTGAACATCTCAGCCTCATCCCAGGGTTAACCCAGCGAGGAGCTCTCGCCCTGTTGCTGTGTTTTCAGAGACAAAGGAGGGTCCAGAAATGCAAGGACAGGTAGGGTGAGACCCTTCTGTTCAGCACAACCCCAGGAAACTGCCCCCAAAGCTGCCTCGTTGATTTTCCCCCAACGCCAGAGCCACTGAACAGCTGGAGGAGGTAAATGGTGCCTGCTGCAAACCACTGCTACTGTGGGAAGCAGAAAACACCTTTTTCCTTTTCACTTTTTTCATTTCTTCCCTGAACTTTCATTTCACATCCCACTGCATGGAAATGGGAATTTTTCATAATGAACCATTCTACATCTGTCTCTGATAAAAACAGAATTACTGGCAAAACATATTAAATCCTCTCTGCCACTTATGTGGCATTTGAAATTAATTGTCAGATAAGTTATGGGAGATATTAAAGGTCTGTAAGTAAATTTTAAATATTTTAATATTCAAAATTCAAACCACGTTGATCACACACAAGAGGCTGCAGAGCTTGTTTCTTCTGCCTGGCTGTGATGAAATGCTATGAATCACTTTTCTGGTAAGAAAATATACATACTCAATGTTTTTAGTGATATTTACTGATATTTGCTTAATATTAGTATTTCACGTGAATATTTCTGCCACAAAGTTCAGCTGTATATTTGATCAGAAAAGTAAAAAGCTAAAACTAAGCAAGTATCATGATTAAAACCTCAGGGAGCATTGTGGGCCAACTCAAATTTTGGATAAATCTAGCTTGCATAAAACTGGTGCAAATCCATGTATTTTCCTTAATTCTTCTACTATTCTAGTGTAACGAAAATTATTTCTTCATTTGTTAGCAATAAGAATAAAAGAGTTTATTCTCATTAAAGCTACTAAAACACCTTAAAGCTTGATTATTAAAAAAATCCCACATTTACTTTTTTTTTAACAGAAAAAACTACAAAAATTATTTACATTGAATCATTTTACCCTATGGATATTCTCCAAAATTTTTCAATTCTTCAAATTTTTCAAATGTGTTTAAAATAAGTTAAGCAAAAAAATAATATTTCCTCAACTAAGAATAAATCTGATCCTGCACCTAATTTCCACTTACAAGTTGCAAACATGAAATATTTTGTAGGAGAGGTCATCTCAAAAAGAGGGAAGATAAACACACAATTCCCTTTAAGTTCCAGTGGAAACATTCCCACTATAGGATGTTTTCAAGTCGTTTTTTGGCCCCAGGATGACACAACATCCCAACTGCTGGTCCTCCAGGCTCTGTTCTCATTGTAAATGCAAAGTACAAGTGACAGACATTTTCCCTAGAAACAGAAATTGCAGATGTCCAACCTTTGGTCATGTTGTCTGCCTGCTGTAGGTCAGGAGCGGGATTAGGAAAAAATGCCCTGATATTCAGGTCCCAGATTATTGCCCCTTATTCACATTCAATTGCAATTTCATCCCAAAATAATGCTGGGATCTGATCCAAGGGAATTGCCTTTCCCGCTGATCCCAGGGCAGTGTTGCTGCCACCAAGGCACATCTATAATTTTCAGTACATGCCACTTTTCCAAGTCTTTCCATGGTATGTGATGAACCCCAGTGAGGTTACAAACAGAGATTCACCTTGGGTCAATGCTGCAATGGATCTACGAGTCAGCTCTGAGGGATGGAGGAGGAAAAGGATCTCTTATCAGCAGCAGGAGAAGAGCCAGCCTTATCAGGAGCCCTGCAGGAAATCCTCCTCTGTAACCCACAGGGCATCAAAGACAAGGAAAACAACCAATATTGGGATGGCAGGTGAGAACCCAGCTCCAGGAATGCCACAGAATGTGAGACAAGGCCGTGGCAGCCACCAGAATCACCAAGAGCTGAGATCTCCAGGATCTCGGCCACAGGACTCATCTGCACTGCACAGCATTGAGCTAAAAATTAACAGGGGAGGTGCACACAGCTATTGCAGGAATCAAAAGCAGCCCTGCCTCACCAGCACGGGGTTTGGGAGTGTTTTTCCAGCATTTGTGCAAATGCAAATTTCTGCTGCGCTGCACCACAGCCATCTCCAATCCATCCGTGCATCAGGTTCCACTGGTGTAAATGGTGATAAAGACAACAACTTCCAGGGGTTTATGGTGGTGGTGAGAATGGAAATCATTATCCCCAGTGGGGAATACTTTAAGGCAGAAGTGGAGGCAGGACCCTGCTCCAGACTCAGTTTCTGCTCCAGCTCCCACCATCAGTCCATGGGCAGCTCGTGCACCTCGAGAGCATTTCAGAGATCCAGGAGGGACTGTGCCTACTTGCACAGGGAATTCAAGCAGCTTATTACCAAAGCCATTTTCTTTTTTTTATTATTACTTTCTTCAAACAAAGCTAATAAATCAAATCACCCAAGATGCACATTATGCAAAGCTTAATTAGATTTGGCACACATCTCGCTAGGAGTAGCACCCATCTGACTTCAGATCAGAGAACTCAGGTTTGATGGGTGGAACCAAATCGCCCACTTTGGAGTTGCTAAATCTACTTTTAAATGCAGTGTGTTTGCATTTTTTCACTCTGGGACCTGGAGGAGGTTAGCTTTGTTTGACTTCTGGGCAACGGGAACAGTGGAAGGGAATTCAGAAAGAGGAGACATGTTTCTGAAGAGCATAAATCTCTTATTCTGCAGGCATGGAGAAATCACAAAGTTGGCAGCAACCATTTCATGGGGTTTCATTTCGCACAGCTACTGCTTGTGGAGGTTCCTCCTGCTGTTGACAACCTTCTGTTCTAGGCCATTCTGGGGTGCTTTTAATAGAAGTATAGAAAACCGATGCAAAAATACTATTTTAACAGCATTTTGTTTGGCACAGCAACCTTCATTGCCGATACCTCTCCTGATTTTATTGCCAGCCTCTTGCTTTTCTCACACACACATCTCCTCTAGTAACAAGACCTCGTGAAAAATTTCAGCCTAATATTTTTTTAAAGGCATTTATGGCCTTAATAGAAATGAAAAAATGAAAAGGAAAAAAAAAATAATTCTATATCTAGTCAAAAAAAGGTGCAGAAAAATATTTTTACAGAGTAAAAATGCTGCCTCCACACTTGATCCCTTTTCTGCTGAGGAGAGTAGCAGTGACCAGCAGGGTATTGGAAAGAACATGATGAGCAAGATGGTGCAACATCTTGCCCAGATGTTGCCCAGATGAGCAGAATCTCTGCAGAAGGTGCTGAACCTCCTTAGCAACCTCCTGGTTCCCCAATCCCCTTCCATGGAGGGACACATGGGAGGCAGGGGAGGAGGCTGAGCATGGTCACACTCGTGTCAAAATGAGCCCAGAGCTCCCTGGAGAGTCCTGAGCTCCAGATAACAAACAAACCACAGCTGGGCAGAGAGCAGAGACAGAGAGGAGGTTTTCTGGCTGGTGGCCAGGCTGTGCCTCAGCTGCTCACCATGGAGGGAGCTGGTGCCAGCCCATGGCTGTGGTGACCCTGCAGAGGCCATCACTCCCTGTCAAACAGCACAGCTGGCTGGAACAAGGGGGGTTTGCTTCACAGAGAGCCCCACACGCTGCTTGTGCTGCCCAAACCACCCAAATTTGTGCCCTGCCTGCCAGGTGACAGCTCCACTGCCAACCCTCAGCACCATCCCCTGCACCAGCCCGGGGCAGCAGGGACAGCACAGAGCCCTGCCAGATTCAGACACCCTCTGAGCTCCACACTCATCCACCCAGCATGGACACAGGGCTCGTGTGCCCAAAAACACCAGCAGTGCACTGCACATTTTAAATAACAACTGCCTGCAATGGGCAGCTCACAGGCAGTCTTCCAGTTACCACTTAATTAAGAAAAAAAAAATAATATATTCAGTAAATTATTTAATGAAACAATTATTTCATGCAGAAATCTTAGGTTAGCTCTAGTCAACCAACACACAAAAGAAGATATGATAATTTCAAATTAATGCTTCAGAGTGACGCACGCATTCAGGGTCTGCCTTTAAAAAGGTGCTGGGCTCCCTGCTGAAGCCTGAGTTTGCAACCTAAACACCTGACATTTTTCTGTCTATGAGATGAGAGGCTCACATTTGCCTTATTCACAAGCACAGAAATGGGCAGAAATAATTAAATAAAGGGAGCCCAGTTCATGCTCCAGTGCACCATGTAAGAGAAGCTGCGGCTGACAATGACATTGAAAACCAGTTGTCAGTCTAATGTAATCAGAGAGACAATTGGCTCTGCTGGCAAGAACTGAATTAGTGTTTTCTGTCTGAATCAGTGTCATCTTCTAGGGAGCAGTGAAGCTTATGCAATGATAACAAAACTCCCCAGAAGCTGCATTTGTTACTGAAATATGGTGGTGCTTTGGTGCTGTGTAACCTCATTCTGTAACACAATATACCTCATGGTCATGCTGCTGCTCTCATGTTCCTTGCAATGATACAATTCAAGGACCAGATAGGAGATCAAACTAGACAAGCATAATATTAAAACTTTAAAATCTCCCTTTGAGAGCTGATGTGGTTTATTCCCAGGCGTGTTGCCTGCTCTCTCACTCGCTGTGCACACATGAAATCAGCACAGGGTCCAGGCCTGGATGCAGCTTCAAATATTTGTGCTTTGGGGGAGACAGAGACAGAAGGGTCAGTGGTGCTGGGCTTCATTTTCCTAATGAGGACGGGTGAATTTCAAACCAAGGTCAAATATAAACAAATGTCCCTTTAAAAGTAGGACCCACTGCTGATGTACACTGGGATTTTGTAATGAGACTCTAAGAGTCAGTCTTAAAACAGCATTTTAGTATTGTGACAGCATCTGGTAACTTCACCTTTATTTATGTTTCAGTTCATAGCATTGGGTATTATTGAGCACTGGAACATGCTGAACAAATAACTTTTGATTTTTTTTTTTTTTCATTTTCCCTGTGGTAGAAGCCTCAGCTGCATCTGCTGCCCCTTGCCTGCAGAATCACCCCATGGGCCCCTCATGGAGGTGAGAATAATTAGCAGGTCCAAGAGAGTGGAAGGGTGTGCAGGTACAGAACAAAAAGTCTACCTCAGAAATGCCATTTATCTGTACAAAAATACTACTTCAGCCCAAAAAACTTCTTACATTTACATATAGTAATAAAACATTAAGATTTACGTTTAAATTACAAACGACTGGCACTAAGAAATTTCTGGTTTGTCTTCTATTAATAACTGTCTTCTCTTGTGTTCAGCAATATTGGTCAATAGGGAACTCAATAAAAGCAATAAAGGCAGATGGTTCTCATATTTGGTTTTAAAGGTTTTTTTCTCTTTTTCGTCTACACCACGTGTTTTTTTTAAAGAGATATTGGTATGAGGGCAGGGTACTCTCATGGATTGATATACATCTGTAATTAGCAAGCTGATCATCCTCCTCAGGCCAGGGAGACACTGCATGATCTGACACTTAAAGGCACGACATCAAAATACATACCCTCTTTTTTTATAATTAACATTCCACATTAAATATTCATTAAAACTTACATAAATTATTTCCTTGTTCAAGGCTCAACTTCTCTGTCCTTGTTCAGACAGAGCTCTCATTGAATGTGTTTACCCAGCTAAGACAAGACATGACCACACTTTAAATCTTTTGTGCTGCCATTAGTCTCTGTCAGCCTCTGGTCTTGCTCAGAGAGCACAAGGCACAACTGCTGAAACTCCTCGTGTGTGATTCCCTTTTCTGTTCTACAGAAACCACCTCAAAAACTAATCCCAAACAACAGCAACGACCGAAAATGACCAAACAAAACCCCAGAAGAAATCCCTCCACGTCTGTTGGAGCAAAAGCTCCGCTCAAGGAGAGGAATTTTGCACAAACAAGAGGAGACTCACGGGAGCAGGAACATCCCCATCACATCTGCCAGGGCTCCACGGAGCTCCTCGCTGCAAGACACAGGCATTGAGATGAAGAGGGCAGAGGAATGCTTCACGCCTTACATCTCCTGTGTGTCAAGCCAAAGCCCCAAACAGGAAATGTTTCCCCAGAAGAGTTTTGGAACAACGTGCTTTTCACATGGAAGGGGTGAATTTTTTAGGTCTCTTCAGAAACTGTTTTGATTTAGTGAAAGAAGGAGAAGAAAAAAGGCTCAGTGAGGGCAAGGCAGATGACCACATCCCCTTGGCACACACCTTGCAGTCCAGCTCTGCCCTCTGAAGACGTGGACACTCTCCAGTAGTGCTTATTTATCTGTCACATTGCAGTGATGGATGTTACTGTTGCTCTCAAAAACATATGCTCAGAAGTTTATTATGGCACTAAATATGGGCTGGGTAAGAATCTGGATTGTTTAAGTGTCAAACAGTGACAACATGTGTACAATACAACACAGACATCAAGGGGGAACCAGCTCAGCTAATATGTGGTATTCATAGAAGCCTTTAGGAACAAAGACCACCCATAAAGCCCAACCAAAGCTGCCACAAGAATAGGTGGTGCTGCTTCCGTCACTGCGTACTGGGTGCCAATGGGCTTCCTAATTAGATTAGCAAGCTAATAAAAGGCATAAAATTCAATAAAAGGACAATATGTTATAAGTTTTCCTACGACAAACATTGCTGTAAGTTCAGCAGATTTCTGCCCATGGTAGGTCATGAGCAGAACACCCAGTGCATGTTTGTTTTCCTTATGGCCAGGTTTGTTCTCTTTATCTTTTCTATGGATTGTACTTTTTATTAAAGAGAATTAATAATAAAATAATATTTCCTTATAATATTAATACTAATATAATAGTATTTCCTTAACAAGGATAGCCCTGAGTATCACAGTTTTCAAGTAACAATCAGCGTAAAGAATTCTCATACTCCTCAGCATCTTCCTTCAAGTAATGGTGTTTTGTTCTATTTCATATTATATTTTGTAAAAGCACGTGGTAAATTGGCTAGCACAAAAAAAAAAACAAGAGAACTGTTAAATAAATTAATTAAGCCCCAAGAAAAACAAAACCAAAACGTCTCCTTAAATACATGAGTTGGAACTTAGGAATCTTGGAGACAGCAGCACCACATGGGAACTGCTGGAGCTCTGTTCTCATCCTGGAAGACCAAAGAGCTCAAGCAGAATTTGAGCATTGCTTGACAAGCCTTCAAAAGGATTGAACAGAAAAGGAATAAAAGCAAAGAGTGGCAAAAAAACCCCAAACAAACACAACCACCCTAGGATAGAAGAGAAGGATAGGTGGAAGAAGAGGAGCAATAGAAAAAGAAAAGATTGATGGGAACTTTAGACTGAAATCTAATGCATCTGCATCATGTGCACATATCAGTGAGTGGTAAAAGAATTTCTTCCCTTGATATATCAAACCATTAATATCCAACTTTCCTTTCTCAGTGACTTAGTAACAGAATGACCAAAGGAAAAAAAATGAGCACAATAAAACAAAACTGCAACTCTTGCTCATGTGAATTAACATTTAAACCTGAAAAAACCCTGTCCAGACTCTGATATGCTGTGTGAGGGCCTCAGAATACAGCAGCAGTCCTGAGAAACCCTGAACTCTCAAGCTACAAAGACCCAGAAGATGCCGGGACATCTTAATTAGTAATTTACAAGATGACCTGAGCAAAGTTCTAAGGACTTGAGTGGCACCACCTACCCCACAAATTCAACTTTCCCCATATCCCCTGACACAAAGCAAAGCTTCCCAAGGTGGGACCCTGCCCATAAACCCACAGCAGGAATATCTCCTTGGGTCAGGATGGCAAAGGCACCAGTTCACACTCAGGAGGTCCCAGTGTCCAACACAGCTCCCCAGCCTTTTGGAGAGCCTGTAAAGTCTTTTCCCCAGGCTCTCTGGGAGGAGAGAGGTGGGTTGAGGGAGGTGTGGGTGCTGGAAAGAGAGAGATATTGGCTCCAAGTTAAACAGCTTTTTGTATGCACAACCTGAGGCATAAACAAGTCAGGATTTGCGTACTGGACCTTTGCATACACAATCTGTGTGCTCTGGAAAAATCATTTAATAGTCCTTCTATTGCAGGGGTGTGAAAACACTGGGTCAGCTTCTTTGTGTTTTAAACTGCATAGAAATGAGTGTGAAATAAGGAAATCCACAAGCAGCTCTCCACAGCCCGTGGATTACCTGCACAGGCAGTCCTGGGTGTGAGTGAGGAATGGAGAGGTGGAATTTCATGGCCTGGGCAATAAAAGAAACCAGGCTGGATGGACAAAAAGCTGCGTGGATGACCAGGGCAGTCCCCAGATGACACCACCTCATATCTGTGCAGATTTCAGTGACAACAAATCCATGGCAAAGATCAAAGCAAGGAGCAGTGGTGGCACAGGGACAGGACATCATCACATGGGGCCAGATGTGCTGTTTATATATTTTACTGGATTTCATTGTTAAGAAAGTGCTCTTCCAGGGGAGGACCCCAGCTCTCAGACCTCTTGGAATACAGGGTTTTTCAGAAGTGACTTGAAAGCAAAGAGGGTGGGGGAAATCTGATTTAATAAATGATATATAGGAGTATAATTATATGGTTTTAAACACAGTTCCAGTTCACTTGTCTCAGCAAGAAACGCTGGTGTGTGAGAGAAATCATTTATATTGCTTACTATGGTTTTTCAATCTTGGCAAGCACTTTTTCCATTCTAAGATGTGGGAACACCCACATCAGTAATTACATACGTTAGCAAAAATACAAGATAACTTGTATTCTGGAGAGGGGGGTTTCTCCCATTTCTCAGTGAACTCTGAGGGCAGTAAAAGGGAAGATCTCTGTTCTACATGCTTCATAACTGTAAAAAATTATTACTGAAAACATGAGCTTGTCTCTATGTAGTAAAACACAGATCCGTTATCCAAAATATCGTTTATAACACCCCCGTGACAAAACTAAACATTTTTCAGTTCTGGGTACATTATTCTTCACTTCCATAATCCTGCCACATGCAATCCTAATATACGCAGGACAGACTCCTGGAATAGTCACAATCTTTTACCTGACCTTATACAGAACATTTTCCTGCACAGATTTTTCCCAATATGTGTCTGGATATAAAGACACGATCACACCTCATTTTTTGTTTTCTTTTCTTTTTCTTTTGTGGTTGCACAGCTCTCAAATCTCAATAAAGATTTAATTACACACTGCATTAAAAGAGAATTGGGTTAGCTTTCTTTATGGTTTCTTAAATATTCTTTTTATTAAAGCAGATGCAGATCTTTAAGAAGAGCAATGATAAATAATGGTCCAAAGGCAAAATTATAATCTGTCCTTTTGTATATTTTGGAGTTAAAAAGCCACTAGACCTAGAGACATCACACTAGTTGGGCAAGGCAAGAATGGGAACATCATATTTTTCTAACCCTGGATAACCCCAACTTGCTATTTGCTGCTAAATGTCCAAAACCAAATTGTATTCTATTTAAAAAATATAATATTGTCTATAATAAAAACAGCCTTTTTTTTTTTTATTAACAGCACCATGAATTTTCCATGGACTTTATGTCAAGTTGTAGGCTTTTAAGATTTCCAGAATATAAAGCCATTCAAATCTTCAATTTTAATATTCTAAAAAATCACCTTGCATATTTCTGGGATTTTAAAATGTTGATCTCCCCACTCCCAATCTCTGTAACCCCTGTGTAACATTGGTGTAAAGGGTCTTGCAAGCTTTAAGTCATCATCTTTAACCTGAGCTGAATTATTATGTCAAATGGTTCAGAGCATTCCACGTTTCTTTTGTTTAAGCAGAATTGGGCCCAAAAAGCACAGAAAAAAAACAAACCAAAAAAACCCCACAGCTTTCTGGCTTTCATGCCAGATTTTTAATATCTTAAATGACATGGCTCGATGGAAAATTTAAAAAAACCAGACCATTAAAATGCTATAATATTAAGTAGCTCTTAAAAAAAAAAAGCAAACCACACTCCCCCCTTGCTGCCCCCCAGAAAATCCAGATGAACACAGAAAAAGCTGTCAAGCTCAGTCTTGTCCAAAGCAGATCTGCCAATGTTCTGACAATGTTTGCACTTGCTTGTCAAAATGGTCACTTCAGCTGAGCATCATTTACACTTTGGCTTACAAATTAGTTATGTAAATTATCTATAAATTTAACATGGAAAAAAATACATCTACCTTTTAAGATATAAATATATAAATGTACACACTTTCTATATATATATTATAAAATGTGGTGTTGTAGGGCCAACATCTCCTGGCTGAAATGAAATAATGTAGTTGGAGCACATGGTTCTCTGCACCTGGGCTTCCCTCCCTCCTCTGCCACCAGCTCCTGCTGGAAATTGAAGAAAAAGCCCTTTAATGCCTCACTTTCTCCATCTGCAAAGTGGACAGCCTGGTTGAGTTCATCCTTGCATTATCTACCCAATGTAAGGATTTTCTCCTCTCTGAGCCATGCCAGAAGGTGTTTGTGCAAATGGCCACACTGAAATTGCTCAGAAAGCCATTTTCAGCAAGGAGAGGAATGTAGGATTTTTACCAACTGTCTCTTGGGCCAAATTGCACATTTTTGGGAGCTGTGCTGCTCATGTAGTTGCTGCACGATGCTGTTAATGCACGGGGGATGGAGGAGTGCCTGGGCTGTTTATGGGAATGTCTTTAATTGTTCAGCAGATTTGAAAGATAATTAACCATATTGTTATTAAAAAATAAAGGTGCTGAGAGAGCTTTGTCATGGATTTCTTTCCTTCATTTATAGAAAGAGTTCAGCTGAATATTTACACTAAGACAAGTAGGACCAGTTAGGGTAGGAAGAGAAGAAAATCTTCGAAAGAGAGAGAATCCTACACCTGGGACTATGAAACTGAGACTTTCATCACAACAGTGAGAGCTTGTGCAGGAGGGAATCTTAAATCTCCCTGAACTCTATCTGTATATGAAACACTCTATACACTCATATACACTCTATCTGTATATGAAATAAATAAATCATTAGCAGGGACAGAAATTACTGGAGGTAGGTTCTAATCCTGTGGCCCTCAGAAACAAGGACTGAGGAACACCTCGTAAAATTGGGATTGATAAATATATATTGATCAATATATATTGTATATATATTGTATATATTGATAATATATACACTTAAAGTGTGAAACCCTTCACAGAAGCTTTGTCTCCTCACTTCCTTTCTTCTCCAATATTTTGAATACTAAGAAAAAATCAGTAATGATTGTTCTGACATGCCAGGGAAACCATCATGAACATATATTCTAAATTATTTTCATCCTCTGATAATTTTTCTAATCAAAACTTGCTTGGTTTACTCTTGTTGATGGGAAAATATTGCCTGTTAGTGAGAATAGTCAATAAGTGACTCCTCATGAAGTGTACACATAAAAGCTTTGCTAAATTTAGTCAGAGTCATGTCACTCTATGGACATGGGGTTAATTCCTGCCTCCCGGGATATGCTGACATTCCACAAATCCCAGGAGATCCCAGAATTAACATGAATGGGTAATGCCAGAGCATTAATATTGTGCTTCACAGCACCACTGAATATCAGTTATCTTCAACCCCAACCTGTTCTCTGTTTCTGTTTCCCAAAGTACCACGACCCCGACAGGAAGGTGGGACACAGATGCATGAACTTGCTTCCTCAGCCACTAACTGGAGTTGGAATGCTCAAACTGCTGGTTTTATGGCTCTGAATATCAAAACTCTCCATCCAATTCAAGCAACAATTACACACGTGCAGCAGAAAAGCATTGCCAAGTCTTTAATTCTATTGAGGGTTTTCCGTATTTCAACTTCTATGCCAAAGTCAGGAGCTAGACAAAGCTTTCTGCATCCTACTGCACAAAAATGCCATTCCGTGTTATTCCTGACCCAAAAATGGATGAATGAAAGGCTGGGGGTATATAGCAATTTATCCTGAAGTGTTTGAGATCCCAAGCCATGAACACACAGACTTAGCAGCTGATCAGCCCATGAAGAGCCAGAGCAGGAAAATTAGGATGAACTCCTGTCTCAGGATGCTGATACAAACACCAAAAAGGTCAACTTCCATTCCACTTTTACATCACATGTTTTATGCCTAGAAATTCTAACCATGCATAAATCTGCAGCAAAAAGAAGAAAAACCTGGGGAAAAGAGAATATCCTGGGAACACCCAGCACTTTCAGCCCACAGAACTGTTGCTGCTCAGAGGGAGGCAGAATTCCAGAGGGTCAAATAACAGGAGTGTGGGTTGCATTTGGTCTTGAGTCACAGATTGATGATAAGAGGACAACACTGTACGTGTGCAGGGTGAATTTAGCCTGAGAGTCTCCTGTTTTCCAACAGGCAGACCTAGAGAGAGAGAGAGAGAGGGAAATAAATCCCTGAAGAACTTGCAGAGAGCTGGGAACAGCGAGACAGCTCAAGTGATCCACACTTACACTTATTATTAGAAGTGAGAGAAAGCTGCAAATAAGCCTGTGAATATTCTGTTTCACTGCATTCAAGTTGTTTTCCAACCTGATCCTTCAAGTGAGCTCCTACACATCAATCTGTGCAAATACCAGAGCAAAAACCTGCGTGTCACTCAAGACTTTGGTATGTTGCCTGATCAGGACAAGGAAAAGGAACAGGTTTTGAGACTGTTGCACTGAGAGAAGTTTTGCCTAAAAATAATATACTTTAAAGGTGTTTTAAAAAGTGAATTTTAAATTCACGTTCAGTTTTAGTATTTGCATCAACCCCTTTTCCAACCAGGAAAAAGAAGAACGCCATGTGACTTGGATACCCATTACAAAGAGCTGAAATTTTAAATGTTGGAAACCCACAATGAAGTGCTGGCAGCCAATCCACTGACAAAGAATGAATCAGGAAATCAGCTCAAATAACGAATACATTGAGAACCTCATAATAAAGTCAATGACAATTCATGCACAGAAAACAGACACCATTCATCCACTATCATCCGGTGAAGAAATCCCTGAATTCCCCGTTATCTGAAAACATTTCTCTAACAAAGCTGGATCTCATAACAGCTTTCTAATTCAGCATTTTCTGACAGTAAGGGAGTGGGAGAACCTATGTGGAACATAGAGAGTGTCAGTTTTCCTAAGGGCCAGATTTAGCAGTGCCTCCTGGCCATCCTCCTGCTGGGAATCATCCCACAGTGTAATTTAGGCTGTGGACACATCCCACCAAGCAGCTCAGCAATCTTTTAGGGACACTCTACAACCAACTGAAGAGTTGGACCTTTGTCAAATTTCTATTTTAGCCTGAGGTGAAAGCCTGGCCACAAAAAGTTTCAGATTTGGCTTCAGCAGAGCCAGGTTGGAGTTTGGCTTGTTGGCAGCCAAGGGACAGGAGGCAGAAGCACGTTTTCCCTGTAGGTGCTCCTTTGTATTCCTCAACCACTTTCATCCACTCCCGCGTGCTCCAAAATCTTTAGCCAGACAGCTCGTTTGCATATGCTTTTGAGATACTAATTAAACACGTACAAACAAAGAAAAACCTCGCAGCGAAAAGAGAAAACACAAAGAAATTAAGGAACTTACTTCAGAAGTCTCGGGTAAGCCACTCAATTGGGTTTTCCCCGCAGATTCCCCTCCTGCCTTGACTTCCCTGATCCACACACTCCGCTAATTCCAGCGCTGAATCCATACATTCATCAAGTGGAATAGCTTATAGACATCAACCACAAAGCTCCACGAGCACAACTGCACACAAGCACATGCTTGTTTAAAGAGGGAATCTGGAACACCTTGAGAAATGTGTACAGCACACGCCATTCATCTGCTGGCTCCCTGAATTATTCTGTATAAAACAAGGCACCAGCTACAAAAAAAACCCAACCCAAAAGCAAGAAACACAAAACCACAACGCTGAAAGTATTGCACCAGTAAAAGAGATCTGGAGATCTATATGGATTCTAGCACAGAGGTGACATTAAGGGGAAAGGGAGCAGTCTGGAAAACCAAGATGCTTTCAGTCAAAATTCAAAATCACAACAGTGAAACTAGAATTTTAGATGATCATTTCAAATGCATTCCTTCTCTAGCTCCACATTTCAGCACGATAACTGTGTCAAGCTCCCTCTAGTACAATCCTTCTCCACTAAGGGAGTTTCCCAGAGAGAAAAAGTTCTCCAGCTTAACCGTCTAAATAACACAGATAGGAATACTTTTTTCATCGTTTGCCACAAAAGCACAAGGTTTCCTCAGGTCTACACATGGCCCAGAATATTTGAGCTTTAGATAATACCTGACAGGTAATAATGGCTTATCTTGTTAATTTTGCTCTTGGGAAAACGGCAAGAGGTGATCAACCCCTGCTCCCTTTTTGTATGTTTGTTTCCTATCACAGATTTTTTTTTTTTCCACAATGAAATGCAGATAAGAAGTTCACCTCAACAAGATAAAGAGTGAGATGGGTGCAATTAAGTCTATGGAGTAATTTGTTTTCTACAAGACCCACGACTTCAATAACATAACATCTAAAATGCTGGAGGTATCAAAAAACTGGAAAGAAAACCAATAAGAGGAAGATGAAATGTCAGCAGATGGATTAACATCATCGAGAATGTGCCAGATTCTTAAGGCTATATTAAGCAACAATTTTTTTTTTTTCCAAAGCAAATTCTATGATAATTTTAATAACTTTACTGCGGAACTTGATTTCCTTTTTAACATTAATTCCCTGTTTTCCTGCTGTTGCTCATTTCTCCTGCAGGGAAGGGGGCTGCTCCCAAATCCCTGTCATGCTCCAGTGTCCCAGCTGGGATCCCTCACTCAAAGGCTCCACTGCTGAATTCTTCATTGCTCCTACAAACACTCACAATGCCACATAATCATCATTCTAAATGATGTCATCTCGAGTTTTTTGTTTAATTTGCACACTTAAATTTAAAAAAAAGAGGAAAAAAGTGTGGTTTCCTTCTAGCTGATTTGCCATGCTTGTCAGCCATCACCTATGTGCTGGCTGTCCCAGGGTCTGAGCACAATCCCCTCAGGGGATGTCTATATATAAAATATGTGAGACTCAACGGACAGCTGATTTAATATGACCTTATCAGCTTATGGCACAGTGTCTCCTACCATTTTTCTCTGACAAAATTGAGGTGCTTTTGGCAGAAGGCAATAGATACACACCAGATCATGTTTAGCTCCATCCCCAGGAATTTAACAAGACTGATGCAGCCTTTCCTATCGGTTTTTTTTTCCTCTTAAAATGGGATTTTCAAGAACATTGAAAAAAATGGCACATCACTGCCTAAATGCCCAGCTTTGCTGTCAAAGAAACAAAGGCTTTATGGGGCAGTTTGTTTCTTTACATCAGAATTCTTTTATTTGTGTTTTGGAGAGGGTTATTTTCCAGTGACCCTTGATAAGACCAACAGGAGCCAGCAGAAAGAACAGAAATTCCTGCACATGAGAGAACCCCCAGGTGAACTGAGGTTGGAAACTGCAGCCATGAATGGCATCAATACACAAGGGAAATAACTGTAAAAATTACTTTATGGGATATTTGACCAGTTATTCCTGCTTTGCCAACCCTATTTCTGGACACAGCAGCGGGGCTGGTACACAACCTGTTGCCATCCACATCTCTGCATTTTCCAAGGATGAAAAGAAGCTGGAAAATGTAACTTGGACATGGCTGTGTTGGTTCTGGTTCCAGCCCAGCCATCCAGGTCCTGAATCTTCCTGCCTGGGCTTTCCCAGAGTGGATGCAGTCACAGCTGCCTTTGCAAGGAGCTCAGAACACTTTGGTGAGGGAATCTGAATGTGTGCCATTGCTCCCTGTGCCCTCCTGCACCACTGGGGGCTGCAGTTTCAATTAATTCCCATTAAACCATCAGCTCCCTTTAGAAGCCACTCTTGATTCTGTGTAAGTTTGTTCTAATTAGCACCAAATAACAAAAGTATAACAACAGCACCTATTCCCCCAACATTTTTAACAAGCTGTCAGAGAAGGAACAGTGTGAATAACAGCAGAGTTTAATATGCTACTTTGCTTTTTTAATTTTTTTTTCTTAATCCTTGCATTGAATTGTTTTTAATATTTCTGAGCGACCAAAGCACCAATTCTGAGGTCAAGTGAATACACACAAATTCTTACAGTTCCTTGACACAAAGAGTTCAATCCTGATTTAAAAAATTACCCCATGAAGAAATCTCCTCAAATGACTCCGGAATGTGTCATCTGACATATTTATTGCTCAGGGTCCCTGCCAAAGCCATTCAATATATAATTATCTCAGCTGTGCAACAACCCTTATGCCTATGCATCCAAATTCTTCAGGAGAATTTTAAAGGAAATTTTTTCAAACATCAAAATAATGGTACATTATTGAATGTCTGACGTGTTTTTCCTTTGCCAGAAATCTGATCCAGAGGTGATAAACACAGCAATTTGCCCTCACTACTGATGAAATGTTCCCATCTGAGAACTTCAGGGAGGTAGAATCTCATCTCACCACGTTCCTGCAAGACCTGAAATATCCTCTAGGCTCTACCAGGAGCAGAGAGCCCTCCAAGGGGAGAAAGAGGCATTTTCAGTGAATATTTCATGTTATCCACTCAACTAAAAAGAGATGTAGCGAGAAAATGAGCTGGGGGGGAATAATAGGTTGCTTCTTGATATAATTTATATTGATCCTAGCTAAGGAAGTCCCTGATGCTCGGATCACTGGGGGCTGGGGAAGCCTCACTTGGCCCCATTTCTGTGAGCCCTGCTGCAGGTTCAGCTCCAGCCCTGGGTCATCCCCCTGGATTCCACAAGCAGTGCTCTCTTTTTCCGTGGCAATGCACAGAATGTGTCCCACCTTGTCTGAACACCTTCAGACGACGCCACAGCTGTTCCCTCAGCCTGGGCCAGCTGCTCAGATGTGCAGGAATTCCCCTGGAAGTCATAGGAGCCAACTCCATTCCATTCCAACTCCTGCCACCTGAGAATGCTGCCTACTGTTCCAACCTGATCCGCCATCCATCCCCCTGCAAGCATTTACATGGAAAACAGGTTCAGGGAAGGAGAGATTGACAACTTCGTGCCTGATATCCTAATTGTGGGCTGGACAGCCATTTATCTTGTCTCTGATCGAACCTACCAGCTATGAGCAAAGTTTCACAACTGCAGGAGGCTTTGTGTTGCAACTCGCAAGGAGAAATGTGGCATCCTGCACTATGGCTGAAGTGTTCAGTGCACCCAGATCTGTCCTCGTGGCCAACACAACTTTTATTATAGGATTTTTGTTGTTGTTGTTGTTGTATTGAAGAGATGCAGCTCCACTCTTTGAAGTTTAAGACTAGTTGTAAATTCCTTGAAGTCAGCCCTATTTCCTTTTATATTAGCATGTTAACAAGCTTTGGAAGACTGACAGACCTTACAGGAAGACACAGCTGGGTGCTCCTCTAGTCTGGGCTTAATGAAAAGCAGAACACGAAGGCTGAACTCTGTGGCTTGTCTGCTGTTTACAGACTCGGCAGGAAGAATCCACTGCCCCAGTGATGGAGGCAAAACGTCCCCATCAAATGCTGATACTTTCTGTGCTACCAAGGAAAACAGTTGGGATTCATTAAGAAAGGAAATGCCACGATATTTTAAATTACTTCTGTAGTTTAAACCTTCGTACCAGATGAAATCCAACAATAAATAATTTTTTTAAAAACACAAACAGCAAAACAAAACAAACAACAAAAAGCCAACCCACCCTGTGGAAGACTCTGAAGATGGGATTTTGCAAAGAGGAATTGATTAAAGAGTGAGGGCCCATGAGTGTGATCCAGACCTGGACTAAGAAGAAGCAGGTTACATTTCAACTCCTCCGTGGTGCTGCGGGCCAAGTGAAAACGTGAAAGATCAGCAAGAATCAAAGATTATACTCCCAAAAAAGAAGCAGAGAGCAATCCCAAAAACCCATTGGGAATTGGTGTTTATCAGGATGACAGAGATTCCAAAGGCTGCTCTAGTGATGTCTAGTGATGTCACAGACAATGGGTAACACACACCTGACAGAGGCAGCTCCATGGCCACCTTTGGCATTATTTGGGTTGGATGCATCCTTCTGTTCCTGGGAATCCCTTGTGCTACTTATTCCAGCCCTTCTCCACCTCAACAGCTGAGCAGAGCAGCCCTCTCCTTCCATTTCTGCCTGTCCAGGCCCTAATTGTTAAAAAGCAAGTTCTGGAGAGCTAAAAGGGAGATCAGGCTGTGCTGCTGCATTGTGGAGCTCTAACATCTCTGGAGAATATCCAGGAATGCTGTCTCTGTGCTGGATTTTAACAGCAGATTTTACTATGGCATCTATTTACATAAACTTCTTTTGATTTAGTGAAATATATGCTCCAACTCACTCGCAGGACACGTCTAATTTCCACATGCATAAGAGACAATTGTAAATATAAATCAAATAAATGCAGGCACAAGTGGCCAATTCTAGTGAACACCACACACAGCTGCATTTTTCCCACCAATCCATAATGCTTCAGACAGTCAGGTGCTCAGGAGGAAAGAACATCCACAAGCTGAACAAAACCTATTTTTGCATTGTTATTTTACATCTCTTTTTAACAAAACCTGGTTATCAACGGCCAAGACAAAGCTAATTTCTTGGAGCACGGTTTTCAACTCAACCAGGCAGAGTTTTTCTTTTGCTGTTATTACAGCAGCATCCTTAAAACCCCTGAATGTTGAGAGCAAAAATCACCTTCAAACTCTGTCCAGCCTCCCCAGGCGGATGCTGCGTTTCCACACATGCTCGGAGCATTCTGCTGCATGCCACATTTCCACGTGCACCTGATTATGCAACCAAAACATCCAGCCAGAAATGTAAATAACACAAGGCCTGCAAAGGCCTGGGCTGCTTCGTGCATCATTCCAAGTGGAAGTGCAGAATCTGCTTTGATGAGCACTTAGATCAGTGCCTGGTGGGCATTCCCAGCCTGCAGGGGAAACTGGTCACTGATGGGACATACTGGGATTACAGATGTGCAGACTAAAGACCAATGAGCTGCATTCATTACTAGGAAAAAACCCAAAAAATTCCATCTACTGTGGATCAAAACCATAAGCGCTGACTTGAACCAACAAATCATTTTACCAAGTGTATGAAAAGTGCTTCTGAATCCAGCAGAAGCAACAATGCTTTCATTGCCAAGAGGATTTAAACTGATGATTTCAAAACACAGATATAAAGACGTTTGGAAAATCTGCCTCCTGTTTCATTATAAACCATAAAGCCTTTGTGTGGCTGGGTTTGCCTCAGCTTTGCTGGATTCAGTGCAGCTCCTGAATAGACTTTTTATAAAGCAGGTGATGTCAGTTAAATTAAAAAAAAAAAAAAAAAAAAAAAGAAAGCACAACCAAATAATCTAGGATCAGGACAGAAGCCAAAATGTTCAGGTTTATAGATTTAAGAAATGCTTTTTATGTGCCTCATGCACTGTTTATTGTCATGGGTCAGTTGGTGCTGATAACATCCAAATTAAAGATCTTTCTCTGACTTTATAATGCATCCAGTGCCCTTCACTTGGCTGGTGTAGCCAGCCTCTAGAAGTTCATACAATGCTTCATTAGTGCTCATTCATTTGGGAGAGCAGTGCTCCATCTAACCTGAAATGTTATTATGGATTTTTATTTATTTATTCCAATCCTACTTCCCATTAAAATTGTAACTCATCCTACTCAAACATTTTGCAACTTCATCAAATAGTATCAATCAGTGGAGTTATCTCCCTGCTTCTGTTATTATCCTTCCATTTCATCTTAAATCTCTGCTTCAGACTCTAAGAATTCATAAAAGAGGATCTGTTCTATAAATAACATATAGAAAGTTTTGACTAATGTGGAATGAATGTGCTCCTCTCACAATCTCCATGTAACCTCCATAATGTCAAGCCCCTGAGTGATTTTGTTGATTATGTACAGCATCCTGACATGCAAACTCACAATTTAGCCTGAAGACATTTGCAATTAATTAATTAATCCCAACAGAAATTATCAAAACTCATTCACCGGGCATTGCACAGCCAGCAGCAAGCACAAAGAGACTTTTTAACCACAGAGAAGAAGAATTCTTCAAGCAGAAACAAAGCCTGCTGCAAAAAACAGAACGTAAATCTGGGAACAAAGAAAGCTTCCTTTTAAAGCAGGGATGCAGGAGTTGCCCAGGGGTTGCACAAGGTCCTTGCAGACCTACTTTGATGCTTGTCACCTTTCCCTAAGGGCTCTGAGGGTTGTGTCTGGCCTCTGACATGGATAACCACAACATCTCAACCTACCCAGAAACACTGAGAAATGAGCAGAAGATGCCCCCAAATCCTAGGGAGGTGTTGATGTTTGGTGTGCTTTTTCTCTTGAATGGGCAAGAACTACCGTTCCTTTTGTACAAAGGAATCACCGGACACAGCCAGGAGGTGCTTGTTGAAAACCCTTCATTTGCAGGTGCTGTTCAAGCTCAGAGAGTCCTTTATTAAACACACAGAAGGTGTTTGCAGCGTGGGTGCTCTCCAGCCCAGCTCCTTTGGGAGGGCTGTGACTGATGCCAGGTGACGGCACAAGTCTGACATTTCTGCTGCACATTACGTGCTCGAGCAAGCCTGGGCTGGGCACTGAGAGACCAAAAATGCTGAGCTGCAGCAGGGGGAAAGAGGAAATCCCATGGAAAATGCAACCAAATACAGCTGCTAACAGCTGGAATATAGGATTGGACCTTCAATTCTGAATTACATCACTTGCAGTGATGATGCAGCTCTGCCTCAGCACCCACTGCATCCCTTTCTAAAAACCACATTAACCTGACTCCTGGTGGCCTTGCAGTCCCATCGTGGATGCTCTCAGGAATGCACATTTTGAAGCTGCTGTATTGAGAGGTCTGAGCAGGAGTGAGAATAAAAAGACAAATTCAAGAACAGCCTTCTGTGCACACCGGTGCTGTGTAGTGCTTCAACTCTGCTGCACTAAATCAGTTTCTGAATAGATAAAGATAGATAAAGTTTCTAAATAGATGAAGTTTCTAAATAAATAAAGAAATTTTTACAAGGTAAAACATGTAAATTAAAGCCATAGTAATCTGGGATCAGGGAAAAATACAAAATATCAACAGCGACAGAACTTGAAGTGAAATATTTCAGAGCAAAATTTCAATTTAGACAAAGTATTTTGTTTCAATGGAGGAGTGTCTCAGTGTTGACTGTTTTAGCCTTTTTAAATACAAATGTTCTAAGGAAAAAGCTGCTCTGAAATTTAAAATGTATCACTCTTAATTTCTTTGAATAAAATTTCATCAAGACCGTCATTATTTTGTAAGGGAGCAAGGGGTAAATCATTTGGACCATCCCAAAGTTTGGTTAAAACCATGTTTTTGTGCAGAAAATGCTTTTGAAAAAAGTCTTCCTTCAGCCAGCTTGGTTTTCTTTGTTGCCTGCCAAATCCACAGCAGGGATTTTCAAATTCTTATTTCCTTTTCCTGTGATTTTTTTTCCCACCCCACCCCAGGAACTCTCCCTTCAAGAAGCTCCTGGTTTTGCTCACTGGTGAGACTGGAAGCACTGGTGACTCTGGGCTGCCTCAAAGACCATCAGCTCTGCTCTGCAGGGCCAGCCTGGCACTGCTGGATCACTCAGATGCTCCCGGGTGAATTTTGTATCTCCCTGCTCCAGCCCAGCCTCAAACTCAGCTGCTGGAGTGGAAGGAATGCGGCAGGACCAAATCAGGGATTCCCAAATAGATTCCCTTCATGCAAAATTTAGATATTTCGCAATTTCTTGCCCTCAAATCAGCGATGTGGGGGTGACTGTGGTGGGTCTGAGGGACACCAGATACCTGTGTGCAGTAGAACAGAATATTTGTACTGATAATCTGACCCAATCCTCTTTTCCCTCTGGAACTATTCACCACACCTGTCACTAACCCAGTCATAGAATCTCCAACTTTGCAGAGTGATTTTAATGATTTGTTCTCATCTATAATTTCAGTCTTTTCTTCCAAATACTTAACACAGAATTTGAACTCCAACCTCTTTACAGCAGAACCAATATTTCCTTAATAAATTCTTCAATGGGATCTCATCCCATCTCCTGTCACATGTGCAGGAGCCACCACAGTATGATCAATATTTAGGAATCTCTACACACCAAATTCCATCACAGATTAAATTCATAACTATTTTTTGTCTCACCTTCAATAATGGTTTCAAGAGGCTTCTTTTCTAATTTTTACATTAACTTTCTCCTTCAGGCCTGGGACATTTAAAGGAATTGATTAAAATAATTTCCTGGCTATGTGACTCGTACTCTGTGCAGCTTAACATTTTAATTCCTGGTGGTTAAAGCTTCTCCTGAATCTCACACAGCACTTTCCCAGTTGCCTCAAATACTTCTCAAGCAGTATGTATATAATAAGGAATAAAGTAGAGTGTGATTGGACAGCTGAGCACAGCACAAGGAATAATTTGCTGAGTTTTGTTTATATTGGATGTTGAGAATCCATTGTAAAAATTAAAGGGAGCAGGTTTAACCCCTGAGCCTGCTGGGTATTTGCACATCTCCACTTCCTGCTCTGTTCATTAACCAAACACAAGCCAGTTCTTCATTTACATTTTTATTTCTTCTAAGTATGTCTGTGTTTAGGACACAGAGAATCTAAATGTGTGCAAGATTAAAAAAATGCATTAATGGTATAAATCTGTCCAGATCAGCTCCTTGGAAATACACATGGAGAACATGATAATGCAGTTTAAAAATCCAGCCCTTGGATTGCAGGTCCATCACAAACAGGCATTAATTACCCTTAAAGAGATTATAAAGACACTGCAGTTCCCAAGGCTGATATGAGGGTGAGCTGTACAAGTCACCTTCTTTTAAAAGAAAAAAACCAAAGTGAGAGTGTTTTTCCTTTCAGCTCAGTTCTAAAAAGGGGAAGAATTTCCCTTGGTTTTCCTCTTTTAAAATATCAGGATCAGTTTTCATCTTCTCTATTTTTGGTGGGTCCCTCAGAGGTATCTGATGGGTTTAAACCTCTCCAAAACAGTGGCCAGGCAGTGGCAGGGAATAGAGAACAGGGCAGTTCAGGGAGTGAAAATCCCCATTATTCCTCAAAGCTGCTTTTCCCATAATTATGATTTCACCAATCTTTGCTAGATTCCAGATGCTTCAAAGTTTAGCGAGATTTGACCGGATAGATGATAAAACAAAAAACCCATATCCGTAAAATCCCAAATGAATCCCCCTTAAACATCTCACTACAGCTTTGCCACAACCGTAGACGTTGTCACCAGAATATTTCCTGATGAATTCAGATATCTGTGATTCTATGGTGAGTATTTAGGGCCAAAATCTCACACAGGTGTCTCTATCTGCCACTACAGAGAGCAAAAATGACCCTATGAACCTGCACATGCACCAAAGAAGCAACACCAAGCCAAAGAATGAGTGCACATGTTGAAAACTCAGCAAGAACCTTTTCTCTTTTTTTGCACTTAATGACACAGAGAAAACATTGTTTCTCCTGTAGCCTCAAGAAAGGAAGTACTAAAAGATCATTTTTAAGTATCATAACAATTTTCACACAGCAGCTTCTGTGAAAAGGGGTCCCAGTTATTTAATCCTCTGAATGCAAGCAATCCTGGGATGAATCCATTATGTGGGTTCCAAAAACTGAAACAAGAGGCACAATTCAGGCCTAAGACAGACTGCAATTTACCTCCCCAATCCAGTAGCTGGAGGCTTCAAAGGGAAAGTACAGCTGAGAAGAAAGAAAAACACAGTGGAACAAATTATCCACCTAAGTGATGTAAAGGGACTGGAATCCAGCCACAGCTGTAAGATTTAGATTTCTTATAACATACAGGAGAGTGTAAAATACCCTGTGACAGGTTTGGTAAACTAAAGGCCCAGCACTCTCTTCCCACCCTGCACACAGAGATATCTTTGCAGAGGTTGCATGAGTCAGAGTGGGCAAAGGAACAGAGTCAGAGCTCTGCTATTCCAATCTGACATGCCTCTAATTTATGTAAGACCATAACGAACTTAGGAAAGCCACAGAGAGCCACCAGGCCACCCCTGAATTTGCAAATCTTCCCCTTATCTGTTGTAATCTGTTTCAAATCCAATCATTTCTGTTTGAATAAAACCCTTCCTTTAGAATAACATCTTGATTTAGATGAGAAACTGTTATTTCACTCCATAATTTTTTTTCCCCTCCAGGCTCAATGCCCTGTTACTTGATGCTTTACCTCTAAGGTGAACTTAATGGGTTTCTCCTCCACTCTTTGCTTCTTCCCATGTCTTTCTTCACTAGATTAGAAACATATATTGCATGCTGTGCCCTGGAGGCACTTAGACATGCAACCAGGTCACCTCCCTTCTTAAAAACTTAACAGACTAAGCCCTTTAGTTCTCACAGCAAGCAATATTCTTCACTAATACAGCAATATTTGGGAGCTTTTCACTCTTCTTCCAAAAAACCAAACTAAAAAAAGTTCACACAAAAATCAGCCACAATTCTCACATGGGTTCAGCTGGTGAGGGGGAGGTTGCTGCTTTGCCCATCACCACTGCAATTATCCTCCAGTGGCAGTTACACAGTGCTAATTGTTCGTTTTTAATTTTCGATCTAATTTCTGTAAAATGAAGCCAAAATGACTATGAGCATTGATGAGAAGAAGTTTTTAGCGCAGGTCAAAAGAGCAAGGATGGTTCACAAAGCTTGGCACAAATCCTCTGAAAGGCACCTTCCTGCCAGCTCCCTTCTCATGCAGGTTTCCATATTTCCACTACAAAGTCCTAATTTCTCTCTCATGTTTCTCTCCTTTCACTTTTCCCAACAAACCCTTGCTCTTTCTTGAAGGTTATTTGCCTACACGTCAGTCACATTCAATTCAAAACCTGTGTCCCAGTAGAAAGAAAGGAAAGATGAGCTAATTTATTGTGATAATAAGGAAGATCCAAAGAATTGTTTGCAAACTAGCTATTTTCCTAAATTTACAAGGCAATGGTCAGAGCCAAGATGAGCTGCTCTTCTCCATGGAATGCATGCAAGCACTGAATGGCTCTTTCCTGTGCCTCTATTTTACTAAACTTGTCACACCAGATTTTACACTTCCTTCTAAATTATGAGCAAAAAGATCCCTTTGTTTGTCATTTTTCCGCTTTGCTGGGCATGGATCACCACCAAAGAGTGCAGCCAAGTTCCCACCCCCTGCTCAGGGCAGCCTGAGCTCCTGGAAATGCCCTAACGGGTCTCTGAGGGCACTGGGCTTTGCTGAGCCCCCTGGGCATGGCTCACACCCTGCTGCTGCTCACCTGCCTTCCCTCTGCCATTGCTCAATGCTCACCGTGCCTGGGGGAAGGTGAGGAATGCAGGGCTCTGCTTCTCTGTGTCTGCAAAGGGCTGGCATTGGCTCCCACCCCTCCCTGCTGTGCTCCAGGGACTGGGGCATGGATGGTTTTTGGGTGAATTTGGCATGGGGCATGGATGGGTGTGGCTGATTTTTGGGTAAATTTGGCAGGGGCATGGATGGATGTGGCTGATTTTGGGTAAATTTGGCAGGGGCGTGGACGGATGTGGCTGATTTTGGGTAAATTTGGCAGGGGCGTGGACGGATGTGGCTGATTTTGGGTAAATTTGGAGGGGCATGGATGGATGTGGCTGATTTTGGGTAAATTTGGCAGGGGCATGGGCGGATGTGGCTGATTTTTGGGTAAATTTGTCAGGGGCATGGATGGATGTGGCTGATTTTGGGTAAATTTGGCAGGGGCATGGACGGATGTGGCTGATTTTGGGTAAATTTGGCAGGGGCATGGATGGACGTGGCTGATTTTGCGTAAATTTGGCAGGGGCATGGGGGGATGTGGCTGATTTTGTGTAAATTTGTCAGGGGCAGGGACGGATGTGGCTGATTTTGGGTAAATTTGGCAGGGGCATGGATGGATGTGGCTGATTTTTGGGTAAATTTGGCAGGGGCATGGATGGATGTGGCTGATTTTTGTGAGAACTATACAGGAGCAGGGGGCATGGATGGATGTGACGATGTGACTGATTTTTGGGTGAACTCTGCCTGCAAGGGAGGGACCTTTATTGTGTCAGACTATGGAGTAGAGCAAAGACAAACAAATTTTTTACTTTGTTTTTTCAGGAAGAAGAGCAAAAAGCTCCCAAATATTGCTGTACTGGTGAAAAGTATTGCTTGCTGTGAGAACTAAAGGGCTTGTTGAGTTTTTTAAGAAGGGAGGTGACCTTTTCCTTTCCACAAAGCACCTGTTAGCTGTCAGCACTGCCTGCAATGCTCAGAGCCTTTATTTGGATTACTTCACCCCTCTGGCACACAGCTTCCCCTCCAGCAGCCCTCGGTGTTGCCACTGGTACCTGCCTGCCATGGGTCACCAGCACAACGCTCCTCTTCCTACCTCAAGGCATGGAAAGCTGGTGGGTGGCTCAAACAGCCAGGGGAGGAAATAATGCTGTGAGCATCCCTTGGTCTGAGTTCCTGTCCTGAGGCTTGTTCCTTTATTCACAGAGCAGCAGCAAGCAGGCAAGGAAAACTGAGCAGTAACCTCCCACCTCCATCAGACAAATGGACTCATTTTTCCCTTTTTTTATAATTAGCTCATCCACTTTTATGGCTGAAGGGGGGCGGGCGGGGGCTGCACATCCTACAACAAACTGAGCACCACAGTGAGTCTGGTGTGAGGGGAGGAGGGCAAGAGCAGGGACAGTAAAACCTGAGGACAGGAGTGGCTCTGTGCCCTGCTCCCAGCAGTGCAAAGTGGGGAACAGCACCTTGATAAGGAGCCTTTTCCACTAATACTGAGAACTCTTACTCATATCTTTCAGCTTAAACCTCTACAAACGGAGTGCCATAATCCCAGCATAATCTAATGTAGAAATACTTTTCCTCTACAAATGAAGCGCCATAATCCCAGCATAATTTAATGTAGAAATATTTTTCTTTCCCCCCTCCTCTCTCTTTCTTTAATAATACAAGTGGAAACTGTCATAATCCCAGCATTATCTAATGTAGAAATATTTTTCTTTCATCCCTCCTCTCTCTGTCTTTAAATTAGCCCTGATGTTTTTAATTTCTTGCAAAGGGGAAAAAGTTCTGGTGATCTTTTGGGCAGACACACACTATGTAAAGTCCTTTACAAACATAAAACCAAATTACTGAAGACTACTGCATAATTATTGAATGGAAGAATATTTGAAGAAATGGGATTTCAATGTGACTTTTCAGGAAATTACAGGAAGATTCCTCAAATAACTTTCATTTCTCATTGAAAAGATACTGTCGAAATTTTCTGAAGTATTTCCTTTTTTTTTTTGTTTTGTTTTACAATAGGGGCAACTTTAACACACTAATAAATCTTAATGCAAGACTGTTTCAAATGTAATTGTACTAGCTGTAGGCTAGATTACAGGTGTCCTTTCAGACACACTAACTTGCTGTATTTACATCTTGCTGCATCAATTGTACTGCTATTGTAAACTTTATATTATGCAAGGTGTGTAATTACACAGCCTCCCCAGCTCCCATCACACAAGTGCACACCTGGCCTGCCTCTAACAAGCACATTCCTTCCCAAAATCACTACATAATTAGAAAATTCCACTTCTTGGCCACAGCTCTGTGCTCAGCACACGCAGATTTCTCTGTGAACTGAGTTTCCATTTCTCTCACAGGGTCACTGGCCACGCTCTGAGCTGCTCATTGTTTTTAATCCTGACGTGACCTTTACACTAAATACAAAAAGCAACCTTGGGATTGAAAAGCATGGCATGGTGTCATGAGCACAGAGAATGATTTCAGTGAGCCCAGCGCTGTTTGATCAGGGACCAGTCCTCCCAAGGTGCTGAGTCCTCGTTTCCTGCAGGTCCCAAACTGGACCTGTGCTGTCCCAGTTAAAGTCTGAAAATGAGGCATTTAAAATCCACAGCCACTTGGAGAACTCTCACTTTGAGAGTTTCCAGCTTAAGATGTTTTGTCACACTTATGAGTCCCTTATAGGGAAACCTTCAAAACTTTGTTTTCCTGCATTCACACACACATAAAACCCAAAACTGCCAAAACTTCAGTGGAGAAACTGATAATTTATCACTGAGTTACCCAAGTGGGGTTGATTAGAGATGTGTGTGAGCAGGGTCAACAATGGTAAATATGTTAATTATTGCTGCAAACAACAGGGAATAGACTCTGGGTTCCTTCTTTCCTAGAAGGGAGAGGTCAGGAAACACAGGGAAATTTACAGCAAGGTTCCAGGACCGGGAATTATTGGAAGTGGCAGCTCCTTTCACAAGTATTGTTGGGGATAGAAGGGAGATAATTGTAAATCATTACAGAAGAAAAAAAGAGTGCCAGATCCCAAGCCCACAGAAATCCTTTGGAAACAAAAACACAAAAACAAAATCAAGCCAACTAAAAGAAATGCATAAGTGCTTTCCCACACTCCTTTAATCAGAATTTTAGATTCATCTATGTGATCTGTGAAATAGTGGTTATCAGATTAAACCCCAAACTTCTCTGCTTAGTAACAGGCCCCATGAATTCACATGAATAAAGGGGCCAGATTTATAGGCAGATATTTTAATTCTGAAACTGTTAACATAACAGTCAAAGAGATGCTTGGTTACTGACACAAAGGGAAGGCTATAATTGTAACATCTTTGCTCTAAGGTGAATAATTAAGTAGATTCCACTGACAAAAGGATGAGAAGACTGTGCCTCAGGACATTTAGTCAGTAGAACTGAGCAACAGGTTACAGGGAAGCAAACAAGGCTGTATTTAAACACAAAGCTATTGAGACTCGATTATTTTCAATGCAGAAAAAAAAAAAAAAGATTCCTAAAATGAGCATTCCTTGGGCAGTTTAATATAATGAGGCAGAAAGAACAAATTCAAGGTCACAGATATTGTTGCTATAACTTTTTATGTCAGGGCATCCTTTTACTGTTTTTCCCTTTGACTCTCAATTTCTTCACAACAAAGGTAATAGTAAAAAAAATTAATATATATTTATCCTATTCTTTAGTTAATGAAGTCCTTCAAGAAAGCTCAGCCATATTAATGAAGAAGTTTTGCAGATTTGACCCCTAGTGTTGAAAGAGTAAAAAAAATCTAGCTACATATTTGCATTCAAAACCATTTTTCTTCATTGTAACTGAGAGTTCAAGTATTCATAAATAAAACTGTAAAGCTCTGTTGTGAGAAAACCACAGAATTCCTGTACGGTGATCCACCCAGAATTCAGAATTAAAGGAACTGCCTGGGTCTGTAGCATTTAGGTTAGGCTGGAAATCGTCTCTCCATAATGATTTTTAAGCTTTGCTTTTCCATCTCCTATTAATTTGTTTGACATGACCTTATCAGGACTCTGCTAGTTATGCTCTGCTTTCCTTATGTAGTTGTTTTCAACAAAGTGAAACTGCATATAGTTGTCTCCTTCTGTTATGCCTTCACTTCTGCAGTGCTGAAACATTAAAACAATTTGAAAGATATGACAACGAAGTTCCTCAGTACAGTGAGCATGTGGATTGATATGTTTTGATTTTTTTCTTTAGAGAACAAGACTTGTCAGTGCTCAACTAGAAAAGCTGCCAAATACATCATCATCTCTCATTCACTATGACCCAGGTGCTGTCAGCCCAAACTGACTGTTTTCAGTAAAAAGAAAAAAAAATTGTGTTGGGTGAGTTCAAAATGGATCCCAAGAGGTGCCAATTAGGAAGCATTTAAAGTGCAAATTCTAATGTTAATTCTCTGAGTTCTTTTGCTCTGTGTCCATTACAAATCTCCAGTTAAAAATGCAATTTACAGCTTAATTTTGTGCTACACAATCTGTTTCCTTCCTGCTCCACATACTCTTACAGTTGCACGTAGGACTAACAAATGCATTTAAATATTTGATTCGCTGCCATTAGCAGGAGAGAGGGAGAAGAAAAACTTAATGATGGATGATATGATACGCTGTGCACAGAATGCCTTCATGCTATTCACAGCACATTATTATCAACATACCTCCTCCCATCATGTGCATTTTTTAGGGAACTAAAACAAACAATGCCACTGAACCCAGAGAAGATTCCCTGGTAAGAGGGATTAAAGTCTATGGATCATATAAATGCTGTTGAGTGATCAGTTTTGTTCAAATCTTAACTGTTTATTTTGGTCCTGATTTTTCTGCAATAAACATCTTTACATTGAAATGTGGGGCTTTGCTGCCTTAAAAGGGGCAGTGAGATGTAATAAACAGCTAAAACCTGCTTTTATATACCTCAAAACCAGTCACCTAAAACACTAATCTAACCACTGCAATCATCAGTGTAGCAACTTAATCCTGGGAGAAATCCAAATGGAAGGGTTGGTAAATACTTTTAAAATTATCTGTATTTTAAAATGTGCTGTTTCCAATGCAAGGCAAGGGTTTTTTGGGAGGATGTCAATGCTCCTTTATCACCTAGAAACAAAAAACCCAACTGCAAAATGTGTACTCCTATTCTGCACATTTTGATTGTTTTTTTGCAGTTTCTACTCAGTGGAAGACAACAAAATGATGAGCTGAGTAAGGGCCCAGTCTGGCACAGGAGGGGAATGATCCCAGCCTGGACCTGCCACCAACATCAATGGAGAAATGGAAAAAATTTCTAAATGATCCTGAAATCATGGCTGCTATTAGGAGTCAGCATATACAGCAATAACACCATCTGAACTAAAGGTTCTCCCACTTTTTGCACAGGTTTTGAAGTCAGAGTGCACTTTGGCTTGGATGGTTTATTTTGACCAGAATAATGTCAGAAAAAGCTAGCTTTTGACACCCAAATTTTTCCAATTTCTAATGGGAAACTAAAGCAAATCAGGCACCAAAAGAAACATTTGATGGAAATGACATCATTCACATGCCTAAAAACAAGCATATACACTGCAGCATTGACATTTTCCAATATTGAAGATATTATGTTTGATTACTTCCACAGGAATCCAGAGGGACTCTGTCCTCTACTCTTCATTAATAGCAGAACCCAGGCTGGGGGAAAATCTCCCTTAAAAATTAAGCTCAAAAACTTCACAATTGAATTAAAGGAACCTCCCCCTTCTGTGCTGCCATTTTCTGGCACAATTTTTCACCCCAGCCACAATTTTTTATGTTCCTCAAACAATTTGCTTCACTTGCTTAAAAAGGCACTGTGGGGTTAAAGGGATGCTGCAGATCTCCATCTCCAACTGCTTTTTGTGATGTTTTTAGATGAAAAGATGCCTAAACCTGTGCCAGCCCCGAGTCAGAGCTGTGACCAGGGCTCAGACACAGGAGGAAACCAGCCGAGAGAAGGAGAAACCTCCACAGAGCAAAATTTAGAGTATACAACCACTCCCCTGGCATAGGTCAGACCAAACCTGAAGTGCTTGATGCCCTGTGCGTTTGGCTATCTCTGCTTGCTTGCCTTGCTCCACATTAGCAGCTCAATGACAGGCAAATTAATTAATTTCCCAGCATTTGGTGCAGCCAGCATGTGCAGAATTTCCCAGCCAATGTGAGACCATTTGGTCAAACAGCATTTGAAATTTGCTTCTATATTTAGGCCTGTTGCCTGCAAAAGCCCACACATATATTTAACAAGGTCAGTGGATGAATTTGGGTGAGTGGTGAGCAATTTCTGCCGTGGTGAGATGCAAACGTGATGAATCGAAGCAGTTTATTTCTCTTACACCTTAAAACGTAAAAACACACAACCTTGAGAAACACCTTGTGAATCTCATTTCTACTGTGGTGTTTGTTAGAAAACTGTCTCTTTTTGACCTTTTGGGAAAGGTATAAAAATATCATATTTGATCAAGATTTTGAATTTCTAAAAGCAAAAATCCCTGAAAATTTCTTTCAACAGAAATACGTTTTGTACTCAGTTTCCTCTTTTCTCTTTTTAGATAAGCAACATCCAACAAAGAGAAACCAAAGAACAGCTGAAGCAGAAAAGCACTATACAGATAATTGTTTTGGTCTAAGCCTACATTTAGACTCTGATGGAAGACTGAAGTCTCCTTGCATACAAGAGCCGAAGTAGCAATTCCAGTTTAATAGCCTAAATATTCTTAATTTTCACTTTCCTTGGATAAAGTATTTATTGGTACATGGTGTTCCTGTGGCAATCAGCATCAGTTTGAATAACTACAAGCATATTTACATTTTTCCTTCAGAGCTATAACCTTTGTACAAGATGCAACAAAAGAGAATCAAAGGTACGGTACTATTAGGAAATACAATTTTTTGAGTCCTTTGAAACTCGGTTGAGTTTAAATTGCCTTTTTTTTTTTTTTTATTCTTAAGGTACTTTTCCTTCTTAAGGTTAAAACCAAGGTTCAGAAGGGTTGAACCTTTTCCTTTTTTACAAGGCAGTTACTACTGACAGGAGCCCTGGTATTCAGGAGTGCTTTCAAAGGGTCTCCAGACATAACCCCCATTCTGCCTTGTCACTGACGGGGGCTCGGAGCACGCCACAAAATTCCACAACCAAAAAACCTCATTGCTGCACGACACCTTCCTTCAGCACTGCTGGGGAAGTCAGCTCAGGAAGAAAATGTGTGTTGAAAAATTCATGGAGAGCACAGCCCCCTGCAGAGGGAAGGCTTTGGTACAGGGACATGTAACGTTCCCAAGCACCCAGCGATGGAAAAGTGTCCTGAATTCCAAGTGCTCTATCTCAGCTCTATCTCCACATGAGCTCTAGCCTGCAGAAACAGAATTCTCTGTTCCATGGACAAGTTCCAGGAGCTGTTTCCGTGTGTGGTGAATGCCAAAACTGGGCCTAGTCGGCTGTTATTAAAATGTTGCTGTCAAGCTATTAAACGCTTGAAAAGCCCAGAATTAAAAGAAGCTTTATGCATGTACTCCCCACGGTGTTTCTAATCGTGCCATTGATGTCTGCAGATCCAGTTCCCTGAAAAATTTAGCTACAGTTTGTGTTTATAAATCATTGCTTTTAAAGGCTGCCGCCACACCACCGCATCTCGGGCCTGGGTTTAATCCGCAGCTTGAGCAGGAGTGAGATTGTGCTCACAGATTGCAGAGCGCTCTTCAAAGGCACTGCTGAACACAGGTGCTGTAGGGGACTGCTCCTCCCAGAAACAGGGTGTTCTGAAAGCATCCCAGCCTCCAGTTGGACCAGTTTGCACTGGGAGCCTGCGAGAAACTCCTCCTTCACCTGCATTGCCCCCGTTCCACATCATTCCCATAAATTCCCAGGACGTGCTGGGCCAGCTTGCCACAATTCAGCTATCCAGCTACTGAAATGAATGGCTGAAAGCACAGAATTTACTGCATCTAAAAATCTGGTTATCTTTTCATTTAATGAAAGGATTTTCCCCATCTTTTCATAAGATATAAGATACTATCTTCGCAAGACTTCTTGCTGTCTTTTCATTTCCATGTTCAATACCAGCCCCTTCAAAGAATAAAAAATTGAAATAATAAAACCAATGCTAACATTCTTTCACTCATCACAGAGGGGGTCACTTTCAGAGATAACTAGAGACACATCTACAAGGAAACACATACAGGATGAGCAATGAAACAATTGTGAGAGTGAAGGCACAGAAAGCAAAATACAAAGATTTTAGGAAGTAGGAGCTGAGTGGCAGCATCAAAAGCATCAGAAGAATGAGGACAGGTGAGGGTACAGCAGCAAGGGGGTCAGTCCCATGAAGGGTCTGGTCGGCCTGCATCCCCTGCTCTGCCTCGTGGACAAAAGGAAAGCAGGGATGCAAAGAGCCAAAGATACAAGGGAAAAATAATCATCCTGTAATTGGCTGCTCGCTAATGGAGTCCATTAATTAATGGCCACCGAAGGCCAGGCAATTTGTGGTCAGTGGTGTTCAAAAGATAAACAATCTAGACTGAATCAGCCATGTGGAATCCCTCCACGCTGGAGCCATCCTGGGGAGACTTCAGTGTTTGCAGGGAAAAGGGAACAATCCCAAGCACCCATCACTTCCAATGGCACCAATAAGTCTCTGTCTTATTTAATCTGCACTAAACACCATAAAATATATAAAAAATTGCAACTGTCTGGTGTGCAAGAGGTGAGAAGATTTAGGGAGACTTCAAGAAATGCAGCAAAAGGCACATTTTCATTACAGAATACTCGGAATAATCCAGATCAAGAGAACCCAATCCAAGCACTGACTTTTGCCAAAGGTGATTTTTAAGCCTGTCCTCATCTAATCCTTCTGTGCAGAAGGAATCATTGGTAGGATGATAAATACCCTGTTCTTTTGTGAGATCTGTGGGAGCATCCTCGAGAGCAAATCTCACGATCCCGAGGCAGACTGCACTTCATTCTCCTAATTCACAATTATTTTGTTCAAGTGTTTGATACAAGATAGAAAGGGTTTGATATCTAGAAAACCCTGCATGTAATACCCTCCTGACAGATCATTACACGAGTCTAATTGAATTTAGATCCTGAGATATGCTGCTCAGAACTCGTTTGCATTTCACTAGAAATGAGATGATCATCTTTACACAGAAACTGTGACGCATATTTTCATGCACATGAAACAAATACCAAAATATTCAGGTATTTGTGTGCTTTATTTGCATTTAGTTGCTACCTCTGTGTAAGGAACCAAGCAATTACTCTAACAGGTAATTATGTACTGACATGTAATTTGCATAAGAAGGCAAAAATATCCTGCAGTTCACTCATTCTGCAGATATTTGGGGCAAGAAAGCAAACAAGAGGTAGAAGAAAATCTGCATATTTGCCCAATGGACACAAGGAAAGAAAAAAGAAATCTCCACTGTTTTCTCATCAACAACTTCCCCCTTTCCCAGAAAATGTATTTATTCTCCTGTTACTAAATTCTAAATAGCAAGAATAAACATATGCAAAAAGGCAAAACATTGCTACTTTTATTTTTAGCCTTCTGTTATATGTGAATCACAGCCTCTAATTATTGCAATTTTTGCTTAGTGAAAGAAAAATTTGTACACACACAGACCTTATAATTGATTCAAACAGAAACATTCTTTTTTACTCAGAAGGGAATATTTCTTTGAATTACAGCAATTATTTAACAAAGAAAACTGTCATTCTGGAATGAAAATCAATAACTTTAATTTAGAAATAAAGAAAACACTTCAGCATTCACCATTCTTTCCCTTACTTTGTGGGATAAATTATCTGCTAAACCTATACTCATGCAAATTTTTTCTTTTCTCAAAATGTCAGGATTTAAACACTTTACTGGGAAGAAAGCCTGGTTGTGCATCCAATTCCTTTTCCAAACCTCATCTGTGGCTAAAAAATTCCTGGAACATCTTGGCCCTGTGCTAGTCATTAGTGGGTCACTGCAGGCTGCCTACATTGCAAAAATTTATAATTAATGGGATATCTGAGATTTGGATCCAGTGTGTAGATGTTACAAAATACATCACAAGTTTTCATAAGCTTCACAGAGAGCTGCTTTGCTTGTCCTACAAGTCCTCCTTGAACTCCACCAAAATATGAATTAACTCCCAGGAAGTGAAGACAATTCAGGTTTCTGCTATCTGACCATGGTGGGATTGGAATTGGCTCAGCAATAGCACGACAAACCAACTCCTGGTATCCCTCACTTCCCACTTTCCTTGAATTTCCTTCCTCAAATTCTTCTTATACTGTAAGGGAAAGCCTCTAGCAATCCAATTCCCACTAGGGAATTCTGCTCTAGATTAACTAAAAAGAGGATTATAGGGGTTTTTTACTTCTATTAGGCAGGACAATCCTATTTTACCTTTGTGTGAAAGGACTTTCTAACACACCTACAGCCAGCATTCAGGGAAAGGTGCAGCTTCTTTGGGGGACAAACCCCTTAAATCAACTCTCCTTACAGTGTCATGGCAGAGATCTCCATGGGACAACAACCCAGTGTAAAACTGTGCTGAGAACTCAGGGGAGCAGCCAGCAGATAAAAGAATATAGAGAACTGATGTTTTTTCT
The DNA here is from genome assembly GCF_047830755.1 of Zonotrichia albicollis. Lineage (NCBI taxonomy): Eukaryota > Metazoa > Chordata > Aves > Passeriformes > Passerellidae > Zonotrichia > Zonotrichia albicollis. The sequence continues at coordinate 13,455,327 of NC_133835.1, forward strand.
GCAGTATTTTAGGCAGTAGTTGGCATTTTTTGAGTGTCCCTTCCATGCCCTGCTGTGGTTCCCAAGGGGACAGGACAAGGATTGTTTACCCCATTCCCTACTCACAGGTTACAACGCAGAGCAAGGCACTGCACACCCATCCCAGAGCATGGGAACCAGCCCTGCACTGCCTATGCTAAATCCCAGACATGTTTATCCTCTAATCCCAGGCTGGATAACAGCAAACAGCTGAGTCTCCATTAGTTGCCCAACAGGACAGGCCAATCATCACATGGTGCTTTTCACACCTGCTTCCCTCTCCTTTCATTTTTGGGAGGCATAATATTCAAACCAGAAGGATAAGGCAATGCTCTACACCACTTTAGCTGTTTCCTTACATCTCAGGAAACATTTGATCTTCTTCTCCCCACTTATCTGACCTTTTTTCTCTATTTAATTCCATATTAATCACCTGATAAACCCAAGTTTGAAGGAAACATTAGGAAGTTCCTGAACTTCTCTCCAGAGAAATATCAGAAGCACCATATTGCTTTTTTTCAGAATGATTTTTTTAGTACACTTTTGCATAGCACTATAAAATGTTGGGTTTGTTCCCTCAGTGTTCCTTGTTTGTTTGTAAAGCCCTTCCCCAGCTTAAAGCACCACAGCCAACAGTTTGTCACATGAATGTACCAAGAAGCAAAACACCTCCACAGGATTCTCAGCACTGCCAGACTTGTTTAGGACCTTCAGCACGTCCTCAGCCAAGCTGTGCCTCATTTTACTGAGCAGAACAAGAGGTGTAATCACAGAGTCTGCAGTCCCTTCTGGGCTCAGATCAAGAACTGGTCTGTGTTCACTTCTAAACTGCTTTTTTTGGCAGAGCTTAAAATACTGAAATGAGAGTTTTGTACGTTAGCATAGTATGTGTGTGTGTATATATATTTATGTTTAATATATATGCAGGTACATGTGTGTTCAGAGCTCCAGGTAGGAGAATTTTAAGCAAATTGAAATAAAGATAAAACAGACACAGAACTTTCATAAAGCAAACAGTGAAAGTGATGTTTGGCCTTAAAATATCACACTCTTCATTAGACAGGAAAGTTCTGTGTTCCCAAATCCTTCTTTGCAGCCCATTGACACAGACACTGCTGCTCCATGGGGAAGGCTCCAAGGCAATGGATGCTCCTACAGCTCACTGGGAATTGGCTGTGCTGAGGAATTTGGGAGCAGAAGGCCCCCAGCACCTCACAGGGAGGGAAACTCGCCCTGTGCTGCAAGAACAGAGCACAAACCTCGTGTCCTGCCTGGGTCTGACCCCAGCACACAAATTTAAAGGGATTTTTTTCTTTCCCTTCCTTAGTGTGGTTTGTTGCCACTCATTGCACTGACCTGTAAAGTCAAGGCCTGACCTTTGTTTTTGAGTCCAAGTGAGAAAGCAGATGAGATACTGGGACAGAGGCAGACTTTTAGCCTCAGAGGCTGGCAAGGGAGGCACGAGTGCTGCGCCTGAAATCTGTGTTGGGCCACGACCAAGACATCACTTATTCCACAGCCAGCCATGGACTGTCACTTCGTTTCAGTACTAGAAATAAAGGGTGGTCTGACACATAAGTCATCAGGAAAAAAAAAAAAAAAACAAAACTAAATCAATATTCCTAAGCCTCACAAGAAAAGAATGCATTTGAGAGTCAGATTTTTTTTCAAGAAGAAAGTCAAGTCCAAATGCTAGTTAGGCTTGTCTGCAGCTGTGAATTGTGCATGTAAAAATATACACTGAGACTTCTTTAAACATGGAGCCAATGTTATAAAGAACTAGATGTAATTTTCCAAACAAAAATGCTGTGGTCCCTACCTTCATTTAGCTGACTAGTTTGCATGCTCAGAAGATATTCACACTTAGGGGTAAAAAAACTAATTCATTTTAGACATGTAAAATTCTACCATTTCACACCCAGAAAGGGAGGGCTGTTTCTTCCAAGGAAGAGGGGAGCATGCTTGAAATGATCACCCTAAAATGACAACCAAAGCCTCATATTGGTGCTAATGCTGTTAATTAACTCTTTAAATGGGAAGCTAGAAATATTAGAAAATTGGAGGCCTTTTGAAGACCCCAGTTTATGCAGCCTAAGTCTCATATTGTGAGACAAACACAAATTATTAATCTATCAAACCATTATCAAACTAACATAATACTTTTTCTACCAAAAATGCTTTAATGTTTTCTCAGCACATGAATGCAAGACAGACCCCTCCATAGTCAGTGTTTGTCCTAAATTCACCAATACCTCAGAATTACACCAGAAACACACAGTAACCTTATTTATTATCTTAAAGTTCCTGTAAGTTTTCCTCAAAAACCAGATCTTTTCAGAGAGCCTCAATAGATCATAGGTAAAACAAAAATCTCTAATAATTTAGAATGTCTTAATTTCCCTCATGTTATCACATTTATAAGAGATTATGTCAAAAGGAAAAAAAAATAAAGCAACAGTCATGCAAGGCATTTGCTTTTAGCAGGGCCTTGGGTTCCTGTTTCCTCCCACAGCACAAACACCATGAACCCAAAGTCTGCAAAAGGCTAACACAAGAATTCTGCTTCAGACTCTGACTGAACGTTAGTGACCTGTACAACGACAAAAACCATTGAACCAGTCAAGGCAATTTGTGATGAAGAATTACAGGGCTGGAACAGAAGCGCGCTCGGAGCGCTGCAGAACCCCAGAGTCATCCTGCTCTCCTCAAAGCAGGACGGGCAAATCTTCCCCAGCCACCACAGCAAACCCTCTGCTAAAGAATGAAATATTTAGGTGCCCTCACAAAACAAACAAATCTGCATCTCAAAAACCCTGCTTGGGGATGGCAATGTTTGGAGTTGGTAATTTGGCAGAGTTACAAAATTACATTTCAAAAATCTACTTATTTTTCCAGCGTCAATGCTCCTTTCTGTGCACCATGACAAAACTGACTCCAGTTTCAAATGCACCTGTCAGAGCTGTCAGCCATCAGCAGCACTCTTTTGTTGTTTGGTTTTGCTGCCAGGCTCTTCCAGCATGTTTTCACTGAGAGGAGGAGGTGTCATCTGAATATGGCAAAACAAAACTGTGACTCACTCAGCAGAATCAGACAGACCTTACAGTTTGGAGTAAGGCACACAGGCTGTCTGAGACTGCAGACTCCTTCAGACTATCTTTCTGCTTGCACAGCATCAGCACAGAGCTGATCCCACTGCAGCAGAATAACAAGGTAATGAGAGGAGCCCTGAGCAGGCAGCAGCCCTGTGAATCAGCACTGGCTCCATGCATTGCTACACCAGCCACAATTAACACCCAGCCTGCACAACAGAGGTGGCAGAGCAATATTGGAGCTCACATGGTGTGGCAAATAAAGGAATACATAATATTTATAGAGCAAAGGAGGAAGCATGTCATTCCTTTGGATGTGTACTCCAAAATTAAAGCTATCTGAGCATTCACTTATTCTTTCTTTTACCGATTTTTTTTCTTGCTTATAAATTTGTGCCACCAAACCCAGGCATTTTGTACCCTGTGGCAACTCCTGGAAGTTATAACAGTTGAACTAATGAGATCTGTGAAAGCATTCCCTCTTTGAGAGAGGAAATGATTTTTAGTCAAACAGTTGAATGTTTTCCCTTACCATCTGCACAACCTTTTGTTAAAACACCTTCTATACCAAGACACCTGACCAAACAGATGGGGGAAGAAAAAAAGCCTTTGTTAAAGTTTTGGCATTCTGTTTCTTCAATTAGATTCTTCAATAAGTTTTCAACAAAACCAGTCCTATGGTCCACATATTTTTAATCATAAATCTTTTGCCAAGAAGGGGTGAAAGGAAGCAATTCATGGTGCCCTGAGGTGTCTTTATACGTCTGAAAATAATCTACTACAAGTTAGAGAGCCACAGCATGGTTTGGGTCAGAGGGGACTTTCAAGCTCATCCAGTGCCACCCCTGCCATGGCAGGGACACCTTCCACATCCCTGGGTGCTCCAAGCCCTGTCCAGCCTGGCCTTGGGCACTGCCAGGGATCCAGGGGCACCTGTGCCAGGGCTGCCCACCCTCACAGAGAATTCCTTCCCAATATTCCACCTAACCCTGCCCTCTGTCAGTTTAAGGCCATTCCCTGTGTCCTGTCAATACATTCCCTTGTCAAAAGTCTCTCCCCATCTCTCTCAGGATCCCTTTAGGTACTGGAAGGTGCTGTAACATCTCTATTTTCCTCTCCAGGCTGAACAATCTCATCTCAGCCTGGTTTCATAGCAGAAGTTCTCCTTCCCTTCACTCCAGCATGGGATCACCCCACAAAACTTGGCAACCTCTTCTCCACAGGTGCCCTGCTCCCCACAGCAGCAGTTCCCTGAGTATGAAACTCTGAAGCAAACACAGCAAACATTGACTGAAGTACCAGGGAAGTGTCAGAGAGGTGCCACCTCTCTTCAAGGACTTATTCTTGAAGGCCTGGGCAAGCAGTTGTTATTTTAAATGTTCAGCACAGATGTCAGCCCTGGCCAAAGACAACATTGTGATACAGCTTTGGGCCAACACAGAAAATCCAAAATAAAACACACACAGCCTCTTGATAGTTCATATGGTGCTCCAAATTCAGGTAACTCATGGCATTGCAAAGGAGGGTTTGTTCATAACTAAATGTGTGAAATTCAGTGCTGGCAATACTGTAATCAGGATTAGGTATGTACAGATTATGCTTATAGAGAAAGTGCAGCTGAATTTTTTTTTTTTCTCTTGCCCTGGAAAAGATCACCACCTCTAAAAAAAACCCCTAAATGTAGTGTTTTTTGCTAAGCAATGGATTGCCAAGCAGCTTGGCAAGCCTGTACCAGGCTGGGCAGGGGGGTCAGGCAGTATTGGCAGTAAGGACTGCCTGCCCCAGATGGCTGCAGCCCTGCACCGAGCTGGGGCCCAGGTGCCAGCAGAGCACTGAGCACATCAAAACCACAGCACTGCTTCCTTTCTCCAAACAACTATGCTGTTAAATACTCAACCAAAAGGAGTGTCAAGTCAGGAACTCCTGAACTCTAGGGGGGTTGGAAAGGCAGCCCAGTGAGCAAGGGCAGCGTTGGACACATCAGGCAGATTCCTCCTCCTGGTGCACAGAGCTCGTTCCCCATGGAGCTCATTCCCCGTGGCACAGCCCCTTCTCTGGAGTGGCCATTTATGGGGGAAAAGCCTGGCAGATGCAAGAGTCAAGTGCCAAGAGTCTGGATGCTTTTTCTCCTGAGCTCTGCCAGCAGTGGCATCTGGTTGCATGGCTGGCTCCTCGCTCAGCACTCAGGGGGGGCCTGGCCTGAACTCTGAGGGTCTGGTGGGTCAGTCTGTCCATGAACAGCCACCAAAAACCTTCTTTCCACTCACCCTTTCAAAGGGGAAGAGGACAAAGCCAGGATTTTGCCCAAACCCTCTGCCCATATCCTTTATGAGCAGCACCCAGCACAGGCCTGGCTCTGTGTGCTCTCAGCAGGCCCATGCTGAGGCAGGACAATTCAGCACCGAGTTTTCCTCATTAAATTCACTCTGGCTTCAGGTGGGACAGGAATGTGAAGATTGTTGTGTGTCAGGATGGAGACAGCCAGGCAGCAGCCGGGGCAGAGATAGGCACAGGGCTGTGTCACGTTCACCTCAGCCTACATAGCGTGCGCAGGCCGGGCCTGCAGCTCGCTGTTTGCATGACTAACTACCAGCCTTATGTACATTTACACATTCATTTATGCTGCCAGATTTTTGTATATTCACATGGTGCTACATGTTTTCTGGAAACTCGAGTTCCTGACTCTAAGGTATTTGGGATCTCGCTGTGGAATCCAAAGGCTCATTAACATTTCAGAACTAGACTCCTTAGTGGAAAATGCACACAATTGTAAAACAAAAAACAAGCATGAAATCTGATTTTTTTTCTTCCCTTCACCTCCATGACATCATTTATCATAGCATAAAGCCTAAACTTCTCTTCATGACATGTTAGTCATTCCAACACAGGCAGCAAACGTGGCAGCTCCCAATTGATTCCCCTTGCTTTGAAATGTGTGTTCTAAAAGCAAATTTTGACTTCTACCTCATGAAGAAATTTATCCATAGAAAATAAACATACTCCTTAACACACTTCTTCTGTACTACACTTATTTCAATTTTTTTCATATTACAGTTTTTCATTGGATTGATAACAAAGTAATCTCAGAAGTGCCTCTCTTGAGCTGTCTGCACTGCTGGGGACCTCCAAAAGCAAATGTAGGGATGATGTTTGAAGTGCAGGAAGCACAGAAGGGCTCGCACTGCAGCGCACGTAAATTCATGTGTGGGAATGATTATCCCCAACTTTTCAGCTCTTTGATGCATTGTGTGAAAGATACCCACAAATCTTAACCAAAAGTTTCCTACATTAAAAGCACAGCCAAGCAGAGGAGCCTGGTCTTCTGGCTGTGGAGTTTTGCCTGAATATATCCCCATGTGAATACCCTGCTTTGAATGATGTAACATGAAAGGATTGTCTGCATTGTGCAGAAATTCTGTTTCCCATTACTCATACTTGTAAATATATCTGTTCTACAGCTCCCTAAGAAATGAACAAGCCTTAGCATCAGAAATATTCCTAACACATTTTTAGGCAAAACAGAACCAGCTAGCTGTTCCATGACATTAAGTAATTCTTTCATGCTTTGCAATGCCTCAGTCTCAAGATAGCATTTGGATGCGTTTATGCAATTTCTGAGATTGCCTACACAGGTACTATTGGGTCTTTTCCCACTCTGACAAGAGCTTTTCCTTGGAAGCCTGATGAACTGCACTGCTGACAGTGACACAGTGGTGGAAACAGTGCCTCAGATGTTGGAACAAGAAAGTATTCCAGCATTTTTAGCACCTGGGATTCTTGCTTAGCAAACATCCCCACCCCAGTTGTGGTATGGAAAAACTGCAATATCTGTATGTATTTTGTAAAATCTAAAGATGGACAAATGAAAGAAAAATAAGATTAAAAAAACAAAGTAAGGAAAACGGAATTTTATCAAAGTGTAACTTAGTTTTAGACTCAGTTTGATCTCTGAGCAGTATCACTGCTGCCCTCAGAGGACTGATTTGATTGACACATGATGTGAGACCCTTACACTGAACTCAGCTTGGGTGAAAAAATACCACTGTGCATCAGATTTTCTCAAATTCAGTAAAAAAATGTCCCACAACAGGCTCTTGTCTGTACATTCACATCTACAATAGAAGCTTTTGCTACCTGAGAATGTCAGGCAGGAGGAGGAGATTTTTTCATGACATTTTTATGCTCACCAAAGTACCACATGCAACCTTATGAAAGCTACAATAGCCACAGAAACTGCCTTGTCTTAGACCTGATCTACTTCAAATCCAGCTTTTAAAAAGGATTATCAGAAGGAGTTATAATGGTAAATCCCCAAATCACTATAGACTAAGCAATTCCTCCTAAATGGCTCCTTTGGGCCTTTCTGCTGAGAGCAACAGGCTCCAGAGAGCTGCAGCTCCCCAGGATCCCACAGACCTCCCAGCTCCTTTCTGCCCCCCCAAGCTGGCAGGAATTGGCACACAGGAAAGACGATGACAAAGATTTTCCCCAACAATGAGGTGGGGGATTAGACATTGTAACTGCAGTGGGGCAATCTGGAAAAATCTAACCACGAGGCAGCAATTTCTACACTCGATGGAAGATTTCAACACTGAGTTCACGTAAGTGAGGGAGAATAAATCTTTGAGCTCCTCTCCTTTGCAATGGATCTGTATTAAAATCTCTAGACGTGATGGCAGATGCTCTTTGATAAATATGGGATTTCACTTGCACCACTGCAGTACCACACATGCACAGGGTTGTGTTTCCTTTTTATCCTTAGGAGAGTGGGATGGTTGAGCCCTTATCATCCTGTTTATCTCACCAGTGTTCATTCCCTTCAGCAACTGGGCAAAACCTCCCTCATTTCTTGATCAATAAAGCAGCACCTGCTCTTTCCTGCCTGTGAGATTGCTATTTTGGAGCATTCATGATTTCTCCTGCCAGCAACAACTCATCTCCTTGTTGTCTATTTGAGTCCAGACTTAAAGTTATTTGTAATAGATCCTGGGAAATGTCCTAAGCTGCTTGTGAAGCAATAACTCAGGACAGAAAACACAGTGTAAGGATGATATTTCTGCCCTGCTCCATCTCACATCAAGCAAAAGCAAAGCTACCTTCACTCCTGTGCTGTGTAAGCAGGGATAAGGTGCTTTTGTACAAAACATCTTCCTTGGCTTCACCAACACCACAAGGAGGAAGGGGAGGCTGGGGCTGACTCAAGGGCTACCCCACTTATCAGCACATTTCAACACCTTTGTGCTCTCTGCAGACACTGCAGCAGCACAGGGCTGAAGGGAGCAGGGAACACCTGGTGAAAGGAGGCACTGCTGGACTGGCACTTACCCCAGAGCAGCACGGCCTGGGAGTGGCTCCCAGGGAGTCTCTCCCCAGTTTGCAGATGGATCATTCATTCTCCACACATGACTCACTGCAGACCTGAGCTGAGCATCTGTCACCTCTGCCAGGAGACAGAGGCAGGCTGGAACACACCAAGGGACTTAACAGGGAAAAACCTGAACATATGGACTCGAGGAGAGGCCAGGGCGATCTGCTCTTGCACCAGAAAAGCTGCACATCTCACAGCACATGATCATTTCCTTAAAAAGATACAGCATATCATGGTAACATGACTAAAATAAACCTTGGTGACCTCTACGACTCATCATCATTATGGGGAACACTGGAAGAGTAGAGATAAAGGACCAAGAAAACGAAAAAGCCAAGAACACCATTTTTCTGGCTATCAAAGATGATATGCAGCTTCTCTTTCTAACGCAGCAGAGGAGGACATGCTGTTCTTGCTTTGTAGCAGCAAAGGCAGCCACAGAGCCTTCAATGCATTTAGGCATCAAAACCCATGAAGCCCAAATACTGGAATAAACCAAAAAGACACCATTTCTCCCCTGTTGCCCTTGTCAATTTGCACACTACCTTCTAAATTTCTCTACAGAATTTCCTCTTCTATGTACTTTTCTAAAATTTTTGCTTGCAGCTACTTTCCAGTAGCAGTGGTTTATCATTAAACAGGGGCTGGCAAGCATTGGGAGCTTGGTTTGCTCCACCTTTTCCATGGCAGTTGTGTTTTTATTTTAACTGGAAGCAGTAAGATGGTTATAACCGGAACATCCACAGTAAAAGGGGGTCACACTAAACATGCCAGACCTGTCTGGGCAGGTCTAATTTAAACACCAGCCTTTTAAGAACGGGACTGTCTTTGAATGAGATTTCTTTGTACTACTGAAGACAGCACACACCCTTTTCCTGCTGCTTGATTAAACAGCACTTGCCCAATGAATAGATCTTGATCAGGAATAGAAAATGCATGGAGCTGTCCTGGGGAAAATGTGCTATATCCTTTCCCAGACTCACCTGTGGGAAGACATGTATTGAACATAAAGACCTTTCAAATCAGCCCTCTTGCATCTGGACCTCTGCTCTGTCAACTGTCTGTGCCTTTAAAGGATTCTCTTTATGCATTTTAACATCATCAAGCATTAATGGCAGTGGAAGTGTCTCACAGCAAATCTGCACTTTCAGATTTGGCTTTGCCTCTGGAGGGCAAACACCAACCAAGACATGAACTGTTTCATGGCTGTAGCCCCAAATCCCCCATCACAATCACAGCAGAAGGGATGAGGTGCACATTTCAGTGCTCTTGCAGAGGAGGATCCTCCCTTTGCAAAAATAACCCTGACTTTGCTGCAAGAAGTCATCCTTTGCCTTGTTCCACTCACCCAGCACCACACACCAAGGACAGCGAGGCAGCCAAGTGCCAAGGAGGAGCTGGTGTTCACATGCAAGGTGAACATCAAAAATACTACTACTGTGCTTTACTTCTTCCTGTTTCAGGGGCTTTGTCTTTGACAGATGCACACAGTTCATGTGAAGGAAGCATAAACGCCACACCATAAATACATTCTCATTAGATTTCCAAAATAACAAAGGATAACAGAAAATTTCACTCCATCAGAGCAAGAAAATTTGCTGTCTAGAACACAGAGCTGGATTAACTCAGCTGTCTGCTCCAGTTTTCCTGAGTTATCTTGGGGAAATCATCCATCTCCCATAGAAATGAGCATGAGCTGTCAGGTGTTGCAGCTCACACTAATTTCAAGACTTTGCTGCTTCAACACATTTCAAAAGTTCACACCTCAGCCCCGTTGCTGTAAAATGGAAAGAACAGCATTTCTTGACCTCACAATAATAGCATGAGGATAAACATGTCCTAGGTTTTGAACCACTTGAGGTTACATGGACAGAGCGAGGTCAGGCTGGCCCCCATCTCCTGGGGTGACTCACTTCTAGGAGAAGGTGCTTGCATTCATTTGGAAGGACAACAAGGCATGACTCAATGGATCAAAGCGATTTATCACTAGTGAAATCAGCACCTAATGTTAAATTCTGAACTCCTTTCTGCCAGTCCATTTGCATATTAGAGCTTTACATGGTTAGTATTAGCTGAAACTAGACCCACTTGACAGGCAGAATGGTTAATTATGTGATTATGAAATTTCTGCAGTGGCTCTGGTAAACATTGTACAAAATGGAAATTATTTTTGCAACAATTTTTTTTTTAGCATTGTAATGTATTTGTTCTCTCTATTTTTTGAAGGCTTCAAGAGTGACTTTTGGGAGGCACTCCTCCACCATTCTTTCTCCATCCACACACTCAGCTCTCAAGGGGGTGGAGGACAAAACTTGACCATGCTGTTAGAAGATTTTAACTACTCCTCAACAATTTATATTGTACTACATAAGCATCTGCCTGCCTCTTTGGATGGCAAATAGGGATCATTCTGCAAAAAGAATTCTTTACAGCACTTCATCCAGCTTAGCCCTTGTCTCCTGGTACTTAGACAAACAGTTTTTGGTTTATGTAAATAGTTGGTGGATCACATTTCCCTGGCTGCCACACCCAGCCAGCCTGAATCACCCAGGGAAACATAAAGAGAGTCCCTCTTTTATGCAGTGCTTTTTCACCAAAGTACACAAGAGTTGCTACGTTACCCTTTCCCCACCAGCAAACAGATTTTTCATCCTGAAAGAACTTTTCTGTGGATCAACCCACTGCATAGTGCCCGGCAGAGTTTGATCTGGTTAAGAGGAGGAACACTGGGTGGGAAACAAAGCAAAATAAATGCTCTAAGGGAGCCTTGACTTCTGGGTTTCCATGTTGGTGCTCCAGGGTCATCTGCTCTTCCTGCAGCTCCTTTCATGCCCTGAGTGCAGGACAGGGGCATTGAGGCAGCCACAAAAGCTATGGAGAAAAACCTGGATGAGCCCAGGAGTTCACCTACACGGGTTTTTCAGCTGCCATGATCCGGGTCTGCTTTCCTGGGAAGATCAATTCAAGGCAAAGCCAACTGGATCAAGGGTAGTTACGCCTCTCCAGTGAAAAATAAGGATCAGGAAAGCAGCCCTGTGGCCCCTCTCCACCCATTCCTGGCTATCCAGCACCACAAAGCCTCCCCACAGTTATTGGGAGACCAAAGCCCAACACACCTCACGTTTGGCCACACTCAGCTCTGCTTGCCTCCTCCAGGAGCCAGGAGTTCCATCCTTCTCCCTGTTTGAACCTGGAATCAAACTCTCTCCTGAGGCTGTTGGTCACTGCTGCAGCCATGGTGCAACGCTGGGAGGAGATGCAGATCTGCTGCTCATGCTTTGCAAAACTTCAGAAATCATTTCTAAATCAAAGCTTTGTTTTAAGGCTCAAAGCTGAGATGGGGTGGAGAAATGATTTTTGGATGTTTCCATTTGCATTGTGGTGTCTCAGAAAGCCTCAGCTCTAGTTTCAATAATCAATCAACTTCTCTGCTCTCAGGCTGCCACACTTTGGCTACCAGCAAGCAATCCCAGCCTGAGATTAGCCAAGAGAGCCCAGGGATCACCACTCTCCATCCCAGCTCCTCTGGACCCCTGCCCACATCCAGCCAGACCCTTAATCCCACCTCCAGCCCAACCTCTGCCTCACAGCTGCTGCAGGAATTTAAAAGAACTCTGAAGAACAAAGCACTGAGGTCTGAATTCTCTATGGAAACCTAAATGTAATCCCTGCTACGTCAGCAGCTCACCTAAACTTTCCAACTATCACACACAGAGCACTGGAAAGGCCAAACCCAGCGGCTGCTTTCATTGATGAAACAGAGGGAAATTGGAGTTGCTGGAGTTATTCCTACTTATTGGCCATTAGAAATGTGAAAAGCTTTGTAAGGGTTTGATTGATTGCTGGGGAACAATTCCATTGTTGGGCCAGCTCACTTCAGAGCAGAGTGTATGGACTGCAGCCTTTTCTGTTTGTTTAAACTCTTTATAGAAATTCTTACATAGCTGTGGTTAAACAGTTGTAAATACATGTGCATTTCCAACTGTGTAACTATCTCTGTTCCATCAGTCTTCTAATGCTTTAACTTTGCACAGTTCCTAATTTTTTGTGAACTATAATTATATTGATTTGTCTCTCAGAATTCTTTTACTTCATTAATTTTGTTGCTATATTACTCAGACTGATTTTGATTGTCACAGTGCTTATTAGCAATAAAATATGACGTGTAAATCACAAATAAATCACTGCAACGTGCATTTTACTCTTTGCTGAAGGTGCAAGCCACAGCACTTCCTACACAATTTCTAGGAAATATCTTGGCACTGTTATGCTCTGAAACATTGTGATAACCAGAGAACAAAGCTCCTAAACACAATTTAAACAAAAAAGGGGGAAAAGAGGAAAAAAATGAAGAAAGAAGAAAACATCTCTTGGTGGATTTTAACTACAAAGCCATTGGTGATCAATGCCGAAGCAATTAGAAGAAATGGTGAGAAAAGAGAAGTTTTCACCAGGGGAAAAGTGTGAGGAAAAGGTGGCATCAGTGGGTCTGGGCAAGTGCCCACAGCTGCTGGGCAGCTCAGGGCAGAGCTGCTGCTGTGGTGCTCCCCATGGGAGCTGGCACAGGCTGGAAATGAGCTGATGTGATACATAAATCCTCAGCAAAACTGGCTGCACACACCCAGCTGAAAAATGTAAGTAAACAATAATTCCTGTCGTTTTTATATCTATTGCTTCAAGCTCGAGCATGCTTTAATCCTTCATTTTATTTGATATCATTTACCTTATCCAATGCATATAAAAGGATATGTTCTCCTCCTTAGACTGCCTTCAACTTTCTATGAAACTGGCTTTAAGGAGTGGGCCAATATTTGTACAGCAGATAATACCCAAAAGGGGCTCCCCTGTCTAGGTAGGCAGAGAAAATTCCCTTTTTAGGCCTTCAGCATAGAAAAAAAGCACAGCATGCTTAGAGAGGCACAGCCTGGCTTCAGCCAGGTATTTGATATTCTTTGCATGTGTCCCTCATGTCAGAAAACTGAGGACTAAGTGTCAAAAGTCACTCACTTTTCAGAGGTGACATGTCTAGGAACGCCCCCATCTTTGAACAGAAACAATCAGGAGCATTTCTCTCTTGAAGAGCTTTCATACAGTTGTGAGAAATCTGGGTTATAAAGTCCCCCGTGCTTCAAACCAGAATAGAGGGACTGACAGGGGACAGAAAGTGGTGGAAAATAGGAAAAGCAGTTAAATGAGCCTGGAGAACTGGGTTCTGTGCCTGACTCTACCTCAGGTGCTTTGGCAAGTCCCTTATCTTCTCTGTTTCTTTAATGTTTTTATGGAAATTCATAGTTAAAATGATGTGCTTGTACAAGTTAGAGACCAGCACTGAGGGCAGTAAAAGCATCTCTGAGTTACAGAAGAGAGAAAAGCAGGGAATGAAAGGATGGGATTGAAGCCACGATGATCAGAAGCTTCAGCTCTTGCTCTCAGTGTCTGACATTGCTCCTTTATCACCAAGCCATCGACAGAAGCCTGGATTGCTTTGCCTCTAAGGGCCTTATTTTATCTTCTCACCTGCCCAGGTAGGATTTCCCATCTCAGGAGTTTGCATAACCATCGCAATCATCGTGCGACAGTGCTGAGCTGGCACCTCTGCCTCTCCACGCAGTTATCACCTCCCCATCTCCACATGGCCCTCGTTTGCTGCTTTTGCTTCCTGCAGGCTGAGCTGGGAGAGTGGACTGCATGTGCTTTAAATTAAAATTCCTTCCAGTTACTCTCTGAACACTGTTATCCTGGGGAACACCGTGCTGCACTGCAAGGTTCACCTCTGATTGCCATCTTTGCTAGCAATAGTGTTATATGTATTCAAATAAAACCTACATGGAGGGCTGCAAGATGCACAGCAGCTGCTTTGAGTACTTTAAGGCCTTTAATAAATTCATACTTCATAAATAGTTCCATGCCCAGAATGAATCTGTAATATCTGGTTTCTTTCATCACAGCAGTATTCAAGTTGCTGAAATAGTCTCAGTTGCTGACTTTTTTCTCCAGTCTTATTAAACCACAAAAACTTGTATACACCCAAAAAACTCAATTGCCTGTGGAATGGAAGAAGGCTTTAGATTTCAACCAGCCTACTTTTAGCTGATCTAAAACCCCCAATGCAAGTGACATTGCAAAAACTTCCACTCTAACAGAAGTTATCACTGAATTAGAGCTGCACACACAGCTGGGAAGCTCTGCTGCCTCCTCAGCAGATGCACTGCAGGAATAACTTCTAGCATTAAATATTCCTGCAGAAGATCCAATGCTCTGCTTGACTCTATTTCAGGAGATTTTACTCTAACTCCTCAACACCAATTCTAATTCTAATCCTATGATGAGGCAGAATGCCTCACCTCTTTTCAATATTCCATCAGAATCACTGCAAAGCCATTTGGAGAAAAAAAAGACAAAAGTACTAATTCATTTTAAAATACTGTTTTCTAGGGAAAAGCCACTTGGGGCTGTACCTTTTAAGATCAGAGGACTGGACACAATGAAGTAACAGACATGATAATTAATGAAAAGCAGGAAAGTGGTTTTTTGAGGCCTAAAGCTGAAATCAACCCTGATTTTAATCAATCTAAACCCAGTAGGAGGTATCCCAGGGAACACAGTTCTGGCTGTAGAAAGTATGGAAGGAGAAAGCAAGAGAAAGGTATTTCTCAAGACAAAACATTAATAATTAATCAATACATGACTGAAATGACTGTCACTGTCCAAACTGGTACGACAACAGTGGATTTCTACAGCTACATCCAGTGAAAAGAAGACACTATTTTTTACCAATGTGAACAAGGATTTGTAAACCCTGGTGTGCAGGTAGGCAGCACCATGCTGGTTTTAGGGATGGGGCATTTTTCCATGACTGCTTTGGTTTGAGGTCCCTGTTTGCAGGGCAGCTCACCCATCTTTAGGTGCTTTCCCAAAGAGCCTCCTGCCCTTCACACAGGTGAGACAGAGGCAAGTGCTGCACACGTTTCTGTAATTCCCACACTGACACAGGGTGAAAAGTCTGTTCACTGGGATGGTCTGTGATCCAGTGTTTGAGCTGGACACGTCTGGGTGCAGGCACTGGAACCTCCTTGTGCTCCAGGAGATTCCTCTCAGCAGCAGGGAGAGCAAACAATCTGCTACGAGAGCACTTTATGCTGTCTAACAATGTTTGTGTGTGTCTGCAGAGATAAAAAACCACTTCATGCTGCTGCTGAATGACTTCTTTCTCCCTCCCTGTTTGGATCTGCTCCAAAGCCAGGATTATAACTGCTCTTTGCTAAGCAACAAATATTAACTATTGCTACTTCATCAAAATCCTGCACCGATGCATTTAACCAGCTTATCAGCCAGCAAGATGATATTTTCATATTTGCTAGCCTGGAGCTCCACTAAAATTAAGATCAACTGAGTACAGATATAACAATTATCAATTTTCATTCTTGAATAACAGCTTGAAATTGCCTTCAGGAAAAAGGAGGGTCCTTTGCTTTAGATAAAAAAAATAAAAATTTAGATATAAAATTAACTGCTTTTTCTTCCTCAGGCTAAACATGTGGTTAAGCTCACTAAAATTATTCAACAGCTTTACAGGTTGCATCCCTATTTGCTTTAGCTTTTAGGTTGATAAATGAGTAAGTGGAAAAAAAGCTGTCAGGAAGATTACATGGTGCTACCAGCCTGCACTTCTACCTATCCCATTCTGAATTGTTTCCTGCAACCAGATGAAACTGAAGTTTGAACTGAAGTTTGAACTGAAAAAATTCCATCAAAATTGCCAAGTCTGGTTGGATATCAAACATTTGAGCTCTGTGGGTCACACTGGAAGATCCTCTGTGTCAAAGCAGTTTAATGCCAATTGAAGAGATAATAGTTTTACCTAAAAAACTTGATAAAAATGGAAATATTATAATATTCATTATTATGCCCAGAAAAATTTAAAAGTTTTGATCACATGAAATTACTGGTAAACTTAGAGGTAGACAAAAACTCCTGCAAGTATTTTTTCTTTCCACAAGCCTGGCACAAATATCAGGAAGATCTGGTGGCTCCATCTTCCCCAATCCCCAAGCAAACAGAACAAATCTTTTATGTACTCTTTATAAGGCAGCTCCCAAAGGCAAAGAAAATTAACTAGAAGAATAAACAAAATAATGGCATTTCCTCCCTCCTCCTGCTGCCTCTTTTTTAAATTGACAAGTGCCAGGTGATTGATTGATTTATTTCCATGCAAAAATGAGCTTTCTTCTGTCAGTGGAGAAAACAACACTGTTGGGTTTTTGAAATTTATTTTTCCTTTTGAAGGTTTTCCACTGAACATACCTGACATTGTTTTAGTGGATCCTACCAGCCACAGCGAGGCAAACCCATGCAACTGAAATAATGTCATCTCTGGATTGCTTAAAGCTGTACAAAGATGAAAGCAGCCCAGTTCTACCTTGCTCAACCTGCAAAGATTGCAAACTCCTTCTCCAAGGCACGTGTGGTGGGGCATTGCATGGGATGTGTATCCCAGGAAAAGGTCAAAGGCACTGATATCCTGTTGAGCAACATTTTCTATGACTGAGACAAATGTAGCATCAGATCAAAAGGGAGGAGGCTGAGCAAAGGATCAGCTTGCTATCAATTTGAAGACACAAGAAAGACAAAGCGATTCCATCGAGAAAAATTAACCCACATAGATAAGAGAGAGATGGTGAAACTGCTTTGAGATATGTTGATAAAACTGCTTCATCAAAGTGGTAGATTACCTGTAAAATGAAGTCTCCTAGTGAATTTGGACAGCTTTTTTCCCTCCAGTGAAAGCATTTTCACATTAAATTGTGCCATTTGTAATTATCAGATTTCAATTTTTATGACGTTTTCTTTGGGTAACAGATCATCTTTCTGAAGTTTGAGTTTAAAACAGCTGATGTTGAAACAATGCCATAAAGCATTTTAATTACATCAAAATAACTGCTTTCTGGGGTTTTGTTTTTCACTTACAGCAATTCACATTTTCCATTTTTCCCCCAATCAAACCCAGAAACAGCACCTAATTTAATTGTCCTGCCCAGCTTTCCCCACTGCAGCAGGGCACAGACATTGCAGGGAGGCACAAGCTCTGCTGGTTCACCTTTGTGCCCATGGAAGAGAGAACCACACACCTGGAAAGAACCTTAACAGGACAGGGGAAGCTCTCCCAGGCAGCCTCTGCAGGAATCCCTGCCCTGAGATTTCAGCCTGATTGCAAACCCTGGGACTCACCACATTCTGCAGGTGGGAGACAACCAACAGGCAAAAATCCCATTTCTTTCTGATCCTAAGCTCTGGATGCTGACAGAAACCCAGGATGTCCTCACGCACAGCCCTGTTTGTCTTGGCAGCTCCAGCCCAGCGCCCAGGCTGGATGGCACAGAGCAGTTTCCTTCCCCACATTGTGCCAAACGCATTTTGTGCTGATTAAGCCGCACGGGTGAGATTAATTCCACCGTATTTGAGTAGAAGAATGAGTGGCACCTTCAGGAAGGTTATTCATAAGGGGAGCTGTTAGGCTGGAGCCCAGCAGGGCTTTCCCCCCCCTTCTCCACTTGATCAATAGATCAGGGCAGTAATTACAGCCACCATCAACAGCTGCTGGTGCCATTGAGAGCCACTGTCCTGCTGGGCACAGAACTGGCTCTGGGACTGCAATTAACACAGCACCAACAGCCCTGCCAGAGCTATGAGCCACTCAAAGGTTCATTTTCACAGCCTCAAAGACAAGATGCAGCAAAACAATAGTGCACTTGGTAAAAAAATTAATCGGGAATCTCTCTTGAAGGAGAACAATGCCACCTTCGCCTTTGTTTATCCCTGCTGGGAGTTTGCAAAAGTTTTGTGGTGATGGCAACAGTAAGGAACTGTCTGGATAAAACTCCAAGCTTTTACACCTGTTATGGGATACCTGATGTAACAGCAAGAGGTTCAGGTAGTAACTAATCCATGATTCCACCCTTTGCTGTGGCAAAGCTGCCTTATTCTGCCATAGCAAGAGGTGAGCATTCCACAGATGAACACCTCCCATCCCCAATTCCAGTAGGAATCACTCAACCAAATGTCTGTCTCCATCAAACACCTCAGTCATGAGAGATCGGTGCAAAACACCTACAACTCAGTCTACAAAGGAGAACCTTTCCATAACAGTAATTTTCCAGGAACTTTCAAACATTTATTGTGTCCCCAAGTCTTCTGTGTCTGCAGACAGACACACTCGAGCTTTTGTAGGTTAATGTAAGCAGTGCATGGAGTTGAGCACAGCATTAGGATTCAGGCCCCTCTAGCTAACCTGCAAATGGAGAGGAAGTTCAGGATCACTGGCACATAATTGTGGAGTTGGGGGAGCCAGCCCAGCATTTGACTTTTCCCTCGGTTCGGATTTCCCTGCATACAGAAAGAGTGGGTGGATATGGCAAGACATGCAGTACTTATATATCAGCTGATGTCACATCTGAATGCAATTCTAGATTTACTATTACAACTCTTCCTTCATCTAGGCAATAACTACCTGCCTGCTAAAAGGCATCAGATTCTTTTATTGTTAAAATGAAACCGGACCTGGTACCCTGGGGCAACTGATTTCAATCTCCAAGTTCATATGGTTTTTCTTGCTGACAAGACTGGTTTGAAGGGGAGCCAAAATGCCAGCAGCAGTTGCCCTTGCTAAGGAGAACCTTGAAAGACGTGGTGAGGGTTGCTAATAGAGTACACACACAGAGTTTTCTGCAATAAATCCTGGAATATAATTAGTTCCCCCAAATACAGGAGGCAATTTGTGCCCTGCTGAGGAGGAGAGAAGAAATCTTGAGTTTGCAGGACATCAGTCTCCCAGATCAAGTATTGCACTGAGCTGCCAGCATCCCTCAAAAGCGCAAGAGGCACTGACGGATCATCTACAGGTGCAAGGATCAGATTTTCACATGGTCTAAGGGCTCCTGCACAAAAGCAATAAAAACTTCGTGCATTTTGCTTGTGTATGACCAATTTTTCAAATATCAGATCTGAGGCTTTTGGGGTAAACAACATCCAGGAAAGTCACCAATCCTAAAGTAACAGAAAAGCTGGAAATTTTGTTATTCAAGACTTTTAGGCCATTTCAGAGTGTTGCACTGTTGGTGTTCCTATAGTGGTTTCAACACACTTCAACATTGCCATGTGACATGCTCTAATAACACAAAATCTCTGTGGATTATGCACAATTATAAATTTTCCAGACACCAGATGTGATCCAGGAGGAGCATCCCCCTTTGCTCTCCTCCTGTGCTTTCCCTGCATTCCATGGAACTGTTCTCTGTGAGTCTCTGAAGCCTTCATAAAGAAACACCATACCATGCTTACCATAAATCAGGCTTACTTTTGAGCTCTGGTTTCTCCTCCCAAAGGATTACAGTTATTAGAAATAATTTTTTTTTCTTACTACTAAACCTCTGCATTCGCAGCACTTTCTAGGCAGGGGTTTGCTATGGTTTGCCTGTGCGAAGCAGTTGCTCTGAATAATTGCACCAAACAGTTCCAGTTTTTCTGGACCTGCTGCATTTTTCTACATTTTGCAAACACTTTAGAAGAAAAAAGGAAAAAGAAAAAGCAAAGCAAGGGCACCGTTGAAACCCTTGGGCTGCTGGGCAGCTCCAAGCCCATGGCACCTCTGTGTGATTGTCCACCCCAACACACCTCACCCATTGTCCCCTTCTGCTGGGGACAGCAACTCTCAGAGCTGTCACTTCCTTTGCCATCTGTATCTAAATGCAATTTCACCTATTTTGGCTCCAGGATGGAACCACCTTTCAGGAAACATAAGCACAGACGACTCCATGGTTTCCATTCCCAACATCTGCTCTGTCAGTGCTGCTCTTCTCAGGAGAGCAGAAGGCTGCACTGGCCAAACAGCCCCAAAGGCTCTCCAGCACCTCCTTCATAGTATCTCATCACTTGAAAAAAATAGCTATTTAGAAGTCAATTATATAAATAAGGGATCAAATCAAAAGGCAGATCACCCCCAGCTTTATAGTATCTGGAGAAAAAACTTGAATGTGATTGTTTTACAGCTGGTTCTTGATTTTAATTTGTACTCTTATATGCCTGTTGTTACTAGAATTCATATGCATTTGCACTCTACTGTTCTATAAAACAGACAAAAAGCAGATTGTTAGATTCAGAAATTTAGCACAATCTGTTCCAGCCCAGCACATCACTGTCTCTGGTACCCCCATTTCCAAACAAACTTCCTTGCAGCTCCCAGCCCCTGGAATATCTGCCCAGAAGTCAGTGCAAACCAGGGGTTTAATCCTCCTCACTCACCACAGAGTTTCTCTTCCCCTTTCAGTGTAAGAACCTGGGGGGTGGAAAGCACTGTGGGATTCCTAGAGAAAAGACAATTCCCATTTCAAGAGCATTTGGATCTGCATGTAAATACTTTGTTAATAGAGAGCCACAGATGGCTCTTAACTCAGCAGCAGAATAAATATAGCCAGTTTTATTTGATCTGATCTGAGGTGGTTGATGAAGCCATTTGTTTACAAGTGTATTTTTTAAATAAGATCATATGCAGTGCCCAGAGCATTGTCTGGGTGCTCTTTTATTACAGTTTGTAAAACTCCAAATAAAAATGGGAGGTGAGCCCATCATTCTTTGGAGCTTTGCCTGTGCAGCAGTAGAGTTCTGGGCACATCACTAAGCATTCAAAATAAAGCAGAAAGAATCAAAACAGCAGATTTTCATAGCTATGAATTTGCACATGTGCTCAGCCCCACACAAAGATGACACAGCTTGCACGTGTTTTGTTTTTTACTACTGCTGTTCACATGGCTGAGGGGAAAGGAACAAATGGGGAACTCTGAGGATGCACTGGAGATTTGCAGTTTGGAAGAGCCTTACGCTGTTACACCCACTTTTCTCTAGAGCATTAAAGTTGTATCAAATAATATCACAGTTTTATATGTGATAGGCCACTCTATCATATTTTAAGCCACCCTACTGCTCTTATTTATTTCTCTCCCCAGAACAGAGTCATAACTCTGTAACAGAACATTTTAAAAGAGGCAGGAGAGCATCAGTCAATGCAAAGGCTTCTTTCTCACAGCACTCAAAACCCATGTGGAGCTTATTTACAGCTCTGACCTGCGAGTTCCTCCCTCATTTCTCTGATCACTTGATCTGTTTGAGTCAAGCAGAGCCTCCCTCGTGGTCCTGCTGTGCCAGCCCCATGTGCACGAGCACAGTCACTCCTGCCACCAGGAGCTGTCACCACCAGCACTCAGACACTGCCCCAGGGCCTGGTGGGACTATTTCACTGCTAGCAGAGCAGGCACAGAACAACTTGTGTACCCCCAATACAAACATGATATAAAACACCCACAGCGCTGGGAGGAGCAGGAGGATGAAGAACCCGTCTGGACTGCACTGCCATTTGGATATTGGTGCTCAGAAGATTAAAACACAGATGAAATACAGCCATAGCATAGGCAGACTTGCAAACACAGCCCTCCCTCCCTGCCATGTGCAGCCTTTTAATCAGAACAAGGCAATCTGTGCAGACACACAACCCAAACTCCAGTCCTGCAGCTCCTGCACCGAGCTCACTCTGGATGGGGCTTGGTGCACTGAAGGAAATTGTGCAAACGATGAGGGAAGCAGCTCACTGCAGCTGGAGGGGACACAGTCACAGCAGCCTCAGCCTGAGCTGTTCAGCTCTGCTGCTCTTCTTCTGGCATCTCCAGCAGGTTTGGCAGCACAGCTCTGCTCCCTCCATCAGTGGCACCGAGGGTTTCCTCTGAACAGAGCTACAAAGCTCCCTCAGCCTCTGAAGGATATTCCAGGCTCATCCAGACCCTTCTTTCCCATTCCTGTCTGGATGAGGGCAGGACATGAGGAGAGGAGATCAGCCAATCCACCTCTGTCTGGTGTCTGGCTTGTTTTCACTCTGATTTCACGTAAAAGCCAGGCTGGGAAATACATGGGATGCACATGTGAGCTCCCATTGCTGCCTCAACATCATTTCCATTTACTGACCAATTAAACTCACTCAGAGGGAAAAGCAAAGTGCAATCTCACACTTCCAAAGGCATCAGGAAAGGAGAGGGACACCTGACAAATGTTCAAGCCCAAGAGAGCATTGGTTGTCTCAGTGAGAGACCTTGCACCTTCTCCAACACCAAAGCCCACCAGCCACAGGCCCCCTATAAAAGCCAAGCTCCTTAAGTGGCATGGAGATACCAGTCTTTAAAAAGAAAATAAAGTTTCCATCTGGCTCCAGTATTAATTTATAGAAAAACAGATGAAAATGGAAGCAGGAAAATACTGAGACACTCATGCTGCACTCTCTGCAGCTTAAAAAAATTGAGTAAAAGATATTTAGCCTCTTGTTAGGATAATGAAAATTCAATTAAGTTTAGAAGGAGGAAATACTCATCCCCTTAGAGCTAAGCTAGAAGCAGGGAAGAAAAGCCCAATCAGCAACATTAATATGGACTCCAGCCCATTCCAAGTGTCCTGACCTTGGTGCTGCAAACTCACTCCTGTTCTCCGCTGCCTTGACAAAACACCTGGAGCCACGGCTCAGCCTCTCTGCCAGGTACAGCTCTCCCCTCAGCCCATGTGGGAGCTGGTCCCTCAGAGGAGGGGACATCCCAGAGCCATCTGTCCCCACTCCCCATGGCAGCACCAAGCCCCGAGTGCAGCACCCCAACCCTGCTCTGCGTGTCCTTGGTGCTGTGACATTGGCAGCTGAACTCCAGATGCCACTGGGGACAGATGTCCTCTCCCAGCCAGACAAATTGGAAGTGGCATGTGGAGAATGATTGACACCACATGTAAGTTCCTATTCTGTCAAAGCCCTGCAATGTTGCTAGTTGTCAAACCCAACCAGCCTGCCATTGCTTTGCCACAATCCTACATGATGCCCAATGTCTACCAGGCTTTTCAGCTGCCCACAACACTCACAAATTCCTTTCTCAGGGTTGTGCTATACCTCCTGCATAGCCTACAGTCATGCAGGCTTATGAAAGTTCCTTTGCTGCACAGAGGATGCTGTAAAAAAATATTTTTGCTTGCTGGACTTATAGGAGAGGAAGCTCTCTTAAACTGAAGGCTTTTTTTAAATAAATAAAAAACCTAAGGTAAAACTTGCTCGGGTACTACCAAACTCTGCATTCAATGGGCAGGACTGGGGGGAATATAAAACCCATTAAAAATGGGATTTTAAATCCTCCCTTTGCAGCATTCAGCAAATGCACCTCAAAGTTTAACCTATAAAGGAACTGCCAGACCAGTTCAGCTGCTGATGGGAACAGTCCTGGATCCCTCCACCCACACAACCCAGCCCTGGCTACACAGAAAGACACTTTGCAGTACTGCCATGTACCCAAAGCACTGAAAAATGAGCTAAATTGTTGTATTCTAGATTATCATGCAATGATACAAACAAAAGACCAGCAAAGAGAGAAATGGCACACCTGTCCTGTCAATAAGCACTTTCTGCTCATTCAGTTTTGTACTCTGCCATCAAGAAACTAATTTCAATTGTTTCAAGCCATGGAGCTTTTAAACATTCAGAGATTTTTTTTCTAAAACAATGAAAATATGGGACACGGCTCTTCCTCCAGATCTGAGAATACAGCCCATGGCTCTCCTTGCAGGAAAGCCAGGCTGGAATTCTGCTGGGACCAGTTAAATCATCTGCATCTCTGCCTGGGACCACTCAGGGTACAGCCAGAACTGAGGGCTCCCTTCCTCTGAATCATTGTTATAAAAATCCACATTTAAAAAAAAAAAAACCATTAATTCTATCAAAAGGGATCAGAAACCCAAAAATAACGAAGTGAAAGCAAAAGTCTTATCATTAGCAAAGGATTTAATTAGAAAAACACCTACAAGTCAGGGCAGGAACTGCACCTTGCTTTGCCTGTGGAACGCAGCTTGCGCCTCCCCAGCCTCACCACAGTGCAAATATTCAGCTATTTGTTGAAAGAGGGGGAAAAAATATGTTCTCTGCTTGCATAATCAGTACTCCTGAAGCTTGGGGATGCTTGAATTAACACATTCTTGAATTTTAAAAAGCTTGAGTGAGGAAATTCAGCCCACCACCACTTGAGGACTTATTTTGTCCCCATGGGACCTCAGTGCAGACAGCTCTTGTGGAACAGGAATCCTCCCAGAGCTAGGAATGTGGCAAATAAAACATTGGCAAAGCAGACTTCAATGGATTGATCTTTACTACACCTTGATGAGTTCTTTTTGGGTAGTCTGGGGTTTGGATTTATTTTCCCTGTTGTTATTCTGGCGTCTTTTGGTTTTTTCCTGGAGTAGTTGGAAGATGAAGAAAAACCTGAAATTTTCAAGAATTAGCTACTTCTGCTGGAAACACCCAAACCCCATTTTACTCAAAAGCACATTAAGTATTTTTAATGCATGTAATATGTCCAGTGAGTAATTCCTGAGGCTTCACTCAGAGCCATGCCCGTACAATAACTCCCAGTGAGAAACCAAGACCTCAAGTGAGGCAGCCAGAATCAAATTTTCCTGGATTAAACAAGAAGGGCAGACAGGTGGTATGGGAAATTCATCCTAATCCCACCAAAATTATGAGCCATGGAACATTTGGCCAGAAATTGTTCCCTAACTTTCATAGTGTCAAGTGTTGAGTGGACCAAGGAACTCATGTCTTACAAAACAGATAAACCAGGTATCACATCCAGCTATTGATAAAAAATGTGATTTATCATCTGCACTCATCTGACACCAGAAATTGTGGGGCTTTACCAGTATTTCTTCCCCTTACATCCATTTCACAAGGTCTGGTGGGGCATAAGAATTGAAGACAAAATGATTCCAAACATGAAATAGTTTAAATTAGTTGGTACCACCACCCCTAAAAATTACAAATGCATCAACAACTGTTAAACTTTCCCACAGGACCTTTTCAAGAGATTACTGGAACAAATTAGGGTCACTTCCAGGACAGGAATAGCCCCACCTGCAAGGTTACCCTGCTTGGGTGAGGCAGGGCAGGAACCAAATCCCAATTTCCTCACTCCCAATTTTCCATGGTGGATGGGCCTTCCTCATCCAACTGTTTGCAGAGAAGGGATGGCTTTCCAAAACTCCAGTTTTGTTCCCTCTGTCCCTACCCAATGAGCAGCAGTGTCCTGAACTAAAGCAAAAACTTGCTGTGGGATTTGTAGGAGGAGAAAAATAATCCTCCCTTCAACATGGTCAGGAGAGATGCTACAAGTTCTTTTGCTTTCTATTAAAACTCCTTTTCTAGGACCAAAACAAGCAGGTATTTATCTTTCTACTGTAAGTGTAGGCATCCTTCCTTCAGTTTTAGAAGAGCTCTCGCCAGCAAATATCACTGATAAATCTCTTCCTGCTCTCTGCATTTCCCCCAGATCCTGGCAGGTGAGCTGCAGAAAGCAGCACCTGCAAGGAAGGAAAATCCTGAATAGCTCATTCTCCTGTGCCAGGGCAGGATCTGTCCTCCCTCTTGGATTGCTCCAGGTTAAACTTCCAGCCAAACACAGCAAAATAAACCTCAATTTTCTCCACTGTGCTGCCATCCATTTGGGGGAATTTTAACAATTTGCTGGTAAATCAAACTCCTCAGAGTTGTAGTGATGACTAATCACCAACAGACATGTAGTCACAGCTGCTCAGATATTTATTTCTTGTCTAAACCCAACTCTGAATGCTTAAGCACCTTAATAGAAGGAGAATAATAAATACAGTCCAAATATAGGCAGCAATCCAACAGAGCCATCACAGCTCTCTTAAATCCCCCATCTTTCAACAGTGCTCCCTCCAACAGCTCTCACCATTGTATAAGAAGAATGCAGCAGAAAAGCAGAGCAGGAAGGACTGGCATAGTTGCCATATTTACTACTTTCACCTATTTATTTCTTTTTTTTTTTTTTTTTTGTTTTAACTCAGCACATTCAGGTTTGTCTCAGATTCAACAGAGTAAGAAGAAAATATCTAAAATACACATTTCTGCTGCTAACAGCTCTGGGTTAATTGGTGGAGTGACTGCTTCATTAAGGACAACCCCAAGCATCAAAAGTAAAGCTTGATTGTGCATTCTGGGAATCCATGAATTACCTACAGGGGAATGAAAATTAAGAGGATCTATTTTTAAACTACATTTTGACTTTTCTCAGAGGCTTTACCCATATACTTAGCTCAACTTTTTCCTGCTACTACATTTATAAACTTTTAAATCAAAAAAAAAAAAATAGAAAATTAGGTGATTACAGAATTACCAAGATTAAAATCTCAAAGATATTGATCTCCCAGTAAAAAACAAAGTCACCAGCCAGTCAGCTTTAACTCATATACACTAATTTTTTTTTTATAGGTTGAGCTTGCAAAAAGCTAACAACAGAAACTGAATTATTTTGTCTCAATAACAATACAAAAGCAGCAACTCAAGTGAGTATCAGTGTTTTGAGTTTTTCTTTGTGAGGGTATGGAATCTTAAAATGCAGAGCAGCACTTCAGGATCATTTACAAACTTTGGGAGAAAATAAAAACAGGCTTATACATATCACTATACACACAGACATATTTCATTTAAAAGTTAGGTATGAACTCAATCTGTCTTTTAAAGTGTTCCCCCCCTTCAATTTACTTTAACAGACAAAACTCCCCATTCTTGACCTGGCCTCTGTCATAAAGGTTGGTCTTTTCCCTCAGACACTCAGAGAAGGCAAATCCTGCTCTTGCAGTCCATCAAATGAGTTTCTGTCTCCTCTAACCTGTAATTGAGGTTGTAACAGATGGCTTTGCATTTTGCAAGACCAAAGGTTGTGCAAGAGCAGCAGCTTTATTTAAAGGGACAGATTTGTCAGAGCACAGAGTGAGGTAGGAGTTTGTGGGAGATAAAAAAGAATTTCTGGCTTTGAAGGAAGACTCAGAGGAACAGCACTTGAAGGCTCATCTGCCTGTACCTTCTCCATTCTTATTAGTGGAAATAACAGAACATCCTCACAGCCCTGTGTGATTAAGGACTTCCACCTTCTACTGTAATACTGTCAACACCTCTGCTGCCAAAGCCACTGGCTCCATTGCACCCAGGTCAGGCAGAAAGGCTGCACAAACACTCCAGGTGAGGCTCCTAATAGTTCCAAAACAGCCAGGAGAAACAACATTTTGTGGGTGATGCACCCCTGCCTTGCCATGCCAATTCTTTGTGCAGCACCACAGAAGCAGGAGCAGAATATTTGGAGCCAAAGCATCAGGAGGGTTCAGCAGGAGCTCCAGAAAACATCACTGGTCTGGTGCAAAACCCAGTCTGGGTCACAGAGCTCCTTCCTGCACAGCCCTGGTGCTTTGCAGAGGGATCTCAGCTGGCTGGAGCCCAGCTGTATTGGCATCACACCCAGCAATGTGTCTGGGGACAGCTTCCTGCACCGGGTACTTGCCAAGGCTTTGTTTGTTTGGTAACAGGGATGGGGAAGAGTCCCAGTGGCCCTGAGAGAGGTTATTTCAGTGCTGCACCTGGGCACGTCTCAGAGCAGCTCCTCTCTCCTGGCTGGCTCACCCAGAGCGTTTCTGCTCCCCGTTCCACACACATCCCTCCTTTTTGAGCCTGTTAAGTGAGTCCAGCCCCCCAGGCAGAAGGGTGGGACCTTCCAACTTTCTGGCTTGCCACGGTCTGTTTATCAGATCTAATGAAGACATTTATGGGTTGATGGTCTGACAGATGCTCAATTTTCTGACTGGATGAGGAAGTCAAACTGTTATATAAGAAGCCAATAAGTACCATTCATTCCTAAAGCAATAAACCACTGCTGCATTTCCAAGTTAATTGGCACAACCAAGCCAGTTAGCTGCGAGTGTATTTAATCAAATTTAATCTTTAGTTGGGGGCTTCTGTAGCACCCTGCACGATCCTATCGAGTATCTAGAACGCTGATATTGCTATTATAGTGTTCTGTTTTCTGCAGCTCTAGCCAGGATCAAAACACATTGCTAACACAGCAGAACAGTCCTGGAGACATTCACACCTCTAACAGCTTGCAAACACAGTGGGGTTAACACAGGAGTTTAACTTAAAGTTCAGAAGGTTGTTCCTCTCCATTACCCAGAACATTTAGATATTCTTCTAAGTTCTGAAAAGAGTTAAAGATTCCCCTGTTAGAAAAATCCATCCTCTAACAAGGTTTTTCTCAGCACTGGCTGTCCAAGGTGTTTACTGGAGGCACCACTTTGCCATCCAGCATATATTAAACTCAGGAGTGTTTTGTGCTCAAGCACCAAGGCTTGATGGGGCACGTTCTGTGTGTTCATTACAGGGAGCCTCTGCAGCAGAGCAAGGCATGAGACCAAAGGCTATGTCCCATTGGCTGCCTGAGCCCTTTATTAATGGCCCCATTAAACATTCCCTCAAGCTTTCAGTTGCACTTATCCAGTTTACTTTCATAATATCTTTTTTTTTTTTCTTTTGACTTATGCTTCCATACCTGAAGAGTTTTCTTAGGGAGTCCCAGCAAGGCGCTCAGGGATGGCTTCTGAAAAGCCCAGGACCTTGGTGTGGAGGTGTCACAATCCCAATTTGGGGCTGGTGGATCTTGCCATGGGCTTTCCTGCCTTCCACCCCCAGCCCACGTAAGCACAGGCTGTGGATCAGGAAAGGGAGAGCGAGGCCACCTTGATCCTTGCAGAGCTCCAAAATCCCTCCCTTCAAAAACCAAGGAGCCTCCTTTTCTGATGCTTAGCACCAGCATTCACACACAGCAGGAATAAAATATTATTATTATTATTATTATTATTATTGCTTTAAGTGAGGGTATAGGAAACACAGCTCAGGAATAATTCACCTTTCTTGCTACTGTGAGATACACAAAAAAAGCCACACAAACTCCATGTCAACCTTCAAGAGCCACTTTCCCCATCCTCTCTGCCACTGGATTAATTGCCTTCAGCAGCCAGAATTTACAGCAGTACTGAGCTCAGTGCTACCTCAGGAGAGAAATGCAGCCACTGGGAAGTGACAGAATAAAGGGAAAACTCAGCCCCCCAAATCACTGCCCCATCATTCACCCTGTTGCTGCTGCACTGGGAAATGTCAGGCTGCATCTTTAAGAGCAGACCTGTCTCTGCAGCAGGAGCACAGAAAGCTGGCAGTCGAGAGAGCAGAACGGATGACAGTTTTTGGCAGCGGTTTCAGCTGTCTTGTTGGGTTTTTCAGATTAATCAGCCCCCTTGGAACACTGAACAGATCATCAGGACAATCCCTCAATCCAAGATCTTTCGCAGTGGAAAATGAAAAAAAATAAAAAGTCATAAACTGGGGCAGCGGCATAACAGAGGCAGCATTCTGAGAGGGGCTCTGAGAAAGGGCCTTACCAAGACAGTGTCTAAAGCCAATGGCATTTCTGCACCATCACCCTCTGCCTGTGCTCACACATGGTGGGGGTTTTTCCAGTGTGATTTTTCAGGAAGTCACAGACTGAAAAAAAGCTTCTCTCCATGCTCCCCATTTCAAGCTCTGTTAAATACATTCTGTCAGATGCCAAGAATATTGACTGTTTTCTTTATATGAAAATCCTTCCTTCCACAATAGCTAAGGCTATGTGCACATGCCCAACAAATTTTATTTGAAATACTGAGTGTCAATAGGAAAAATAGTCAGGAACCTTATATTTCCTTAAAGATTCATTTGCAACAATAAAATTTCAGAATCTTACTTTCTCCACATGAGTTCTGAATTCAAGGCACTTCCATGCCTAACCAATATTTCCTTATTGCACTTTCTGGCAGAAATAGAATTCTGTAGTGTAAGAGCAGAGAATTTATTATATCAATTTCACCACTTGATAATCTGGTATAGCTCTGCATAGCACCTTGCAGCATTTTCCCTCAGTATTTAAAATTTAGGAAAGAGAGAGACAATTTTGCCAAGGAGTTTCACTTTTCCTCCATTACACAACAGACTGCCAATTAGCTGTTATGCAAGTTTCTGCTCACCATGAAGCGAGCTCTGCCTTCAGCTTGCTGAAGGTGGCCAGCTTGGAGGAGCCACAAGTGAAATCAGATTAATCCACGGTGCTCTGGACCTAAAGAGAGCTCCCTGTGTGCCCCTGCTTGGCTTTCAGAGCTTCCCAAGCTGCCCTCCTTGGTTTTCAACAAGGATTTGGGATTATCCACGAAGCTGCTCCACATCCAGAGGTAAAGCTCCATGTTATCCCTGCATCTCTCTGGGGCTTCCACTTGCACATCCCACCAGGTGACAGCCAGGACACCTCCAGCAGGCTCTGCCCTGCCCACCATGGCACTGGAATGGACCAGGGCACTCAGGGCACACCCCAGCAGCTCCCAAACCCGCCTGGCACACACCCACAGAGCTCACCACCCCTCAAACAGAGCCCTGAGCACAGCCCTGTGTCTGATCTGGGATGGAGGGGGCATTGCCAGAGGTGATGGGCACTGCTGATGAGCCAGCACTGCCAAAGTGCCTCCCTCAAACTCCTGTGGTGGGGCTGGGGCTGCTCTGCTCCCACCAATCCCATCCCCTGGTGCCCTCCCTGCAGCCCCAGCTCCTGCCCTCTGGCCACCCTGAGTCCCTGCTCTCATCTCCTGCTTTGCCCAGTGATTTATTGGCAGTGCCCACTCACCCTCCTGGGTCAGTGACGAGCTGTGGCCACGGCCAGCGAGCACAAAGGGGCTTCACAGAATCACAGGATTTCTAGGTTGGAAGAGACCTTTAAGATCATCGAGTCCAACCCATGTTCTAACACCTCAACTAGATCATGGCACCAAGTTCCACATCCAGTCTTTTTTTAAACACATCAAGGGATGGTGACTCCACCACCTCCCTGGGTCAATGATTCCAGTATTTGACCACTCTTTCTGTAAAAAACTTCCTCATTAATTCTAGCCTGTATCTCCCTTGACGCAACTTGAGACTGTGTCCTCTTCAAGCAGGACATGCCAGGGTTACAGAACACACGAGCAGGGAGATGTTCTTATCACAAGCAGTTTTTGCAGCCATAGCCCTGAGAAATCCCATCAGAGGGGAAGAGATGACTCAAGTCTCGTACAGACACTTTACACATCCAGACATTCTTGCATATGAGAATTTACTGCGTATAAAAAATGACCTCTGACTTTTTGTGCCTCTCCTCTACACTGTCATAAACAAGAATATCATTTAAAGAGATGCTGTCAACTTATATTTAGCCTAGTTTTTTTTATTTTGTTTAAAAATAAAAGCCTTCCGTAAAGCGTAAGATGAACAGAATTAAAAAAACAATTCTTTGAAACAAAACAAAAAATTGTGTTGTTGCCTTTCAAACCCTTACCCTGTAGCACTGAAAACTTGGAATTGTCCACAAATGAATATGAGACTGACATGATATTTATTATCCAAGCTTAAAATAGCACAGAACAAACAGAATACAAATCATGGCAAGTAAAAATTAATTTAAAAATTCAATTTAATAATCTAACAGTTCAGGGGCAATATGTGGTTTATATTGGCAGTGGCCTTTTAATCTTGCAAATCATATAATTAAGAAAACTTAATTAGTAAAAGCAGCGTTTGAATATTAGAGCTGTGAAAATATCTCCGAAAAAATGGCAAGTATTGGCTTGAACTTTTTGTAAGCCTCAGTTCTGTGTCTGCATGCACTTCTATGAATATAAATAAAAGGCAGGCATAAATAAATGGCACAAGCACTCAGGAAATTGTGAAGTTAGAGCGTTCACAGAAACCAAAATTGCAACCGCTCGCGCTGGGGCCTGAGGCACAGCCCAGCAATGAGGAGCCTGTCCTGCTTTTCCATGGATCCTCCCCGTCCCAGCCAGGCCAGGGTGACAAAGGACAATTCCTAGAGCCAGCCCTGTAATTCACAGCCCCCTCCCAGAGCCTGCAAACTCCTCAGCCACCAGCAGAAACCAAAGGAAGCAAAGGCAGTGCCTGCTTGGGGAAAGCTGCACACGAGTGTTTGCAGAGAGCCCTGGCTTGTTCCATCCATCCAAAGGAGAACAATGAAGGGAAAAATGAAAAAAAAAAAAAATAAAAGAAGGCCTCTGGCAATTTTCAACCTTAGAAACCCCAGCAAACTTCAGACCTGTAGCTGAGTTAACAGCACCAAAGTGTCATCACAAAGTCCCCCTCTCCAGAGGGATCTGTGAGATTCTCACAGCTCCTTGGAGCTGCCACATTTACCTCCAGCCCAGGCAGCTTCTACAAGTACAAAACCCATTAAACTCACATTTCCTCTCAGCCAGGGAGAATCTGTACAACATGGAAACTCCAAAGAACATGCAAATGGTGCAGGCACTGAAGTAAAGACATCCACAGGCAATATTCCCACTATCCTTGAGGCTTTAGGCAAAAGGGGAAAAAAAAAGCCCAAAACAAAACTGGAATTCTGTGAAGTGCCAAAATATTCTGCTCTGTAAAATCTCAGGGAGGCATTTCTCTGCAGAAGCCTGGGTTAATTATTCCTGAACCACTAATATTGCAGAAAAGATACAGTTTGCAGCAAACCCTTTTACACAGATAGAGGGCTTGATTTTATTTAAAGTTTCTTTTGCAATATTTCCTCAAGACAGTTTTTATTGTTACTCTTCTGCTTTGCGACATGCACTGCATTTTTCTAAAGAGATTATTTACCATTGCCTTTCAAAAAATAAAGAATCTTGCATTCTTAATTTGATCAAACTGCTTGGTTTCCAGGGGACACTCCAGTGATTTTTATTTGCTTAATGAACAACTCCCAGTATATAAACAAATTTAGGAACCCCAAGCAGATCCAAATTTTCCCCTTTGAGTGTTTCAAGTCTCTGCTGCCCTCCAATCTGTGCTTTACTTAATTTCACAGAATAAGAGCCCTCAAACCCCACATGCAATCCAAGGTTTTGCCCTGCACCCACACTTCTCCATCTGAGTTCTTTGAAACAGCAGCTACAATGACCTGTGGGGGTTTTAAATAAAAAAGAAAGATACAAACAGGGTTCTTGGTGGCCTGAATTTTGTTCTTGTGAAACAGAGGCCATTCCAATAAATGTAATAGCAACAGGTTGTAGTTTTAGCAGAAATTGGGAATGACTGCTAGCTAAAGTTATATTTCTGTGGGATAACAGTAATGGGGTGTTCATATTTAAAACCCTCACTCAGCCCCAATGTCAGAGCTCTCCTCGCACCCTAAACCCCCCTGCTCAAGGAGCTGTTGTGTTTATCAAACCTGCCCTATCACCAAGCTCATTTTCCCCCTCATTATCTGCACAGAGCAGAGCTGCCTGGCAGTTGACATCCGGCCTAGAATGATGACACATTAAAGCGTTTAATCTCCCATAATTGGGAAAGGCTTTCAAAGAAAACAAGAGGTGCACAAGGGGCACCTCCCCATCCTGGCTGTGCAGATGTCACCACGGAAAGAGGGAGGAAATTTCCTGCTTTTCCAACTCTGTGTATGCTCGGAACACATCCTGATCAAACCTTTTCTCTCCAACTGAACCACATTTTACAAGGCAAGCCAAAAAAGATCTGGGTAGTTTTTACCCTTTGCACACATATTGGCTGAAGAATCAAAGACAAAATCCAACGAAATTTAATTGTGGATTCATCCTTTCAACTGCAGAATTATGAGCACACCAGGAAACAACACAGCAAACAAAAATAAACGTCTGGACCTTATTTATACCTGCCAGAGGACTCGATGAAGGAGGTTGACCAACCAAGAAAATGAACATTTGTTTCTGACAGGGATCTATGCAAAGCAACAGGGTTTTAATTTAGGGCTCTTTTCATCAGAATGATAACAGCTGTCATCTACCGGGTGAGCACAGTAATTACTGAATCTGCTCCGTGCAAAATGAATACCCAACGTTTCATTTACACAATAATATCTCAATCTGCAGCCAGGGACAGCCAGGCACATTCCCATGGAAGGACTCACTCACATCCCACCTCGGGATTCCTCACATTTCACAGCCAGCTCCCCGAAAAACCTCAGCAGTTTTTAAGTTCCTTACAAAAAAGGCCAGAATCGTTTATTGACAATACTTATGGTCCTAAATCTTCAAAACCCAGCCTGATTTTTCTGATTTTTTTCACTAGTTAGTAGAAATAAATAAAGGTTTTCTAAAGTAGCATGAATATTCTTCCCACCTACAATTTTAGTTTATTTCCAGTCTTATCTGTCACACACACGGAGATTGTTGTTCCATTTACAATTTCCACCACAAGAAAATAAATTTTAAAAATACACTTCAAGATTGAGATCACCTGGGGTTTTTTTTTTTTGGGGTTTTGTTTTTTGTTTTTAACAGGAACATTTAAACATGTTTATCAATTAAATAGTAAAAACCTGAAAAAAGAGAGCTTGGTTTTAAATCTAATTACCCCAACACTGAAGAGTTAAAAAAAAAAAAAAATGTTTTAAAAAGAATCAACTCTGATCCAGTTTCTTAATAGAAACAAATTTGGATTTGGAAAGCTAAACAACCCGATGAGAGACTGCAATTCTTTTGCTTACTAATGGAACAGTCTAACTAGAGTCATTATGGGAATGAAACTAATTTTAAAAAAGTGTTTCCATCAAAACATTTGTAATTGCACAGCAGAGATCAGTTTAAAAGTAGATGTTTCCTGATCATTAAAACAAGTGAAGTAAAATTATATGTTTTGCAGAACTGCTTGTACCAGCCTGGGCTGTATTATGAGGCAGGGGGCCAAGAATTAAGTGCTTCCAATCACTAAAAAAATACCAGTAATTCCTGTATAACCTCACACCTTGGAGAGCAAAACCCTTTCAGTGCATCTTGTTGTTTTTTCGTCAATTGGAGAGGATGTGGCAAATAACTCAGGATTAGAGAAATCACTTGGAAATCTATTTCAATCAATCATTTCCCCCTGCGCAGCCATGCCCTGAAGATGTTTTGCCAGGGCTGGTTTGCATTCAGAGCTCAGCTCTCTGCCTTTTGCATCCCCTGCCATGGAGCAGTGCTCCTGTCCCTCCAAACTGCCTCTCACCGTCCTTCCCTGCTCCAAATCCATGGATTTTAGGGTCTGATTTGGATTTTAGGGTCTGATTAATGCCAGCACAAAAGCAGCGAGGTGGGAGCCTGAATGAGCTCGTTTTGATAAAATTGTCTTCATGTCAGGCAGCAAACAAGTAGGAAGTACCCAATTCATCTTAATATTTTAGGGCATGTGCTTAAATCCTATCAATTGCAAAGCCCTCTCAGCCAGGTCTTGATTAAAAACGGAAAAAAACCCAAAAAAAACCAGCTCGAGTTTTCAAAGGAGCAAAGGAATGAGGGCATTCATCCCCTTTGGAAATCAAATGAAACTTTGGATGTGCAGAATAAAGAGTTCCTGTGACGAGCAGCCAAAAGTCAGCCTGCAGGAGATGTTTGAAGCAGATGGCAAGAAGCAGGGCTTCTATTTGCAAAATAAATTTAAACTTGAACAAGAGTGAGCCAGTGTCAGACACTGATCCTTTTCCACATCAACATAACTCAAGACTTAATTTTATTTCTCTCCTGCAGACAATATGTTCTGATGGGAGTTTTTTCTTTCACCTATATATACATATATATTTCTGGAAAAGCTGGCAGGAAACTGCCAAAGAGCTTCTTTATCATGTTCCATTTAAAGGAACACACTTTTCTGGAAAAAAATTGCAGGAAAATGAAAATGACATGTTTACTTGGAATAAGGAATGATTTTTCAGTAACTGAAGTTACAACTTTTTAAAATGACTTCTTCTAATTCATTGTACAAGAGTGCTTACAGCAGTTATTAAAAAAATAAATCAGAATTAGAACAACAGGGCTGGAAGGGATCTCAAACAATCTTCCAGCTATTCCCCTCCCCACTCCAACCTGATGTTTGTCTTTTCCTCAGCTGAAACTCACAATCCTTACAAATATCCCCTTACAGTAAAATTGGTTTTTTGATGTCAAGCTTTGTAGTCAAGAAATTTTTAAGGGTGAATGGGCACAGAGGATAAACTCTTCCTTCTTTCTGAAGGTTTGTGAAGCCACCCTGGTCTTGCCTGCAAGAAAAGCAGCCAAGTTCAATCTTCTTTCACAAACTCTTTTTCCCTTCCTTTTTAGATACTCTTCACCTGGTCTATATATTTCCCAAATTGTGGTGCCTAAATCTGGAAATTATTTACCTCCTAAACACTACCAAAATGAATGGAAGATTATGTCTGATATTCTCTTCAAAGTTTATTTCATTTTTAATGCTTTTTGTTCTTTTTCTTTTGGAAACAGCATAACTTTAGCTCATGTTCAGCAGGTGCAGGTAGAACCACTATAGCCCTTTTCCAAAATGCACACACAGACAGGTTTTCCTGCTAGAATCCTATAACAATAAAGATTTGTATTTCAGAAAGCCTCATCTCCACAAAAAATGAGCTGAAAATCTGAATGGATGGGGAATATCTTAAATAATATACATAAAACTGTGCATCTGCACTTAGAAGATGTTTTTTGAGAATTACATAGAGGTGCAATTAAGTGAGGGTTTTTTTAAATACAGATTTAAATTAAGATTTTGCTCCTCATTACGTGGTAGTTGCTCACTTTAACTTGAGTAAAACACATAATCAAAGTGCTATTAAATCATCACTCACTGCTCAACGATGTAAGTCTGCATTTGGGTCTCACAATTAAAATAGGAAAAGACAAAAATACACGAGGTATATTATTTTCTATATTAATTTTAAATGTTACAAACAATATCTTTGCTCTTACAAAACAGCCTTTTAGGCAACTGAACTAATTTTAGAGCATCTCTATGCAAATGTGCTGCTGAAATCACACCTTAAATACAAGTCAGTATTTAAATACCCTTCAGTTTGGAGACCCAAAGAACAATTTCATCAGCAAATGGTTTTGTTGGGAGCACCAGTGAGTAATTGCAGGGCCCTGGTGATGCTGTGCTGGGGCACTTTCAGCTCCTCACACAATTTATTGTCACACCTGCGTGTCTCAAAAGCAGGAGTTTTGTCTTTCCTACAGCTGCATTCAGCACTGTCAATTCCATCTTGTTCCCTCAAGATGTAAGACTGGGAGGACAGAAGGCAAGGAGTGCAGAGCAAACAGAATAAATCAGTTTGTTTGGCAGCAGGGTGAGGAGTTTTATACTGCAGAGGCTGTTACAGAACCCAAGATAAAAGGTGCTCCATGCGCTGCTGAAATGCCCATGCTCTGCTCCTCCAAATTAACTGCACAAGATCTGCCCAAAATTACCTGAACAAGAAAAAAATTGACTGAAGGGGTCACAGAAACATTGAGAGCAAGGAGAAGTGCTTCACACTGAGTTACTCCTGCAGTCCCAGAACAGGAATTCCCAATGGGGCAGATTCCTGAAGCTGAGAGGGTGACACAGCCCCGCTGACACCTGTCCTCCCACACTGCCACTCAGGCACAGCACACAGGGACATTCCCATGTCCTCTTGCCAAATCCACCTCTGCCAGCACGTCTACAAGCAAAGGAATTTCAAAATAAAGCCCAGCATGTGACTGGTTGGCTCATTTGCTTAGGAAATGTCACTTTTCCCACTTGATGCACAGTTGAGGAATGATCCCACTTGCAAAGGGAAGGCAATTGCTCAACCCAGCACACTCTGGCAATTTTCACATAATTAGCAGAATACATTTAGTCTTAACCTTCTTCTGATGAATTCAGTCACACCTGTTTATGTGAAATCAATTAAGAGACCTTAATCTTCTTAGACAGTTTCCAGCACTCCACGCACAGGTTCAGGCCTGTTTCTCGTATTGCGAAGTTTGAGTTATATTAAAAAAGAAACAATTATCCCATAAACACAAAGACCTCAATTATACCTTTTAATAATTAAACCCAGCTACACTTTTAGTCTGCAGCCTCTTGGTGGCCAGCCACACATCAGTGCAGCCCATTTTGCCTCTGAGAGGGGAAGGGGCAGCAGAGAAAGCCCAAAGGAGGTGAGCAGGCACAATAGATGACAGAACACACATTCCTGTGCCTGGATTGCTCAGGACCTGTGCCCTGACATCAGGGATCTCTGCTCACGGGGTCATCCAAGGAAAGGAAGCCCAGGCTGCCTCCCCAGAGCATCCAAAATCCCCCTTCTTACAGAAGAATTTTTTGGGGAAGGATTTAATTTCACCTCACTTCAGGTATGTCCCTAAAATAGACATTGACAGCAAGGCAGATGATTCATGCTTCAGAAATGCCTGCATTTCCTCGCTGCAGAGCCTGCACAAGAGGCTCAGGTCAGGTATCCAGAGCTGGAGGAAATCCCACCTTTAGTGAGGATGCACTAACAGCACTTACACATATTGATATACTTGATATTTAGTGAGAGAACAAAGTGCATGAGTCCCTGCTCACCTCTGCACTCAGAAGTTACCTGACTAGTTGAAGCTAAAAAAAGAATATTGTTCCAGTCTCCACTGGGCAGAGTTTGTGGTTTATGGCATGAGGCAGAGTTTTATGCCAAAGGAGAATTTAAATCTCACATCTGTGTTTGTTTCTTGGATCTGCTACGCTGGCAAGTGAGTCACCTTGAGAAATCTTAAATTACTTTTCATCATACATCTAACATCATAAAAAGCATTGAATTAGCGTCCAGAAATAGTTCAAATTGCAGCAGGAGCAAGAAGCCCTTGCACACTCACAGATTATCTCGTGGGATTCACATGAAAGGAGCTGGGAGCACCTTGAAGGTTTTAGGGCAAAACTAAACCGAGCTGCACAAAACGGCTTTGAGGTGGAACAAAACCAACAAAAATCAACAGCTTCAGCCAAGGAAACCCTGACATTTAGAGTGTGGCATGTGTGACCCACTCCATCAGACCTCTTGGGAAACTGATGTCCTGCTCACTGCAAATGAGGAGTTTCTCTTGCAGTTGTACACATGCTGCCCCTCCAGTCATGTTCATTACACTGTTTTTTAAAACTGGATGAAAGAAAGGAGCAAGAAAAAATATAAAGTTCCCTTTTTCCCCTCAGCCCTTTCTAGGGAAAATACCAAGTAGCAGCTAAAATCTGTTTGAGATCAACTTTTGTTTTATAAACTTTGGGTTTCATTCTAATTGTTAGGGAGACACATAATAACTGGCTTTAGCATAATTTTCTTTGGACTATCTCCCCAAAGCCACAATTAATGTAAATACCAGTGTCTTGTTAGTAATTTCCTTTCATTGGTAAGGGCTGAAATGCAATGATCCGACCACAAATCACAAAGCAAATAAGCTTGCAGTGCTGCTCAGGCTGGTGGGGATTATGCAGTTTGTGCAGGAAGGGTTGATAAGGGAATGTTCTGTGAGCAGAATTCCTGGACTGCTTGGAAGGGTTTCCTTGCATGACAAAGGAGGAGCTCCCAATCCTCCTGAGCAGTGCAGGCTGCAGCTTCCAGGGCAATTTGGGCATAAAGGGGGGAAAATCAGAGTCAGGAGTAGGTGTGGGGTCAGAGACCAGGTTATGGACTCCCAGTGCACAAACCTGGGGGATTTGCTCCTCTTTTGTATTTCCTGCAGGTCCTGAGGGGTCTCTAGTGATGGACAGCACACACCCACAGCAGGAGATGAGAACAAACTTATCTGTGTCTGTTCTCTGTGCCAGGAGAGCCCTGGTGAAGAAGAACTTCACCCTTTTTGAAGAACAACCACCACCTCTGGGCATGCACAGTCCTCAATCTTTCTAGTTTTGCTGCCACCACACATCCTTTTTACCCTTCACTTGCTACCATACAAAACCACAGGTATCTTAATGCCCTGTTTTCGTTTTATAAATGGATATTTTGTTTAACAGCCGAAAATACACATCTCCAGTCAAACATCCAAATAACTGAAGCAGGTTTCAGTCAAAACTCCTCTTCACCAAATCACCTCTTCTCTGCCAGTCACAGACAGAGATGCTACTAAAATATGCAACAGTAGAAGATGCTTTACAGAGAAAAAATTACAGTCTTTGCCTGAAATACAATTGGCACAAACACAGCAGAACCAAATCTGGCTGCAGGACCATTCACTCCCTGCAACACACAGCAGGGACAGGATTCCAGCACACCCTTGCCTTCAGAAAACCACAGCCAACATCACTCTGACCAAGCAGCAATCCCTGGGTTTATCTTGGCATTTTGTGAAGGGAACAGCTCAATCCCAGCTCTTCCATGCTGCTCCATCAATTAACTCCTCAAAAGTACAGAGCCATCACTTACCAGAGCTGTCATTCTCCCAGCAGGGCCTCAGGAGTCTCTCTCCTGGCAGGAAAAGCCATCAACTGCAAGGAAGAAGATGGAGGGATAATTAAATTAATCCCTTTGCCTTCCTAAGCAAGTCAAGTATCACCCTTCCATATCTGACATCGTGCAGTTTAGGCTCTCTTCAGGGTGACATGCAAAATAGACACAGTAGCTGGTTTGCAGGGATAACAAAGGTACGTGCCAAGGGGAGAAACAATTTGCTTGTGGCTGTGCAAGGCTTTTGGACATGAGGAAATGAGTGCACAGCTGGATTTTGGGCTGCTCCAGTTTTCTGCCAACTTTCTGGGCTCTCTAGCACTGATCTCTGCCCTTGCTGTGCTGGTGGAAGGGAAATTTGCTTCCCAAGGTGAGGGCTGGGTTATTGTGCCGCAGTCACACCAGCTCAGGTGTTTGTGCTGCAAACAGTGGAGACTTCCATCACTCCTCAGAGGCAGCACCTCATCCCTGCACCACATTTTCCTGTAGGAACTTCACAGTGCTGCCTTTGCTCATCTCTACAATGGATGGTTCTGAGAGCCCTAAACTACTTTGCAAGGATCCCCAAACATGTTTGAATTTGCTTTCCCAGTCACAAAGGGCAGGCACATCCCTTCCCAGTTCCACAGCACCTTGGCACAAGGTAAATACAGAAAAAAAAAAAAAAAAAAAAAAAACCAAAAAAAACCCCCACTAAAACTCCACACCAACTTGGAAGTCAACAGCATCTCAAAAACTGATGAGATACATGTGGATGCAAACACAGAGATAATGATTTATCATCTTGTGTATTCTTACATCCCCTTTCCCCTCCTGCTTTTCCTCAAGGCTGTTTCTGTATTTCAGCTCCAGTTTCTGCTCTGGGTTTTCATTGTGCTCCTGGTGTAAGAGCCACCCATCCCTCCCCATCTCGTTCCTGCCATCCCTTTGGAAGTGCCCGTGGATGATTTGCCAAGGCCTGAGACCTCTCTGGC
Source organism: Zonotrichia albicollis (assembly GCF_047830755.1). NCBI lineage: Eukaryota > Metazoa > Chordata > Aves > Passeriformes > Passerellidae > Zonotrichia > Zonotrichia albicollis. The sequence continues at coordinate 13,496,959 of NC_133835.1, forward strand.
GTCCATTTCTCAGCAGGCAGCTCCTCCAGCTCCCCGTTGATCCAAATCCCTCTGAATTTTATGCCCTTCTTTGCATTGCCTGACTCCCTGACCCTGCAGTTGATGGTTAGTCCAATCTCTGTGCTCCCATCACAAGACACTTCTCAGCTAACATCAGATTTGAGCCTATTAGAGCTGCAGATACAAGAGGAGCCCCCTAAGAAATCCTGAAGGGTGGAACTGGGAATACAGCACGGGAGCAATGAGCTTGCTCCCAACAAACACGATCAAAATGATGGATCTTGCCAAAAGTGCCCATTGCCCAATTTTTGTTCTTCCCCAGCTACAGGGTTTCCCTCACACCCTTTAATTACTCACACCTTCCTCAAGGAGCACGGCTCAAACAAACAAACAGAGGGGAAAAAAAAGTTACACCAACGTAGCATGATCTTGACATCCAAGATGTCAGAACCATTTTAAACCCCTTTATTGCAGAATGATGTCTTTTGTGCTTCCAGGCATGCTTGCTATTCATAGATCCACTGCTCAGCTGTTCCAGTTTTTAGTTCTGCATAAATGCCCACTCATTATGTCCAGAGGGTTTTGCCTGTAGCTTTGTGTTTGTAGCCTTGAGGCAAATGTCTTGATGGCTTAGGGAACTCGTAGGGAATGACCAAATAACATCGGATTTTCCACAGCAACGAAGCCATTATGGGACAGCATTTCTATGTAACAGCACCCTTCAGTGTGCAGTCATTATAACTAAGGATTTAACCGGGCTCTGGGGACACAACAAAAATCACTTTGAAGCCAAAAAATCCACTGTGAAATCTTAAGCATTCGGTTTCTGAAATGCTTGAGTCAGGCAGCTTTGTCAGATACAGTAAAAGCAAGTGAAGGGGAAGGGGTTTTATGCACACCTTAAGAATGAACCCAAGTGTTTGGAGCTGTGCATGCAGAGCTGGGAGTGCAGCTTGCCTGGTGCATTCCTTGCACACAGAGTTGCCTGCAGCTGCATCTGGAGCCACCATAAGCACACACACACAGCCCTGGTTAAAACTTTTAGCCACAGAATTTTAGCTATGGCTGAAAATTCTGAGTGTGTTGCTCACAATTTTGAGGGAAATCTGGTCAGACTGCAGGAGATTACACAGCCCAGGGAATGCAGCCCCTGAGGCCTGGCCCATTCCAGTTGTGGTGCTCCCCACACACTGACTAAGGGATTTATCTGAGGGTTCCTGCTCAATTACAGACCTGTGGGCACCAGGCTAAACAGCAGAGAAGGATTTTTGTGATAAAAATCAAGGATACAGTTCAAGCATTGGGTGAAGACAGAGCTGCACAAGTGTGGTGGGCTGACCTCAGCCTGCAGCCACCCACACTCCCACCCTTCCTCAGGAGAGAAAATTTAAAAAATGATGGTTCCACATAAAAACCACAGAGGTCCCCAAACAGCTGCTCCATGAGCAAAACAGACTTGATTTGGAGAAACCTAATTTAATGCACTGTCAACATAAATAAGTTTGGATGGTGAGAAACAAAGACCAAATTAAAACACCACCTTGCACACCCCCAACACTTCTCCCCTGCTCCAGCCCAAGCCCTGGAGTGGCTGCAGGAGATCCCTGCAGTGCTTTGAGCATCCCACAGGGATGGCAGGGCTGCTCCTCACCCTTGTCCCAGCTCTCCTGGGCAGCACTTTGTGCTCTCACACCTTTTTGCATGGTAAGGTCCATGTCCATTGCTGACAGACCTAGATGTGGGCATGGACACCCACCCAGGCAGGAAATACAGGAGAGGAAGGCTGGACCAATGAATCTCTCAAACTGGAGGGGAAATTATGGCCAAAACCCACCAAAAGTCACTCCCTGCTCCCAGGGACTGGGCTGCAGAGGAGCTCATGCAGAAGGAGAGGCTGTTTGGGTGGGGAATGTGTGGAAATAATCCCATGAGGAGCAATCTGTGCCAGGGGCTGGCCTTAATGAGCTCCCTGTCGTGGCACATGGGAAACTGCACCATTGCTCCCAGGAGAGCTCCCAGGTGGCACCCACAGCCACATTTTCTGAAAAATCCTTTCCTTAGGATTTTTCCTCCCAAGAAGCTGAGAAGCCTCAGGAACAAAATGTGAACATTGATTATCTGCTGCTGTGGAATGCAACAGGTGCATCTGGGATTGGTCTCATGTGGTTGTTTCTAATTAATGGCCAATCACAGCCCAGCTGTCTGGACTGTCTCAGTCACAAGCCTTTGTTATCATTCTTTTTCTATTCTTAGCTAACCTTCTGATGAAATCCTTTTTTATATATTACATTAAAGCTATACTAAAAGAATAGAAGAAAAGGTTTCCTCAGAAGGCTGGCTAAGAATAGAATAGGAAAGAATGATAGCAAAGGTTTGTGGCTCGGCTCTCTGTCTGAGCCAGCTGACTGTGATTGACCATTAATTAGAAACAACCACATGAGATCATCAGATCTCACAGATGCACCTGTTGCATTCCACAGCAGCAGATAATCAATGTTCACATTTTGTTCCTGAGGCCTCTCAGCTTCCCGGGAGGAAAAATCCTAAGAAAAGGATTTTCCGTAAAAAGATCTCTGTGACAAAGGGCTGCATTGATGGGGCAGGAAGCTGAAGCATGCAGCAGAAATGCATGACTGCATGGAAAAAAATCAGAGGTGCAGCCAGACCAGTGGCCCTCTTGGATAAGGAGGTGATGTGGTCCAGCACTGGGATGGGGTGGAAAAGAAGCTGCCATCCCTCCCACAGGGGCTGTGGTGCTCTGGCAGGATCAGAACCACAAACAGAGCAGGGCTGGGCGGACGTGAGCGTGCATCTCACCCCACATCCAGCCTGCATCTCCAGGGAGGCCGGGCTAACAGCACAGCAGCAACAGCCCTGTCACAGCCACTCAGCACTGCCAGAAGGAACAGGAGGAGAATCTCTGCATCACACAAAGGTTCAAGGCAGCCGTGGCTGGGCAGGGCTTTGGGCCAGCAGTGACTCACCAGAAATGCTCCCTGTGCATTCCCTCAGCCTCTTCCCTCCCCAGGGATGCCATTTCCCACCTGCCTGGTGGCTCTGGGTTTAACCCTGCTGGGAGGAAGAGTCTGGGCCCCGGGGGTTTTTAGGTACCTGGTTTTGAGGTGGTGTTCTTTGACACCTTTCCCTTGTGCTGTAAAGGTCAGCTCACACATCCCAGAGGCAACGCTCTCACAAGTGATTAAAAAATCCAAAAATTAGACAGGAAAAGTTTAGTTCTTGCATTATTTGCCCAGTTCAGGCTGTGTCAATGTCATGTTTCTTCCTCAGACACAAGAACCTTCTTCCCTTCCCTGCTCATTTGGGTAAGCTGGGAACAACAACTTTTGCTGCCGACAAAGCAGTTGGGCCACAGCCCCAAAGCTGCCTGCATATGATGGAGTTTCAAACCTCAGAAATAAGTACAGGGCACAAAGAGACTTCCAGCAGCCAGACATCAAGTCACCAGCTCCAGGAATCAGCTCTCACACCCAGCAGTAGCACAGACAGGTTTGCTGGACTCATTATTGTAATGAAGCTCATTAAAGTCCCAAGGGAGGCTGTTCCACAACATCCCGGGTGCAGTGCATCCTGTAATCACCATTTCCACCTCTCCCAGAGTGGGGCAGGTCAGAGGGGTCACTGCAGGTCAGCCAGCCCAGCCTCTGCCCTGGCAGGGTCCCCTCGAGCCCCTTCCTCAGGTGAATTGTGAATATTGGGTTGTGAATGTCCCCAGGGAATGAGAGCCCACAGCCCCCAGGGCAGCCTGTTCAGTGCCCATCTCACCCTCACAGTAAAGTTCACCAAAAAATGGGGCAGGAATTCCCCGTGCATCAGTTTCTGCACATTGCTTCCCATCCTGTCCCTTGGCACTACCAACCACAGCCTGGCTGTGAAAAAGAAACAAAAAAAACCCATCCAAATGTGATTGAGAGCGGGCTGGAGAGGGACAGAGGGATGGAAGGAGCACTTGGCAGGAGTGATGACATCCCCGAACACTCCCAGAGCCGGGCCATGGTCAGAGTTCAGGGAAGGGCACACAGGAACCACAGGGAGAGTCAGCTTTCCTTGTGTCATCCTCATAATGCAGAATAACCTCACCGTGGATCTGGGCAGGGACTCCTTTGGAAGGGCAGGGATGTAAACCCAAAGGAAGAATTGAGGGAAAGACGCTCAAAAACATCCAGAGATACAAAATGCTGCAGTTAAATGAAGCCTATTAGCACAGACTTGCAGTCCTCTATTTCAACAGGTTTATTTCATTTTATCCTGCTTTTAAGTTCACACCCTGATACAAAGCAGGAGACTGCCCCGTCTCCAACCAGAGAAATCATAAGAGATATAAAAGGGGAGGGATGAGGAGGAAGAAATGTAACAAAAATTTTAAAATGTAAAATTTTTCACTAGACAAGCCCAGTTCCTTGTACAGCTGCTTTTTAAGGCCATGCTGACAAGGGCAGATTTCACACCCTCACAGTCCCATGCATGGAGCTATTTGCCTTTCTAGTCATGCAAAGTGTTTAGGTATTACACTGTGACTTGCTGCAGTAAAAACTAGGGGGCTGATGTAACTTTTTAATGGAAATGTTATTAATTTTTAACGCAGCAGCTGTAGCTCATGACCTCCATGGCCATAGATAGACCCTGGATATTTCACAAACACCAGCCAGCACTTCCTTATGCATCACAACAGAGACAACATCCAAGTTTTACAGTTCCCTGGAATCCACTGCTCCCAGCCCTGCCCTGTCTGAGCTCCAGGTGCACTTGTGGGGATGCCAGGCCAGGGATTGACCTCTGCAGCAGAATCTGAGTCACCCCAGTAATTAAAAATGCCCTGGGTTGGAGACTGCACAAGCTTTGTCTCTCCCTGCCCTGCTGTGGAAGGAGGGATTTGTCCAACAGGTCTGGAGAAACCTCTCCTTCAAAAGGGACGAGCTCCCCATCACCAGCACAACCTTTCCTTTCTGCTCATGGCCCTACTGCGAGTAATTGTTATCGCCAAGTGCGCGGTGACAGATTTCCGAATCAGTGATCCTTGAAATCCTCTCTGACCAATTGCTGACACAGAAACTACAAGTTTCTGATAGCCTTTTTCAAAGCTTTTTCACCTCTACTTTTTTTCAGGAAAACAAAAAGGAAAGAAAGGGAAAACCGAAAAGGAAAAAAGAGGGAAAAAAGAGGAAAAGGAAATAAAAGGGGGAAAAGGAAATTTAAAAAAAAAAGGGGGAAAAGGAAATTTAAAAAAAAAAAGGGGGAAAAGGAAATTTAAAAAAAAAAAGGGGAAAAGGAAATTTAAAAAAAAAAAAAGGGGGAAAAGGAAAATTAAAAAAAAAAAAGGGGGAAAAGGAAATTTAAAAAAAAAAAAGGGGGAAAAGGAAATTTAAAAAAAAAAAAAGGGGGAAAAGGAAATTTAAAAAAAAAAAAAGGGGGAAAAGGAAATTTTTTAAAAAAAGGGGGAAAAGGAAATTTTTTAAAAAAAGGGGGAAAAGGAAATTTTTTAAAAAAAGGGGGAAAAGGAAATTTTTTAAAAAAAGGGGGAAAAGGAAATTTTTTAAAAAAAGGGGGAAAAGGAAATTTTTTAAAAAAAGGGGGAAAAGGAAATTTTTTAAAAAAAGGGGGAAAAGGAAATTTTTTAAAAAAAGGGGGAAAAGGAAATTTTAAAAAAAAGGGGGAAAAGGAAATTTAAAAAAAAAAGGGGGAAAAGGAAATTTAAAAAAAAAAGGGGGAAAAGGAAATTTAAAAAAAAAGGGGGAAAAGAAATTTTTAAAAAAAGGGGGAAAAGAAAATAAAAAGGGGGAAAAGAAAATAAAAAAGGGGGAAAAGAAAATAAAAAAGGGGGAAAAGAAAATAAAAAAGGGGGAAAAGAAAATAAAAAAAAAGGGGAAAAGGAAATAAAAAAAAAGGGGAAAAGGAAATAAAAAAAAAGGGGAAAAGGAAATAAAAAAAAAGGGGAAAAGGAAATAAAAAAAAGGGGGAAAAGGAAATAAAAAAAAGGGGAAAAGGAAATAAAAAAAAGGGGAAAAGGAAATAAAAAGGGGAAAAGGAAATAAAAAAAAGGAGGAAAAGGAAATTTAAAAAAAGGGGAAAAGGAAATAAAAAAAAGGGGAAAAGGAAATAAAAAAAGGGGAAAAGGAAATAAAAAAAAGGGGGAAAAGGAAATAAAAAAAGGGGGAAAAGGAAATAAAAAAAGGGGGAAAAGGAAATAAAAAAAGGGGGAAAAGGAAATAAAAAAAGGGGGAAAAGGAAATAAAAAAAGGGGGAAAAGGAAATAAAAAAAGGGGGAAAAGGAAATAAAAAAAGGGGGAAAAGGAAATAAAAAAAGGGGGAAAAGGAAATAAAAAAAGGGGGAAAAGGAAATAAAAAAAGGGGGAAAAGGAAATAAAAAAAGGGGGAAAAGGAAATAAAAAAAGGGGGAAAAGGAAATAAAAAAAGGGGGAAAAGGAAATAAAAAAAGGGGGAAAAGGAAATAAAAAAAGGGGAAAAGGAAATAAAAAAAGGGGAAAAGGAAATAAAAAAAGGGGAAAAGGAAATAAAAAAAGGGGAAAAGGAAATAAAAAAAGGGGGAAAAGGAAATAAAAAAATGGGGAAAAAGGAAATAAAAAAGGGGGGAAAGGAAATAAAAAAAGGGGGAAAAGGAAATAAAAAAAAAAGGGGGAAAAGGAAATAAAAAAAGGGGGAAAAAGAAATAAAAAAAGGGGGAAAAAGAAATATAAAAAAAGGGGAAAAGGAAATAAAAAAAAGGGGAAAAGGAAATAAAAAAAAGGGGAAAAGGAAATAAAAAAAGGGGAAAAGGAAATAAAAAAAAGGGGAAAAGGAAATAAAAAAAGGGGGAAAAGGAAATAAAAAAAAGGGGGAAAGGAAATAAAAAAAAGGGGGAAAGGAAATAAAAAAAGGGGGAAAGGAAATAAAAAAAGGGGGAAAGGAAATAAAAAAAGGGGGAAAGGAAATAAAAAAAGGGGGAAAAGGAAATAAAAAAATGGGGAAAAAGGAAATAAAAAAAGGGGGGAAAGGAAATAAAAAAAAGGGGGAAAAGGAAATAAAAAAAAAGGGGGAAAAGGAAATAAAAAAAAGGGGGAAAAAGAAATAAAAAAAGGGGGAAAAAGAAATATAAAAAAAAAGGGAAAAGGAAATAAAAAAAAGGGGAAAAGGAAATAAAAAAAAGGGGAAAAGGAAATAAAAAAAAGGGGAAAAGGAAATAAAAAAGGGGGAAAAGGAAATAAAAAAAAGGGGGAAAGGAAATAAAAAAAAGGGGGAAAGGAAATAAAAAAAGGGGGAAAGGAAATAAAAAAAGGGGGAAAGGAAATAAAAAAAGGGGGAAAAGGAAATAAAAAAACAAGGGGAAAAGGAAATTAAAAAAAAAGGGGAAAAGGAAATAAAAAGGGGAAAAGGAAATAAAAAAAGGGGAAAAGGAAATAAAAAAAGGGGAAAAGGAAATAAAAAAAGGGGAAAAGGAAATAAAAAAAGGGGAAAAGGAAATGAAAAAAAAGGGGAAAAGGAAATGAAAAAAAAGGGGAAAAGGAAATGAAAAAAAAAGGGGAAAAGGAAATGAAAAAAAGGGGAAAAGGAAATTAAAAAAAAGGGGAAAAGGAAATGAAAAAAAAAGGGGAAAAGGAAATGAAAAAAAAAGGGGAAAAGGAAATGAAAAAAAAAGGGGAAAAGGAAATGAAAAAAAAAGGGGAAAAGGAAATGAAAAAAAAAGGGGAAAAGGAAATGAAAAAAAAAGGGGAAAAGGAAATGAAAAAAAAAGGGGAAAAGGAAATAAAAAAGGGGGAAAAGGAAATTTAAAAAAAAAGGGGAAAAGGAAATTTAAAAAAGGGAAACCAAAATTTTCCTCAGTTTTCATCTTACGCAAACGTGCGGGGTTTATGGGTTTATGTAAGATGCTGGCCCGGGGCTGCATCACCCCTAGCCCGGCTGTGATCGGCTGCCACGGCCCAGCCCCGGCCTGCCGGGGCCTGCAGCGCTGGGAGCGGCCGGGACAGCCCGGGGACCCGAACCGGGACAGAACCGGCGGTACCGGGGACAGCCGGGACCCAGGGACAGCCCGGGGGACACAGCCGGGACCCCGCTCTCCCAGCATCCCCGCATCCCGCACCCAGCGCTGCCAAGGTGGAACCCTCGAGGTTTTCCAGAAAAGAAGAGCATTTCCCTCATCCTGACCGATAAAAGCTGGTTATTTTATTCATCGTGACTCATCTGAGGAAAATGAATACAAAAGAAAAGCCGTAATCGGTTTTAACACCTTTTGAGTTCTCACCCAAATACTCGTTCTCATCCTTACGTCTCTGACGCCAATCACTGCCCTACCTTGCCAGCAAATACCAAAAAAAAAGGATTAATTTTAGCTGCGCTCTTGGGTTTTTTTAACACCATAATCACATAAGTCGTGAAGAAAACCACCAGAAACAATTTTTACTACAAACTTCAACAAAAAAAAATCACTCTGAATCCTCCCCCCAACCCAGCATTTTTTTGTGGAGCGCATTTCTGGCGACATTTGTGGAGCGCATTTCTGCTGTCTGCGGGAAAATCAACAGGAGCGCCTCACAAGGGCATCTTATCAGCCCTTATCTCGGAGCAGACAAAGCCGCTAAGTACAGGCGTTTGTTGGGCAGCAGCACAAAGGCTCCCCGTTATTGGGGCGGTATTGAGGGCACAGCCCGCACTCTCACACAAACATGCATAGGGTTTAACCCTCCTCTCAACGACCTCATACACATGCAGATGTGCCCTGGCTCCACTCTGCCATCGCAGCTTACCTTGGCTGGAAAGTCCTCAGCGAGGGGCAGCACCCAGAAAAAAAGAATTTCAGGTTTATTTCTGCTGCTGTGCTGGAGCCAACCGGCCCCAAATCCCCACTCAGATCCCCAAAAAGCTGAAGTCTGGGTTTATAGGAACTCCTGTGAGGGCTGGAAAACAGGATCCTCTGCAAAAAGGCCAAACTTTAGCTCCAAGTGATGCCTCTGTCCACGTTACAACTCTGTCTGAGTCACATCGGCTGCTCACAGGCCGGTTAAAAGCGATTTTGCACTTAATAAGCAATAAAAGACCTTCAGGTGTGCTCGGGTTTTTGCCTCCCGCGCTGATGGCTCCAGCGCTGTCCCCACAGGTGTTTCTTGTTAAGGTTGTAAAGAGCCAGAGCCTCATCCCAGGTGCTTCTGGTTTAGAAATTAACACTTTTTTGTTGTTTGTTTGAATGCCAAGGGTTACTCAGCTTTGGGGCTCTGCTATCAGCATCTCTGCTGACAAGTTTGGTGATCACTGCTTTTTAGGACACAAGGATCCATGTCCAAGCACTGGACAGTGATTTCTGGCAGTTTAGGACCTGCCCTGGGGGTCACTGACCATTTGGCTTCTGAAAACACACATTTTCCTGGCATCTCCTGCTCTGAACATCCCCCAGCTTCTCCTGTGTTTTCTCTGGATTTCACCACACCTTAACCCTAAATATAGAGCACCATTTTTGGGTAATTAGAGATTCTTAATTAATTGGAGTTATGGATTTAAAGATTCAAAGCTTGGCAAATGAGCTCAGGCAAGAGTTGGAGAAAATTCCTGGTCCCAGGTAGCTGCCCTGGCGCTGTGCTGGAGGTTAATTACTGTTTCTCCAAATTATGTGTGCCTCTATCCCAGCTCCAATCCAGCAGCCAGCTCTGTGCTCTCAGCTCTCCAGCAATCCCCACACCTGCAGCTGTTCGTGGAGTTTGGGGTTTTCTCCTTTCTCCATGGAGCTGCAAAGAGGGAAGGACAGGATGAAGATCTGGCAGAAGTAATTTCTGCTTCCAGACAGGATCCCTCCTGCCAGAGAGCTGAAATCAAATATTTTCCCTTCTCTCTCTTTAGCCATGGAGCTGGCAGAATTTTCAACCAATTTCTATCGCTAAAGAACTGTTTCAATCAATTACAAATAATTGTTTTATTGCAGCAATCAGCTGGAGAACATTATCTTTCCAGCCCTTGGTTTTAACTGCCACTTCCCCCTTGATTTTATGCTGATTGACCTGGAAATATAAACTCTAAGCTCACCTAAAAGATCTCTCCTGTTCTTTGGTTCATTGTCAATCTCTGCACTTTCTGCTGCACTCACAAGTATTTGAGTTTTGTGGCACAGAGCAAGTGGCTGTATTATTCCATGCTGTTAATTCTAAATTATGGGCAAAAAATATTCTGTATGAATATTTAGGGAATGTGTCATGGCACTGTGAGAAAAGAAGTCTTCACAAGAACCAGTTAAAAAGGGCTGTTTAGCTAAAAGAGAGGAAAAAGGGAATATTTGTGGGCAGCCCTTACACAACAATGGTACATGGAAACCAGCTGGAGCATCCCTGTGAGACACAGGAGCATCCAGTCACTGCAAAGGGGCATCTGGAACTGGCAATAAACTTATTTCTATAACCCTGTGGAAGTGGAAAGGGAAGAGGCAGAAGGCAGCAAATGATACAGGACAGAATCTGAAAATCTCTAAAAAATGGTTCCAGGGGAGCCCCTGAGGGATTTTGGCAGAGGTCACCCATGGATGGTGGGACACGAGGCACAGAAATGTCCTGAGTGCCACAACTGCTCGGAAAACACCCAGATTTCACAAAAACACCCCTGCCTTTGGGAACAAATCCCCAAATTCATTTCCTGAGGCTCAGCTCCTTGGGTCACCATCCCAAATGGATCCTGTAGGGTTTGACAAAAACTGGCTCCAGGTTCTCCACACTAAACCTCATTATCAATAAACTCATCATTCAGAGATTTATTTTAGTGACGGGGAAACAGCTTTGTCCCTAACCTTGTGTTCTCTTAGTGAGGTAACAGTTTGGGAACAAAGTGTGAACAGCACCCCATTTTTTTCAAAATAAAATAAAATAAAATAAATTATAAAATAAAATAAATTATAAAATAAAATAAAATAAAATAAAATAAAATAAAATAAAATAAAATAAAATAGTTATTGCAGAGCAAGTTGCCAAAGGCAGCCCAAACCCCTGTCAGGAGAGAGGCTCCAAACCATAATTAGGCCAAAATATCTACAAGGATGTACATAAACACTCCATGCAGGAAAATAACAGAGAAAAAAGGGCTGGAACAGCACCCCATTTTTTTCAAAATAAAATAAAATAAAATAAATATAAAATAAAATAAAATAAAATAAAATAAAATAAAATAAAATAAAATAAAATAAAATAAAATAGTTATTGCAAAACAAGTTGCCAAAGGCAGCCCAAACCCCTGTCAGGAAAGAGGCTCCAAACCATAATTAGGCCAAAATATCTACAAGGATGTACATAAACACTCCGTGCAGGAAAATAACAGAGAAAAAAGGGCTGCAACAAAGCACAGCCAGCTACACAAGCAAGGCAGACCCATTTCAAGCTCCATTTCTGCGTTTACTCATATTGCAAAATTCTGAAGGGACAGGCAGCAGGGCTGCGGCCAAGAGTCAGGGAGAAACAATAAATAACAGCAGAATAAGTGGAGGGCAAATTAAAACTGAGTCAGGAATAAAGTGAACTGAAATCAGTTTCTAAATTAAGACAAAAGTTCTATTTTTATTTAATATTTTACTGGTTTCTCATCATTATTTCTCTCTGAAGCTGCAAACACCAGGGGAAAAAGTTTCTTTTTGAGCTGAAAGCAGCAATGCCATGAAGTCCCACAGTTTGGTGAGGTGGACTCTTGACTAACCCTAATTTGCAATTAATGCTGTGTGGTAATCAGGGCTCTCTCAGGGGATGCCTGGGTGCCACAGGGGGAAGGAGGGAAGGAAGGGAAGGAAGGGAAGGAAGGGAAGGAAGGAAGGAAGGAAGGAAGGAAGGAAGGAAGGAAGGAAGGAAGGAAGGAAGGAAGGAAGGAAGGAAGGAAGGAAGGAAGGAAGGAAGGAAGGAAGGAAGGAAGGAAGGAAGGAAGGAAGGAAGGAAGGAAGGAAGGAAGGAAGGAAGGAAGGAAGGAAGGAAGGAAGGAAGGAAGGAGCTCCATGGATCCACCTGGATCCAACATCCTGGTGCCCAACAGCCACCCAGGCCAGAGATGGACGAAATATTTTCTTTATTTTCTTTTTCCACAAGGCAATTTTTTACCGAGTGACATAAATGCTACTATTTTATGGTTAGGTATCAAATTTTTGTAGGAGGGCAGCACTTTAATAATTTTTACTTTTAAATCCCTGATAGTTTAAAGCTTTCTTCCTTCACGTGATGGCCAAATCTCTTCTTTAAATGGGAGATGGGCAAAGAGATGGACAGAGTGATGTGAATTGTCCATTTTCAAAGGAAAATGAAAAATGGAATTTCTGAAGAGCTTTACACTAGAACTTCTCTATCTTTTAGCCAGCTCAGGAATAATCAGTGTAAAAACAGTAAAAACATGGAATTTTGAGGATCAGGAAGAAGCACATGCCTTCTTGAGTGCACATATCCCTTAAGATTAATAACTTCGGGTGAGACAAATTAAAATGTCCTTTTCAGGGGATGGAACAGAAGACTTTGCTGTTGTTTCGTGGTGCTGGCACAGCTTAGAAGGTGGTTGAGCTTCAAAAGAATATCCCAGTTGAAAATTAGAGCAAAGAAAAGCTGTAAGGTAATGGAAACTCCACATTTCCAGTGTCCCACACATATGAATAGAACCCGAGTCAGTACATTAGACAATTGACTGGCTTTGCTTGAATGCACGCAGGAATAAATGGAAACATCCTTATTTCCTATCCCAGGGGGCAATTATTTCACTGCCTGGTTTTGTGCATTAATAAAAAAAATTAAAAAAAAAAAAAAAAAAAAAGCAAGATTCCATTGTCTGGTAGCTCAAATATCTTTTCCTATATATGCTGGGTAAGCAGCCCAGCAGCAGAAAGAGGGAAAAAAAAGAGGAAAAAAAAAAGAGGAAAAAAAAAAGAGGAAAAAGAGGGAAAAAAAGAGGAAAAAAAAGAGGAAAAAAAAGAGGAAAAAAAAGAGGAAAAAAAAGAGGAAAAAAAAGAGGAAAAAAAAAGAGGAAAAAAAGAGGAAAAAAAAGAGGAAAAAAAGAGGAAAAAAAAGAGGAAAAAAAAAGAGGAAAAAAAAGAGGAAAAAAAAGAGGAAAAAAAGAGGAAAAAAAGAGAAAAAAAGAGAAAAAAAAGAGGAAAAAAAAGGAGGAAAAAAAGAGGAAAAAAAGAGGAAAAGAAAGAGGAAAAGAAAGAGGAAAAAAGGCACAGAACTGTGGCATTGCATTCTCTAAACAAGCTCTCACGGTACCCAGCAGATTTCTGTGCATAAATATATAAACTCCACAAAAATACCCTTCAGGAGGGCAGCTTGTTTGTGTTTTTCAGGAGTTCTGTTAGTCATCATGTGTCCTGGCTGTGCCTGTGCCTACAGATGGTCCAAAATGCTCATTTCTGAAATGCTACAATGAGTCTAACAAATGCAAAGGCTGGAATTTCACACCTCTTTAGGAGGGAATGGGGCTGGATTGCAACTCCAACCCGGCTTTTCCTCCCCGTTCAGCACTGACAGGCACTCAAGGCTTTGTGCTTCCCTCTCCTTTCTTCTCCCTGTGCACCTCCAGTGGATTTCCTGTGTCCTTTAAAGGGAAAATGAGAAGATAAAAATGGTTTTTAAGCAAGGGTGCTCAGAAATGGTTCATTTTGCCTCTTTTGCACGTTTCTGAAAGAAGCAGTGCCATGAGGGGACCTGGATTCTCACTGACAGCCCAGTGCCACCTTCCCCAAGGGCAGGGCCAAGGACACACACTGAAGCCCAGGTTTAGGTTCCTTTTTCAGAAAGCACTGGAAAATCAAACTAAATTTCTCTTCAGGAGGGTTTGTTCAGCTATTTTGCATCTGAGACACCGAAAATTCCAGCTCCTGCCTCACTCCCATGGCACAAAGCACTTTGAGGAACTTCCTGCAAAACCTAAACTTCCTCAAATCAGCAAAATTCGGCCAAAACCAGCTGGGAGACCTCTCAAATCCCACACGCCGTGTTTTTGTGAGTATTTAGACGCAGATTATTGCAATGCAGGGAGACTGAGCAGGAGCCAAAGCTGGTGGGATTGGTTTTTATTGAGAGGCAGAGGGTGTGTGTTTGAGCTGCCTGGTTAAACAGGCAAGATCATGACATCTTAGGAAGGGAGGGAAAAAAAAAAAAGAAAAAGATTCTTGGAGATACATAACGTGTTTAATTGAAACCATTAGTTTTACTGGCAAACAGCTTCATCTTTCTGTTCTGTTAATCCGAACAAAGTGCTGCAATTATGACTCAATACATAATGTCCTCTAGTGCTACTCATGTGCCCCACATTCCCCCAGCAGAGAAAGAAAACAGAGCTGCTCTCAGTTAACAAAACATTCCATGCTTCTAGCCAGAATACTTTTATTATATGGTTATCATATACATCAGAATTATAGTGGGAACATTTACAAATATGTGAAGATAGCTCAGAACCTCCGTTATTCACATACACACTAACTCACACACTCAGGTTTGGTTTTTTTTTTGCATGTCTACTCAGTTATCAGGTGAATGATGCACAAAATTATTGCTTTGTGAACAAACACCTCAGATTAAAATCTAATCTTCAGTGGCAAGAATCGAGATTAAAAAAAAAAAAAAAGTCTTAAATACCCTGTATAACATACCTGTGCATAAACCTAAAGATATGTTTAGCTTACCCATTACCTTTGAAATACTTACCAAAATTAAAATTTGAAACCCATTTATAAAAAAAAGTATTAAAAAGTTCACCATTATTTACAAATCCGATTAAATTACACATAAATAAATATTTACATTCAACACACTGCTTCCCTTAATACACATAAAGCCTCCCTGGAAGTATTTTTTGGCCTTGGTAGGCAAAAAAAAATTTTAAAAAAAAGTTATGTGCCTATTCTTTCAAGTTTCCCCCCCAAATTTAAAAACAAGACAATATAAATATGTGAATAAAGCTGCAATATCCTTAGACACAGAAAGTGAATTTTCTAAAAGTCTTTTCATTTTGAACTAGTCCTCGTTAAAAAAATACCAAGATAATATAAACTGCAGGCAACATTGCTGCAGTTTTTAAAAGCCTGAATATTTCTGTAAAAAATTAGCATGTCAAATGCCATCTGAAGTCTAGTAGGATTTTAGTACTCTATGTTAATCTGAAAATAAAGGAAAAAAAAAAAGAGAAAAAAAATAAAGAAACTAAACGGATTTTAAAAAACAACCCCACAGAATTATCTTACAATTTTCAGGTGTTTATATAAAAAAAAATTAATGTACATAAATCTCTATACCACTGCTTAATACTGTTTTATTGTTACTGTTGTGTTTTGAGAGAAAATGAACCCCTGAAATTGTATCAGAGAGCAGAACAGGCTTCCATCTAAAATCTGTCTCTTAAAAACTACACATGAAGCTGGTCAGCCACGAGATACTGAGATGTGGAAAAGGAATCTAAATAAATCTCTGTGGATAATTCCATCAACCCCCCCTTTATAGCACCACTGTAACAGCAAAGGATTCAGTACACTTGTCCCGAGTACTTATCTCCAGGCAATTGCTCCACACAACAGGGATACTGCAGCTTTTAGCAACACTTGTGTCCCACGGATCCAGCAGGAGTGAAGATCCTGAATGATTTTTATTTTCCTCCCCTTTTTCCCCTTGTTTCTTAAAAAAAAAAAAAAAGGAAAAAAAAAAAAGAAAAAAAAAATAAAACCACCCAAATCTCTATGTTCCCCCTGGCAAGAAGATGAGAGTCTGTGTAGGAGGAAGGGCAGAGTCTGGTTTTCCTCTCACTTCCTGTGCTTGTCCATTTTGTCAATGGTTTTGTTGGTCTCTGCGGGGCTCTGGTCGCCAGCGTTCATGTAGGATTTGTCTGCTATTTTTAACGCCTCGTTTAGGTAGTTCTGCACGGATGTCATGGCAGCGCAGATGGCAGCGCTCCCAAAGCCGTGTGTGATCAGGCTGAAATGAGTCAAACAGCCCTGGATGCCAGGGTCCAAGATGGGGCTGGGCCGCGTGTTTCCAAGGGGGGTTCTGTCCTGAGTGAGGAGGTCGGTGAATTCCTTACAGATCTGCCTGCAACACACACAAAGGGCTCGCGCTTTACACCACGGAAACAAACCCGAATAAATACGGGAATAAAGCTGCAATATCCTCGGACGCAGAAAGTGAATCACAAATAAACTGAAATAACAAAGAGATGACAAATAAACTGGAATAACAAAGAGATCTGCATCGAACGTTTGGCGTTTGTGGCGGGAACTAGGAGAAATTCAGCGTCTAAATTCAACACAAAAAACCCCCCCCAATTAGCATCACGTTCAAACTGGATTGGATTTCCAGGTTTTTGTTTATCAGCACCACTTCCTGATGAACCTTCTGCTGCATCCCCATCACAAAAAAAACTCTGCAGAACCAACTCTGCACCTCTGGTGCCTGCCTGGCTCTGCATCGTTTGCTCCAGATTTGGGGTGGGAATTCAGTGCTGGTTCCTCTGAGAACTTTCCCAGCTGGAGCAGCTGAAGAGGAGATTTAATTTAGTTGTGTATATTCCGTGTATATGTAGGGAGGCCGAGGCCCTGATCCTGCAAACACTCACACATATGCCTGGCAAAACATGAGTGCCTAATAATGCTCCAGCATATGTTGTTTGCTGCTTGTAAATCTGTCCCCTTGAAGGGATTTCACAGGAGCTGAGCAATCTTAACAGAATCATCACTTTATCAGAATTTCTCAATCACAAACGTCTTCCAGGGGATTTTTATTAGTGCCAGTAACAATGCCAATAAGGAAAATACTCAAGAGCAGGAGGAGTGCTTGGGAAAAAATTAGCACAGTGTTCAAACTATAGGCAAGGGAGAGTAGATTCTTAGATTTATACATTTTTAAGAGATCTATTATTGTAAAAGATTTTTTTTTAAAAGAAGGCTGAATGGATTCAACACCAGGAGTGTGTTTTACACTCCTGTTGTGAACACAAAGCCAGGGCACTTTCTCAGCAGCTCAGGCAGGTTTTTCTGAGCCCCTCTGCAGAGTGAGGGTGCTGCCAAAAGCAGGGAATTCCATCCACCCCAGACCAGAAACCATCCCAGAGCAGAACAAACCAAAGCTCTGCCACACCTGAGCCTGGGAGAGGAGCTCAGAAGGGAAAAAGGGAAAGTTGAGCTCTACAAACACCAGTTTTGGATAAGCTCAACTCAGCCCAGGGTTTATCACAGGCACGAGGGTCTGCAGCACAGCCAGAACAAAGCTCCCTCCTCCCCCAGGTCTGTGACAGGGATTTATTGGAGCACAGGGACTTTCCACACCTCCAAAGGATGCTTCCAGTGAACTATAAACATCTCCAGCCATAAGAGGGGAAAAAGGGACTCTCCAGCAGCTCCTGAGTGCCATGGGAAGCTGGGAGCTGCCAAAGGGAGCACATGGGGGCTGAGCTGCCCCTGCTCTACTCCTGGCCCTGCCACACCTACAGACACCTTGTCCTTAGGGTCACTTTTTCCTTAAGGTCCCTTTGTCCCTAGGGTCCCCTTGCCCTTAGGGCTCTCCTGGTTTAGGATTTTTCCTGAAGCTTTCACTGCATTTGAACAGAACTGGTCCGAACTACTTTAGTTACCTACAGAACTGTTACCCCTTATTATTGGTTCAGACTAAAATAAAACTGCTGCTAGAGACACCTTTTCCTCAGGGCTGTCCTGCTGTAGCATTTTTCCTTTTTACTGCATTTGAACAGAACTGGTCCAAACTGCTTTAGTTACCTACAGGATTGTTACCCCTTATTATTGGTTCAGACTAAAATAAAACTGCTGCCACAGCTGAATTCCAACCAAAACCAAATAAAAAGAATTGCTTCATCTTCCTAATTAAAATTACACACAAAAATCCGCCAAGCTATCCCCCAGTCGCAGACAGTCAGAGTCAGACAAAAACACGTTCAAAAAGGGGAGAAGAAATAAAATCCAAGCTGGAAGCTTACTTTGCAGCAAGCAGCATGTTCTTCCTGTTTGCCATCTCGTTGCGGCCCATGTGTGGTCTGGTTAAATACTCAGCCACTGCTTTGGAAGGAAATTCTGTCTCACACACGTAGCCAAAGTCACGAGCAAGATGCACAGCTTCACCTGGCGGGGTGAAAGGGAGGGCTTGGTAAATGCTAAAATATCATTTATTGTAAGGAAATCAGGGACATTAAGGAAAAAGCACTGTGAATTTCTGAAGTGTATTTCTATTTTGGAAAGCAACATCGTTCTGTCACTTACTAGGATATTTTAATTGATGGATCTGTTTCTTTGTAAGTTTGTATCGAGAAAAAAGAAATTTATAGGGTGACTGCTACAAAAAAGAATTCTCTTGCTTTTATACTAGAAAGAAAAGTTCCTGTTTCTATCCAGAACAACTGCACAGCAAAGGACTCAATTCAGTCAAGATCAAATTGTCCACTGATATTTTAAAATATCTGCCAAATAAATCCCACATTATAATAAAGTTTTATAATAATATTTAAAAGTTATGTAATTATAATAAAAGTTTTCAGTTGGTATGCTCTTGAAATATTTTTTCATAAGAATTTTCAGAACTGCAAGGTGTATAACCAGGTCACTTTTTTTTCTTCATTAAAACAATTTGATCAGGCTTAAGATAAAAGATTGGTGTTATCAGTGCAATGTGCCTGTGAACACACATCAGCTCTCCAAAACTCCCAAGCAAAGCTTTTAAAAGCAAGTTGCTGCATTATAAACAGCAGGAAGGTATTGTTAGACCACTTTTCACTCTTCCCATTTCAGTTGCTGCCTGTATTCCTATTAAACTGTGCCACTACCAGGAGCTGCTTGGAACAGGAACACCAAATGTAAACCACACACACACACATATATATACACACATTTATACACACCCTTCAGGTCAGCCCCACTGACAGAGGGGCCACAGAGCACGGCCCACATTAAAGGGGCTCCAGTTTCCTAGCAGGAAGCCCAAAGCTATAAATCTCACTTTATAAGCTTGTTTATTAGCAAAGCTTCTGAGGACACCGCTGAGGTGGGGCAGGGCTGCACTCAGCTGCCCCAGAGTCCCCGGGTTTCCCAACAAGAAGCCAAACCCAGCAATGCCACGAGTTTCACCCCTTTTGAAACCCAAAACATCCCTCGGGAGACAGAGCGGGCAAAGGTGCCCCATCCTGGCAGGCAGGAATTCTGCATCCCTGCAGTTTGGCTGGGTTTGGGTGAGAGAGCAGCACAGCCCTTCCCTGGGTGCTGCAACATCCCCACCTCGCTCACTTCAAAACAAACAAAAAACCCCAGATTCATTTCAGGGACTTTCTAAGCTTTCCATGCTTTGCCCAGAGGATAAAAGCTGTGCACAAGGGGAGAAAGTTTATTTTTAAGACACACTCGGGGACTGACCTTCCACCAAAGATGTCAATAGTGTCACATTTGCAGCTTTCCTTCTGCCAGCAGGAAGATTCAAGCCAATTTTATCCAGTTTTTCCCTTAATGATCTGCCACCATTTTTAGATTTGGCTCTGTAATTAAAGAGGAAAAAAAATGGCCTTATTTATCTTCAGGGAACACTTCTTTTTAAGATGAGAAATTCCAGTTACTGACATTCAATAGGGTTCTACTGGGGTGGGGAGAAAGATAAAAAACAGGCTCTTTTCAAGTGACCTACTTTTTAAATGCTCTACTCCAATCCAGCCAGGATGAAACACAGCAGGTCAAAATCAAAATATTTCAAAGTGCACCACTGAAACCAACAGTTGTAGAATGATCACAAGCCAAATTAAGTGTATGCAGAAAAGGATGTGGAAAATGTCCTTGCAATGATTAATCAGGACCACGAGATTTAGTAAAAAAATCATTCCACGGGGTTTTGGGAATCAGAGACAGCTCCACGTGCTGGTTTTGAGACAAAACCCTCAGCTCTAAACAGAGAATGAGAATCGCTGTCAGAGCTGTTAATAGCACTTCTCCAGAGGCAGCAGAAGTGCAAAGAAGTTTTTATTTCCAAAGCCTATTAGGATTCAGCGTCGTTGGGCTGCTCAAAAAATCAGGAGCTGACTGAGAGGCTCTGTGGCTGTGCTGGTGTGGCTGTGCTGCTCACACACAGCAAAAACAAGGAAAATACAAATACAGGGGGTGAGATATACAAATACAGGCAGGGCAAGGAGGGTCCACCCAACCTTTCACACACAGCAAAACAAGAAAAATACAAATACAAACAGGGCATAGGGGGGAGGCTGGCAGGGCAGAGAGGGTCCATCCAATCTTCCACACAGCAAAACAAGGAAAATACAAATACAATCAGGGCATAGGGGGGAGGCTGGCAGGGCAGAGAGGGTCCATCCAATCTTCCACACAGCAAAACAAGGAAAATACAAATACAATCAGGGCACAGGGGGAGGCTGGCAGGGCAGGGAGGGTCCATCCAATCTTCCACACAATAAAAACACAAACAGGGCACAGGGGGAGGCTGGCAGGGCAGGGAGGGTCCATCCTACCTTCGCAGGACTCCTCCTAGCAGGGAGGCATTGAGACACTCCGGGGGCGAGAGCCGCCTCTGCACCTCTGCCACCGTCACTTTGTACTTGGACGTGGAGCTGAGCAGGGACAGGCGGCCCGGCACGGAGCAGAACACCTCGTTGGGGTTGATCACCACCCCGATCAAGCCATCCTTCTGGCAGGGCAGGCTCAGAGCGCTGTTCTTCGTTAGGGAGATGGGACCTGAGGGTGGAGTAGGGAAAACAGGGATTTTATAAAAGGGGAAATTAAATAGAGAGTGGCAAGTGGGGTTTTTTTCCTATAAAAACAAGCCGGGAGAGAGGATTTTGTTTGGTGTTAAATGCTCATGTCACTGCCCCCATCCCCAACATCCATCCACCCAAAGGGCCCCAAAACTATTCCTGACCAGCTGGATTTTGCCACTGGATTGCCGAACACAACCAAGAACGATTCTCAAAACACACAAACCCCACACCAGCAGGCTGCAAGGTAGCAAAGCCGCGCTCACAAAAACTCCGCGCTACAGCAGACTCCAAATTAGCATCCTCCAGCTACTGCCAAAACTCTTCCCGAGCCAGGGCAGGGAGAAACCTCCCGGCTCCTGCTGGGCTTCATCTTCCACCTCGCACACGCAGATTTGAGAAACCGCCCTCGGAATTTAATCCCAAACAAATTCCTACCAGAGAGCAGCACTACAGGGAGGGACGCAGCCCAGGGGAGAACCGAAAGTAAAGGAGCTGCTCCTCGTTAAGAGCTTCAGCCTTTGGGTGAGGAGGGACAACAAAGGCTTTGGAGGAGCAAACCACAGATCCGGCTTTTCCATCCCCTCGCGAATCCGCCCGGTTCTGCTGCTGAAAGGGTTAAAGAGCCGAGGTCGGCCCCACTCCCGGAGGGGGAAGATTTGTCAGTGGTGCATCTGACAGCAAAATTATTCTCCCATGAGCTAAAGGCAGCAATCAGCGCTCTGACACACACTTCTGCTTTTCCTCAGTTAGGTATTTGTTTGAAGTCTTCAGAGGAAACTTCTGATTTTTTTTTTTTCAAGCACAAATTTGTTTAAAAACAAAACCAAGGAAAAAAAACTAAATTACTGTAAATTGAGTCAATACGTCTTCCTTCTTCCTCAAAACCTCGGCTACAAACCAATTTCGATTAAGATAAAGCCAAACAGTCTTCTGCCAGCGAATTCGGTCTTTTCTCAAGACTTGTAAAGAGGTTAAAAAATTGGGAAAAAAAAAAAACTATCTTCGAGTGCTATCAGCAACAAAAAAACCTCAAACAAACAAACAAAAGAAACGTCCCGTGTCACTTTACACACACGTACTTCAGGAAAGATTAAAATCGGTTCAAGGTCCTGGTTCCGATTAAAGCCACAACACAAGAGGAGCACACGAGGGGGGACAGCCGTGTCTCACAGCCCAGGGCAGTTTGTCCTTCGGACAGCATCAAAAAAATCCAGCGACAAAGAATGGAATAAAAACTCCTCTGCCCTCCCGATCCCAAAGGATCGTTCTTTATAAAAATAACAGGGCGTCACTTCATCGGCGCGTCATGAAACTTTTAACTATTGACAAGGGAAAGTAAAACTGCGGTGCCACCTTACTGACCTTTTCTAATGACTGTCTGGTCATGCATTAGTAAGTGTTGATCTTCCACATTCTGGAAAGAGAAAGGGGGAGAAAGTTTCGCACCTGGAAGAGCCGAGAGGGTTTAGGGAAACCCATCCCCTCCCCGCGCACCCGCACCCCGAGGGGCGAAGGGGACAAAACGCGGATTTCTCTGCACGGACGGGGATGGGATGTGCTGGAGGACACGGCGCCTGTCCCGCTTTGCCGAGGGGCTCCGGGCTCTCCTTACCTGCACCTCCTCCATCTGGTGGGCCATGTCGTGCAGGCCCAGGTTATCGGCCAGCGCCGAGGCGTCCAGGCCGTGCCCGTGGGGCAGCAGCAGCTCGGAGCGGCGGAAAGTGTCGCGGCGGCTGCCGGCGGAGCCGCTCTCCAGCGCCGAGAGGTGCGGCACCAGCCCGGGGCGCCCGTGCGGGGCCAGCCCCGCCGCCTCCTGGCTCTGCCGGTTCGGCCAAGCGCTCTGCTGCTGGCTGGGCGGCGGCGGCGGCGGCTGGTGCAGCGGGTTGATGGAGAAAGGGTCCCCGAGGTGCGAGTAGGGGTCGCTGGACTGCGAGTAAGGCAGCGGCTGGTACGGAGGGGGGAAGTAGGGCGGCTGGAAGTCGGAGGCGCCCGAGTGCGAGAGCGGCGGGGCCGGGCTGTACAGGTGCTGGCTGACGGCGGAGAGGTGCGGCAGCCGCGGGTTCCCGTTGCTGCTGCCATCGTGCCGGTCCTGGAAAGCACACAGGGGTGGGGGACAGCGGGGTGGCCGTCAGCAGGGTCAGGGGACGCGGCGGCCGCGGGTGGTGGCGCTTGGGAAGGAGAGAGGAGAGCGAGAGCCGCCCCGCTGCTGCCCAGAGTTTGGGGTTTTTAAGGCGCTTCGCGGAAGGAATCAGCCCCGCTCCCAGGGAAGAGCTTACAAAGCAGGTCTCGCTGCTCTCCTGATCGCAACTACACCAGAACAACCCTTCTCCCGCTTGTGCGAGTCAGCAGGGGAATCATTAAAATCAGAAAAATTCAAATCAGAGGCGCAGCCGCGTTTCCGCCGCGCTGCCTCGGCGGGGCCAGGGGGGCTCGGAGCGATGGGGACCCCCGGCCCTGCCATGCTCCCCACCCCGAGGGGCGCCCGGGCCGGGGCTGCCGGCTCTGCCCGCCGGGAGGGAGCGCGGTGCTGCCTCCAGCCGTGCCATCGCCGCTCCTGCCCCATTTCCAATCCCAGCGCTCAGAGCTGAAATGTCTACATCGAGCTGATCCAGGGATTTAGCAGCTTCTGGCTTCACGGTCATTAAAATAACAGGGCTAGTTAATAAGAGGTGAATGGGGTCCCAATGGAGCGTGAAGCGGGCACTGCGGCTAATCTGCAGGAGCCGAGCAGGCGGAGCCGGGGGGGCACAGACGAGTTCGGAGAGATCAAAACCCGGGAGCACCTCGAGGCGGGTGGGAGCTGCTCCCGGGGAGGAAAAACGTGGGAAGGAAGGAAGGGCTCGCCCTGCCCGGCTCAGCAGCTGCTACCTGCCGGCTCCTCCGCATCCCTGCGGTGCGCTCCGCTCCCACGGCCCCGCGGCTCCGGGGTGCGGGAGCTGCTCCATGCGGGATGCGAGCTCGGCTCTCCCAGCTGGGACCCATTTAATTCAAGAGTTCAAAAGACTCGGTAAAGAAAAATAGAAAAATACGAAAATAAAAATTCGCACCTCCAAAGGAAAAAGGAAAAAAAAAGAAAAAAAGCCAAGCGGGCTGCTGGGGCAAGGAGCGCTGCCGCTCCGGCGGGGAGGCGGCGGGGCTGGCAGCGAGCGGGGCCGGGGGCGGCGGAGCCCCGCGCTGCCCCGGCAGCACCCCCGTCCCCCGGCGGCCACCCCTCCCCGCAGCCCCTCACCTCGCAGTCCTCTTCGTACTTGACATTATCTGCTAGTTTCCACAACATGGCGTCCAGCGTCCGGACCAGGTGCGCGGTGCCGCGGACAGAAGAGCTCGGCCCCCGCCACGGGCGGTAAATCCACGCCGGCGCTGGGCGAGAGCAGCGGCGCCCCGGACGGAGCTCAGTTGGCAGGCATGAAGGCAGCTGACGGACTAACCCTCCGCGCTGCTCGCGGTCACTCGGGCTTTTTTTCCCTGCCCAGACGCCCTTAATGGCAATAGGATTATCCTAACTCCTCCCCAGGGATGGCTCGGGCGCCGCGGCCGCCAGCCACTCAGGAGGGAGCGCGCAGCCCCAAGCCACTCCTTCCGCGGCCGCGCAGGGCGGGCGGGCAGCGCCGAGCCCGCGCCCCTCCGCGCCCCTGCTCGGCTGCGGGCCGGGGGCGCTGCCCTGGGGAGCGACGGGGGCACGCGTGGGCACCCCGGGCTGGCCGCGGCTCCCCCGCTCTGCGCGGTTTTGGGGCACGGAGCTGTGTTTTCCCCGCTCGCCCACGCGTGTATGGGCTCTGCTGAACCCCGCACTGCGCCGCCCCCACGGCCGGCCGCGGTTTTGGGCGAAACAAACTCGGGAAAAAGTCCTCGCAGCGAAAGCGAGAAAGTCCGAGCGCAGCCGGGGTTTCAATTTGCATAATTGTCAAGAGTTTGAATTACTGATTACAACTTGTAAGCTACCAATGTTTAAGGTGTAATTTACTTAATGATCCGACAAGATTATTGCAGTGGTGTCGAAGCCCCGGTAGGTAAAGCAGCCCTGATTCAGCGTCCCCGATCCGGGGCTCTGTGAATTTTGCAACTGGTTCCTCGCATCTCTTCTTTTTACTTTATTTTTTTCACTTTTTCTTTTTTTTTTAACGAAAATCCCGTCTGTCTAATCTTTTCGCGCAAACTCGGGGCTGGGGAAGCAGGTGGGAAGTGAGACAGGCATTTTCGGACGCCGTGAGCACACTTTCATCTAAGCTTAGAAAATACTTCCCTGCCAAATTGCTACCTTTCTGCAGGCATTTGATCTGATCTATGCAGTTATGTGTGTCAGACAAAATGAACATCGTTTTCAAAAGCAACGACTTCTCCCAGTGTTTTAAGGTGCATCCGGATCGCTGCTCATTTCCATGAGAGGAGCAAGTGTTTGTTTATTGTGGCAGAGACAAAAGCTGACCCTGGGCAGTGCTGGCTGCGGAGATCTCGTCTATCAGAGCTGGGGACGAGCCCGAGAGCTGCTATTAAAGGCCCGACATAGACCCACGTCTCCAGATTTAACCAGCTCACACTTCACTCACTTTCCCCCCCTTAAAGATCAGGGAAGAAAAATTACAAGAGCGCTAATTAAATTTTTTTTAAAAATCCAAACACCATAAACCCCTCCATCAGACTAAATGAATGATCTAAAAATAAACGCGAGGAGGACGGGGGTGCTGGAAGTAACTGTTGGAGGTGTTATCTGCCTTATCTAGCACGCAGGTGCTGATTTGCAGCAGTTGCATTAAGCCCGTCATCATCACCGACTCCACATTATCATTTTTGGTGGAGTCTCTATTTATTTTTATTTTTTTTAACGACGGTGTTTTTCTTCCAGGGATGTTTCTTTGAAATGCAGTTCGCGACGATTATTAGCGAGTGTGCTTGCGCAGCTCCTGGCGTCATTAAGACTAGGAATCTAAATAGTAAAATACAGGGGGAGCTTGAAGTTCATTTGTATTAAAGGGACAAGATGGATTTAGAAAGAAACGAGGAAGGGAACCGTGGAGCTTCCCTGGTTTGGGATCAGCTCTTCTTCCTTCCAAAGGAGAATTGTAACAACGTTGGTTATTTTTATTATAACCTCGGAAGGCAAAAATGTCACACTGAGAAACGAGCAGGATTTTATCATTCTTTGGGATTTTCAGTGTCTGAACACCTTCGTTTTGGTGGCCAAAACCACGAAGATGAATTCGCGTTATTTATTGTGCATTAGGAATAATATTCATAAACAGAAGCGTGGAAGAGGATGAGGGACGTATAAAAAATTACCTAAGCAAGGCGTCCGAAATAAACCCTTGGCTTCCTAAACAGCAAGCCAAGAGAGCAGAGAGGAGGCTGAACACGAGCGAGTTTGAGAGAAACTTTCCCGTACACCCACTTGCTCCTCGTTGTGCCCTCGCAGCCGCTGCCGGGGACCCGCGGGGAGCACAAGGGGAGAGAAGGGAAGGAAAGGGAAGGGAAAAGAAGGGAAGGGAAGGCAGAGAGCGAGGGGAAGGCAGGGCAGGGGCGGGCACGGGTGCCCGGCAGGTGATGGATGCGGGCCCTGCCCAGGGATGCTGCGGTGCGGGCACACGGCAGCTCAGCTGCTCCGCTCCTCTCTGCGGGCTCGGGGAGGGATAAAGCTCTTGGAGCCGCTCCCTCTGGGCACGGCGGCGTTCCTGGCACTGTGGCGTTCCCAGCCCGGTGCCATTCCCAGCCCGGTGCCGTTCTCAGCCCGGTGCCGTTCTCAGCCCGGTGCCGTTCTCAGCCCGGTGCCGTTCCCAGCCCGGTGCCGTGCCCAGCCCGGTGCCGTTCCCGGCCGGGTGCCGTTCCCAGCCCGGTGCCGTTCCCAGCCCGGTGCCGTTCTCAGCCCGGTGCCGTTCCCAGCCCGGTGCCGGCACCGTCCCGTTCCGCAGCGCTCCGCGCCTCGCTCAGAGCCCGGGTCGGTCCCCGCGGAGCCGCAGCCGGCCCGGCCACACGCTCCGCTCCCAGCGCACTCCGGGGATGGGTGATGTGTGTGATGCTGCTGCACGGACACCGAACCGCCCCGGACACGCCTCTGAAACATGGGCAGAGCGCGGTCCGACCCGCAGCCGGGTAGGGAGGTGGGTGCTGACAGGTGGCGGCTTTTATTTACTTATTAAAAAAAAAATTAAAATTGGTGCTCTGACTCCGGGGATATCCCCTGATTCCTGGCAGAAGAGGCGCCTTGCTCCGTGGGGGATGAGTTCCCTTTCTGACGAGGCTGCAGTTTCCCGTGGGGAGCACGGAGCAGCCCCGGGCGTGAACACGCTTCGGGAGGGGAGCCAGAGCCCACTGCTGCGCCTCTGTCACACGCTGTAGTTTTCCTATTTGGCAGCAATTAAAAGAGAGCGTGGGGATGCTAATTAGTTACATCCTTCTTCCTCTAGAAAAATTATTTAAACACACACATATCTGTATTGTTAATGAGGCTGCAGCAACCTGTCCGGATTGTCGCCTGGGCTCCTGCCGAGCTGCACAAAGGCGGGGGCTGCCCCGGGGCCCTGGGACACTGCGCGGGTTGGAGCGCAGAGAGAGCGGGGTGTTCCCCCGAGGGGCAGGACCCCCGCCCGCAGCCCAGGGCCGGGGACAGAGTCGCGGGGCCGGGGGCAGCTCCCGGGGGGCTCAGGGGGTCCCCGGCACCGGGGCCGCGGTACGAACGTGCCAGGGGATGCTCCGCAGCACAGCCATGGCCAGCCGGCCCCGCGGAGGGAGCATCCCCCGTCCCGCTGTCCTCCCGTCCCCAGCCCAGGCACCGAGACCCAGCCCGGCCGGGTAGCCCCTCCGAGGCACAGCCCGCACGTTCTCAGGCTTTTTCCCCGCTGTTCCGCCGTTTCACCTCCCTTCGGGGCACTCCGGGGATGCGGGGGGCGGTGTCTGAGCATCCCTGGAATCCCTGCCCGCCGGGAGCCTCTCCTCGCCCTGGCCGAGTCCCCCCGGCCGCAGAGCCCCGGGCAGCTCCCCCGAGGCTGCCGCGGCCGGGAATGGCAGCCCGGGGGCTCCGGGCACCTGCCCGGCTGCCAGCTGTGCCCAAGGGCAGCCTGGACGGGGCTCGGAGCGAGCTGGGCTGGCGGGAGGGGTCCCGGTCCAGGGCACGGGGCTGGAGCTGTATGGTCTGCCAGGCCCCTCCCAGACAAACCATTCTGTGATTCCGTGATTCTGTGATTCCGTGATTCTGCGATTCTGTGATTCTGCAATTCCATGATTCTGTGATTCTGCGATTCTGTGATTCTGTGATTCTGTGATTCTGTCATTCTGCGATTCTGTGATTCTGCGATTCCGTGATTCTGCGATTCTGCGATTCTGCAATTCCGTGATTCTACACCAGTGTGGGAGGCGCAGTCTGCACCATCAGGGCTCTGAGTGGGCTGGGCCCCCCAAAAGTGAAGGTGATGGGGAGTGGAGAGGGGCTGCACCGCAGGAATGAATCCCCACCCAGCTCCCAGCCTCAGCTTCCAGCCCTCACCTCTGCATGAAGTGAGAAGTGCCCACACTTTCTTCATTTCCCCAGCCTATTAATTTGCTTCATAAACACCATCCCAGCTGTGTTTTCCTCCTGCTCCTTCCCTCTGGAGCTGGAGCAGCAGAGTCCCCTGGCCACGGTGTGCCCTGAGCCTGCAGCACAGAGGGTGTTGGGCAATTCCTGGGCAGCAGGGACAGGCTGTGGCAGCAGGCACTGCTGGGCCTGGGGTGAGATGCTCCCTGGCATGTGGCAGAGGCTCTGCAGCCCTGTGCAGCTGCCTGGGGCTCCTGCAGAGGAGTTCCTCTGGTTTTTGTGCACCAGGAGTTCTGTCAGGCTGGGTGGTTTGAGGCAGGAGAGGGATACCTGGCAGAGAGAGGGTTCCCAGGAGCCTGCCTGCAGCCACAGCAGGGCACAGGGCACAGCAACAGCCAGATTCCAGCCTGGCCCTGTCCCTGAGGCAGGGCAGGAGCACAGATGTGACAGCAGCTGCATTCACCCTGCTCTGCTCATTCATAGAACATGGATGGCAATCCCAGCAGTGGCCAGAGCTGGATTCAGCTCTGGTGGAAGCAGGAGAGGAGTGGGGGCTGTGGTCCCTGATCCCATCTCTGCCCAATGACCCCGAGGTGCCTCCTCAGGGCTCTGATCCTTCCATTCTGGAGAGATGCTCTGTTTTTTTAATTCCCCCCTTTTTCTGTCCACCAGGAGCTGTTAGCCAGTGTTGCTCCAAAGCCTGCCATTGCTGGACTGTGTGTAACCAAATCCAGCTCCCCTTGCAGGGAACAGGCTCAAAATAAAACATAAAAAAACCCAAACAGCCAAAACACCACAATGCTAAAAGTGAAATCAGGATTCATGTATTTAGTTAGGCTGTTTCCTGTAAGTAAAGAGACAAACAGGTTCTTGGCTCAATAGACACAATTAATATTGTAAAATATAAAGGTTGTTGATGATGTTTCATGCAAACAGTGGCTGGGGCACAATGCTGATGTTTGGGGAAGGCTCCTCTGAGGACAGAGATGGGCACCAGGTACAAAGGGTCCTTTCCATCCCTGCCTTTGAGGGCTCCTGCAGCCCATGCACGGTCAGGGTATCAATCAAGAGTATAAAATATCATTTTTAAAACACTCATTCTCCATGTACATCCACAGACACACACAGACATGAGAGGAAAATTGCCCAAACACCTCTCAAGGCATTTTTGGGGACAATATAAAGCAGAGATGCAGGCAGTCTCTGTGCAGGAGGGAAGGAATTTCCAGAGCAGTTCCCTCATTTCTTGTTACCTTTCACTCCTCAGGGGTGATGAAATAAGTGAACTGACCTTGATGCCAGGACAATGGGTCATGTGAGTTGAAGCTGAGGATTTTCCCTGCAGGCAATTTCGGTAAAGAAAACACATTCAGTTACTCTCTGACTTCCATGGTCCAGTTTCTTGAAAATTACTAATCCCTCTAAATAGCCATTTTTTTTTCCTGGAGCTCTCCATATAACTCAGCTGCACAAAATCTGAACTGCATCACAAATGGGGGAAAAGCTCTCTCAAGTTGATTTTGGTTGCTCTAGCCAACACATGCAGGGGCTGAGTGGTTCTTTAACAGATTTATTTTTTCCATGTAAAATGATTTGTGACAATTCCTGTACACTAGTGCTGCAGAGGCACAGAGGGGATACCCCAAGGTGAAAGAATTCCCATTGGTTTCAAGGCTCTTATCCACGTCCAGGTGATGTCATGCAGGTGGGGCTGCAGAGGGACACAGGTTTGGGATGTCCAGGTGATTTTTTTTCTATTAAAACCCCACAAAACAGAGGCGAGATGACTCAGGGTGATTCAGTTCCAATGTGAATTCAGGCAGCATCTCAGGCATCTGCACTTCTGAGCTTCCTGGGTTTTAGGAGCCATAGTCCAGACACCACCAGGCAACACAGCATGAGCAGCTTTAATTCTCTTCCTCCTCCTCCTACAAAAATCCAACACTGGAAAGCACTAAGTCAGTGCAAAGTCACTCTACCAATACAAATGCATTGAAAATGAAGCTGGCAGTAACTTGCAGCAGTTTAACGCTGTGTGAGATGTCTTTTGCCCACCCCATTGCAGACCCCTGGTCTGTCACCCTGTCCCCAAAACCAATCCACAGAAGCTCCGAAGCTGACCCCAGCCCTGTGCTTTGACTGACTTGGCAGGAAGGCAGCCCTGGGTCCAAATTTGGATTGTTAGGGAAGCTGGGTGTCCAGAGAGCAATGCTGAGAGCCTTGGAGAGCAGCTGAGGGAAGGAAGGAAGCCTTGGGGGATGTGGGAAGAGCTGCTCTGGGGCACGGGGAGCTGTGCTTTGGAATGAGAGGGAGTTCGGAGGGCAGGGAAGGTGGTTTTTATAGTGAGAGTTGCACTGGTGTGAGGTGGATGGTGCCTTTGAGAGCCAGCCCTGGTGCTGAGACAGGAACCAGGTCACCACTTCCTTGTGGTGCTGCATTAGAATGGAAAACAATCACAGCAGCGAAACAAAACCAGCTCAGCCCCAGGGATGCAAATGCAGCAGCAGACACGGCTCCAAGCAGGTCAGGCTGCACCCATGCAAATGCTGGGGGAGCCCAGAGCTCAGCCAGGAGGGTACAGGGGGGCTCAGGGTGACCCCAGCCCAGCCCAGGCGCTGGGGAGACTGGCACAGAGTCCCTGGGATGGGATGGGATTGGGATGGGATGGGATGAGATGGGATGGGATGGGATGGATGGGATGGGATGGGATGGGGTGGGATGGGATGGGATGGGATGGATGGGATGGGATGGGATGGGATGGGATGAGATGGGATGGGATGGGATGGGATGGGATGGGATGGGATGGGATGGGATGGGATGGGATGGGATGGGATGGGATGGGATGGGGTGGGGTGGGATGGGGTGGGATGGGATGGGATGGGATGGGATGGGATGGGATGGGATGGGATGGGATGGGATGGGAGGATGGGATGGGATGGGATGGGATGGGATGGGATGGGATGGGATGGGATGGGAGGATGGGATGGGATGGGATGGGATGGGATGGGATGGGATGGGATGGGATGGGATGGGATGGGAGGATGGGATGGGATGGGATGGGATGGGATGGGATGGGATGGGAGGATGGGATGGATGCTTCTCCCTGCGCCCTTGGGGAGCTGTGCCAGCAGAGCAGAGCTATAAAAGGCTGCTCTGCCCTGTGCAGACACAGAACAGCCCAGATGAAGTGCTCATCCTTCAGCGGGGCTCAGCCTGGCTGCCTCCTGCCAAAGGAATCCTCAGTCCTTCTGCTGGGCTGGGCTGGGAGCTGTTCCCAGAACTGGCACTGAGCTGGGCACCAGGGCTGCTCCCTGCTCCCAAATCCCTGCAGTGCTCCCTGCTGGGGACAGGGACCAGGGGCTGTTCCCTGTTCCCGAATCACAGTCACCTGCTCTACCCCAGACATCAATAAATCCATCACGATGGCCAGGGAAATAAGGCCCTGTGTGAGGGTCCTCCAGGGCACCAGGAATGCCCAGGCTCCCTGTCCATGCCCAGGATTGCCCAGGCTCCCCGTCCATGCCCAGGATTGCCCAGGCTCCCTGTCCATGCCCAGGGACATGGGCTCCATGCCCTGTGCCTTTGGCTCATTCCAGCACAGCCAGGCAAACCTCTCCATGCCCTCAGTACCTTCTGGAGCTCAAACCTTAATAACAGAGGGTGGGGATGGTCACAGGGAGGCTTCCCAGTGCATGGAGGGAGGGATGAGTTCACACCTTGCTGCCACAGCTTTTGCCCAGTGCTGGCTTCCTGGGATGATGAGTGGAAGAGCCTCATGCTGTGGATTGTCTGTATGGAACTGCACAAACTGGGAGGGGAAGAGTTTGAACACTCTCCTTTTAAAATCCTGAGCCTTCCCTCCCTAAAATCCCCCCTCAGGGCCTCAGGAGAGCACGCTGTGCCCATGGTGTGTGGCGAGGATCCTGTCTGCACACAAGCAGGGGAGGAGAACCCACATCTCCAGCAGCCCCAGAGTGAGAATGTGCCACGCTCTGCCTGCCCTCAGCAGCCCTGCACTACCCACACATGCAGGAACACCACCAACACTCCTGGGCTGAGCTGTTTCCTCGTTTAGAGCAGGGGAGCAGGAAGCAGGCACATGTAAAGCATTTCTGCAAACCTGCAGCTCACCCTGAGCTGCCCTGAGCTGAGCCGGGAGCTGCGGAGCCCTGGATGCGCTGGAACACCCAGAAGCTGTGTCAGTGCCTCT
Source organism: Zonotrichia albicollis (assembly GCF_047830755.1). Taxonomy (NCBI): domain Eukaryota; kingdom Metazoa; phylum Chordata; class Aves; order Passeriformes; family Passerellidae; genus Zonotrichia; species Zonotrichia albicollis. The sequence continues at coordinate 13,529,358 of NC_133835.1, forward strand.
GGAGCTGTGTCAGCTCCCTCTGAGCAGTGTCTGGAGGCCTCCCCAGCCCTGGCACACCCAGCCAGCCCTGAGCAGGCCCAGGGACAGCCCTGCCCCTGCAGATGTGCCCAGAGCACCTTGCCCAGCACGCAGGTGATGCTGACTCCCAGCGCTGCCTCATCCCCTCCCCGGGACATGGAAAACCTGGGTGGAGGCTGTGACATCCCCACTGAAATGCTATGAACAGAAAAGAAGGACTTACAAACACTCTGGAATGGGGATCCCATCAAAGGAAATGCAATGGAAGGGGAAAATAATAAAGAAAATTGGGAAATTTTGTTACTACAAGAAAATGGACCGCGATTACATGAGGTGCAGTGCAAAGGATCAAAACAGGCCAAAACTAACCTCAGAGATGGTGCAAAAACAGGGGAAAAAATCAAGGAGGAAGAAAAAAAAAATCAAGGACACAACTTTGAGGGGAAGAGATGAGGGACATGGTATGGATACTTTAAAAAATAATAAAAAAATCTTGGCCAAAGTGAAAGCCATCAAAAGGCATGGGATGCCATCAAGTGCAGGGACATGCACCAAAGCTTGCCCAATGGAAATTGCAAGATTTCATTTCCCTTCCCAAAAGGAAATTTCATATTTCTTCCTTTTGGGAAGGGAAATGAAATCCTGGAATGGGCAGGAGGAGGCTCTGGGACAGCCCTGCAGGCTGCAGTCCCAGCACAGCCTCTCCCTGCACCATGCAATTGCTGTTCCTTGTAATTTTCCCCGAGCTGGTGCCATTGCAAATGCCATCCTTATCTCCCTAAGTACAGATCCTCTCCCCAGCCATGTCACACAGCAATTTGTTACATAAGCTCATTAAGTTTTTTAATGTATCTATGTTAATGGGCACATAAATATGGAAATCTTAATTTCAGGCCTGTCTCTGAAAAGCATTAGCTGGGAAACTGGTCTGAGGAAAAGCAAACAGGGCCCAGGAAGAGCCAGGGATTTATCCAGGGTTTGGTGAATGGAGCAGGAGATGTTCTCCATCACCTGTGACCCTCCAAAAGCTCATTCTCAACAGAGAACCTGCAGTTGCTTTGTGTTCCTCCCACCCTCAGCAATGCTGCAGTGGCAGGCTGGTTTTTTCTCTATGATTTTTCTCTCTTATCACAGGGGCACTGTTAGCACAAATAAAAGGACTCTGGTTCTCCAAAGCAAACAGAGACGTTGGCTGCAGCCCAGGGATCCCCAGTGAACAACTGCAACCTGCAGAGTGCATTTACAGTGGCTCAGCAGAATCCCATCCATTCATGTTCGGCACCATTTACAGTAGTAAATACTGTATTTCAGGTGTATTCCTCTTTGGCTCCACACCTTTAAATTTGGTGATTTAACAGGGGAGAACATTTCCACACCTTGGGATCCTTCCCTGCAAGGATCCTGGCAGGACAGGAGCTCCCAGGCCAGGCTGTGCTCTCTGCATTCATCCCACAGGCCCTGGGACAACCACCAGGCACTCAGGGCCTGCAGACGAAGCTCACTTTAATTAACGACACGGATTTGCTGCCCCAGAGTGACTCCCTCAATGACAAACCCTGTCTGGAGGCACCCAGGGCCAGATGAGCCATTCCCTGCCCACCTGGAGCAGGGACTGGGGGATTTCTCCTTTTCTCTTTTTGAGCTCTCCCAGCAGCAGACCCCAGCTCCTGGGTCATTCCATGCATTTTCTGCTGGATCAGTGACTGGAAGTGGCTCCAGAGGGCTCCCATGGGCACCAGGTGCCCCTCAGAGGCAGTTTCTGCTTTGCTTTCCCAGCTCAGCACCCTGCACATTAAATTCACTTCCCTCTCCCACCACTCTCCCTGCCAGGCAGAGATTGAGGCCATTCCCAGGCACTGTATTTGGGAAAATACAAATACGAATTTCCTCCTGGCACAGCTGGGATGGAGGCACCTCTCTTAGCCTGGCCATGGCCTCAGCTGGAAACAGAAATGTTGGAAATAGAAAAGAAGGACTTACTCTGGGATGGAGTTCTCATCAAAGGAAATGCAATAGAAGGGAAAAAAAAAAAGAAAATTGGGAAATTTTGTGATTACAAGGAAATTTTGTGACTGCCCGGTTTCCCAGGAAAATGCCGCCGAGTGCTCCGCAGCCCCCAGCCCTGCAGAGGGCACCCGGTGTCATTGTCACGTTTGGGAAATATTGCAGTTGCTAATTAGGCAATAATGACCAATGGGAAGGGCATTTCCCGGCTGGTAACTGCAGACTCCTGGCCTGCAAGGTCCCTATCAGTCACCCAGGAGTTACTGAAGGACGGAGGAGGAGAGAAGCAGACCAAAAAGAGCAAAATCCTCATTTTTAAAGTGCTTTTCCGTTGCCTGCCCAGCAGGGAGGGAGGGCAGGCACCCCAGGGCTGCTCTGCTCCTGCCCCTCTCTCCCAGTTCCTCCCATTTCCCAATTAATCCCCGTGCTCATGAAGAAACAGGACATTAAATATGCAAGGATTAGCTCATTTTTTAATATCTAGCTAAAAGGTGAAGCTGCAATTAGCAATAATGGGCCTGTGTGTGCTGATCCCTGCCCACTTTGAGGGGAAGGTTTACACCCACTCTGCTCCCAAACCGGGACATTTCCCCCATTTCACACCCGATGGGGCTGGCTTTGCTCTCCCTGGCGGGTGACTGCGTTCCAGTGGCTCACAGTTAATTAAATTGCTGTGAATTGCTGCCTTTCCTCGGGGCTGACCCTACAGAACCCTGCGGGTGTGTTTGTGCAGGGGAGCAGCTTGGTTAGGGACACACAGACACACAGAGCTCCTGCACCTTGGTTATGGACACACAGACACACAGAGCTCCTGCACCTTGGTTATGGACACACAGAGCTCCTGCACCTTGGTTGTGGACACACAGAGCTCCTGCACCTCTGCTTGGGGACACACAGAGCTCCTGCACCTCTGGTTAGGGACACACAGAGCCCCTGCACCTTGGTTATGGACACACAGAGCTCCTGCACCTTGGTTATGGACACACAGACACACAGAGCTCCTGCACCTCTGGTTAGGGACACACAGACACACAGAGCTCCTGCACCTTGGTTATGGACACACAGAGCTCCTGCACCTCTGGTTATGGACACACAGAGCTCCTGCACCTCTGCTGGGGACACACAGAGCTCCTGCACCTCTGGTTATGGACACACAGAGCTCCTGCACCTTGGTTATGGACACACAGAGCCCCTGCACCTCTGCTGGGGACACACAGAGCTCCTGAACCTTGGTTATGGACACACAGAGCCCCTGCACCTCTGCTGGGGACACACAGAGCTCCTGCACCTTGGTTATGGACACACAGAGCCCCTGCACCTCTGCTTGGGGACACACAGAGCCCCTGCACCTCTGCTTGGGGACACACAGAGCTCCTGCACCTTGGTTAGGGACACACAGAGCTCTTGCACCTTGGTTAGGGACACACAGAGCTCCTGCACCTTGGTTATGGACACACAGAGCTCCTGCACCTTGGTTAGGGACACACAGAGCTCCTGCACCTTGGTTAGGGACACACAGAGCTCTTGCACCTTGGTTAGGGACACACAGAGCTCTTGCACCTTGGTTATGGACACACAGAGCTCCTGCACCTTGGTTAGGGACACACAGAGCTCTTGCACCTTGGTTAGGGACACACAGAGCTCCTGCACCTTGGTTATGGACACACAGAGCTCCTGCACCTTGGTTAGGGACACACAGAGCTCCTGCACCTTGGTTAGGGACACACAGAGCTCCTGCACCTCTGCTTGGGGACACACAGAGCTCCTGCACCTTGGTTAGGGACACACAGAGCTCCTGCACCTCTGGTTATGGACACACAGAGCTCCTGCACCTTGGTTAGGGACACACAGAGCTCCTGCACCTTGGTTAGGGACACACAGAGCTCCTGCACCTCTGGTTATGGACACACAGAGCTCCTGCACCTCGGTTAGGGACACACAGAGCTCCTGCACCTCTGGTTATGGACACACAGAGCTCCTGCACCTCTGCCTGGGGACACACAGAGCTCCTGCACCTTGGTTAGGGACACACAGAGCTCCTGCACCTTGGTTAGGGACACACAGAGCTCCTGCACCTTGGTTATGGACACACAGAGCCCCTGCACCTCTGCTGGGGACACACAGAGCTCCTGCACCTTGGTTATGGACACACAGAGCTCCTGCACCTTGGTTAGGGACACACAGAGCTCCTGAACCTCTGGTTATGGACACACAGAGTTCCTGAACCTCTGCTGGGGACACACAGAGCTCCTGAAACTTGGTTATGGATACACAGAGATCCTGCACCTCTGGTTATGGACACACAGAGCTCCTGAAACTTGGTTATGGACACACAGAGCTCCTGCACCTCTGCTGGGGACACACAGAGCTCCTGCACCTTGGTTAGGGACACACAGAGCTCCTGCACCTTGGTTAGGGACACACAGAGCTCCTGAACCTTGGTTAGGGACACACAGAGCTCCTGCACCTTGGTTATGGACACACAGAGCTCCTGCACCTCTGGTTAGGGACACACAGAGCTCCTGCACCTCTGCTTGGGGACACACAGAGCTCCTGCACCTCCTCAGCCCGGCCCTGGGGCCACCTCCGAGGGACAATCAGGGACAAATTTCACATCCTGTGCCCTAATTCTACACTCAGGGCCTGGCAAGGGCACCCTGCTCTAAATACAGGCAAAGGAGAGGCAGGAGGGAGCAAAGGAGCTGCCAAACAGGGATGGGATGGGATTGGGATGGGATGGGATGGGATGGGATGGGATGGGATGGGATGGGATGGGATGGGATGGGATGGGATGGGGATGGGATGGGATGGGATGGGATGGGATGGGATGGGATGGGATGGGATGGGATGGGATGGGATGGGGATGGGATGGGATGGGATGGGATGGGATGGGATGGGATGGGATGGGATGGGATGGGGATGGGATGGGATGGGATGGGATGGGATGGGATGGGATGGGATGGGATGGGATGGATGGGATGGGATGGATGGGATGGGATGGGATTCCTCTCTTTCCCTGGCAGGGAGGATGCTGGTGCTTGGATTTTTAACAAAACCCCAATTTTCACCCGAGTCCCCAGCTCAGATAACAGCAAAGGGACAGAAGGCTGACATTGAGGGGACTCTCCCTCTAAATCGTGAAATCACAGAAGGTTTGGCTGGAAGGGGCCTTAAAGCTCCTCTCATTCCACCCCTGCTATGGGCAGGGACAGCTTCCACCAGACCAGGCTGCTCCAAGCCTGTCCAAACTGGCCTTGGACACTGCCAGGGATATCTATATTATATTATGTTATGTTATGTTATGTTATGTTATGTTATGTTATGTTATGTATCTGTCTATATCTATGTATCTATGTATCTATGTGTCTATCTTATCTATCTATCTATCTATCTATCTATCTATCTATCTATCTATCTTTTCAATTCCTTACGGTTGTACCTTGGTAAAAACTGTAAAAATGCATATCAGAAGGTGCAGAATTGTCAAAGGCAGATTTTGCTCTCCAAAAGGGGTGTCCAGAAATATTCTCCAGTCCAGGATCACAGCTCTGAGATGTCCCCAGAGCAGCAGGAGATCACACACAAAAAGCAGATTTCATGGTCAAGGTTAGCTTTTGGCTAAAGAAAAAGTGATAAAATTGTAGAGGAAATGTCACTTGCAGAGCTTTGAGCATTCAGACTTCTTTTTTGAGAGCAAAAATGAGCTGAAAGCTCAGAGTTTTCAGGCTGTTTTGCTGCCCTGTCCTTGGCACACCTGCAGACAGGCAGGGATTGCTGCACCTCGCTGGGAGCTGCAGGCAGAGCTGGGCAGCACAGGAATTCCATCCTCACACCCTCAGCAGGCTGGAATTCTCCCTTTGGGGAGAAGATGACAGCAGCCAAAAGGAATATGGAAAAATGAACCGTTCAAGCAAACAGATTTTTTTTTTAAATGCAGAATTTTCTATTCCCTTTGCCCAAGGGATGCTCTGAGCATCTCTGTCTGACCCTCAGTGCCTCCAAGCGATGCCAGCTCACCTCACCTGGATGCAGGCACGGGGCAGGGTGTTCCTCTCCTCGCCTGCCCAGCTTCTCCCATTCCCAGAAAAAGCAGGAAAGTCCTGTTACCCTGTCTGGATAACCCTGATTATTTGCTGTGAGTGTTCAAGCCAATCATGATGGGCCCACAGGAGCCACGAGAGGCTTTTCTGGAGCTCCTCTTGGGGATCAAACCCTGCTCATTCCCCCCCAGGTGAAATCCTGCCCTCGGTGGGGTGTTCAACCAGCAGCACCAGTGGCACAATGACAGGACCTGTTATTCCCCAGCGCAAGGAGGTTTTCCCACTCTTGATGAGGAGCAGGAACCCATTAGGAATCATACGAAGCAGGATTTATATGCAGCCTAGATTGATGAGCCATGCTATGCTACCTTTCAAAAAAAAATCCCAGAGCAGTCCACACCCAGCACAAATCAGGGGAATAAAGGCTTTTAGCAGACAGTCTGTGAATTCCTTAAAAAAATATTCCATCCTGCCCGTACAAAAGGTCGGCAAGGAATTTACAAACGGCCCTAATCCCCCCCTAATCCTTTAAAACACCGAGCTGTGATCACAGATGCTGCTTGGTGATTATGTGTCTTCAAGGGCTTGTTTGGATACTTATTTAAGAGATACCAACTCACTTTCGTCACGGAGACGTTCACCGTGGCTTGATGTGTTTTTGTTGCACATTCTTGCGAGGAGAAACCCAAGAGAAAGCCCAGGTCTGCAGGGAAAGGGCAGCCACCCCCTCCTGGTGCCACTGGCACAGATTCTGGGGACAACCAGAGCTCAACAGAGCTCAAACCCACGGGGGATGCAAGGGGAGAATCCTCTCCTTCCTCCCACCCTCAGCTGCCTCTTCTTCGCAAGTGGGGAGAGCAATGGCTCATCTCATTCTAAAAAATATTTCAAGAATCATCTCATTCTAAAAAATATTTCAATACTCATTCTAAAAAGTATTTCAAGACTCATACTAAAAAATATTTCAAGATTCATTCTAAAAAATTACCTCAAGACTCATCTCATTCGAAAAAATATTTCAAGATTCATTCTAAAAAAAATATTTCAAGACTCATCTCATACTAAAAAATATTTCGATACTCATCTCATACTAAAAAATATTTCAAGACTCATTCTAAAAAATATTTCAAGACTCATTCTAAAAAAAATATTTCAAGACTCATCTCATACTAAAAAATATTTTGATACTCATCTCATACTAAAAAATATTTCAAGACTCATTCTAAAAAATATTTCAAGACTCATTCTAAAAAAATACCCCAAGACTCATCTCATTCTAAAAAGTATTTCAAGATTCATTCTAAAAAATACCTCAAGACTCATCTCATTCTAAAAAATATTTCAAGATTCATTCTAAAAAAAATATTTCAAGACTCATCTCATACTAAAAAATATTTCGATACTCATCTCATAATTAAAAATATTTCAAGACTCATCTCATTCTAAAACAATATCTTGATACTCATTCTAAAAACTATTTCAAGACTCATTCTAAAAAATATTTCAAGACTTATTCAAAAAATAATATTTCAAGACTCATCTCATACTAAAAAAAATTTCAAGACTCATTCTAAAAAATATTTCAAGACTCATCTCATTCTAAAAAATACCTCAAGGCTCATCTCATTCTAACAAATATTTCAAGACCCATTCTAAAAAAGCACCTCAAGAGGAGCTGCAGAGGAGGCCCAGGGTGTGATTCCTCTGGTGGTGCCTTCAGCGAGCTCCTAATGGAGACTTTGGCTGCTTTGGGTTGTGTGTGATATTTCTGTGTGCGCAGATAACCAGGGCAGAGCCGACTTTTTAACTGCTCATATGTGTTTAATTAGAGTTGCATTTTTAATCCTTTTAATTTGTATCTCTTTCTTAATAACCTCAGTTTGGCAAGGGTTGAAAAGGAAAGAAGTGTCATTTGAATATTGGGTAAAACCTGGTAAGAGCCGAGCAGATTGTTTAGCAAAAGGGTTTCAGAATGTTCTTTAAAGACTGTGGGTAGCAGTTGTAGCTAAGCCGAGGTTTGCATCCTTTGGGAATAATTTCAGAGTAGCTTAATAAAAATCCTCTGGAGCTCAATATATCATCCAAGGTATGGGGTGTTTAGCAAGTGTTATTTGTCTGTAATCTCCAGGCAGGTAAGATCACAGCAACTTCGATTTTTGCAGCCCAGTTCTGAAATCTCAATGCAATCACGCCATAAATTCATATTTAACTTTTGGACCAAAGGAGAAAAAGTCATTGCAGAGTTCTGCAATCGCCGCTGATGAAAGGAAACATGCTCAGAGGTTAAAAATCCCATGGGAATGCTCCAAGCTGAATGAGTGAAAACACTTTCAATAATCTCTGAGTCTTGAACCCAGCTCTGATGGGGAGGAATGAACCCATTTCACAAGCACTTGCTTCTTTGCTTCAGATAAATCTGAAATTTTATCTCAGGAAAAAACTCCCCCCTCATTAAACAGAGGATAACCTGAAAAGAACAGATAAAATCAGCAAAAACATTTGCAAATGCTGCCATGAATTTTACCCAACACTGTGGATGGATCTCAGCCTCTGAGACAGCCCAGACTCCTCAGGCAGGTGATTTCTGCTTTAGAAGAAACAAGGCAAAGAGATCATGTGAAAAAATCACATATACCACTGTGACACTTAGGGTGTTTTATGTGGGATAATCTCCTTCTCAGCAGTTTTGCTGCACCACCAAAATCCAACATTTTGGTGTAAAACATGACCACTCTGGGCAGTGTCTGTGCCCCTCAAATGCAGGATTTGCTGAGTTTCCTGTTTCTGACCAGCTGCTAACAGAGGCCAGCTCTCAGCATCTCCCACTTTGGAGATTCCTCAGCCTCCTCCCAGAGCATGTGAGGGAGCAGCACACAGTGAACAAAAGTTTATTTTTCTTTGCTGTCATGCACAGGCTGTTTGCAAAGGGCCCATGAAGGCCTGAGCTGCTGGAGCTGGCTGGAAAGTGCACATTTCAAAAAAGGGCCAAGTGTTAAAGCAAGATCTTCATTTGTGCTCTGGCAAAACACAGCATCCTCATCCTCAGGACAGCTCCCAGCACCAGGAGCTCACAAAGCACCTCATGTTCCATTTCTGAGGATGGAAGGAGATAACTCAGTCACCAGGCAATGACCAGAATGGGTCACCTCTCCCTGAGCAGCCCCAATCCAGCAGGAATTCTCTGCATAGGCAGCAGCCCCAAATCCATCAGGAATTCTCTGCTCCCTGCCAATCCAGCAGGAATTCTCTGCATGGGCAGCAGCCCCAATTCCATCAGGAATTCTCTGCTCCCTGCCAATCCAGCAGGAATTCTCTGCAGATGCAGCAGCCCCAAATACATCAGGAATTCTCTGCTCCCTGCCAATCCAGCAGGAATTCTCTGCATGGGCAGCAGCCCCAGTCCATCAGGAATTCTCTGCTCCCTGCCAATCCAGCAGGAATTCTCTGCATGGGCAGCAGCCCCAATCCATCAGGAATTCTCTGCTCCCTGCCAATCCAGCAGGAATTCTCTGCATGGGCAGCAGCCCCAGTCCATCAGGAATTCTCTGCTCCCTGCCAATCCAGCAGGAATTCTCTGCATGGGCAGCAGCCCCAAATCCATCAGGAATTCTCTGCTCCCTGCCAATCCAGCAGGAATTCTCTGCAGATGCAGCAGCCCCAATCCATCAGGAATTCTCTGCTCCCTGCCAATCCATCCAGCCTTCCTGCCCTGTGTGTGCCCATGCCCACACTGCAGCCCAGCCAAGGCAAGTCCCTGCAGGAAGCTCTGCAGCTGTGCATATCTGCAGGACGGGATCTCTGCAAGCCTGCCCTGCTCTGCTCTGCTCTGCCTGCTCCAGTTTTGCCCTGCATTGCTGTGGCCACGCAGCTCTGGGAGGTTTTGAAATCAATAATGGTTGCTCTGGTCAAGGCTCTTGCCCAACGCTGTGGCTGAGGGGATGTTCCGTGCTGGGGGTTGTGTGGTGCTTCCCAGAAGGCTCCAGAGTTCTCAGACACAATTGCAGAGTTTTGTTCATTCCTTTTGTTCGTGCCTTTGCTGGGCTGTTCTCATATAGGTCATTTTCTGAGTGGGAAACAGGGATAACCCTGTGATGGTGACATTCTGTGTGCCACCAGCCCTGCAGAGCACACAGAATCCACCACAGATCATTTTCTGACTGAAACAGGGATAACCCTGTGATGGCGACATTCTGTGTGCCACCAGCCCTGCAGATCACACAGAATCCACCACAGGTCATTTTCTGACTGAAACAGGGATAACCCTGTGATGGTGACATGGGTGACGTGCCACCAGCCCTGCAGAGCACGCAGAATCCACCACAGCAGTGAGGGCTGAGTGGGAGCAGAGTGTTTTATTCCATCCTGCCAGGAAAAACTCACTGATGTGACACTGGGAATTCAGCTGTTGAGGACAGCCTCTGCTCAAAGATTTTCACATTTTCACACCAGACTGCTCCTGCTGATGGATTTCCTGCCCTGGAAGGTGGCAGGGGTGTGATGCCATCTGATGGCCTCGTGTTGGGTGCACAGTGAAGTGTGACAGACCCAAAAGGACCCCTTGGGGGGCTCACAGGGGTGTCCTGCCTTTCTGTGTGTGGCTGGGCAGGGATGGCTTGGTTCTGCTGGGGTGGAACAGCCGAGGATCCCATTGCTGGGGCTGTTTGAAGGGCAGCAGTCACACCCAGCACAGCTGCAGGTGCACTCCCGAGGGGAGCATCCAGAGCAAGGCAGGGATGCCCTGCACCACCCTGGGGCCAGGACCTGCCCCTGTCCTTTCTGTCATCACCCTTCCCACTGCACCCCCAAATGCTGCAGCCCTGCTGGGGACACAAACCCTGGGAACCCCTGCCTGCCCTGAATTTATCTCTGTCAATAATTTCTGACTGATGTTGAAGCCAACATCATCAGCCACCCCTCAGTGAGGGTGTGCTGGCACCTGTGAGGAGGGATCAGGAGGGGATGGCACTGATTACTCACCCAGCACTAATTAACTCACCTCACCCAGCCAAACCACTTTTCCTTAAAGTCTCAGTTATTTTTTTACACCAGGATGGTGCCACCTCTGTTCGCCCAGAGCTCAAACACCAAGGGAGGATTGGAGCACAACTTATCAGCCTGTACCAATGCCAATGGGAACACAAGGAATGGCACAAGAGCAGAGCAAGTGCCACCCAAATTCATGGCCTGAAATCTCCTCCAGTGCCAGCAGCTCCCCTGGGTGCCAACCCATCCTTGTGCCATCTTCTCCCCAAATCCTGCTCTGCCTTTGATATGTTAATCCTGCATAAGGCAAATTCTCCCATTAGAATAAAGTCCATTCTGGTCTCCCTGCAATCTGCATGATCCAGTTCAAAGTTAAATTAAAAATCCCAACCTGTGTGAATGTTGCAATCGCATGATGAAATCTGTAAATCTATTTTTAATGTCTTAATGCCAAACGAGGCAAGGCGACTGCTGCTTGGCATTTGCTTTACACTTTTTGGGATTCTCATGCACTCATTAAATATTCACTCTGCAGCCTTTGCATTTCCAGTACTGCAGGACCCTAAAATAGAAGACAAGTTTTTCTTTCCCTCTTTTGTTTCTGAAATTCCAACTTGACTCCAAGATCTCTCCAAATCAAATGTGAAGCACTAAACACTGCAAGGAGAAAATGTTTCAAATTAATACAGATGCCAGAAAATAGGATTTAAATCCTAAACATGCAGCTATTTGCATTGTTTTTAGGAGGTGACAGAGCAAAATGTTTGATTTAATTTTAACTTTGATATATGCAATGTTAATTCTCTGAGTAGCTTGTTTTTATTAAGGAGATATTTGAACATCGCTGGAACAATTCTCCCAAATCATCATCTTACAGAACATTTCTTGGGGGAGCAGTTTGTGCTTTTCATTCTGATCTGGGATGGAAACAAGCTCTGAAAGACAGGAATCTTTATTTTCTGTTCGACTGGCTTTGCAAAATCAGCGTATGAAGCAGTGAAATGGATTCTGCAGTTGTCCCTTGGGAGCTGTGCCATGAGAGCTCGGGCTCTGCCTCTCCCTCCGTGCCGCCACCTCTCTGTCACCACTGATGTCCCAGTCGGGATGAACTCCTCGGTATGAGGTGCATACAAAAATCGGGCGTGTGAAACAGCCGAGAGAGCAGGGAAGGAGGGCAGAGGCGATGGATTTGTCCCGAAATCCCGGATTTTCCCAGCAGAGCCGCGGGGCAGCGGGCACGGCCCGAGGGGGCAAAGGGGAGGTTGGGAACCGCTCGGGGTGCCCGAGGCTGGGAAGAGACGGGGATGGACACGGGATGGACAGCCCGGTGGTTCTGTTCTCTCGTCCCCTCTTTGTCCCCTCTCTTGTCCCTCTCCGTCCCCCTTCTATCCCCTCTCTGTCCTCCTCTATCCCTTCTCTATCCCCCTATCCCCCCCTGTCCCCTCTATCCCCTCTCTGTCCCCCCTCTATCGCCTCTCAGTCCCCTCTATCCCTCTCCATCCCCTCTCTGTCCCCCCTCTATCCCCTCTGTCACCCCCGTCCCCTCTGTGACCCCCTTGTCCCTATCCCTTCTGTGTCCCCTCCGTCCCCTCTCTGTCCCCTCTATTCTCCCCTGTCCCCTCTATCATTTCTCTACCTCCCCGTCCCTCCCTGTCCCTCTATCGCCCCTCTATCCCCTCTCTGTCCCTCTGTCCCTTCTCTGCCCCTTCTGTCCCCCCATGTCCCTCTGTCTGTCCCCTCTCTGTCCCCCCCATGTCCCCCTGTCCCCTCTCTGTCCCCCCATGTCCCTCTGTCTGTCCCCTCCTGTCCCGGGGCGCTCCCGGCCCCGCCGTGCCCGAGCCGCTGCCGCCCCCTCGTGGCCGCCACCCGGAAGCGCAGCCCGGCCTCAGCCCGCGGGCTGATTTTGGCTCCAAACTCCTTAAATAAAACAAAATAAAACCAAAAAAGTCTTCATGAGGCTCAATCCACCCCCGTGCCAGCCATCCCTTCGGGATCGATGCATTCCGCAGCATTTCGGGATGCTCCAGGCGCCGCTCCCCGCTGCGGATCCCGCATTGCCCGGGATGCATCCCCAGGAGCGCACCTCGCTCATTTACAGGTGCTCGTTCGCAGGGAGCTGGGGGGAAAGGTGTGTGCGGCACTGAAACTTGGCCTGTTCAGTGAAATTCCAGCTTTTTTTGCGGATTTTGCCCACTGGAGCCTCGGCTGGCACTGCCCATGGAGCCTCCCCCCTGCATCCATTGGGACAGGAGCGCTGGGATGGGTTTAATGATTCCTAAAGGAATGGGAACGTGCAAACCAAACGAGCTTGGGGCAGCTGAAACCTCAGTGGGGGAGTAAATGGCTGCAGTTTAAGAGATCCAAGCAGCCCAGGCCGGCCGCTGCTGACAGCAATTCAGATTGGGCGGCACTGAATGAAACAACAGCGCTTGTTCAGATATTAGGAAAGGCAGGGGGGAAAAAAAGCTCTTGGAGAAACCAATCCTGCAGAGCTGGATGAGCTCCACGGGCTGACTAATGCGGGGCTCTGTCCCAGGAGTCAGCAGCACCAAATACCTGCGGAAGGTGCGAGGTGCGGACACCTCACCTGCCCCGGGACACTGCAATGGTTCGGGGCAGCACCATCAGTGTGGAACAGCTGGGTAATCTAACGTGAAATATCGGAGCTCAACTCCATCCAACTGAGCAGACAATGCCGTTTGAATGGCCGCCTTCTCAATTTCGTTAATATAATTTATTGGTGCCAGCAGTGAAGAGGAGCTCAGATCCACCAAGTCCAGCTCTGGGCTCACTAAAATTCCATGTGCTGCCATTGGGAATAATGGCGCGTTCGCAGCAGCTGGGGCAGGCAGGGAGCAGCTGGAGGTGGCACCGGCCGTGCAGGGCAATCCAGGGCTGAGAGGAGCATTTATTTGCAGGTATTGTGGTTGGCCTGGCCAGCGCTAATAATCATTGCCATTCATAAGCATGAAAGAGTCAAGTATTCCCACCCCCCTGCTGCCATTTGAAAAGTATCTGACCTAATTATTACTATCCCTGTTGTGTAAATTCAGCACTTTGTCAGTCTGAATAAATGTACATTAGCCTTAACATGAGCTGAAACAAGTTTAAACAATGAAGGCAGCTTTGTAAAGCTCCCTCGCTTTTTAACTTATTTGACACCACACTAAAGAGCCCATTTAGTCTAAAGAGTTCAGCACATTTTGGGACCCATTAAATGCCCAGGTTGAGACTAGATATTCTCCTTTTTCTTTTTTTAATTTGTCCTCCCCAGTTGCTAAAGTCAGCAGAATTGAGCAAGAAGCTGCTTTGCATTTCTTTAGCTTTGTAGGCAAGTTGCAGAAAGCTGCACCCATCCCGGCCAGCACAGGGCAAACCTCACTTATCACTGAGACCAAGGCATTCCTTGGAATTAGTTTTAATTAAAAGAAATTGCTCTTAATTAAAAAAAAAAAAAAAAGAGGAAACTCATAGCACAAAAATGTGATATTCATGACTGCTAGGAAAACTTAGACTGTCAAATTGTTTCTATTTTAGGCTAACAACATAGAATTTAGAGTCAGGTCAGCCTTGCAGAGAATTCTGGAATTATGATGGTTGGAAAAGCTCCAGGACCATCCAGTGCCAGCTGTGCCTGGTCCCCACCCTGTCCCCAGCCCAGAGCACTCAGTGCCACCTGCAGGGATGGGCACCCCAAACCTCCCTGGGCAGCTCCAAGGCTGAGCATCCTTCCCATGGGGAAATTCCTGCTGATGGAGGAGTGACAAACTCCAAATCTGCCCTGACTCCAGCTGCTGGCACATTCAGGACATGACCTGGAACAAGGAGAAAATTTACCCAGTCTTGGCTGCAGGACAAATGCAGATCAGCCCCAGGAGAGCAAAAGGGGCTGAAAAACCAGAGCCTCATCACCCTCATCATTCCCTGTTCCCTGCCTTTCTCCATCACTGAGGGCATTTCTGAGGGCAGCAGAAACAGAGAGGAAAATGAGAGGAAACAAGGGGAAAACTGGATGGAAAAACCATCAGAGCTGAACACAAGGGGAAGGGGTTTCTCCAGCAGTGAGCCCCTGACTTTTGGGAAAACCTCTCAGAGATCCCACACAAAGGCTGGGCTCTGCTGGATGTGTCACAAAGAGCTGGCAGGGAAACATTTTCAAAAGAGAATTTCATTTTACTCAAAGCCACAATGAAACCGGTTCTTTCCCAAATGAGATCTGTGGTCAGTCTGTAAATTGAATTCTGTCACTGACCTGTAAGAGATCCTTGGATCCACAAGGAGTTCAGTGCTTGACAAAGCCACAGCTCTGACGTGGGCAGCAGCTCCTCCCCAGGATCTGGGCTCTTGGATGGATATTCACATTAAAACCCTGGTTTACAGGCAGAGCTGCAGAGGGATTTGGATTCCATCCCTCTTACTCATTTTGAAGCTTGGTTTTAAGAAAAAAACCCCAACTCAATTATAATTTCTAGCTGTCAGGAAGGAATTCTATCAGCTCCATCCTCCAGAAGGAAATCCACACTGTCTAGCAGTAATCAGTTCCATTTGTGACCCTCCCAACAAAACCCTTTTTGTCTGTGATTTGTATTCAGCTTAGGACACGCTGATTTCAGCCCCTCTGTGGATTGTAATGTCTAAACAGCCTTTTTATTTTTAAATGAAACCAAGAAATAATTTGGCAGGGTCTGAATCTGAGGCAGAATCTCCCAAGTGCACTGGGGTCTGGGCTCACACAAGGCAGCACACTCACAGACAACTCTGTTTGTGCAGTTCAGCTAAGAATAGGACATTAGTAAGAAATATTTTAATCTAACAGGCATCATGTTTTGAAGGGAATTTTCAGCTTTTCTGGCCAATTTGAGTGGCATGTGATGATCTCATGGTGTGGCAGCTGGAGAACAAATGAAGCTGCAGCTCTGGCCACTGAGGATGGGCTGGGTGAGGGAACTCCCTTGGGTTTTGGGATTCACAGGCAGCAATGTGGAAAGGACCAGAGTGAGAAGGAATTTGCTGCATTTCAATCCAATCCCCAAATTCCACACCAAAACAGCCCCCAGTTACACAACTGGCACTAACTGGATTTTTTTTTAAGGTTTTCAGAAGAGAGGCCAAGGCTTGAGCAGCATGGAAGCAAAACTGCCCCATGAATTCCCCAGAACTGCCCCATGGATGCAGCGCTGCCAGAAACTCATGTGGATCTCACAAAACAGATTTCACATTCTGAGGCTTCTGCAGTTCTCAACTTTCACCAGCATTCAAATTCACCTACATTAAAAGAAAATTAAATTGCCCTCTCCAACAAAGAGCAAACCACAACAAAGCAAACATCCTGCAGCAAACTATTCCCTTGAATCCATTAAAAATTGCCAAGTCAACGTTGCAGTGCCCATCCCGGGCTGCCAACAGCACTGGGCTCCTGTCTGCCACCAGCTGTGGCAAAAACTGCATCACAGGCCAGAAATATTTCATATTCCAGCCAGATTTCATATTCCACATGCCAACAATACATCACATTCCTTCCCAGCTGGAGCTCTGCAAAGCCCCCACTGCAAACACCTCCATAAATGTTTTAAGGTGGGGATGGGGAAATACTGGACACAACCTGGCAGAGAGACAGAGCTGATGGACCCAGGGGAACAGGAAGAATCAGGCAGGAATTTGTTCTAATAAATGAGAAAATCAGAAGAAAAAGAGTTTCTATTATGGCCCAAAGGGCAGGAAAACCTGGGACCAAGAGCTTGCCTGATTTATCACTAATAAAGACAAATAAACTGAATATTATGTTTCTCTGTGTATTTTTAGCAAAGTATTAACTAAATCAAAAGCATTAAATAATTCCCTTTAGGATTTATAACTGCTGGAAGTAGAAGAAAAGTGCAGTCCTATAAAATACAAATATGGTTTTAACATGTGCTGTCAAACAGAATTAAACTGCAAATAAAAACCCTACTATGGGACACCTTTAGTGCAGAAATTTCATTATCTGTAAGCAACAAATAACAAAGGATCATAATGAAAAGAATACAGAACAAGAACAAAGCTGATCCCCAGCCATGCATACAAAATGTGCCTGAGTGCTTCCTGGAAGCTCCAGCAAACCTCAAACTGTTTGATGTGCTCACATCCCTGGGAAACAAAAAAATTCTTATTACCACCATAGAAATTCTGCAGCAAACCAATTTTTAATTATACCTATCAAAATAATAATAAAATCCCAGCAGTTTCATTCAAGCTGTTTGAATCATGGAGACCACCTATGCAAATATCAACAGAGCATTTGAATCTCCAGGTAACTACTGCCAAATATACATGGGGACACTTTTAAAATTCTATTACAAGGATAATTAATCATTTTCACACACAAAGGTAACAAGGTAACATCATGCAGTGGTTTTTAAAGCCTCCTACTTCCTGCATTTCTATTCTGGTTAGCTTGTGCCAGGATTAGGAAAGCAGATTTCAATTTTAAAAGAGGGAGAGAGGAAAGTGAAGAAGTTGCAGCCTCCCCTCTGGTCATTCCATGTGGGTATTTTGGGATTCAGAGATGAACAAGGGAATATTCTGCTGCTAGAAACAGGCTACAGCAACATGGCCAGGGATGTTGCACAAACATTTTCATGACTGTGCTCTCATCTACTCTGTCAAAAGATAAATTATTTGAAAAAATTTGCAGAAGCTTTTAGAAATATAGAGTTCTGCTGAGGGCCCAGTTGGCTTGACAAAAAAAAAAAAAAAAAAAGAACGACATTAATGACATTATTTCTATTTTTGCTGTCAGAAAGTTACTGAGGGCTTGAATTCTGTAGTAATACACTGAAAGCTGTAATTACACAATTATTTTGTGGCACAAATGAACAAGAGGAGGAGAGCAGGAACTTCTCCTCTGAGGACACTGTGACTGAGTATAATACCCAACTGGGAGGAGAAAAGGAGAATTTTTGTGCAAAAATTCCAACATTTCAGAATGAAATCTGCACTGTGACTGAGTAGAACACCCAACTGGGAGAAGAAAAGGAGAATTTTTGTGCAAAAATTCCAACATTTCAGAATGAAATCTGCACTGTGACTGAGTAGAACACCCAACTGGGAGGAGAAAAGGAGAATTTTTGTGCAAAAATTCCAACATTTCAGAATGAAATCTGCTGCTGCAGCATGGATTCTGCTGGTCTGCTTCACATTCCCCAGGAGCTGCAGCTGACACAGGTTCTCCAGCTATGACCAGGTTCATAACCAGCTCACAAAGAGGAATTGCAGCACAAAAGTTCTGCACAGAGGGAGCCATGGGGAAGGAGGGAAGGAGGGAAGGAGGCAGGGTGCTCCTCATTGTCTCAGAAATAGTAAGCTGTGTGAGTAACCCAGTTGGAACACTCCTCCTTGGAACGTTTCGCTGAGCTGTGAGTTGTAAAAATAGATTTGTAAGCCTCAGACTTGTCCTCGCTGTCTGCAATGGATCTCTTGGTGCTGCTGGAAGCTTTATTGACTTTTCCTGGGACTGCTGGGTTTCCATTCTCTGAGGGGAAAAAGGAACACAAAGAAGCATGACAGCTTACCATGGACAAAGGTGGTTCAATAAAGATGAAAAACAGTGTTTGAAAATTTAAATATACGCATTTTTCAGCTCTCTCATAAATATCTCCCATAACTGGATGCAACAGCTTTTAGAATTCACACTCAAAATAGATTTAGAAATTTGAGAGAGGAATTCTGCACATCTCTTGCACTGCAATTCAGAACTGATAACATTAATTCCTCCAAGTGAAAAATGCCTGATGAGCTCTGGTCTCTGGCCCCCACAGCCTGCAGTGCTGTTTGGAAATCAGCTCCCAAATGCCCAAAACTGAGTTTGAGCCACACCTTTCCCCAGGGAACCCCTCTGCTCCCTTCATTCTCTGCAAAGTTGTGACCAACAACAATGCTCTGCATCATGTGATGTCTGCAGTGGGGAAATGCCCATCCTCTTTCCTCAGACCATTTCTCTCAGTGTATTTTATCTCCTGCTACATAAAAATCCTTTTTTTTTTTTACTATTTCATCTCCCAAGTTGCAGGATGGTGTTTGAAAAAGCCAAGTCTGTGGCGAAGAGAAATGAATGCAGAAATTCAACATCCTGAGTCAAACTCAGGCACAGGGATTCCCAAGAATTGGGTGTGCAACCCTAAATCCTCACAGAATTAATCCCAAATCCTCACAGAATTGGGTGTGCAACCCCAAATCCTCACAGAATTTGGTGTGCCACCTCAAATCCTCACAGAATTAATCCCAAATCCTCACAGAATTGGATGTGGAACCCCAAATCCTCACAGAATTTGGTGTGCCACCTCAAATCCTCCTGGAATTGGGTGTGCAGTCCGAATCCTCACAGAATTAATCCCAAATCCTCACAGAATTGGATGTGGAACCCCAAATCCTCACAGAATTTGGTGTGCCACCTCAAATCCTCACAGAATTAATCCCAAATCCTCACAGAATTGGATGTGGAACCCCAAGTCCTCACAGAATTTGGTGTGCCACCTCAAATCCTCACAGAATTAATCCCAAATCCTCACAGAATTGGATGTGCAACCCCAAATCCTCACAGAATTTGGTGTGCAACCCTAAATCCTCACAGAATTAATCCCAAATCCTCATAGAATTGGATGTGGAACTCCAAATCCTCACAGAATTTGGTGTGCCACCTCAAATCCTCATGGAATTGGGTGTGCAGTCCGAATCCTCACAGAATTAATCCCAAATCCTCACAGAATTGGATGTGCAACCCCAAGTCCTCACAGAATTTGGTGTGCCACCTCAAATCCTCACAGAATTAATCCCAAATCCTCACAGAATTAATCCCAAATCCTCACAGAATTGGATGTGGAACCCCAAATCCTCACAGAATTTGGTGTGTCACCTCACATCCTCACAGAATTGGGTGTGCAGTCCGAATCCTCACAGAATTAATCCCAAATCCTCACAGAATTGGATGTGCAACCCTAAATCCTCACAGAATTGAGTGAGCAACCCAGAAATTGTGTGTGCAACCCCAAATCCTCACAGAATTAGGTGTGCAACCCCAACAGAAACAGTTTCCAAAAGCACTTTTTACTTTTACACCCTCAGAAAATAAAAAAATTCATTAATATTCATAGAATTACGAGGTTGCTCAACAGCCAGGAGCAATTCTCATCAGCTGGGATGAAATATTTTTACAAGTCTCTCCTGTATAAAAGCAGACAGTAGAGGGCAGGTCAGGCATTGCTGATGGAATTTCAGCTTCTCCCAGTTTATCTGCAGATCATCATTCTCAGATTCTTCCAATTATTCTGATTTTTTAAGGTACAGGGTTTAATTCTTCCCACAGAAACCTCAGACTTTAAAGATGTACCTATTCTGTTTGAAAATATCAGTCTGGGGACATTAAACAGCAGAATAAATAAATATTAAATAAAGAGAAGGGACCACTCTTTGGATTTAAGGCTGCTGTAGGTTCATCAGTTCATCCCAAAGTTCTATTCCAGTGTTCTCAAGGTCCCACAGCAAATCAGCAGGTAAAACAGAGGATTAAAAGTTAAATAATCAGGGGTTTTAAACAAAATTCATTCAAATAAAATGCCATAGCATAGTTTTTGATCAACTGTACATCAGGAAATTGCAAATTCTCCCCCACTACATCACAGCCAGGCAAACAGACACAGCAAACCCAAGAGTGTGTAAATAAGAATCTCCAATTTCATTAAGTCAAGTTCCCAACTTAAAACAATATTAGAATGACATAAACAAGCAAATCTGGCCCCATTTTCACATCAGGATTAACCACCAACCTGAACTTTTGGTGAAGATTATCTGCCTGCTTTCCCCAGAGCTGGAACTGACACAATCCTTTCCACTCTTAGCTTTTGAAGGACCTGGAGAATTTGAATAAATAAATAAATTTTAAAAAACAGAAAAATGAAATCCTGACAGCTTCAGGACTCAGAAGGTGAGACAGAATTTGAGAATATCACCTGCAGAGGGCTCTTGCTGAGAAGCTGCTGCTGCTGTCTTGCCTTTCTTTGATTTCTGAAACAACACAAGCAGAAATCTGTGCAGACTGAAAGGAGAAAAACTCCCAATTCATATTTGATAGACACACAATTGAATTGAGAACATTTTTATTTCTTACCCAGTAGAACTCTTACTTCCACATTTTTTGTATTATTTCTACATGGAAAAAATAATTATCTTGAGAACCCTGCAGTTACATTAAAGAAAACTATGCAGGACAAAGTTGGATTTGTCTGGATTTAATATTTTGGGTTGCATACTTTGAAAGGGGGAGTGTGTTATTCTCATTAAATAGAGGGGAAGGGGAGGGGAGGGGAGGGGAGGGGAGGGGAGGGGAGGGGAGGGGAGGGGAGGGGAGGGGAGGGGAGGGGAGGGAAGGGAAGGGAAGGGAAGGGAAGGGAAGGGAAGGGAAGGGAAGGGAAGGGAAGGGAAGGGAAGGGAAGGGAAGGGAAGGGAAGGGAAGGGAAGGGAAGGGAAGGGAAGGGAAGGGAAGGGAAGGGAAGGGAAGGGAAGGGAAGGGAAGGGAAGGGAAGGGAAGGGAAGGGAAGGGAAGGGAAGGGAAGGGAAGGGAAGGGAAGGGAAGGGATAACAGCACCAGGACAGTGAGAATTGTGCTGCCACTGGTACTGGGGCTCCCAGGCCTCAGAAGTGCAGGGACAGCAGAGCTGGTTCCATTCCAGCTGCAGGGACCAGCTGGGGCACCAAGCTCACCACCTGAGGCTGAGAGATTTGCAAATCCTATCCTGTAATTCCCCACCTACCAAACAAATCCCATTTGCATCCTCCCCCAGGGCACACAGAGCCCCAGGAGCAGGGCACGGTGTCCCTCTGTGCTGTCACCCTAAAGCCACAGCTGCCCTGCACACTCAGGCACTTTGCTGGGCAGCAATTGTGGGCAGCATCACCTCCCAGATTATTCAATATCATTTGCTCCAAAGCTACAGGTGCTTTTTAGGGCCCTGTTTCTAAAGAAAACCAATGCAACCAACCACTCACTCATCTGCTGAGATCTGCAAGAGTCTAGCAGCAAACTATAAATTGATTTTTTACCCCCAACCTTTAACTACCAAGTACTGAGGGAAAAAAAAGAAAAAAACCCTCTGAACAGACACCATGAGATTATCACTTTTATTAGAAGTCATCAGACATGAGATGCAGAGACTGTGAAAAACAGGAAGCAGAGCAGCAGGATTTTTATGGAAAAGCATCCTTTTGATGTATTGCCCAGGCCCAAGATGCTGCACTGGCACAGATGAATAAAGCCCCTGTGAGGAGGAGGAATCATATGCTCCCCAGCCAGCAAACAAGCATTTGTTTGAAAACAAACCAGGGAAATATTTGCATGGCAAAATCGAGGGATGAAACCTCCATCTCAAGTCTCAGAGGCTGAAAGCACCAGATTTATGATTTATGATTTATGGTTTATGTTCCTGAGATCCAGCTAAGTCTGAGCACCCTGAGCTGAGCCAGCACCAAAGGTTTGTAAATTCCTCCATCTTTATAAAGACCAGCAAATCTAAGAGCAGATTCGTTGCAGACAAGAATTCTTTCCATTTTATAATAAATTATAATTGTATAATAAATAAAATTATATAAAAAGATACAAATTGAATCAGATAATAAATAATGTATAAAAATCTCACCTTTTCCAATTTACTTTTAAGTCTTCTTTCCTCCATCCTTTTCTTCAGAATTTCCACATCCTCTTTATTACCATTAAGGACAATCACATCTTCCTCTTGAAAGGGAACACCACACTTCATGAAAGAAAAGAAAGGACAAAATTGTATATTTCTTTTTCTGTCTCCTCTCAACAACACTCTGAACTAAATATTTTATTTTTGTATTTTCTTTTCATGGTTTCCTTGTTTTACTGGCACAAACGTACTTGAAAGTATTCCTAATTAGAATGGACTCAATTTACTGAATCCCACAGCTAAAACCCAAAAGTACTCTCTGATTTTTAGTTATGAATGCATCTGATTAAGACCTGGATGCCATTCTGCTCTTGAATTTGTCTTTCACCTTAGATAAGAAATAAAAACTGATGGGAACAAAGGTGTTATTCCTCCACATGTGGAACAGACAGAAAATTTTTCTCTTCAACTGGTAGACAGAAAAACATGAAGGGTTTTTTTATTTGGGTTTGTTTGGTTGTTTGTGTTAATTTTACTGTGGGAATAAAAAGGAGTCATAAAAGCAGAATAATTCATTACCCTTGCCTTGCTGCCTCACTGGATTGTATCACAGAGACCATACCTTTATCTGATTTATCAAACACTCCCAAGTTTCCAACTACTTTCATAAATTAATCTGGATAATGGCTGTAATGTGCTCTGTGTACCTCCACACGTTTCATGGTTGAAGGCACAAATGTTTTCCTGAGCACATTTGCAATAATTTGATGTACCAGCCCATTGACCATGATGTTTTCTTGTCTAAGATCTCAATTTGCTTTTTTGTTTATTTGTTTTTGTTTCGGATTTTTTTTTTGGGGTTGTTTGTTTGTTTTTGGGTTTTTGCTTTTTGCTTGGTTGGTCGGTTTTGGGTTTTGTTTTTTTTGTTATTTTGTTAAATGCTTTCTATTAATCTGCAAGATTAATTTATAATCCTATCTCTGCCATTACTCTTCTTTTTCTAAGTGAAGGTTTAGAAAGGTTACTGCTGTATTTGCAGGAGGAATTAAACAAATGAAAGGACATATGGGCAGGACTTTGCTCAAGTGCTGAGCACAGCTTCAAAAATGAACCTGAGACTGAGAGGAGAGCCAGGGTTAGAGAGAGGCACAGCAGGCAGGAAGAGCAAAAGTCTCACCCAGGAAATGGGGGAGTAGCTCATATTTCTCCATTTCTACTCATGGAGAAATCCCAGCCTGGGCTGATCTCACACTTGGGAGTGAGAAGAAAAAAAAACCAACAATTTCAGTCCAAAATCAAGAAATTGATTGTCAAAATTGAAAGTCAAATCAAGAATTGAAGAAATTGCAAGTCAAAATCAAGAATTTCAGTCTTCATTCTGTGACAGAAGCTGGCAGCTGACCTGGCTCTAAAGAAGCTCCACAAATTCCTTTATAGAAGCCCCACAATTTCTTTTCTAGGGTGGTTTCCTAACACAGCATTTTTCAAACACATTTCGTCAGCAGACTAATTCCATTAAATGTTGCATTTTTAAAAGAGCAAACAAATTCAGGTTCCCTTCTGGAAAACACAGGCTGAATTGTTCAAAACTGAAAAGTATTTACAAGAAACAAGGAAATGAGGACAGTGTTCTTTCCATTCCCTGAAAAAAAAAAAATTTTGCCATGACAACATTGGATTATGTCAGAGACCATACCCTTCCAAACATCTTAATGAGATAAAAAGCAGAAAGAAGTTTCAGTTCTGCAAATTCAGATGTTTCTTCCTTCAGATCAATTAATTAAGGTCTTGGGGCAGATGTTTCTTTTGTGATATCACAGGGTCTCCTCTGCTGTACTTTGTTTATCTTGGGCCTTTAAATATATATGAAGGTACCTGCTGTAGTTCTTAGCACCTTGAATAGAGGACATTCCTAAATGACACAGTTTTTATCTTTCTTAAAGTATAAAATACAAGATTTTTAAAATAGTAATGAACTCTTAATTTAAGACTCCTTCCTGAATTCTAGAGTTTTACAGTTTCAGCTGCCTAAGACAAGAGTTGTACATTATTTCTTGCTGTAAATACATTGACTCATTTATTGTTTTATAGCATCTAAAATGTAGTTCTGTGCATGACTACTCCAGTCTTAATGTAACACAAATAAACAACAGGCAGATATGTTTTCATATCTAAATATTTACACCAGTGTTACTGCCTGGTGTCTTCAGAGGAACCTAAAGGCTCTTTCCCACATTTTAACAGTGAATTCCTGCATTTCTCCTGAACATAACCATTACCAGGAAATGCAAAATTCCCACCAGGACATGGGACATGGATGGCCACAACCTGAGTGTCCCTCTTCAAACAGGGACATTTAGGAGAAGGATTGATCATCTCACTGTTCATCTCCCAGCCACACAAGCTGATGGATTAAAAATTATTCTTGCTTGCCACATTTAACTAAAACTTGTTTTAAGAGAGAGAATTTTCCAGAGGTTTAGCTATTAAAAGTTCAGGAGTGTAAGATTTGCTGAACATGTTTTTTTTTTTTTTTTTTAAAATGTCACCTAAGCCAGACATGCAATGGGTCAGGGAGCAAAGGACAAGTTGGAGCAGTGGAAATTTCCCACCTAGTCATTCACAGAATGTGAACTTCCACTCGGGAGCTGCAGCATTTGCTTCCAAACCAGTTCAAGAAAAAGCCTCAATTTACAGAGTTTCTCTTAAAATCAGTGATAATTTTGTACCTGTCATACCTGCAGCTGTGCCTTAACTTACTTTGAGGTTTTCTGTTTATTTCTGACCAACATGCTATTTTTTCAGGACATTTCCTCCCAATCTCAGCACATTTAAGCTCAACTTTCCGCTTATTAAAGAACTTTTAAAAGGCTGTAACAGCAAACAGTGTGTGTGGGAAGGTTCAGAGGAATCTGCTCCACAGCAGAGCATTGCACCAGAGAACACACAGGGTTACCAACTCCCGGTGCATTTCGAGTTGTGGTTTTACAATTCGGGGTCTGCCCTTGTTTGTTTGCTTATCTAGCTTTTTGTATCAGCTCTTTTCATGTTCCTGGCCCAGCAGGGCTGCTCCTGTGCTGACAGAAGCGCTCAGACACAGCAGTCACACCTAAACCTCCTCCTTATCTCCTCACCCACCAGGGCCAGACGCTGTTCTGCAGAAGGGCCAGCAGTTCCAATCAAACCCTTTTTTTCTTATCTCAGGGCTTGATCTCCGTTTTGCACAGGCTGTTACATTTATAAGAGGCACTCACATTGAATTCTTTCGCTGACTTACACTTCAATTCTTTCTATCTCCCGCTAAGCCGCTTCTCCCAAGTGAGGTCTGTGCTTCCAGGAGATATTTCTCTTTTCATGAGACATCCTTTTCAAGGAGATTTATTCTCTTTTCAGCAGAACCGGAAAGTTTCGGCAGGCGAACAGTTAAGGCCAGGGGGAGGAGGAGGAGGAAGAGGAGGAGGAGGCGGAGGCAAATCGCGGTGCTGCAGCCGCACTCGGGGGGCTCAGGTGGGACAAGGGGGCACACACAGCGCTGTTCCTGCTCTTCAGTGATATTCCCAGCCCTGTGCAATATTCCCAGCCCTGTGCAATATTCCCAGCCCTGTGCAATATTCCCAGCTCCTGGATAACATTCCCAGCCCGGTTCCGGCTCTTGTGCCGGGAAGGCAGCGGCGTTCCCGGACAGCACTGCGGGATGGAGCTCTCCGTTAATGGTTAATGGTTAACGGCACCGCCAGCCCTGCTGAAGGACAGTGAGCCCCAAAATCATCTTTTTTATTATTATAATTATTATTATGCTGCCGTCTCCTGGACCAGGTAAGGCTGCATCACTTGCTTCTTGCTTTTTCCTTATGTAAAGTGGTTATTTTACTGAGAAAACGCTGCGCCAAGCTTTGCACTTCCTTTCCTTCTGTACGAAGGATGGAGGTCATTAGTGCTAATTGTATTCTAAAAATCACAGTATTTATGCAACTTATTATTTTTACCGCTCTAGAACTTAAGGGTTTAAGTAGCTTGCATTGTTTTTGTTTTAAATTACTGTGAGGTCAAATGCACAAGGGGAAAAAAACGTAACAGGAAAAGAGGAAAAATAGCAAAGACAAACACTAAAACTTCATCAATTGGCTGTATGTGCAAATTACGCAGTGTTTTTAAATAATGATTTAAATAACTGGGTTTGCTGGAGAAATGTTTTTACTCAATGCATCTCAAAGTCCAGAAGCAGACTCCATGTTCTGACCCCCTTTTAAACAAAAAACAAAGCAATGGAAAAAGCGTTTAAAAGAAATGATTTTAACATTTTTAAAAGGATTGAATTAGTCTTCTCTTGTTTATAAAATGTCTACATTAATGGCTGCGTAAATACCTTTCAAACAAAAAAAAATCAGCTGTAAAAAAGTTGAAATAAGTATTTAATGCAGTATTTAATGCTTTTTCAGCATTTCATTAGTAGATGAAGCATTCCCAAGTCATTTGTCTCACTAAATTACAAGGTCATCCGAAGCAAACTTGATCTAAACTTTAATATTAGGCAAAAGCAAAGAGCACAGAGAAACCAGAATGTTTCAAGGTGCAGTGATGCAGTTCTAAGTGCGATGGCAGGAGAAACAGCAAAAAGCAAAAGGAGTTGTTACCACAAAAGGCACAGTGTGTGCTAATGGGGTCTCCATTTCACAGCCTTTTCCAGTCATCATCATAATTCCCCTTTCCTCTAGAGTTTACTTTGTTAATTGAGATGGAGTATGTAGGCTTACAGCAATTTTCTGTAAAGCCATGTCCTTAAAAGCATCCACAAAAGTGCTTGGGAAATCTCTGCTGTTTTTTCTGTTATTCCAAGAATGTCACACACTACTTGCAGGAGTTTTAAAAATTCATACAACTCTAGATTTAGAAAACCTGTGCACAAGGTAAGAAATGCTGAGTTTCAGAGGCATTCTGCTAACAGAAAATCCCTGTCATGGCACTCTTACATAATGAGACTCAAGGGCAGGACAGTCCCAGCAGGGTCACTATGGACAGTGGACATTCCCAACAGGATCTCTTGCTCCACAAGGGCAGCAGGAAATTTGGGATAAAAATTTGGCTGAGAGAATGCTGCTTAACAACAAATTTCATATCCAGTGGCACTGACAGCTGCAATTCCAGCTCTGAGTCTGGTACCAAAAAGCTTTCATTCCATAATATCCTCCCGAGGCTGAAAGATGTCAAATGTTCTTGCAGTTCCCCATAATAAACATGTTAACACTGCAGAGGAATTGCTGCCTCTTACCTGATTATGGGCTGTTTGTGTACTTTTATGCTGCCATAAAAATACAGTTTCTAGATGTCAAACACTCCGGTAGGAAAAAATCCATGGTAAGCACTTAACAGCCTGCAAAGCCCCAGAAGCTATTACTTGCAGGGTAATAAAAATTCAGGGGTATGAGACAAGCAGCTCACAGCTTGACTCTCTGGAATTACACTTTGCAACCTGTCCAAAATGTATTTAAGGGAAAAAACCTGCCAAGCACCTTCATTCTGGACAGGTTCAGAGAATATTCCAAGTTGGAAGGGACCCACGAGGATCATTGAGTTCAACCCCCAAGTAAATGATCTGTACAGTGATGAACACACAATCTTGGTGTTAAGATGTTTTACATTTAATCAAGTATAAAATCCTAAATATTTTTACAGTTGTCTGCTGTTTTTAGTGTAATTCTTATATTCAGAATGAACCTTCCCTGTGACACCCCAGAGATCTCATGACATTTGCTACTTCAGAGGAATCTCAATGTTCCTCCTGCCAATTTTTCCCTCAGAATAAAGAGTTTGTCCAAGTTCAGCTCTGTTAGAACCCTAGCTGCTGAGAATTTTAAACTTTCTGTACTACCAGATACTGGCCCCTAAGACAACACTACATTTAACCTGAAGCTGTGAGAAAGCTTCCAAAATTAAATAACAGAACTAAGATTTCTAAGTGTGTCGTTTGAATAGAAGTGTGTAATATCACAAAGTAGAAAACTTTAAAATTTAGTAATATAAACTAAAACTTTAAAATATAGTAATATATATAAGGCAAAATAGAAGTTTTAGAGCAGAAGGTGGTCCTTCTTCATATTCTTCTTTACCTTCTTCTTCATAAGTTTAACTAATATTGTGTAATGAGGGTAATTAGGGCTCCACAGAAATCAGTGTTTTCCCCAAATCCAGCCCCTGGGTATGAACATCATGGTCCTCAAGAAACCCCTGTGGGCTCTGGCACAGAGAGGATTCTGTGAAAATGAAATTAAAGGATTTTAATGCAGAAATGCTGCTTTTTCCCCTTGCAGTGGCATCCCTGCTCTCCTGCTTTCTGCCCAGCACCCAGAGGCTGCCCCAGGCCTGATTTTCTGCAGCGTTTTTTGCTGGGGTGGATGGAAGGCTCCCATCAAGGTTGTTTACCCAGGAAATGGATCCCTGAGGAGCTGCAAGGCTGAAATCCCCTCCTGGGAGCTGCTGCCTCCTGCTTTGGCTTGGAGCTGCCTAAAGAACATCCCAGGAAATGCAGGAGCCCTGCATTTAACAGGCAGCTCTGCTCTCTGCAATGGCACTGGGAAGGAGGCACCATTCCAGCATGAAATCCAGGGCATACCAGTAAGGAGCAAAAGATAAATACATTCTTTCCCAACAGCCTAACAACATCTTAAAAATGTGGGAATAAGGAGGGTCCCTTCCCTGGGTTCGGTTTGGTTTCTTGATGCTTTTTGAATTTCATGTCTTGTTGCTGCTTTAACTACAATGCCCTCTTTATTTGCAAGCTTTTAAGGGAGATACTGTTTTTTTTTTATTAAACAAAAGTATTTTCCACTTCTTTCTCATGAAAACCTCGAGCCTTCTAACCACAGCAGCCATAAAAATACAGTTTCTAGATGTGACACAGTCCAGTAGGAAAAAATCCATGGTAAGCACTTAACAGCCTGCAAAGCCCCAGAAGCTATTACTCGCAGGGTAATAAAAATTCAGGGGTATCTTTATAAAAAGAAACTATCTTTATAAAAAGAAACTATCTTTATAAAAAGAAACTACCTTTATAAAACTCTGGTTTTCTCTGTTCCTGTGTAAAGCCAAATACTTCATGATTTTGACAGCTGCAACATGTAAAGTATTTCAATGCAAATTTTGTTTAAAAAAAGAATGGAATGAAAGAGAAAATTAATTACCTTTAAAATAAAATTAAGATCTTTTAAAAAAATTAACTGTTGAGCTCAATGGGAGTTGATGGACCTTCTCCTTGGTATTTTTCTCTAGAATTTTGAGTTTCAAGGATAAAGACTTCATGTAATTGCTGTGGGATTTAGGACTGCTACACTCTCATTCTTCTGACTGTTCAACAAGGCAAAGGTAAGGAAAAAACCACATTGGAAAATCTCCTGTGCTAATACTGCTGTAAATTGGTTATCTCAGAATGCCAGTACTGGCATTGTGTCCTTATCTCAGGGTATGCACAAATACCAAAAATAAGAAATGAGTGTTGTCCCCTTGTTCGGTTTTCCAAAGCTCAAAGATGTCAGAGGAAAGAAAAAATAAAAATCTCAGAGTCAGAAACATTAGCTGCCTTTATAAGGATAAAACCCAGTGTATTTCATGGATTACGTTTTAGCCTCTTCCTTCTGTTTATTTAATAAATTTTCTGTTGATTTAATTTACTGAATTCTGATCCTCTGGCAGAACTTCAAGTTTCCCAGGCCTTGAGGAAATCTCAGCAGCAGCTGCTGAGCACAGGGAGCTCCCACCTGAGGGGCTCAGACCTTGGTCAAGCAGTGAAGAATTCAAAGCCATTTTGGGTCCTTTTGTACCATTTTGAGATCATTTTGTCCTGGAAAAACAAAATTCCTGCCTTGTGGCTCTGCATTCCCAGGGCTGAGTGCTGAGTGGGCACACACAGTTCCTCCTGGTAGCAATCCCAACGTTTATAAATGCAGCACTGATGTGGCATCTATTAAAAAAATAAACAGTTTTTTCCCCTCTATCTCACTTTTTCTTTCAGATGATCTGAATGTTTAATTGGACTATGATAAAAAGACAGGAGCTGGGAGTAAAAGATGAACCCACTTCATGCAAAGAAATCCAGATTTTTAGTGTGTGTTGCTGCCTGCATGTCCATCTACACCTTCATTTACCTAATGGTTCCACTTTATGATGAGTCAGATGAGCAAAAATTCCAGGTCAAAAGAGCAGAGTGTGGTTTTTACCCCGATGAACTTTGCTCTGCTCTTTTTGTGGGGAAACCTGCAGCCTCTAAAATTGGAAACTTTTGTCAGAAGGCCTACCAGCCCAAAGCCCTCAGCTGCATTCAGACTTCCTGCAGCTGCTCCACAGTGCTGAAGACTCTGCATTTTATCACCAGCCCACTGTCAGAGGAAGAAGGAAATTTCTCCTTGGCATACATTATTACAATTCACAAGGAGCTGGAAATGTTTGTGAGGCTGCTAAGAGCTATTTATATGCCTCAGAATATTTACTGCATCCACATTGATGAAAAGTCACCCAGAGGTTATAAAACTGCTGTACAGAACATCGTTAACTGCTTTGAAAATATTTTTATTTCCTCCAAAAGAGAACACGTCGTTTACGCTGGGTTTTCAAGATTACAAGCTGACATTAATTGCATGAGAGACCTCGTTAACTCCAAAGTTCAGTGGAATTATGTTATTAATCTGTGTGGCCAAGATTACCCCCTGAAAACAAATAAAGAAATCATAGAATATATCAGAACCAAGTGGAACGGGAAGAACATCACCCCTGGGATAGTGCAGCCCCTGCACGTGAAGCACAGGACAGAGGTCAGCTACAGGGAGTTTGTGCACTCGGGGGTGCCCTACGTGTACCCAGCCAAGGTCAGGAAGGCTCAGCCCCCACACAACCTCACCATCTATTTTGGCAGTGCCTATTACATCCTCAGCAGGGCCTTTGTGCACTTCACCCTCAGTGATGGCCGGGCTAAAGCTCTGCTGGAGTGGTCCAGGGACACCTACAGCCCCGATGAGCATTACTGGGTCACCCTCAATCGATTACCTGGTAAGAGTTGGGTATTTCTGCTGCAAATAAACCCAGCAGGGCAGGGAGAGGCTGTGAGCTCGGAGCTGAACAGCTCTGAAATGCAGAAATAAAATAATTCCTTCAGCTTTGCTGCTGCCCCTTTGAAAAGTCATCTCTGGTGGCTGAGAAACAAAGCTTGATTGCAGGAAATGGCTATGTCAGTGCAGACCAGGAGTTGGAAAAATTCTGGTTAACAAGTTTTTTGCTGCATGAAAGCTTTTGCTCTCAAGAAATTTTAAAAAGTGATAATACTGAGAATGATAGACATAAATATCTGCAAGTAAATACTTAATGTGACTGCAGTTAAGAAATGTCCAGCAGTGAAAATTTTCCCTGTAATAAGTAGAAAAGAATCTTATCAGAGCCTTTTGTTTTGAAAGATGCTCCAGGGGCTACACCCAATGCAGGCTGGGACGGAGACCTGAGAGCCATTAAATGGAAAGATCAAGAAGGGCTCTCACACAAAGGCTGCAAAGGTAAAGTCAATTTTGATCATGAACTTAAATTTCATTCACTGGTGAGCATTAATTGATTACATATTATTTAAAGCAGCTGTTAAATGTGCCTCAATGTTCATTTATAATTTATTTTGGAAGTGTTAAATAACACAAGGCACCCCATAAATTACTGCACTATATCCAACTGAAGAGATTTTGATATATATGTTATATTAATATATTAGTTACATATTTTATATATTTTGAGATGAGCACAGTATCCATCCACTGACAACCCGTCTTTCAGCCCCTAATTATCAATGCACTAATTTGTCTGATCACTTCTCGGTGGAGGGGCTTTACCTGACAAGGATGTTTGTCAGGAACTTTTATAAATATTGGCTTGAATCCCTTCAATCTGAACAACAATAAGACAGAATAGTGCTGGCCACATGGAAAGCGTGCAGAAATAATTAAAATCCCCAAGTGTGCAAGCTGTGCCCGGGTGTGATTGAGCAGGGAATCCCAGTAGGAGCTCAGAACATCTGATGCCCACCCACAAGATTTTACTGAGCAGAGCAGCATGGCAGGGAAGCAGCTGGAGGTAACAAACATCTATTTATGTAAAACACAAATATTCTAAATGTCTTTATAAATTGTGGCATTACCCAAAGGTGAAAAACTTTTAAAAAACGCTTCCGTTCATCTTCCCGCTGCTGCCACACCTCTGTGATTTATCTCTGCAGGTTATTACGTCAGAGACATCTGCATTTATGGCCTGGGGGACCTGCAGTGGATTATTGAGTCCCCCCACCTGTTTGCCAACAAGTTTGAGGCCGGCAGGGACCCGCTGGCCCTGGAGTGCCTGGAGCGGCGGCTGCGGCTGAGGGCGCTGCGCCAGGCCCGGGTGCCCATCGAGCAGCACTGGCGCCTGCAGGAGCACAGCCCCTTCGACATGCAGCTGGATGTGTGAGCCACCCCTTCAACATGCAGCTGGATGTGTGAGCACAGCCCCTCAACATGCAGCTGGATGTGTGAGCACAGCCCCTTGGACATGCAGCTGGATGTGTGAGCCAGCCCTTCAACATGCAGCTGGATGTGAACCAGCCCCTTGGACATGCAGCTGGATGTGAACCAGCCCCTTCCACATGCAGCTGGATGTGAGCCAGCCCCTTGGACATGCAGCTGGATGTGTGAGCACAGCCCCTCAACATGCAGCTGGATGTGAACCAGCCCCTTGGACATGCAGCTGGATGTGAGCCAGCCCCTTGGACATGCAGCTGGATGTGTGAGCCAGCTCCTTCAACATGGAGCTGGATGTGTGAGCCAGCCCCTTCGACATGCAGCTGGATGTGTGAGCACAGCCCCCTCAACATGCAGCTGGATGTGTGAGCCAGCTCCTTCAACATGGAGCTGGATGTGTGAGCACAGCCCCTTGGACATGCAGCTGGATGTGTGAGCACAGACCCTCAACATGCAGCTGGATGTGTGAGCCAGCCCCTTGGACATGCAGCTGGGTGTGTGAGCCAGCCCCCTCAACATGCAGCTGGATGTGTGAGCCAGCCCCCTCAACATGCAGCTGGATGTGTGAGCCAGCCCCTTCAACATGCAGCTGGATGTGAGCCAGCCCCTCAACATGCAGCTGGATGTGTGAGCCAGCCCCTTCAACATGGAGCTGGATGTGTGAGGTGTGAGCACAGCCCCTTGGACATGCAGCTGGGTGTGTGAGCACAGCCCCTTGGACATGCAGCTGGGTGTGTGAGCACAGCCCCTCAACATGCAGCTGGATGTGTGAGCACAGCCCCTTGGACATGCAGCTGGGTGTGTGAGCACAGCCCCTTGGACATGCAGCTGGATGTGTGAGCCAGCTCCTTGGACATGCAGCTGGATGTGTGAGCCAGCCCTTCCACATGCAGCTGGATGTGTGAGCACAGCTCCTTGGACATGCAGCTGGGTGTGTGAGCACAGCCCCTCAACATGCAGCTGGATGTGTGAGCCAGCCCCTTGGACATGCAGCTGGATGTGTGAGCCAGCCCCCTCAACATGCAGCTGGATGTGTGAGCCAGCCCCTCAACATGCAGCTGGATGTGTGAGCCAGCCCCTCGACATGCAGCTGGATGTGTGAGCACAGCCCCTTGGACATGCAGCTGGATGTGTGAGCACAGCCCCTTGGACATGCAGCTGGATGTGAGCCAGCCCTTTTGAAATGCAGCTGGATGTGTGAGCACAGCCCCTCAACATGCAGCTGGATGTGTGAGCACAGCCCTTTGGACATGCAGCTGGATGTGTGAGCCAGCCCCTTGGACATGCAGGGATGTGTGAGCACAGCCCCCTCAAATGCAGCTGGATGTGTGAGCCAGCCCCTCACAGCCCCTCCTGGCAGCAAACAGCAGGAAATGTGGATATTCACCAGGAAATGTGGATATTCACAGCCACAGCTTCTCTGTGCATCCAGGGTAAAGCACAATCCTGCACATAAATGGGTTTATTTATTCCCATAGCAATGGGTTCATTCCCAAACAATGCCTGAATTCAAGGGGGGGAAGTTCATCGTTCATTAAGCGCCTTGTTTAGCTGGAAAATTAATATTCCTCATGTTCACAGGCAAAGCATGAAAATAATAAAATGGAAGCAGTGACTGAACAAATATAAAATATGGGGAAATAACAAATTCAGTCTTGGCCACTGAATGTCTCGTGAAATGTTTTGAATACTGAAGTTGATGCTGAAATTTCAGAGGTTGTACAGAAGTGACAATCAGCCCCTGCCACTGGGGGGTGAGGGGTTGTTTTTGTTTCCCATGGCCAGCACATCCTTAATTTCATTTTGTAGCATGGCAACATCACTGCTGCCCTTCTCCTAATGACAGAAGGATCCTGCAGCACATGTTTATCTTTAACTCCAAGTCTGTTCTGAGTCTCTGCAGGAGTTTAGGGCAAGGAGACAGGGAAAATGTGAGGCCAGGCATTACAGGAAAGCTGAGTAAAAAGCCATTTTTCAAATATTTTTCCATCCCTGACTGAGAGAAGCAAAGATCCTGCAGCAAGTGCAGTAACACCTGGACAACTCAATTGATTAAAAACTTCAAACTATTAATAAAAATTAAATAAACAACTAAAAATAAATTTAAAAAGGAGCAATTTCAATGCAATCTTCAATATCCACCCAAAACATCCCCGAGTTTTTACAAGAAAACTGGCTACAGATTGAGCCTATTCTCAAAAAAAATCAAATTACCCAGCAACAAGACATGAAAGTTCCTTGTTCCAAACTTATTCCCAGGTTGCTGGAACTTTACTCCTCATTTTCCCACACAAGTTTATTGGAAACATCATTTCTGCAAATGAACTTTAACCCAAAGAAAGGCCAGCTGGTCCCTATTTATTTACAAACTCAACCCAAAGCCCTGTGCTGGGTTTCATGGATAATCCAGGACTTATCCTGAGGCTAAATATTGCTGGAGATAGTTTTTTTTTTATGGAGGGAAATAAAGCTAAAAAAGAAAAGGAAAATAAAAGCCAGGCACATGTTCATGCTGAGCTTGTTGAGAGTCTCTCTCCAAACCATGACTGAAGCTAATGAGTGTCTGGCATGTACTAATCACTGCAATATTCATAATTAATTTCTCTCCAGTCCACTGTGGGGCACTGCCAGCATTTATCCACTCCATGATGTCTTTTAAAATGAGAATAGAAGGTTCCTTATTGCCATCAGTGCAGCAAATCCAGTCTCCAGCTTTCACCCCTGGCACCACTACATAGAAAAATTGTTGTGCATCACTTGCAAATTGAATTAAAATGAAAAGTTCAATAGCCAGGCACTGTGTATCATGAGCTCCTTTTGCAGAAACTGAACCAGGCAAAAAACCTGCACAAAAAAGCCTCTGAAAATACAATTTTGGTATGACTTGGAATGTCTTTGCAGCATGACCTTCTGCGCTTAAAGGATTTTGGATTTGAAACAAAATTTTAGCAAAATCATCATTAAACCATTCTCAAGTAATAAGAAATATTATTCAGCTCATTATTGTGATTACATGACCACATCACCTTGAAACACACATGGAAAGCTTTCATGAATT
Source organism: Zonotrichia albicollis (assembly GCF_047830755.1). Taxonomy (NCBI): domain Eukaryota; kingdom Metazoa; phylum Chordata; class Aves; order Passeriformes; family Passerellidae; genus Zonotrichia; species Zonotrichia albicollis. The sequence continues at coordinate 13,565,638 of NC_133835.1, forward strand.
CTGGGTTATTATGTTAGGAGTTTCTCAATCAGACCTCAGCAAATATTTGTTAATTTGGTGCCCTAGGAGCAGAAAGTTCCAAAGTGAGCCAGGAACCACTGCTGGACACCCAGCTCTGCATCTGACAGCCATGGCATAAATTCAGAAAAGCATAAATTCATATCTAAATTTCAGAAAGCTTCATATCTAAATTAAACCTGGGCTTAAGTGTTTGATATGGCACAGAGCTGAATATTTAGGGCACTGGTTCAAGTCTGTGTTTACCTGACTCTGAAAACAAGTCCAAAATAAACTTTGGAGGGATCCAAGAAAGTGCATTTGAAATGTAATCTTTGATTACATTTTGGAAAGTTAAATGTAATTTTCAAAGTGACCCCCAGGATTCCAGCACCAATCCCAGAACCTCATTCCTGTCCCCACACACTTCTAACATATTTTACATCCATAGGAACTTCTTTATCAATTATTTCTAGAAGAATCTTTCTGAATGTTATGAAGAATTTCCAGCTCCATGCTAAATACTCATTACTGAAAAAAAGGCCAGGGAGAAATAGGTGAGATTCATTTGGTTTTTATAAAATGATCAGACTGGGCAAACCCTGGACAAAACATCTCACTCCTGAATTTTATGCTCTGGTTACACCCATCCATCAACAAAAATTTAGATGCAAACAAAAAAACCCTCATTAAAAATAAATGAATATCTGTCAAGAGGAAACAAAGCCATTAGGACAAAACAAAATGAGCATTGAAAACAGCAATATGAGATTAAACCTTACAAAATTCAACAATTTACCAAGACAAAAGTGTTTCCTTCCCAGGTCTGGTTTAATATAAATATATTCCATATTTTATACAATATCAGGGTGTTCACAGAAATTAAATAACTGCCCAATCTTGCTGATAATGAAAGTAGTGATAGGAAAAAAGGGCATTTGCTCATTTTACCATTGTCCTTAGCTACAAAAAGACCTGTACCATGAGATCAGCTATGTGAAATTAGGTCAGTATTTTCTACAATAATTTATAGAACTGCTGAGAATTCTACAAAGTTGGCCCCACCCAAAAATAAAAAAAACAATGCCCAATGTCCTCAAAAATACAAAAATTAGCCTGAACATAGAACCAGTTTAACCACAGAACAGATACTGAGAAAACACGAGCCATGTGCATTCAGAAAGAAAAAATTACCAATCAAACAAAACTCCCAAACCAAACCAATCACCCTTTTAAGAACTGAAATTAGTACCAAATATTGGGGAAAAAGTAGTTACTGCACAACTGAACTCTGAGAACAAAAATACTCATTTTTATAATTATTTAGAATATGTTTTTAATTACAAACTCCATGAAGATATACTTAAGGCCATCATGGAACAGAACTTTCACAAGTTCCATTTCAGTTTGCATACTGAGATTAAAAAATCCCTTTTTAGAGCAGCAAATGCAATTGTATAAACACACACAAATCACACATGGCCCAGCTGCTTCCACAGCTGGCAAAACTCACCTTGTGACAAACTTCTGCTTTGATTTCCTTGAGAGCACGCTCAGAGAACACACAGCCACAGTTCCTCAGGAAGCAAAACCTGCCAGCAAAATACAACACACATAATAATTTTTGGGGAATTAAGAGAGATCTGTGCAGTGCTGGCAGGTCACAGCCCACCTTCTTTACAAGTTCTTGCACCTAATTAAATTATCAGCATAGTTAAGTGGGTAATTAATTTATTATTAATTTGCACAATGTAAAAAATGAATGAAAAGTATTGGCTACATTAAACCTCAATAGGTATTTTGATTTTTTATCTTGAGTATCTCCTGGCTAATCCCTCTCTGGAGGATGAAATTCTTTGCAACCATTAGCTGTGAACTCCTCCTCTTCTCATCCCTCAGGTGACACAGAAGTTGCTGCTCTGCCCCAACCAGGCTGTGAGGAAATCTCCTGCCCCAGAGCAGTAAAATACAGATTTATTTAAAATGCAGGGCTGGGACAGAGAATCCATCTGCAGTCTGATCCTGACACAGGGAGAGACAGAATGTGAGGAAAGGCTGGGAAAGCTGGCATTGTTCACCTGGAGAGGAGAAGCTTTGGGGTGAGCTCAGTGTGGCCCTGCAGGGCCTGGAGGAGCCCCAGGAAAGATGGAGAGAGGAGGATGGAGGGACAGCACCCAGGGAATGGCCTCAAACTGCCAGGGGGCAGGGATGGATGGGATAGTGAGCAGGAATATCCTTGCCCAGAGCAGCTGTGGCTGCCCCTGGATCCCTGGCAGTGCCCAAGGCCAGGCTGGATGGGGTTTGGAGCCCCCTGGCACAGTGGGAGGTGTCCCTGCCAGGGCAGGGGTGGCGCTGGAGGAGCTTTAAGGTCCCTCCCAACCCAAATCAATCCATGATTCCAACTGCTTGGTGTGACTCCAAGGGAGGTCACATCCCATCTCCTGTGCTTCAGCCCCCAAACAACCTTTAGGCATTTTCCTCTGCCAACACTGCCCTTTCTCCTTCATTACACATCTCCATTCAGGAAAATATTAATTTTATCTTTCCTCTTAAATATACCATGAAAGAACACCCAGAAGCCTCTTGAGCTCTGAAAGTTCAAGCTTTAAAGCTAAATACTCATTACTGAAAAGAAGGCCAGGGAAAAATATGTGAGATTCATTTGGTTTTTATAAAATGATCAGACTGGGCAAACCCTGGACAAAACATCTCACTCCTGAATTTTATGCTCTGGTTACACCCATCCATCAACAAAAACTTAGATGCAAACAAAAAAACCCTCATTAAAAATAAATGACTATCTGCCAAGAGGAAACAAAGCCATTAGGACAAAACAAAATGAGCATTGAAAGCAGCAATATGAGATTAAACCTTACAAAATTCAACAATTTACCAAGACAAAAGTGTTTCCTTTGCCAGGCAGACATTCCCCCCCAGCCCTGGGTTAACTCCCAGGCAGTTTCCCTGCTCTGGGTGCAGCTGGCAGAGCCTGACCTGTGCCTGCCGTTCATCTCCAGCCCCACCACGGGGCAGATGAAGCGTGCAGCCTGCAGGTCGTCGTACTTGTCCCCCTTGATGCTCTCCTTGTCCCCACACCAGGCTGGGTTATCCACCAGCTGCAGCTCTGTCACGTTCTGCAAAGGAAAAACACAAAACCTGCAGCAGAAACAGGGCTGGCACTGCTGGAGTGCTGTGCCAGCCCTGGGCCCTCGGTTTGGGAAGGACACAGAGGGGCTGGGAGCACAAACGCTGTGAGGAAGCCCTGAGGGAGCTGGGGGTGCTCAGCCTGCAGGAAAGGAGACTCAGGGCTGCCCCCAGCACTGTGCAGAGCTCCTGAAAGGGGCCTGTGCTCAGCTGGGCTGGGCTCTGTCTGCAGCAGCACTGACACAGCCAGCCAAGGGAAATTTAGGCTGGATTTTAGAAAAAGGTTTTTTTCCAGAAAGGTGATAAAGTCCTGGAATGGCTGCCCAGGGAGGTGCTGGAGTCCCCATCCCTGGGTGTGTTTAACAAACCCTGGATGTGGCACTGGGTGCCAGGGTTCAGTTGAGGTGCTGGGGCTGGGCAGGACTCAATGATCTGGAAAGTCTTTTCCAACCTGGTCATTCTGGGAATTCTGTGAAACCTTGAGTTTTTTTCCCTGTGATTTCTGAGCCATCCTTATAACAATCCTTAACATTTTTGCCATTGTGTTTTGTTGTTTGAACACTTTAATCCACAGTGGGAGCACAAGCAAATGGAGATTTTTCAGCATGACTCACAGATTTAACTTTTTGTTTTAACTTCTCACAAAGTTAAACACAAGGTGTTTACCTTAATGCTTTTGATATGGGATGCAGATTCCATGGGGGTTTTATCAGGGGATTTGTCCAACAAATACTCAATGATGGCATCTTTGTTGTACAGCCTGGAACAGAAAAATCCCCGGGGTTATATTGGGTTGCCACAGTGTTTTGTACATATAATTTTACATTTATAACTTTAATTTATTCTATATTTTTATATTTAAGTAGTTTTACTATATTAATATAATGCTATATATAATTAATATTTAATACACAACATTAACATTTGTTTTAATATATCTGTATTAAATTTATATTATTTAATTTTGTATTTATAATTTTCTATCTATAAGTTTAATTATTAATAAACTTAATTAAATTATTACTCAATTAATTTAAATTATATAATAAATTCTATAATTCTCTATTTAATTATTTTAATATGCTAATATAAAGTTATAATGAAATATATAATATATTAACATAATATATTATATTAATATATTATATATTAATAATAATACGTAATATATATAATATGTATTAAATATTAACATAATATACTATTAATATATTATATTAATATATATTAACATAATGTTACATTATATAATTAATATTTAATTATTACATTATTACTACATTAAAAATTATTTCGATATATTTAAAGTAATTATATATTATTTAATTTTGCATTTAGAATTTATACTTAAAATTTTAATTGATTTTATATTTTCATATAAAATTACTGAAATATATTTTACTTATTTTTTACAGCATTATTTAACGTTGTATTTAGGATTTATAATTTTTATTTGAACTCCTGAGGAGTCCCTGGCACATTCCCACCTGCCCAGCTCACAGGCCACGATGGGCCGGCGCAGTTTCTCCTGGCTCAGGGCACAGTAGAACCACCTGGCCACCAACTCAGCAACTTTGTCAACCTGCAGGGAGAAAAACACTCATTAGTTTAAAAAATTGTAAATTATTTAAGCATAAGATCAGTTCACACGTGAAGCATTCATCAACCCCCAGGTTTCTTACCAAACCTGCTTTGTGCACTCAGAGTTAATTCATAAAATAACTTCAGCCAAAGATTTTGGTGAAATTCCTGATCAGTTCTCCAGCACCTCCCTGGACATTTCCATTGTCTGACCCCTTTCCATGGGGAAATTCCTGCTGTGCCCACCCTGAGCTGCCCTGGGGCCGTTCCCTCTGCTCCTGTCCCTGTCCCTGTTCCTGTCCCCTCCTGGCAGGGAACTCCAGAGAGGGAAAAGATCCCTGGGGATCCTCCTGTGCTCCAGGTGAGCCCCTTCCCTCTCCTCAGGAATTCTCCATTCCCTTCCCATTCCTCAGGAATTCTCCATCCCCTTCCCACTCCTCAGGAATTCTCCATTCCCTTCCCACTCCTCAGGAATTCTCCATTCCCTTCCCACTCCTCAGGAATTCTCCATTCCCTTCCCAGCCCCTCAGGGATTCTCCATTCCCTTCCCAGCTCCTCAGGAATTCTCCATTCCCTTCCCACTCCTCAGGAATTCTCCATCCCCTTCCCAGCTCCTCAGGAATTCTCCATTCCCTCCCCACAGGACACAGGGCCCGCCCTGAGCCGCCACCAGCGCCACACTAACACAGGGGCCCCGGGCCGGGCCTCCCCGTCCCCGCAGCCCCTCAGCCCTCACGGATATCCCTCCCGGACCTTCTCGACTTTGCGGGGTCCCTTGACCAGCTCGTGCCGCTTGGGGATGGTGCCGCCATCGCATCCCATGGCGCTTCCGGGTTCTCCTTCCTGGCGCACTTCCGGGTACGCCTATCCATTTCCGGCGCACGCCAATGACGCTATTAACTAGCAACAATCACTTAGCGGCGCTAACTGTTGCTTAGCAACAAGCGGCTGGGGGCGTGGCCTTGATGCCTGGGCGGGGCGAGGCGGGCGAGCCCATCGTGCCGGGACCGGGGGTGTGCGGAACGTACCAACTTAGCGCGGGGGGGAGGGGCGGTGTTCCCAGTGCCCTTCCCGCCCCTTTTCCGCAGGTTTATCCTTTATTTTTATGAGGAAATCCCCCGGGACAACCATTTCGGGAGGATTTCCGGCCAAACCAGGCGCTCCCGGCGCGGTGCGGGCTGGCGGGGGCGCTGAGGAGGCGCGTCCCGCCCTCAGGGCTGTCAGCGCGGTACCGGAGCGAGTTTAACCCACAGGAACTCCCTGTGGGGTGCGAGCGCTGCCCCGAGTGCGATGTCGCGATATAGTGACCCATGTCGGCGATAAATCACTCGAAAACAGGGGGGGAGGACAAGGAGAACCATGCTGAGGGGACAGCGGGTCCTCGGGGCTGCTCACACCGTGATTGTCCCTTGTGAGGGCGGACACCCAGCAGCCGTAAAATAAATTAATTAGAACTACAATTAGCGCGGGTGTAGCCGCGAGATACCGCAGCGTCTTTGTCACACCCTGAAATTTTTATGTCCAGCAAATTAAGGGATAAAATTTAAAAGCTGCACAGGCCGAGGCTCTGAGAGCTGGGCTGGAGCCCCCAGCAGGGAACAACATCTCCTGTCCAGCTGCCCAAAGCCTCTGCACCTTTAGTGATTATTTATTTAGAAATAAATGGGTTTTTCTCAGCTGGATAAGTGCTCTGAGCTCCGGATTGTGACAGGATGGTGTGCTCCCTGAGGATTTATCAGAGTCAGGGCTTCTCCCAAAGTTTCCCTCTGTGCTCAGGTTCCAGCCTGGTGCATTTCCTATTCACCAGACTTTGTACTGTGTTACATTTGTTAAAACAAAAAATTAGCTTTGCAGCTGTTTAAAAAAAACAACAAAACAACCCTGTAATTAAAACCTTTGAGTAAAGTCCTCAGGAAACAATCGCTATTGGGATATCATAAGTTACAGAACATTGTGCAGCTACATTTAAAGACACTTTACAGGAATAGAAAAAACAATTGAAAATACATTTATCAGACATACATAGAGAACAAAAATTAAGAAATCAGTCCAATAATCAGCAATTTTTGCTCCAATACACAGCAAGCATTCCCACCTGGCTGCTGTGACAATGACATTTCCAGGCAGGATGTGAATAGTGGACAAGAAAGTGCAGATTTAATTCTGCATTAGCTGCTGTGGGGATCTTCAACTGCAGTGGCACTGAGGGAATTCTTGATGGGAATTCTGAGTCGGGGGATGTTCACCTGCGACCAGGGAGTTCTTGGAGGGAATTCTGAGTGTGGGGAGATCTTTACCTGCCCTGGCACCCAGGAAATTCCTGGTGGGAATTCTGAATGAGGGGATCTTCACCTGATACCAGGGAGTTCCTGGTGGGAATTCTAAGTGGGGAATCTTCATCTGCTACCAGGGAATTCCTAGTAGGAATTCTGAGTGGGGATCTTCACCTGCACTGGCACGCAGTGAATTCCTGGTGGGAATTATGAGTGAGGGGATGTTCACCTGCTACCAGGGAGTTCCTGGAGGAAATTCTGAGAGAGCAGATGTTCTCTTGCTACCAGGGAATTTCTAGAGGGAATTCTGAGTGGGAGGATCATCACCTGCTACCAGTGCACGCAGGGAATTCCTGGTGAGAGTTCTGAGTGAGGATCTTCACCAGCACCCAGGGAGTTCCTGGTGGGAGTTCAGAGTGGGGACCTGCACCTGAACCAGCACCCAGGGAGTTCCTGGTGGGAGTTCAGAGTGGGGATCTGCACCTGAACCAGCACCCAGGGAGTTCCTGGTGGGAGTTCAGAGTGGGGATCTGCACCTGAACCAGCACCCAGGGAACTCCCAGTGGGAATTCTGAGTGAGGGGATCTTCACCAGAACCAGCATCCAGGGAATTCCTTGTGGGAGTTCTGAGTGAGGGGATGTGCACCTGAACCAGGGAATTCCTGGTGGGGATTCTGAGTGTGAGGATCTTCACCTGAACCAGCACCCAGGGAATTCTTGGAGGGAATTCTGAGTGTAGGCATCTTCACCAGCACCCAGGGAGTTCCTGGTGGGAGCTCAGGGTGGGGATCTGCACCTGAACCAGCACCCAGGGAACTCCCAGTGGGAATTCTGAGTGGGGGGATCTTCACCAGAACCAGCATCCAGGGAATTCCTTGTGGGAGTTCTGAGTGAGGGGATGTGCACCTGAACCAGGGAATTCCTAGTGGGGATTCTGAGTGTGAGGATCTTCACCTGTATTGGTACCCAGGGAATTCTTGGAGGGAATTCTGAGTGGGGGGATCTTCACCAGCACCCAGGGAGTTCCTGGTGGAGCTCAGGGTAGGGATCTGCACCTGAACCAGCACCCAGGGAGTTCCTGGTGGGAGTTCAGAGTGGGGATCTGCACCTGAACCAGCACCCAGAGAACTCCCAGTGGGAATTCTGAGTGGGGGGATCTTCACCAGCACCCAGGGAGTCCCCGGTGGAGCTCAGGGTGGGGACTTGCACCAGCACCAGCACCCAGGGAGTTCCTGGTAGGAGTTCAGAGTGGGAATCTGCACCTGAACCAGCACCCAGGGAACTCAATTCTGAGTGGGGGGATTTTCACCAGCACCCAGGGAGTCCCCGGTGGAGCTCAGGGTGTATCCCAGGAGCAGCAGTGGCCCCTCAGTCCATCATGGCCCTGAACTGCTGTGTGTACTGGGCCAGCTGCTCGGCCTGCTCCCTCAGCTCCCTGCTGGCCTCGGCGTTGGGGAATTTCAGGGCGGCGTTTTTGGTGGCCAGGGCCAGGTTCTTGAGCAGGCTGCAGAAGCGGCTGCTGCTGTGCAGGATGTCGCTGCGGGCCTCCCTGTCCTGGCTCTCCTGGCACAGGGAATCCACCAGCCTCTGGCCCACCATGATGATGAGCTTGCTGTGGGAGATGAAGATTTCGGGGGGCTGCTGGCTGCTGAGGCTGGCGCTGAACACGCCCAGGGCCTTGTGCAGGGCGGCGAAGCACAGCCTGCAGTGCTCGGGGAGGGGCATTCTCCTGCCAGGCTCCTGCCTGCTGCCATTTTCAGTCTTTTTTGCACATGGCAAAACCTGGAGGAAGGGTTAAAACAGAAATAGGTTCAGCCTGGTGTCACACGCTGCTTGTTTCTTTGGTTGCTCTACCCTGAGTTTTTGTGGTCTCCAAATCGTCACACCTTGGAGCCCTTACAGTAATTTCTCTTTCCATAAAGTGTTGGAAATTCTCCTGATTGCCTTTTTCCCCTAAATACAGTTTTAATATTGGATAGCACACAAAGTGCTGCAGCTAAACATCAGTCCTTTACACAGTCTGGCCTTGAAGCTTTCAAATAATACAAAACATTGATCTTTAATGGACTTAATTGGGGTTATGAATGATTAAAATGCACAAAACAAGAGTCAGTTTAGTGCCAGTGCATGATAAGATACTTTGAAATACTGATTCTCACAGCCTTATCTCAAATGATGCTGAAAGGCAATAAAATAAACTGTATGACTTTAAACTGGAGTGGAAAATAAGTGCTCTTCACAGGTTTTCAGCAGTAATTCTGGGAAAATGATCTCTGAGAAGCAGATAGGACTCTGTGTAGAGGTGCATGTCTGAATGCAAATTACCCTGAGTTTTAGCAAGCACAGAAATCAGAGACTAACAGCCCTCATAAATAATATTTTCAAAGTCAGAAATACCTTTGGGTTTGACTCTGTACTCTTCTTTGCTACTTCTTTACCTGAAATGACTTTCTGTGCCTGTTGCAAATTAAAATGAAAGCAAAGTTGAAACAACTACATAAAGTATTTAAATATAAATGTGGTTTTCTCTTATTTCATGGGGAAACAACTACTTGCTCTGCAGCCTTCATGTTGCAAATAGAAATGGGGGAAGGAGCTGTAGGTTTTTTCCTCCTAAAAATGATCCTGCAAGATCTGAGACTGAAACCAACATCAACAAAACATTTCAATGTAACGTTCCCTAAATTTTAAGGACAAACAGCATTTCTTTGGGAAACTAAGGGAGATATTCTTAGTAGATACTTTAGTGATTCTGAGGAGATTCTTACAGTCATCCAGAATTGTTCCAAAAGATAATTCACAGAGTTTAATTTCTATGTAAATGGGATTTCCATCCAAGTTAGGAAGGAACATCTCTTGTCGTGCCAAACACAATGTAGTGGCAGGAAGAGAAAAAAGAGAAGTAAGGTATTGCTAACTTCCAATGAAACCTACTTCCCAAATGAATTCAAGCTGGCAGGAATGATAAAAATGTTTGATTTCCTCTGTTGATTAAAATTACTGCTCATTGTACACGTGCCATCCAGCACTGTCCCAAAATCCTGGATCTGTGTAAATCTGGAAAGGGGGATGTAGTGCAAACTATTTTACTGCAAAGTAAAATAGTGCTGCTAGTGAACAGCCCAACATCTGCAGAGGGTGAGGAGTTCAGAGAGGGAACCCCGGTGTCACTGACCTGTAACTGGACATAATCACAATCCTCACTGCAGTTCTCCTCTGGTTTCTGCACAGGGACCTGGCTTTGGCTGGGTTTCTCAGGAGCATTTCTCTGCAGTGACTCAATCTCTACTCTTCTTGGCACTGGGATCTGTTTTGCCATTTTGCATTCTGGGTTCACTTTTGGTTGCTTCTTTTCTTGCTCCTTCTCGTTCCTCCTGAAGAGCAGCTTCCCGTTGGCGATGATGATGGACACAAACCTCTTGATGTCATCTGGAATTGTCCTGGCCACCATAACGAAGCGATCCAGGTCGTCAGGGTTGCTCTGGGGCTTCTTGAGCACCAAAGCCTCCAGGGCCCAGCTGCAGCTGTTGAGAGCTTCCCTCGTTTCTGTCAATATTTTGTAGGAGTTCATGAGGATTTCCAGCTGCTTTTTAATTCTGGCCTGCAGGTTGCTATCCGTGAGGCTGGAGGCGTTTCCCTTCAGGGCTTGAGCAAAGGCCAGGAACTCTCCCAGTGACACCTTTATGTGGTCCACAGCTCTGTGGATCTCCTCCAGGCTTTTCTCCAGGTGCTCCTGCAACCTCCACTTGCTGCTCACGAAGATCATTAAACTGGCGATGGAGCTGGACACGCCGTGCTGCAGCCGGGTCAGGGTCTCGATGGCCGCTTCCAGCTCCAGTTTGATCTCTTGGACAGGCTCTGGTGATGGTGACAGCCTAGAAAACGACTCAGCAGAAGAGCTGGAGGATGAGGAGAGAGTGCTGCTTCTGCTGTCCGCACTGGAGACACACAAACTGTCATTTTCCGACTTGGCATCCATGGAGAGCTGTGGAGAAGCACCGTGTGCTTGGTCACTGTTGTTTTCCACCTCTTTCTTGGAGTGCCCGGCACTGGGCAAACCTTTGGGAATATCATAAACGTTCTCCTCAGAGATCTGGCCGTCAGCCTTGGCAGCCAGGAGCCTCGGGGGCAGCTCGGAGCTGCCGTTGTGTGGCAGGAGGAGCGCGTCCCGTGAGGGTGGGACGTCGTACAGGGGGATTTCTGGAAGCGTTAATTTCCGCTGTGCCGGCGGTGGAATGTCGTACAGCTGTGGGTTCCCAGCCTTGCCTTCAGCTGGAGCCTTGTACCTGGCTGGGGGAATGTCATACAGCACCCGCTTCTCCCCAGCCTGCCCAGGAGGGCTGGGTTTGAATCCCGAATTTTCAGGGGAAACTGGGATATCGTAAATCCATTCGGACTTCCGAGGGTTTGGCAAGGTGTTGTAATGGCCCCAGAACTTCCTCTGAGATTTATTTTCTGAGTCATCGAGCTCTCTTTTGGGAGGGACATCATATAACTGCAACAGAGCACACAGGGTTCATAAACCATCTTCAGAAACAAGAATGAGAAACAGAACTGAATTCTCAGGGCACACAAATGTGTGCAGTTCCACTGATGTCAATGGAGCAGCACCATGGAAAGGCTGCCTGTATTTTTTATTTTCTAACATGCACAAGCTGCATGTATAAAAGGTAAAATATTTGGAGCACAGGAGATTAGATCCCACAGCAGAATCCATAGCCAGTGACATCTGTAGACACTTGATTTTTCCTGACTCACATGCACACCCTTTCAAGCAATAAATCACCAACAGACATCACTGACTCTACTCAAACACCTTCAATAAATTTAATTTTTGCTTGATACATATATATGTGTACAGCTGGAGTCTAAGCTGGAAAAGGGGCATTCAGGACCATTTGTTGTGTAAAAAACGGTGGGGAAGAGATGGGAAAGCTGTCCCTGCTCCAAGGCAGGAGTGACAGATTATTGTGTGCCCACCAAGCCTTACTTACACTGCCTGCTGGTGAGTCCTGGCTGCCAGCTCCTCCTCTTTCTGCCTTGGATGGGATCTTGTAAAGCTGCTTCTGCTCTGCCTGGAAGCTCTCAGTGGATCTGCCCAGCACGGAGCCCTTCCTTGTGCTGGGGGGAGTGGCACCACTCTGCTCAAAGGGAAAATCAATTATTTATTTTAATCCTTTTAGAGCCCACCGGGGCCCTGAGTGGGATCAAAGGCTTTGGGCCAGACATGAGTGGGTTGGGTCTGAGCAGGGATCACCCAGGGAATCTGTGGATAATGATGGGCTCAAGCCTGCACCCCAACATTAATAGATTTCCAAAAGCGGCAGTGGATTGGAGGGTGACAGTGCCACCTCTCCAATGACACTGGACAAACCAACAGTCCATCAGATTTCTCCTGCTCCATAAAAGAATGCAAAACAATGAGTTATTTACATAAAGTGTGTGAGAAAGCTCGTTACAAGAATGTAACCATCAGAAGGTTTAGAAAATCTTAAATCTTAAGTTTAGAAAATCTTAAAAAACCAGGGTGACATGTGACATTCACTGAGCCCAGGGCAGTGGGACAGCAGCAGGGACAGGATTGTGTAACAGGACACGTCACAGTGGTGTGACCAAATCCAGGGTGTGTTTTTCCCAGGAGGAGGGTGGGGGGGTGACATTTAATTTCTTGTGGACGTGAGCCCGTGACTCTTCTCTGAACACCCCCAAATCACCCCCAGCAAATGACAGCACCACATTTCCTCATGGGTTCCAAGGCAGAGAGGGTGACAGCTCAATTCTACTGACACCCCATTTGCTTTCTGTAAAATTGGGAAGAAAATAATCTATATTTAGCTCAAAACCTCAGTTCTCCTGAGTTTCTTAGAAATTTAGAGAGCAACGTGGCTTCAATCTCGTGCATTTCTAGTACACTTCCATTTTTTCTATTATAATTCCGAGGTAGAGAGAGTGACACTACTGATGTCTTACTGAATTTTCTGTATCAGTGTCAACCTCTCTGCCTCAGAATCCATGGGGAAATGCCTTACTGAGAGAAAAATTGGAAATGTTTATTAGAAACGCACCAGATTTAAGACACATTCCTCTAAATGTCCAAGAAACTGGAGAACTGAGGTTTTGAGCTAAAAAAAGATGATTTTCTACCCATTTTGACAAAAAGCTAAGAGGGTGAGAGTAGAACTGAGCTGCAGATGTGCTCTGAGGTGCTCCAGGGTGGGAGCTGCAGGGCCAGGACTCACCTGTGGCAGCGGGGACCCTCGGGGCTGCGAGGAGGGGACATCGTACACCTCAGCCCTGATGTTGGGGGCTGAGGCCCTGCAGGCTCTGGGCAGGGTGAACAGGTGCTTGGAGGGGAGAAAAAATAGTAATAATAACAATATTAATGATATTAATAATTGTAGTATCAAATAATAATAATAATAATAGTAATAATAATAATAATAATAATAATAATAATAATAACAACAACAACAACAATAATAATAATAATAATAGTAATTTAAAAAAAACTGCATCAGCAAGAAGCTTTGAAAAGTCATTCAGCTGAAAAATCCACTGATTTAATCACAAAAATCCACTTAAGAGTAATCACTCTGAAGTGATAAAAACCTTCAGCTCTTCACTGAAAGTGAGACACAGGAACTGACCTCACAGGCAATAGCATGTTTATTCTCAAATAATTCTCGTTTAGCAGCATTTCTGGTACATTTTAGATAAGATCTGACCTGGCACAAAGACAATCTGCCTTACTAACCACAGGGCAGAAAAGATTTGGAGAAAATCCAGCTGCAGTTATCACTTAAAGCTTTAAACTGCCCAAAAGCAGAACCACTTAAAAAAGGAAGTGGGGAAATTTCAACTTCTCCAAGGCCACAGTCATTGGGTCAAGCCAATTTAATGTCAGAGCAGCAGAAAAATGCAGGCTGAGCATTATTCTGTAGTTATGAACAAATGACTCATTTGGAAGGATTAAACCTTGATGTCTTGTCCAGCTCCATAAACAGGGAATTGTATCTTTGCAGTCAGATTGATTAAAACATAATTTGAGCAGCCATGACAATTAATGTCACAAAATATGAATGCTGGGTTAGGACTTTTCTTTTTTAGAATCAACCACCAAAAGATGGAATTTTGTTCATCCAGCCTGCCTTGAGCCTGGCTGCCCTCAGCAAAGCACTGACCTCCAGAAACACTGCTGGGGTGAGATGTTACAGGAAATGTGAAACTGGTTTTAAACTGGAAGGAGTGATTCCCATCGTGCAAATCCTGCAGCAGGTAAATGTAGGGGAAATATGGGAGAGGAAGAAGAGTGCAGCTTCACTCTGCCTGGTTCAGCTCTCATGTGGGAGCAGGGAATGAGGAGTGAGCACAAATCCTGAGTGCTGTGATAGAGAATCACAGAGCCACAAAATGCTTTGGGTTGGGAGGGATCTGCAGGACCATCTCTTCCACCTCCTGCAAAGGACAGGGACATCTCCCACCATCCCAGGCTGCTCCAATCCCCCTCCAGTGTGGCCTGGAACTCCTGCAGGGATGGGGAATCCTGGGCAGCCTGTGCCTGAATTCGAGCATCTTCCTCACAGAGGCACAGCTTCCCTGAGGGAAAGCGTAAAAACCATCCTTAGGCCAGGTCTGCTTCCAGATGGACAAATCTGAGAATCCAGCAGGAAGGAAACTCACTGGATGTCACATGTTGGCACTTTTGGCAGCCCTGTCAGTGGCAGTAGAAGCAGAAGGTGCCCTGGGTGTGAGGCAGGAGCAAGGAGGTTTCTCTGTGGGGTGAACACACCCAGGCTCTGAGGGATTCATTCTTGTTTCACTGCTTCAGTCAGCTCCCTCAAAGACTCACAGTGGCTTTTCCCAGCTGCTCAGAGCACAGCTGAGTATGGCAGGAGCTTTGCCAGCTGTGCCACAGGATCTCTGTGGGATGGTCTGGATTGTTCTGTGCTCCCTGAGCTCCCCTGCCCTGGGGACAGCCCGTGACCACCGGGGTGCAGCTGGTGTGGGGACAGCTGGGACACTGTGCCACAGGCAGCCCCACTCTCAGCTTCTGGATAACCATCAAATGGGACGTTTCTTTTTCATTCTTCATTCTTTTTCATTCTTCATTCTTTGTCATTCTCTGTTCTTTGTCATTCTCAGACCAGGCACAGCGTAGCTGGACAAATTCATGAAATGAGGCAGGGAGAGCCCAGGAGCTGCTCTGCCAGACCATTCATCCACATAATGAATAGATGACATTTTCCACCTGATTTGCTGGCACAACATGCAAAATGGATGCCAATCTCTGATACAGTTTGCCAAAGGCTCCTTGAGGGTCAGGAATGTGGAGAAATCAACGACAGCAAGTGCAGAAGAGCCTCGTGTAGCTGTACTCAGTTTGGGTTTGAGCTGTGGTTGTGCAGTGCAGCTGAAAAGGAGGTTCTGGTCACCAGGGATGCCCTGAGTTTGTTGTTTTCCAGCCCCCAGCTGGCACCCAGCAGGAAGCAGCAAGGAGGTTTCCATCACTGGCCTTCCCCACAGCAGGAGGCAAAGGGGACTCAATGAGCCCCATAAATCAAACCATCATT
Organism: Zonotrichia albicollis; assembly: GCF_047830755.1. Taxonomy (NCBI): domain Eukaryota; kingdom Metazoa; phylum Chordata; class Aves; order Passeriformes; family Passerellidae; genus Zonotrichia; species Zonotrichia albicollis. Next base: position 13,581,203 of record NC_133835.1, read on the forward strand.
AAATCAGCCTAAAACACCATATAGCTGAGCCTTCTTCCTTTTCCTTTCTCAATTAGAATTTCAAATGTGATTTCCATATACAGGATAAAGAGCCACCGAGGGCTGGAGAGCTCACAGAACTGAACAAAACCTCACACTCAAACTCTGTCCCCACCTGCTCTATTTCCCTTTCATTATGAAACATTCCCCACCCATTTTTTCCTGAAAAAAGCACAAGGTTTTGATGGTAAAAACCAGTGAGATGTAATCAAATTGCTTGTTCCATGTATGTTTGAAAGTCAGACTGGGAGAAAGAAGAGCCAGGCCTTGGAGCTGTAATGAAACCCTGGAAAACCAGTTTGTTCTCCTCTATAACTGGGGGAACTGGTGGCAGCTCTCCTCCTGTACACCTTGGTCAACATCTCAGCAGCAGCAAAAATGGGCTGGGAGAGAAACTGAGGGCACAAAACTTTGTGTCCTTGTGTGTGTCTGCAGGGGCTGCTGCTTGGTGCAAATGACAGCACAAGAGACAGGCAGCAGCATTCTGAGCTTGCTGGGCTGCTGGAGACAGTGAAACCCAGAGCAAACGCAGCAATCACACACCACAGAGTGATTTTTTAAAAATTATGAATCATATTTCTGTACAGATGGATGTAAAGGCTCCACATGTGCCCAGAGGGCTCTGGATGGCTGCTGGAGAAAGTTCTGTGTCTTGTTATTTTAACTTTGTAAATAATTTATAGATCCTCCCAAACAAATGGTATATTCTTTACTTCCTGCCCTGTTTTACAGCTGTTTTAAACTGTCAGAAAGGTGAGGGAGCACAGAACGTAGAGAATCTGTCACCCAGAGCAGCATTTCTCACCCCATGCTATAAACTGATGGGTATTTCCTAAACACCATCCATTCTTCTGCTGCAAACTCCACTGAAAATCCCGGGCTTCCTTATTTCCCTGCTCCCAGCCATTGTTTTAACAAAACATCTGGGTTTTTCAGAGCTCACCTGGTGTGTGGAGTGCTTGGTCCTCTTGCTGAGCATTCATAAATTGATGGGAATTTCCTAAACACTATCCATCCCTTAGCTGCAAACTCCACTGAAAATCCCAGGCTTCCTTATTTCCCCCCTCCCAGCCATTATTTTAACAACAATATCTGGGTTTTCAGAGCTCATCTGGTGTGTGGAGTGCTTGGTCCTCTTGCTGAGCAGCATTTCTTAACCCATGCTATGAATTGATGGGAATTTCCTAAAAACCGTCATTCCTCTGCTGCAAACCCCACTGAAAATCCCAGGTTTCCTTATTTCCCTGCTCCCAGCCATTGTTTTAACACCAACACCAGGTTATTCCAGAGCTCACCTGGTGCGTGGAGCGCTTGGTCCTCTCTCTGAGCAGGGTTTCTCACCCCATACTATAAACTGATGGGAGTTTCCTAAACAGCATCCACTCCTCTGCTGCAAACCCCAGTGAAAATCCTGGGTTTCCTTATTTCCCTGCTCCCAGCCATTGTTTTAACAAAACATCTGAGTTTTCAGAGCTCACCTGGTGTGTGGAGTGCTTGGTCTTCTCACTGAGCAGCTATAAACTGATGGAAATTTCCTAAAAACCATCATTCCTCTGCTGCAAACTCCACGGAAAATCCCAGGCTTCCTTATTTCCCTGCTCCCAGCCATTGTTTAAAATGTAAATGTTTAAAATGTAAAAAATCTGGGTTTTTTAGAGCGTGTGTGGAGCGCATGGTCCTCTTGCTGAGCAGCATTTCTTAACCCATGCTATAAATTCATGGGAATTTCCTAAACACCATCCATTCCTCTGCTGCAAACTCCACTGAAAATCCTGGGCTTCCTTATTTCCCTGCTCCCAGCCATTGTTTTAACAACAACATCTGGGTTTTTCAGAGCTCACCTGGTGTGTGGAGTGCTTGGTCCTCTTGCTGAGCATTCATAAATTGATGGGAATTTCCTAAACACTATCCATCCCTTAGCTGCAAACCCCACTGAAAATCCCAGGCTTCCTTATTTCCCTCTCCCAGCCATTATTTTAACGACAACATCTGGTTTTTCAGAGCTCATCTGGTGTGTGGAGTGCTTGGTCCTCTTGCTGAGCAGCATTTCTTAACCCATGCTATGAATTGATGGGAATTTCCTAAAAACCATCATTCCTCTGCTGCAAACCCCAGTGAAAATCCCAGGCTTCCTTATTTCCCTGCTCCCAGCCATTGTTTTAACAACGACATCTGGGTTTTTCAGAGCTCACCTGGTGCGTGGAGCGCTTGGTCCTCTCGCTGAGCAGCTGTGCTGCCAGAGCTGGCACCTGGTACACGAGCTGGGGCTGGACCCAGCCCTCCATCTTCTCGTAGGTGGCCGAGGGCACCGTGGGCACCGTGGGCATTGTTGGCACAGAGGGCACGGAGGGCACCTGGTAGATGCCGTGTGCGGCTGGCGGCTCCGGGCAGGGCGGCAGGAGCTGCAGGCGGTTGGCAGGGGCCAGCCCGTGGTGGCCGTGCAGGGAGCAGTGCCACCAGCCCTGGCTGCCCGCCACGTGCTGCTCCAGCACCGTCACGATGTCCCCTCTGCGGAACGCCAGCTCGTCCGAGCACTCCGCCTTGTTGTCGTAGAGAGCCTTGGCCAGGCAGTGCTGGGGACACGAGCACACACACAGTGTCACTCTGTCACTCTGTCACTCTGTCATACCCATGCCAGGCCTCACTTCCACCCTGCTGTTCCCACCCTGCTGGGATCCTTTCCCCACCCGGGGCTCAGTTTGATTCACCCACCCCTCTGCACATTGAACAGCCTCTCTCCAGCACTGAGCTGGAAAATCATCAAGCACGGTCAGTGGAGCTCTTCAAAAGAGATTAAAAAGGAAATAAACCCCAAAAAACAAACCCTAAAGGTTTTCCAGCTAAGGCAGGGCTTCATTAAATGCCAACTTTCAGGACAAACCCTCAGTACTGTGGAGCTGGAGAGCACATCTTTGCCATCACAGTTAAGTGTGGCACTTTGTTGTTGCAGTAAGGCAGGAAAATCATCAAGAAAGGCTTGAGAAAATCAGGCTGTTCTGGCCTCTGTCATTTCCTCTAAGACAAGCTGGCACTGTGCAAGTTCCCAGTAAAGCAATCCTGGTGTGAGCAGTTGGTTAACATAACAATCTATTCCTGGGTGAAAAACAACCAGTTTTTACACCATTAGATAGAAAAATGAAAACTATCCCTCACAAACAACTTTTCCTGCATGTCCACACCAGGGTTTGAGTGACCAGTCAATACAGGATAACATCTTGTTAATGACCAATAAAGTAATTAACAAGAAAGCTCCTGACCTGTTGGAGTCACACAGAAGTTCTGTAAAACTGTATTAAAAGGAGTTATGTGAATGAAGAATGGGCTTGTTCCACCTTGAAGAAAACGGAATCCGTGTGATTTATTCCCATACTTTGTGTCTGCTATGGTCAGTGCAATAAAGAAATAGATAATAATAAAATTACTGTGATACGTTTCTTCATCACCTTTTCCTGCTTGAGGCCTTTAAAGAGCACTGCTAATCATTATTTAGATTTATTGTATTAGACTTACATATATTGAATTTGCAAGCTAAAACACAAGAAGTTCCACCTCAAAATGAGGAAGAACCTCTTTCCACGGGAGCCCTGGAACAGCTGCCCAGGGAGGGTGTGGATCTGCCTCTCTGGAGACACCCAAACCCACCTGGATGCATTCCTGCCACCTGCTCCAGGTGACCCTGCCTTGGCACTGGGGCTGGACTTGGTGATCTCCAGAGGTCCTTTTCAACCCTAATGGTTTGTATAAAAAACAGGGATCTATTCTGTGATCCCTGTATGAAAAATAGGCATCTATTCTGTGATCCCTATATAAAAAAATAGGGATCTATTCTGTGATCCCAGAATAAAAAATAGGTGTTTTTCCCATTGTCATTCTGTGAATTCTTCATCTCATAATTATTCATTGCAAGATCACAGAATCATGGAATGATTTGGGTGGGAAGGGACCCTGAATATCATCTCACCCTACCCCTGCCATGGCAGGGACAGCTTCCACTGTCCCAGGCTGCTCCAAGCCCTGCCCAGCCTTCCAGGGATGGGGCAGCCAGAGCCAGCAGGTAGCTTTAGTCACCTGAGGCATTTTGGCAAAGGGTAGAGAAAGCTGTGGATGTCATTTTTTAGGTTTTTTTCAGTACAAGATAGATTTTGCTTTTAGCTTTGGACTGTCTGCTCCTCAGTCAGTGGGACACTGGCTGTGCCTCAGCACGAATTTCTTATCAGAAAGTGCAAGTAATGTCCAGAGAGATAGCACCCAAATAGGAAACGTGATGCCTTGTATTTTTGTGCAGAGCATTTGCTGTGGGGCAGCAGCTGGCCTGAGGCTGCAGCACAAGAACTCAAATGTGTCAGCTCAGCTGGCGACCAGGGCCTGCTGTTGGCTGCAGGCATCTCCTGAACAATGGCTTTTTGTGGGACAGGGGCAGCTGCCAGGGGGGACAGCAGCCCCCTTGGCCTCCTGCTCCAGCCTGGCTCGTGCCTGGAACATGGGAGTCCCTTTGGATGGGGACAGTGCCAAATGTTGGAGTCAGGAATCCCCCCCTGGGCCAGGCTGGGCTCCACACTGACAAAAAATGGAGAACACCAAACTTTTCCTGTTTTTCAGCAACACTGCTGGCTCCTGGGTGCTGCACAGCCACACTCCTGAGGGACAGACCCTCTCAAAAAAAGGAGATAAGCCAACTTTTCCTGTTCTCCATCAACACTGCTGGCTCCTTGGGCTGGGTGCTGCACAGACACACTCCTGAGGGACAGACCCTCTCAAAAAAAGGAGATCAGCCAACTTTTCCTGTTTTTTATCAACACTGCTGGGTGCTGCACAGACACACTCCTGAGGGACAGACCCTCTCAAAAAAAGGAGAACAGCCAACTTTTCCTGTTATTCAGCAACACTGCTGGCTCCTTGGGCTGGGTGCTGCACAGACAGACTCCTGAGGGACAGACCCTCTCAAAAAAAGGAGATCAGCCAACTTTTCCTGTTATCCATCAACACTGCTGGCTCCATGGGCTGGGTACTGCACAGACACACTCCTGAGGGACAGACCCTCTCAAAAAAAGGAGAACAGGGAACTTTTCCTGTTCTTTATCAACACTGCTGGCTCCTGGGTGCTGCACAGACACACTCCTGAGGGACAGACCCTCTCAAAAAAAGGAGATCAGCCAACTTTTCCTGTTATTCAACAACACTGCTGTTCCTTGGGCTGGGTGCTGCATAGACACACTCCTGAGGGACAGGCTCTCTCAAAAAAAGGGGAACAGAGAACTTTTCCTGTTCTTTATCAACACTGCTGGCTCCTCGGTCTGGGTGCTGCACAGACACACTCCTGAGGGACAGGCCCTCTTCTTCTGCCCCTTTTCCACATGAAGAGCCTCATCCAGGCACACACAGGAAAAGGGTGAAGTGCCAGCAAGGCTGGGCTCAGGGTGTGAGCCTGGCGGGGCACACACAGCAAGGCTGGGCTCAGGGTGTGAGCCTGGTGGGGCCCACACAGCAAGGCTGGGCTCAGGGTGTGAGCCTGGCGGGGCACACACAGCAAGGTTGGGCTCAGGGTGTGAGCCTGGTGGGGCACACACAGCAAGGTTGGGCTCAGGGTGTGAGCCTGGCGGGGCACACACAGCAAGGTTGCCCTTCCTACGTGCACCCACAGAGCTGAGAGAAACCTTTGGTTCACACTGTGGTTTTAAAAGGCATCTAAATATTGACATTTCCCTTTTCCTGTGGAAACAGCACCCTCAAGGTGCTGCTGAGCCTCATTTTATAACGAGAGACCCAAACCTTTCCATCAGAGGGGTCCCTGCTGGAGGCACAGCACACAATCCTTTGGTTTGGCCAATGAAGATGTGCAAATATCCCAGGGCCAGCAGCCCCCAGCCCGAGCCAGGCCGAGGCCTGGACACTGTGGCTCAGATTTTGCATTTCTGGAGCTCACATTTGTGATCAACACAAACCCAGGAACCTCTAGAATCATCCCAAATCAAGGCAAGCAGGAGATTATTAATGAATCAATTAAATCATAGGGCACTCTGGGAGACCTGACCTGGCTATCAAACAGATCTGTTCATGGATCATCTCATATCCCATCCAGAGAGATGGAAGGGGAAAATGAAGGCTTTGACCAAAGAAGTGATGGAGAGAAGCCCTAAACTCCAGTCTTTAGAACATGACTGAACTGAGATTGTCAGACCATGCACAAGCAGGGTCCGTGGAGCTCTTAAAAAGAAGAGATTAGCAAGGAAATTAAACCCAAAAAACAAACCCTAAAGGTTTTCCAGCTAAGGCAGGGCTTAATTAAATTAAATTCCAAGTTTCAGGACAAACCCTCAATACTGCGGATCTGGAGAGCACATCTTTGCCATCCCCTGTCGTATTTCAGTATTTCAGCAAAATGTAGAGTATTTCAGCAAGGTGCAGAGTATGTCAGCAAGCAGAGGCTGTGCTGGGGCACTGGGAGCTGCATTTCCCTGATATCTGATATACTGATACCTTGATATCCCTGATATCTGGCTGTGCAGTGTTCCCTGGTGCTTTGTGTGTTGTGTCCTTAAATCCCCAACGTGTAAGAAGCACTAAAGCAGCCCAGGTGAGGTCCAAGTGATTTTCCTTCTTTGCTTGCTGCTCCATCCCCACCAGCAGCCTTGTAAAACCTCTCCTAAGACAGAGAACATCGAAAAGCCCCACAAAAAGCACCTTGAGAGGCAGTGCTGGGGCTCTGCTCTCACTGGGTGGGTTTGCAAAAGCTGCTGACCAGGCACAGACCTGGAAAAGATCCAAAAGTGTCCCCTGCAGCCCCAGAGCCCACAGGGCAAGGCAGGTGGGTCCCACACTGGGGGATTGACAGTGCAGGTCCTGGCGCAGCTTCACCCCAAAAGTTCTCATCTGGCTGCAAGTGCATCTCCTTTATTGTGGGGTTGTGGCTCAGATGTGGGCAGAGTAATTCCCCTCCAAACCGGACTGGTCACATCTTTGTTGTTGGCAGATCCTTACCCAGCCCTGCTCCCCTACAAAGCCCTGGCAGCCCCTGGGAGCAGCAGGGATGAAAGCTGCTCCCTCATGTTTATTAATGGAGAAACTGTAATTAAGGGCAGTAAAGCTGATCAGTGCCCAGTTCTATGATGTAAAATTTTATACCCTCAGAGCGACATCTGTGCTCTGTGTACACAATAGATATTTATGCTAAGGATGGAACATCCCACTGTTACTAAAATCTCCTGGTGCCTCTCCTATCCCAAGCCTGATCTTCATGCAACAGAAAAAAATATCATTATTAAATATATCCAAACATTGCTAGAAAAATCCAGGTGGACACAGTGATGTACAGCACGTGAGAATTTCAGCATCTTGCCCACAAGCCTCACAAAATAATTTCTCTATGCCCCTATCCCACTCAGTTTGTATTTGGAAATGTCAATTTGCTACCCTGTATTATTCCGTGTGAATGGGTACAGCATTTCAGATTAAAAAAAGAGATATTTTTTATTTATTATCTTCAATTTGCTTCCTAAAAACCCCTATTGAGATCATATAAATAAACTGGGAGTTTATTCTCTATAAACTGAGAATAAACTCCCAGTTTAATCCTGGGAGTTTTTGTGGATTGAAATATTTCTCATGTTACACATCAATATACGAGTGAGCTCTTTTACTGCAGGAAAGCGGGACTTAAAATATTTGAGGAGGAAGAGATAGAGGGCTGTGTTTGCTAAACAGTTCTGCTCATCCATCAGAGACACCTCTGACATGTTTACAGAGCAGCTTCCAGTTAATCTCTTCACCTCCCAGCAAAGCTGCAGAAATAAACATTCCCCAGCATCCCTGAGCTGGGAACAGCCTTCCCTGAGAATTCCCTGTAAACCCCAGACCACTCTGAGTCACTGAAATTTTGCTCAGTTCATTGTAGAGAGTTCACATCAACATCCACAGAAAAAAAGGAAAATTTACCTTAAAAGCTCAGATCATTCTCCTCCTGCATGTACAGCATTTCCTGTGACCTGCAGAAAGTCTTTCTGCATTTCTTTGCTTTGTTTGTGTATTTTGGAAAATAAATGTTCAGCTCATGCAGAAGTTTTGTGTGAGCTTTGAGGAGGAATGAACATCAGGGCTTGCTTTTGTTGCTTTAATTGATTTTGTGGGGGTGGAAGCAGGTGCTGATCACAGGTTTTGAATTTTAAATTTGATCAAATACAGAAGCACCACTTAAAAAAATGAAGCTTACAAATCCTGCAGCTTCACACAGGGCACTGCTGCAGAGGTGGGAATTACAAACTGCAGTTCTGCGAATTTCCCCCAGACTCTCTTTTCTCCACAAATGAAGTCAATCAAATCCTGTGTGTGTTAAAATCCCCAGAAGGGGAAATTGCAGCCAGGATTTCACCCCACTCAGAGCATTTTTACAGGAGTGCTCTCATGCCCCTGCTCAAGGGAAAATAAACTGCCCATTCCAGGGGTGTGCGTCCTCAAACCTTTCTTCTTCCCATTTACACCCAATCACTTCGGGGTTTTTTAAACCTTTTCGTATCTTAATTACACCTGACTACATTTATTTCTAAATGTAGTCTATTTTATTTCTATTTGCAGTCCAAATGTAGTTTATTTCTTCTACAGCAAGTCCTGCTGAGTACAAGTGTCCTCAGAGCAGCATCCTCATCCTCCTGTGAATCAGCCAAAACATCCCCAAGGAAGCTCAGCAGGATCAAATGACACATTTTTCATTGAAAAATAGAAATTTTCAGGAATTCCTGCTGCTGGAGGTGCCAGGGGGCTGTCCCTGCATGCTGTGCCCTTTTTCCTTGGTGTGGCAGCAATGGGGAGCTGAGGGTAGGGTGGGGATTTCTGATCCACCAAGGAGCAGCAGCACAACTCCCACAGCTGCATCTTCCTGGCTGCACTGAGCAGCCCCCAAATTCTTGTCCTCACCCCCAAATTCTTGTCCTGACCCTGCCCTCTGGCTCTGCCCAGCCCTGCAAAGTGGTGTTTCTGAGATGAGTGAGATGCATTGAATAAACGGAGGAGTGGATGGTTTCTGAGTGAGTATCGCTGAAATTGTCACGTTTCCCCGGGCAGAGAGGGTTTCCAGCTGGGCTAATCCCCGGTGAGAGTGCCCAGGCCCGGGCAGCAGCTGGGCTCTGCTCCCTGGCTGTCATTAGCAGGGGACACATGGGGACAGCCCAGCCCTGCCTGCCTGCCCAGCTGAGCCACCCCTGTCACAGCCCCAGCCCTGCTCTGCACAAAGCCCAGGCACAATCGGCTGCAGAATGGGTTTGGTCCATCACTCATCCCCCCACACACCAGGAGAAAAGAGTATTTCCCAAAAGTGAGTATTTCCCAAAAATGAGTGTTTCCCAAAAATGAGCGCTGCTTTCCTCCCCTGCAGGATGTGGCCAGTCCTCACCCTCGAGTGCAAAGGCTTTCCCAGGCTCACGGAGCTCAGACTGAAATTATTCGGCTTTTTCCTCATCACACAGTGACCTCAATTGTTGAGACATTTCCATTACCCATTTTCTGGGAGTCAATGCAAAACCATCATCTCTTTTGAGGTAATGCGCTGCTCAACTCTTCACCTCGTTTTTATTTTTTTCCCCAAGAAAATGTGGAAGTGACCAGTCTGAGTCACTCATGATCATTTCTAATAAACTTGTCATTACTCAATGCACACAGAGCAAGCCCTCACCCTCCTCTGCCACACTGATACTCTTGAGAAACTTAATTTGGGTTATATTTTATAAATTCAGTTAGTGATGTGCAAATCAGCTGAACACACACACTGCAAAGAGACCCCACCAGATGCAGATTTTACCCTGTGCCCTCTACAAAAGGAATCAGGAAAGTCACTAAATCAACTGCAGCAGAAAGAAAAGAGCCCAGCACTCACACTGACCTTCATTTTGCTGTGTGTCCCTGTTAGTCCATCACCTGAGCAGCAGCAGGAGGAGGATGATGATGAGGATGATGAGGATGAGGAGGGTGTCCCAGCCCTGCCGGCGGCTCAGGCAGCTCTGGAGGCTCTGCCTGGGAGCCTGGGGAGGCAAAGCTCAGCCTCTGCCTCCTCCTGCTCGCTGGGAGCCCCAGGAAAGCAGCGCTGGCAATGGGGGGAGCTCATTACGTGGCAGAATTGTCTGCAGGGAGCTGTGGCTGCAGCTGGTGGTGTGCAGGACACACAGGCTGCCCTGCGGGGAGAGCCTGCCCTGCTCTAACACAAAACCCGCGCTGCACCGGGAAGCGTTTTTGCTGCAGCCTTTTTTACTCCTGGTTTGTTGTGTTTTGCTTTTTGTTTGTTTGTTTAGGTTTTTAAATTTTTTTTTTAACTTCAAAGTGCTGTGAGTTTTGATACACTTCTAACCAGTCTTTAGAAAACGGAACAGATCCCCTTTGTGGTTATAAATCCCCTGTAAAACCACCTCACCCTGCAGAGGCAGAAAAGCCAAACATGACCTGCAGCTGAAGGGCTTTCTTTCTTAGACTATTTTAAAAAAAATCCTTGAATATTATTAAGATATAATGTTATTTAAAATTATTACTGGTTGCTATTTGCTTGGCAGCAGCTGAGTCCCGGTCATGCTGGTGCACAGGTTTTACCACTTTGGACTCAGGATGTCTTGAGGGTTGGCACATTTTTACTGGTTTTGCCTTTGTACACGTTGGCTTTTCTCTGGTAAAAGCCTCTTCCTTCCTCTTTCCACAGTAGCTTCAAGATTAAATTAGACACTGGCTCCCAAAGCCACAGTCCTGCAGCTAGAAAAGACTTTAATATCTTGAATAGAAAATGCTGAATTGAAAACCTTCATCAGCCAAATCTACACCTCTGGGGTGGGAGCTGCTGTCCAGAGGAGAAAGAATTCCTGGCACAAACCAGCCCATTTCAATGCCTTTGTGGTTTTTCTCTTCTTTCTTTTTTATGTTTTAAACATCAGGAGCAGCAGTTTGAGCCCTTCATGCAGCTGATCAGGAGCCGTTCATTTGCTGCCCTGGAGTTTCTCAGGTGCTCCAGCATTTGAAGTGATGGGGTGGCATCAGTTACAAACCCACAGCTTGTGGCCACAGAACTGCTTTAAAATACAATTAAATGTTCCCATGAATGAACCCCAGAGGGGATTCCTGCTATGCTGGGACACCTCCCACTGTCCCAGGGAGCTCCAGCCTGGCCTTGGGCACTGCCAGGGATCCAGGCACTGCTCTGGGCACCTGTGCCAGGGCTCAGCACCCTCACAGGGAAAGATTTTTTCCTAATATCCAACCTAAACCTATTCTGTGTCCATTTGAAGCCATCCCTTGTCAATCCTCTCTTCCCATCTTTCCTGCAGCTCCTCCAGACCCTCCAGGCCACCCTGAGCTCACCCCAGAGCTTCTCCTGTGCAGGTGAACAATCCCAGCTCTGCCCCATCCCTCTGCCCATCCTGGAGCCTCCTCTGGGCCCTCCCCAGCTCCCCCAGGTGCCAGGGCTGGGCAGGGGAGCTCGCTCTGACCTGGGCACAGAATCTCTGCCACCCCCATGCCCGCGTTTGTGGGTGAGGAGGGGAGATGTGAACCGGGAGAGAAAAACTCCAGACCCGCTTGGAGCCCACCCAAAGGCTCTCCCATGGCCCTGCAGGAGCTCGGAGGGGTTTGAGGTTGCAGCCAGGGCTGCAAGGCTTCCTGTGCTGCCCCTGGAGACGCAACAACAACAACCAAACCAAACAACAGCCCTGCTGAACTCGCCCCGAGCTCCTCACAGGGGCTTTCCCCTGCAGGTGCAATAGCTGGGGCTCAGGGATCATTGCAGAGCATTTCCTGTCACAGCAGCGCTGCTGACACTTCAGGGAGTCCAGAGAGAAATTTTAAAAAAATTGTATTTTTATATCATTCAAGTATTATAACAATCAGTACTGCCCGGGTGGTAGGGGACTTATAAAGAGTTTTCATCAATGATGCTGCAGAAATAATTTTGGTGTTTTATTACTCAGCTGAAGTTGCCTGCGTGGGCTCTGGCCGTGTCTAAAGTGCTCACAGCAGAACAGGCAATCAGTTTGCTACCATTACATTGATTTATTGACAATCCACTCTAGAGAACTGGAAATATATGTATAAATAGAAAATTGTTCTATATAGATATGAAAAATACCCTGCCTCAGTTACTGATGACTCAATGTGAAAAGTTGCCCCCTAATCTTTACAAGCCTTGATGGAAAATTTGGAGTGTAAAAAAAATGACTCACTGAGCTCCTACTAAGCTTTTCCCCCTCACCACATTTTGTATTAAATTTCCAGGAGGCAGTTTGTTTACAGTAAACACTGAGATCATAATTCACAATGAAAATCCTAATTCCAGTCACTTTTTAGACTTGCAGACAGCAGGACAGCAAGGCATTGACTCTGAATCAAGATTTCAGCATTCTCCAGCCCTTACAGCTGCAGCAGGGCCTCTGATCTATAGAGAATTAATCTAGGTGGAATGTGGATACAGAAATAAATGTAACAAACCTTATACACTGGGTCCTGTCTTTCAAAATAGGAACACAGAGTGTTTCAAAATGTTTTCTGGTTTGCATGTAACAGAAAGAAATTCTGTCATGCAAGAGGGCACCAGGGCTGGCAGAGAAAGGATCTGTGTCTCTAATGTCACTGCAGCACAGCAGTAAGGTGGAACCTTGCTTTTGTATCTTTATAATTTCACAAATGTGTTTATTTCCAGCTCAATTCTGCTTTATCCAGCATCCTCACCAGAAGATGTTTCTCCCAGTCAGTGCTTTTGTCACCATGAAAAGCACAGGGGGACATCAGGTACAGGAGAGCCGTCTGTCTCCCCAAACACTTCACAGAGCGACAGAATGAGGCTGGCAGAGACCCCTGAGACCTCTGAGTGCCAGCTGTGCCCATCCCCACCTTGTGCCAGCCCTGAGTGCCACCTCCAGGAGTTCCTGGGACACCTCCAGGATGGGCACAGAACCCTCCCTGGACATTTCCATTGTCTGACCCCCTTTCCATGGGGAAATTCCTGTTGTGCCCACCCTGAGCTGCCCTGGGGCCGTTCCCTCTGTTCCTGTCCCTGTCCCTGTCCCTGTCCCTGTCCCTGTCCCTGTCCCTGTCCCCTCCTGGCAGGGAACTCCAGAGAGGGAAAAGATCCCTGGGGATCCTCCTGTGCTCCAGGTGAGCCCCTTCCCACTCCTCAGGGATTCTCCATTCCCTTCCCAGCCCCTCAGGAATTCTCCATTCCCTTCCCACTCCTCAGGAATTCTCCATTCCCTTCCCAGCTCCTCAGGAATTCTCCATTCCCTTCCCAGCTCCCTCAGGAATTCTCCATTCCCTTCCCACTCCTCAGGAATTCTCCATTCCCTTCCCAGCTCCTCAGGAATTCTCCATTCCCTTCCCAGCTCCTCAGGAATTCTCCATTCCCTCCCCAGCTCCTCAGGGATTCTCCATTCCCTTCCCACTCCTCAGGAATTCTCCATTCCCTTCCCAGCTCCTCAGAAATTCTTCATTCCCTTCCCAGCCCCCTCAGGAATTCTCCATTCCCTTCCCAGCTCCCTCAGGAATTCTCCATTCCCTTCCCACTCCTCAGGAATTCTCCATTCCCTTCCCACTCCTCAGGGATTCTCCATTCCCTTCCCAGCTCCTCAGGAATTCTCCATTCCCTTCCCAGCCCCTCAGGAATTCTCCATTCCCTTCCCAGCTCCCTCAGGAATTCTCCATTCCCTTCCCACTCCTCAGGAATTCTCCATTCCCTTCCCAGCTCCCTCAGGAATTCTCCATTCCCTTCCCAGCTCCCTCAGGAATTCTCCATTCCCTCCCCAGCTCCTCAGGAATTCTCCATTCCCTTCCCAGCTCCTCAGGAATTCTCCATCCCCTTCCCACTCTTCAGGAATTCTCCATTCCCTTCCCACTCCTCAGGAATTCTCCATTCCCTTCCCAGCCCCCTCAGGAATTCTCCATTCCCTTCCCATTCCTCAGGAATTCTCCATTCCCTTCCCACTCCTCAGGAATTCTCCATTCCCTTCCCACTCTTCAGGAATTCTCCATTCCCTTCCCACTCCTCAGGAATTCTCCCGCTCACTCCCAGCTCCATTCCCTGCCCTGACAGCTCCAGTCCCTCAGTGTCGCTCTGGCCATGAAGAGCCAGAACTGGAGGGATCTCATCGCTGCTCCTCCAACATCACCAAGAATCCCACTGAGTTCAAACACCAAACCCTTCCCTGCCCATAACCCAGCCCTACCTTTGCAGGTGTGCTGCTCCTGGGGATTTTATCCATGGTTGTCATTGTGCACCTGGAGCAGCACAGAGAGCCAGAGGAACCAGCGGGATGGGGACCCTCGAGCCGTGCCCGTGTGGGGAACTCCCCTCAGCCCAGTCCATCTGACAGCTCTGCCCTAGCAGCACTCGCAGCCTGCAGACAAGCTGCTCATGTGAGATAATATCTGAGACAGCAGAGGTGAAAGGAGGGCAGAATAAAACCCAAGAAAAGCCCTTTTGGCGACTGAAGGAAGAAAGCGCCGCGTCAAGCGGGATTTTCCTTGGTCTTCCTGCAGCAGCTTGTCGCAGTTGAGCAGTGGGAAGTGTGAGCCCTCTGCCCGTGCTCCTGTTTCCTCTTTTGCAGCAGTGAGAGCGGGGCTGTGGCACAGTGAGGAGCTGCACAGCCCCGATAAGGCAGCCCAGGGCAGGATTCCACTGCAGCTCCTCCGGCTTTCCAGGCAGTCTCAGCTCCCACAGCATGAGCAGCAGGAGCCCCAGAGTCCCACAGGAAAGGTGTTCCCAGAGTCAGGGAATGCTTTGGGTTGGAAGGGGCTCAGGGACCACCTCATTGCATGGGCAGGGACACCTTCCAGCAGAGCAGGCTGTCCAAGCCCATCCAGCCTGGCCTTGCACACTGAATTTCACCCCAGGGTTTCCTCCCTCAACAGGATGAGTTCAGTTTTTCCCAGCCCTCCTTTCTCCAACAACCTCGTGGCCTCAGGAGGATGCCCAGGATATGGAAAGGCAGCAGGGTGCCAATGGCAGGATGGTTTTGTGTTATAGAAGTGACTTTTTGCTCTTGCCCTGTGAGTTCAAGCCCCCAGAGCTACGGAAGCTTGAGGTGAGAGCTCCCCCAGTTCACAGCCACAGCGGTGCTTTAACACATGAACCACAAAAAGAGGGTGGTAAAAGCAGATTCCAAACACCACTAACAAGTGCACGCATTGCAGACAGGTGCTTTAGCAGAATTAAAAGAAAGGTGGCACTCCAAAACTAAAAAAGCCACTGCTGGCACCCATCCCACATCACGCCTCAGTGACTGTGCCAGGACTTCCCTTTCCCTGCCCCCAGCTCTGCCTCTCCTGTTTCCCCACCAAAAAGGCACCAGCACCACCATCCCTCAGCACAGAGGCACAGGAGGAGCAAAGAGGATCCAGCCTCAGAAATGTTCTGAATAGAGGGAGCTTTCAAGAGAAAATTAAATTTCATTATTCAAATAAAAATCTCCCACATTCTACTTCTCGAGTCTGTAATTGTACCTGATACAGGTGGAACACAACAGATGCATCATTCCCAAGCCCCAGCCTCCCATATTTGACCATTTCACCTTTGTTTTACAGAAAACAAACACAATTCCCTCTTTATGTATCAAAGAGCTTTTTAAAAGGCAATCTTTATTTAAATACAGACAAAACCTGTACCCTCACCAGCCCTTGACAATTCCTCTGTGTAATGATGGAAGTTAATCCAGCAGCAGGAACCAGCTCAATTCCAAAACCCTCACCAAGGCAAGTGCTGAGCTCTGGCCCAGCTGTGATGCCCAGGAGCTCTGCACGAGGAGGCCTCAAAAAAAAAACAAATTTAAGGCTCTGCTCAGGCAGATCTCTAGGACAACAAGTAGTGAATTTTCCAACTTGGAGAAGTTTTAAGCACAGTTTCTCAACAATGGGCACTGGGTTTGTGACTAATTAAAAAAGAATGTGATTGAAGTGCTGTGTAAGACATGGATGAAGATTTCTCGGTCAAATGAAAACAGTGACATTTCTGAGGTACACATACAAAAATTCAGATGCACAGGTTTCTTTCTTTGAGAGGATATTAAAGGTCTCTAAGGCAAAATTATTTTCATTTGAAGCAGCACTGTCACATTTTAATTGCAATGTGGATATTCCTTAAAACTATTAGGAATTCACTTTGAGGTCCCACTTGTTAAGATAAATTCAGAAGAGGATGAGATGAAGTCTGACTTTAACACGAGAACTAGAAGACCATTTCTTGAATTCATCTAAACAACTGAAAATCTTGTTTGAATTCTTATGGCACAACTCAGAACTGCAGGCCTACTCGGCCAAGAAACAAAAAACACAAAAGAATTCACCAAAACCCCAGACTGAAGGATACAAACCAGAGCTTTACAAATAATGAATTGTGGCTGAAGGCAGCTTAAGGCTTTGTTAAAGTTTCTACACCAAGTTCTGCTGCTCTTTGTGTGATCTCTTCTCTGCCAGAGTCCAGAGGGATTGCACAGACACAACACAGAGCAGAACTGGCTCCTTCTGAGCAGGACACAGTCCCATTATCTTGTGTGTGATTCCAGGCAGGGGAACAAGCTTAGCCCTTCCTGCCAGGACCACTTCATCCTCCACCCCCTCCCTTCAGTACAATTAGAGATGACTTACAAAAAATTAAACCACGCACACTAATAAAAAAATTAGCGTGGCGTGCAAAGTCTCGATATTTGCAATTTTCCTGCCAGGTGTGACAGAATCCCAGCGGCCCAGCCCTGCAGAGCTGCCTCAGTCCGTGGTGGATCTCCTGTACCAGAACCTGGCCCGGTAGTCGTCGCTGCAGGTCATGAAGCCGGGGTTGGTGGGCGAGTGCACGATGCAGCGCACGATGCTGTTGTGGCCCAGCGACAGCAGGTTCCTGCGCTCGGCCGTGCGCGAGTCCCAGCAGCACAGGCTGATGGTCCTCTCGTCGGGCAGCAGCACGTAATCCTCCGTGTGGTTGAACACAGCCTGGGTCCTGTGCACCTGGCGCCCGCTCAGACCCGCACCTGCGCACACACGGCACAATGGGGGTTAGGAGCTGTCATACATGTGTGTCATGGATGTATTTTATACACACACAGCACAATGGGGGTTAGGAGCTGTCATACATGTGTCATGGATGTATTTTACACACACATGGCACAACGGGGGTTAGGAGCTGTCATACATGTGTGTCACAGACATGTTTTATACACACACAGCACAATGGGGCGTTAGGAGCTGTCATACATGTGTCATGGATGTATTTTATACACACATGGCACACCGGGAGTTAGGAGCTGTCATACATGTGTGTCACAGACATGTTTTATACACACATGGCACAATGGGGGCGTTAGTTTTCATACATGTGTGTCATGGATGTATTTTATACACATGGCACAAGGGGCATTAGAAGCTGTCATACATGTGTCATGGATGCATTTTATACACACACAGCACAATGGGGGCGTTAGGAGCTGTCATACATGTGTCATGGATGTATTTTATACACACATGGCACAACGGGGGTTAGGAGCTGTCATCCATGTGTGTCACAGATGTGTTTTATACACACACAGCACAATGGGGGCATTAGGAGCTGTCATACATGTGTCATGGATGTATTTTATACACACACAGCACACCAGGGGTTAGGAGCTGTCATCCATGTGTGTCACAGATGTTTTATACACACACAGCACAATGGGGGCGTTAGGAGCTTTCATACATGTGTGTCATGGATGTATTTTACACACACACACGGCACACCAGGGGTTAGGAGCTTTCATACATGTGTGTCATGGATGTATTTTATACACACACATGGCACAATGGGGGTGTTAGGAGCTGTCATACATGTGTGTCACAGACGTGTTTTATACACACACAGCACAATGGGGGCGTTAGTTTTCATACATATGTGTCATGAATGTATTTTATACACACAGCACAAGAGGCATTAGGAACTGTCATACATGTGTGTCATGGATGTATTTTATACACACACGGCACAACAGGGGTTAGGAGCTGTCATCCATGTGTGTCATGGATGTATTTTAAACACACACAACACAATGGGGGCGTTAGTTTTCATACATGTGTGTCATGGATGTATTTTACACACACACAGCACAATGGGAGCGTTAGGAGCCGTCATACATGTGTGTCATGAATGTATTTTATACACACGGCACAACGGGGCATTAGGAGCTGTCATACACGTGTGTCACAGACATGTTTTATACACACAGCACAATGGGGGCGTTAGGAGTTTTCATAGCTATGTGTCACAGATGTATTTTATGAAAAATCCTTTCTCCTGAGAAGCTGAGAGCAGAAATGAATGCAGAAATGAAACATAAACAATGACTATACAATGACTATCTGCTGCTGTGGAATGCAACAGGTGCATCTGGGATTGGTCTCGTGTGGTTGTTTCTAATTAATGGCCAATCACAGTCCAGCTGTGTCAGACTCTCTGGTCACAAGATTTTATTATCATTCCTTTCTATTCCTTGCTAGCCTTCTGATGAAATCCTTTCTTCTATTCTTTTACTATAGTTTTAACACATAATTTTCTTTTAATATAATATATAATTTTCTTTTAATGTAATATATATCATAAAATAATAAACCAGCCTTCTGAAATATGGAGTCAACATTCTCATCTCTTCCCTCGTCCTGGGACCCCTGCAAACACCGCCACATCTATGAGTCATTTTCCCTAAGCATCAATTTTCTCTGCTGTTCTCCTACTTCCACAAGTAACAGGTGGTGCAATAACAAATATTCTTTTGTAGTTGTATCACAGAAAGATTTGAGTCCAGCCTGTGCCCCATCCCCACCTTGTCACCAGAGCACTGAGTGCCATCTCCAGGTGTTCCCTGGATACCTCCAAACCTCCCTGGGCAGCCCCTGACCACCCTTTCCAGGGGGAAATTCCTCCTGCTGCCCGTGTATATATGCTAAAATTCCTTAGGGGACAGAAGGAACACCCCATGTCCAATCCTTTACCTAAGAGTATTTCTGCCCAATATTTTTGCATGAGGCTTTCAGCTGTGACCAAGGAGAGGAGAACCCACAGAGCCTGACAATCTCTGAGGACCTTTCAGTGCGTTTCTCACACAGCACAGGCAGCATGAGCTGCCTTGGCCATACCCTCAGATAAAGAGTGTTTCCCACAGACCCTCCTGGATCCTGCAGGGTTTCCCAGGAAGGTGCTGCTCCCTGCTGGCTGCTCCCAGCAGAGCTGACTGGAAACCCCAAAAGCTGACACACACCATTTCCATTTCCAGCATCTTTTGTGCTCCTATTGCTTAAACACGTCAGTGCTTGATCCCAAAGACTCTCACACAGCTGTTGCCACATGCAAAGCTTCCACAGCCTTCATTATTCCCTAAATCCTGCTGAGATCCAAGCATGGCACTGTCAGAGTACCCTGCACACAACTGCATCCTTGGGGAAAAAATACACAAAAAAGGGAACAAACCAGCTGCAGGTACGTTTCAGAGCACTGCCATGGCTACAGAGCCACAGAGTTAATGGTTAAATCAAGTGCCCTGAAGCAGCCTCAGTGTTTCTTCTTACTTTCCCCAATTCAGTGGTAACTTCCCTCCAGAATAATGGAGTGAAAAATAATCTCAGAAAATTCTCCAAAATCTACTCAGACTGAAATATTTGTACACTGATACAGAGAAGCTTCAAGCTTCTCTTCTGGAATTGGTCTAATGGAAATACTTTAAAAAATCCTGGGCAATTTATTCTCAAAGCAGCAGTTTCTCCATTGCCTTTAAGAATTATTATTTTCTGACAGTATTTCCAGCCCTGCCACAGCTCAGCACCTGGAAAAGAAGGTGTCTGGAAGGTCACCTGCCACATACCTGTGTACTTCACCAGCGTCCGCCCAGTGGATATCTCCCAGAGCTTTGCCACAGAGTCTTTCCCACTGGACAAAATATACTTGGAATTTTTGGAAAAAATAGCAGAACAGACTTCAGCTCCATCGTGTGCCTTCTCAAAGGTGGTGATGCAGCGGTTGGAGACCCCATCCCAGAGTTTGATGCAGCCATCCTTGCTGCCTGTCACGTACATGTTGGCGCTGGCGTTGTAGTTGACGGAGCAGATGGCGTCCGTGTGCTGGTCCTGGGGGTTGCAGGACACGAAGCACTGGAAGGTGTTGATGTCGTACAGACGAAGGGTTGGGTGCTGGGTCCCCACCAGGATGAAATCCCCAGAAGGGTGGAAAGAAATGGAGCGTAACATCTCTGCTTCCTGTGGGGTTACAAACACACGGCGGGGTGAGGAAGGGAAAAAGCTCAGATGGAAGGGTTGGTGCTGGTAAAGTGCTAAAAAATCTACTGGAATTATCAGCACAAAATGGAAAATGTTTCCTGTGAGATTGAAGTGACAGGCTGCATTGTTTTTGTCCTAGAGCAGCCTGCAGTGCCCCCTTATTTTAGGATATCGCCTTCCCCAAGCCCACCACCTAATCCCAAATATTCGTCCAAATCAAAGTAACAGAACTGACTTCCAAGTCAATTCAGGTTAGAGTTGGTCTAATGAATAAAAAGCTGGCAAGTTGTATTCTTAAACACAAGTGTCCATGATGACAGAATTAAGACACAATCTCTGTAAGGTCTGCAAATGCTGTGCCTGTGAGCTCCTGCACCCCTGATCACCTGAGGCACAGCTGAGCCCACACCACCTCAGCACTCAGACATCTGAGCTGGGCCTGCCATGAGCAGTCTCACCTGGATGTACTTGAAGGCTCTTTTGGCAGAAGGTTTTGAATAATCAAACAATTTAAGTGTGTAGTCCCTCGAGCCAGAAGCCAGGATCTGTTCTGTTGGGTGGAAAGCCAGACACGTCACCTCATCCACGTGATCGTACAGAGTGCGGATCACCGGGTGGTTCTCCATGTTCTGCTGGGCTGTCTCGTTCATCATCACCTACAAACAACATTCAACATGTTGCTGCTCTTGGAAATAAAGCAGGTTTCTGACAGGAAAAGTAGGTTTTAGGCTTGCCAGAGTGGCTGAACAGCAGCTCCTCTCTGACACAACCAGGCACACAATCTGTTCCCTTGGTTATCTGAAGGCCCTTTATAGGTCAACAAATAAGATCCTTGTGTCTTTATGAAGGTCAAAACAACTTGGCTCAAGGACAAACTACTTCAGTAGCAGACAACTGGTGCAAGAAAACATCACCTTCATAAACAGCCCAAAGCAAAACAATGACTGCTGGGAAGAATCAAGAGAAGCTGCACCAAACCTGCAGCTCTCTGCTGAGAATCTAGTGTGTGCTCTATGCAAAAAAATCCCATTTTTCATTGCCACCTGATAACTGTCTTGGAAAAACATAAAGCAAAGCAATGTGTGAAACGGTTCTGAGATACCCAGAGAAAACACAGGTGGCCAGGGGGCTGCAAGGCCACAGGTGGGTTTTACATGAACTGTGCTCAGACATCACAGCCACAATCAGCACCCAGCAGAAACCACTCCTGGCTCAGCTCTCTCCCTGCTGCCAAGGGTGACACCAGTGTCCTTGCTCTGGCTCTTCCTCCTTCAAAGGGACTTTATGAGCAGCTGCTGGAGTAGGGAATATGTTGAGACAGGTATTTAGTCCAACCCACTGAGGCAGCCACAAGGTACAGATATGAAATGAAGAGAACTCCCAAAAATGATTACATCCCATCATCACAACAGGCATGGCATAAATGGGATTCCAATTGATTACAATCCATCATCCCAATGGGCATGGCATGGATGGGATTCCAATTTATTACAATCCCTTATCTCAGTGGGCATGGCATGGACAGGATTTCAATTGATTACAATTCATTATTTCAATGGGCATGGCATGGACAATACTCCCAGAGTGGTTACAATTAATTATTTTAATGGGCATGGCATGGACACAATTCCCAGCATGGTACAATCCCTTATCTCAATGGGCATGGCACGAGCACAACTCCCAGAGTGGTTACAACCCCTTACCTTGATGAGCATGGCACAGATACCATTCCCATCATGGATACAACCTCTTATCTCAATTGGCATGGCACACACACAATTCCCAGCCTGGTACAAGCCCTCACCTCGATGGGCATGGCACACACACAATTCATGCATGGTACAAGCCCTCGCCTCGATGGGCATGGCACACACACAGTTCATGCATGGTACAAGCCCTCACCTCGATGGGCATGGCACACACACAATTCCCAGCCTGGTACAAGCCCTCACCTCGATGGGCATGGCACACACACAATTCCCAGCCTGGCACAACCCCTCACCTCGATGGGCATGGCGCTCTTGGCCAGCATCCTCTCGGTGTCCAGGATTTTGATGGAGGCGTCGGCCGAGCCCGTGGCTATCAGCTGCCCGTCCCTGCTGTAGGTGGCCACTCGGCAGGGTCCCTTGTGGGATGTCACATAGCAGGTCTCGTACTCAGAGGCCTCGGGGGACATGGTCTGCACGTCAGCATCGAACTCCAGGTCGATGCCGGTGCCCGGCGCCACGGTGTCCGAGCGGCCGATGGCGTACTGCACGGCACTGTCATCGTTCTCCATGCCTGGGGACAGCAGGGGGGCACTCAGCACTGCCAGCCTCCCTCAGAGCCTGCCACGCTCCTGGGAACCTGGCAAAGGCAGCCCTGGGGGGAGAGCTGAGCTGGCAGAGCAGGTTGGGTCCCACAGCTCTGGGCAGGAGTGAGGGACAGCTGGGCTGGAGCTGGCACAGCTCCGCAGGAGCTCTGGGAGTGCCCCACTGAGGATTGGGAAGGGCTCAGCAGTGCTCTGGGAATACCCCAGTGATGATTGGGAAAGGCTGATCAAGGCTCTGAAATTCCCCCAGTGAGGACTGGGAATGATCAATGCTCTGAGAATGCCCCAGTGAGGATTGGGATTGGCTGATCAATGCTCTGGGAATACCCCAGTGAGGACTGGGAATGATCAATGCTCTGGGAATACCCCAGTGAGGATTGGGAAAGGCTGATCAATGCTCTGGAATTCCCCCAGTGAGGACTGGGAATGATCAATGCTCTGGGAATACCCCAGTGAGGATTGGGAAGTGCTGATAAAAGCTCTGGGAATTTATCAGATTGGGAAGTGCTGATAAATGCACTGACAATCAGTCACAGGCCTCTGGTCACACAGGAGCAACAAGCCCCAACACTAATTACATGAGTTTTAAGGAATAAAACCCAAAGCATTTACTGATTCTTCTCCTATTTTATTGCTCTGAAGCCAAACTATCCCTGCACTGCAAGGGAAAAGCTTGCTGGTCTCCAAGCCCACTTCCCAGACTTTTATCTTTATTTCCAAGATGCAGCTACAGAGCAGAGTTCAGCACTGGCAGTGGCAACAGGGCAGACACAAGAGCTTTCAGCCCAGTGGTGATCTTTTTGCTGCTTTCATGTCTAGAATCTGCATTTCAAACAGACACAAAGCTTCACAGATTTATACCCTCAGAACTCAGCTAGGTCAGGCAGCAGAACCAGTTGAGTTACACACGGTGTCGTGGCCAGAGCTCTTCCAGGACCTGGCCAGCTTCTTCCAACAGCAGCTCAGGGGTTTCCCTGTTCTCCCCACACTGTGGCACTTCCAGAGGAAGCACAGGAGAGAACAGCCCTGCTGAGACCCCAAAGAGTGCAGCTGTCTCCTGGGGACTGATCTATAAAAGCCAGCACAGATTGCCAATGGAAGGACTTGCTCCCTCTCCAACACTGTCAGGAACAGCCAGATTGGAATTATTTCTTTCTGAAGTCAGCAGAACTGTGAGGGTGAGATTTTCCCTCAGATCTGGGGGCTCAGTGACCCCATTCACTGGGGTGTTTTGAGAAGACACCCAGAATCCTGAGTGTCCTTAGAGGAGTCCAAACAGATTTGGGCAGCACTCAGGGATCTGGTTTGTTGGTAATGAAAAAGGAATGCCCTTCAAACCCCACAGAGGCAAAGGCTGTACCCAGAAGTACAAGTGCTGTGCTATTACCAGACACCACCTTTGCATCAAAGGTGTCTTTGCAGTGACACCAACCTCTTAATGCATTGGGGAATTAGAAACTAGACTTTTATGTCAGCTTTTGATTCCAGCTTACCTAACTTAATTAGGTGCAGCAGTTGTTCAGAGGGTGCACACACAGACTGTGGTTTGATCTCATTTATCAAGCCATTGGCAATGTTGATGTATCCATCATAGAGCAGCTGGCTAATTATCAATTTGTAAAGTTGCTGGCGGTCTTTCAAACTGACTTTTGTCCTATACATTGTGAGCAGGGACTGCCTTGGGGGGGCCTGGAATGAAGAACAGAAATCACATACAAGAGAGTTGCATGAAACCACCAGAACCTTGGAACAAACCTCAGGGCAGGCACTAAATATTGCTGTGGTTTTGGTGGAGAGCAGAGATGGGGAAAGAAAAGCAAGGGGAAAGAGGAGGGAAAAGGGAGAGAAAGAAGAGGAAAGGGTGAAGAAATGGTGGGAGAAAGGGAAGGAAAAGGGAGAAGGAGGAGAAAGAGGCAGGAGAAAAGCGGGGAAAAGAACAGGAAAAGAACGGAGACAGGAGAGGAAGACAGAGGAGAACGGGGAGGAAGAGAGGGAAGAGGAAAAAGAGAGGGGAGAAAAAGGAGGAAAACGATAGGAAAAAGGGGATGTAAGAGGGAGGAAAAGAGGGGGGAAAGGGAAGGAAAAACCTGTTGCGTTTGTTCTCTGTGTCAATGCAAACCTGGCCCACACAGCGAGGCGGGCCGTGCTGAGCGGAGCAGAGCCGGCAGCATGTGCCAGCGGAGCCGCCGGTGCTGCCGGCGGGCCCGGGCTCCGATGGATGGATGCACGGGGCGCGCAGAACAGCACAGCACAGCACGGCACGGCACCGCGCCGGGCCCGCCGCCCGCCCCGCGCCCTCCCCGCCCTCCCGCCGGCGCGGAGGGGCCGCGGCCCCGCGCGGGCGGTGCCGGAGCCGCGGGCGGGCGGCCCCGGCGGTGCCGGTACGTACCGAGCCTTCCTTCTGCCGCCCGCGCTCTGCCCCTAAGATGGCGGCGGGAGCGCGGAGCGCATCGAGCGGCGGCGGCGGCAGCGGCGGGGGCGGCCGGGCCCGCAGGACGCTCCTCCGCGAAGGCTGCTGCATCGAGCGCCCGCACATCGATGGGAGGCGGCTCTTGGGGGGGGCGACACAACGGGGCGGCGTCATGTGAGCGCCACACCCCCCGCGTCACGTGCGGGAGGCGGGAGCCCCCCGGGATGGGGGGAGATCGCGGGGACCCCGGTCTCGTTTTGGAGACCCCGACCCTGCTTTGGGGGCCTCGATCCCGTTTTGGGGACCCCCATCCCCGACCCCGCTCCGGGGAACCCGACCCCGTTTTGGGGACCCCCATCCTCAACCCCGCTCCAGGGACCCCGACGCCGCTTTGGGGACCCCCATCCCCAACCCCACTTTGGGGGGCCTCGATCCCCGTTCCCGCTCTGGGGGTCCCGATCCCTATTCCGCCCCCCTCGCCGCGCTGGCGATCCCAGGGTCCTTCTCGCCGTTCCCCCTTTCGGGGGTCCTGGGGGCCCCTCTCGCCATTTCGCCCCTTCCGGAGGTCCCTTCTCTCCATTCCGGCCCCTGCGGGGGTCCCGCTCCCCATTCTCCCTTCCAGGGATCCCGGGGGTCGCTCTCCCCATTCCTCCCCTTCCGGGGATCCTGAGGGTCCATCCCCGTTCCCCTTCCGGGGGCAGCGGGGCCCTGGCGGAGGCCGCAGAGCCGCGCTCGGGGCGGGATCGCGGGCGGGGGAGCGGCGCTGGCCCGGCCCCCAGCGGGCGCGGGGGGAGCCCGGGGCTTCTTTTGTGTCGCAGCCGCAAAGCTCCGGAGCGCCGCTTCCGCCAGACCCCGGATCCCAAACACGGCGACGTGAACGGGCTGGGAATGAAGCGGCTGGCGCTGCTGCCCGGCCCGGCCCCGTCCCCAGCGCAAACCGTCCCCTCCCCGAGTGCTACTCACGTCAGCCTCGAGAAAGGGCAGCCGGAGCGGGCGCGGGTCGAGCAGCGGGGCTGCCATGCTCCCCATGCCCCGGGGCAGCTGTCGTCTATCACACGCTGCAGCGACACGGCGACCCGACATCTTCTTTTTACCTATCCTGAACCACTTGTAAACACCAACACACACAACCAGGCTCTCCTTCGCTCTTGTTTTCAGCACCGCGGAGACACTGAAAAGTTCCCTTGGATCGCAGTTCTTCGCGAGCCCCGAGCGCCGGCTGGAGTTTCCTCGTTCCGCGGGGCCTCGCAGGGACCCGCGGGCTCCGGGCAGGCAGCGCCTCACGCCGCGCTCGCTGCGCTGCTCGCGGGCCGCGTTCGCTGACCGGCCGCGCTCCCGCTGTCCCGGCGTCCCCTCGGGAGCCGCGCGGCTCTGGGCGCTGCCGGGGGCTGCGGTGCGAGGAGTCCGGCCCGGGCGGTACCTTGGCGCTTGGCGCTCGCCCGCAGCGCTGGCGGCACGTGGCGCTGCCCGGGGCCGCTCGGCCGGGATGCACCGGGAGGCTCCGGCCCTGCTCGGCCCGTCCGGGGGGGCACCCACACAATGGCCCCGCTCGCGCTCGGCCCCACGCGCGGTGGCAGCAGCGCCGCTCCCCGGCCTGGCCCGGGGGTGGACGGGGGTGTCTCGGGGGGAGTCTGGTGGCAGCGGGACTGACCTGGCGGCGCTCCCGGGCGCGGAGCGGAGCGGAGGCGGCGGCGGCCACAGGTGGGAGCGCGGCGCGTTACGCGATTTGCGTAGCGGAAGCGGCGGCTCGGCCGGCGGGAAGTGCGCGGGCGGCGCGCGCCGGGGGGCGCGGCGCTACGCAAACTGCGTAACGCGCCGCGCGGCGACAACGCCGGCGGAGGGGCGGGCGCGGCGCGTGCGCCCCTCGCGGCGCGGCGGAGCGCGTCCGGCAGCCAATGGGCTGGCGGGCCGACCCCGGGATGAGCCAATCAGCGTGCGCGGGCCGCGGGAGCGCGGCCAATGGCGGGCGGCGGGGGTTTAAAGGGGTATTTAAGGCGCGGCAGTTTGAATTCAAACGGCTCCGGCGGCCCTGAGGCGGCGGCGGCGGCTCCGTGGGAGCGTGGGGCGGGCAGGGGGAATCGGTCCCGGCCCGCTATCGATAACGAGTGGTAATCGATAAGGGACCCGGATTCCCTGTGCTCCGCTCACCGAGCCCCTCTCGCCCTCAGCTCGAGCCGCACGGGCCTCTACCGCTCTGGCGCTATGGACAGGAACATGAAGGAGAACCACGCCACGTACCCAGGCCGCGCTGCCAAGGTAAGGTGTGAAATACGCGGTTTGTGTGCCTCTTCCTGAGCAGCTTCCTATGCTGCATCCTTGGTCTCCATGTCTAGGAATTTGCTATTAAGATTCTAGTCTGTTCAAGGGGTGGTCTTTAGTTCTTACTTTTTGGGTTTGTTTCTCCCTGTTTCATATTAATTACAGGTTTCAAACTAGTAATTTGTCTTTCAGTAGCTTTCACCTAGAGAAAACAACCCATAGCTGATTTTTAAAAATTACTGTTAATGTTAGCATATCTTATTACATGGGGAAATCGTCTTTATATTATAAGTATTTAAGAGCCCTTAAAGAGAAAGTGCATGTGTATAATCAAATTGTTTTAGATACAGTTTCTAAAAGCAAGCACTGTGCAAATGTTACTATGGATAGACATGTGCAGCAGTGCTCAAGATCACCCTGATTATTGTATTTTTTCATTTAGAAATACAGGCACCATCTCGTTTGTTTATATAAAACTGAATTGGGGTGGTAAGTTTTTGGAACAGTATAAGCAAAATTTCCTTTTAATTAACTACTCAATGCATGTTTTTTAGTGTTTCTGTTGAAGTGCTTTTGAGTGAGTAGGGCTGTGAAGGTTCTGCTGTGCTGCTGCACAATTAACACGTTCTCCTTTCTCTCTGAAGGTCACCAATCCCATCGGGGATGTCCCCAAGCGTGTCCCTGTGTCGCAGCACTCAGCCCAGAGCCACTCGCTCACCAGTGGAGCTCCAGCCCGAGTTCTGTGTCCTGCAAACTTCGCCCAGCGAGTCCCCGTGCAGCCCCAAAAACCTGCACTGACAGCCCAAAAACCACCCAAAAACCAAACAGCGCAGCAGCCCCGGCCCAAAGCGCCCCAGCAGGCCACTGTGAGACCTCAGGCTGCCAGCAAGAGCAGTGAGAAACCTGCCCAGGCTGCAGCAGCTGGTAATTGTGAGGGTGATTTCCCTGGGAGCCCAGCTGTGGCACTCAGGATGCTCCTAAAGCTGCTGCTGATCCAGGGACGGTCCTGGAGGGAAGTTCTTGGTTGTGCCCCCAAACAGAAGAGCAGCACATGGTTCACTTTGGCTGTTGCTGCACCATCCTTGTAAATTTATCTGTGAATTAACCAGTTAGAGACAGTATGGTGTTAAAAACTTCCAGGTGCTCAGCAGCGAGCTGGGAGTTAATGTAATTTGCATTCAGACCTCACAGGTTCTCCAAGATTCATGCACAAGGATACTTTTGTCTGGGGAGGGGGAAAGAATTCATGAATTTTTATGCTCAGAAAGCTTTTTAAATTGCATTTTGCCAGGGCTGTTTGTTTCCCAGCAGTCAGCTGTGCTAGGTTGCTTAAAATGTCCTGGAACGGATTCTAAAAGCTGCTTGAGATGATGCTCAGGGGTTAGATTTGTTCCTATGTGTGTGTTCCCATGAGTCTGGTTCATACATTGCTTTCCTTCTCTGTACACAGCACAGAACCCTGAAGCAGAAAACACCTCGAAACAGAAAACAGAAGAGACCAAGAAGACAAGTGAAGAGACTAGAAGGTAAGTTCTGGGCCTAAGCTCTAGATAACTGAGCCCTGCTGGAGCTCCTTTGCTGTGGAGCCTGGTGACCCCCACACTGTGCAGGCACACACAAGGAAAGCAGCCTTTGGCCTGGTAATTGCCAGGAACAAGGACTTGCTGTAATCTAAAGAAAACTTTGGGCTAAATGCAGAGTAGCTCATCCCAGGGGAGAGAGAGCACTGATAGCTCTGCCCCAGTCACGAGATGTGCTCCTGAAAACAAAACCTCCTTCATCTGGGCAGGAGGCTGCAGGTTAATTTGGGATGAAGCTGAGTTTGTTTATGGCAACTTTATGTTGTTTTGCCATGCCCTGGGTGATGTGTCTGGGTTAGGAGTATCTAAAGGAACCCAGCTTGGTAAACAGTCTTCATTTTGTTCTAGTGTGGTTGGTGTAGTGTCTGCAGAAGCCTCAGGAGGGAAGAATATAGCTTTCAGTACTTCCTTTTGAAATCTCAATGCCTTTATTCTCTTAGTGTTTTCATAAGGACTAAAACCTAGTTTAGAGCACTCAACATCTCTTGAACAGGAACGTTATAAACTGTAAATCTGAGTCAAAGGCAACACAACTCCAACTTTTGACTTTCCTCTTGCAGAAGGCAATGGTCTCTTGATGATTTTGAAATTGGTCGTCCTCTGGGGAAAGGAAAATTTGGCAATGTGTACCTGGCACGTGAAAAACAGAGCAAATTCATTCTTGCACTGAAAGTGCTCTTTAAAGCACAGCTTGAGGAGGCTGGTGTGGAGCATCAGCTGCGAAGAGAAGTGGAAATACAGTCTCACCTTAGGTAAGGTTTAGTGCCTATTCACTCTGCTTTGTTTGCATGCAAATAAACAAAGTAACCTCCATTATGATAAGGTTTCTTCTTTATGATAAGATTTTGTGTGTTGTGAACTGAAGGAATGGATGAGCTGATATTCCTGTGCTTGCCTTGGGAGTTGGGGGAGGAGCAGGACAGGGAAATTAAAGGTTGTGGACAAACACTGGATTCAGAAGAACACTGAAATCTCTTTGCAGGCACCCCAACATTCTCAGATTATATGGCTACTTCCACGATGTGACAAGAGTCTACCTGATCCTGGAGCATGCACCTCGTGGGGAGGTCTACAGGGAGCTCCAGAGGCTCACCAAGTTTGATGAGCAAAGAACTGCTACTGTAGGTTGTTCCAGCTTCCTCTCCATTCCTCTTGTGTCTGGGATCTCTGCAGGACAGAGCCAGCCCTTCAGATCAAGTTCTGGGGGAACTGAGATTCCTTAGCTGCTGGTTGGCATCTGGGCAGGGAATGACTGGGGAGGGCTATGCAGGAATTCATGTTCAGAATTGTTTAATATTGCAAGGCACAGCCTGGATTGCCAGGCTTCAAGGGTTAAGGAATAATTGCTTTAAGTTAAAATTATAATTATGCCTGCTGCAGCCAGATAAACTCAGGTGACAGTATCTTAAAGATTGTGGCTTAAAGGTTGTTTTTTCTGCACCCAGTACATCACAGAACTGGCAGATGCCCTCTCGTACTGTCACTCCAAGCGTGTGATCCACAGGGACATCAAGCCGGAGAACTTGCTGCTGGGATCCAATGGAGAGTTAAAAATTGCTGACTTTGGGTGGTCAGTGCATGCTCCATCCTCCAGGTGAGAATTCCCTCTCTTGTGCACTGAAATCCTTCTGTGGAGTCAGTTTTGCCACACAGCTGAGGAAGGGAGGAACGTGGGACCTTCTTGAAATCCTGGGGAAATGCTGCTATGACAGAGGTTCTAACAGGCACCTGGTGTGGCAGAGGGTTGTTGTCCTGGGTTTTAGTTCAAACCTTGCTGACCCTCAAAGGAAGGTTGGTGTAGGGTTACCGTGGTCTCTGAGATGACAGACCTGCACTTGGGCTCAAACATTACTCTGGCAATTTGGTTATTTCTGAGACAGTGGGAAATTGCACCTGAGAAGGGAGGAACGGGTTTGTTCTAGCACGTGGGATGAAGAAAGGAGCTAGGACTGACTGATTGCAGGGACTGAGATACTTTCAGAAGTAGAAAATGCCCTGCTGGCTTTTCTTTCCCATCTATTCTGGGTGGTGCTGAAGTACAGATGATTGCCAGCATTAGTTCTTATCTGGCTCTTGAAATAGATCCTCTAATTATCTTAATCAATAATTAACTTGGACTTTTCTTCAGGAGAACAACTCTCTGTGGGACACTTGACTACCTACCTCCTGAAATGATTGAGGGAAGAACACATGATGAAAAGGTGGATATTTGGAGCCTGGGAGTTCTGTGCTATGAGTTCCTTGTAGGGAAACCACCTTTTGAAACCAAAACCCATCACGAAACCTACAGAGCTATTTCAAGGGTAAGTGCCAGTGCTTATCTGGATTAGCTGGGCCATGCTTTTAGTTCTAGAAAGGTTTCAGCAAACTTTGAAGCATAATGAAGACAAACATGAGAATGTACAAATACTTTCACAAGCAGTGAGAAGCTTGTTTGGGGTTATAATGAAATTATTTTACCAACAGGCAGAAGGTGCACAGCCTACAAGGCTGGCACAGCTTTCAAGAGGTAACTTGAGTAGAACCCTTTGGTTTTATCATTTGGTTATTGCTAAAGAACTTTTGCATGATTGTTACTGTCCTTTTTGCCTTAGGTGGAATTCAAGTTTCCTCCATTTGTAACAGAAGGTGCGAGGGATTTAATTTCCAAGCTCCTGAAGCACAACCCCTTCCATCGGCTGCCCCTGAAGGATCTGCTGCTCCATCCCTGGATCACAGCAAACTCCACCAAGACTCCCACCAGCAGGAAGAGTGATGGTGCTGCCCCCTCCAAAACATAGCTTGAGGAGGGTGACTTGTGGGATGGACAAGAGGGGCCCTGTACTGTGACTACTGTAATGCTTACAATAGGAAAAGCAGGTCTTGGAATTAGTGGCAATTGGGATGCAAATCCTTGGGTTGGCTGGTGTCTTAAACTCGAATTGCAGCAGAAAATTATTTGAGTTTTCTCTGGAGCTTGTGGAATATTTAATGTACTTGAAATCAGTTCCATGTGGGCCAGTTTGCTGGTGTAAGTATGAAGCTGTTGGAGGCTCTTGTGCTGAAATGGTTGTTGTTCCACCACGGGGAAGTTGTTCTGGCTTATGGAACAGTGCAATATCCTGGAGATGGCTGCTCAGGGTGTAACCTGTGGTGTAACCTGAAACTGAGCTGAATGCCTTTTTCAAGTGTTCCAAAAATGATTTGGCAATTGGTTTTGTCTCTAGTTTTAAATGTGAGCACTCAATTTGTAAAATAAAACTTGTTATACTGCACCAAGCAGCGTGAGCTTCCTTGTGGCACTGCTTGGTCAGCACCAGCACAGCTGAGCTGCTGCTCCCAGGGGTGAATTCCCAAAGCAGAATTCCCACCTCTGTCAGAAGGGAAGCTCAAAGTGCTGGTGCCACACATTGACCATCCCACAGCCCCAATTTAGGGTTGCAAGGTAAGTACCAAATGTGCTGCTACTTCACCTGCTTGGTTTATTGAGAGCTTGGCCTGCTCTGTCCTTTTTCCAATTTATTCAAACATTTTCCAGCCCTTTCTCTCAGAAGTACTTTCAGATTATGTTGGGTAACAGCAAGTAACAACACCAGATGTTTCTAAGACACTCCTTAAAATGCACCAAGGGTAAGGCCCCTTGCCACCAAAATCAATGTCAGCTTTTTTCCAGGAAAACACTTAAAGCAAACTAAGAGAAAGCAATTTATTGATTTTCAGAATAAGACTTTGCTATTTTACAAACAGTTTTAAAAAATGATCCTTCTACAAGCAAGGATTCCAGAATTCAAAATATATTCTCAAATTAATTTAAAATATACTTTGCAAAAATCTTCATCTAAACAAACTGCCAGTAGTTTATACAACCACAAAAGTAATCAGAATTCTGGCCACAATTTATATTAAGCTGTTTCTTTACAGAAGAAAACTCTAGTGCTGGGTGCCTTCTACTGGCTTGTAAATGATTTTATTGTTTTAAATGATTTTGTATGATTTTGAAAAAACTTTGGATATTCCTTCCTTATTACATTTAAGACAAAGCATCTTTCTCAGAAATTATTCTAACTGAAGTAAACAAGGCTGCCTCAGAGTTAGTTTGGAATTCTTATCCTTGGTCCACATGAAACCTGGGCATTTCTGGGGGGGAAGGAGTTAAGGTGCAATTTAATGTTCTGGCTGAGGGGAGGCAAGAGGCTGCTCATAACAAGAAGTTATTTGCTCCTTGTTCTTCCCTCAGCCAGCTCTTATCAAAACTCCACCCTTTCTTCCTCTCTAGTCACTAAATTTTAGCAAAACTAGAAAGCTATTTCAGAGTATTTTCCTGCTGTTTTACTTAAATCAGAGCTCCAAACCCAGGCCTACCCCAGTGTGACAATAATTAATCTGTTGTAGGATCAGGCTGCAGCTTGACTGGGATGTGGAATGTAGATATCCACCCCTGTAAGTACATTCTAACACCACAGTGTCCCCACAAGGAAAGGCAAAGCCCCCTCATTGCTACATTCACCAGTCTCAGCCCAAAGCACAGGAATTCTTCCTGGGAAGCTGGGATTTGGAATGTTTGCACTTCTGGTGCAGATGATTTGAGTTTCACCCATGGGAGCAGAAAGCAGCTGGGGTTAAAGATTTTTTAAAAAGTGTTTCCAGTACAAAGCCAGATCTCTATTATAAATCCCCAGCTCCTTTCTGCCTTGATGCTGTCTGGAGTATGTTCACATGGGTAATTCTGGTTACACTGATTTCAGTAGGCTCAGGGTTTCTTCTGAGTCTATAGACACTTAAAAACAAAGGGACTTTAGTAAGGCTGGCTCCCAGCCAGCACATTTTCAAACAATAAAATCTTGGGCTATGGAAGCAGCACACATAGTTTCAGAACAGTGCTTCACCTATTGTGCCTAAACCAATTATGACTGCAATAATTTCTCATGTGGGTACTCCTACTGAAGTCAGTTCAGTGCCTGTGTTGTACTGCAAGAAGGGCTATAACAAAAGCCTGTTCTAACAAAAGAAACACCCACCTGCCACTTTAGATTCCAATACATGCCCTTATCAAGAGAAGTACCCATGTAGTGACATATTGTTTATTCTGCTGGAAAGACACTCTGTGTTACTCAGCTACACAACAATAAATAAAAGCTATGACTGGTTTCAAAAGAAATAAAAAAAGGCTCAAAAGCTGGCTTATAAAGACCCAGAACTATGCTCCCTGTCAAGCATTTATATTCCCATTTCAACAGGTTTGTCCTAAGAATAAGCAGCAAAAGGGACAGGAGACAGGGACAGCACTTTTCACAGTGACATTTACCTGAAGGAACAAGTGAGAAACCAAGATGAGATCGACCTGAACCCAGAGCAGTCTTTGAAAGAAACATTTGCCCTGCAGAGCTGTGTGTCTGTCCTGGAGAGCAGGACAGGGGCTCAGGGGCTGGAGGCAGGGGGCTTGAAGAGGTCAGGGGTTGGAGGCAGGGGGTTTGAAGGGGCTCAGGGGCTGGAGGCAGGGGGTTTGAAGGGTCCAGGAGCTCAGGGGCTGGAGGCAGGGGGTTTGAAGGGGCTCAGGGGCTGGAGGCAGGGGGTTTGAAGAGGCTGGCCAGGGGCTCAGGGGCTGGAGGCAGGGGGTTTGAAGAGGCTGGCAGGGGGCTCAGGGGCTGGAGGCAGGGGGTTTGAAGAGGCCAGACAGGGGCTCAGGGGCTGGAGGCAGGGGGTTTGAAGAGGCCAGGGGCTCAGGGGCTGGAGGCAGGGCGTTTGAAGAGGCCGGCCTTGCGGCAGTAGCGCACTACGAAGGGCACGGACACCACGGTGATGCTGATGCGCACGGGGGCGAAGAGCTTGTGCACAGCATAGGCCAGCACGAAGGTGCTGGTGCCAGCTGCCATCCGGGACTGCAGAGAGGCCTCGCTGAAGCCCAGCTTGAGCAGCACCGCGCTCATGTCCACGCCGCTGCGGAGAGAGAGGTGCTGCTTTAGGGTGGCATGGAAAATACAAAAATACAAACTGCAGGGGGTTTGCTCACAAAGGTTCGTGTGTCACCGCTCTACTCAGCCTTCAGAGATGGAGTTTCTCTTAGTGATTCTTAAAGAGTAACTGTAAAGTAACTAAAGTGAGGTTTGCAGAGAGGAGATGCTGCTTTAGGTAAGGACTAAAAATACAAACTGCAGGGGGTTTGCTCACAAAGGTTCGTGTGTCACCGCTCTACTCAGCCTTCAGAGATGAAGTTTCTCTTAGTGATTCTTAAAGAGTTACTGTGAAGTAACTCTTAAGTTTGCAAAGAGGAGATGCTGCTTTAGGTTAGGATTAAAAATACAAACTGCTGGGGGTTTGCTCACAAAGTTTCGTGTGTCATGGTTCTACTTAGACTTTAGAGATGGAGTTTCTCTGCAAAGTTATTTTTAAAGAGTTAGTGTGAATCATTACTCTTAGCTGAAATGATGAAAGAAGTGTCTTGCACACAGAGTGATTTGGGAAGACAGAAATTCACTTCTGCTCCTCCCCATCAGCACAGCAGATGCTGTGGCACAGCCCATGAGCACCATGCTCATGTCCATGCCACTGCCGAGAGGAGATGCTGCTTTAGGTTAGATTAAAAATATAAACTGCTGGGGGTTTGCTCACACAGTTTCGTGTGTCATGGTTCTACTTAGACTTTAGAGATGGAGTTTCTCTGCAAAGTAATTCTTAAAAGAGTTACTGTCAATCATATTACACTTAGCTGAAATTATGATAGAAGTGTCCTGCACACAAAATGATTTGGGAAGACAGAAATTCACTTCTGCTCCTCATCAGCACAGCAGATGCTGTGGCACAGCCCATGAGCACCATGCTCATGTCCATGCCACTGCTGAGGGGAGATGCTGCTTTAGGTTAGGATTAAAAATATAAACTATTGGAATATGAAACAACACACCACAACAATAAACTGCTGGGGGTTTGCTCACAAAGTTTCATGTGTCACGGTTCTACTTAGACTTTAGAGATGGAGTTTCTCTGCAAAGTTATTTTTAAAGAGTTACTGTGAAGTTTCTCTGCAAAGTGATTCTTAAAGAGTTACTGTGAATTTGTGTTGGAGTTTCACCTTCCCAAATTTATATTAAACTATATTCTGTGTCTTGGGGAAATGTATCACCTAAGTACAAACCAGCTGAGGTATCTGCTGGTAGGCTTAGTGTTACAAAATGACAAATTGTCTAAAATCTACCAATTGAAGGAGGTATTGAGGAGCTCAAATAGGCATTATCCACCAAATTCATTAATACAGACATAGCAGATTTCATCAGGGATTCAACCAGACCTGAAGGAAAAAAATGTTGTCACCCTGTGCCACAATGTAGTAAACAGGAGAAATCAGGCATTCACCTATTCCCACTGGAGTCAGGAATGAGCAGCAGGGAATGTTTGGGGTAATAACACATTCCCCTGTCTCCTCAGCTGGAATACCTTGTGCAACACGCATTCCAACAAAGCCACACACAACTCCCCACCTGACTCCTGTATTTTCACTCTAATCCTCTTCTAGTGGCTGTTATTTTCTGCAGTTCAACTGCACAAACTGTGTTCAACACCCAGAAAAATACCTTTATCTCTAAGCCCCAGAGCACTTTTGCACGGCTCTATCTCCCCAGACCAAGCAAGAACAAAAGCTATCTGCAGAACAAACACATTTTCTGCCTGGTCAGTTATGGTGGTGCTGTGCCTGCTGTTTTCCCTGCTGATGAACCTGTGCAAAATGTCCATGTACAACTCTGCTGTCTCATGCCTGATGGGAGATCAGGTCCATTTATGGACCCATCCATACTCAAAATGCAGGAGGGAAGGTCCAACAGGCATCAATGCCTGTCTCCTGTCAGGGATAAGCACAATGGTAAATGTATTTTACTTTTACCACCATCTAGAGATGACAGACAGCTGTACAAACCTCACCTTGACACAGCCAGGTAGAAGATTCCCAGAGATACTAAGGAAATTCCAACATGGAAGGAAACCCCTACAGCACCATATTCTTTAAAAATTTGTTTCAGCTGCTGGGATTTGTTGAGTTTCTTGTTTTCAGCACTGGGCTCAGTGGCTGCATTTTTGAGGGGTTCAGCTGCATCCTAAAAAGAAAACAATTAGAAGTATTTGTCAGCATAAAGCAAAGATCATATTACAGTTAGCTGATATTATGAAAGAAGTGTTTTGCACACAGAGTGATTTGGGAAGACAGAAACTCACTTCTGCTCCTGCACATCAGCAGATGCTGTGGCAGAGCCCAAACAAGCTCCCTTCTCCCACCTATTCCTGTCAAAGGAATGCACTGATCATGGTGTAAACGCTTACACAATTCAGGTTTCATAATTAAA
Organism: Zonotrichia albicollis; assembly: GCF_047830755.1. Classification (NCBI taxonomy): domain Eukaryota; kingdom Metazoa; phylum Chordata; class Aves; order Passeriformes; family Passerellidae; genus Zonotrichia; species Zonotrichia albicollis. Next base: position 13,618,352 of record NC_133835.1, read on the forward strand.
AGCAGATTATTTGATCCCAATGTGTGCCAAGGCACGCCCAGACAGCTGCTGGAGCCATGAGACTGAGGTGTGAGAGCTATTTGCTTCCACCCCCTGCCCAGCTTCACCCAGTGACTCCCCGGGGCACAGCTCTTTGTTCCAGGGGCACTGCAAGCCCGCCTGGTACCGCTCCACAGCAGCTCCCCGATGGAAGAGATCCAAAGTTTAAGTTCCTTTAAATCACCCTTAGTGGATGAGCTGATCAAAGGAAGAACTGCAAGTGTTGACAGCCACAAGCAACTCTGTTGCTACGGTGTAGGCAGCAACTGCAGGGACATGGCAGGGCTGGTGCTGAGAGCCTGAAAATCTTTGTCACAGCACAAGTCATTGATAGATTTCTATTTGAGTACCTCTCAAGTGCAGAACTTCATACTAAACCATATCCCAAAGCAATCTGAAAAGAAATCAAAGGAGGGCAGCTGTGCTGGCAGCCCTTGGAAACTCCCCATGCTCGCCAGAGAAGAAATACTGACAGGAAGAAAACATTTCCACAAAAACCTCAGGATTTGTCTCTAATTAGTCGGGAAACATTAGAGGAATCCTTTCTTTCCAGCTGAGTTCAGCAGCAGAAGTGACAATGTGACACCACCACAGGACAGGTAGAGCCACCAGGTGCCTGCCACCACTGTCCCACTGTGGTTTCAAGGCATACAAATTCGAAGAAAAATATTCTTGATTAATTATTGCACTTGCTAAGATTGTAAATTAGCACACAAGACAGTCTTACAACCCTCAAGGTAAGCACACCGGCCGCCCAAACCCTAACCCCACATTTTTTTGCTGTTTTTCTCTTTTGTAGTTATTTGTGTTACTTTGTATTTTGACAGGAAGTCATACAAATACAGAAACAGGAAATTGTGCAGCTTAGCTTATCCTGATTCTTGTCGTTCTAAAACTTTAGATTTTTCTTTTGTGACTCATGAGCTCTGGGTCTTAGGGATGGATCATAAGGACTGAAAAATTGCTTGTTCTGACCTTTCAAGTCCATTCCAATTCCACTGTATTCAGAGGCTCACACACCAGGAATGGTATTGAAGCAAAACATTAAAAAAGAATCATTTCAACAGATATCATTTGGAGTATCCAGGGCAGTCACGTAGGGAATAATGCCCAGCTTAGCAAGCAAAGCCGCTGCCAATTTCCATGTTACTCTGCGACAATATTCCAGCTAAAAAGCCGATTTTATTTGCATCATTCAGGCGATTTGAAGCATAAAAACACATCTAGAACACCCCGTGATCCTTCACAACGAGGCAGCAGAAACCACGCTGCAAATTACACTGCAGGCATTAAAGCTCACCCTGCCAATGTGCCCACCAGCAGGTGCGAACCAGCTCCCATAGAAACATGATTTATTGATCCCATGGGGGCTGGGAGAGGGGATTGAGGTTAAAAGCACGGAAATACACTCTAAAAAGCCGAGGAGCAGGGTGAGATCGGGGCGTTCAGCGCCGCCGGGCAGGCGGCCCCTCAGCCCTCACGTACCTTGGCGCGGGCGCGGCGCGGGCCCGGCCCCGGCGGCAGCGCGGCCCAGGCGGGGCAGGGGGAGCGGGGCAGGCGGAGCGGCGACAGCAGCGGGGACGGCCGGCACAGGCGGTACATGGCGGCACCGCCGGCACACGGCAGCGGCCCGGCCCCCCGAGCGGCATGATGGGCCGGGCACACGCCCCGACCGCCTCCTTAAAGCCGCAGCGTTCGCGTTGGTGAGGCGCGGATGTCCTGTGGCACAGCGGGCTCGTCCCGGCCGTGCCCAGCCCGGCATTGGACTCCTCAGGGATGCGGCAGTCACGGCTTCTCTTGGCAGCCTGTGTTAGGGCTTCCTCATCCTCATTGCCAAGAATTTTGGCCTAATATTCAGTCTAATCCTTCCCTCTTTCATTTTGAAGTCATGCCCTCTCATCATGTCACTCCAAGCACTTATAAATGGTCACAGAGCTACAGAATATCCCGAGTTGGGCTGCACTCACAAGGATGATCCAGTTCAGCTCCAGGTTCTGCACAGAACGCCCCAACATTCCCCAACAAACGAGAGGGATTCTTCCTCAGGAACTGCAGTGACAGGGCGAGGGGGAATGGCTTCAAACACAGAGAGGGGAAATTCACAGCCCAACAATCCCAGCAATCCCACCCTGGGCATCCCTGTCTGAATGCGCAGCCTCGGCCGTGCCCATTCCCTGGGGAGCCTGGGCAGTGCCCAGCACCTCTGGGGAAGAACCTTTCCCAAAATCCAGCCTAACCCTCCCTGGCACAGCTCCAGCCAGTCCCTGGGTCCTGTCACAGCACCTTGCACTTGGCCTTGCTGAATGAACTTCACCAGGTTCACAGTCTCACCTCTGAAGCCTGTCCAGGTTCCTCTGGATGCCATCCATTCCTCCATGACCACCCAACACAGCTGGGAGCTGTCACAAGCCTGCCCTCATAACTGTGGTCACGAGGGTTTCATCCCTGCATTTTTCTGAAATGCAGAAAAAAATGCATTTTTCTGTGCCACCGCAGACACGGCTGCTCATGTCAGGATGAAGGGTGAATATCCCTGACACTGCCTCCCCAAGTGGAGTCCCAGCAATGAAATCCTGCTCTCTGCCAGCTGCAAAGCCTTTCCTCTTCAGGCACGCTGTGTTTCCGCGGCCATGTGAGCACACAGGCCTGAGGACAATGGGAGGACTGTGTCGATAAATGAGAGGAATTTGCCGTTCAGGAGCCCGGAGTGGAGCTGCACAGGCCAGCACAGCATGGTGCAGTGCTGCTGGGTGGCTGCTGTCGAGTGCAAGGCTCCACAGAACAGATAGTTTCAGAAAGGATCTCAGGGGAAGAGAGGCTGAGAGCTTTTCTTGTATTGAAACAATCTGTTCTGTCTCAACAGCACTGCCAGTTCCATGCTTTGCACTGCCTGTAGTTCTTGCTTCATAAATCCAGCCCCTGTCTGAGTGCTTTGGAGAAGAACACAATTCTCAGAACACAATCTCAATGTTTATTACTGCTCCAAAGCAGTTTGCTGTGTGTTTTCTGTGACTGCTTACACACCAACACCCCTGGAGCAGACAGGTGATATTGGCATGGCACTGCTCTGAGCAGACTACACTACAACTTTGTCCATTTTCATTCTGAATAATAAAAAAAATCCCAGGAGTTAATTCTGGTCTCAGCAAAGGAGATGTCAGGGGCAGCTCTGGGCTCTGCACAGGGACACTGTGTCTGTCTGGGAGATCCATCAGAGCCTCTCTGGGACAGAGACCACGGAGCTGCTCTCCTGTGACAGATGTGTGGCTGCTGCTGGACAGCCAAAAATCCCGGGCAAGTGCAGAAAAGAGCAGGAGGTCACTTAATGAGGCATGAAAGCATTAGGGCTGGCACTTGTATATGCACAGCCTGGCTGTCTGCTGCCCCCAAATCTCAGTGGGAGGTTTTGTTTGGAAGCAGGAAGGAACAATATGATAAACAGCCAGCGATATATGCTCAGTGAAAAGGGAGCAAACAGCCAGGCTGGAGATACCTTAATGTGAAGATGGTTTATAAGAAAAAGATATTAGCTGTGTCCTGCTCATTGTAACTAAAACCAAGGGGAGAAGGTACAGCTTTCAGAAACAGCTCAAGGAAAGGCATCTGGACAGACACATATTTACAAACACACCTCAAAATGTTTTGGTGTCTGCATTAAATATAAGATAAACTGAAAAGAGGCATGCTGCAAAATGCATGCTGCTAAAAAAATGCACAGATCTCAACAGTGTGTTCTGCAGTTCTGAAACACAAGTGTGGGGTGTGGAGATGTGAACCCCAATTCCAGATGGCTCAGGGATATGGTATTTAAAAATAAATCTAAATTACTGACACACTTTATCTACTACATTTGTGCTCTGTCTGAAACCCTGTTCCATCTCTCAGCCTGTTCCTACATAGATAAACTCTTATTTTCCATTTGCAATTTTCCTACAGCCAGAGAGTGCTGCTCTGGTTTTGTGTTATTTGTGTTATTGCACTCACTGTTTATCATCAGTAAAAGGGAAGCTGGGAATTGAGCTGAGAGCTATTGAAGAGGCAGTAGGTAAAATGTCACCAGGAGATGCATTTGAATTTCTGTGAGGCAAAGACTTTTCCATAATGACCATCCTCTATAATTTGTCAGAAAGGTTTGTCATGTTTTTATCAGAATGTGTATAATGTAGTAACACAGGGGGTACTCTTTATCAAGGTATCTATTATAAAGCTCTTAGATGACAATTTCCCTTCCATAATTTGACTTTCTGAAGTCAAAATCTCTCTTGGTTTGGCAGCGCTGGAGGAACAGTGCCAGAACTGAAGTGTTCTCTAATGTACAATTTCTGTAACCAGAAATCCAGGATGCAGAGTTGTTCAGTCTGTGCTTTGCTGAGAGCCCAAGCTAAATACAACCACTGCTGCCTGTGGGACTCTGCAGTGAGCAGCTTTAGGAGTTAAATCCATTTGCAGGGATAAATGAGATCAGCAATTCAGTAACAGCTTGGGAGAATGTCTTAGCCAACCTACAAGGATGTTTTGATGATGAAGAAATCTTAGAAGTCTGCTAAGTTTTCTAAATTACATGAGAGCAGATTCATTACATGTTTTTAGAATTATTTAATCTACAAATAATTCAGGGATTGTGAATGTGCTGGCACCAAAATTTAATGCCTTCTAATGGACACGTAGGAAGTGGTTCCTGTGTGAGAGTGGGAGGCAATTTCTTCTTCGTGCTGGAAGCTGTGTCATTTAGCATTATTACAGATGTAGTAATGTCATGCATAGAAATGTAATGAGATGAGCTGTGAACTGATCATGAACCTCATTTAGAACAGAAGCTAAGGTAAATTTTTTCATATTATAGTAAATTAAGGGCATGGCATGTGAACTAGTTTTAAGTAGCCCTGTTCTTTAGTACATTGGCTTTTTCACATCATGTTCCCAGAGTGTTTGAATCATGAAGACAAGATAATGGAGTAGTTGATAAGTTGAATAAGAATAAAAATGATATCAGGAAAGGAATATCCATCTGCAGTTGATAAACATACTTATTAGTGAAGTTCTGGGTCACGGATCCTTGAGTACATGCAATCAACTTTCAGGGACATTCTTCTCAAGCAAACCAGTAGAAAGTCATTAACTCTTGGGGAAAAGACTGCAGTGCTAGGATTGCTAAACCCAGTGAAATCCAGTCCAGGCATTTTCATCTTTGAGAGAACTTCAGGGCAAGAAAAACTTCTCAACAGGACAGCAAAGAAGGAATTATTTGTTTATTTTACCTGGAAATCCTTGAAGAACGGGGCTGTGTGAGCCTGTCCTGGAGATGTGGGAATCCCTGATTGTCCAAGCAAGGGGAACAGTGGGTTCAACTCAAATCCTCCTTAATCGGGAAATTTACATGATGACTTGTGGGATCCTCTGCACAAGGGGGAACTTCCCCTACCCAGCAGGTCTTGCTCTTTAACCCTACTCTATTTCTGGCCAGGATGTATCACAGAAATCATTTCATCTACACACCGCCCGGGTATGCAGAGAAAATCATTCCGTGACGCATGGATTTGACTGGATTTCCCATCAATTCTATGCAGTCAAAACCCACAGAGATTCATCGGTTCAAGGTTGATTGGTTGCAAGTCACGTAGTTCTCAGTGTTTGGTTTCCTATTGGTTACAGATCTCTTCTGATGCTAATTTGCTCCTCATTCTTATCTCTTCTCCCCTGACCAGGTGCTCAGACCACCCCAGGGCTGTTGTTTGGAGCTGATGGTTCGTTAATTGCTGTTGATGGACGTTATCCTTTGAGTATCTTCTGTGCCACTCTCAGTCTGTTGAGACAATGCCCATGGATAGAAACTCTAATTCCCTTCCCCCGGGGCAAAAGCGAACACAGGCTGCACTTGATGATACCAAAAGTCTTTTCCAACCTAGTTCATTCTATGATTCTGTGAAAACTGACTAAAGTTATAAAATAAAAAAAAAAATAAACTTGGTATATTTTCCAACACCTTGGTTGACACAAGGCAGCAGCATTAATTCTCCTCTCCACAAGATCCTCGCCAGTGATCCTCTGATGAGATGTTTTTTCATTTGGCCGGTGTGATGTGCAGCCTTTTGGGTATGTGTGAGTGCAAATCACATCCTGCCGGGTGCGGGATTGATAGCCCGGCAGCGCAGGGAGGTTATTTCCTCACAGAGCAGCTGAACTACAGGAGTGACAGCAGAACCTCTTCCTTGGCACCCGCTGTGTCACCCTAAGGGTGGCTCAGCTCCATGCCCCAACATCTCCTTGTGCCCTGGCAGCTCTGCGGTGTCCGGTTTTTCTCGGCTGTTTGAGGGGCCTGGAATGGCCCGAGGTGGCCTTGGGGCAGCCCGCGTATCGAAGGACGAGAAGAGGCTTCAGTTCTTCTTTCGGTTTTTATGTTTATTAATTGTTTATCTAAAAGATGTTCTTTCAGCCGAACAGAGATCTGCTCAGCAGTCAGCCATGAGCACACTGTGCCGTCCTCTGGTCAGCCACGTATCTTTATACCCATTGTTACGTGTACAATATTTATCATTTTTTCCCAATACCATTTATTCTTATTGTTGGGTGCACTTTCAGTAATAACCAATCCAAAAGTGCCACCATGGCCAAAGAAGATGGAGGAGAAGAAGAAGAAGAAGAAGAAGGACAGGACACACCCCGATTCCTCCATCTTACTTCTCTAAACCCCCCTGTACATAAATCCTAAACCCTGTGTCTCACCCTCTAATTAACTAATCCCTTCACCATTCACCCCGGTGAAGCCCTCATCCTTGTCGTCTCCTGTGTAGGGTCAAAGTCCAGCCACCAGACACTTCTGGAACATTCCAGGACTCCCGAGCCCCCCAAGGTGGTCTCGGTGGCTCAGCACCTCAGGACTGAGATCCTGAGATCCGACACTGCGGCACACAAATCTCCCTTCACAGCAGCACTGCAGCTCTCCCCTTGCTGAAACCATTCACCTGGGCTACGTGTGAGGAGCAATGACTGCTGTACCCACTGCTGGTTCCTTGAGATGTGCTTGTCATGGAGCCATTCTCCATTGGAACACAGGCTTTAACATAAACCTATCATTTTTGGTGTTGTCATCTCATTGCAAAAGTCCCATAACTTCTCAGTGATTTCTCATGGGTGGCTCCCCACAGCGGTGCCTTCTGCTTCTCCTTCTCAGCAGAGCCAACAAACTCCACCCCTCTCTCCTCACCCAGCTAACCCACTTTTTGTAGCACTCTTTGTATTGGACACAGCTGTGGCCTGTTAAGGGCAGGCCTGTTCCTGATTTTGGTGATTGGTACAGCTGCAGCTCCTCAGGTGTGAGACCACCGTCTGCACTATCTTGATTTTCTTATATTCTATCCCTCCACATTTTGGTACCCAGCAAAGTTTGCATAACTCATGTCTGTGAGGAATTTATCATCTTCTAGCCTTAGATTGATATTTATGTTACACCGAAGTGCAAACAGTCACTCCTGTACCTGGGCTTTGGCATTTGGAGAAGATTTTTGATGGTTATTTATTTATCATTCATTGCAGCCCACTCTATTGGTCATTCAGTGCAGCCCACTCTGAGGTGAGGAGTCTGCTCCAGACCTGCACCTCTAGAAATGAGCTTTCAAACTTGGAGTAGCCCAGCAAAAGTGCAGCGTCTTGTGCTGATTGCTAAACACAGAGAGGCTGCAAATGATGCTGTGTGCTGAGTTCTGTTTAACCTCTGCTGCCACTAACATGGGCCAAGTGGGATTTTGTGATGTGAAAAATGATGGGGCCAAATTTGGCAGCTGAGTGTTTGAACTGCTTTGCCTCCTCAAGGTATTTCATACCTCATTTGATTCCCATGGACTTTTAAATTTGCACCGAAATTCTTCTTTAAATTCAAAAGCTTCTATTTTAGATTTAATTTTTGATTCCTCACATTACTGATGATAATTTAGCTTCATGAGAACTTAAGAAAAATTAGGCAAGAAATGTTCCAGGCAGTTAGGGAACAGATTGTCCAAGGCCAGGTTGGACAGGACTTGGGGCAACCTGGGACAGTAGGAGGTGTTCCCTGCCCATGGTGGACTGGAAGATCATGAAATTCCCCTCCAACCCAAGCCATTCTACGTGGTTTGTATTTGTTTTTCTAAATGTTCAACAATTTCAAATTGTTTTCCAAGTATAAGAGCCAGTTGTTCTTTCCCCTTCAGGCTGGAAAGCTGTGTAAATAGCTGATAACATCCTCTTGTAGCAGCCCATAACTCACATTCCCAAGGGCAGATTTTGCTGCCCTTTGCTCCTCACCAATATTGCTGTAAAGCCAATTGTCAGTCCATTTAGACGGAACAAGTACCAGCCAAGGCCACATTCCCTCTTTTCCACCTCTCACTGCGTAATGCCGTAATGAGATTCTGGTCAGACGGTTCAGTGCGATGCAATATTCAATCTGTACTCGGAAAAGGCTGCTGTGAATTGCTGGGCACGGTGATTAGCCCCTGTTTGTCCGAGGTTACTGGAAATTGTCACATCTTGCAGGTGCTGTGCTGGGACACGGCCTTGGGGAGGAGTGACGCACTCTGCGCTCCGAGGGACACGCACCTTTGTGCAGCAGGTCCTGGTGGGCCTGGCCAGGAGAAACCCGCCTGTGAACAGCCCTCCAGCAGGAGAAAGGGACCACGGGGTCCTCAAACCCTGCCAGCCCTACGCTCTGCAGAAGGACAAACAGCAAGTTCTGCACAAGGGGAGGTCCCATGCTGTCGGGTTTTCGGCTGTTTGAAGGGCCTGGAAAGGCCCGGAGTGGCCTTGGGACAGCCCGCGTATCGAAGGACGAGAAGAGGCTTCAGTTCTTCTTTTCGGTTTTTATGTTTATTAATTGTTTATCTAAAAGATGTTCTTTCAGCCCGACAGAGCTCTGCTCAGCAGCCAGCCATGAGCACACTGTGCTGCCCTCCAGGCAGCCACCTGTCTTTATACCCATGGTTACGTGTACAATATTTATCATTTTTCCCCAATACCATTTATTCTTATTACTCGGTGCACTTTCAGTAATAACCAATCCCAAAGTGCCACCATCACCAAAGAAGATGGAGGAGAAGAAGAAGAAGAAGAAGGACAGGACACACCCCAATTCCTCCATCTTACTCCTCTAAACCCCCCTGTACAGAAATCCTAAACCCTGTGTCTCACCCTCTAATTAACTGATCTCTTCACCATTCACTCCGGTGAAATCCTCCTGTCCTCATACAGGTGTCGTCTCCTGTGTAGGGTCAAAGTCCAGCCACCAGACACTTCTGGAACATTCCAGGACTCTCGGGCCCCCCAAGGGTGGTCTCGGTAGCTCGGCATCTCAGGACTCAGATCCTGAGATCCCACACCATGCTTGCACCTTATCTCTGTTCTTGCACCTCGCACAGGGTTAGATGGGATATTAGAAAATACTTAATGTCTGTGAGGGAGGTGAGGCCCTGGCACAGGTGCCCAGAGCAGCTGTGGCTGCCCCTGGATCCCTGGCAGTGCCCAAGGCCAGGCTGGACAGGGCTTGGAGGCCCCTGGGACAGGGGAAGGTGTCCCTGCCATGGCTGGGGTGCTCTTTAGGTTCCAACCCAAACCATTCCATGATTCTCTGATTCTGTGTCCTGACACCAGCAGGAGAGGTGGTGCCTTCTTTTGGTGTCTTCTTCTGCTCTCCTTTTCAGCCAGAATTTGAGATACACCAAAAATTGTAACTACTTGAATAACCAGACTCTAAATAATGATAATATTGCATCTATACAGGCATTTCACAGATGTGAGTAGCTTATAACGAGCCCACGGCTAGGGAACAATGTCAATTGCAGCCACAGCTGTAAGCAGCTTTTTGGTCTGCTGATCTTTCTAACATTTAACAATGGGGAACATTCTGTTAAAGCATCTAACCTATCATTTTTAAAAGATTTATGCCATGTTTTCAAGTGTGAATTGGTGAAGTAGAACGACTATAAATAGAGTCATTGTGTCTGAGGTTGTTGGCTTTGAGATCTTAGAAAACAAGGAACCTTTCCTGGGGCTCTGGGTATGCTCCCAGCTGTTCTAGTGCCAGGAGTGTTCTGTTCTTGCTTCATGGTGGTGCTGATTGAGTGATCTCAGGATTGAGTGATCTCAGGAGCAGAGAGCCTGCTCTGTGGCTCTGGGAGTGTGCCCACCTGTGACTGGCTGTGTTCTCTGTCACACTGGCACAGGTGCCCATCCCTCACGCTGGGCATGAGCAGAGATGTTCTGTGGATATCAGTGAAATCCTTTAACACCTGACAGCTGGCACATCCTTTGGCATACCTGACACATCCTTTAACATACCTGACATCTGGCACATCCTTTGACATATCTGAAGAGGAACTGCAGGAACTTGCTGGAGACCAGGCTCCAGTGTCAGGAAGACTTTGCCAAAATCCCTGCACCAGAGGGATGTTGCCAGCCTGCTGATGGTATTTGTGCCCTGCCAGCTCTTGCCTTACATCCTTCAGTCAATGGATGGCACTGCTGGCTTTCCACAGCTGGGCTGCTCTGGGAAGCTGAATTCTGAAGTGCATTTGTGACTCACTGCTGTGAAACCAGCCGGTGGGAAGGGGCTCCTCCAGCAGCCTGGGGCAGCCAGATCCTGGAGCAGGGATGGGGACAGGCCCTGGGCTCTGCCAGGGTGAGAGTGGCCCCAGCACAGCACCCTCACTGCCCAGCCCTTGTGGGGAGTGGAATGGTTTGGGTTGGGAGGGATCTTAAAGACCAGCCCATCCCACCCCTGCCATGGGCACCTTCCACTGCCCCAGGGGCTCCCAGCCCTGTCCAGCCTGGCCTTGGACATTCCAGGGATCCAGGGGCAGCCACAGCTGCTCTGAGCCCTCTGTTCCAGGACCTCACCTCCCTCACAGTGAGGAATTTCTTCCCAATATCCCATTATTCATGATTTCTTATTAATGATGAGTAACACATTCCTCATTATTTGTTATCCTATGGGATAGGGCATGAGAATTCACTTATTATTCATGGATTTAGCAAATCTGTTGGTTTGTCGCAGACTGCTCGCTTGAGCTCGCTGAGGCAAATTCTTAATTACACTGTTGTGATCCCAGAGTTGGTGAAATGGGAAAGAAGAGCAAGGACATAGAGTAAGGTGAATTTAAAAGGAGAATCAGAAAGGAGAGCTGAAAAATGGAAAGCTATAAGGACCTTGAATGTTGTACAAAAGTTATTAAGCATTCAAGGCAAAAAGAAACAGAAGAAGTGCAAGGGAAGGTCAGAAGAAAAGCTGTCTGAGAACAGATCTTTCTCCAGAAACCTAGATAAGCCCTAAAAATAACCCAATTCCAAAAGATCCTAAAGAAACAACCTGCAAACACTCTTGGTTTAGCTGGGCGCAGCTCAGTGACATGAGCAGTGCTGCAATTATAAAATGGATGTAAATCAGAGTGCCTTAATTGCCAGCCTGACAGAAGGGAGATCCAGTCCTGTGCAAGCCCCAAGTGGTTTCTGTGGTGTCTCACCCCACAGACTAATTGGTCACTTGCCTTCTAGAAGTGCTTTCAAGATAAATAAGAAAAATAATAAATTGGGAGAATATTTTGCTTCTAATTGGGTGTCAGATGTATTAAACCCTTGAGAAACTGAAGAGTTTGCTAATAACCAGAAACCCTCAGCTTTCTCTGGCGCTGCCTGCTTTGTTCTGAGTTGTTTGGGGAATAATCAGCTTTTAATGGATGTGACATTCACCACAGCTAACCAAGAGGCTTTGGTTTGGGAGAAGTCCTGCTGCTGCCAATATGGGAATGAATTTTGCTGGCCTGAAAAGAAAGAATTCCTCATTTTTGGTGTTACAAAACCCAATTTTGCCCCTTATTTAAAAGCTTTCAGCTGCCTCAGACAGTACTGCAGGACAAGTAATTGTACTGGAGAAAAAGGCCTGAAATACACATTTTCTGCTCTAAACTTCTCCGGGCTAAGCAGCTCTGTTTTCTGCTGGCTTGGGAAGTAAATAAACTTTGTTTATTTATTTTATTATTAAATCAGTGTGTCTCAATTGCTGGGAATGGACCTTAGGAATTCAGCTTGTTGATGCAGCCTTTGGGGTTTGGAGCTCCTGGATGATCCTTGAACCCACAAACATCAGGCATGTGCTTCTGAGTGGTTTCCATGGAAATAACATTAAAAGCTATTTAAAGAATGGGAGCAAAATGTACACATCTTTTATGGATTTTTACACCAAAATAATTGATTCTAAAAGCTGGGGTGAAGCAGTTCACACTCTGATGCAATGGGGCCCAGAAATGTTTAATTCTGAGTTTGTGAGGGATGAAGTGTTTCTAAATGCTTGTGACAGGAAAACACTGTGCAGACAGAAGTTTTATGAGCATTTATAATTCTGTTTTATCTTCATTTTACTTGCAGAGGAACTCTCCTGATGAACATGGCAGTTTTTGTAAGTTGGTATTTAATATCAGTATTTAATTCTCAGCAAGCAGAAAGGGCTTGAGCTTAGTTCAGATTCTTTCTTTTTTGTTTTCAGAATAAACTCGAGAATTTAGGAGGAAATTATGAACTCTTTGGTCCATTTTAAAGTTGAGGAGATGGCATGAAGTGACAAACAGAGCATTCAGCACTCACAGAGACCCCAGAATAACAACCTGGCAGTGAAAAAGGAGGAAACCAGCCTGGAAAAACCCTCTGCCTTTCCTGGCAACTGCAGGGGCAGGGAAGGGAAAGAACAGGCTGGGAATGGGGACAGAAATGATCTGAGAAGCAGCTGCCAGGGGATAGTGACTCCAGAAAATGTCCTTTATTAATGCAACAAGACTGGAACTGCCTGGGCAGCGCCACTTTTAGCTGGGTCACTGTTGCTCCAGTGTGACATCACCACCAGGGCTGGGGATGATGAAATTAATAGAAACTGGGCATGTTAATTAAGAGCCAGGTCAGCTGTCCTCTGCTTTTGGTGACAGTGTCATCCAGCTGTGATAGCTGAGTAGATTTTCTCACCCACCAGTGGCAGACAGGAATTTTTAGCAGCTGATGGACCCCAGATCAATAACTTACATAAAGCAGCTCCTGAGTCACCTCCAGCAAGTGCACACATGTGAAAGTGGGAAGGAATAGTCTGGAGCTTGTGCTGCTCTGGTGTCACAGAGTGGGGGAGGTTCAGAGGGTCTACAGTGGCTCTGGTGCAGCCCTTTTCTCTTTTCTCCAGTCTCCCACAGTTCTTCTTGGAATAGGAATATTACAGCGACCTTAGACGGTCACTGTGGTGAGAGAAGGACGAGAATCTTGTTTCTTGATCAGAAGGCTGATTTATTCATATAAGATATATAATACATTATAACTATACTAAAAGGAAGAAAAAGAGAGGTTGCAGAGAGCAGCTATGCTAAGAATAGAATAGAAAGAATGAATAACAAAGTTCTTTGCCCAGGGAATCTGTCCCTGAGCTGCTCCTGTGATTGGCCTTTAATGGTACACAAGGAAGATGAGCCAATCACAGGGACACCTGCTACATTTCACAGCAGCTGATAACAATTGTTTACATTCTTCTTCTGGGGTCTTTTGCTTCCCAGAAGAAGGAGAAATCCCAAAGAAAGGATTTCTATGAAGAAATGTCTGCGACATAGGAATTCTCCCCAGGTGTCTCCCACAGTTCCTCTTGGAATAGGAATTCTCCCCAGGTGTCTGCACAGCTGTTTAGATATTGTACCCACTTGTCTGCATAGCTGTTTCTCTTGAAACCAGATGTTCTCCCCAGATGTCTCCCACAGCTATTTCTCCTGGCACCAAATGTTCTCCCCAGGTGTCTCCCACAGTTCCTCTTGGAACAGGAATTCTCCCCAGGTGTCTGCACAGCTGTTTAGATATTGTACCCAGGTGTCTGCATAGCTGTTTCTCTTGAAACCAGATGTTCTCCCCAGATGTCTCCCACAGCTATTTCTCCTGGCACCAGATGTTCTCCCCAGGTGTCTCCCACAGTTCCTCTTGGAATAGGATTTCTCCTCAGATGTCTCCACAGCAGTTTCTCCTGGTACCAGATATTGTACCCAGGCGTCTCCACAGCTGTTTCTCTTGAAACCAGATGTTCTCCCCAGGTGTCTCCCTCAGTTTCCCTTGGAACAGGATTTCTCCCCAGCTGTCTGCACAGCTTTTTCTCCAGAACCAGATGTTGTCCCCAGAAGCAGAGAGGCAGCCCTGGCTCCCCTGTGTCGCTATAGGACACGAAAGAACACAAGCTCACACTGCCGTTCTCAAGGTGAAGAAAAAAAGAAGTTTATTTTCTGACTTTAACATTTATAGTTTTCTAAAAGTGACAGCGGGTTGGAGGGTGACAGTGCCACCTCTCCAATGACACTGGACAAACCAACAGTCCATCAAATTTCTCCTCTTCCATAAAAGAATGCAAAACAATGAGTTATTTGCAGAAAGTGTGTGAGAAAGTTCACTGCAAGAATGTCAACATCAGAAAGCTTACAAAATCTTAAAAAACCAAGGTGACACCCCTGTGCCACTCCTGCCCGCTCCTCTGAACTGTTCTGCACTGAGCAGCTCCAGCACCAGGAACTGGAATTTCCCTCCTTTCAGAAAGTTTCCCTTTTATGCTGGAACAGACAGAAGATGTGACCCTGGGTGCACATGGCAACATTTGCCTCTGCCCACGTTGCCAAACAGAGCCTGACCTTGCACAGACCATGGTCTAAGCAAGAAATGCTTAAAAATCCTTGGGGCTGTTCAGATTTTTAGTTGAAGGAATGAGGAGATAATTAGTTCACAGGAAATACTTCAGTGGACAATGCCAATCCAATTGAAATGTTAAGCTGTAAATTCATGCTCAGCAGTAGATTTTTTTTTTTTTATAATGATGTGAAATGCCAGCTAGAAAAGTGTTTTCCATCTAGGTTAACAATAGGGGTTCTTGCATAAGCCACTGGAGCTTTCAAAAAGTGCTTAAAATAATTTCCTGCAAACTTTAAATGGAGTGAAGATAAAATTTGGAATAATTTCGGTGGGTACCTGCATTATATTTAACTGGTTGGTATCAACATCTGAATTGAATTTCTAAGGCAGCAGCCATAGGTGCTCACAAATTCGGGTCTCTATTACATGATTACATGCTTTTAATTTAGTTGTTACAAATGCTCCAAATGAATGGAGAGACCTTTATTTTTAGGAAAAAAAAATCCTAATGTTAACTTAAAAACCTCACCTCATCCAGCTTTTTATTTCCTGCTGTAGAATACCAGGGGCCAACCTTACATTTTTCTTCTGTAGCTGAAGCATTTTTGTATTTTTGTGCATTAGAAAGGTCAAGAGTGTCCAATATTCAACTTTCTGGACATTTTTTGAAGTTCATGGAACATCACCAACTGTTTTTCTCTTCTAAATATACAATTTTGTTCTAAACATGCAGTTGTGCATTTCATAAAGGTTACAGAGTTTGTGACATTCCCATTCTCATATCTTTGTTAATATGAAAAGACCTGAAGGTTGCACATTTGAATGCTCAGAGGTTGCAACTAGAAAACAAACCCAGATGAATAATCTGTAATGAATACTGGTTCTACTTTGGGGTTTTGGGGTTACTTGGGGTGTGTGAGCGCAGGAAAAAATCTGATTAACAGACTTGTCTCTGATTTGCAAACAATTCTGATTTCTTCTTCTTAAACCTCAGTGTAAGACTACTGTGAGCTCTCAGGCTCAGGTTTAATTGTACCTCAGAAAAATTTGGTGGCTTTTTTGAACACTTCTTGAAGCACATAAAAAGAATTCTGGCAGTGAGCAAATACTTCAAAGCTGTATTTACATCTCTGTAAAAAACCCAAACAACTCTGTCCTCTGCTGCAGAAATGTCTGAACGTAGCTGTTTCCTCATTCACATGAAATTTTGTTTTTATTGAGGAATAAATCCCTTTGTAAAGTGCTTTTTAACGAGCACTGTGGGCTGCTTGGTGCTGACTTGTGTCCTGCTGGCTGCCCATGGGGTGTGGGACAGCTCCTTGCTGGCCAGCTGCTCCGAGCATTAATCCAATATGCAGATCCCCAGCCTTAATGAAGGACTAATTAATGCTCTGGCAGAGCCTCAGCAGCCTGGTGCACCTTCAGGCTCACACTGGGATATCTCCTGAGCTCTGGGCACTCTCTTGGCCAGGAAGGTGAAGGAGAAAATCATCCAATTCCTTTAAATTCCCCTCGGAGCTCAGTGCCAGCTCCAGAAGGTGCAGCTGCTAATGACCTAGATGTGATTCATCCATTATCAGGTAATCTGAATTTAGCTGAAGCGATTGAAATTCACGGAGCCGAAGTCAAAAACCTCATCTCCTTTATCAGAGAGCTGCCCATAGAAATGAGCAAAGAATTTGAAGTTAACAGAATGATTTCCAAATTGAAAACTCTTTGGACTGCCCAGTGGAAGAAAAGCTGAAGGAAATGTGATTTCCCGTGGCTTTAGATGGGCTTTTTTGGATTCTGGGGTTCTGAGAAGGCAGAGAGGAGGCTCATACGTGGATATTCTGAATTATCCCCAGGGAGGGAACAGAGTGAGTGCCCCATCCTGCAGCACTGCTGGCAGCAAAGCTCACATTAAATCCTGGCTTTCCCATGAAGAAGTGATAGTCTGGCAGAGTATTAAGCAGTAATAAGTCATCTCTTGGTTTTACAAAGCTGGCATTACTGCATGAGCAGCTCCATGTCCTATTTTATGTCCCTGGATGAGAATGGAGCCTGGACAGTGCTCTTAAACACAGCCTTACTGTCCAATGGAATACTTACAATTTCAATTGCTTTTGTGTTTATAAAAGAGTACATGGATGACACAAGCTTTTGGAAAGACCAGGGAATATTTTAAATTTTCTTTTGTTTTTCCACGCTTTGACATCTCTCTTTTGTATATCCTGGCTCTGAGTCACCCTCAGTGTGCAGCTAAGCATTGCTGATGAATTCTCCCCTGTATCACTCATAGGTCATTTGTTTCTTTGTCTCTGTGTTTGATTTTCATCTGGCACTGATGAAACCTTGCACGGGCTCTCCAGGGTGGCCGCCCCAGCCTCCAAACTAACACAGGATTTTTCTCCCTTCACGTATTTTTGCCATTTTTGAATTGAAGCAGCCATATCACACACACAGAGCTGGGATTGAACTGCCCGGTGATAACTCCCTGCCTCCTCCTCCTCCATCCTTTGTTCCCTTCGTCCATTTTCTGTGCTCCTGTGGTTTTGTACCCTGGGGTGACAGAGCTGACCTCTGCAAGTTGCCAGCTCTGGAAGAGTCCTTCAAAATCCTTTGTGTGATAAAGAGAAATTCCTGCCACGGAGCCCTTGATTACTTTTTTGTCTGCAGAGAGCAGCAGCCTCTGAGTGCTGGGACACCCTGAGGTTGAGTGCCCTGAGTGCAGGCAGAGGGAGAGGAGGTTTTGAAGAGGGATCCTTCCCATGGAGAGAGAATATTGCATGGCACAGGGCAGGAAGGAACTTCTCTAGACTCGAAACAATGCCTGTTCCTTTGAATCAAGTTGTGAAGTTATCCTAAGAGGCGAGGAGGAAAGAAAGAAGAAACAATCTCTGGGTTTTTTCTACCCACCTTGACCCCACAAACAAGGATGGGGGTTTTTTGTGCTTTAAAAAATATCTGTGGTTAAAAGAAAATCAAACAACCAAACAAACAGCCCACAATAAAGCAACACGAAAAACCTCTCAACCAACCCCCTCTAATAATAAAAAAAATTCCTTTCTTGCTGTTATGCTTTTCTAGGGCTGAGATTAACCATGGAGCTGCCAGCCTGGGGGAGCTCTGTCAGGGTTTGGGGGTGTGGAGGGATGAACTGCAGAAGAGCTGGGACTGGGATCTGCTCTCGGGGGACCCAAAGCACATCCAGGCTGTGCCCAGGCCACAGCAGGGCTGTTTGTCACAGCCAGGGCTGTTTGTCACAGCCAGGGCTTACCCACAGAGGGCTCTGGGGGTGACAACTGAGCAGGAAAACTTTCAAATGTCCCACGTTATTTTCTCTTTCACACCAAGGCAAAAGCACCGATTCACACCTTAGAGCAGTCCAGCTGCATCACTGAAGGATTCACTGAAAGGTTAAGTGATACACAAAGCCACAGACAATCCAGAACAGCTTCTTCTTTTGAATTCTTATTAATTCTTTTGAAATCTTGCCTTTTGACATAGGTTGGCTCAAACTTTGAATTCCAGGCTCTGGGGAGCTGGACCTCAACCCTGCTCTGAGACTTTCTGACCGTGTCCTGTAGAAGATCTGAATCCCCTCAGCATCCAGCAGGATTCCTCCTGCCCCAGCCTTGCCTGCAGCCTCAGCAGCTGAGAACACCCAGTTAGGCCATGATAGTTTCAGGTTGTATCAGGATGAACTCTGTACTTTCAATCTAATCTAATGTTTGATCTTTCCGACCCCAAATCAAAGCTATTTTCTGAAGCATTGCCATGGTGATGCACAACACAGAGTGTTGTCATTGCCAGGGCTTTTAGAGCTTTATTGAAATGCTTTTGAGCTGCAGAAAAAGATCTATGGGAAATAATGGTACATTATGTCGGAGATTGATTTACAATGGGCTGCTCTATAAAATATTTAATAGAATCTCTAAAATTATATCAAGACAAGTTACCAGAAAATTAAAAATACCGAAGTATATAGAGCTGCAAACATGGGCATTAGTGAGTGAGTACAACCAGGCCTCTCCTTCCAGAGCTAGGAAGGAAAATATGTTTGCTGGCAAATTGAGTAATTGTTTCTGAAAATTGGCAGCTCCCTCATTTCTGGGTAAGCCTTCAGCATTACCTATTCCTAAGAAACTTCTTTGTATTCACAGAGTGCTTACTATTGTGCGGCTAATAGATATGTTTTTGATGAACACATTTTTCCATTTGAACTGTGAGAGCAGTAACCTTTGGTCATCCACAGACAAGATCATTTATATTCTAGGCTCAGTGCAGCAAATTTGCTCAATTCAGAATCTGATATGCACATTTGCTTAATTATTCTTGGTTTTGGCTTTTTTTTTTTTTTTCCATTGTGATGAATCTTGTGTGATGATCAAATAGTGACGTTTATTTTACCTGTGTGGCAAATTCATTTGTGGTCTGATGGATTTATTTCTCCCCTATTCTACCCTGCTTTTTAAAAAGACACAGGATTGCTTTTATTGCTTTTTCAGAGCAGCCTTTGTAAACATGTAAAGATTCTGTACGTCTCATTCCATCTCTCCCAAAAAGCAGCCATGGGTGTTGGATGTGGAATCCTGACCCTGCTGAGGATTCAGCAGAATCTTCAACCATTCCCAGGTAGCTCAGACTCCACCCAGTGAGATGGGACCCAAACCCATCCAACCCCCAGGTCAGGCCAGGTCCTGCAGCTGTTCCTGAGCTGAGGAATCAGGCTGGGATTCAGGCTGCCAAAACAGCACTCAGGGCTCTGCCTCTCACCTTGCAGAGCATTCATTCAAACATATTCTGTCATTTCCTCTCAAACTTCTCTTTGCCACTGATGGCAAGAGAAACATTAAATTTGCGTGCATCAATTACTAAGCAGTTATGTTAACCACATTGTTAGGTTCATTAATACTGCTGGAAAGTGAGGCTAATTATATCCTGCTTCCCATTTGGGCTGTTGTTTCTGTCTGAGTTGTAATGTGACTAAATTGTTATTTTGATTATGCTGATGAGTTAGTTCATTCTCATTTATCTCCTGATTCTTTTCATTCAGAAACCTTTGAAATGTGCACAGATGCTGCAGTCTGAGAAGCCTCCCACAGAAATTCAAGCAACACAGTTCTGTTCTTCCCAGTTCAGAGTTATTGGAAACTGGGAGGAGGAAGAGAATGGGACATTCTCCATCTATAAGGATATATTAGGTCATCAGATGGATTTTCTGAGTGAGTTTGGGCAAGTTATTACAAATCAATGCAAATTAGTTCAGCTTTGCATCCAAGCAGCCCAATAAATGGATTGGAGCAGCAGATTTGAACTTGCTTGTGCTAACAGTTACCCTGATCTGCTCCTTTTTCCAGCAGGCCCTTACCAGGTCTGGAAAAATCCTTTACCAGAGATCTTTGTTTTCCATTCCATGTGAAAACTCCTTTACCAGAGATCTTTGTTTCCCATTCCTTGTGAAAAATCCTTTTCCAAAGATCTTTGTTTTCCATTCCTTGTGAAAAATCCTTTTCCAAGGATCTTTGTTTTCCATTCCTTGTGAAAAATCCTTTTCCAAAAATCTTTGTTTCCCATTCCATGTGAAAAATCCTTTTCCAAGGATCTTTGTTTCCCATTCCATGTGAAAAATCCTTTTCCAAAGATCTTTGTTTTCCATTCCTGTGTCGTTTCCCAGCCTGAGGCTCTGCCAGTCTGTAGGATGCTGTCTCTCCTGAAGGAGGCACCTGACACATTCGCGGGGCCGTTTCCTAAATGAAGGCAGAGATTGCACAAGTCCTTTGGTGATCAGCAAGAGCTCTCAGTGCTGAGGCTGACCCCACTCCTGCCTGTCCCTGTTCTCTCCCTGCCGTGTCAGTGGAGCTCCCGGGAATCAGGAGGGAGCAGAGAATGAAGCTGAGTGCCAGGAGAGTCTCCAGTCCAGCACACACCAAAGAAGTGACACAGCTCTGCCTTTCCTCATCCATGCACAAGGCTCACTAGCACTTGGTTCGCCATGTAAAAATAAAAGAAAATGGAAGCAGAGCAGTTAAGGAACAATTGGGAATTCCAGAATTGTGTCTGAGCACTTTTGGTCACTTGAGGGCCGTGGCTTGACGTGTTTGGGTTGGTGTCACTCTGCTTTCCCACCCCTGCAGGTGTCCCAGGAACCCCTGGATGTGGCACTCGTGCTCTGGGCTGGTGGCAAGGTGGGATCAGGCACAGCTTGGAGGTTCTTTCCATCCTCAGTGATTCTGTGATTCTGTGACAAGAACAAAATTCTTCAGCTATTGCTGAGCTTTGCCAGAGCTCTCTTCTTCCTGCCTGTGACATCCAGAGTGGCCTTGAGCTACAGAGAAGTGACAGAGCCACCACAGCTGTCCCCCCACACCCTGGGTCTCACCCTGGCATTGGTGCCACTGACTCTTCCATTCTCAGTGAGCCATAAGGACAAACCACCAGCCCCGATAACTTGTTAATTAAACCAATAAACGGATTAAACACTGCACTTCTTTACACACACAAAAAGAAATTATTCGGATTTCCAAAGAGCTTTTTGGGTTTGGGTATCTGGAGCCCAGTCCTGCTGCCTGAGTAGCTGTAGCCAGGAGTTCTGTGGTTGCAGACTCCTCTCACACACAGGAACACCAGTTCCTATTCCTATTCCTATTCCTATTCCTATTCCTATTCCTATTCCTATTCCCATTCCCATTCCCATTCCTAGTCCCATCCCATTCCTAGTCCCATTCCCATTCCCATTCCCATTCCCATTCCCATTCCCATTCCCGTTTCTGCCCATTTTTGTTTCTGCCTCTCTCTGAGCTCAAAAGCAAGCTGAGCACTCTCCCTGTGTCCCTTGCCAGTCTGGATACAATGCAGAGTAACTTAATTAAGTTGCTGTGGGGGGAAAAGCAGAGCTTGCAGCAGCCAGATGAGAGCACAAAAAAAGGCAGAGCATCCTCTGCAGTTGTACTGCAAATGGAATGATCAGCTGTACTGCAAAAGGAATAACAGATCCAGCTGGAAAAAAGGTACTTTGGAGACGCTCAGGGATCCCACATTGTGCTCAGAATCAGGACCCAGCTCATTATAAAAAAGCAGTACAAGTGTTGGGCTTTTGTATTTCTTGGTCTTTCTAATTGGGCAGTGGCATTTAACGAAACTGTGACTTTTTTTCCTCATAAATAATGCAAAGTATTTAAGCAGCATGTAGCAGTGCTTTTGGAGGCTTTGCTGGTAACTTGTGCTGCTCGAAGCAGGGCTGGTCCCTCTCAGTGAGAGGAGAAGCTCGGGCTGGTCATGTCAGGCAGTTCAGGAGCTGCAGGGCTCCTGCAGGAGAATCCCCAGGTGGGTTCTGAGGATCTCATTTCCCCCAGGCTGTACAAAGAGCTCTGCTGCCCTGCCAGCAGTGTCCAGCACCCTGAGGAGCCATCCTCAAGGACAGCTGGGCTGGCAGTGCCCAGAGGTGTGGGCACATCTTCCGCCCTGGCATGGATTGGCTTCTTCTCTTTTAAAGACTTTTATCTCTGTGTGTGGCACAGGATGCTGGGTCAGAGATTGAACAAGTCTCCATTCTGCTGCTTTCCTTCTCTCACAAAACTTCCCGGTTCCCTGAGGCTTTTAGAGGGAGAAATAGCCTCTAACTTGTTCTTGGACAGAAAATAAAATGCCCACAGGCTCTCCACTCTGCTTGGGGCATCATTAAGGCAGCTATAATTGCACTAATTTTAGTGGAAAGGAGCCTACTTCAGTTCCCTGAGTGCAGCAAGAGTTTTGAGGTTGTTGTGATGCTGAAATGATTTTAAAAGTTAAGCACTGCAGCTGTTTCAGAAGCTGGCTTACAAAAGTATAAATCCAAACTCCTGTTGATGTTAATTGCACTGAACGATGTACTGAGCTAATTGAAAGCTTTTAGCTGGCTTGGTTATCCATGCACTCCTCACTTCCTTATCCAGGAGTCCCAAATTACATATAATGAAAAAAATGAAAGCATTAAATTGTTGCTGCAAGTGCTTGGAGTGCAGTGTGCCATAACATCCACGTCACCAGCACAGGAAACAGAAAATGTTCTTGTCTGGAACATTTCCATTCATAGAACGATTTGCTTTGAGAGGGAGCTTAAAGGGATCTCCACCCCCTGATCTCCCACTGTCCCAGGCTGCTCCAAGCCTGTCCAGCCTGGCCTTGGGCACTGCCAGGGATCCAGGGGCAGCCACAGCTGCTCTGGGCACCTGTGCCAGGGCCTGCCCACCCTGTGAGTAAATAAAGAATTTTTTCCTTGTAATTAATCCCAGTCTTCCCTCTGCCAGCTTGAAGCCATTCCCTGTCACTCCTTGTCCTGGTCTCTATCCCTCTCCAGCTCTCTTGCAGCCCCTTTAGATAGGGCTAAAAAAGTTCACCTGCAAGACATGGGGAAGGATTAACACTCAAGGTCTGCAAGAAAAATTTTTTAAACCAAAAAAGCCAAACAAACAAACAAAAAAGCTTTCTTACCGTGTATTTGTGATTCTGGAAGGTTTCTGAAAGCTGTAAATTTCCAGTTAAGGATTGTAGATTCGACAGTAAAAATGTTGTGCAAGATAACAGAAATTCCTCAGTTTTGGTGGTTAATATTGAAGCACCATGTCTCCATAGAGGAAGGGATACAGCACAGTGTCACAGCAGAGTGTCATTGTCACAGCACAGTGTCATTGTCACAGCACATTGTCCCTGCACACTGTGCCTGCACATTGTCCCTGCACATTGTCACAGCACATTGTCCCTGCACATTGTCACAGCACAGTGTCACAGCACATTGTCCCTGCACATTGTCACAGCACAGTGTCACAGCAGTGTCCCTGCACACTGTCCCTGCACATTGTCCCTGCACAGTGTCACAGCACAGTGTCAGTGTCACAGCACAGTGTCACAGCAGTGTCACAGCACAGTGTCCCTGCACACTGTTACACCATTGTGCCTGCACATTGTCCCTGCACAGTGTCACAGCACAGTGTCACAGCAGTGTCACAGCACATTGTCACAGCACATTTTCCCTGCACAGTGTCATTGTCACAGCACATTGTCCCTGCACACTGTCCCTGCACATTGTCACAGCACAGTGTCACAGCAGTGTCACAGCACAGTGTCATTGTCACAGCACAGTGTCACAGCAGTGTCACAGCACAGTGTCCCTGCACACTGTTACACTATTGTGCCTCCACATTGTCCCTGCACAGTGTCACAGCACATTGTCACAGCACATTTTCCCTGCACAGTGTCATTGTCACAGCACAGTGTCATTGTCACAGCACATTGTCCCTGCACAGTGTCACAGCACAGTGTCATTGTCCCTGCACATTGTCCCTGCACATTGTCACAGCACAGTGTCACAGCACAGTGTCACAGCACAGTGTCAGTGTCACAGCACAGTGTCACAGCACAGTGTCACAGCACAGTGTCCCTGCACACTGTTACACCATTGTGCCTGCACATTGTCCCTGCACATTGTCCCTGCACAGTGTCACAGCACAGTGTCACAGCAGTGTCACAGCACATTGTCACAGCACATTGTCCCTGCACAGTGTCACAGCACAGTGTCATTGTCACAGCACAGTGTCACAGCAGTGTCACAGCACAGTGTCCCTGCACACTGTTACACCATGTGCTTGCACATTGTCCCTGCACATTGTCACAGCACAGTGTCATTGTCCCTGCACAGTGTCCCTGCATGCTGGGGTGCCTGTCTCTGTAAGCAGACAGGGACAAACACTCCCTGTTCCCTCTCCAGTGCAAGGCCACCAGGCTGCTCCTGCCTTGAGGCCTGGCTGATGAGAGGATCTGGAGGAGTTTCAGGTGTGCCTACCTGCACACGGATCCAGCCATGGGTCCCTGCAGGTGACTCACAGCCTGCACAAAGGCTGGATAATCCCAGAGCTCCACCAAACCCAGCTCCTGCCCAGCTGCTCAGGCTGCAGCACATTTCACCCACTCTTGGCACTGCCAGGACCCACCTGGTTTTCTTCTTGTGCAGGTGAATTTCTTGTAAAGGCTGCAGAACTGAATGGCTGCAAAGACTTCCCCAGCTTTAATTTTTCCATGGTTATCCAAGCAGTGCTTGGTTTGAAGCTTCCATCAAGAATCTCATCTTCACCACAATGAAAAACAATCTGCAGGAGCTATTTATCTTTGCTTCTGTTTCCTACATGCTGGTCTTGGATTGTGTAACCAACACCAGGTGGACACTGAGGAGTTTTTCTGTGATAAAGCAGAAATATTTGTTAGTGATTTATATATTCAAGGATGATAAAAGCAGCCCCAGCAGCAGCCAGTGAGCAGAGCACTGCTGGAGGGCTGTGCCTGCCTGGCTGTGTCAGCACAACCATGATTAATGTATTGATGGTGCTTGGCAGGGACCTGAAAACAATTTTCCTTGAAAACAGTGCTGTGTTATGTCCTCCAGTCACCTCCTCCTCTGAAACTGCTGTGAGGATGATCTTTGTTATTGATAGTAGAGGTGAGAGGATGAAAAAAAAAAAAAAAATACCCACACCATCCTTTTGTGCCAATAGGTCCTAGGAAAGGAAAGAACTGAGTGTTCCTGGTTCTTGGAACTTTTGGTGCGTCCTGTTTTACCCTGTAGCTACACCCTTATCCCTGCAGCATAAAAACACCTCCATAGAACATGAATTCATCTCCTGGAGGACAAGAGAACTGAAGAGAGGAAAGCATTAAGTCTCTAAATTAAATTAGTGTTTGTATTACAGCCCTTCCCAGTCCTGACATGGAGCTGCTGGTCTTTGGCATGAGCTGCACCATGGCATGGCAAAGCTTTGGCATGAGCTGCACCACCAGGGTGGGTGGGGAACACAGAGGATGTAACCCCTTGGAGCAGCTGTCAGGGGGAGTTTGCAGAGCCATGGAATCACTGAGGTTGGATCAATAATGGTGAGGGTGCTTTAAGCTCATTGAGTCTACTTGTGAACCCCACACTGCCTCTAAACATCAAACTCCACCTCTAAACATCAAAAACAATCGAAAGCCTTGGCAAGGGGCAGGAAAATGGTTGATTCTTCAGTTTTTGAAGGGGTTGGAGGAGCCTCTTGCTCTGCCAACAGGAATTCTCCTGCAGCCCCTCTTGAGGGGAGTTACCTCAAACCTGTGTGGAAAACTGGCAGCTGAACAAGGTATTGAGGAAAAGAGGTCTCTTAGATAAATTCAGCATGAAATATTTACCACGTGTGGCACAAGCCTTCCTCCTTTAACTATTTAACACCATTCTCAGATGTAATTCTTGCAGCAGTAATCACAAAATCCTGTCATGGTCATTTTGAAACGTGTAATGAAATTTGCTGAAAAGTGTGTGAAGTCTGCTTTTGATTACAGATGTAGCAGGATCTTTCCAGTCTTCCTTCCTTTTATATGGAGGAGATTAAAAAAATGCCTTTGCAGTGCATTATGGCAAACTTTTACGTGGCAGCATGGCTGCAGTGAAAATGTGATCAGGCTGGCACAGCCAGGGTAAATCAGAGTGAAATTTTGGGGTGATCTCTCCCCACTGCTCAGAAACACCACTGTGAGCCTCACAGCTGTTTTTTGTTTTTGTCTTTGCAGGAGCCCCCCAGAGAGAGAACAATCATCTATTGTCCAAAAACCCCCATTTTCTAACAGGAACAGGAGAACGAGAGGCACGGATGTGGAATTGTGGCAGCGTGTCACAAACGAGAGCAGCCAGGAGACAACCAAAGCACAAATCTGCTTCCTGAGGGAGCACGGGGAAGGTGCCACTGCCACCATCCAGGACAATAACAGCAGCATGGACAGAATCACTGAGGATACAAGAAGTGCTGATGCACTGGAATTTATTTTCCTTCGTGGGCACTTCCTTCAATGTCCATGGCCAGCAGTGGCTGTTTGATTTTGTTTGGAAAATGTAAATGGAGAGTTTGGAGTTGTAAATGTTTGCATTTCAGCAGCCACACCACACAGTCACCAATGGGCCATTGCATTGCTGCTCCCAGTCCCATTTCTGGGGTTCTCCTCCCAGTGAGGCTCCAGCAGCACCCTGAGCCCTCTGGGGAGCCCTCTGATGGATTTTGGGAGCAGTTTTTGGGCATTCTCAAGCATTTTTGTTACTGAAGTGGGCCAGTGTTACAAGTCAGAGCTTGCAGCGTTTTTCAGATTAGAAAACCCCTGCCAGTCTCTCACAGTGCGGCATCAAGCAAGCTTTAATTATCATGTGCTTGACAGCAAGAGGTAATTGATTTGTAATTTGTCTTGGGCTTGTGGTTTGGGTTTGGCTTTTAATAAGGAACTGCTCTAATTGCCATTTAATGTGCACTGTTCCATCCAATACTTATATTTTTCCACTTGAGTGACTCTTCCCATAGTGGTGTCTGTTTAAAAGGAAGTTTTTTGTCAAAACAAGAATTGTGACTGGCCACAATCTTCCTCCCTCGAAAGAAAGCAATTATTCAGCCAAAATATGTACACTCTGGTGATTATGTGGATGTATCACTTCCTGCTGGGTATTAAACTGCATGATTTCTGGAGTCTGAACTGGGAATATGATTAATAACAGCTTCTGATACAGTAGATAGCAAATGAAGGCCGAGCAATAGTAATTTTTCATTTGAATCTCAGCCAAATTGGCTGTTTTGCAGTACTGGTCTGTGGCAATTATTTGTTGTTCTGCTCCCTAATGCTGATTTCCTTCCAGGGTTGATCAGCATGAATCTCAGGGAAACACTGAGTCCATAAACACTTGTGGCCAGGTGGAGAAAGCAGAATTGCTGATGGGAGCTGCTTAAAACAAGGTTTTCCTGCAGGACAGGGCCTTTGTGGAGAGCCTGTGGAGAGCCTGGTCCTGGTCCTGGTCATGAACCTGATCATGGTTCTGGTCTTGGTCCTGATCCTGGTCCTGATCCTGGTTGTGGTCCTGAGACAGAGTAAAGATCCATCCTGAACTAGGTAAAGTGTCTGAGAGAAGTGAAGAGTCTGTGGAGCTAAAGCTGAAAGAAAGGCCGCGTTCCAGAGACAGCAAAGAGACAGAGAAAGAAAAACAGAAAAACCACGAGGTCAATCTGCCCCCGACCTAGGAATTCCTCCGATAAAGAAGAATTAGTGCTAAGTGTCATGCAAGATGAATATGTATGAACTTATTGTGAAACTGTATGCATATGCATTTGGAAGAGAGATAAAAAGAAGTCTGAAATCTTCAGAGGTACGCATGCCCTTTTGGAAAGTCTTGCATCCGGCGCGCGTCGTAATAAAGCATACCGAGCTTTACAACTTTTACAAGTTGTGAAGTTTCTTCTTTTCTCCGCAAAACAGTCCTGGTCCTAATTCTGGTCCTGACCTTGATCCTGGTTCTGGTCCTGGTCCTGATCGTGATCCTGGTCCGGGTCCTGGTCCTGATCCTGGTTCGGGTCCTGATCCTGGTCCTGGTCCTGGTCCTGATCCTTCTCCTGGTCTTGGTTCATCTTTCTAAGTAAATTACAAATTGCTTTGTGCCAGTTTATCTTCAAATGACCCTTGTAAATGTGCGGGTCTCGTTTGTTTTCCACATTTTAATTGAAACTAGCTGGGTGTAAGGCAGCAGAACAGAGGGTGCTTAAATTCTCATTAAAACAACATGAACAGAAATAACTTTCATGTGTGCAAGGCGTTGTTGTAACCTTCGCTGCAGTGTTGTTCTTGCCTCTCTGCTGGGGCTCTTCTCCATTCTCTGCAGCTCAGTCCTTCCTGTCTTCTCAGGGACTCCTCTTGGGCTCTCAACCCACCCCTATTTATTTCAGTTACCTTCACGAGCTACAGCTGCTGCCCAGCTAAGGACCCTGCAGCTGCAGCTCGTTTGGAGCAACTCGGACCCACACAGATCCCACAATACAACATATATTCAGGCCCCCACATTTCCCCCCTTTTCTTTTAACAATTATACAATTACAATATGCATACAGGCCCAGCTCTCAGGCTGCCACAGCTCTCGGCTCTCTTTAGATACATACATAGAATATATACATATCCCTATACAGTCCCAGCTCTCAGGCTGCCACAGCTCTCGGCTGTCTTTAAATGTTCCAAGGCTCTTTTCTTTGAAGGCCATATTCTTCCAGCTTTCTGCTGCTACAGCACCTTAATTCAAAGGCCATATTATATTCTACAGTCCCAGCTCTCAGGCTGCCACAGCTCTCGGCTGTCCTATCTTCTATAGTCCCAGCTCTCTGGCTGATATTCCAAAGTCCCAGCTCTCAGGCTGCCACAGCTCTCGGCTGTTCGGGGGATTCCATACCTTCTTTCAATGTTTGGTTGTGTGTTCTTCCTCACACGGGGTCGCCAGTTGTTGTAACCTTCGCTGCAGCATTGTTCTCGCCTCTCTGCTGGGGCTCTTCTCCATTCTCTGCAGCTCAGTCCTTCCTGTCTTCTTCAAGGGCTCCTCTTGGGCTCTTGACCCACCCCCTGTTTATCTCAGTTACCTTCACGAGCTACAGCTGCTGCCCAACTAAGGACCCTGCAGCTGCAGCTCGTTTGGAGCAACTGGGACCCACACAGGTCTTACAATACAACATATATTCAGGCCCCCACAAGGCACAAAGGTGACTGCAAAACCCAGATAATTCCAGATTTTCTGTGAGTTGTCAGCCATTGATTCCAAGTGTGGCTTTATAAGGAAAATGAAACATGGCTTGTACACACGCAGGTATAAATGCATAGATATATATAAAAATATGTATAAATGCATCTATAGCTCATGTTTGACTGGAAGGTTCTTCTGCTGTTTTTCACTGTGAGCTACCAGCTGCAGGATGTGAAAATGCCCATTTTGGCTTCTTAGACCCCATAAATATCCAGCCAGAGTGGGTGTGATTATCCAGCTTCCAGCACACTGGACAAGGCTCTGTTGGATCCACAAAGAAAACAAAATGATGTTTGAAATCCATTCATTACAGCATTAACATGAGCGTGCCAAGCAATTTTTTTGGGAACAATTACAACTTTTCAATCAGAAAAGGCCTTTTTTACAGACTTTTCTCCCTTACAGAAATTACTTTTTGCTTTTAACACATGCTCACTGATTATGCAGATGGCTTAATGACCTCGTATTCACTGCTGCTTCAATGTGGGAGCTGTACTCATCGTTAATTCCGTCTTTGCCTTTATTGAGAATATCAGATTGCTCCAGGTTCTTTGATCTGGTGGTTTTGATCATGGAGGGCTCTTGCTCACCATTTACAGAGCTGCCCAAATGCACTTATCTCTTCAGAAAAAGTAATATTAGACCTTGTGTAGCATGTCCTGCTCATTCCAGCTCCCAACAGGGCGAGGAAGGGGCAGTCCAGCAGTGATTTAATTTTCCCAATAGCAATATTTGTGCATATGCCTCACAAGTTATTTGCCTTTGCTGCTCAGCAGCTGGACAGCAAATTGGTAGTAATTATCACATTAAAAGGAAAGCATTACTTCAGGATAGCTGAATAATTTTTCATTAAGGAGAGCTTCCAAAGGGACAGCATTTAAGAAAACAAAGCACAAAACTGTCACACAGCTCCAGCTCTCCCAGGGAATTCTGCTCCCCGAGCTCTCTATTGAAAGTGCTGCTAAATATCCTCCCTGCCAACTTTTCCAGCTCCATTATTTGACTTTGATGAAGGTGTGGGGTCCCCTGCATATTCCCTGATATCTCCCTTGCAGGATGAGATCTCCTGAGCAGCAGGTTTTGGTGGCTGAATCAGAAATCCTGTTCCTTCTGTCCATGGCGCCACTTAAATCCCATTTTGGTCTGCAAGGCATCAAGCAGAGGAAAGCCAAGCCCTTTCTGCAGCTTTCCTGAAGAAAAGCAAACCTGAGGTGCCCAGTGGGAAACCCAACACCTCTCCACATATTGCTTTGCACATCATAATTGAGCTGGGCTTGGCTATTTCTCCTTCCTTCAGCCCGGCAGTGATTAAACAGCACTTAGATTCTGCTAAGGAGCTGCACGAGGTCAAAAGATGATATTTAAAATCCACCCTGCCTGAGAAATAATGAGTTCCATTCTGAAGCAGAGCATTGATTTTCACTGTGCTTGTGCTATCACACAGAACTGAGACACCTGTTACAATATTTTGTGTTATTTGAACAAATAAAAAATAAATGGTTATTTGTCATTTGAATTTATTATTTGCTCTTGGGTGCTTTAAATCTCTGTATTTTAGGTTTTAAGTTTGAAAGGATTATTGGCTTATCTGTCATTTAACACTTACAAGTACAATATGGTTTTACGTAATACAAATTAACAATACCAAAATAGAAAGGCCAAAGCCACAGGGCAAAATTTTCTGGAATCTTTTGGAGGTTTTCCTTTTGGGAATGAGCAGTGGTAGATAAAATAATACAAAAATCTTTTTGCTAAGGGAGCAGGGTGGAGGCAAAGGTTCCCTTGCCTCATTTCTGGGTTTGCCTCTGGAAATAGCTGAGCATGGGAAGTGCAGCTTTTCCTATCAGCCAGCAAAGGAGGGATTTTAATACAAGAGAAAAAACCCTTTACAAGGAGCAGTCACAGTGGTGTGCCAGCCCCTGGTGAAGCTGCCAAATAAACAGCCAGAGAAGGCAGAAATCAATTCCAGACCAAGTTAGATAATATGATATGAGAAAAGAAAGCAATGAAGTGAAACTTGGAGAACATCATGTCCTTCCTGCTTGGTGAATTGGTTTGCAAAAAGAATATTTGGTCACTTATGTGTGCCCTGTCTGATTCCATGTGTGCCTGGTTTAATTTCAGTAGATTTTGTACCTGTTCATTACCCACTCATAGAAATTATGAAAAAGAAAGAACACTCCTTTATCTCTTGTTAAAAATGTACTGTTCTGTGATATTTTGCTTGTTTCCAATGTCATTCCCATTTTCCCAGCATTTAAAACTTAGCATTTAGTAGTTATTATCTTTGTAACAGAATTTATGATGTGTGGTTCCCATTTTAAAGAGATTTGTGTTAAGAACAAAAGAATCTATGGATTTTGGGCAATAACAATAGGATAGACTTATCAAATTGCACCTCAGATCATCCACAGAAAGGCTAAATTCCATGAATCAGTGATGGAAACAATGCTTGCACTGTTATTACACCCACAAGTCCACTTGTACTGTTCTCAGTTGGAAATAATTTCAGTCTCAACTTCTCTTGCTTCGTTAAAAGCAAAACCCCTGTGTGTTTTTTAATCTAAATGCAGGTAGCCAAAGAGAACAATGGCTCATTAGTAAAAGCTTTTCACCGCAGAAATATGCAACTGTCCCTTTGTCTACAAATACACACAATTCCTGATTTAACAGGACCTGTTAAACTGTGCCTCAGTGCACATTTTTCTGCTGCTTCTCATTTTAATCAAAGGGAGCTTTGATTTCATGAAGAATCCCCTGTGGGGTGATGCTGGCTGATTGAATTTACCTGGGTGGATTTTAAATGTTTACTTCTGGTCTCTCCAAAGCGGGTTTGCCAAGAGGAAGATGCTCAGAGCTGCTCCTGGGCACACATCTGCATTTTTTGGGGAATAGGAATGACATCCCAGCAACTGGAGCCACACAGCTGCGGGATCATTTATGGCATGGCAGCTTTGTGCCATGTTAGACATGGATTATTGGGGTTTTTTTAGGTGTTCTTCCAGCATTAAACAGGGAAGCTCTGTCAAATAGCACTGAGGGGATGAGGGGAGTTGTTTATCTGTTTGGTTTCATTGGAGAGGGGTGCAGAGGAGAAGGGGAGAGCAGAGAGCCTGCCCAGAGCTCTGGGCTGTGCCTGGCAAGGGGCACAGACACCCAAAGCAGCCTCATCCAGCCCATCTTGTTGGTGTCCCTGTCAGCTTAAACAAACCCGAGAGGAAAACTGATTTTACAGAATTGTAGCTGATTCTGCTTTAAAAAAAAAAAAAAAAAAATCTGTTTTAGCACTCCTTTGGTGATCACTGATGGGCTTTGTGTCCATTTTTGCTGTTGCCTTCCCCTGGAGCTGAGTGTTGAGGTCACAGCACAATGCAGGGGTTGCTGTTCTGCCTTGATTTGTGGATTTAAATAGCCCCTGTTTCACTGAGACACACAGCTGTCCTTCAGGATGGATTGATATTACATAAACATCCAAGACAATGCAGTTCCCTTGTGATGACAGCACTGAAGTGTTTGGGTTAAGTTCTGTACACCGAGCTGGATGTTCAAACACATTAATTACTTTCTTAAAAATAAATTTACTGCACGCCTCATATTTGGTCCTGCCTCCTTTCTGGTTTGTTTTGCCAAAAAGTTCTGGATTCCCCAAGTCAGTTCCTTTCATGCAGAGAAATTTGAAAATGAAAGATGACATTTATTTACTGTCCCTGTGCCATTTCAAACCCTGAAATTACGAGTCCTTGATTTAGATTTAGACCTTTCCAAGTACATGCTGTACAATTTTAAGATTACTGAAGGCAAACTTGTTCACAAGTAGCACATAATTGACTGGAAGTAGAGGCAATGAAAGGCTGCGAGTGCAAGGGCTGGTGTTTTGCCCAAGTGAGGAATAATCTCAGACTCACTGTGAGAGACAAGGGCTTGGTGAAGAGGTTCTCTGCTCTTGAAGGCTGAAGACAGGAGTAACGTGCAGGCCTTGGGAGATCAGACAGGAACAGGGATGCTCTCTGTCCCAACCAGCTGCAGACTCCTGATTTCACACTTGTTGAGTCCTGATTGGCACCACAGATATTCACCCCCAGGCCTCTCCCACACCTCACACATCCCCACGTGCACCCAGGGCTGTTTTGCTGCCAGCCCACACCCTGTGCCCACCCAGCCTTCTCCTGCCTCTCTTTTTTACCTGATCTTCCCTTGAGGTGTTGAGGAAAATCTGCATTGCCCTGCCAGGAGCAGCTGTGGCGTGCTCACATTGCTGCTGCAGGCAGGGCTGGGGGATCCTGGAATGCTTTGGGTTGGGAGAGACCTTAAATCCCACCCAGTGCCACCCCTGCCACGGCAGGGACATCTCCCACTGTCCCAGGTGCTCCAAACCCCGTCCTTGGGCACTGCCAGGGACCCAGGGGCAGCCACAGCTGCTCTGGGCACCCTCCCAGGGCACAATTCCTCCCCAGTATCCCATTTAACCCCCTCTATTTCACTTTGAAGACTTGAATCATCCCACAAGAGTGGATTTTCCCCTTGGAAGTGGGGCAGGGAGCTGTGGGGCAGTTGCTGTGCCCTTGCTGCTGCCCTGGTGTCCCTGTGCTGTGCCAGGGCTCTGGAGCTGAGGCTGCAAACAGCAAAGGGGTTCCCAGTGTCTCTTGTGACGCCCCATCTGTGGCTGCCTCCCAAATTTAGGTTTAGGTGAAGCCACCAAACAGCAAACCCTGGTCCCCACCCAGGCCCCAACAAATAGAAATTTTTATTTCAGTGGCAATGCAGTGTTTGTACCAATGGCCTGAACAATGACCTTGTTTGGCTGCAGAGTTCTGTGCCTCACTTGGTTATTTGCCCATTAATACAAATGCTGTCAATTATAAAATATTTAGACACTTATTGATGGGGAAATTGCCTGCACAGTGCTGAATTTAATGTGAAAGAAACAAATCTGTGTGTAATTGGCAGAATATGCTGTGTGGAGTTGACTTAGCAGGATAACTCCTGTTCTTAGGAATTCAAATATTTGCCTTAAATATATGAGGATTTCCTAGCACGTCTTTGAGCAAATGGCAATCCTACAATGTCTGTGAACTTCTTGATTTTTCTGCAGAAAAACTGTCTCAATAAATCCATAATAATGATACCTTTAGATGCAAAAGATATAATCTAGCCCGCCGTTTCTTAGACCATTTGGGGGGGAAACTGCACATATCTTGTTCAGCCCAGCACTCTCCTCAAGGAAGAAACATTTGTTATTATGAGCAGGTTGTATGTTGGTATCCAAGTGGTGATTACATGTTGGTATGCACGTGGTGATTACGTGTTGGTATACAGGGGGTGATTACATGTTGCTATACAGGTGGTGGCATTTCCCTGCAGCCCTGCCCAGGGGCAGATTCCCAGCTGGAAATGTTGCTCCGGGTGCTCCTGGATGGCTCCTGCTGGAGTTCTGTCCCTGGGGGTGGCTGAGCATCACTTCAGGGCTCCCCTCTCATCAACGTTTGTGTCTGTCCTGCTGGCTGCAGTGCAGCCCTGTTCTTCCCTTCCTTTCCCCTTTCCCTTTTTCCTTTTCCTTTTCCTTTTCCTTTTCCTTTTCCTTTTCCTTTTCCTTTTCCTTTTCCTTTTCCTTTTCCTTTTCCTTTTCCTTTTCCTTTTCCTTTTCCTTCTCTCTTCCTTTTCCCTTCCCTTTCCCTTCATTTCTCCTCTCCTTCCTTCTTCCTTTCCCCTTCCTTTTCTGTTTTCTTTTCCCTTTCTTTTCCCCTTCCCCTTCCCCTTCCCCTTCCCCTTCCCCTTCCCCTTCCCCTTCCCCTTCCCCTTCCCCTTCCCCTTCCCTTTCCCTTTCCCTTCCCTTTCCCTTCTCCCTTTCATTTCCCTTTCTTTCCCCTTCAATTTCCCTTTCCCTTTCCCCTTCTTCCCTTTTCCCTTTCCCCTTCCCCTTCCCCTTCCCTTTCCCTTTTCCCTTTCATTTCCCTTTCCCTTTCCCTTTCCCTTTCCCTTTCCCTTTCCCTTTCCCTTTCCCTTTCCCTTTCCCTTTCCCCTTTCCCCTTTCCCTTTCCCCTTTCCCCTTTTCCCTTTCCCTTTCCCCTTTCCCTTTCCCCTTTCCCTTTCCCCTTTCCCTTTCCCTTTCCCTTTCCCTTTCCCTTTCCCTTTCCCTTTCCCTTTCCCTTTCCCTTTCCCCTTTCCCTTTCCCTTTCCCTTTCCCCTTTCCCCTTTCCCCTTCCCTCCCCCCGGCTCTGTAGCTGTGAGCATTCCCTCTCTCGCTGTTATTTTGGGGTTCAGCCCCATGGTCCTTCCCTGTTTCCCCTGCCACCAGGGCCAGCCTTGCTGTGACCCTGCATCCCCGGGTCCATCAGTGCCCCACAGAACTTCAGAGCAGGGCTCAGAGCTGAGGGTGTGCTGAACAAACCCACCCCTCTCCTGGGTAACCTGGTGCCACAAGGGGTCCGGGATCTTTGGGGGGTTTATGCACTCTCTTCCTGCACTGAAAATTTGGCTTTTTTCCTCATTTTTGTGAAGATTTCCATGCCAGGAGCAGCCTGGGGCAGTGAGAGGTGTCCCTGCCATGGCAGGGGTGGCACTGGCTGGCCAAGGTCCCTTCCAGCCCAACCCATTCCATGATTCTCTGGATTAAGAGGCTTTTCCCCAGTGTTAGACTCTGTTTTCAGCTTTCTGAGCCTCCAGACTGGTTTGCTGTGTGTGGTGCTCTGACAGAAGCAAACATGATTCCCAGTGATCTCTCCAGATTTTATTCAGCAGAGGATGTTTTGCTTAGAGGCAAAGCACTGAATCAGTCCTGCTAAAATTGCTTTTAAAACAGAAAAAAGAAGGACATCAGAGAAATGAGGAGGACGTCAGGTGCAACAAGAGCTAAATACACAATAACCTGAGGCAGAACATCGTGGCAAACCATGCTCCAGAGTGTAGGGATACAGAACACTGAGGAGAAGCAGAGATTTTTTACAACAGGCAGGCACAGTCTGTGCACACCACAGAAGTTTTGTGGTTCCCTGTGCTGATTTCACCTCCTTGTGCCACCTCAGCTGCTGCAAGGTGGGACAGGCTGGGCCAGCAGGACACAGCTGAGCTGGGCTTGGGGACACACACACATAAAGCTGAAAGCTTTTGGCTTTGCCAGTCAGTGGCATTGTCTTTGGTGTCTTCTTGAAACAGGGAGAATTTCCATTTGTGCCTGCTCTGCTCCACAGTGAGGTTTTGCTTTTCTTGTTATTTTAATTTGAGGTTTTGCTTTTTTTTTTATTATTTTAATTTGACCTTTCTAAAACGAAGGGTTGTAGGATTGGGTAAGTGCTGGAACAGAGGGAGTGCTGGAAAGGGGGAAGTCTGGAGGATGTGATTATGAGAGGAAGTGAGAACTCAATTAAGGAATTTTGGGTGTGATCAGAGGAAAGGAGAAGTAGGGAACATGAGGTTGGTTTGTGGTGGGACAGACTGTGTCTGGAGCACAGAGTGCTCCTGTGCAGTAGTTTTAGGTGAATAAATAGCTGGGGATTTGCTCACCAAGTTGCACAGGTAATATACTGGGATATGAGAACAGGTTCTTGGCCCCAGGAGGATCATCCAGCCCATAAGAATGGGAAATGGGGCTGTTCCTGTGGGATGCTGGGGATCAAACACAGGCCAGGAGGTGCAGGGTGGGAAATGTGAGTCCCCACAGGCAGCAGCTCCTGTCTGGAGCCCCTGAAACAGCAGCACCAGAGTGGGGCAGAAATGGGGACACGGGAGCTGGGGAAGCTCTGGGTGCATCAATTGATTCTCACCTGGCAGAGAGGAATCCCAGGGGGAAAAAAAAAATATCAACCCAGCAACTCCACCAAAACCAAGAAGGAATAAACCAGAGAGTTTTAAGTCAAATGAGATCTTTGAGATGTTTGAAAGCTCAGACAGCTCTGAGGGTTTGGGGATCCCCCCCTGCTGAAAGCGAGGTACCAGCAAGGTGCCAAGCAGCCTTTGGGATGGCTCAGGGTGCTCTCAGCCTGTCCCCAGGGTGGTGTCACTGCCCGTGCCGTGTCTGCAGCAGCCCCTGCTCGGGGACAGTGAGCTGGCTGAAGGCACTGCAGGGTTTGTGGGTTTGTCCTGCAGAAAGCAGAGGCAAACACTGAAGTGGCGTGGCTGCAGGAGCTTGCTGTGCATGGCACTGACACCCAGGGGCTGCAGAGGGTGGCACACAGCCCTGGTGCTCTCCTGTGCCCAGGGCAGCAGCCCCCAGCCCCTGAGTGCAGCCTGGAGCTGAAGGAAGGGCATTTATTATTGTCCTGCCCCGGGAGATTTATTTCTCAATTAATAAAGTCCTCTCTGCCACACACATCTGACTCCTTCCAGCTGCTGAACTTAGAGGTGGGTATTTCTAAGGACTCCCTGCAGCTTTTGCACAAAGCTGCAATTCAAAGTGTTTTGCATTTTAGCTCTTTCTGCTGTTCAGATCCGTGGATCTCGTTAGTGAGGGCTTATCTAAAGGAGGCTTCTATGAGTTTTTACAAACGTAGCAATTACTACATTGATCAGGGCATTCCAGCTTTACAAAAATAATCAGAAATTCGAGGATATAGTACTCTTATATCACAATAAATAATGCAAAAGCCTTCACATGAGTCAATTCTATCAGGCAGCTGTTGAAGCCACGCTGTCACTGACACTGTAGTGGTAACTGATTTCGGAGCAAGAGAAGTGTTTGCTTTCACCCTTTGAAAACTGTACTCAGGCTGCTTTATGGCAATCAGCAAAAATATCAGTCTATTCTTTCATTAAAAGGTGGGTGCAGAACAATGCTGTTACCTGCTGGTGTTTGGAAAAATAGCTTTCCACAGAGGTTACCAATGAAATCTTTTAGAAAACACTGACTTGTTGGCAGTGGCACTGAGATAAAGCAACAGGCACAAACGAATGCTAGAGGAAATGTTATCTCAGTCTCTAGAAAGTGGCATTCCCTTTCAGGATTCCTTTCTCCCAGTACGTGTTTTGTAACCACTCTGGATTTGCTTCCATTATAACCATTTAAAAAACTTCAAATAATTCAGTTGAAACTGATTTTCACTCTAAAAAGTAGGAAACAAGGCATCATGTAGGAGGCTTTTGTCTTTCCTGCACCCTTCCTTCAGGCACTGCGTTTAAAGTGAGCTGCTCTGCATCTCAACATCTACATAAACATATTTATATTTATACACCTATGGCGTGTTTTTTCCACCCAAAAGCAGGTGCTTTACAGCATGCACTGTCCCACACTCATGCCATAGCAGCAACACACGATTTCTTTGAAAGTCTTCCTCATCTCCAGGCTCCTGAAGGCGTAAATGAGCGGGTCAATGACGGAGTTGCACATGATCAGCACCAGGTAGGTGTTGAAGTGCGCCGTGTAGCAGATGCAGTAGGGGTTCATGGGGCAGGAGATGATGAGGATGAGGTGGAGGAAGAAGGGCGCCCAGCAGACGATGAAGACCCCCAGGAGGATGGTGATGGTGACGGCGCCCTTCATGCAGGTGCGCTGGGGGGGCACGCCCTCGACGGGCAGCGCCGCGATGCGCTTGACGTGCAGGCGGGCAAACAGGAACATGTGCACGTACAGCGAGGCCATCAGCAGCAGCATGGTGAAGAACATGGTGATGAGACACACAATGACAGTTTTGCTCTCCGAGTAGGCAATGAAAATGATGCCACAGATGATGCACGCCACCCAAATGAGCACAATGAGGGTCAGGGCTTTCTTCACCGTCATGATGCTGTGGTAACGGAGGGCATAGAAAATAGTGATGTACCTGTCGATGGCTATGACCAAGAGGTTGCAAATGGAGGCTACCAGAGAAATACAAATCATGGAGTCAAAGACATTGTCCATGTGCTGGATGAAGTGGTCGTCGATGATCAGGTAGCCGTTGCTGAGGATGGCGATCATCACGGTCTCCAGGGCGTTGGACATGCTCACCAGCATATCTGCCACGGCCAGGCTGCAGAGGAAGAAATACATGGGGGAGTGCAGGTTGCCGTTCTTCAGCACTGCCAGGATGACCAGGATGTTCTCCAGCAGGCTGATGATGCCCAGAGTCAGGAAGACCTCGGCTTTGATGAAGACCTGCTCGCAGAACCCGTCGCCGCTGCGGTTGGTGGGGACGGAGTCGTTGAGGTCCTCGGTGGCGTTCAGCAGCAGGGGCTGCAAGGAGAATGCAGAGCGTGTGGTGTTCATGGCCAGCACAGCAGCTGGGCTCACCCCTGGCTGGGCACCTGAGGCAGCACAGGTCAAAAAGAGAAAAAAAAATGCAAAATGGAAAGCAGGTCCTTCCAAGCTGCTGCTGTGCATGTGGGGTGCGATCAAGCAGGACTTCAGTCACTTTTACAAGGGCAAACATCAAACAATCTGCATTTACAGTGAGTTCTATGCCAGGCTGCTCTTTCCTTTAGAAGGAAGTGATCTCCCAAGCCTGTGGGCAGCAAACAGCTGTGTCTGCAGGGAGGAATCGGCAGCAGGACATTGCTGGGCTCAGCTCTCCTGGGGATGAGAAGCAGAGAGTTTCCCCTTCTGCCGGGGCAGCCAGCATGCTGCAGCTCAGCCCAGCTTCTGTTGCTATTTCCGTGGCAAGAAAGGAGCCGAGAACGAAGGGATTTATACATGCAAGAAGGAAAAAACAACTCCTCCTGCAGCGTGCGAGCGGAGCATTGGCCATTGAGAGCGAGCACCTGGGTGAGTGACAGCCGGAGCACCTGGAGCGGCATCCCGAGCATCCCAAACCGTCTGGCGCCCTCTGCAGAGCCCGAGCAGCCTGGCTCTGCCCCAAAATCCCTCTGGAAAACCTAAAATCCATCCCGAAAACCTTCCTGCCTGCTCCGTGGCAGGGTTTTGGTGCTCCGACACCCTCCGTGCACCTTTGGGTGGCCACTAGGACTGGTCTGAACTGGGATTGTTCCCATTCAAACCTCGGCAGGACTGAGGAGATTTTCATTTATCAATATGAGCAGGCAAGCATAAGGTAGATTTCCCTTGCACTTCATTCCTTGTGTATTCCTGTAGTGCAATTTTCTTAGTTTGATTTCTTAAAAGCACTTGCTGATGTCTAAACCCTTCCCACCTCATATTTTTGCAGAAACACTTTGGAATCAAGTGCAATGTCACTTATATCAATGTATGGGGCTTCTGTTGCAGGTTTGTTAGCTTTAAAAAGTCACAAATCTCTCCCAGTTTCATTGTGAGCTCACAGAATTACTGCCTTGCACCCACAATTCAATACCAAGAGGCAACACTTCTCAAATTTAACCTGCAGGTGACAGATTTACAAGGACAGGGTCCAGTGCAGCAGTTTAAAGTGAATAAATAGCTGGGGATTTGCTCATATTACCAAGTTGCACAGGTAATATGCTGGGATAGGAAGTCATTAAATGTGTTGCATCATGAATTTCTGAACGTACGTGACAGCAGGACAAGCTACCATTTGCACTGAGGTGCAATTTGAGGTGGAAATGGAATTTCGTACACCCGAGTGGATTAATGGCACCATCAGCTTTGCCATTAAGCACTAAAAATAGTGGGCTGGAGCCTCCTGTGTGACAGCAAACTCACCTTGGCTCTGAGGCCAGTGCTGAGGGGGGAGAAGCTGTGTCTGCACCAAAAACAGCAACGTGGCAGCCCTTGTTTCCAGAGAATTTCTCTGCTCAGCTCTGGAAAACCTCAGTGATCTGAAATGTCACAAAAAATTTTGTATTCTCCTTATTTTCCAAAGGATTTCTCTGCTCAGCACTGGAAAACCTCAGTGATCTGAAATATCACAAAATATTTTGTGTTCTCCTTATTTTCCAAAGGATTTCTCTGCTCAGCTCTGGAAAATCTCAGTGATCTGAAATATCACAAAATATTTTGTATTCTCCTTATTTTCCAAAGGATCTCTCTGCTCAGCACTGGAAAACCTCTGTGGTCTGAAATATCACAAAATATTTTGTATTCTCCTTATTCCCAAAAGTATTTATCTGCTCAGCACTGGAAAACCTCAGTGGTCTGAAGTATCACAAAATATTTTGTGTTCTCCTTATTTTCCAAAGGATTTCTCTGCTCAGCACTGGAAAACCTCAGTGATCTGAAATATCACAAAATATTTTGTGTTCTCCTTATTTTCCAAAAGTATTTATCTGCTCAGCACTGGAAAACCTCAGTGGTCTGAAATATCACAAAATATTTTGTGTTCTCCTTATTTTCCAAAGGATTTCTCTGCTCAGCACTGGAAAACCTCTGTGGTCTGAAATATCACAAAACATTTTGTATTCTCCTTATTTTCCAAAGGATCTCTCTGTTCAGCACTGGAAAACCTCAGTGATCTGAAATGTCACAAAATATTTTGTGTTCTCCTTATTTTCCAAAGGATTTCTCTGCTCAGCACTGGAAAACCTCCATAATCTGTCACAAAACATTTTATATTCTCATCTAATAAATTGCTGCTCCTCAGCTGCCAGTTCCTGCTTCATGTCCAGGGATCCAGGGAGTCGCTGGGATTATTGCAATGTAAAAGCAATGGCACTTGCAATTACTGCAAAGCAAGCAGGTTGCTCTCACATCCACCCCAGTGCTGCAGTGGGTTGGTGTCCTGGATGTGCAGGACCCAATTCCCATTCGTTTCTTGCCAAAAAATGAGATTTCCTGAGCACAAAGTTCTGCACTTCCAGACCTTTCCTTCAGCAGCAGCCTCTGCTCCAGCCCTGCCACCATCTCTGCTTCTCTGCCCTTCACTGTCTGAGCCTTCCAAACTCGAAATTATTATCCAGCCCAGGAGTCTCTAATGAAAGTTTTGTGTGCTTCAATCACAGCAGATGGGTCCCCTAAAGGATCCTGAGCAGCCCTTAAATAGAGGTCAGGACAACCTGCCCCGAGCCCACAGAGATGCAGCGGGTTAAATGTGGAAATTAGATTTATTGTGATGTCTCTTACATTGCTCTCATTTGCGTTCTGTCCTAAAATAACTTCTTTTCTAAGAAAAATAAGCTGTAAATATGAGGATGTCAGCACAGTTAATGAAATATTGGCTGTGATGAAGGCAAAGCAAAGGTTTGGCTGCTTTACCCACCAGCAGAAATGAACAATTTTCCCAGGTAGCAACCTCTGCCATGTTTTACAAAGCAGTTTAAAAGCAAGGCTGATTTTATTTTTTTAATGCTGTTATTGCTCAGTTGTTTCTTCACTAGTGAAACCATTTAATCCTCAGGGAAAGGTAAAGGGAAAGAAGCATTTACTGCTAAATGTGGATCTTGGGATTTCCTAAGAGAAATTATTGTTTAATGCTTGACATGAGACTGGGCTGATAATGGCCAATAAATGTGTACCACTTTCCTTTATTTTCACTCTTTTTAACAGTGGTTTCTGCCAGACAAAAGTGGAAATTTTAAAGGAAATTAGAGGGTAATAAGCAGATATTTTCTCCCATGCAGCAGGGGATTATCGTTTTCCTGAAGTTTCAAGTAGCTGAAACTCTCGAAGAATTTTTCTCTGTGTTGTTCTTTATGGAAAAGGACTTAAAAGATAAAATATTTTCTCTCAGCAAAGCAAACAATGCTGATTTTGAATTCTGTGCACATTTCTGGAAGGGGCTGCCTCAGCACAGTTTAAATTTCTGATAATGAAATACTTGACAAAACAAAGGAAACTTCAGATCTGATTCAGCACTTGTACAACATGAACTGCTTGACTACTGACTTAATTCAAGAAAGAATCTCTTTAATAATTTTCACTGAAGCCTGGAGAGATCACTCGTTATGATAAAGAGCAGAAACACTTTGGGACATTTTCTATGATTATATAAAATGCTTATAAAATATATAAAATTATCTAAAATTATTTCTAACTCATGATTATAAAACTCAAAAAAATCTTTAATAATTTTTACTGAAACATGGATAGATCACTCGTTATGATAAAGAGCAGAAACACACTTTGGGACATTTTCTATGATTGTATAAAATGCTTATAAAATATATAAAATTATCTAAAATTATTTCTAACTCATGATTATAAAACTCAAAAAATCTTTAATAATTTTTACTGAAACATGGATAGATCACTCGTTAAGATAAAGAGCAGAAACACACTTTGGGACATTTTCTATGATTATATAAAATGCTTATAAAATATATAAAATGATATAAAATTATTTCTAACTCATGATTATAAAACTCAAAAAAATCTTTAATAATTTTTACTGAAACATGGATAGATCACTCGTTATGATAAAGAGCAGAAACACACTTTGGGACATTTTCTATGATCGTATAAAATGCTTATAAAATATATAAAATTATCTAAAATTATTTCTAACTCATGATTATAAAACTCAAAAAAATCTTTAATAATTTTTACTGAAACATGGA
This sequence comes from Zonotrichia albicollis, assembly GCF_047830755.1. Lineage (NCBI taxonomy): Eukaryota > Metazoa > Chordata > Aves > Passeriformes > Passerellidae > Zonotrichia > Zonotrichia albicollis. The sequence continues at coordinate 13,661,952 of NC_133835.1, forward strand.
TAGATCACTCGTTATGATAAAGAGCAGAAACACACTTTGGGACATTTTCTATGATTGTATAAAATGCTTATAAAATATATAAAATTATCTAAAATTATTTCTAACTCATGATTATGAAACTCAAAAAAATCTTTAATAATTTTCACTGAAACATGGATAGATCACTCGTTATGATAAAGAGCAGAAACACACTTTGGGACATTTTCTATGATTGTATAAAATGCTTATAAAATATATAAAATTATCTAAAATTATTTCTAACTCATGATTATAAAACTCAAAAAAATCTTTAATATTTTTTACTGAAACATGGAGAGATCACTCATTATGATAAAGAGCAGAAACACTTTAGGACATTTTCTATGATTGTATAAAATGCTTATAAAATATATAAAATGATATAAAATTATTTCTAATTCATTATTATAAAGGTCAAATAAATCTGGACTTAGGAGCCTCACAAGAGCCTGGCAGGTGAGGAAGCAAAGTAAAGACACAGTGATTTACTGAAATGCTGTGTTTTTCCTCAATATCTTGAGGAGACAGCTTTCCAAAAGCAATTTTTGTCCTGTCACAGTCACAGGCTTCAGGATCCCTTGCCATATCAGGTATTGGATGTAATAATGGAAAGATTTCCATGTCTTCCTCCAAGAAGTTGCAGTTCCTGCAGCTCCCAGCCATGCCCAGAGCTAACAATGTTATTTTCCAGTCTGAGGCAAGGATGAATCTGACATCAGCTGAGGTCAGAGATGTTAAATCTGCCTGCACCACATTGCTGGCAGAGGTTTCCACACTGGAAAAGCAAATCCTGACCTCACCCAGGAGCTGGATCCCTGCTGAAGCCAAGCACCAGGAGTTTGCATCCTTTGGGTTGTTACCCACTGAATGCTCCTTCACCAGGGAGGAGAAGGAGCGCCAAATCCTGATTGCAACGAGGGGGCTTTCAGATGAAGATTTCTATAATTTCAGCCAGTTAAAAGGTTAATTTAAACAGCCTCGACTTTGGGACATTTTGGGCAATTTTCCTTCCCATCCCTGCGTATGGAGACAAAGCAGATCTGATTGCAAAACACTCACCAGCACCTGCAGGTGCTTCTCGTGTGAAAGGGAATTGAAGTGTTTTACACTGATAATGCTCAGTGTCAGTTTTGTTCTCTGGTTTGCAGAGTGAGAGACAAGCAGGCGTGATTGATCCAGCTGCGTTCTGCTCTTCAGCTTCATCAGGGCCAAACATCCCTGGAACATCTCCCCATCTCCCTGGAACCTTCAGAAATCCCCTTGCCCTGCGCTGCTGGGGCTCAGGGATGGCTGAATTTGGCATTCTCGAACTCCAGCAGCAGCACTGGGGTTTGAAAATGCCAAATTTTCAAACCTCATGGCTGGACCAGAGAGAACCGAAGGATTTTGGAGGCTGGCAAGCCTTAAGGATGATTTTACTGAGCTGTGGGCACTGTCTATGGATGGATGTTGGGGCAAATTGTTCTGCTAATGCTCAGAGCTCCTCCATTTGTTGCAGCACCTGCAGTCCAGTGTTGCTGCTTTCCAGACAAGAAGGACAGAAAAAAGCCCCACAGCCAGAGCCAACCCTTTAATTTTATTCACCAGTTAGGTCTAACTGCTGCCTTTCTAATTTTGTCTAAGGGTTTCCTGCCCTGTTATTTTGGTGTGTCCTGTGGTTATAAAAATTCCAACTTCAGTGCTTTTATCTGTGTTGTTTTTGCCAGTAATTTCCAGGACAGAGAGAGGCTGGTTATTTGTTATGGTTTGGGGATAACAAGGAATTTGTTGCCCTCCAAAATGTTGCTCCTCAACAATAAAATGGGATTTAAATGCTCTTCAGGTTTAGAGAAGTTATTTTTTTTCAAGATTATGCAGTTTGCGAAGTGAGACAGCTGTTTTGAGTAATGTCAGACTACTGGGTGTCAATACAGAATATTTTCTGTCAGAAATGGAAGGTCCTTAATTTAGAAAGCAAAAGAGATTTGGAAAGCTAACATAATTCACGTAACCCTGCATGAATTTATTATGGAAAACAGAAGTGACAACTAGTTATTCTGCCATTTCTTTCCTTCTTTTTATGTTCACTTGAAGTCTACAAGGTTATTTACACATCTTTGAGTTCAATAATAATCTAATAATAATAATAACAATAACCTAAACCTTTTAATAATAACCTAATCTGTAGTTGGGTGTTTCTGAATAGCACATTTTCCTGTTTGGCACAAAAGGAGAAGCTGAGATTAAAGTTTTGTTTGCTCTGAAAATTGTCTTGAAAAGAAAAGGGGCTGTCATGAAAAGGTTCCATCTGTCACTCATCCTGCACCACTTCTGATGGCAGAAATAACAGAATTGCAGCTGATTCCAGACTTTTGTGGCTGCTTGGAAAGTTCCCAAAATATTTTGCAGCCTTGCTTTTCCACGCAGTGCCTTGGGGGACACAGGTGCCAGAACCTCCAAGCAATCAAGGCTGACCTGAGGAGCTCCCTGTCAACAAAAATATTTTGTGTCACAACCTATTGCAGAGGGGCAGAGTGACCCTTCCATCCCCTCCTACTCCATCCTCCCCTTTAAATCTGTGTTCTATTCTTGTCTCCTGGTAGTCATTAATTATTTTTGTATATAAATCTGTCCTGGTTTGAAAAGGCAGATTTATACACAAAAGGCAGGAAGCTCCCTTGAAATGAAGAATGTAAACCCTCTCTCTCCAAATGGGGATGCTCCCCCAGCCCCTGAGCCCAAAGGCTCAGGATTTCCATGGATTTCCTCCTTTGAGCAGTGCCAGCATCCCCAGGAGCCTTTCCCTGGCCACAGGGAGTCACTGAGAGTCTCTGGTTTTCTGACTCATTTAAACTCACAAACTCTTCCAAGCTGCTCCTTTATGATCCATTTTTACAGAGCCATTCCCTGGCCACAGTCACTGAGAGTCCCTGGTTTTCTGACTCTCATTTAAACCCACAAACTCTTCAAACTTGTTCCTTTCTGATCCATTTTGAGCAGCCTGGAATTGCGGCAGTTTCTGGTGCCACCTTGTGTCCCACAGGAGCAGATTTGTGCAGCTGCCACTTCCTCTTGGGACATTTTGGGTTGGACTTCTTGGTTTTGGGGTGCAGCGTCAGGATGAACGTGGTGAGACAGCCAGGGAGGGTGAGAGGGCGAGACTTCTGCATGAAATGAGTTTGGAAAATTAATTAATTTATGAATTGGTGCTTTGGCTTTTCCTAGTATTGCTCAAGGCCAGGCTGGAGCAACCTGGGATAGTGGAAGGGGATGGAATGACATGAGCTTTAAATTTCCTTTTCAACCCAGAGATTCTGTGATTCCATTATTGCTGTTTGCTGCCCAAAGGAAATTTCTCGGGTAGATGAAGAATTGTTATTTTTTTGGAAATGTTTGGGCTGTCCCTTCCCTTGATGCCGGCCAAGAACCACAGTGAAAGGCAGAAAGCTGCTGAGAACATTTTTGTGTTCAAAACTCAGCAGCTGAGTCCTTTGTGCATTATCAATCAAGGGAATTACTGATAACCCCATTGCTAATTACTGATTTGCTTTATTTATGTGTCAAGCTGCCACTGTGCTCTGCAGATGTATTTTACAAATAAGTGAAAAATAAGAAAAGAAGCCAAAAAATGACACTGCCATCAATCAGACTTCATGTACCAATTTCTTCATTGTAATGAATTTCCTCCAAGTTCCTACTTTTATTTCTTTTCTTTTTATGGATTCTCCCATTATGCATTCAGAATACTGAATTCATTAAAAATTAACTCATATTACCCCAAAAAATTATGACTCGCATTTTATGGGAGAATATTTGTTTTATGGTGTATCAGGTGAAACATATAAAAGTTTAAATTTTCTTCATGAACAAGTGTGCTGCAAAAATGGGCAGAATTTTACTGAGCATCACTAGATGTCACCCTCAACCTGAATTTAGTTTCACAAAAGTTTTCATTTTAAATGACTCTTCTTCTGTTCCCATACTCCCCCCTCTTTCCCCCCACCTTGCATTTAATGCATCTTCCACTTCAGTGCAGCACAAACTGTTGTGCATCAATATTTTGCTTGCTTAAAACCAGAATCAAAATTAGGAAACCTTGCAGCACCATCAATTTCTGTGCTTGATCAGCACTGAGGAGACAGAAAAAGCAAAACCTCCTGGGACAGGGTTTCTGTCTAAGGGGTCTGGTTGGATTTTGCTCAGATCCTGTTGGAATCTCCATTGTGGGAAATTGAGAGGAATGCTGAGGTCAAACCCCCATAAAGTCACGAGGAGCCCTCACTTCTCTGTTTCAGCACCATTTCCACAAGAAAAATAAAGAAAGGGCCCTTTTATAAAACAGGTTTAGGCTGTAATTTTCAGGTGCAGCGAGTTTTCAGGGAAAGGCTTTGTTTTTCACCTCTGAAATTCCTTGTGAGAGCATTCCAGCCCTGCTGGAACATTCATGCTTGAATGAGAGGCAAAAATGTGTTTATGAAGTTCATGCTGTATCTGTGTATTTATTTAAAGAATAACTTCACTCAGCTCTCATTTTTTTTTATACCTGAAATAACTTATTTCATGGTGTTCTTTCCTTAGGCGAAAACGTTTAGGAGATTTCTTTAGGAAATTCTTAATGAAATGAAAAAGAAAGTTTTGCATATTAAAATAATTAAATAAAAATAATTAAAATAAATAGAATCCTGTCATTTCCCCACCCTCAAATGTTCTGTGCTGCTGCAATCAGGTTAGAAAGAGAAGTTCCTTGGGATTCTTTAATTTTCAAAAGAAAATCCTTGTTCCTCAAGGGCTGAGCATTCTAACAGGAAAGAGGCTCCCCCTTTCTAGTGGTTTTGGGAACACTCAGAATCACTAGAAATGTGATTCTGAGTGAATTAGTTGCTATTTTATTTTAACCAAATGGCTTCAGGTAGCTGTCAAAGAAATGTGTTTCCCACGCATCCTTTTTCTAGTTTAGTGAAAATTTTCCATCTGCCACGCTGGACACAGAGCACTCAAAATTAGGGCATTGAAAGACAATCTTTTATTAAATATTCCCTTAGAAGACCTGGATTTAGTCAGGCCCTGTTACATTATTGGCTGTATTAAGCTAACACTCCATCAAAGGCACTTTAAATCAGTTCAAACGATTAAACCCTGGTTATATCAGCGTGTATTGACCTTCCATTTAATTTCCAGTGCCTCGAGTGATCCGGGGGAGTTCATTGCTGATCCTTTCCCTCCCATTTCTGCTGCATTCACTGATGGATGGGATTTGTACTGAGCCAGAGCCCAGCCTGGGCTCAGAGTGACCAGAGGCACCTGCTCTGCCCTGAGCCCTCAGCTTCCTGCCTTGTTTCTGTCAAAAAGCTGCTTTTAGAGCAGCAGAGGAAGGACACCCGTCACCAACCCCACACGTTTTCAATTCCTGTTGCTTCTTAAAAACTCTGCTTTGCATTGACGCTTCGGGGCTTGTGATTTTTCTCCTCTGCCTCTGCTTGGGGGAGAAGAACTTTCAAAATGTGAAAGTTTCACTTTCCAGCTGTGTCCCCCCAGAACTTTCAAAATGTGAAGAGTTCACTTTCCAGCTGTGTCTCCTCAGAACTTTCAAAATGTGAAGAGTTCACTTTCCAGCTGTGTCTCCTCAGAACTCTCAAAATGTGAAAGTTTCACCTTCCACAGTTTTTGTCAGGGCTGGGGTTTGATTTCAGGAATGCTTTGCTGGTAATTCCCTCTCCTAATCACAATTGTCTCCACCAGTATGGACAGCAAAGAGCATTTAAATGCGCAAGATTCCTCTAAAGATGCACAAGATTCCTTTTAATGCACGAGATCCCTCTGAATGCACAAAGATTCCTCTAAAGATAAAGAGATTTAAAATGCTGTTTATCTCTAGAGGAATCTTGAGCATTAATCTGCAGGTGCTTCCCCCCAGTGTGCAGCTCCCCATGCTGGGGTTTGGAGATGTTTTAAAATTGCTGCTGTGCATAAAAACACCGTTGGGAATGTTCAGCATTGTTTTTGGAGCTCCTCAGGCAAACTTCCTCACATTTACATGGAATTTATGTGGGAACTGACATATGTTGGGTGTTCAGACAGATGCAGTGTAATCAATCTTAATAAATAGTAATAAATCATCATTGCAGTATTGAGGGCTCAGTGATTTCAGGAAGGCACTGTAACATAAATATCAGTTCAGGAAAAGCAAACAAACAGCTTCTACATCATTTTTGGTCTTTCCACAGAGCTGCCATGAGGAAGCCAAGCACCATTATTGTTTCTTTCAGTTCTCAGCATAAAAGGAAGTAACACTTAATAAAAGCCATTGGCTGCAAGATTTCATAAGAGAGAGAGGCAGAGAGAGAGAGGAGCAGCATGCTGAGGAGGAGCAGGTGTGATTCATGAATAAACTGCTCCTTGGCACCCTGTGGGATACTGATGAAACAAATAGAATTTCCCCAGGCATGGATAATACAAGAACAGCAGACACTTTTTCACAGGTAAAGCACAAAGTGTTGTGGCTGGTGTGGGAGTGCTGCTGGCTGTGCATAGCTGAGATGGTTTAGCAGGAGCTGGGGAGGACTTGGTGCTCTGTTGGCAGGGGATTTGCAGCAGGGTTTGGTGTAATGGGCTATTATGTGATGTGAGCTCAGCCTGCTCTGATATATCACAGAGTGTTTGCAGAAGGTGGGCAGGAGACAGCATTTTCCTGTGCTTTATTCTCGAGAAAGTTGAGATGTGCAAAGTTTTCCTGATACAAGGAGAGGAGATCAGTCTTTCTCCTGCCATGCTGGAGAGGATTTATTAACACTTTATATTATCTGTGCTAAAAATTTCCATAAGGTAATTGGAGGGGAGAAAAAAAAGTGCTTTATATTACAGGCAAAAGCAGCCTTTTGATAATCCCACTGGAATCTGAGGTGATTGATGTGCCAGGGTTGAATGTACATCTGCTTGCAGCACTGTGGGTTTGTCTGTGTGCCTGCCACACACAGAGGCTTGGAGCATCCTGCTTGTTCCAAAATTTGTTTCAAAATGCCTGGAGAACTGAGTTGTGGGGAGCTCCTGGGACAGATGGTGGGATTGGCAGAGGGAAAAGAGGAATCAGGGAAAAGAGAAATCAGGGAAAAGAGGAACCAGGGAAAAGAGAAATCAGGGAAAAAGGAACCAGGGAAAAGAGCAGTCAGGGAAAACAGGAATAAGGGAAAAGAGGAATCAGGGAAAAGAGGAATCAGGGAAAAGAGGAATCTGGAAAAAGAGCAATTAGGGAAAAGAGCAGTCAGGAAAAATAGGAATCAGGGAAAAAAGGAATAAGGGAAAGAGGAATTAGGGAAAAGAGGAATTAGGGAAAAGAGGAATCAGGGAAAAGAGCAATCAGAGAAAAGCGCAATTAAGGAAAAGATCAGTCAGGAAAAAGAGGAATCAGGGAAAAGAACAGTCAGGGAATAGAGGAATCAAGGAAGGAGCAGTCAGGCAAAAGAGCAATTAGGGAAAAGAGCAATTAGAGAAAAGAGGACTCAGGGAAAAGAAGGGTTGTGCTGTGTGCAGGCTCTGGGCTCCCCTGGCTGGCCAGGGCTGAGGGCTGGGGAGGATCCAGCCCTGCTTGCTTGGCTCCCCAAATGTGAGAGATTTGCCAGGCCAGGCTCTGGCAAACCCCAGAGCAATCCCACAAACAGGAGGAGGAAAACAACCCCTATTTCTGGCTTTTTGGTTTGTCACAGGGGAAAGAGAAGGGCAGGGGCTGCTCTTGCCCACTTTGAAAGTTCTCCTCCTCCAAGCAGAGGCAGAGCGGAAAATCAGAAGGGCAGGGGCAGGGATGGGGGATCCAAACACGGAATTATTGAGCTGGCACACATCAATTGCTGCACCTGAAGAGCCATGAAGTGCACCTGGCGCTGCTGCAGGAGATGCTGAGGTGCTTGGGGCAGCTGTTGGGGTGGGGAGGGCACAGCCCCAGCCTGGCAGGGTTCCCCTGTCCCTGCTGCCCTGGCACAGACAGACACACAGACAGCTCAGGAACCTCTCACCTTCGCACTGCTGGGGGCTCAGGGGCAGCAGAGATGTGGAAATAATCAAATGTTTGGTGCCACAGAGGGCCTGGCCGAGCGAGAGCAAACAGGAAACCTCGGCCAGGTGGTGCCACTTGTCACCGAGTGCCACCACCGGGAAAGCACACGCACAGCCCAGCCTGTGGGAGCTCCAAAATACCCACAAAAAACACAAACCGTGCCTGAGAAATCGAGATTTGAACTTCTTGTGAGCTCCTCTGAAAAGCAGACTTTATGTCTTGCTGGGGCTTTTCATCTGAGAGCTGCTCAGATCACGGTGCAAGGTCAGGCCCTCGTGCTTTTCCACCCTGCTTTATTTAATCAACTGCTTTAAAGTGTTTTATCCCCGTGGATTTCCCCTACAATTTTCATTAGACTTTTTCTTAAAGGCCACTTCTCTTAGATGATTGATTTTTTCCCTATTTTTTTTTCCCCTGGTCTTTTCTAAGGTAGCTTAAGGTGGATTTTCACGGTATACTTACCAAGGGATCAACTCTATTTGAATATTTTCCATATTTTCTGAAGCACATCCTGAGGTGTGATAGACCCAAAGTTAAATTTCCTGCTCCTGAGCCACTTGGAGCTCCTTGTTCCATTCTCAGTATTGCCCAAATTCCTTTGGGATTTTGATGTTGTTACAATCAATCTCTCCATACCTTTACCACTTTTATTTCCAAGAAAATATATTTTATTTTAATTTATTTCTTTACCAGTAAGAAATAAATTACAATAAAATATATTTTCATATACCAGTAAGAAATAAAATGCAATAAAATATCTTCGGGATATTTTATCGTATTTTATTATTTTAATATTATTTATATAGATATTTGATTTTTTTTCCTCCAGCTCCTTCAGGAAGTGGCAGAATAAATATTCCCAATATTCATTTCCCAGTATTCATTCTCCTGGGAGCACAATGAATATCCCCAAACCTTTTTTTGAACAGAAATTATTTTCTGACATTAAGACCCAGCTTAAATAGATGTCCAGGTAGCTGATCCTGAGGAATCTGCCTGTTTGGAAAAATAGTGTATTTTTAAATTATTAATAGAGTATTTTTAAAGTATTGAGAACAGAACAAAACCATCTATAGAGACAAGGATCACATCCTGCTGAATCTGTCAGAGTTTAGGAGGAGATGGACAAGGAGAAATTCACCTCAATATTTTTCTAGGATGATTTATCAACAACCCAGGAAAAGCCAGGTCAGAAATGATGCATCAACAGATGGATGCTTGTTGGGGTTTTATTTATTTATTTTTTTGGTTTGGTTTTTTGGGTTTGGTTTTTTGGGTTTTTTTGCAAGCTCTCAGTCCATGTTCTGATTAGAACATAATGAAGGGTTTGTTCATTAAATGTTCCAGCTAATTAACAGGGAACTGGTGGAGCCCCTCAGTGAAACGTGCATGAAATCAGAGCTGCTTTCTCTCTGTCACACCCCATCCCTCTTGCTGAGCAGGTGTTAATGTAATTTTATAAACCTGCAGCAGATGAAACCTCTTGTTCAGCATTTAGCAATTTCAGCAGGCCAGAATTAATCTTTCTTTTACAAGACATGAGGGGCACAAGGTGAGAGCAGAAGGATGAATGTTCTTCTCCAAAAAACTTAGATGTGGCTGGTAAGTAACCCAGCAATCTTTGTTTCGTCACAAAATTAACCTGATTCTCACAAATATGATAATCCTTGATACTTCTTATCACTGTGGATTATTTTAATTCCCATCACTAAAGGCACAGAATGTTATTATTTCAGTAGCAAACTGAAATGCTCCTGTATGAGCAGCTCCTTTATTCTATTTCAGTCCATTTTATAGCAGAGCATTTAAACTGTCCCTCAGCACACCAGGAAACTGCTGGGTGTTTCACACTGAAGGATTGTTCTGAAATCAAGTCTAATTTAAAATATTCAGGCCACAGTGATGCTGAGGCTGGCTCTGATAAAGCAGCAATGGAGATTTCCAGGAAATATCTCTGCCTTGGAAATAAAAGCTCTCAGGTTGGGTGGAGTTTTCCAACATTTTTTAATCTCTGCCTGCTCCTTTCCCCTGGGAAAACGGAGCCTTCAGTTCTTTGCAATTAAAGTGCAAAACAAGGTCAGATGTAGGCCAAAGCTTAATTCTTCTTAAGAATAATTTGTTTAATTGTTCAATTTGTTTAATTCTTCTTAAGGATGTGTAGTGGTGGGCAACTCCATCATTTTCCTTGGATGGCTCAGTGTTATCCTTATATTTCCCAAACATCTCAGCAGAACCTCTTTTGCTGTAATTTCTCTCTTTTGCTGTAATGTATTTTCACTATTTTGCTGTAATTTCTCTCTAGTTGTAATTTCTCTCTTTTGCTGTAATTTCTCTCTTTTGCTGTAATTTCTCTCTCTTGCTGGAATTTCTCTCTCTTGCTGGAATTTTCTCTCCTATTTCTCCTTACCCCACCCCAGAGGGATCCTCCTGCTCTTCCCTTTTGGCAGCAGCTCTTTATGACCCTGTGCCTTCCCCAGGCTGTGAAATCCCAATCCTTCCCTTGGAAATCCCATTTTTTTCCATTTTTACTCTCATTATCTCAATCTGGACCCATCCATCTCTTTTCTGGAGGCAGGGAAATCTCCCCCCTATTCCAGCAGGATCCCCTCTCAGTGCTCAGCTCTCTGATTTCAGTGTTTTGCTGCTGTCTGGGATCTCCCCGAGGGAAATTTCCTTTTATTGCAGCAGCACCATGGTGGGAGCTGCTGTCACTTTGCAAGCTGCTCCAACTTCTGGGCTTTTCCTGCAAAAAATGTGTTTTTCAGCCAGTGCTTGTGAAGCTGGCAGCTCCTGCTGAACAGCCAGGGTTTTTTTTCCCTTTTTCTGCTTGCTGAATTATAGATTATTGCTGCTCTCGTTTGTCAAGGCTGTTTGGAATTTGAATCCCCCTCGCAGTTCTTTCCGGCTGCCCATTAAAACCTGCAAATTTAATAAAAATAATCTCCAGTCCTTCAGCAGATCACAGTGTTCAAATAGCACAAAACTACAGCAGTCCCCTGTGCAAACACTCAGTTTATCCTGAATTTTCACAGTGAAATTACTTCCCAAGTGTCATTTCCTGGTGAGGTCTCAGGGCTGATGGAGCAGGAGGCTCCATGGTGGTGACTGAGGGAAAACCTGAAGTGTGAGACCTAGAAAGTGTCATTTTTTCAGAGAGAATTTTAAGAAACATTAAGGCTTTGAGATTCCTCAGTTTGGTGATATTTTCAATATTGAAAATAGTTAAAACTGTTGGTTTCGTGCTATGGACGCATCACTGGGCACCAGTTTATATCTTCATGGTTTTGAGAACTGTTCTTGGACATTTTCATGTTACAATCAATCACTCCATGCCTTTGTACCAGTGAGAAATAAATTACAATAAAATATCTTTGGGCTCCTCCTGGAAGTGGCAGAATTTCCAATGTTTTCAAGGAAATCAAGCTCCTGCTTGATGAATACTTTCCTTTTTGAATAAATATTGACAGATGCTATTCAGCCACATATGGATCTGCAAAAATAATGCAAAACATTATTACAGATGGATAATTTATTTGATGAATAGCAGCTCTGTTTGACAAATAATATCAGTCTGTCTCTAGGCTACAGGAGGTGGCATTGCCACATAAAAATGCCACATCAGTCACCTGGTTTGAGGTTTCATGGAAATTGAAACTGGAGATATCCCAGTCCTAGGGGAAAACCACTGCCCTGGAAATGCTTGGGAGCACTCAGAACATTTTGGGCCGAGTTCAAACCTGGTGAAAGTGAATAAATTAGGGGAGGGAGGTTGATAACACCAAGCTGGAGCTTTAAGGCAATCCAGATTGTGACTGTTGTCTGAAAATCACGTAAGTGGCACATTCAGCGTGCAGGCAGGGTGGACTTCAGTCAGATTTATGCCTGTTGTTTCTGTTTTGCCAGATTTATGGTTGTTTCTAATTAATGGCCAGTCACAGTCAGCTGGCTCAGAGAGAGCCAACCCACAAACCTTTGTCATCATTCTTTCTTTCCTTTTTATTTTTAGCTTAGCTAGCCTTCTGATGAAACCTTTTCTTCTTTTTTTTAGTATAGTTTTAATGTAATATATATAATAAGGTAATAAATCAGCCTTCTGAAGCATGGGGTCAGATCCTCACCTCTTCCCTCAGCATAAGACCCCTGTGGACACGGTCACAGGATCCAGGCAGGGTGGGATCAGAGGAATGAGAACAAAAAGCCACAAGTGGCTCTGATTTCTCTGGTGGCAGGGCAGGTCTGCAGGGTTGGATTGTGCCCTGGAGAAGCCCAGAGAGCTCAGGGGGTGCCCAGGAGCCAGAGCCACCCGGTGACCCTCTGGGGCAGTGGGGTGCAGAGAGAGCAGCCAGAGGAGCACATCTGGTGTTTCACCCCTGAGCAGGGCCCCACGTGCTGGGTGCTCCTGATCAAGAACCACTTGGATGATGTGGCTTTAACCACATCATTTTCCTTCATGGAGTCTTGGCAGATCTGGGATTTTTCCCAGTGATATTTCTACATGCAAACCCTCTATGGGTCCTTTTGGGTAAATGGGAGAGGCAGGAAGGCCCGGCAGGGGCCATGGCAGGGCAGAAATCTCCTCTCTCCCCACTAAACACATTCAATATCAGGCCCAAAACATAAAAACCTCACCTCTCCTTCCAGAGAATGTCTGGAGCCCCAGGCTCTTCCTTCAATTGTGAATTCTTTCAAAGCACTTGTGTGGCTGTGCTGAGTTTGGGGAGGGTGATGACAATTTAATCTGGTTTAAACAAGCTGCTGTAGCCTGGCAGGTAAGTGAGGGCATTATTAACACAATCTCGTGTATTTCCTTAATGTGCCTGCTTTGTAATAGAGGAATTTTGCCACCCTCCCAACCTTCCTGGCCCCTTCCCAACCCTCCTGCCCTTCCCTTGCTCCTGCACAGCCTTGTCCACCTGGAGAGTTTGGGAAGAACCTTTGGAAACCCCTGGAATCTCTCCAGGTGGTGAAGTCGTTCTCAGGGCACAGGGAACCACTTGGATCTTGGAATCTGGATAAAAATTTTCCAATTTCCTGAGCTGTGCTGGTCAAACCTCCAGGCTCCTCCAAGCTCTATCTCAGGCTCTGGCTCAAAGCAGGGTTGGTTTTTCTCCCCCAAACCCCTGGCACTGCCTTGCTGCACTCAGCAGTGACACAAACTCCTGTGTGAACTCATTGGCAGCTCAATCTCCTGTTTTGGGGAGAGAAAAAGGGGAAGTGGAACTCTGGCTGTTCATGTGCTTCACTGAGTCCCTGCAGCAGCTGCAGCTCCCGGCACCAACAGCAGTTTGCCCCCTCTTCACCCTGAACATTTCAAATGCTCCTGGTTTTTCTTTCACGTTGTCCTGTGTGCAGGGCTTTGCTCTCAGGATGAGGCAGGCTGCCATGCAAAATTGATGTTTGCACTTCTTGCCAGGGTTTCTCACTCAAAAGGGTTTCCCCCTGGCAGTTCTATCTCCAGATATTACCACCACATCTCCTCAACTTGTAAAAGCCCCTGTGTATTTGATGTCTTGTGGACTTTGACCAGGTTTCAAAGGGAGATTATATTTGCTGGGCAGGCTGTCAGTAGAATATAAAATATGAGTGAAATTGTAATTTTATGGCAGCTGCTGTGACTGTGTCATGAGCACTCTGTATCCTCACAGCCTGATGAAAAACCAGGCTCTAAAAACATTTGATTGACTTTATTTATTTTTTTTCTTTCCCTAGTTAAGCCAGGAAAAAATCCTCAAAATCATGAACATGGTGAAAAACAAAGAAGTGAGCATTGAGGGAGCTCTGCATTTGGCACAGAAGGAGGGGTGTGCTGAAAAGGTGAGGCTGCTGCTTTGATGTGTCTGGAGATGTGTTCAGGTGTTCTGGAGAGCCCTGCTGAGTGAGGAGGTGTGTGCATTGCTCTCAGGGACACAATCCTGGTTTGGAGTCACAAAGAGCCCAGGTCCCACCTATTACAGCGACCTTAGACGGTCACTGTGGTGAGAGAAGGACGAGAATCTTGTTTCTTGATCAAAAGGCTGATTTATTGATATAGGATATATAATACATTATAACTATACTAAAAGGAAGAAAAAGAGAGGTTGCAGAGAGCAGCTATGCTAAGAATAGAATAGAAAGAAAAGAATAACAAAGTTCTTTGCCCAGGGAATCTGTCCCTGAGCTGCTCCTGTGATTGGCCTTTAATGGTACACAAAGAAGATGAGCCAATCACAGGGGCACCTGCTACATTTCACAACAGCTGATAACAATTGTTTACATTCTTCTTCTGGGGCCCTTTGCTTCCCAGAAGAAGGAGAAATCCCAAAGAAAGGATTTCTATGAAGAAATGTCTGTGACACCCACCCAGCAGGGCAGGTACAGCAGGCAGTGCTGCCTGTGCCCTGTGTGGTGGCTGCTCCATGGAAATGCTGGACTGGGGAGCTCAAACCCACACAAGGGTTGTTATTCCAAGGGTAGCAACAAATTCTGCATTAATAAATGTGGGGCAGAATCCCAGAATTGCAGAATTCCATTCTGGTTTGGGTTGGAAGGGACCTTGAAGCTCGTCCTGTTCCACCTCCCTGCACCTCCCACTGTCCCAAACCCTGTCCAGCCTGGCCTGGAGCATTTCCAGGGATCCAGGGGCAGCCACAGCTGCTCTGGGCACCCTGTGCCCGCCCTCTCAGGAGGAATTCCTCCCAATATCCCATCCAACCCTCCTCAACTTCAGTGTGAAGCCATTCCCCGTGTGCTGTCCTTTCATCCCCTGTAAATCCCCTCTCCATCCATCCTGCAGCTCCTCCAGGCACTGCAAGGCTTCTCTCCTCCACCCTCAGAGCAAAGAATTCCTCCCCAAAATTCAACAAAACTCCCTCCCTGTCAGTGTGAATCCATTCCCTGTGTCCTGTCCCTTCCTTTGGGAATTATGTCCCTCTCCACCTTCATTAAGGTGATTAACAAAAGTCAGGAGGGATTTTCCATCTGTCTCCACGTGGAATTCTCCTGCAGGGCTCCAGGGCTGTTTCTGCTCACAGAGATTTCACCTGAGCACAGCAGGATTTGGGTGGCCAAACGTTATCCCAGCGTGGGATGTGTTGCTGATTTCTGTTCTGTTTTCCAGGATCCCCAGGATTTGTTAACTGGGTCCCAATTTAACTTCATTATTTACAAATACAAACACTACCGCTGGCAGAAACGGATTCTGCAGGTAACCCTAAAAATTTGGTGCAGTTTATAAAAATATAGCAAAACTTCTGGCAACGCCACCTGATGGTGATTTCCTGCTTTCATGAAGTCAGGGACTAAGGTTTAATATTTTTTTTTCCTGGATCTCACTAAAACTTTTGTAGTTTGGACAGCATTTGTTAATGAACAAGTCCAAATCATGCATGCTACAGGGTGGATTTTATTTACTACATCTTAGCTGTACAAAATATAATTTTTCCAGCATTATCCACCATTTTTTGGAATGAAAAGATGATTTCTTTAGACATAAAGTGGAAAAATGGAGAGATGTGTAGCAGATGTGGAAGTTATCAGTCTGGGAATCTGGATTAGCTTAATTTCAGTTCTCTAATTACCAGCAGCCTTCAAAAGTCAGAGATAATCTTGAGAAAGGTTCTGCTTTGCAGGTTCCCTGCTATAAACAGGACAGAGGGAAAGGCCACAGTGTGGGCATTTGGTGGTGTGGTGTGTACAAGTTTTAACTTTTAACTTAGAACTGCATTTCAGAGGCTGAAGGAGTGAGGAGATGGATTATTGGTTCTGCTGTTAGTTGGGGCTGAAGGGGAAGTTTCAGCACTGGCTTTTGAGGCAAGGAGAATTTAAAAAGAAATAATATTCCAGGGTGATAAATTGATGCATATTCATCAAAAGAGATGTGTGGAAACACAGCTTACAAGGAATTTCTGGGGTTTTTTGTCACTAAAACAAACATTGGGCAATATCTTGATGGTGGAATGTAATTTTTCAATTATATTTATTCTGCTCTTTCATCTAAACAAAATTGGGATTCTGCCTTTGCCTTTCAACAAAGATGCTCTCGGGTGATGCAGAATTTCCTCTTGCAGCTGGATTTCAGCAGCAGGACCATTTTCAACATCGAGAAGGGCACTATCAGGAAGCAGTTCCCTTTCTCCCAAGTGAGGGGCTGCGAGGACTCGGAGAGGAGGCGTTTCAGCATCCTGTTCCACGGCAGGCAGCACTACGAGCTGGAGGCTGTGTCCCTGGAGGACAAGAGGAAGGTGGGCTGGGGTTTGGGACAGCGCTGAGGGGAATAACAGCGGGCATGGAGGCGCCCAGCAGGCACGGGGCAGGCAGGCGGGGCTGCAGTTCTATTCACAGAGAAAAGCAAGGCTCAGCTTCCCAAGGATGTTTGGGATATTTGCTGGGAATCGCAGTGAGGAACCTCAGAGAAAGAAAAAAACAATTACAAAATTACAATCCCATATATATATATATGGGATTGTAATTGTAACAATTCTAACAATTACAATCCCATATATATATATATATATATATATATATATATATATATATATATATATAAAATATGCAATATATTATAATAATATAAAATTATATTTTATATATAATAACAAAGAAAACTTTTATATATAATATATAACAATATATGATAGATAAAATAATAATAGATATAATATATAATGTATGTTGTAATAATACATATATTATATTTCTTTTCTAGAAAGAAAACTATTTTAATCTAATATTTGGTAATATATATATAAGTATATATAAAATAAGATTTAATATATATAATATATAATATATGTCATAATACTATTATATAACATATAACATATTATATATTATATATTATATATTATATATTATATATTATATATTATATATTATATATTATATATTTCTTTTCTAGAAAGAAAAAAACAATTATTATATCATATTTGCTAATATATATAATATTATATAATATGATATAGTATGATATGATATGATATGATATGATATGATATGATATAATATAATATAATATAATATAATATAATATAATATAATATAATATAATATAATATAATATAATATAATATAATATAATAATATAATATAGAGTATATATTGCTGCTCCTGTGTTTGTGCAAGTAGAATGCAATATGGAGATTGTTTACCCAGAGTGATGGGGTTTTATTTCCTTGGCCTGTCAGGGCCAAGCGCATCTCCAGACTGTGGGTCAGCAGACAGCCACAAGATTCTGGGCAGTGGAGTTGATTGCTTGTTCAGAGTCAGTTTAGATGTAGTGTAATATAATATAGAATAATGTAGTATAATGAAGTAATTAATTAATGTGCTGCTGGGACAGGGAGCAGAGGCAGGGCAGGAGGGTGGGTTTGTTGTGGTGGGATGTGGAACAGAGGCAGGGCAGGAGGGTGGGTTTGTTGTGGTGGGACACAGAACAGAGGCAGGGCAGGAGGGTGGGTTTGTTGTGGTGGGATGTGGAACAGCGGCAGGGCAGAAGGGTGGGGTTTTGTGCTGGGACAGGGAGCAGAGGCAGGGCAGGAGGGTGGGTTTGTTGTGGTGGGATGTGGAGCAGAGGCAGGGCAGGAGGGTGGGTTTGTTGTGGTGGGATGTGGAGCAGAGGCAGGGCAGAAGGGTGGGGTTTTGTGCTGGGACAGGGAGCAGAGGCAGGGCAGGAGGGTGGGTTTGTTGTGGTGGGACACAGAACAGCAGCAGGGTGGCTCGGGTGCAGCCTGGCCTGGGGGCTCTGGCCCAGGTCAGAGGGGCTGCAGAGCCAGCTCAGGTGAGATGGGACAGTGGGGGCAGCTCTGCAGCCACAGCATGGGGGGAACTGCTCTGGAGTGCGGGAACAGGCAAACAGAGCTGGGGGTGTGCTCAGCTCAGTCCTCATTGCAGCTCCCCAAGCACTTTTTGTTCTCTGTACAACACATTTCATAAAATGCCCGATTTTGAGGATGAATGAGGATTGTCCTCATGCTGAGAAAAAACCCAGTGGTTCATCTTTAGCATTGTCTGAGATTTTCAGCTGAATCAATTGAGTGCTGCTTGGGCTTGAGCTGAGCTGAACAGAAACTTTGTCCTGGACTGCTTTGTATGTGAATTTAAAACTTCTGGTTTACAGTAACCCCTTCAGAGTAAATTTATATTCTCCTTAGACTGACAGGTTTAGAATTGTGGGCATAAAACAAAATTGCAGTTAAAGAGTTTTGCATTATAGAAAGACCTGGGTTATCTTATGTTCATTTACTTTACCCATTTGACTGTGGCTTTGTGCTTGTAAAATCCAGCTATTGATGTCTTATTCAAGGGAATTAGTGTGGAAAATATTTTTTTCTCTGCTGCCACTCATTATCTAGATAATCTACCTGCTGAGCAGAGTTATTCAGAGCAACTCTTACAAGAGACCAGTGGAGTCCTGGCCTGGGAGAGCTGCAGAATGTGATGTGATCCATGAAGGGCTGCTGGATTTGCAGGAGAACACCTTAACCTCCACTGAATGGGTGAAGTATGAGCTCTGGCTTTCCTTAAAACTTCTGATGGATGCATTTAGATTTGAATGCGCTGATAAGAACTTTATTATTTAGTTGTTTTTTAAGTGCAAAGGTAGATGCCCAGTCTGCATGAGATGGAAGCACTGCAATGACCTGTCAGGGCAGGAGTGGTACCCAAAAAACCAAAATTGTGATCTGGAGCCTGCTGGGAGCATTGGCAGCACAAATCTCTAATGGTGATGGTGCTCAGAACAAATTTGATGCTGGGACTTTGTTTCTCTCATGACTTTTCCCTCCATTCTCAGTAACCCAGTGGTTTTCCATGGTTTGCTCCCATTCTGCAAACAAACCTCAGACAGCTCCTAAAACACCTGGAAATTTCTTAGAACATCAAAGGAAAGAGAGAGAAAAAAATTCTGTCTAGCTAATGAAAAAAATTTCACATTGTAATTATCTGCACTGGATAATTATCTCAAAAGACTTCACACTTCACAGAAGTTTATTTTAATTGCTTTTAAAAGGCTGCCAGTGTATGTGTTGTAAACACTATCCTCCAGTGGGTCCAGGATTTGTTACCTTGCAACACTGAACAGGTTTGTTAACAAACAAAAATGGATTTCTATTTATCTTCAAACCCCTTGTTGTTTTCTTCTTGATATTAATCCTCTCTCTTCCTCCTTTTTTCTCTTTTATTTTGGTAAGTGATGGTGGGAGCACCTGGGGATCTGATTAAACCATAAGTCCCTGCTGGAAGAAAGGAGAGATCAATGGCACTGCCAGCTCCATTAAACAATTCTTATCGCTTTGACTGCTTGTATGGGAATTGATGCAATTTTTATTTTATGTTCAATTTGTTCTGGAGCAGCTATATTTACTTAAATTCTTCACAGAACACCTTAATCAACCAGCCACACCTGGAAGAGAGAGGGAAGAGTTTTGTAGAACTGCCAGAATGATAAAGAAAGACAGAAACCCTGCAGAAAAAAGGAGAAGGCAAAATGTTAAATAAGAATAAACCCACAGTAAAGCCCAAACTCTTTAGAAAGAGCAGGGCAGAATTCCAGAGGAGAGGCTGAAGCACAGGACTCTGCTGGAATGGAAGCTCTGTGTGCTCAGGCCATTTCTTCCAGGATTAATTATAATTTAAAGAGCTTTTCCCCAAATTTTAGCAGAGTCACTGCTGCTGGAAGCTCTAATGAGCAGAATATTTTAACCCATTCCTCCCTGGGAATGAGAAATTCCAGGGTGAGCTGCCATGGAGTAACAGGATTTCCAGGAGAGGGAGATTGGGCTGGATGATGGGGAACTGAATCTGGTGGTTTGTCCATAGCTTGGTGGAGTGAAATCTGTAAGACACACAAACCCTGGAGCCTTAAGCACTGCTCAGTCACAGGTGGATTCCTGTAAAGCTCAGAGTCCCAAAGATCCACTACCCCAAATAAACAAAAGGAGTAAATGGAGAGGGAAGGACAGAGCATGGCTGAAAAATTAACAGGACTTGGGTCATTCTGAATTGATGGTCAGATTTAATTCTAGCTCTCACTGGGCATGGCAGGCTGTTCAGATTTTATGCCACACTTTGTTTGGTGTCAGATGAAAGCAAGCAACTCTCAGATAAGAACAGCTCACAGATTTGACGCTCTGCTGTTGATATTTGTGACTGTTCCATGGAGGATGCTGCAAGAACGTGGAGATTTATCGCCGTGGGCTGTGTGAAGGGGACACCAGTGAGCCGTGTGTGCATCCCCTGTCCCTCAGGTGCCTGGCAGAGCTGCGGGAGGGAGAGCTGACCCTGTACAGCCTGGGGCACAGGAGCCCTGCGGCCACCATTGCCCTGGCAGCCGGGAGCCTGGCGCTCGGCAGGGACAGCGCCGGCAGCTCCTTCTCCCTGCAAACCGGGCACCGCCGCTACCTGTGAGTAAAACTGCTCATTAAACATCTGGCAAAGCACAGCTGGGGCTGCAGGGCTCTCCACGGAGAAAAGCAGGGCGCCGCTTCCCATGGATGTTTGCCGGGAATCACAGAGAGGAACCTCAGAGAAAGAAAAAGCAATTTTAATTTCATTGTTTGCGCCAAAGTAGAATGCAACATGGAGATTGTTCACCCAGAGTGATGGGGTTTTGTTTCTTTGAGCAATCTCTGCCAGCTGTGTCCTGTCAGTAAGGAGACAGTCATGAGATCTGGTTGGGTTGAGTAGATTCAGTTTAGATGTAGTGTGATATAATATAGAATACTATAGTATAATTCTTATCTTATCTTTGGTAACACATATATGTATTTTATATATATATATATATATATATATATATATATTTATTTATTTATTTATTTCTATATATTTATTTATATATTTATATTTATATTTATATTTATATTTATATTTATATTTATATTTATATTTATATGGTATTATATATATAATTCTTATTTTTATATAGTATTATATATACTATGTAATTATGGTATTATTATATATAGTATCTATTATATATAATATAATAGTATTATAATATATTACATGCATAGTATTATATATTATATTATAATAGTATTATATATTTATAATATAATAAAATATGGTTTAGATATAGTTTAATATAATATAGAATAATATAGTATAATTCTTATATATACTCATATATATACTTATATATAATCATATATATACTTATCTATACTGATATAAAAGATATACTTATAAATATATATATAAGTATATAAAATATATATATACTTCTATAATATATATATACTTATATAATATATATATACACTTATACAAAGTATATACTTATATATATAATTCTTATATATACTCATATTTGGTAATACATATATTTATATGATTATATATATAAAATATAATATTGGGTATATATTGTTGGTGCCAACATAGAATGCAATGTGGAGATTGCTCACTCAAAGTGATGGGGTTTTGTTTCCTTGGCCTGTCAGGGCCAAGCACATCTCCAGACTGTTGGTCAGCAGACAGCCACAAGATTCTGGGCAGTGGAGTTGAGTGCTTGTGCAGATTCAGTTTAGATGTAGTATAATATAATATAGAATAATACAGTATAATAAAGTAATTAATTAGCTTTCTGATACCGATGGAGTACTCCTCATCATTCCTCCCTGCCATGGAGGTTGCTGTGAATCCTCTACAGAGGTGCTGCACGCAGGCTCTGGCAGCAGAGTAAAAGAACATTCCTGGAGGAATGAGGCCGCCAGAATCACCTGGATTATTACCCTGTGCTGCGCAGGATACCGCTCACTCCTGCCGCTGTTTCTGGGTGGTTTTTTACTCCTGCCGCTGTTTCTGGATGATTTCCCGTTGCAGGCTGCGGGTCCCGCCGAGCGTGCAGAGCCGCAGCCCCGATGTGGCCGGCCGGCTGCTCCGGGAGTGGCTGTCGCTGCTGGAGCGGCACTGCCGGCCCGGCGGCGCTGCCGCCCTGCCCCCGGAGGGCTCTGCGGGATGCAGCATCCCCGAGGCTGACTACGAGGAGTTCGCGGTGCCTCTGAGCGAGCAGAGAGAGGAGAGCGCCCGTTTTGGTGGGGATTCTGCAAGGAGCAGCCCGAGCAAGCCTGCAGAGCCTGCAGAGGGACAGGCAGCCCCTGCAGCAGCGCTGCCACCTGCCCTGGGCAGGGCTCAGGTGCCACCAGCCCCACCTGCCCTGCCACAGCCCTGCAGTGCCCCTCCAGCAGCCAAGAGAACCAAGGCCTTCCACTGGGACCTCGTTCCTGGGGACAAGGTGAGGATGAAACTGAGGGCAGCTGTCGCCCTGGTTTTTTAAGATTTTCTCAGCCTTCTGATGTTGACATTCCTGTAGCCAACTTTCTCACACGCTTTCTGTAAATAACTCATTGTTTTGCATTCTTTTATAGAAGAAGAGAAATCTGATGGACTGTCGGTCTGTCCGGTGTCATTGGAGAGGTGGCACTGTCACCCTCCAATCTAACGGTCACTTTTGGAAAACTTTAAATGTTGGAGTCAGAAAATAAACTTCCCTTTTTTCTTCGCCTTGAGAACAGCAGTGTGTGCTTGTGTTCTTTCATGTCCTATAGGGACAGGCAGCTGTTAAAGGGAAAAACCTAAATATTGTGGCCATGTGACACGGGGAGTTACAGTAATGCAGCTGTGCCACAAAATGACCTGGATGCCCGGAACAAAGATCCTCTGTTCTCCTGGCTTGCTGCTTACCCTGTGTCCCTCCTGTATTTTTAGATCCAAAAATCTGTCTGGGCATCGTGTGACCCGTGCAAGAGGAAAATCGACGTGTGCAGGCTGTGTGAGCAGTTCCAGATCCAGGACACAGCGGTGCTTCTGGGCAGCGAGCCTCCGGCGAACCAGCACATCCTGCTGGACAGAAAAGTTGCACACAACTTCAGTGAGTGAATCCACAGCAGGGGCTGTGAGCTCTCTCTGGGAGCTGGGCTGAGCCCTGCCTGCATTTGCTGTTTGTGCTTTCTGCCGCTCACGGGCAGTGATTGAGGCTGGGTGGAAATCCTCTTTTCATTCAGTGCTTCTCTCTTCGTACAAGACCCCAGGGCTCAGCTGCTCCAAAGGGGCTCTTGTGCTGTAGAGATAAAACCCCAAGCTGGTTTTTTAATCCAAACCTGGCTGTGCCCCTGAGCTGGTGTGACCGTGTTCACAGGGGTTTTGGGCTGAGGGAAGAGATGAGGAGCTGTCTCCATGTTTCAGAAGGCTGATTTATTATTTTGTTATATATATTATATTAAAACTGTGCTAAAAGAATAGAAGAAAAGGCTTCATCAGAAGGCTGGCTAAGAATAGAATAGCAAAGAATGCTAACAAAGGTTTGTGGCTTGGCTCTCTGTCCGAGCCAGCTGACTGTGATTGGCCATTAATTAGAAACATTCAACATGGGCCAATCACAGATGCACCTATTGCATCCCACAGCAGCAGATAATCATTGTTTACATTTTGTTCCTGAGTCCTCTCAGCTTCTCAGGAGGAAAAATCCTAAAGAAAAGATTTTTCATAAAAGATGTCTGTGAGAAGCTGTGATGCTGCTGTCTTGGGGCAGAGGTGTGAAGCCACCCTCAACACCTGTGGTGTCAATTTAAGCCTCTGACTGCAAAGGCTTTTCCAATTTAATGGGCTGCAATGTTGGAGATTTTTTCAGAAATGGCTTGGGAGGCAGCTGTGGGGGACAGGTTCTCACAGCCTGTTTCTGTAAACAGTAGAAGTTCTCAGGTTGTTTTTAATTACAAGTAAAAGTGACAAACATGAAGGCCTTGAGAACCTTGCATACCAGAGTTCTCAGGCAGCTTTCTCATAACAAGTAGATATTCTATCTTTGGCTGTTTTGGGAAAGCAAAAATAATTTTGAGAACCCAAATCTTGGTATTGGAAACATAAGGAGGAGTTGGTTTGTTATCTCTGACCTATTGTGAGCTCAGGTTTGCAATGTGCATGAACTTAATTAACACGGTTATAAAAAGTGATTGATGGAGTGAATAAACGGAGTCGATGCTGATCAACAAGGATAGGCCTTCTCCCCCCAACAGAATATTGTAAAGCTCTTTCATTCCCTTGATGAGAAGTGGTGGATGTTAAAGGAGAAGCAGTAATTGTTCTTCAAAGAGCACTCTGGTTTCTGCTACAAAGATGCCTCTCCTAAAAATTTCTATAACCTGGAGATGCTTTAAGATGGTTACATGTGTAAAGAATTTGGGGCAGTCAATTCTGAAGTTTTAATGATTTCATCTTGATTAATATGAATAAGAAAAAAAATGTATTTTGGAGAGCATGTAAAGTTTTAATTGGGACATGTAAATGGAGATAACTCAGAATTGTTGCATCCCTTGACTAACAATTTGAAGGGTTAAAAGGAAGAGTGATGGCAAAGCGCTGTTGCAGATAAAAGAATCTTGTAATAGCGCTTTTATCTACTAAATTATTGCAGTTTCTTTGAGGAAATGTCTTTCTTTTGCTTTGCAAATAGCACAATTCCTCCTTTTGATCCTGTTCCTCTCACAGCGTTTTTCACAGAGATGTTCTACATCCCTTTCTTAATCTTATCCTCATCAGTGAGAGTTTTGGCATATCCTTATTATAATGGACAGTACTCAGATCAAAAGTTAATTTGATCCTGAGAATTCTGATTAATCTTCCTGCAAGTGCTGCAAACCACAGTCCTTAAATTAATGAATAAAACCATGAAGCTTGAAAATGCCAGTAGGTTCAAAATTCTGGAGATTTTGAGGGGAACACCAGAGGAAAATGAGAATTCTGAGACATTTCCATACTAAATTCAAGGCCAGTGTAGGAGAAAATATAAATTAAAATTAAGTTCTTCAGTGGATTATTGTTGAAAAAAGAAATTCCTGCCACACAGGGAGCAGGTATCAGTAAGAGACAAGAAGATCATCCTGAGATTTGTTTTTTCGTGATGACTGCTCTGTAAATGTAAAGAAAATATGAAGACTGAGATTTTGCCGTATAATAGCAGCTGCTAAATATTTTATATTCTGGTTTTTTGGGGTTTTTTTTCTTTCTTTTTTTAAATTCTGCTAAGTATAGGTAAGATACTTCAGTGATTTCCCTTCCCTTCAGCATTTCTTTCCAATTAACCCCAGAATCCTTTTTCTCCAGACATTTTCCTTAAAAGTTTCCGTGTAAAACCAAGCGAGCTGAAGGACAAACTCTTCATCATCCACGAGGAGAGTGGGGGGCTCACAGATGAGCAGATCACAGCACTGAGAAGGTAATTTTGGGGGGAATTGTCTGGGTTTGGGGCCTTTTGGAGAAGGCAGAATATTCTGCAAATGAAGGGAAGTTTGGAAAGTTGGTTTGGAGAGGGGGAAGGCAGACAAGAGTTAAAGGAGGTTTGTGGGATATTGGGAATATTTGTGTGGCAGGGATTGGGATTTGAAGCAGAGTGGAGATTTCTGTAGCTGGACAGATTTCAGTGCGAGCAAACGATTGGTGTGTGAAATTCACTGGAATTTATCTTTTTGGATAGTTTGAGATGTAGAAAGAAAGGAAAGAAGTGGGATCCTGGAGTGGGATCTGTTCCATCCCAGTCCCCACGTGATACTTGGGCCATTTTAATAAACATTTTTACCTGCAGAAGCTTGGTGTGAAACTCCTTGTAACTAAGGGTCCTGTAATTAAGGGCATTGTGACCCTCTGAGCCATCCCTTAGCAATGTGAGCTGAACTCACCCTTCTTACCTGAGTAGAAAATAAGAAAATAAACAGCATCATCAAAAATCAACTCAAAAGTCCCATCTCGAATTCCTTCCAAAACTCCCCACAGTGAATTATCACACTCAGGATTCAGTCCTGGCACTGCAGGCTCAGTCCAGGATCTCCAGGCTGCTGAAACTGCTGTGGCATCACTGATTTATGGCCCCTGGGCTCTTTGCCATCAGACAATAATAATAATAATAATAATGATGGCAATGAAGCTTGAAATATCATATTTTTTTTTCCTTGAAGTCTTTCTTTGATGGCAATAGTGCTGAGGGAATATTCCCAGCAGTGGAATGTGTAAGGGATATCGATTGTTGTCTTGCTCTGTGCTGTATAATTTCAAGGATTCAAACCGTGCTATCTGCCTTCAAGGGTTCTGTCCCTGGGATTGTTGTTTACTGCCAAAATCGATGAATCTTGCATTGAAAAGAAACTGAATTTTTTTCCACCCCGAGAGTTTTGAGTGTAAAGTTGGGATTTGTCTCAAAATGAGATCTTGGATTATTCCCAAGGCACTGGGGAGTGGCAGGAGCAGGAATTCTCCTGGAGCATCACCACCCCAGGTTTCCCTGGCACCAGGCTCTGTGCTGGGCTGGCACAGCACAAGGAGGGCACTCAGCACTTGTGGAGAGCTCCCACTCAGTTCTGGCGTCCCAGGGCAAATTCCACCTCTGGAACTGTGGCCTCCAGTTCATTGGGAACCTGTGGGCAGGACAGAGTCCAAACAGGACAGGACAGGGCTGGAAAATTGCTCTCAGTGCAAATTGTACCTGTCAGGGGGTCTGAGCCAGGGCACAGTGTCGAAATCCTACCACTGGAGAGTGAAAAATACTTTATCAAAATCCTCTTATTTGGAGTGATGCCTTGAGAGGCTGAGGTAGAGCAGAAACTGGACAGAGCTACAGAATAAAGCAGGGATTTATCCAAAGGATCTCCTCCATGGATGCACCTTGGGCAGCACCAGAGCCCAGCCAGGGCTGCACCCAAGATGACCCAAAATGGCCCCAAAATGCACGAGGGGCACGGGCTCTGTCCCTGGGATCAGCTCTGCTCCGTTTGCACCTTGCAGTTCATTGTCCCATCCCAGCTTTAGCCCATCCAGTCCCATCCTTGTTTTTCTCTCTGCAGCCCACGGGGTTTGTGCTCTGGGGCTGAGATTTGGGGCATTTGTCCTTGGTGCCCAGCTGGGGCAGGAATTGTTTTGTCTCCCTGCTCTGTGCACAGAGCTCACTGTCCCATAATGTGAACCCAGACCCACACACTAAAGCAGCACAGGATCTGAAAATATAAAAGTTAAACCTGAGGCAGAGGAAAAAAATACTTAAAGTTGTCAAAATCCTACTGTTGGAGAGTGAAAAATACTTTAAGTCAAAGCCAAAATTCCATTTTCAAGGCGGAGTGTCCTGCTCGTGCATCCAATGGAAGTGGTGGGATATCATTGGGAACTTCAAGAATGAATTTGATACAGAAACCTCTCCACCTCTGGATGATTCTTTATCCTCATGTCTTACCAGCAAAGCACTCCATGTCTCTCTAAACTTGATTTTTTTTTCCAGAGAAATGGGAATCCTTTTCATTGTGCAAATTCCATTAGAGCTGCATTCACGTACAAAGATATTTATGGAATGCGTGCACGTGGTTTTGTGCCTCCTTTCTCATGGCTCCCATTGTTTAATGCTTTAAGCTTTAAACCTTCCAGATAATCTGTTATTTCCATTTTCTATGCATAATGCAGCTAAAGAATTTTATGGGGTATCAGACTTGTGATTAAATGAAGATGTTTTCTGTCACCTTTTAAAATATGTTCTATGAATTTGCTTAAAAGCTCAAACTATTTTTAATGATGAGTAAACACCCTTTCATTTGCCAACAGCTAACTTGTTTTTGAATGAAAATTCATTTTTTTCCTTGATGGTAAAGTGGGCTGAAAGGATTACATTTTCATCTGCTACAAACTAGAGTTCATTCAAACCCCCAGCAATTTTACAATTGAAATGTCATATTAATTATTGACAACGGTAAAATAAATCTTGGTGTTTGTCCTGTGCTTAACATGCTAAAATACTTGCTTTTCTCCATCTTTGACAAAATTCCCTGATTTTGACTGGAAATGTGTAGCTCTGCCCATGAATGTTTAATCACTCCTGCTGCAAATTTAGAAGTTTGTTTTAAGAGAAAGAAGAGAGAGGAGACCTGAATACTTATTTCAGCATTTTCACACTGCTCACATGCGAGCTGTGCCATGGGTTTGGTTTTTCTGAAGAAAAGCTCTGAATTCCCCCTGTGGTGGCTCACACAGGCAGGCACATCTCTGAAGGAAGGCAGCTGTGCTGCTGGGCTTGTTTTTTCCAAGAGGAGGCATATCTGAAAGCATCAATCTTGTCAAATTCTGTGGCCCTGGAGGATGTTCTGTGACCCTGTGGGGAAGCTGTGGGTCTGTGCTTTGTGCTGTCGCTGCTTCAGCAATGAAAAACCCTGTAAAAATCAAGGTTTTTGATTTAATTCTGCTCACCCCAGGCTGGGGTGGTTGGGGTGGCTGTGCAGGGCCAGGAGGGACAGGATGGTCCTTGTGGGTCCTTTCTGCCCAGAATATTCTGTGATTCTGTGATAACAGAGATGATAACAGAGATGATCCTGGTGGGTCTTTCCAGCCCAGAATATTCTGTGATTTTGTGATAACATCTTTGATAACAGAGATGATCCTGGTGGGTCTTTCCAGCCCAGAATATTCTGTGATTCTGTGATAACATCTTTGATAACAGAGATGATCCTGTGGGTCTCTTTTAGCCCAGAATATTCTGTGATTATGAATTAACCAAGATGATCTTTGTGGGTCCTTCCATCCCAGAATATTCTCTGATAACAGAGATGATCCTGTGGGTCCTTCCAGCCCAGAATATTTTGAGATTATGAATTAACAGAGATGATCCTTGTAGGTCCCTTCCAGCCCAGTAATAATTCAGTTATTCTTTGATAACAGAGATGATCCTTGTGGGTCTTTCCAGCCCAGGATATTCTGTGATAACAGAGATGGTCCTTGTGGGTCCCTTTTAACCCAGAATATTCTGTGATTATGAATTAACAGAGTTGATCCTTGTGGGCCTTCCAGCCCTGGATATTCTGTGATTCTGTGATAATATCTTTGATAACAGAGATGATCCTGTGGGTCTTTTCAGACCAGGATATTCTGTGATTTATGAATTAACAGAGATAAGAAAGGGTCCAACCTCTTTGGAAATCAGGGCCTGAACTCCTCTGTCAAATGGTTTCACCTTTTCTAAACTATTCTGTCATTTTAAATCCTCTGAATATCTGCAGGTGGGCATTCTGGCTGTTTTCAAGCTTTATCTACATGGAATAATTTCCAGATATCCAGAGCTATCTGCAGATCACTTTTGCTTTTGCTTCCCATCTCCCAGGTGGTTCCAATGCCTCCAAAGGATAAGCAGTAAATATGAAACACACAAACCACAAAAAATGCAGGCGATTCCAGGGCAAGGAATGGCAGAATTATTTTATCAAAATACAGAATGAAGAGGATCCCTAATTTTAATTTTCTCCTTGCAGATACTTGCCCACACCCAAAGATGCAGAGAGGTACCTGTCCTTCAAGGGGCCGTGCTCAGAGCTGCACGTGGTTGACCAGTTCATGTTGGAGGTGAGGAGTTTCTACATTAAAAGACACCACATCCTATTTTTAGGGCACTCTCCAAGCTGAAACCACTGCAAGAAGCTGTTGTTTAGCATTTAAATTTACAATGTTGCCCAGAATCAGTATAAAAGGATTATTCTGATGAAGACCTGGGATGACAAAAAGAGAACTATGGATCCCTTTGTGTCTCCAAGTCACACTCCCTCCTCTTCCTACAGAGTATTTATCCTGACCTAGATCTAGATTCCCAAAATCTAGAAGCCATAATCTATAAAATTATAGGTATTTAATGATTTTTGCTCACAAGAAAGGATTGCAATGGATTTTAATCAAGTCTGCCCAGGAGCACACAGTGAATCTGCAGGTTTGTGCCAGAGTGTATCCACAGAGTCAAGGCCCAGAATAAAATTAATAAATGAGCACAGAAATTAGGCAAACATTGGCACAGCTGAATTGCTCAGTAAATAATGAAAGGAATTTGCACGTTTTTGGTATGAATGTGAGTTTTTGTGCTGGTTCTGCTCAATTGTGTGCAGATGTGTAAAATCCCCCAGCTGGGCCAGAGGCTGGATCTGCTGCTCAGCGTCCGTGAGCTGCCCGAGAGCATCAGAGACCTGGAGCCTGTGAGTACAGGGCCCTCCTGGGGTGTTTGTGATCCTGGCAGCTTGATAAGGGAGGCCCAAATCACCTCAGTGCAGATTTCAAGGCTCTCTAGTTTGGGAGGATTATTTTTGGTTTTTTTTTCCACTTATGTGTTTAATATCATCCTTATTCCACCAAGGTTCAGGACAATGGGCATGGCAGTAGAAAATAGACTTCCACAACGAGAGAGAGAAAAGAACAGGAAAAGATTTTCAACATTTTATCTGGAGTTAATAAACTTTCCTCCTTCTTTGGATAAGCCAGAAGTGAATTTCACCATTAAAATTCAATTCCCTTCATGGGGAGGTTCTGGCCCCATGAGCTGAAAGAACCAGTCTAAGGCAAGGAGGAATTTAATTTGAGAAATCTCCCAGAGATTTATTATTTCCTGCAGGCTGGAGGAGCTGCTCCCCCTGAGGATCACAGCTCTGGGCTGGGATTTTTGGGAGTCCCTCTCTGCCTTTCCCCAGTATGACCCAGACAAACCAGTGCCAGCCTCACGATGGACCCTGCTGCTCCAAACCCTGCCTTACCTGCCGGGTTCTGTCCATGCTCTCATTCACAACAAGCATTTCCACACCACCAAAATGTTTCAGAGGTTTTGCCCTTGTTCTGCACAGGGATGAAAACAAAATGTAGAATTTCTGTGAGACCAAGTTGTCGTCCTTTGGCTGTCTGTGATTAAAAGCACGGCAGCAGTGAGGGGAGCTCAGGAGAGGGGCAGATGGAAGGAACAGGGGAGGTGCAGACATTCCTGACCCTGCACCTTTGCTGTCCTCCACTGAAGCCCAGTATTGAATTTTTGAAGTTATTCCACGCACTGTTTGCTTTGATGGATATTTAATGTTCACTGAAGAGCTAATTAGTGGCTAAGTGTGCTCTTATTCATGCTAGCACGTATTTTTAAAGCCAGAATATACACCTGAAATCCTAAGGGACAATGTGAATTTTAGCTTTTGGCACCCTCTGGCCCTGAGCTGGGCTTTAAATGCTTTAGCAACAGCTTTCAGTGCACCCAAGTGCTTCACCCTCTCCCTGTTTTTAAATTTCTGTGTTGGTGACTGATGAAAAGAGGTGTGGTGCTAAAAAATACAGATTTTTAAACTCAAAACAAAATCCCCTTCTATGCTTTAACCCCTAGAAGGGAGGTGGCTTTTCCCTGGGAAAACTGAATTATACTGAGTTTGAGCACAGGAAATTATTATTATTATTCTTCCTTGTGGGGAAACTGTGCTGAGAATTCTGATAAGAGCACGGAGCTGGTGCAAATGGAAGGGAGGGAGGTGAGGGGATGGAGCTCCAGAGCACGGAGCTGGTGCAAATGGAAGGGAGAGAGGTGAGGGATGGAGCTCCAGGCTCGGCTTCCCCTGACCCCTGAAATTTGGGCAGAGCCCTTTTTGTGCCCGGCTGTTGTGGCAGGGCTGCTTTGGCAGCCAGGGTGGATGGGGATCCTTTTGGGGGGGCTGTGCCAGCCCAGCTCTGTCCTGGGGGGTTTGGCCCTGCAGAAAATCCCTGGGGGATTGGGGCAGGGAGGGAAGGACAGAACCCACGGGTTCATCCCCATTTTCAGCCGGGCTGAGGGAGCTCTGTGTGTTGCAGCTGATCACCCAGAACATCCAAGCCAGCAAGCAGCTGCAGTCCAGCCCCAAGTTTGTGGCTGTCCTGGAGTACATTTTAGCCATGGGGAACCACCTGAATGAAAAAGCTGGGAAGGAGGTGGCCAGAGGGTTCCGACTGTCCTCGCTGGCCAAGGTGAGTAAATATCTCCTTGTCATTAAAGCCACCCTGTCCTAAGGTTTGCCAGCATTAATATGCTAACAAATATTAGCATATTAATGCTACTAAATAATAAATGTAATTATTTTCAGTGTGGAGAGAGGTAATAATTCCTAGTGAGGAGCTCACATTTTACCACCTGGCTTTGGTTACAAACTGCTGCTGAAGTCATCCTGTCCTAGGGTTGCTAGCATTAATATGTTAATATTTGTTAGCATATTAGTGCTACTAAATAATAAATGTAATTATTTTCAGTGTGGAGAGAGGTAATAATTCCTAATGAGGAGCTCGCATTTTACCACCTGGTTTGGTTCCGAGCTGCTGCTGAACCCTGAATCCTCTGGTGCCTGTGATCACAAGCTGTGTCCCCCCCTTCATGCAGCAGCTCTGCCTTTGTGCTGCTGAATAAATAAATAAAAACTGTGCCTCTAATGAGGCAGAGCATCAAAATGCTGCCTGCCCTGGTAGTAAAATCCCCTGGCATGAGGAATTGTGTGTGATGGTGTTCACAGGGGTCCCAGGGTGAGGGAAGAGACGAGGATCTGACTCCACGTTTCAGAAGGCTGATTTATTATTTTATGATATATATTACATTAAAACTATACTAAAAGAAGAGAAGCAAGGATTTCATCAGAAGGCTAGAAAGAAATAAAAAAAGAATGATAACAAAGGTTTGTGAGTGACCGAGACAGTCCAGACAGCTGGGCAGTGATTGGGCATTAATTACAAACAACCACATGAGCCCAATCCCAGATGCACCTGTTGCATTCCACAGCAGCAGATAATCAATGTTTGCATTTTGTTCCTGAGGCCTCCCAGCTTCTCAGGAGGAAAAATCCCAAGGAAAGGATTTTCCATAAAAGATGTCTGTGACAATTCTGTGAGCTGCAGGCCCTGGTTAGACACCAGGTACGAGCCAGGAGTGTGTGCGTGTGAAACTGCAACGTGAAAAGGAGAGGTTTCATTCATGGTTTTCTATTCTTGCCAAGTATACCCGGGATCCATCAGCATCTCTGCTGCTCCTTTTCCATGTTCTGTTTATTTCTGAGGGCTGGCAGCTCAGGGTGCGCTGTTGCTGGGCTCTGTTGCAGCTCTCCCTGCTGAGGGGCAGGGACAGGACCTTCACCCTCCTGCACGCCCTGGCGGAGCAGATCCTCTCGCAGCAGCCCGAGCTGGCCACCTTCCCCCAGGAGCTGACCCAGTTTGAGGCTGTTCCTGATGGTGAGAGGAGGGCAGGGGGGAAAATAATAATCA